>NC_141559.1:72658307-74041640 GCF_036417535.1 Chlamydotis macqueenii
GGTGCCAGGTATGTCAGAGCTTTCCTCTGGGCAGGACTGGGTAGCACACTGCCATCCCTTTCCCACCCACATCCTTCTTTGGGATTTTCCCTGGCTCTTTGCCTTTGCAGGCAGAGGCAAGCAAACTCTGACCTGACCTTTTTTGACTCGGGTTGGTTTGACAATCCAGAGGGCCATGGGGAGGATGGGCTGGGATTCAGGGGTTCGTATTTCCTTTCAGTCACCACAGGGTGTCACTCAGTCCCTACCACCGCTGGCCCCTATTTCTGTAGGGAGGTCAGTGAGGCTTCTGAAGAAGCCACCTGCAGAAAGGCTTGTGAGTCAGGTCAGAGTTTCCTAATCCCAATTTTGTGAGTTATGTCAGAGTTTCCTAGTCCCAACTTCTGCATCCCTAGGGAGCAGCAGTGGGGTGAATCCACACCTTGCTGGTCTTCTCCCTGTGGTTTCTGGAGATGTGTGGGAGATGGACTGTGTTGTGATGAATTTAAACATCTGGCATCCTATGTGTCACTGCTGCCTGGAATTAGGATGCTTTTCTCAGAAACTTATATAATCTCTTCACTTTTTGCCTTCAGTAGAGAATAAGTAGCTCTGTACTCACTGAATGTCATACTGATGCTAGTGGCAAGCTCACACAGCACCTTGCTTGAAGAGGATACAGATAGCTAACTACATCTTTCTGAATAAACAGAAAATAGTAAATGCTGGTAAGACAGAAAAGAACTGTCTTAAAATTATCATATGCATTGGAGTCATTCCTCTGTGTAGCTGTGGATATCCTAGAGCATATTGTCAACAAATGCAACGGACTGGGATGTAATAATTCAGTGTAGTACCGTAGGCTCTCACAAACCCCACAGGATATACGTGTAAAGCACAAGAAAATCTATGTTATAAACTTACTGTAAGGAACTAGGTGGCAATGTGTAAGTGAAGATTCTGAAAAGCACTTGCAAACTGCTCAGGAAAATAATTTCAAAAATTGTTCTAAAATTTCTGGCTGTATAGTTATAGAGTGCCATGCAAACTGATTTACAGAGAAGCAATGCTCTAGCTGGCTGTTGTATGCCAGACTGTGTAGAAATCCAAGGTGTTACATGTGTCTCAGCCTGGGTTTCTTGAAGAGAAGTGCAAATACAAAATGTGCTGTGCAATGGACTCTTGAGATCGTTGCACCAGAGGCTTTCCCCTCACCAGCTCTTTATGCTTTTTCTAACAGAAATGAGCTGGAACAGAGAATAAAACAGTATTGCAAACAGCTTACTTGTGCCTGTGAAATAAATCTGAAGTGGGTTATTGGTACAGGGAAGGTGGGTATCAGATTAGCTTCATAGATCAGGGATGGGATGGAAGTTCTCACTTGGGGTGGTTCTCCCACAGTTCGTCTGATTGGCAAAGGATGCTGTTGGAACTAGGTCGCACATCTAATTTATGCTTTAACAGCTATTTTTATACATTTAATACAGGGTGATTTGTGTCTCTGGTCACAGGAGTCTTTTGGAACACCATAGAGTATTTAACCGCTTGGTGCTCTAATTAACGCTTAGCACAATATAGTGCCTGTAATAATGTTTTTCAATGCTTATTAATTTGATTCATGCAGCACTCCTGTGAGGTTGGTTTGTCATGTCTTAAAAACACTGTTTTCTACAGAGGTGTAAGTATTGCAGTAACTGTATTAATAATACCCAGCAGATAATAAAGGAAGCCTTTGATTCCCTGGCAAAAATAACTTTTAAAGAATTATTTTAAAACTGAGAAAATATCGTTGCCATTTTCCCATTCATGATGTCTTAGTTTATCTTTAAATGAAAAGTCTCACCAGTGCTAGGTTTCAAATCTCTTGAACTATGTCCATGACATCTTAGCATTTTATCCTTTCTATGTATCTAAAATCCCGATACATATGTGTGCAGAAACACGGAGTTGTTTCTATGCACAAACACTAATCACACATGCAGTGTTTGTACATATTCCAGTTAGATTTGTTACTGAGGAAGGGTGATGTGATGGCTGTCAGGTACCAATTCTGTACCCAGACTTTGGGCAAGTTACTTAACCTGTATATGCTTCATTTTCCTGACCTGTAAAATGGGACTCACAGTAATTACCTAGCTCACAGGGGTATTGTGAGGCTAAAGTAATTACTGTTCATACAGAATCTTCAGAGTGAAAGAAATTTTGATAGTTTCCCCTTTTTTTTTTTCTTTAATTATCGCTGTTATTAAGGGTAGTCTACTGAAACCAGACACAACTGTGTATAAATGTAAAAAATCTGGAATCTGAAAAAGGTACATCACTGTTAAAAAAAAAAAAGGTAATTTGATTTTAAAACTGGTTTTGGAACATATTTTACATGGTAGCATTGCAACATTGGCTGTGATTTTGCTATGTTACACACTAATATCTTAAACTTACTTTGCTGCAGGGTTGTTTGTTGAAAAGTCTTACAATAACGGGTACAGTGATACTTATCAACTTTGGTATTGAACTATACTATAACCAAAAAAACTGGTGATGTATTTGCCTCATTTACATCTTTTGACCTTCTTAATCTCCTATGTGTTTGCAATTTTAAAAACATCCTGTACTTTTCAGAGTGCTCCAAGCAGGAGTGATATAAAGCACTCAACAGAGCCATCAAGATTTGCAGCTGTTATCTTTGCTTTCCTTTTTGACGTTGAATGTTTTATGTGGCTTTGGAATGGCCCATCTGTAAAGTGTTCAGAAATGCTCAGAAGACGTTTGGGAAAAATCACACATAGTGTAAATTAATTTCTCAAAAATTAAAGCAATATATGTTTTTATATCCTGTAGAAGAGAGTGGTGGAAATGGCTGTGAAAAAATAGAAGGTGCCAGCCTGAGGCAAGATGTTGTTATTATCTCCAATTCACATCCAATTTCTTTGAACCGTTTTAGGATATTCTTATTGAATTATATCCTTCTTGATGAGTTTTCTGCTTTCAGTGACCCATGTAAAGAGAAGTAAAGTGTTTATTCATATAAAGTAGATGATTTGTTAAATTACTGTCCTCTGGACAGATGGAGACAAATCAGTGTTAGCAGTTCCTAGTACAAAGCAGGTTTCATCTGCCATGATTGTGACGGTTAGCTGTGGTTTAGGTCCAATGCAGACATCCCTTCAGTGGGAATACTCTCCTACCGCGTGCTGTCTTTTTAATAGAGGTCAGTAGAATGGAACTGGTGGTTTCCATCCTCCTTACACAAATACATACATGCTCAAAGAAATGTGGTTTTTAATTATTTTTAAGAAATTAAAAACATGCATTTGTTTGCAGTAGCTTTTGATGATGAACCCATGGTTCTGATATGCTTTGAATTTCTGGTGTTATTTCAAGTCAAATACAGTGTTGCTAAGTTGATAGCATCGATGACAATTTCAGTCACATATTTTTTTCTTGTTTCCAATAATACAATGTTTTGTAGTTTTTTTATTAATGAGACTTTTGGGGAAAAAAGAGACTACAAATTTTATTTCATTGCCGATTCACTAACAGTTGGAGTTCTTATTGTATATTGATTGATACCACTGTATTGTTTTCCATCTTCATTTTTATTTTAGAGTTTTAGATGACAGTAAGTGCACATTTCTCTTACAATATTGGCTTTCTGCCAGGAAGAAATTTATAAGCATTTACCTTCATAAATATTGATTCTTGAAATGCAAAATTTTGTTGGATCTTGTAAGTCCACCCAAAGAGCTGCTTTCTGGCTCATTTTCTTTGTTCTAGTCCCAATTGCATATTGCTTTTGCAACTTTCTTGATGAGAGTGGTGTATAGCCTAATCTTACTAGTATGAGAGAGCCTTTCTTAAAACTTTCGCTAGAATAGCATTTAGTTGCCTAGAAGTAGTTACACATTCTACTCAGACCATTTTCCTGACGTTAAGTCTATATTTTCCTGTTCCTTATTTCCTTTCAGTATCAGCCCTCTCAGTGCCATTAAATGTGTGTTTATTCCTGTCATGGATATATATATATATATATATATATGTAATGTTTTTATCTTATTTTCAGACTATAATCATCAAAGTGACAAATTTTGAGACAACTCAGACCCCCAGTTAGCTTTTGCAATTAAAAGCCTGGCCCTGCAGTCTTTGGGAAATGTCAAGCTGTGCTCTCTTAATTTTTTAATCTTCTTCTGTAATTCAGCCCTTCTACCCAATTCATCACCTCGACAGCTTTTCTTCCCATTCCTTTTGTAACCTCAAGCTGGAAGGAGTGAGGAAGGGTTTCTCAATGTTGAGATGGACTAGAACAGCTCACTTCCCAAATCTGAATGGGAATGTCACGTGGACAAAGTTTTTATTTTTTTCACTTTTTTCAAGTATGTTAGACAGAGCAGAGAGGATTATTCATACTGTCAGGGAAATAAGGAACTGTAATGGTACTTCAGGATAGTGTGAAGACTGAAAAATGCATTCCTCTGAGAAATGTCCTTTCTTTTTTGTTTTTTTTTTTTTGTTTTTTTTTCCCCTTTACCCCTGAAATTGATACATACAGCAAGTTAGTTTCATGATTTTTGATATGCGAGATCTCATTTCTTTAAGTCTTCAGCCCTGGCCATTTTCCTCCTGTTAAATGGAGTAGCAAATTACTTAAAATATGAATTGTGGAGTCATGTATGACTGAATGAAGGATTTTCATTCTTTTCATCTCTTTTTTTATTTCCTTATGTGAAAGTTGTCAGAATTACTATTTTTAGCTAGTTTATGTGCTCGTAGCTGAGATGATCTTCTGGAAGACAGTATCTAAGACAAGAAATACTGGAAGGCTTAGAAATACATACTCAGAAGTGCAATGATAGAGCTATGTGAACAGTGCTAGGCTATGAATATGCTAGACACAATGAAATCCTTATCAAAAAGTTGTTATGGTTTGTATTAAAATACCTGTTTTAATAGTATCTCTTAAAAGACCTGCTTTTAATTGCAGTCTTTGTCTCTTTCTCCTTCCAGATTGATTTTCTTTTAGGAGTGACATTTACTAGACCTGAAAAAAAGTGGATTCTTTCCCTTACACAAGTAATTCTGTTTAAAATTATTTCCTTGCAACACCTGAAGGCATTACACAAACGTGAGCTTTATTGATCACACTTGATTTCTGAGCTTCTGTAGAATTTGCATTTTTACACTAATTTGTTGCAACACAGTGGATGTAAAGCCCTGTTGGGCAACAATAATATATGCAGCAATACATGGTGCTTCTTGAATAATATGCCTTTGTTGCAGATATTTTTAACGGTATAATGATTATATTAATCACCAGGAAGGCCAGGAATTCCAAACAGCTTTCTTAGAATGTCTTATATTTCTGTTATTTGTCACTGATTTTAACCAGCTTTAGATACTTATGTGCAGTTCTTATTGACAGTGTCTGCTCTTGCAGATCAGAGGGCAAGAATTGGTTTATTCTCTTTTTAAAAAAAAAATTATTATTTCACAGCATTTACTTATTAATTAAACAGTTTAAAAGGAAATATTTTTGAAATTATGAAAGAGATGCTTTTTAATGAGAACAGTTAATACAGGAAAACGGTAGACTTGTCTCCACATGGTTTTTGAGACATTCTTGTTATGGATTATGAATAGGCAGGACTATGCAGAAGTGTATACTCTAAACATCAGTAACATGCACAGAAGCAGTTTGCAAATTATAAAACTAGTCCAAAGGAGAATATTTTTAATATACCACTTATATGTCCCAGATTCACAGAAGGGCATTTAAGCGGTTAAGATTACAGAATATCATCACAGGCATAGGAAGCTGCCCAATTCACTGGCTCCATTTGCTTGTAAATCCCCTCCTCTTTTTGGGATTAATCTTCTGAGATGCTGAACTCTTCAGAGAAGTGGCCTGCATTGTTTAATGGATCCAACTTCTTGCGAAGTGATTGCTAGCACTTTGTAGAAAAAATGGTCTGAATTTCCATTCTCTTCAGTTTCTTCTTGCTTATTCCTCTCTCCTTTTCTTTCCTTTTGTTCATTTTCGTTATTGCTGCTGTCCTTGCTCTGCCTTGCCTGCTTTCTCCTCCTCCTGATGATAGTTCTCTACAGTCCACTTCCTTCTACATTGTTTTTTGTTTTGGTTTTTTTTTTCCCCTTTATATTCTGTTTCTAGCTGTGTTTTTATTTGGATGTGCACCCTACTGTGTTCTGAGTGATAACGAGAAGAATCACGATCTCTTCCCCATCCCTGTCTCTCCTCTGAGCTCTGCTGCTTTATCTGGGCTGATGTAGTTCCCTTGTGCTTTGTCTCACTGCAGTCCACCCTTCTTGTGTCTTTCCCACTTTCTGTTCAAAAGAGCCTTTCACTTTTAATTTTGACTCTCATTTTCATTACATCTTTCTGGAACTCTTCCCTTTTGCCATTCCAGAACTTCTCTCAGCTGCTTGTCCCAGAGGGCACATACTTCCAGTCTGAGATGTGGGTGAGTGTTGTGCTCCCTGGAAGAACAAATAACTAGCATTTTCCTCCCTCATCCATGGATATATTGACCTTGCTGTCAGTTTCTAGTGGAAAATATATATTTAATTGACAGACACCTATACCCATTATCTCCCAAATGCAGCCTCCTGCCTTATTTTGGGTTATGGGGATGAGACATGGTGTTTGCAGGAGTTTCCTGAAGCTCAGCAGGGGCTGGCTTGCTGTGCCAGCCCTTTGAACAGAACTGCAGCAAGGTTGGGCAGAGACACTTGGTCAGACCATTGGGCTGCATTTGTATTTCAATATGGACTGCTGAGGCCCAAGCTAGTGCAGAGCCTTTTACATAAATTATTGTAACCTGAAGCTGAAGAATAGGTGAAGTAAAGAGAGTCCATTGCTAACAGGGGAGCAGGACCAGGGACCATTTCTCTTTGGAGCAATTTGGCTTGTCAGGTCTGTATGAAGGGTCAGTATGCAACCTTTCATAGAGGCAGAAGCAAATGGCTTGCTTTCAAGCCCCATAGGAAAACACCAGATAGGTTTGGCAGAATCTTCTTCTTGGAGAATCTTGAAGAAGTTGGTGGGAATAAGATAATTAAAAGCTCAGTGGTGTCTTTGAAGCGTAGAGCCTGTGTTAGAGAGGGAGTGTGTGTGTGAGAGATGCAGGAGCGAGGGCAGCACAGGACTAAACAGGGCAAGGAAAAGCAGGGAGAAAGGCAGTGTTACCAGTGTGTATCATTTTTCCATGAGTTGTTGATTTTGTTTTGCTTAAGCCTTTGAGCTTACTTTGATTCATTATGGCCACTATTTTCAGTTTTGTTGGTTGCATATAGAGGCTTTAAACCATGAGTCTAAACTGATGCAGCACTAGGAACATGCAAAATTATCAGCTTTTCTACCTGTAATTTAAGAGGGATCGGACTCACAGCAACACCCCCCTTGAGGTGTGTGGAAAAGAGGTTGCTTCCCAGGAGCCAGGATGCATGGATGTGTGCTCCAGAGGTAGCTCCAATGTAGGTTTCCTTCTGAGACGATCATAGGCCATTTGCTAATGGTTTTCCTCCTTAGCACTGAGCTACGAGGCAAGGGAGAATAATTATTCTATAGGGGCTGTGTCTTAAGTGTAACTTGCTGGAATCCCTCTATGACCTGTAATTTTATAATGTTTAGAGGGGATGAATGGAGTTGGTATAGTATTCCAGAGGGTATATACCAGCTACTGGAGTTTACTGAACATGTGACTAGAAATTTTAATTTTAGGAACACAGAGTTCCTCCATTTCATATGCACACCAGGCATTTGACTACAGCTCCTTTTTTTTTTTTTTTTTTTATTTGTCACTGACAAGCTATGATTTATTTCCTCATGGGTGTAAGTGATGAGCTGTGCTTGCTGCAGTGCAGAAGGCTCTGGAGGGAAAAAGTAATCAAATGGAGAAGTATACTTGAATCCTCCCCTCTTGATCCCAGTTTCTTCTGAGTTGCTTTTCTCTGATTGTGGTTCTGCCTGTAAGCAGGGTTGATGTCAAAGGGGGATTAACTATTTTTTATCCTCTTCTTTGTGGCTGAGAAAAAAATACAAGAGGAAAATTTGCAGAGGAATAGTAGATGGGAAGAGGTGGGTAACCTGATCAGCTGGCAGGGCACTTTGGGAAGCTTCTACTTTTGTGCTTTGCTTGCCACTTACTTTTACAAATATGTACAGCTACTGTGTTTCACCCTTCCATTAACCATAGATATGTTTATTTGCAAAAGAGAAGGTAGTTCTAAAGAATATCACACCAGTGCACTGCAAGTGTGGTTTTAACTATCACCCTTCCTCACCTAAATGAGATTATCGTAGTATCATTGCTCTATATTTATGAAGCAGAATAACAGTTCACCTTGGATTAAGTAATGGAGGAAGATTTGTAGAGGTAATGAGAGCTGGAATGGGATAATTTTCCATTTTAAGAATAAAGGATGAATACTGGCATATTTACAGTGCATCTGTGGCTGTTTCAGCAGCACAGGTGAGTCCGAAATCTCCCATTCCAGACTCGGACAGATAAATCAAACAGATTTTTCTGGCATTGCTCATGTGAACAAAAGGAGAAAAAATTGGCTGTTAAACCAAGCCCAAATTTTTCTTTTGGCTAATTAGAGCTACACCTCTTGGTAAAGATATGAAAGCCAACAAAATAAAAACTAGTCGTGAGATACTTCTTGTGAAGATTCACAAAGCATTTCTCCCTACCCTGTTGTTCATGTGGAGCATTATTTATTTGGTTTTGCAGGGCCAAATCCTATCCTAATTTATGATCATGCAGTTCCATGGACTTAGTTCAGCTTTGCGTTGTGGAAGAGGGGTTCTCACCCATGGTGAATTTGAAATGTAGCTGCAGGCTAAAAGCAATCATCGTCTCGCTGCATCTGTGCTCACAGAGGTGATGGGCTGGTTTTCACCTGTAATTCTTATTCCCATGGTTAGCACGAGAGTCCGTTGGACAGATGTTAGCTAATCATAACAAAAGTAGAACTTCAGTTTTGAACTTCTTGCAACTGCTTTTCCAGAGTATGATCAGCAAATGTTTAACGCTGTGTTTCTAACCGGATTTCTGACAAAGGGGACATTTCAATCCGTGTAACGGCTCTTAGCGGTCATCAGTATGCTGTAGTCCATACTTTTAACATACATGGCTACGCAGTCCTCTCCTTTTGCTTTTGCACATCCTACTATTTGTGAAAACAGTACATGCCTTTTCCTAATTTTGTTTTTCAGGAGACCTTGACTTTGAGCAGGTTTCTTTGTATACAGTATCAGGGCTCAAGGGAAGAATGAAATTAATCCATAACTGGTGCATTGTCATAAATGGGGAAAAGTGTTATTTGTATATTTTTGTAAATATGTAACATTTAATGGCAGTTTTGTAGTGACGTGCTGTTTTTGAGAAAAAAACCTGTTTGAATATGCTTAATGTAACACTTAACTGTGATTCAATTGCACAATTAATAGCTTAATCAAAAGTCTTGTGCAATATGTAGTGCACACACATAACCAAGTATCTGTTAGTGATCCACAACCAAGTTGTTGGCAACTTTTAACGATGATGATGAACTGTGCAGCACAGTTCATCACGGTCTCTTTCAGCTTTCAAACATGTAGCAGGCAAACTACTGTATACGTACCTGTGTACTCCACTGCATCCAAAGGTATGCATTTGTCCTGAGAACCTGCACTACAGGTTTTTCTTTAATAAAATTTGGTTCTAAACTATTGGTTGCTTTGTTTTTCTTGTGAAGCATTTAATGGGATTTGTGGAGAGGAAACGGTTTAAGCAGTTCCCGGAGTGTGTGTGTGTGTGTGTTTTGATTTGTCAGTAATTAGCAGCAAACTACTCAACTTCAGCAGCACTGAACTCAAAGACTGCAGCAAAGCTTCGTCCTCCTCCACTTTATCCACTACGCGTCATCCTCCTGTACTGCAGCTCAGTGCCACTCTTCGGGAACACGGGAAAAGTCCTTTTTCCCCCTTTTCCCCAGTAGTGGGGTTGCTGCAGTATCACTGGCGGAGGGTGACACTCTGTGGTGAGACTGAAGCCATGCAACTGCAGTTAAAGAAAAAAAGAATTCTCCTAGAATTCTGCTGAATCAAAGGCTGAATATAAAATCTGAATTCAGCAGATTTTAACCTTGATCTCCCTGTAAGAAACAACCATAAACAGAACAAAGCTATGTGTGTTCTGCTGCTGTTTCTTCTTCTCTTGTCTTTATTCCAATCTCTTCCATTTTCTTTTCAATTTTTCATTGACTTCTTCACACGCTACTTGCTCCTTATTTATTTATTTTTCTTTATTAACTGTATTGTCTTTCCTTTATTCCACTCTCTTCTTGCATGTGCTGTACAGAAGCTGCATCCTCCTTGCAATATTGAGGGGCCCGCAAATCAAAACCTGTCCTTAAGGTAGCTGTACGCAGGGATCGGGCCCCGGCTCTCAAAATGCTCTCGGTTACTGATCCTGGCAAGTGCTCTCTGTCTTTGCAAAGGTCAATAAATTTATAAAGTCAGAAAGTGCCCTGCATCCCTGCAATTTGGACTTCCTTCGCTGTTTCAAAGTTTTGAGGTAAGCTGCTGCTGACTTGGCTCAGATTTGGGGCTGGGATACAATTTATAGTTTGCTGATGGGTGGCGGCTGCTGCGCAGCTCGGTGCAGCAGCTTGGCCTTCCCAGGGAAAAAGTGACACTGGTGAAAGCAAAACCTGACAGTTCTTGTCACTTCCTAATGCCCACAGCAGGGAAGGGCAGAGATGTTGTTAAGTGTTTTGGTTTTGGATGTGCCATGTGAGGTCTTACTCAACCTCGTACTGGAACAAAGCAGCCACAAACTATTATCTACCAATTTTTTAATTAGAGAAATTTTATAGACTACAATTAAGTTTTAATGGGGTAACTAATGGATTATTTATTCATAGAGTGGGTACATTTTTGAGGATCAGAAGATGCGCAACTAGAAGGAAAGATTTCCAAAACAGGAGTTTAAAAGTCATTTTCTCAGTCTGACCTAGTTCAGCACTTTCTCATAGTCCCTGCTTAGCAGCCAGAGGAGCCCTGAGGTACAGGCTGTACGATCCTACCCCGTGGCACATCATGCTAAATGTGAGGCTTGTGCAACTCACTGAATCATAGAATGGTTTGGGTTGGAAGGGACCTGTAAAGGTCATCTAGTCCAACCCCCCTGCAAGGAGCAGGGACATCTCCAACCAGATCAGGTTGCTCAGAGCCCCATCCAACCTGGCCTTGAATGTTTCCAGGGATGGGGCATCCACCACCTCGCTGGGCAAAGACTAAAAACTCAGCTAGAAAACATTTTGAGGATTGTCATTTTAGGTTCTCTAATCCTATATTGTGGCTAGCTGAGACTTTAAACTGCAATTTATCACTAAAAATGAATCTCAAGTATGTTTCATTTTCCAAATTTAGTGCACTAATGTAAATAAAAGAAAAAACTAAAAGAAACCCTAAAGTATCTTATTTGTAATGGTGTTCCAATAGGTCTTTCTGAGGAAAGCTCCTAGTTTGGAAGGGCAGGAGTGAGAACAGACACAGACAAACTGTTCCCATAAATAAGACACCAAAGAAACTTGCTGATCCTTAATCTGAAGGGCTACTTTATTTTAGAAACCAATTTCCATGGAAAAAAAGAATACGATAATCACTTCTGTTTCCCTTGCTGTCCTCATCAAAGCCATATTAATTGCTATGCTATTTTGAAGCCTAACTGTGGATTCAACATCATTATAAATTATGTCTCTATAATAAAACTTCTGAGTCATAAACACCAGCCAGTATTTTTTCCTGTTTTCCATTAAGACACTGATTTCTTTTCCATTTTTTTCTTTTTGTCATTTATGCCTTGAAAGTTGCTTTGCTTTCATATGAATCCAGCTGCTGTGGTGAAAATGTTACTGTACTCCGACCTTCATGGTTTTCAAACGCTGAAGCAAAATGCTACAAATGCTGCTCAGTGTATTTTTAACGTGATAAAAGGGTCCATTCTCACCATTATGCTATCACAGCACAAGCTGACCTCCAAAACAAATAGAAGCAGCAGTACATGCTAAAAAAACAGGTTAAAAAATTCCAAGGAATAACTCAGTGAGAGCAATTATCGGTTTATTTAAAAATTAATGAAACCAGGAATGAAGCTTTTCCCTTAAGTTCAACTTAGGACTGTGTAGCTGTAATTCTACTGAGCTGTAATTCTACAAAAATCTAATAGGAAAATTATTTCCTTGTCATCAGGAGAGATTATTGAAGAGCAATATTCTTGATGTTCTTTAATTATTCCTCATAGCTAATACATTGTGAAGGAGTGACATTGCATTGTCTTGATCTTAAGACAGATGCTTGCTTTAAAAATCAATTTGAAATTAATATGATACATTATTTCATAGGGGACAATGCTTTTCTAACTGCTGATGAGAAAAATTAAAGAGTCTTTTATGAAAGAAACCAGCTTAATTTATCAATAGCAATATGACAGGGGAACAGTGGGAACCTCACCGGGACACTTACCCAACTCGTCCTTCCAGCCTCCATCCACTGTGGAGCTGGACCTTTCTGCTTTGGAGCTGGAAGCTCCGTGCTGAATAGCTGTAAGCAATTCTTTTCTGACATGAATTTTCTTTATTGTTTATGGATCTGTATAAGTTTTTAGCATCCATAAAATTGTGTGGCAACAAGTTCCATAGCTGAATTAGGCAGGGAGTGAAAGTACCTCTGTGTAGTTGTTTTGAACCTGCCCCATTTACTTGGATGCCCTCAGAGTTTGTATCATTAGTGACAAGGACTATTTCATTCCCACGTCACATTCTGCTGCTGATTTTTATAATCTTTTAACATAGTCTTTCCCCTCCTCAAGATATTTTTTTTTCACACTGAAAAGCCTTTACCTTTATCTTTTTTTTTTTTCCCCAATTACTTCAATTATTCTCACATATACAAGGCTCAGACCCCTGTGTGATCTCAAGGCTGACTGGAAAGTCCAAAGCCACTGTAAATAGAGATTTTATGCTCTGTTTGTTTGTTTACCAAGCAGTTATTTATCCTATTGGGATATTTTTTTCCTTTTCTCCACTGACTACTTAAACTTCTTTAGTGACCTACCTCGTCCAAAGTTTGTTGAAGAAATCCAAGCAGAACATGTTCTTTTCCTGGATGCTCATTAACAGCTTCACAGACCTCTTAGCACTTCATGAGCAATGACACCACAGTATAAAACCCGTGTTGGCTTTACCCCAGTACTGTGATTTCTCAGTCTATTCACAAATTCTTCACTTTATTATCCCGTCTGTCAGTTTGCCCAGCACAGCTGTAAAAGGCTGTTTCCTGATTTTTTTTCCCCCTGCATTCAAAAAATGGTGTCACATCTGGCATCATTCGTTCTCTAGCAAGGAGCCCTTCCTTATAAAGTGCTGTTCTTCGTACCGCAACGAGGGGTCTGATGGTGCAACTTCTGCACAAATTTAAAAATATATATATAAAAATAAAACCTTAATATTAAAGCACTGCAATGCTTACAGTGTACATGCCCACCTCCGAGAATAAACCGCAATGGAGTAGGTTAGGTGTTGGTGGGGTCCTTCATATTGAATGACTTTGGGGTGCAACTGGGTAGACCAAATATTAAATACAGCTTCTAGAAAAACACTAAGATCCTCTTTAAGGCTTTTTTAGGCCATGAGCCTGAGTAACTTAAGGTATTCATTTTCTAATTTTTGCATACATGCAATAGTAATAGTATGTATTACATAGTACAACTATTCTAAATATATATATTTATAGAACATATTATATACATATATATTTATACAACTTCTCCCACATATATCTTTTCTACAGGCATTCTTTCTTTCTCCAGAGAAATACTAGTAATTTACTTTCCTTTTGAAGTGGAAGGCTTTTTAATTGCATAAAAGGCAGTGAAGTGTTATAATCCTTGATTAAGCAGACAAAAAGCTGTGTCTACTTGAGACACAATAGTTATTAGTTATACCACCATGACATTTTAATGTGCTGACCACCTTTTTCTCCTGAGGTCAAGGAGGCTGTGAGTACTGAAAGGAAAACAATTAGACCACTTTGTAATATTACTTCCTTGAGTTTGATAAAATGAAATGTATTTTCTATTTAAGCATGACATTTGGTAATAATTTCAGTGTAATGGGAGCAAAAATCTAGTTAAATCTAGAAAAAGCAACAAGGAGTAATTCTGGCTTATCACTTGTCAATCTCATCTGTCAGTCATCTATAAGGAATTCCTATATTCTTAGTTAAATAGCCTGATAATTAGCTTGGTTTGATTTTGATCCACTTGAATTTGTTAGGGGTAATTTTGAATGCTTTACAGTTTTACATTATTTATTAACGGGGCTGCCATGTAAGCAAACTGATGCAGTAACAGTTGGTCAGTGGTAACTTCTGCCATGAGCTCTGAATACACTGAACTGCCATTTCCCGTTGCTGGACTGCATTCGAGTGGCAGAAGGTCATGGCACAGTTAAATGGAGACAGAACTAATGCAAAAAAAAAAAACAAAAAACAAACCCTAATTCCAAACTGCCCAAGCATTTTTCAACCAACTGGCAGGGTAGAACAGCACGTGGCTGAGGATGACTACTGTGAGTGTCCTGCTAAGGTGCCTCATTATACTGACAAATCCCAAGAGACAACAAGACAAATACTTCTTTTTTTTTGACAGGTAACTTTATTAATAATAGTCTTGGATCTGTCGCACCTACCAGGTGCCAGTCTTTTTTCACACTCCGCAAGACTTTCTGAAGAATAAACTAGAAAGGCATAAAGTTAGTTGAAGCTACTAAGACACACATTTGTACGTGGGTCTATTTTGGACTCTTTTTTTTTTTTTTTTTTTTTTTAACAGACGTTTTCATGAATGTGTGTCAAAAAACTTAAATACATTGAGAAAAACAGTAGAAAGACTATATTTACAGTCAATTATAATGGGCACTGCCAACATATCCAATAACAAAAATAAAACAAAAAAAAATTTTCATGTTTCTTTCATGCTTTTTCACAGATTTTTTTTTAAATATGATTTTGTTTTTTAAAAAATACAATAAGGAAATAATTACATTCTTATTATGAGAACATTATCTTACAACATACAGCCTGGGCCAATTAATTTGAAAGTGTCTAACAAAAATTGATACTAAATTAAGTATTCTCCATTTGAAAAATCAAATTGCCACAATCATCTCATTAAAAAAAAAATGTTGATCCCCAAAGTTATTAATTTTTTTTTTAAAAAAGCATCACCCATAAAAAAACAATTTAAAAAAAAAAGCACCTGGTACAGTAACAGGAGTTTGTTGAGGAAGCACAAGTGTAACATTTTCTTAAAAGACATAGAAATGCAATGGTTTAAAATACAAGAGTTTTCCTTTAAAACAGAAGTCATGCTGCTCTATTGCTGACTTTGCCTGGTGATCCTGAAATCTAAAAATGGTGAAAATACAGGCTCTGTCGCTTTGTATAAAAAATTGTACAGCAATAGTGCTATTCAACTAAATGGATTATGTTTCACAGCACCAAGTGGGGGTCTATGGAGGGGTTATTTCCCAAGGGTGTGGTTTTTTTTTTGTTTTCCTCTTTCAAAACCTTGGCCATCATACGGAACAGACATGCCACTAATGCAAAGTGCTGTGGTACCAACGTACTTACAGATTAGAGCCATGCAGTGACAGCATGTGCTGGTTTAAGGGCCAGGGGATGGTGGTGCTTTATGGAGCCTGTGCTGGAGGAAGGGTGAAAGACGCTTAATTTTGCAAGGAGCCCCTGCTGCAGCAGGCTCTGTAGGTGCTGACGGCGCTATAGATGCCCAGGGTGACCGGTGGCTACAGCAGAGCAGAGGCTGCGGCACCAGGGCTGGGGTTGTGTGCACGGCCCCAGCACCACGCGGTTTCTGCTTGCTTGCTTGCACAGAACTTTGCACACCTCTCTCTATCTCAAGCGTGGATTAAAATCTGTCCTTGCCAAGGATTTTTTTTTTTTCCCCATGGGAGAAGGTGGAAGATGCAATGCCGATATGAAGTAAACAAGAAAAGCGATTTGGCTTTTGACTACTCTGCATCACTTGATGCGGGACCGCGTCTTAATGGCAACTGTTACATCATTGCAAACGTTGACTAGAAGCCTAATTTGCATCATAAATATGTACAGATATAAATTAAATATTTATTGAAATATACAAATAAATAACTTAATTTGAAATAAAAAGCCTAAATGAACTTACTTTTGCTTCAAATTTGTTTCTGCTAATATTTATGGGAACTTGATACTGTTTAGTCCACAGTCATAGAGCATAGAATGTACCCTCTACTTATAGAGTTAGTAAGTAAGCAGTTGACCTAAAATAATATTAAAAAAATCCCACTTTCAGTGAAAAACCACACTGATCCTTGCTTCCCTACTGTATCTGCATTCCTGCGGTACTTTGTACAAAGCACAGTCCCAAGAAGCAAAGAGTTGTTTCTGCTGTTGGGCCCCATTTCTACTCTGCTAAAGTCAAAGGGATCCCTGGCAACAACTGCATGTGGGAACAGGCCACAGCTCTGTGTCCTAGCAGCTATCAGGTCTTTCGGATACTCTGTGCCTTCACATCCCACCAGGGCCTGCGGGAAGTCCTCTGGCATCCAGCTCAGCTGGAAATTGCAGTGTACCTTTTGGGAGGTACACACACCTATTCCTACAGGTAAGAGACAAACTACAGGCTGGGCCATCAAGGGATGTGATCCTTGATAACTGCTGTCTTGCCAACTTCTGTAGTTTTAATTGCAAATCTTAACTAATTATCAAGACTCCAGCCGTAACATCTGTGATTATCTCAAAATGTGAGTAGTACTTTAATTTTTTTAATTAAAGTAATTTTCTAGTCCTCACAGTTGAGGAGGAAAAAAAAAAATCTCGAAAATGTGATTGAAAGCTCTCCAAAGGCTTAAAAAAAAAAAATCACAGACAAAAAAATTAAAAGAACCCAACTCATTATGTTTCTTTCCCTCTCTCTCTCCTGATTTTTAAAAGCCAATCTTGAGATTTTTGAAGGACTTTAGTTGGCAATTTACTGCATGTAAGTTCTCAGGAGTGACATGGATGGAGACAGAGAAGAACAGATTTCTACAATTTTACAGACTAAAATGCAAGACGCTGTTTCCTAGTAAACAGAAATGGACTCCTGATTGGAAAAAAATCCCCAATTCTTTGTGAAACTGTTTATGAAAGAGTCTGGAAATATCATCCTTTCAGTCCATCTTCCTCAAAACTAATAGCTGAGGTCTGAAAAGACAAAGGAAACTAAGTACAGCAGTGTTCTATAACTCAAGTTTAACAATACTATAATATAAAACAAAACAAAACAAAAAAAACCAACCAAGATTGACTGCATAAGCTATTCTGAGTTGCCATTATCTGTTGAGGATAAATTTCAATTAATTATGTTTCTTTTTCAAAAAGTATAGCAAAGAAGCAGTATCTAAAAAATACCTGTTTGCCTTTTAAAAAAAAAAATCAGTGACAAGTCAAAGTTCAACAATATGATCTTTGAAAATGACTGGTGCTTCAGAATAGTAATAAAGAGAACGTACTAAAATGCATTTTTTTTTCCAAGTATGGCAGCTTTTTATCCCTCAATGACAAAAGCATCTGTCTAAAAAGTATCCCAAAAAAATGCTTCACAGCTGAGTCGTGTCATCCCACGGTCTCACACCAGCGCAGAGGATGGCGGCACGGAAGAGCTCCTGCCTTCTCGGCCAAGCAACCAAGCCATGTCTTCAGTTCTCTTTTGCCACAAGAACAGCTAACAGCAAGGTGACTGCTAACGAGCAGGACTTTGCTCAGCCACTGCTGTGGCAGACCTCAAAAGTCAGTTTTAACCTGTAAGAGTGAGGATTTTACATTGCTCTTAACGCACCGGTGGTCCGTGGGGTGCAGGCCACCTGGTACGGTGTAAGTAACATTGCTGGCCTATGCTATTTCAGCAAAGTAAACTTTCAACTGCGACTTCATGCTCCTTTTTAATTACTATAGCTGGTTTGATTTTTTTGGGGTTTCATTTTTTTTTTTTTTTACCAATGAAGTTGGAAACAAAGAGTTACAGTTAATTCAAAGGGGCACACATAGTTACACAGCAGTACGGTAGAGGGAATACAGGCAAATCAGCGCCAAGCTACCATTAACTTAACAGAATTACAAAACCTCTGATGTTGTATCGCTTGATACCACCTTTCAGATGAGTCTTTTGCAGCCATATCTTGGTCCATAATAGGTAAGGCCTTTATGGAAAGTGAGTGGTTTTGTTACATTTATGTTCCATTTTTCATCTCCCATTCCTGGAAGGGGTGGAGGGGAAAGAAGATGTTAGAGAAATCAGAATATTTCACTGATGTCATCAGATCTGCTAAGCCAAAGCCAGTTGAGGTCAGTAACAGTTTTTCCATTAACTTTGCTGGACCAAGCCTTGTGCCCACAAATTAGTCAGAGAATGCTAACAAGTATGTCCTGATAGTGTCTGTGTGCAACTTCCACCCATTCTAACTGCGTACGACAATTTTTTTTTCCTAGCGCAGTGCAAATAAGCCATGTTTGTGTTTTGCAAAGGGTACTTCTGGAGAAACGCGCACGCCGCAGTTGGTGTAAAGCACTCCGCTGGAGGTGAGTAAGGGAGAGGCTGATTTAGCATACAGGGCTTTCTAACTGCAGGAGACTGCAGGAAGCACTCAGTAGCTCTCATAGCTGACATCAAGTGATTGCTTTACTACTTTTCAATTTTTTTTATTATAAAACTCATGGCAGACACAGGTTTCCATGGCTAAAAGGGCAGCTTACCAAGGCAGAGAGACTTCCAGGCAGGGTAAAGAAAAAGCATGTTAGTTTATATTGCATTTGTTTCCCACATACATGATCCAAGCTGAGCTATTCCTCAGCAAGCTAAAAGTCACTTTGCCTTTCTGTACCTCAGTTTCCCCACCTACCATCCACAACAAAGCATGTAATCTATAATGCTTCCAACCATATGTCTCTGAGCAAGGCATTGCCATTTCTTCTGCCACATAAGTGCAAAATCATGAGATGATTGCTACAGCAAAACATCCAGTTAAATCAAACTTGTGGCTATCGAGCCAATACCTACAGTATTGCCTAACAGTAGAGAGGAGCAGAAGAGGGATGGGCTCAGCCTAGGACATCCACACGGTTCCTGCTCCCTGAATCACACCCTTACAGCAATCAGGAAATATTGAAGATACGAAGGAGTTGGCCGCTGGCTGAAGTAATCCCTGTGGAGCAACCACCCAGCTGTTCCCAGCCAGGCACTGGGGGTCTACAGATTCCTCTCCCACCCATCTACTCTGCAGGCAGCCTGCTGACTTGGCTCCCAACATGAATTCCTGACTTTAACACTCATTCCACAACATTTAAGAGCTCTGACTGAAAACCATTACTTATGCATGTAAATATCTGTTTCTGCTGCTGAAAGCAGTAATAGCATTAGTTTGGCTAAACAGCTGCACAACCATGACACCCCTTTAATCGCTGTAAAGCAACAATAAAGGTCACAGTTGGTGGCTGCTTTAGCAATAGAAGAAAGAAAATCTTGAGTTTAAAGCAGGTAGACAATTTTTTTTATGTATCTTGTGCATTTAAAAAAATGGTACTTTTATTTAAATAAAATATATTTTAAATATTCAGTTTTACACTTCAAATTATGGTAAATCTAAACTTAAAACACAGTATGGGTAAAAACTAAATTACCTTACAAAGGATACTAAATGCATATTCTCTATGTATGCGCTGCCAAAGGCCTACAGGAAGTTGTTGGCTGAGCAACTGGGAGGAGAATTTTTCTAAGAAGTGTTAAATAAGCCTTGAAAGCAGTAGCTTCTTTTGCAGGTGCAGAAGGAACTTTTCTTCTGTTTCCATTTCCCAGGCAGGTTCATGCCAATGAAAGAATGTTTAAGTAACTGAGAGCCTGACTGGGAGCTGGGATATGGGGAGAGCTCCTTTTCTTCTCCAGTCCCTGAATATAAGCAAATTGTAAGCTGCTTTCACCAGTCCACCAGTTTCAAAAACAGATGAGAAATAGTAAGTGCAGGCTCCTTGCTGCACATAACAATTTGTTTTTAGAAATCTAGTTGAAATGTGAAATGTTTAAATAATTGTTGTTTTCTGGTACAGCAAGGATATTTGGAGTATTTTACTTCTGTGGGAATGCAGACTATTGTTTTAATAGCGTCTCAGTTTCCAGCCAAGTGGAGATTAACAAAATTGCAATTAAAATGCCTTCTGACTTCTTAAAAATATGCACTATTACTTTCTAAAAAAAAATAAATTAAAAGTATATGTTACAAACAGAAAAGTTTTTTAAAAATCCAAATATACGTGCGTATGTCCTAAACAGTCAATTGCCAAGTTGCTGCTAGTTCTTAGATTTAACACTAGATCTGTCCTCTTGCTTCTCTCTGTATTTCCCTCTCACCTCAGTGCACCTGAGAGGAGCAAGATTTTGGTGGAGCGGCGTTCCAGCCTGCTGTCTCAGGTGCCTCGCCTGTGCCACACAGCTCTCCGAGCAGGCTGCACCGGGCACACATTTTCCAGGAGCAGCTGCCCTAGCAGGGAGCAGCACAGTGCCACGGGCTCACAACGGTGACGTGAGGGTGGCTGCAAACACAAGGCTGGCAGGTGGCAGGCTCGGCATCCTTCGTGCAAGGAAAGAGCAGGAAGGGAGGCTTGGTGGGGAAAGAAATAAGGTGACATTTCGGATGCTTACAGAAGTCCCTCATAACATTGGGAGATCTGCCAGTTGCTGAAGATTAGCAAGCATTAGCATGATGTGCAATCTGTTTCATGCCCACGTAGTGCACTGACATCCATGCATGTAGCGCCAAGTGTGTTCTGCTCTGGGATACTCACGTGTGACGCCCTTGCTTTAGCCACATCTATAAGGCCTGGGCTCAGGCGTCACTGCAAAAGGCCAAAAGAATTGAGAACCAGCCTCCACTGTTGCACATGTACAGTTAACTCCCCCTGAAAGCAGAGTGCGCTGCAGCTGCATACCTGATGGCAGACCTTGGCTGCAGCTCCTTGCGAATGGGCTGAGTACAGCTTGGGTTGCACTATCCAATTCAGCAAAATTTCACCCTTACTATTTAGTGCATGAGGTTTTATGAAAAAGCTGTTAAAGCTGAACTGGATACTTTGAGTTGTTTTTTCCAGGATGGCAAATGTGCTTAGTAGCTCCATATCCTTTCTGATTACATTAATCTTGCATCCAAGACTCTTCTACAAGAGCTTGACCAACCAATCGTGCCATCGAAAGCACAGTGATATCAAACAACACAGCAGGCCTTTTCCCGTATGGTATATGCTGAGCATTAAAAAATGTACCACAGCTGGAAGGTATTCCTTACACCAAAAAATGTTTAGGTTTTTATAGTGCCTTGGTTCCTCCGGATGGCTTTAATGCTGTATGTGTAGCACAAATCCACACTCGAAATGTCGTAAAGACTGTGCGCTAACTGCTAGACCACATTCCCCAAGTAACGCTGTGCTAACATGCAAATTTAAGATGAAGTGTACAGTTAGAGATGAGATCTTTTTGAGACAAATTAGCATATAATTGGAATACACAGATAAACCTTAAAGCACAAGAATCCTTCTTCAGCTTTGAAACACAAGCAGCAAACTTCAAAGTTAAAGAGAACAGAAACCTATTACTCTGAGTTTAATTGTTCTTAGTTGAATTTAAATGAATTGGGCTAAACAGCAAAAAAAAAGCAGTTGATGTCCATGGAAAGGATGGAGGAAATGGTGGTAGAAGGGTGAGAAGGCTCTCACATAAGGTAGAGCAGAAGTAGTTCATGACCTGGCCAATGTAGGAAGATTAAAAAGGCTGGGGGTGGCAGAAATGGAGAGAGTAGGATATGCCAGAAAACCAAATCATTTGTTGAGATTATGGTTTTTCAGTATCTACTACATTTAGAAGCCAGGTTCATGCTCAGTCATTGTTAATGTATATAATAAATGAAAAAGTAACAAAAATTGCTTTAAAAAATTTCCTATACAGAATACTTAATTGCTTGGAAAAAGAAATGGACTGCATGAAAATGCCTATGATTATTATTGATTATAATTACAATTAGCAGTGAACTACTAAATCAATAAAAGCTTGGGCCAATGCTATTACTGTCACCCTTGATTATGTGCTGCCCACATACTTATATTGCTAAAAAATTTAGCCAAAAAAAGGGTCATTGAAAAAAAATCTCCTTTAAACTAAAGCACAAAAATTAGAAAACTCTAACAATACAAGAGGAATGGAAACTTTAGGCTGGTTCTTGTGAGATTAAATAAAATTAATTCAATTTCTACTTTAAATGTACATTAAAAGTAGATACTTGTATAACACATTGGTGATTATTATAATGTAGAACTATTCTTTCCTTGCACCAGCTGGCAAAGATCAGACCTGATCTTGCGTTGCTTCAGAACACTTAACAGTGCTTTTTTAACCACTTCTCTGCTACACAGATTAGTGTAACTTTATAAATTTTTGAGGGACTGTCTATGTTACAGACCACTTACCTTGCAAATTAAATCTATAAAGGAATAAAGAAAAGCAGGGAATGAGAGAGTAGAGTCAAATCTGTGTCCCAAACTCCTTACCAATTCTTCTGTAAAAAAGTTCCCCCAAATCAGCAGTATTTATGTAGTAATACAAGTAATTTAGATATGGTACATTCTCAAAGCTAAATTTCATCCACATAAGCAGCAGGAATCAACTCTTCCCTCTCTCCTTCTCTGTCTCTGTCTAGCCACAAGCAAATAATATTTTTTAAAAGTAAGAAAAAAAACAGACAAAGAAAACTAGACATAAGTCTTCTCACCTTTGCTTTTCGAAGGACATGACCTCGGCATGGAGAATTATTTGATGAGGGAGGTCGCTTCAAAGCTGCTGCACTGTTCACAGGTATTGAGCACTCAGTATCACTGGTATCACAACTGGAGATTGGAGAGTTTTCCAGAGTTCGGTGCTTGAAAATTGGAGACTTAAAAAAAAGTGAAAACCCTCCACTGAGTTTCCTCTAAATAGTCATACAAGCAGTATTTTCTATCTAGACTTAGAACTGCAGATTACTTTTTTTTTTAAAGAAACCATATTCACAATAATGATGGATAAATGAAAAACAGTTTACAACAAGAGAAAACAAAACGTGTTCTGTGATGAAAATTAAAGTTTGTTTTCTGGGGTTAAACGACATTGGGTCATCTGGAGGAACTTACACATCTCTCTAACCTTTCTGCTGCAGCTACCCAGTTGCTTCTGACGCAGATCTGTAGCAAGAACCAGGGCTGCCACCCTCTGTCATGAATATCCGAGATCTAGCCCTTGCTAAAGGTGACAGTGACTGACAGGGGACTGACACAACTAGGTCTCCATCACTGTGCGATGACTTGGTGCATTTAAATCTCACTGGGATGCAGCAATGTCTCAGTTCATGCACTTTTACAATCACTGAGGACAATGAGGCATCAGCTTTTGCACATCATCCTAACACCTCCTAATCACTGCCTGTGATTCCCATGTCTACCTGCTCTCCATTGTAGAAAGTACACCAGATGTAGGTGTAAGAATGCAAATAATACAGGAAGGCATTTAGTTCTGCTCTCATTTCCTGGGCTTAATAAACGTTTAGAAAACTCTCAGTTCCCACTTATTTTTACTGCAGCTGAGGAGCTCATGGTACTGGGATTTGCATGTTTAATGGCTTTGCATACCTGTGGGCTTGAGGTTCCTGACTTGGGCTCAATAGCCAAGCCGAGTGTGATGCCACCAGCCAAGGCTTTCTTAAGGCTCTCCTTCACCTCAGTCAGTTCTAGCTCCAGGTTTACACGCTCAGCTTCCTTCTGCTTACACTCCTCTTCCAACTTCTTTAACTTGTCTTCAAGAATCACTTGGGTCTTCCTGCCTGTCATCCACAGCAATGTTATTATTAAGGAACAAGGTCTCCAAAAATCAGTGTCATCACAAAAAAGTTATGTACTTTGCAAAAGATAGATACTTTTTTTTCGTGTAAAAACCTTAGCAACAGGAATGAAATGCTTTCTTTCAGGTCCCTTCCTGAGGTTTCTGGTCTAGTTTCAAATCCGTATTTGTTTTGTTATTTTTCCATGTAATGAAAATATAATTATCCAGTCACAATAAAATTATTCCCATGTTCTGCTTGTTTGAAGTCCCAATCAGTGTCATTTCATAGGTGTGTGTGTATATACATACATATATAAAACATTTCTATTTTAAAAGTATACACACTTATATATATAATATACTTATATTATATATATTTATCTATACAGAAAGCATATAGACATTGAAGAATATTGTCTTATATCAAAACCAAACCTCATGTAGTGGCATGTCTTCAGCATGGACTACAAAGCTATTTGGATAATTAAGCTTCCCCAGGGCAGAATTCAGCACAAAAAAAGCACATCATACCAGCATTGACTTCAATCGCAGCGCGCAGATCTTTTCTTTCTTTTCGGAGTTGGGCCAGTCTATTCCGGAGCGCTTCTTTCCTCTTTAGCAACTCCTCCTCTTTGCTTTGCAACTTCTTTGCATCTGCCTCCACACGATTCTTGCCATATTTGTACTGCTCTGCATCTATATGTATTGGATTGTGGTTATTTATACGTAAATTAACAGTACAACTCTAAACTGTTCCCTGAGACTTAACACCACACGAAGCATTTCATGGTTTGAGAAACTGGTTTACAATCCCTTTTTCCACTGACTTTTTCCCAAGGTCCATGATTCCTGCTGAGTTCTGAAGCACATCTTTGGAAATGATATAGGATAGATAGTTTGTTCTCTACATTTAGACAGGGAAGATGAGAAACACCGGTCACCTTATAGTACGTTGGTTTTGAAAAATGGCCTTGCCTTTGTGTAGTTCAGAAGAAGGAAAGGAGGCTCCTCGTTATTTCTGAACCCTTGATTTTTAATTAGAAGGGGGTCAGAGGAAAAGCTGCCTGTTTGCCCTTTTTGCCTGGTTTTCATTCCTACTTCAAGTACTTAAAGGACACGCCTTTTCTCCCCTGATACAAGAGAATACAAAGATGTTCTCACTATTTTTGATACTTGAGAGCATTATTTTCTTTTTAAAAATTTCCTTTATAAATGCTTTCATTTCACAGCTTACATGTATCAGTGGTGTAATTTATGTCATAGCCCCTTCTATACCTCTGTTCCAACTGCAGATTCAAAGAAAATAAGTCAGCTAACAGATCACTTTATCTGCACTATCTGAAGGCAAAGTCAACTAAACCATTCCTGACAAACAGTTGTCAAACCAGTTTTAGTTGGTCTTTAGTAACCGAGATGCCTTTACTCCCACAACTATCTATTCCAGTACCAACTGACCAGCATGGTTAGAAAGACACATACTTTTTTTGTGAAGTCTAACTCAAATTTCTTGTTGCCATTAAATCCATGCCTTCTTAAAAATTTATCATAGGATTAAAAAAACCCACATTATTTCCTTCTCTAGCAGGAGCTGCATTTTTGAATCCACATTTTAAAAATATGGTTATATATTTTTTTCTTTTTTTTAAGCAAAGCAATCACTCTTAGGGATATCCTAGAGGCAATTCACTGCCCAGAACAACCCTCTTTCTGAACGTGCCAGTCACCAATTGAAATCTCCTCTCCCTGAGGAAGCTTTTGAGCTGTATGGTTGCCTTCATCATTTTTTATACATTTTCTTTTTCATTAGTGATAAGAGTGCTTCCACTTCTGACCAATTTGGTGTTCTGATATCTTTCTCAGCTCCTCGTATACCTCTTTTATCAGGAATGCAGAATTACTCTCTGCCCCAAAGGAAGAATAATTACCCTGGTTTTTTTTTTTCCTGCTGCCCTCATGACTTTGCAGCCATGGGGCCACATCTCATAGCTACCATTCTCCATATGACAACCCCTTATCTCATGGCATGGGACTAATGAGTCACCAATGCACACAATATCTCCTATTCAAAGTCTTGGTGGGCATCTCCCACTCAGCCTCTCAGCTACAGAAGAATCACAGTGGCTTTTTATCTTGTTTGCTAAGAAGACAGCTATTTTTGGGTATCCTCATGACTCCATTCGCAAGCGAGGCAGCAGTGAGGAGACATACTTACTGGACGCGGTGCGCTTCACACATGACGCCGATTCAGATTTCTTCGGCTGGCTATTTACAGTTCTCCCTTTTCCGGTGATCCCATTAGCAGTGGCAGGAGGCTTCTTGCCTTTAAACTGTTTGAAAACAAAAGTACAAATGGGCTCCAGCTATTTCTGTGCCACTGGCATTACAGTCGCCTTTTCATCAAGGGCAAAGCTTGACAAAAAGTGGCCTGCTTGCAGAGCCTTAATAGACTCCATTGATTGAGCTGGAGACAGCGCTTCCTCCAGAGATGTCGTCTCTGAGAGCTGCCTGCTCAGCAGGAGCCACACCAGCAATCACAGGATAATAAGGGGATAAACTCCCCCATCTCTGGTGGCAACATGGTCTCCAAGTTATTTAAAACTCTGGCATTTACTGCATTAAAAAAGCCACTGTGAGACAGAAAAGTTGTACATTTGAATAATTTTATACAGTGAAGATTCTTGAAACACAGATTTGTCAGAGTTCACTTCATACAGGAAAACCCACCAGGGTTTGCCACACAAAAATTCAACACTGTTTCTTAGTTTCTTACTATACAACCTTGCCATCCTTGTGGAGCACTGATTTCTTTTTTTTTTCATAACAATATAATTATTACACATTTTAAAATGTTACAAGTTAACATATCAATTTCCTCTTATACAACATCTAGCTACTAAATAAAAGCTTTTCTTACTTAAAAAATCTCTCATAATGGCCACACAAGCTCACAAGATTACCAGAAACAGCACATTTCATGTCCATTCCATTTAGAGGGTTGCCCTGCAGTGAACTGAGCCCTGGGAAGAGCATCGCTGTCCTGATTAATTGTAGCGTTGCCATGGGGGATGCCTTAGCCCAGCACAGGGCATATGTGTGCCATGCTCTGTTCACTCGCTTCCAAAAACATCGAGGACTAAACTGGGAGTGCAACAAGAAGCCTGCTGCTACAGCCAGGGATCAGGGCAACCTCCAGTTCTGCAACTTCACTGAATCCTAATATTCCAATATGAAGTTTTTATAGGGGTTAAGTGATTTAACACGCAATATGACAAGTGCCTTATTCAACGGAACCACTTATCTAACTTTTCCATTCCAGATTGGATTGAAAACCACCCATTTTTGTGATACATTCACAGGCTTATGCCAATGACCAGCTTTTGGAGACTGGCTATGGGCTCTAGAGAAGCTCCCCAGAGTGACTGTGAGCGAGGTTTGCTCTGCTCCCCAGCTGGGGTCTGTCTGTCTGCTATTGAGGCTGAGGACACAGGATTTCAGTTCTCAGTTCTCTTTAGCTTCACTTTAATTTCAGCTGAGGTAAAGAAGCCATCCTCAGAAAGTAGCAGAGACATAGGCTTTGGTTTTTGTCAGGGCAAGAAAATAACAGGCAGCAATTTAAATACGGTGTATACACACTATACACAATATCATTCAGTCTATATCTGTTAATATATATATTTTTTCACTATATATATATAACCATAGTATATACAATATATAGATTAGTAAAATTCTAGAGAGGCAAATCTGCTGTCACAGCCAGTTCGTAGTTCATTTTTGTTCATTTTTTCTGGTTTTTGGGTTTTTTTTTTTTTAAGTCACCACTGCCTAAGGAGACAGAAGGCAGCTAGATACACATTCAAGTTCAGCCACATCTATTTTTTTGTTATTATCCACAATCTGTAAATCATCAAGAACTTGTGGGGAAAGCCTCTTCTAGGTGCCAATACTTCCACATCAGAACTTACAATTTAGCAAACTTGTTACATTTGCAGTAGGCTCATGACTAAACTCCAAGCACTAAGGGACTGACATAGCCCAAGGCCCTTAAGATAACAACCAGATAAACAGAAGAGACAAAAAATGAAAAGCTTTGTTAAGTATTAAATAGTACAGTACCTGCGAGCCAGATCCCCTCCCCACAGCAGAGGTATTAGTGACAGACTGAGCAGAAGACAGATTGGATGAGACAGGGTATTTGTAATGGTTAGAGGAGAGTTTGTCAGTAGATAACCTATTGGGTTTTCTGTCAGCTGGTGGATAGCGAGCAAAGATTTTTGGAGACGGCAAGTTATCGTACAGGCCTGCGTTATCATAAAGCATTTCTTCTCCAACGTTCCTGCTACAAGAAGAAGGAAAGCCATCTTCTGGTTCCCACTGCAACACATACACTTTGGCAGTTAGTAAACAATACACCATGCGGAACCTCCTAAGTGGAATTAAAACATTAGTAATTCTTCTGACCATAGCAAGCCCTTGGTGTTTAGCAATTGTATGCTTATTGCTCACACTTGAGTGAAACTATTTAGAAAGGCAGGGAGGACAGAGTCTGGAAAGGAAGCATTGCATTACATGGCTCAGAGCATCAGTCCTGTGCATTTTCCATACTATCCTATCACCCTTCCTGTTTCATACACCGCACATTCTGTTGTCAGCTCTAGCACTGAGGGGGCACAAGCAGACTGTGTGAACAGGGGGATGCTCACGGGCTGCACAGATGAATCAGTTGGATTACATCTGGTACACAAGTTGTTAAAAGTAATATGGCCTAACAGTTAGCAGAAGCCAAGAGGATTTCTTCTTCTTTTTTTTTTTTTTTTTCCTCCTCAGGCTATATGTCTTTCCAGTGAATACCAGCTGCTGGTATGCTAGCATTAAATTTATTTGCTGGAGAATTATTATGCTGAGCTAACCAGCTAAAATAGCTACAGGCCATTCCTTTTTTTTTTCCTTTCATTCTTTTCAGAAAAATGGAAAGCTCAACAACAATACTCCAGTGATTCATTCAATTAATCTTAAAAGAAACCATTGTTGCCAAACACCCTTCCTTAATCCATCCTGGCTGTGGCAGTACACTACTCCTACAAAGGCTTGAGCACATCCAAGAACTACACATTCAGATTACTCACCACATATGTGGTCATGTGTTGTTCCCAAGCAGGGCGTTCTACATCTTTCTGACATTACTAAGACATGATGGAGAACTTAACATTTTGAAACCCTGAACGTCTCTTGAGTTCAGCCTTAGTGGGGGCCTTTATGAAGCAGCTCAAAGAGCTGATATGGGCTGTAGCTCCCCTGTAAATCTTCCTGAGGACCATATATTAATACGGGTTAACATCCACTATGTGTTAAACCCTATTACACATCTGCCTATGATCACCTCTGCAATTTATGAAAATGGAAGTGAACACTGTGATTCTCCCTTTGGATGAGCAGTACCTGCTGTCCTAAGGAATGTAGCTCCAGGGACTAAGTGTTTTTTTTTTTAATCAACAGACACCAAAAAGTGCCTGGTGTAACTGAGTCCTTAATTTTGCCAGGTCCAGTGTGATCTAAAAAATACCCCCTCAAGTGAGTATTATATTCAAGGACTTGGCAACAAATCGTCAACAGGCAACTGCTTTCTAAATGCACGTTGGCTCACATGCAGGTTAATGTAAACAGTATGTCCCACACCCCTAATACTTTGTAGGTGTGAGAGAAATTTGCAGCCCCTGAATAAAAAAAAAAATAAGAGTTCATTTGGAAACTGGCCAGTAGGGCTTTTTAGATAATATAATTTTCAGATGTTCATGCATTCAACACATGCAAACCATTTGTTCTGTGCAAATTCAATTCTTACCGATCCGTTTATGCAGGGAACATCATCGTAATGAAGTGCCATTCCAGTCGGACAGGCGTAGCCATTGGCAGTGCTTCCCCGATATGGATTTGTAGATATAACTCGCCTGTTCATAAAACTGAATAAAGCAAAATAAAAATAATAAAAACCAGCACTTGAACCTCAGTCTAAATGATGATTCAGTGGTATGTTCCCTGTATCTGATTATGTAGCCTGGAAGCACATATCTTCTCACTTTCTGCAGGAAAACTGAGAACAGTTTTCCTTCTTTGGCTACTCACACGTTGCTGCTAGCAGCCAATATTGCACCATATGTTCCTGTATTCCATTCTTACAGTGGGGATATGACTGTGTGAAAGCCAGGAGGGCAACAGCTGTAACTGCTCAGTGGCATGTTTACATGGGAACCTGCTGATCTGTGTTACAAAGCAGCTTGCCAGTGTCCCATAAAAGTTCCCTTGTTGTCTGCATGGGGGAGAAGCAGGTGTTTCTGTGTGCATGCGCGCTCAAGGGAGATGTGAACTTAGGAATTGGGACAAACAAGAATCAAAGCCAGCAAAAACTTGAAAAAAAAGTGGAACTTTGATGAAATGTAAGTTAACAAATGTATCAAAATTTGCTGAATATTTTTTTCCTCAAAATCTGGGAATTTTTCATTTCCATATCAGAACTTTTGTCTAGGTAGTCTGTCCACAATGGCCTTGTTTCCCAACTCTCTGCCTGTGTAATTGTGCATGCAAATACTCTATATGTTCATTCTTGCTCTGTTTCACATGCTGGATCTGATCTCTGGGCACTTCAAAAGGGATATATATATATACACATATATATGTATATGTATGTTTGTTTGTTTCTCACTCTCTCTCCAAAATCAACATTGCAGCTTGTTTTACTGGAATTTTGCAGGACACATGGACCACAACGAGCTTTGTGTTGGGAACAAAGATCTAACAGTGCAGAAAATGACAGAATCAGGCCCAATAGCAATAACGACCCCAGGGTGAGCTTTCCTTTGTAGCAACCGCTGAAATAGAATGAGGTATGGAGTGAGATCTCAAATAATTCCTATAGATTCAGGTGTATGTGAATGGGAAAACAAAGCTTTCCACCCCAAACAATGGAACTATTCAGACTCTGTGCTGACATTCATAAAACATGATAAAGCCCCACTAAAGTAGAGAAGGTCTTCTGTAGTGCTGGCTGGAGCTCAACAATGCTGTGGTTTCAACAGTTGCTTTCTTTTGGCTTTGGAATAACATGGAATCCATTGAATTTCTCATTCAGGGGGAGAGAGACCTCTTCCAACTGTGGCTCACCTGAGCTGCGGGAGACCTGCGCTCACAGGAGGGATCAACCTGCCCAGTTCGGTGTGAACCTTTCAGGGCAGGGCAGGGCAGTGGAATAATCATTACACAGAAGCTTTTCTTACTTCATACAAACAACAAAAAGCCCAAGATAAATTCCATGATAAAAATGTTTTTAACTATCATATATCATAATTCATTAGACATTATTAAAGCGTTGCACTTGTTTACTGTTCCTCTTACTGAAGAATAGTACTCCAGTGTTTCTGGTTAGTCTGAAGGACTGCATTTGGAGTAGTTACTGTACTTCTTTCTATTTAAGTAGAGTGATGCATAACAACCATGTCTGAAAACTGGGATATTCATTAGTGACATATGATGCACCCATAGCAACTATTTCCACCACCAAAGGAAACGAAGATTTATCTAAGTATCTCCAAACACTCCATAAGCAATATTGCACTAAGCCTCATTAATCCTGTTTAGAGATGCATCCATGTAAGTTAATTGTACTCTGAAACTGCTGGGTGGGAAAGCAAATGGAGACGATCTGCTCAGAAGCTTTTTTTCTTAATGCTTTCCTGGATACCTAATGATTTAGATGAAGAAAATTGATGAGGCTATTAATGAAGAGCAAATCGTTTGCAAAGCATCAGTCTCAGGAAACGAATAACCAATAATCTTGAAGTGACTGTGATAATCAAAGCTTTAATGATAACTGCAGTTAATTAGGAATACTGATACTCATTCTATAAAGGGCAGGAATAGTATTTTATTAACACTTACGTATCATTGTAATTTATCCTCATTTTCTAGGAGTAGTTGAAAATCAGCAGACAGCTACTCTAGTTGCTTATCAACAAGCTTTTACAGTCTTTTAAGGACACCCAATGAATTTTAACTAATGCTTAATAGGGGAATTCTGCTATTTTGCAAGTTGTTTGACATTCCTTTCTAACATGTGGTCTAGTTGCATATGTTTTTGCACTTGGCTCCAATTAATATCACATTTGTTCAGAAAAGGAAAGCCAAGCAGTATTCAGGGGGAAAAGGTTTCCATTCTGTTTCTTTCTTAAATGTGGTTATTGGTAGATGCTGACTGAAGCAAAAATACATGTCAACACAGGATAAACTTTTTGAGCCCTATTAACTTCAAAACAAGTATTAATGTAAGTCTGTAAGCTAAGTGCATTTTGATTCTATCAAAATTATCTGGTTTTCACAAAACTAGGCATGTGGTAACACTGAGTCACTTTGATTTCCATCAGAAGTCATTCAAACTAGATTCCGAATGAAACTGCCCATTTTTCCTCCTTAAAGCTCTCTTAACACCTCACTAATGGCAGGAGAGTCTTCTTTTGGAAAACTGAAGCTTTTGCCTTTTTTTATTTATTATTTTTAGTTAGTTTAAAGTTATAATGGGCAGATAGGGTGTGATTCTCCAATATATTGTCACAAGAATTCCAAATTTATGTGGGCAGTCCCATTTTGCAGCAAGATGAGGGACGACGCCTTTCAGCTGTCTTCTCAGGCCACCCGCTTGCTGACCCCAGGAAACCATGGGGTACGTCAACAGCAGGACATCCCACCTGTCCCAACTGTCCCTTCACTCCCATTTCTAAACAGTCTAATCTAGCCAAGGAAAAATGACAGTCTCTTCCCACCAAAAACTCCTTTAATGCCTAAATTAATTTGAACACTTAAATCACTACATACGCTAAGTATGCATTACTTTTCTTAGCACAGGATTGGTAATGGGGAATTCAGTGTACTGATTTGCATTTTAAACAGAGTTTCTGTGCTGCACCCTAGACACCTTCCCAATTTCCACCTCCTACATTAAAACCCACAAATTAATTGGAATGGTGTGAGCCTGATGAAGTTTTTAATTACTCAAAAAAGAACAAGAGAAGGAAACATTAAGAACGTGACTATCCAAGACTTAAATTTGCTATACATTTTGAGTGTACAGCATATATTGGCCAATGTATGCTGTACTTATTGGCTGTATGTACAGCAAATAAAGCCAATGGATAAATGTGAACTATGTAGCTGTATATTTATTTTATTTTCAGCATATTTGTCCTCTTCCAGAGGTCATTCTAAGTCTTCAAGCAAAAAAAAATTAAAGTAAAGCATTTGATAAGGAGACTTACTGAAAAAATCAGTAAAGATTTGAGTAAAGTTGGATGGTATCTGCATCTTTTACAGAACTAGAAGGATGCCAACACGATAATCATAAACACATCTGACATACTGTAATGCTGAAACACTTCAGGAGTTCAATATCTGGCAAAGGGGAGTGGATTTTGATAAGCTCTCTTGGCACTGGAGATAACATATGGCTATAAATTCTCAGAGTACTGGAAACACCCGGGCAGCTAAACGCCTCTCACCAGAATGTCTGTTTTGCAGCCTGGATGACGCTTGCCGTCATTTCTACGTCGATGTAGTCATAGTGCAGAGCTCCAGGGTCTGTTGAAGATCCCGTTTCCGCCAGCAAAATTCCTATCCATCTACCCATGTCTTCAGAGGAGGATGCCTGTGAGGAGAGGAGGGCAAGGGTGTATGTCAGGTCTTTAGTCTGCCACCGAGCTGAGTGTTACTTCAAAACAGGGCATTCTTGCTGGCTGACAAATTGCTACCACATTGTACGAGAGGCTCTGGTTTCCCTCTGCTGAACTCCTAAAAATCCCAGGATTTCTTATTAAATCTGTTTTGCCAGAAGGACTGCACTTTAAGTAAGCTATGTGCTCATCAGTTATGATGTAATACAAAGTGGGCAATGTCCAAAAACGAAGAAAAAATAATCATTTCAAGCTAGTGGATTTAGATTCAAGTCATGCTTATTTTAGGCTTCAGAAAATTTAAAGCTATAACAGAACTATTTTCCTATGTTAGGCTGGGGGATTTTAGCTAGGATGACTCCCAAGAAGAAAATGTTAATCCTAAGTAGAAACAAGGGGGGAAAAAACCAAAATACTAGAAGAAATTTTAGTGTTCCTTTTTGAAAAATTTTTGAAAAATTAATGATGACATTAATTTTCCTAATGGCACAAGTACAAACATGTATACTGTTAAAATAACTTTCAATTTTTCATATTTTGCTTCAAGTTACCAATTACAAAGTTAAATAGTAGCAAAATAAAAAATGGAGAAAAGGCAGAGGGGAAAGAAACTCTGCAGTTTCTAAATTTCTTGTTCTTTTAAAATATTTCATTGCCTTTCATACTTCAGCTACTTTCTAGTTTTTTCAGCTTCTCTGAATTGCTCACATACAACAGGCCTGCTTGCAAGGACAGCAGAATAATGTGACCTGCAGTCTGAAATCCAAAGTGGTCAAAGTGTCCCTCCTGCCACTGAAAACAAAAGGTTGCTTCCTCCTCTATCATCTCCATCACACTTGGCTTTAAGTGTCTTCTCATTTCAGCTTTCAAAATATGATTAATAAAACCCCCTCAAAAATCCCAACCCACCTAACACAGATCTTCAAAGTATGACCTTCGTACTGTGAGGAGCGTGCCAGCATGCACACACGTGGTGTGTCAAGAGACTCGCCAGGATGCTGGTACACTGCATTTTCTTACCACATAATTACTTTAAGACAGATACAGACTGAGCAAAAACAGCTCACATAAGTAGCAGACAAATGAGAGTCAAGAGCTCTAGAGATCCCATCAACAGTGATCCATTATTTAATTATTGCTAAGCTATTTACCCAAAGTAATTGTATCCCTGATGTAAAAGTATGTATAGAGAAGGAGCAGGGATATTTTAGTAGCAGGTCAAGGAAAGGTCAGTGTAGAGAAAAGCACTGTAATGAGAAGATTTCTGAACTGCATTAAATCTCAGTTCTCTCTTTGCCTGCAACTCTCAGTATTTTTTTCTCCTTCCAGTATTTATTATCCAGCTCTGCAATAATATTATTCCAAAGATTTTTTTGAATGGCTAGGTTATATGAAAGTGCTTCTCTAATTTAGCTTGTGGGTGTTCCTACAAGTCAGAGCCATTAGCAACCACTGCACCTCGAGCACAGCGACCTCCTGCCCATTTCGGAGCAGCCGGAAGGTCAGGGGATGCTTTGAATCCAGTCCTGGGATGACTTCACAGCCACGGAGAGGGATAGAAACAATGTGTGTCTTCAGATCTGTCCTGTCCTTGTGGAAAATGAGTTTATTATCTTTCACTCTGCACCAGCGCTCACGCCAACGATTATTTGAAAGCACGTTGAGATATCCTGCAATAAAATTAAATGTGAGATATTCTACTCCAGACTTTTTTTTTGAAAGAAAAAAAAAAAGAAACTTGCATTTCAATGTAATGCTAGCACTTAAACAACTTATTCCTCTTATAACAGAAAGTCCAGATGGATTTTAGGAAGAAAAGTAAATGACGCTGTCCCATTTCTTTCAATCACAGAATCATAGAATGGTTAGGGTTGGAAGGGGCCTTTAAAGGTCATCTAGTCCAACCCCCCTGCAAGGAGCAGGGACTTCTCCAACCAGATCAGGTTGCTCAGAGCCTCATCCAATCTGGCCCTGAATGTTTCCAGGGATGGGGCATCCGCCACCTCTCTGCGCAACCTGTTCCAGTGTTCCACCACACTCAGTGTAAAAATTTCTTCCTCATGTCTAGTCTAAATCTACCCTCTTTTAGTCTAATCAAAACTTTCAGTGTGCCAATAACCTAGAAAAAAGCATATAAAAATATGACCTCACTCCTGTGCAAACGGCTGTTCTGTGTTAGTCACTGAAGCAGCTGGATGAGGAGAAGCACACCGACCTTCAGGACTTTATTAGAATGGGAGAGGGACAGTGAAAAAAAGATACATACACAGCTGATGTGCTCACGCAGAAGATCCACCTTCTCCATGTATAATGGCTTTGATAACTGTGGCTGATTAAAATTTTCTGGGAAAATCACAGCTCATATTATATAATTAGGTGATGAGCTACATTCTGCAACATCCAAAATCAGCGTTACAAAGATCTGCTAAGCATTGACACTATATGTTCTAATCTCATTGAGAAAGAAGAATGCACATTTGGTTGGCAAACTTTTAAAGCAGAATTTAAAAGACTGCTACCGATGTCAAGAAAAATAAAATTCATATTGGTTTAAAATCCAATAAGTAAATGTATATGAAATTAAGATAAACTTTAAGAGAAAAGTTTTAACTTTTTTTTCCCCCCACAGATAATACAGTACCCTTACAAAAAATCAGGATTTCACTAACAAATTGCCTTCTAAAAAAATCTTGCTTTTCTCATCATACTCTATACCGGATACAGTGTCAAGGCATATAATACCATTAAATGGGCAGTATTCTGTGTTTTTTCTTCTCCGTCCCATAGCAACAATCATTCCAGACTCAAACCTTAAAATCAAGACAATGTCCAATTTTCCTGCCTTATTTAGTTTGGGACTGAAAAAAAAAAATCTTTTAATTTTGCTTCCACATTACAAATGTTGCATGAATTCAGCACGTTGCTGCTTCCAAACAGGCTATGAAGGGGGAAACAAATGGTATGTAGCACAGGCCAGAATTTATGTAAAAAAAATCGTCTTCTATCTCAGGTCTGACTTTCATTTAATCCTGTTGGATAGCTTTCTCTTTGGTTTTCATTAAAACTATGACTTATCATTATTTTTTTCTGGGTTTCCCTTCCAACATTATGGTTCCAATGTCAAAGCTTGATCCAACAGGATATAGCAGATCAGAATCGTGCACATCTTGGAAGGTGCCATAAAAAAAGGAGGATGTGCACAATCCTCTGATTTTGGCTCCTTATGATGATCACACTCGCCAGCTCTTCTGCTTCCTCCTGTAACAAAACCCTGTATAGTAATGCATTATAAATAATCCCTAGAAATGGAAAACCCTTCACGTGCAAGCCAGCTGGCTTGTTTTGGAGTGAGAGTCCTTTTTTTCAGACTTTTTCCCCGCCCTGCTCCCAACGCACCTCTCAGAAAAGCTCTTCCAAACCCTCCTACTTCACTTGAACTAAGCAGTATCCCATGCTTTTCCTCCCACATATCCCTACTTAAACCTTCAACAGTTGACATGATCAAAATGTCTTGAGTGTGTTCCCAGTTGGGGCATTAGCACCTCAGTTTAGCTGAGCCAGTCAAAGACCAGTGATGCTGTAGGGAAGAGCTTTGCCATTACTCCCAGTGCAGGTGGGTTTCCATTTCCACTCTAGCTGGGTGTCTCCTGCAGACCCACTGGGCTTTTCCCTTTGTTCATGGGAGGCAGAACTTTTTACAGTGTAAAAGTCTTCAACTATGGAGCAACCTCCCGGAGGGCAGTGCACTGAGCCAAATTTCTGGTGGTGAGAAACTCCTTCTGCAAAGACTTCCTGCCATGACCAAAGCCTAGACACTTACATATTTTCCTATAAAATCTGCAAGTGGTGTTGAGTAGAGCCAAATGCAAGCAATAGTAATAGCTCTATTTAAGTCCATATCCGAAATAATGACAGAAATACTAGGAATTAAGACTGTACAGCTGTAGTTAACGTCTCACATAATACAGAATAATCAATGGAGAATGAGACCCTAGAAGTTTGAGTTTTATGGAAGCCAGATGCTTCGGACAATGCATCTGACTGGACACAGCTTTTCCCAGCTGTTCTTTTGGTTGATAAATCACATCTGATGTATAGGCATATACACACACACATATTTAATCAAAGATTTGTTATATAAATGATTCCATAAAGTGTGGCTTGAGAGCCACCTGCGATCTATGAAGTTTTCGCTAGTGGTCCATGGATCTGCTTCTTTCACATCTATGACACTTCAAGTACTGATGAGTTCTGTACAGCCTAACCACAGATTTCTGTGTTTCCCAAAGTTTTCCTAGTCAATTAAAGGGGAAAACACAAATCAAAATTCAGAATCCAGTGCAACTGCTTCACAGCTTTCTTTCCATGGAATTTTTTTTTAAGGGATTGGGATAAGGGTAGGTTCAACTTTATTCACATATGTAAGTGTTATTTAATACTGAAGCATCAGAAAGCAAACAGGAGAATATAAATATATTGCACTGTTTGAAAATATCAGAGTAGTGAGGACATCAGCTAAGTGCATTGCACAAAGTCCTAAATTGTGAGCAAACATTAACAGCTAAAATACAAAACAAGCATTTTCTGCATGCCTTTTTATACACTTCCTTGGTGCTGGCAAGCACTACAGCTGTCATATGGAGTGATCAACATTAGGAGCTAAAATAGCTTACTAGAAATTTGTTACTTCATTCAAGTTTTGCCCAATATATACCACTTTAGGAACCCACAATTAAACTCAAATCACTTTGGCTGAGGCCAGTCAGCTGCTGTCTTGATTGCTATCCCATAAAATATCACCACAGTCCATCAAAAAAGACTTGATCCCTTCCCAAGAACCTTCTTCTAATTCTTAGTCTAAATATATTTCATAGTCCAGCCTATATTCTTTTTATATCGATTTGTTTGAAAATAGTTCTTGCTTCTTTCTACTTTTTGTCCACGCTTCTCTTCTCCCTCACCTTTCCAAAGAGCAATGATAATCCTTCTGAGCCTGTGCTACCATTTTATTTTAAAAGTCAAATTATTTTAGTCTCTTTCTAAATGCTAAGCTCTTGATTACTCTACTCCTCTTTCAATCTGAGTGCATCCTTCTGATGTAGGGGGAAGAATTATAGCAGCAAAAGTAATTTTAGAGGAACTTCTAGGCTAGAATTTTATAAAGTTTTAGTTGCAATGTGCATTTATGACTCACGGAGAAAAATCACTTACCACACGTTGGAACATCTTCTTCAGCTGATGAGGTCTGTTCATCTGTTGATGGCTTTTTCTTTCCTAAACCAATAATCTTCGTTATTTTTTTCCCTGTTACTTTAGTCACAGTGCCCTTGGCTTCTGATTTTGAACTTTTTTTCCTCTTCACTATTAAGAAAACAGAAGCGTGTATTTTAGTGTGTTTAAATTAACCAATGACTAGAGAGAACCTGAGAAAAACAGTAGTTCAGACAAACAATCCTGTGCAACAGAAGTTGCAGACTGCAAAAAGATAAACATTATATGCCCTCTGTAATGCAGATGCCCATAAATAACCTGTGTGCTATAAAAATCATGGCATTCAGAAGGATAAGAGAAACAAAAACCAATCATATAATTTAATCTAATGAAGCTGAAAGTCTCTTTCCACAGCAGTCATCATTTAATTTATCAGTATGTCTGAAGTACCTGCATATAAATTTAGCTCATATACACAAGAATAAAAATCCAGCCAGACGATCCTTCATTGTTCCTGAAAATTTATCTCAAAATACTTCTAAAATTAAGCACACAACAAAGACAGAATATGCTTGCCTAGCAAAAATATTCCTGCCATGTACAATTAGGTTAAAGTATCGTATCACAATGGACCTTTTAGAAAGACAGGACTTGCAAATTAACTACTAACAATTAAATCAGTGGGATCAGTAAAGCATTCAATGGTTAGAAGTTGGCACTTTTTGTGATCATGAAGGCTTGAAAAGAAACAGCTCTGCTGAAAAGAAGTATTTTGCTAACATCCTGTCTATGCTTACATTAACTTAGTACAATACTAGTAATACTAGGGTTCTGCGAGCTGACGCGCGTTGAACACAACACGACAAGGACTACGGATATAATTTCTAAAAGTGCCTACCTGACGAAAACCCTAAACAACTTTTTTTAAAAAAAGTTTCTAAGATTAAACAGAACCAGAACAAAGAGCTTTTACTTGCAAAACAGAACAAACGAAGTAAACTTTCACAAATTGCCAAATTTCAGTGTTCAAATTTGGATTCCATCAACAGAGCAAAAGTCTCTCTGTTAACTGACAGGGCAGCATAAATATCCATCAACTTGCCCTGATTTATGATTGTGATGAAAAATGCATTTAGGATAGTTACTGATTGAGCTGCTGTAACTTTATCCCTGACATATCAATTCCCTTTGCAACAGTGCACATTTAGTGGTTATGGACTTGGGTACTGAAGAAAAAAATGTTCATATGAGAAATGACCATATGAATTGATGGACTGGGAAGAAGAATGAACAGAAAATAGTGAAGCAGTTTGGGACTCACAATGGGATAATTTATTATATTTCGTGTAATTGTGAACAATCATGGAACATTATTTAGAAATTGTATCTGTAGCCAAGACTGTATAAATCTGTCACCTGGTGCAGGCAGTGCTGAGGGGGAAAGGCAGCTTTTCAGGTGCAGATTGCTGTTCACCAGCAAACTCCCAATACAGCGACGTACGTGTGCAAGCAAAGGTCTAATTCTCTCTTCCTAAGGGAAGGGTTTTCACAACTTACATTGTGCTCTCTAAACACGCAATGGGCTCCTGTGTTTGAGGGAGGAAGGTCCCCCATCCCGTCTGCTCATCTCACCGCCTGCCTGAGGGACGGCCTGAAGGCAGCACCTGCCCACAGACAGGTTTCCGTCCCACGCAGCGGCCGCCGATGACCGGCTGTGGCTGTTGAGCGGGGAGGAGATTAAAAGCATTGAAAAATGCCAGAGACTGAGAAAAAAAATCTCTCTGAGACAGAAGCCCAAAGGAACCATTCTCAGGAGCACGAACAGAGTGCAATAAGCTAATTTCAGTGCTTTTTTTTTCTTTTTCTGTCCTATCTTCCTTTCACACTGCTGTTTTATTTTCTTGTAGAACTGAGCGGCAGCAGAAACAAGGCCTTCGTGACTTAATCTTTTAGTGTCTAAAGAACATACTGATTGCCTGACTGCCAGTGTTTTCTGTCACAAAAGCCTTTTCTTCTCATTTCCTTCCCCAGAGCAAAATGAGCAGCTGGTTAAGAGCAGAGCAGAGCAGAGGCTGGTCGATGGCAACGACTGCTTTCCGGAGTGTCCCTTCCCACGTACTCCCTTAAGTGCTTCCTACCCACTGTTTGAAAAAATAGTGTCACTTCATCCAGAACCACTTAAAAATATTTTTTTAATCTCCTTGCAATCATTAATGCCTATTATTTTTATTACTACATATTGAAGGTCACAATTTTCAAAAGCAACTGGTATTTTTAGTTACCCTCCTTGAGATACCTAAGCTGGGCTGGTTTTCCAGCAGCATGTGCTCAGTCTCTCTCCTATAGGGCACCTGAGCCACCAGGCACTTTTGGACATCACAGACAATATAGCTTTTGGGTCACAGATGTTTCTCAGCACGTTTCAGAGGCTAAAACAGTAGTGTGCTTTTTGAAAGCTTAGTAGAAGATTTTATAGGGTGAAATCTATCCATGCACCACAGCTTCTAGAAACCACAAAACGTGCCACTGTTCTGTACTGTTGAGTATGTCAGAGATCTGTACAGTCAGGAAATGTTGGAAAACGACTCAGGGAGAAGATAAAGGAAATGAGTCAAAAGGTGAGACAGCGCTAGCACCAAGGCTGGTATTGACATTGTGCTCACTGCAGCTCACATTACGCAACAGATGCACAAAAATGTCTTATCTGAATGACAGTGTTGCTATATGGCAAGTTAACAAAGTCACAGAATTTCTTCCTCTTTAGGGAGGAGAGAAAGGGATGGGGAAGAGAACATAGGGGTTGAGGTTTTTTTATATAACTCAGACAAAATTCCCTCTGGGTTTGGGATAATTATAATCTAATTATAATCTATTAGATTATAAGGACTACGGAACATACATGGCTCCAAAGTAGCATATGTAAAATTATATACATATATACTCACAAATGCACTGATATTACATGATTATATACATTTTAGTATGTTAATATAAATCATCATACATAATAGTTTATACATCTATGTATCTGTGTATACATGCACATACATAAACTGTGTATATGTGTATATATATAGAATACTCATTATTCTTTCCTTCTAGTATCCAGTTATAGCTTTTTTGCTAAGCAGTTATACACCCACTATTTATGTTGCCACTATACAGTTACAGTTATGACAAGCAACTGTTAGTTGCCTATAGTGGTCGCCCAAGCTCTAAAAAACTGTACTTTTGAACACAAAAAAGGTCAAGTCAAAATTTCTATATTCTGTTTCATTATACTAATTATATTGATTTTACCTGCACAATGACAACATCAAATGCCTTCTGTTACTGCAAATTTTTGAGGATTCACTCATGACATAATTCAGCTTTAAAAATTAAATTGAATCCTAATAAAAACATTCCAAGACTTAACTACCTAAGTTTAAAAGACAAAAGCCAGGTATTTCACTACCCATTGCTCCCGACATGCACAAACTATTTACACCAAGCCTCTCTGCATCTGAGACGTACCTTGTTCTTTCCCATTGCACACAGTAGTGATACCATTTTCCACAGCACCCTCCCCATCTGAGCTTGGCCTCTCAGATGACAACTTCTGCAGAGACAAAGAGATCAGTTGACATACAGTGTTGACACCTTCACCAACTGAAGTGTCAATTTAAAAGTATGTTTACTGTGAAATAAAACACATTTCAAGCCTTCATCCACTTGGAAGGCAAACAAAAGACAGTAAAAAATGCAGTTTTAGAGGTTTTTTTTTTACATTGTCATATAGACTTTAGAAAAGCATGGGAACAAGAATAGGTCTGTATTTGAAAGCACAGTCAAAACAGTGAAATAACAATAATCCAATATCTCTTATTACACAATATATTTTAAGTTAATTTTTAGATTCTAAATGTTGCTGTTCATTAACCTACTAAGCAACAAACAATTACTTGGATCAGATAAGAAAATTTTTAAAATTATTTCTTCACATATGCATTTATAATTAGAACTTTTCAGAAAATATTGCACTGCTACCTGGTGCTTCAATACTTTCAGTATCTGCAAAAAAGAGGCTTTTGAAGTTATTTTTTTTGCACCAATTCTTATGTAATGGTTGTATACAAGATACAGGATGAAGCTATATAGAGTTTATACTGGCAAAGTTTTGGTAACCACATTACTCATGAGTGAGGAAGCTATGAAGAAGATGTACAGGTAATTCCAAAAAGAAACCAATGAGAAGTTTAGCTACACTTTTCTTAGGGGATGAATCTTAGAAAATAACTATTTTATGACACTTTTAGTTACTTTCTAATACCATGTAGGTGTGTCCAACAAGCAAACACAATAGCTTTTGCCTTGTGAAATCAGGAGGTCTGAGCTGTCATGGAACATGCTTTGCTCTTAGTTTCCCAGGTGCAATTCAACGTAACCCTACTGACAGTAGCGTCCTTCCACCATGAGGCAGAACTTGCCCTCAGGAATTTGGTGATGAAACCTTTGCCAGTGGGACTTTCAAGCAGAGGCTGCAGAGGCATCTGTTCACATGGATGTCTTAACAGAGCAGGGGCTTAAATCAGTGCTGGTAATGTACTGATAATTCACTGCAGGGTCATTCTCCTTCCTAATTCTTGCTCTCATATCCTGCTGAGTCAAGGCAGCAGAGAAAACCACATATGAACAGCCAATTTTCTGTGTTGAGGCACAAATGCTTGAAAGGGTCTGCCAAACAGTGACCTCAGCATGCCCAGGGAGTTCTTCAAGAACTAAATTTCCAAAATCAAAAGACTTTCCCTTAAAATTTTGTATAATCTTCAGCTATTCTTCCCTGAGAGTCACATCCCTGCTTGCTCTTCAGACTTGATGCTGAGCGTCTCTGCATCACAGCACACGTATCAGACCTGTTTAGTTTGTACCCTAAACAGCTAAAGAAAAGCTGCTAATGGATACAAGCCAGTCTGCTTGTTTGTGACCAAATGCGTAGGCATGGCAGAAGTCGTAATTCTGTAGGATGCGAGCAGGTATCCAAGCAAACAAAAACAAAACAGGGACTAAGAGTCTAAAACAGTAGCATAAGTCAGCAAATACTTACTGAAGATTGCCCCAGAAAATGGTCTAACATGAAAAAGTTAATACATGACATTCAGAAATGAAATTCAGTCTCAGCTTTGTGGTCTGAACACATGCAGTGTCTAGCAGTGCTTCTATAATAAATAATTACAAGGAATGTTGCATTCATAATTTTGATAACTTCACCTTTTCCAGCTCCGACTTGTGCACTGGAGAACTAGACAACGGCCCATCGGAGTCTACCACTCCCGTACAGTTGCTGCACACATCTTTTATAACCTTGGGAGACAAGGCAAAACTTATTAATTATTCATAACATAAAAATCGAAGAAATTATATATGAATGTGAAGGGAGATGGGAAGGAGAATCCCACAGACATTTTCTAGGCTGGCAGGTGTCAGGCAGATTGCCACTAGACCAACTTCTCCACACTGCCTCCTTAAGTCATTTTGTGTATGACCTGGAGGAGACACAATGTCTAGAGGTGCAAGGTTTCAGTTTCTCAACAAGCTAAGTGCCAAGGCTCTCCTGAGTAAAGAAACCAACAGTGCGGCTGATTTCCATGTGCTAGTTTTGCAATATGAACTCAGCTGACACCATCGAATTAATTTCATTAGGATGACGAAAAAGTGGGATTAGATCCAAGGTTCCACATGTCAAAGGACAGGGGTTTTGCATAATACACTACTCAGTTGCTCTTTTTTTGCTATTGGAGAACTAATGAAGTGCTGATCGACTTACAGTTAATACTGGGCAGTGGTATTTTGTGGTATTTTTGTATTATACTGGCACACTGACATAAAGGTATAGGTCAAAGTAATTGTAAATGTGTTCTCGGAAACAGGAATGGCATTAAGTCTGCTTTTAAAAAGTTAAAGAAAAACCCAGAACCTGGAATTCACTGAGATTTTGACAGAATTTGAAGAATTTCAAAACCTGAAACTATATAAATGTAAAAATACCCAAAGTGTAAGGACATTTGATGATTCCCTATGGACATAATTAAGTTTTTTATTTCTCATGAGCTTACCACCAGCCCATTATCAGTCTGAAATTGCTTGTGCTGATGAGAACAGGTCCCAACTCTCCCTCCAGACTCATGCCAAGGGGGTGCTGAGCTCCACAGTACTGATCACATCCATGCTGCCACGCAAGGACAGCAGAGTCAAGCGAGCTAAGAAAGAAAGGCCTCCTACTTTGCTGGAAGTATTACCACTGGACATGCAGATTTTCGCCTTTAGATGTACACGTACATGTTTACATATCCAGCTCCTCCCTCTACACTGTTTACAGCAAGCTTGGCCAGCAGAGAGGAGGATCTGGCCTGAGAACTCCCAGTTCCAGGAAAAACAGCAATTAGCCAACTGTCAAAATCCAGATTTATTTAAAGGGAGGAAATGCAAAATGGCAAACAACACCTTTTCAGTTTGAACTGAACAATTTTGATGTGGAAACCATTAAACAGCTAAAGACGGCACCAATCAGTCCTTTCACGGCACTAAAGTTCTCTTCAAGGGTGAAGCTAAACAAATCAACTGTTTATGGGCTTGCAAAGACCCTATTGCTACAACTCACGAGCACATCATAAATTACAGGCACTATATGCCATAAAGAAAGAAAGAGCACCAGCCCCATTTTACAGATGGAGAACTCGAGAACAAAAGAAAGATTAAATCACTTACTCAATGTCACATAAAAAAATCTAAGCAGAGCAGGGAAATGAACCTACATTTTCATTTCTGAGCTAGTACCTTAAAACACTTCAGTATCCTTTCCTGACTTCCCTATATCTTCAGCAGATAAGCACAGTATTTCATGGCACTTGGTATCCTTTGTAACAAAAAAAAATTAGGTATATCTGTTGCAGAGCATTTGCACCTCACAGTTAAACATAGCCCTAAATTCTCAAAATGCATAATTATTTCTTTTATGTGTGTTGTTTCCCTTTCAATCACTGGTCTTCAGTTTGGTGTAAATACGCTGCTATTTTTTTCCTAGAGAAATGTGTCTGTACAGTTTCTGGGAACATTCATTTCTGTCTCCTGCATGACCCTGATTCAACGGCTCATGTTTTCAGCATCTGCTCACACCACACAGTTAGTTAATTTTGGCAAAGGCAGATAGTAATGGGAGTTACAGACAGAACAGAGGGAAATGATTTGGCAGCACTAACTGAGTAGTATGTGCAAAGTCATGCACTCAAGTAAATCCGGTTCTTATCATACCTCACATATTTAAGAAGAAACTAAAGTGTTTAATTGGGTTGTAATTAAATTTTGATTAAAAAAATGACACACTATCAAATGGAAGTTAGTGGTGAGATCTGAAGTGAATGCATATTCAAGGATTCAACACTTCATTTGGGTTCAAGGGGTTCACTGGCAAAGGCTTCCTCATCACCTTCTATGTGCAATGTAATTGTGTTTGATGCACAGCACAAAACTCATACTTCTACAGCTCACCAGGATGAAACGCCTTTAATATATAATGGTTGCCTGGATGCACTCTCTATAATTATGTTTGCAGACAGCTGCATTATAAATGTGGTTTTCACATACTTATAGATTTAACTCAAACTTTTAAGGATAAAACATTCCACCCCTGTTGCCAACTTGCATAATTTCAATCACAAGACTCGGCGCTCTTGTCAATTTTTTCTATGTTCCATCTCCTGGAGTCATATGAAAACAAAAGATCACTATTTTCATTAAAAAATAGTTGTGAGAGAGAGTAAGGAAAGGAGGTCAGCAAGCTTTTATCCATTGCAATGAAATGGGTGAAAATATGACTAAATATATCTCAATGGCTCCAAAACTAGAAAGTAAATAAAAGGAATGCCCGAACGTGTTATTTTTAATAAAATGGCATAATCTGAAAGGCTGTACTGAGACTACTTTGTAATGGTGCATACTTCATTAACAGTTTAAGTTTTCCCACACATTAGAAAAGGGAAATCATTCTCTTTTTCTCATCACAATTGCTTTTCTGCATTACATATGCACATACACAGGGTGATCTGCCAGGAAAACCAAACTGAGATCATAAACAGACGATGTATTCAAATATTTAAAATATATGAGCAAATGTAATCAGAAAACTGAAGACCTTTAATTTCTTTGGATAGCCTCAAAACTAAATACATTTAAAATAATCTTCTGATACTCCATCACAAGAACTTTAAAAACCACAATAACCATTACAATGTTACAATAAGTAGACATCAGAACTGTCTCTTTCAAAGGAAAAAGCTTGTTCAGCCTATAGAAAGGTCTTGAATCCCCAGCTGGATCAGGATATAAACCAGCGTATCGCATTGACTGCAGTGATGTGAGGAATAGAGGGAAATATTTGCAGGTACAAAGCTGGAAAGATTCCCTGCCCTAAGCCATTGACAGTGACGGGTGAAGTCAGCGAATTTCTGCCACATGGTGTGTCTGGAATATTTTTCTCCTTAAAACAATCTTACTAACATAAGCACTAATATTTACTATAAAATCTTCATACTTGACGTCATCTAAAAATTTCTAGTGTCATTATATCTCATTTTAAATGACACACCATGACTGGAGGCAAAATACTTACCCTACATGCAAAATCAGAAAAATCAAATTAGGTTTTTCCAGCTACCTTCAAAGATCCAGGCTTCAGATAAAAAGCATAGGCTATGGAGTGAAAGCAGAAAGCCAGCTGCTTGCCAGCCAGACCCTGCCACAAAGAAACCCAATAAATTCTGAGTAAAAGTACTAGGTTTGTAGCTGGTTCCTCGTGGTTGATCTCTTTGAGACCTGGTAAGGAGTAAGACTGAAAGTCGTCCTGCGTTTGAGGAGCTTGCAGACCTCTTTCCTGGTGGACACCGTGGGACGAGTCCAGGTTACAGGCTCTGCTTTCCACAGGGGTGATTACAGCATCTCGTCTCATCTCGTGTTTTCATGAAACTGATCAAGTTCAAAACTGATTAGGCAGAAAGCTGATGCACATTTGCTTCACTTCTGTATGCAATCAGGCTAGAAATCCACCCAGGCAACCCACCCCTTCATCCCCATCTACACAGGAATTGCTAGAAACAGGACAGGCTGAATCCCCTGCCTCTTGTCTCTGCTGCTCAACTCTGAAGATAGGAATATGGTAAAGCTGAAACCTGCTTATGCACGACACAGCAGAGGGGAAAGGGTTTGGCTCCAGATGTAACTCAGTATTTCTCATTCCTGAAACACTCCTTTTTCAGTGCTGGAGGAATACTAACTTTCTCTGACTTTTTGTCATTTTGGCATGACTAAATTGTCATTTTCTCTCTCTTTTGGACCCTTACACACTATATACATTGGTGTAAATCTCCTGCTCTTTAAGAGAGCACCAACACTCTCTTAGCATTTTGCAGAAAACAAATGCCCCGAGGAGTTTACTTAAATAAATGAGAGGAAAAGCAGGAACTATTCTCATCACAGCCTATGCTTTAAGTATCAAAAAGAAACCTCTTTTACCTTCTATACTGGAAAACATCATTCTCAAGTATCCCCTAGCCTAAAAAGATTCATCTTTCTGCCTTATTTCCATTTGTCTGAGCAAAGTGGGGATGAGATTCTAGCAGACTAGCAGCCAGCAAGCCTATCTTTAGTGCCTGTATATCCCCTTAAAAATACTTTTCTGACATAGTCAACCAAGACAACCCCCGAATAATTTCTCCTGCGCAATTACCATGAAGTCTATTGCCATATATAGCCAGAGCCCAGGGAAGGAGGCACTGGGTGGCCTGGGGAGAGAGGCTGGAGGCAGTGCTGCTGCAAGTGCAGAGGTACCTCGTGCAAGGGCAGCTGCATCCCCAGCCCAGGCAATGCAGAGACGCAGACCACACTTATGGTCATAAATCTGAGCTAGGTATGATTAAATAATTTTCCATCCAAAGCTGCAAGTAGGAGAGAGGAGGAATACTATCTCGTGGCGAAAGCAGGGGACCAGCCCTCCTGAGTTCTGCTCTCAGATCTGCTACAGCTTGCATCTGTGATTATAGCCAGGAACTTAATGAGAACTTATCCCTGAGAAAACAAGCAAATAGGATGTTTGTCGTTCTGTATTCACTGGTGGTGTTTTAAAAAATTCACATATGCATCCGATTTTTTAAGTAATGTATTGTTTCCCATGGTGCTGGTCACATACACACACACTCTGGTTCACAGCCAAGCTGGGGTCCTCCTGCTCTGTCAAAGCAGGCTGGCAGCAGTTCTGTACGCTGGGCAAAGCTCTCACGGGCAGCTCAGTCTGTCGTGTCTCCAGATCATGCCCTAACCAATTCTTATGCAAACATACTGACCTTGCCCTGGTTTGTACCAAGGTATCTAAAACCACCTCTCTGAGACAACAGGGCTGTTAGTCCTGGAAGGTTTAACTTAGCTTGCAAAGCCTTCACTGCTGGTGATGACGTGCAGCGGAGAAAGAATCCAGCCCTACTGTCTTGAGACACAGTATGCTCCTGAAGTTACTTATACGCTAACAAATGCTATATGGAAATCACTCCTACTGAGTATGCATCCCCAAACACACTTCTTCCAGTCAGTTTTAAGGCATGATCATTCAGCACTTGACTCTACTCAGCTACAAAATGGAGATAATAACCTCTTCGGGGAACATTATTTAAGCCAAGAAAATAATGTTTGAAGTGTTTTGAGCTCTGTAGCTGGAAATTCCCACAGAAAGTAAAACGAGCCACACAATGTTTACAGTTACAAGCTCAGTTCTGTGCCGATTTAAACTGGCAAAAGAAGAGCTCTGTCAGTAGTTTATTCTTCAGTAACACTCAGTCCACATTAAGACTGGAGCCCCAAAGTTGCTTGACTCCCCTCACTAAGCTCAAGGCAGTAAAAAAAAAAAAAAAGTTTTCATTATTAGAGACAACATGCAATTATCAGAGATGGAAACTGGGTAGGGCAACTGCATTAACAGCCCTACAAGGAGTGCTGCAAGGTCTCTGGATGACTGGATACAGTCACAACCTTGATTTTCTTCTCTCTTCAGGCAAAACACCCCTCTTACTACAACAAGTTCAGAACTGACTGAGCATTGTCAAAATGACAGATGGAGGTACATCTTCTTGTGCTTGAAACATTCACTGCTCAATTACATACCCTCAGCTGAAGAGATTGCTGCAAAATGGCTGCACACCGTAACATGAAGAAAAGCTAACAAAGGGTGCATAGCATTAGGGAAAAGTGAAAATCAAGGCCAGTACTCCAAAATGATAGATTAACTCTCATGCATGATAAATCAGAAATATATTTTTGCAGGAGGCAATGCTAAGAGGAAGAGAAGGCCTTGGGGCCAGACAACATGACCATTTCCTTCTTCTACTAGTCTTCTACAAGAAGCTACTTCAGAACTTAATTTCTTTGGCACTCATGTATTTTTAATATTACAAGCAGTTTTCTGTGGCCTAGTTTGCAGGACGTGCACACAGAACACATTCATCTATATGAGTGAAGCCACTAAACAAGCACCTTCTTGTAATGTCATGTTCTTAGAAGTCCTTTTATTTTTAATGCAGAATTTCCCAGAGATGCTAACAAATAAATGCAGTTTCAACCAGTCCCTTGGACATGCTGAGACAAACAGGCAGATTTAAGACCTTACTTGACCACAAATGCACAAAAGCGCACACAGATGCACATATACTCCAGCGCACATGGAAAAAGCTTACGTTTGGGTCAGAGTGTGTAACTGCACACATTTTTTCATGTACATTTTTGTGGGAACGTTTTAGGATTCGAGTCTGGAAAATTCCACCACTTTATGTTGCACACCATATTACTGCTATGATCTCAGCTCTAGCCTGAATTTATACTAGTTGTGCTCCTTGCTCTGAAAGCTTGACAGGCTCTTTGGTGACATCAGCTATCTTTTTTCATCAAGCATTTGTTAGCTGGTAAACTGAAACTCCCTTTGTGGTTTCCAGTCTAGACTTCAATTTGCACTAAGTTTATCAGCTGGGATTTTTTGGTGTCATCTTTACAAAAAAAGGTCTAAAATACTCCGCATTTATTTCACACTTGTCTTCCAATAGGTATTTGCTTAAGTAAATGTATTTTATACCGATTACATCTGACTTAAAAAAAATCATCTGGTTTAGCATTCATAGGAAAATCTGGCCTCCACAGCCATTTTGAGCTTTTGAGGCTCAAGAACAAAGCTTTAATTTGACACTTATGTATGAGTTCCTCAGAACTCGTTATTCTTGAGTGATAACCTGGCTCCAGCGGCACGCATTGGTATAGTATCTTTGACAGAGAAGGTATGTTATGATAAAAAAGTGTGGTTGCAGAGACTTCTCCCATTGTCAGCCTCTGATTTTATTAACTACAGAAATCACACATGGGTGACAGAGCTGGGGGCAACCCTGCCCCTCTGAGTGACAGGCAGGGAAAGCTCAAACCGCTTCTCCCAACATAAAGCAGTGACCTCTTTCCCAGAATAGGAACTTCCTACAAAAAGCCACACATGACTTTCAGAAGCTCGTCTTAAGTAAGACTTGAATGAGCAAAAAATAATTTTTTTAAATAATAAAACCCCGTAAATTTTGATACATTTTTAAAAATACAAACTCAACCTTTTTTTTTCCCCAAAAAGCTATACTACTTCTTGAAAACATTGGAGGTGCTGCAAGAGCTGAACTGATCATTTTTTTTGTTAGCTGTTGGATAGGCAATTTGTATTGTACAGAACAGAGGAGTGCTGCAGCAGTGCAGGAGACTTGGAAGTTGAGCATACAGTAGCGTTGCCATGTACTTTAAAGAGTTTTATTAATAGAGAGCTTTGTAGCATGAAGGAACTAAGTAAAGTGCTGTCAGATTGCCTCCAAATGCTTTACAGCTAACATACTGTCCGGCCATTCACCCTCAGCACACACAACTTTGTTAACATGCAACTGTAAAAAATCTTTTTTTTTTTTTTTTAAGTAGCAGGAATGCATCTGGGATATGGAAAAATCTAGCACTGCTCTGTCCGCCTGTGTGGAGAATGCTTTATTTAAATTTAAATGTAAAAAAAAAAAAAAAAAAAAAGGAAACTATGAAACTATTTTTGTGAAAGAAAGTCTGATAAATGCCAATGAATTCAGTGTTACTAACCCCAAATTTAGAACAACACAGGAAATAATGGTGCAGTTACTATGATCTAATTACAGTAGAATTCCCGTGGAAAAAAGTATGACTTATGGATTTTGTTTCATTCCAATCAGTATTTTTGAAACTCTAGATGAGTTAATAGGACTCTTGGATGGTTCTAGATTTTAAAACCTGAAACAAGATATTGATGTTAGAAGCCTAACAAATACAAGGTTGTGATTAGCTTCTATTAAAAAGACAATAGAGAGTGCATTTTCTAAGCTAAGACACAAACTCACAGTCAAAACCAAATACACACAAACTGCAAACTCTCCAAAAGGTATACTCAAATATTGCAAAACAGGAAATTACAGATTAATATTCCATCTAGTGAGTTAGTCCACAGAAGAACTCATACCTCTTAAGCTGCATTTTATGGGTCCCTCTTCTGCAGAAAAATCTGCCGTTAGGAAATTCCTATGTGTTTAATTCAATTGTATTTAGAAAAATGCAATTTATTCTTAGAAAAATAAGTACCATATAAGGTTAGATCAGAGCACAGCATGGAGAATGTCTAATGAGTCTTATGCATTCAGACTTTAACATGCATTTAAAAGGCTGGATTTCAAGGTCCTAAAACAAGCTACTGAAACTGCAGTGATAGTTTCCCACACTACTTCACTGACCTCCACATTTGAGACTGGCAAAGTCCAACATAAATACTAGTAATTGGGTTAGGATCTAAAACTGCAGCCCTTGCACTGGGATTTTCCACATTTGTAGACACTGAACAGAAAGGACTGGAAGACGACAAAATCCCATTTCTCGGAAGTCTGCATTCCCAGAACAAACCGTAACAGACGATATTCTGCTAAACCAGGACTAGCAAACTTGATTTGACTTCAGAAAGCTGAAAGATTTTTCTCCATCCAAAGCAATTCAAACAGGTGTCTCCTCGGAGACCCTTCTTTTTAAAAAGGTGACTGTGATGTTGGTATGCCCAATTTTTGCAGGGCAGTTATGCATATATACCACTCCAAAAAGCAACCTGGATGCCAGCTCCCTCCACCTTAGGGAATTCAAACCTTCAGCTCACTACCAGTATGCCCTAACCACCAAACCATGCTGGAGAATAAGCTGGAGATGAAAATGGAAGGGCATTTGCCACCTCTCCTCTTGGTGCCACATTATTATACAATTAGCAGTGAAAACCACATGCAGCAGCAGCGGCTGGGTAATACTGAGCTGCTGGTTGCCTAAGGAGTTGCTTCAAGGTCTGAATATTAAGTCTTTATTTCTGCAGTCCCAAATCAGATGGGATTTAAGTGGTCTGGATTTGCCTGAAAGTCAGTCAGTATCTCAGTTTTTAACAGCAACTGAACAGGCAACGGATGTACTTTGTGGGTGGAAAAGCTCCTGGTCAGAAATCCCCCCTTACCTTTAGCCACTGTTCTGCCTGCTCTTTGCTCTGTACTGCCAGAACCAGGGCGTCTGCTCCTTGGTGCGAAATTTTCAGCTCATGCTTTTTCTTTTTGCTGTCTTTGGGAATGTACGTGATACTGCAGTCATTCAGGAGCAGCTCCATCTGGGGCTGCTGGTCCTTGGAACTTTTGTAGCACTAAATAAATGTAAGGAAAGTTCAAAAGTTAGATATCACCTTTTTGAACCTTGGGGGAAGTTGTTATTATACAGAAATGCTATTTTAAAATTTGTTATATTTTCCGCACACCCCTTTACCACATTAACCACAGGGTTCAGCCAATGCCAACTTTGCATTTCTCCTCCTCATCTCCTCTGCAAAGCAAAATTACTTCCAGACTGACATTAACAGACATCTTTTGCGGTGAGACAGGTACAACATATGGAGAGCATTAAACTTCTCTGCATTATCCTTATGACTCAACACTGACATTGATCAGGTAGGAAGAGGGTGATTTAGAATGTCTGTTCCCATGTAGCAGCAGAATAAACTTGTCCAGTTAACAACTGTAAAGCCCAGACGCTTACCCTGCCCTGCAGCAACAGCCTGATGTACAAGACAAACCTGTGCCAGTGCCTCCACGCTGCACCTACAAAGACGCTGGCACATGCTGTTCTTTTCCTTGAGATATGTAAAAAAATAGCCACACTGTGGAAAGGAAGCAAAGTTGCAGGACAGTAACTTTTTTAGCTAATTCAGTTTAATCAGTCACCGCACAAAACCACACACATCTCCATGATAGTTCACCCTGTATGCTCCTGGAGAAAACTGCATGACTTACCCAGTGGTTTTACCCTCAGTAGTAAGTGCTGTCAATGAACAGCCATTTCATGCTGGATCACTGATGACCTGCTCTGTGCTTAAATTGGTGATCTAAAGATTACGGGTTTCACGTTACATCACTTGTTCTATAGACTTAGACCCTATTCCTGTCTCCTAATACATCAGTATAGATCAGGTTCATCAAGCTGTCCCAGAGCACCAGACAACAGAACAATCTTTAATTATGTACATAAATGTCCAGTTATTTTATATACTTACGTAACTGGGCTTTTACTCATAAAAATTTGCACAAAGGCTAAAAAGGTAACTGATAATAAAGACGACTACATGTATACAGAAAATAGTTGAGTATAAATGTAAACAGAAAAAAGCACATGTCAGTGGCAGTATTCATGTCATGATGCAACTGTCAGGAAGACAGTAGCTGTTAAAAGTATCTTATAAACACTACAACTTAGGCTGAGCAAATACAGCCACTCTAAACCAGCCTCTGCAAATCACTCATAATCCTCCTTCCCTCTCCAAAACCATTAACTCAAAGTTTCTCTAGCTTGGTCATAGATTTTAAGTTTGCAACATTAAAAAAAATACTAAGTTTTCAAGCTATGAAATCTTGAAAACATACAACATTAGTCACTTTAGGAAGCAAGAAACAACATATTAATATATCATTAATTTAAATATATTAATATTTATATAAATTTAAATTATGATATTTTGTTTATATTAATTTAAATATTTTATTTACAATTACATATTACTAAAACTAAAGTATATAACAAAGGACTTTATGTGAAAAACAATTCCATACTAAAAGTTACTTCTAATGTCTAATTCTAATTAAAATATTTTGGTTTTACGATGACAGCTGCATTTATAACACAAGCAATTACTAATCCCCAAGAACATATATTTGTTTTACTTGCATATCTTGTAAGTTAAATGTCTAAGTCCTCCTTCAAACAATAAACCAATCTTGTGTAACTTGGTCATTAGGCTCCTATTGTGATTTTTCTTTTCTTAATTCCCATTACAGAATTACTGAAAGACAACCCCTATAAGGAAAAAAAAAGCTTTTCAGACCACACATGTGGCTAAAGGAAATGAAAACAGAAAAAAACCCATATTCCTATATAGAACAACAAACATAATTGTAGAAGAAATATTGTGTGACTTCAGAGAAAATCTGGGTTTTTTCCCCTCTTTCTTTCTTTTCTTCAAGCTGTTATCAGATGGTCCTGAAATTTGATATGATCCTGGTATATGATGATTAAAATGGACTAAGGATAATGGCATTATAACAATATGATACAAATCAAATGAGAATCAACATTCTTTTCAACACTTAAATAGAGGAGGATAGAAAAACTAAATCCTCAGTGACCACTGAAAACTGGCAAATGATTTCCAACGATATTTTTAGAAACCTCTTACCCAGATACCTCTGTTTCATATCCTGTTACTTCCTATACCTCCACAAGCATAAATGTACTTGGAAAGTGAACACATCTAAGTTATGTTGTAAGAGTGTAGAATAATGAGGCTCTACAAAAAATGATCTATCACCTGCTAATCAGCTTATAACATTCGGTATATTGCAGTAATTATTAGTTATATAATTAGTTACAACTGTAGGAAGCACCAGATAGAAGGACATGGAGTGCCTAAGCCCCAAACTTATTTATTACTGTAAGCATTAGTTCACTTATAACGACACAGAAAGTAGAGTGTTTCCCTCAATTAGGCTCTCTTTTCAAAAAACAAAGAGTTATCTATGAGCAGATAATTTACTAGCTTATGGAATCTTTTACTGGTGCCTCCCAATCAGGAAGAAATGTAACAGATAGGTTTAAGGAAAAAATACATCCACTTGTTTCTTTCCTTTCTATAATGCAGCTGTGCATCATGTGAATACTGCATCTGTAATTACCACAGAACAGATGGCAAAGGTTTAGTTTAAAGTGTATACATTACCACAGCATATGCTGCCAAGTGAATTCTCGGCCTAACAAGGGACTTTTTTCTCCAGCAGTCTGATCCAACAGCTCATATACAAAGCCCCCTATGAGATTTTTGGTCCACAGGGAATGAAAGATTGGATTTACAGTTTCAGCAATTTTTTTTCCAAATGAAGTATGTTAGAAGCTAATAGGCCAGACTTTCTTTACAATATCAGGGAACTACCTAGGTTTAAGTTTAAGTGAAATAAAAATCAAAAGTCTAAGTGGCTAAATGATACACTTAAAACTTCAGGGCTTCTCTGTTTCTTGCGTAAAGCATGGACTGAATTTTTTCATAAGGTTACTGTAGAACTGGCCACTGTTTGCAGAACATACTCGAAAAACCAGAATCCTGTAAAAATAAATACATCACCTAAAAGGTACAAAGAAAATATAGCTAGACAAAAATAAAAATTACCAGCAGTTTATTTTCTTTGATAACACACAGTAGTTTGGTCCATTGCCCAAATCGTTTCTTTCTAAGGAGGAAGGCACAGATTTTGGCATCCTTCACCAGATCCATAGAGGCCTCCTCGGAAGGCCACTGATGTCTCATTTTCTTCCCCTTTCCATCCTCCTCCTCTTCATCGTAGGATTCATAAGAGCTGCTCATAGCATCTGAGTCATAATCTTTAAGAAAAGCATAAAAGGGTCAAGTTAAAACATTTATCAATGAAGTGTAGTGAAATAACTGAAAATCTCAACAGGGTTCACTTGAAGTTAAGGCTTTTGAAAGTCAGCCATGAACAAATTGCTGTTTAGTAATATCAATACGTTACGTTAATTGAATAAGAGATGCTGTTCCATTTTGAAATTGTATAGAAGGCCCATACTGATACCTTAGGAATTTTAATTGAAAGAATGAGCTGGTAATAAATAGTTAGAATTTTAAGTAGTTTTTTATTATCTTCAAAATAATACATAGCAGATACCTTGATCTTTTGTAATTCTTTTACAGAGAAACATGTTTGTCTTGTCCTATTGCATAATGCAAAATGTAGGCACAGAAATTTAAATATTAGTACAGCATATTAAGAAACAAGCACTGAATATGACAAAAATCACAACACTAAATTGTGGGGCACAATCTATCTATCATAACATTTCATACAATTCTCAAATACAGCACCTGCACTGATATAATTCATATTGAATAGACAATGCTGTTCCTTGAATTACAGATTCTACTGGAGTTAAAAGCAATCTGCAAAAAACTTCTTTTTACGTTAGCCTAAACAGTTTGAACCTGCTCTAAGTTTGGTGATGTAAGAGCAAGATTCCTTTTTAATTAAACAATCAATTGTTCAGGTCTTCAATTTTCAACACTGCAATCACCTCTAGCAGTCCCCTCAACTACAAAACTAATTTGCCATTATCAGAGAACTCTCTCTTCTTCCACCCATACTTATTTATTTGTTTATGTGGGCATATAAGTAAAGATAATAACAGATAATAACACCTAAAGGCATGCCTATTATCCACCAGCACATGCTCTCCTGGAGGAGACTTGACTGGAATATTTTCAATAGCTGAAATTTCTAGATACTCTGATTGTATTTATGTTTTCATAAACATGTACAAAATAGTTTATTGTCATTCCAAAGTGAAAAGAAAATAAAATTTCAAGCTTTTCAAACTTTTGAAAAAATTTAATGTAATTGCCATTTTCTGATCAACTCTGCTATGGAGTGTTTGATTGGGGGAAGCTCCATACAGGCAAGTGGTAAAAGCCTCTGATGATTAATTAAATTAATTGGAGGAAGTGCTGATTGAGACTTCAAAGTGGAGACTGAAATTCTGCATGTTAAATATCCTGCAGGTACTTCCTATGTGGCCCACAAGCAGTCCAAGTGCAGATTTCATGTTAGCAATAAGATCAGCAGAGGGACTCCGCCGGCACAGCAGTTGCAGGTTCATCCAAATCTCTGTTCACAGGGGGATGAAAGCCAACAGGAGCTTCTGAGACTGACGTGTTTGGACTCCCATCCTCACACAGTCTAATGGGATCTCTGGGGACCTGTCGCCATATCCTGCCCATTAACTACTCCCCACGTTTCTCCTCTCCTTGGGCTGTGGGACTCTTGGCCAGAAGAAGAGTTTGCAGTGTGACTCACACCAGGAAGGATGACCGCCCTGGAGTACTCATACCATCTGGGCTGAAACCTTTGCTGCTCTTCGCCACATCCCGCTTCTACTCTTTATTTCTCCAAACTGCAGTATCATGACCAAAACAAGGCTTTCAGGCTGTGAGACACAAACTAGCTTCTGTTCACATGGTAAAGTGACTATTCGAACATAAATACCATAGGCAGTCTACTACCCATACATAACAGCTTTAGCAGACATGGAGCAAGTTAAGTAGAGAAATCAAGCGCGTACGTGTAATTTCAAAGGGTTTTGAGGCAGTGTTACTTCCAACTGATATTCATTGTGAACTGAATTTGGGAAGCAGCAAACTTCCTATTAAAAAATGCTAAATTGTGGAAGCAAACTACGTAAAGGTAAGTTGTGGAAAGGCTACTTGTGACTAAATCCTGTTGTCTTATTGTCTCATGACAGCGGGTAATGAAACAGGTTTGACAGTAAACTATAGGTAGGATCTGAAAACTTCTTGTGCATACGTTCAAGTCAACACACTCTTTGGGTCTTGTGGTGGGGAAGGGGGAGAAAGGAGAGAAATACAAAATGTGGAGAAAAAGTGAAAAACATTTTTCCAAAATAAAGGAGTTCAGGACATAAGAAAACACAGCAAAATCACAGCAAGTGAGATGACAAGTTACACTAACAGAACTTTAAATGTCTGGACATAAATACTTAAAATTAATTGATAATTCTGTCATTTAAGTCTGATATCAGAAATATTTTTATGGACTTGGACGATTAAGTACAATAAGAAACCAGTTTCTTATTTTGCCTTTTTTTTCCCTAGGTGATCCTTTAGCAGTGCTATTAGTATTTGTTCTATTAATACTTTTCTGCCTGAGCATGGCTCTTGTTTAATGACAAAACACAAATCAGCAGTTCACCAGATTACAGGGTGTAGCAGTACCACCCTGCAGCATGTCAAGGGAGGAAATGAAGAGAGGAGTGATTTTGCTGCTATGCTAAGACTGTATGTTCCTTCATTTGCTTTACAGTACATGAAAATCTCTTATTTTGAATTTCTTAGGTAAATTAAGACAACCTCAGTTTGTGCAGTGTACAAGTCAATAATTAATATTCTGAGGTGACTCCTATACACATGTTTTAAGAACTGAGATACCATTTTATTCATTTGTTCTGGTTCAAATAATAATAATGGCTATAAAATGGGGGAAGATATGCCTTTAATCTTGGGGCCATAGAAAATAATGATTAGTGATAAATCAGCCATACACAAGTAATAAATTACCCCACCAAATAAAAAAGCAGCAAAAAGAAAAATCTTTGCAATTGTTTGGTACATAATGTCCTGCTGACTGACCCTGTGTAAATGCTCACAGCAGTCACTTCATCGGTTCAGCAGCCTGCTCTCAGCATAGCTCTGCTTTAAGTGCATAGGTCTTTGGATAAGTATTTGGACACAAGAAAGAGCATTTGTGTGTTGCAGAAGGATGTTCTGGTGGTCAGTTAGGAGGCAGCCCTCTGCCTTTTACACTAAACAAGCAGTCACAAAAATCACGTGCATCAAACATGGCTTGTGGGAGCCAGTACGATCGATTTATCCCTATTCACAATGTGTCATCAGAATGCTGCAAATTGCATATTTTCAATAATTCCTTTTTTATTTTTATTTGTTTACTTTAGCAAGTAATTCAGTGCAATAGAGGCATACCAGTAGATCTGCAGATCAGCCCCAGTTTCTGAGACCTCTACATTTACAGTATTGCCAGTTTAGATGGGTTTACTCTGGATGCTACTTAACTCTGGACTCCTGCTCCAATGCCCCCACCACATTTGTGGTTCAAAGCTGTCCAAAAGACCAGTGGCTGATTTGGAGCCTCCATCTCCAATAGCAACTGAAACATGTTTATGTGCACCTAACTTATGCTCCAGGTTAGTTTCCTCTAAAAAGAGCCTGGTTTGCACACACCAAAACAGTTCTGCAAAGCAAACCAACGTGTGGCCAGTGAGGATAACCAGAACTGGTCCCAAATGGTAAAACCCATGCTTATGACACATCACCACAGCACCAATAGACATGTAGCTGTCAAATACTAAAAAAGTTGAAGGACACTGGAATTACTAGTTGCTCAGAATCTGATCTGGATATGTATTACTCACTGGAAGTGATGTACTCAGGAGCCTTCCCAGGACTAAGTGGCACTGCCTCTTCGTAATAGCCCTCAGGAAGGGAAGATGTTGGCAATGGTGGAGGCCCATTATCTGGTGGCTAAATGAAGAAAAAAAGAAAAAGTTATTACAGACAGAAAAGGTGTTAAATTAAACATGGTCAGAACATTTGCTCATGATCAGTGCTAATGTTACCAGCCTTACAAACCCAATGGTCGCTTTGTGACTATTTCTTATGTTAAAAGAAAAAAATTAGATGTTATCCTTTGAATAAGGTATGTTCTGCAGGGTAGTACCTTTTAGAAGGAAAACAAGCCTGAATCTCAAGTTCCTCATAGGCAGTTGTAATTAAACAGTAATACGTAGTGGCTGAGATTTGAAGTAATGAAGTGACTTAATTATGGTTCATCACATAATGATAAAGAGGAGGTCCACAAAAATGATCAGAGGGCTGGAGGACCTCTTCTATGAAGAAAGGCTGAGAGAGTTGGGGCTGTTCAGCCTAGAGAAGAGAAGGCTCTGGGGAGACCTTATAGTGGTCCTCCAGTACTTAAAGGAGACCTATAAGAAAGATGAGGACAAACTTTTTCCCAAGGCCTGTTGTGATAGGACAAAGGGTAATGGCTTTAAAGTAGGAGGAGGTAGATTTAGATTAGACAGAGGGAAGAAATTTTTTACAATGAGGTGAAACACTGGAACAAGTTGCCCAGAGAGTTGGTAGATGCCCCGTCCCTGGAAACATTCAAGGCCAGGTTGGACGGGGCTCTGAGCAACCTGATCTGGTTGGAGATGTCCATACTCCTTGCAGGGGGGTTGGACTAGATGACCTTTACAGGTCCCTTCAACCCCAAATCATTCTATGATTCTATGATTATTGTCAAGACCTTTACTTCCACTAATGACACAGAAGCAGAACCTTCTTGCATGTCCACCAACTGAGTTCTTTGGGGATATGAACACCGTAGGATCCTATTTGTCATTGTTAAGAATGGCAAAATCAAGGTAACAGCTACATTAAAAGATGTTCTTTCTATATCAGCATTAAGTGGTAAAAATGTTGAAAAGATATAGTTTACTCTTTAAGAACTAGAAATCTAAAAGTTCAATGTAGGAAAGAGATTTCTGTGCACAGATCATTTTACAGTATTAAGGCTTATCTACTAGTATTTTACATCTAAAATAATTCATATTACAGCAGCAAACAACAGTTTGATTGGACAGTTTAGAAAAGTTAAACAGCCTGGGCTGGCAGAGATCAAGGACAGATAATTTAGACCATATTTTCTTGATGCATTTTGTTTTTCAATGGCAAATTGATTCTTAATACAGTCATTATTTTTTAAAATGCTATTTCTACATAGTGAGGATGGAGCTACAACCGGTGAAAAGTCTAGGACATCAAGAAACAATTATATGATAAAATAAATATTTCAAATACCAGGTCAAATTCTAAAATGCTTCTTTACTAAATATAAACCTGTTTTAAATTTAAAACTGACCGACTGCTGGTATGTTGATACAGTAACAAAGTAAATTTAGCGCTCTGTGACTTCTTCCATATGACTTTACTGTTCTATTTCCTTAACAAGTATCAAAACAACTGCATTTTATAGAACTCATTCATATTTGCGACAGGTTTATAGTTTTACATTTTCATATTGGAGAAAACACTGAAGTCTTTTTCCAACTCCTGTGGTTTATTGTATGATTACAAAAATAGAACTTGTAAGCAGAGCCTCATTTCTGCAGTTAATATTTTTTCAAGACATCTTTCTCTTTTTTTCATGTAATGGAAGAGATGTAACAGTGTTTGTCTGCATTGGACTGATCCAGTCTAAACTCGAGGAACAAACAGAGATACTGAAGTAAGACACTAGTCAGGGTGGGCTTTGCTCATGGTCAGATATAGACATTTCTGGAGTTCAACTCAATGGGCTGAACAAGTCTAGTAGAGACATAGAGCCTTCTTCCACATAACAGAGGGGAAGCCATAGTGACTAGACTCCTCTTCTGCTATAGCCCTAAAGTTACCCGGGAGCAAGCTGAGCTTTAATAACATGTCGCATTAGGTGTAATGAAATTACTTCTATGGGCACTTTCATGGCTGGATTCATCTCTGCAGACTGCAGAGCTAGACATCTCCAAAGCTCGTTACCAATTACACACCTAGGCCAGACATCTAATTCTTAACAACATCAGCAAGATGAGTCCCATCCTCAGCGTGCTCTGTAGTCAAATTAATATCAAGTAGGTGATTCCACCTCGCAGGTGCCTGTGTACTCCCAATGTAGAGGAAGGCATGGAGCTAGCGAATAAACTTGCCCTTCAGCTCATCCAGCACTGACTTCCGTTTGTGTACCAAGTAAAATCAGAAACTTCCTTACGAACAGTGAACCCATTTGTGACTGAACACACAAATTCTTCATCACATTGAGATTTACACTAATATTACTTCTATATCAAATGATCTAGCCAACTTCATATGTCACAGTGTCGTAGTTCAGCCCCGATCGGACCAGACTACGCAGTCTCTCTCTCACTCCCCCGACACTCCGAGAGAATAGGGAGAGAAAATATAAGGAAAAACGGCTCAAGGTTTGAGATAAGGACAGGGAGAAATCCTTAAAGTTACCGTCACGGGCAAAACAGACTCAACTTGGGGAAAACTATTCATTTATTACTACAAACAGCAGGATAATGAGACAGAGAACAAGATAACCTCCCCCCACCCCTCCCTCTTCCCAAGCTTAACATTATCTCTACCACTTCCCCTCCCGAGTGGCACAGGGAGGGGAAGAGGGAATGGGGGTTGCAGTCAGTTCATCATACGTTGTTTCACACCGCTGCTTCATGGTCGGGGGAAGAACTCCTCACATTCCTCCCCTGCTCCTTCGTGGGGTCCCTCCCACGGGCCACAGTCCTTTGTGGAACTGCTCCAGCGTGGGTCATCTCTTCCACGGGTGCAGTCTTTCCAGAACAGCTGTCCCAGCGGGCCCTCCACGGGCCACAGCTGCCTTCAGGCATCCACCTCCCCCGGTACGGGGTCCTTCACGGGCTCCAAGTGGATCTCTGCTCCTCCGTGGACCTCCATGGGCTGCAGGGGGACAACCTGCTCCACCATGGTCGTCACCACAGGCTGCAGGGGAATCTTGGCCAGGAGCCGCATTACTCCTCCCCCTCCTTCTGAACTGACCTTGGCGTCTGCAGCCGTTCCTCACAACAGGCTGGTAGATGTCTCTCAGGATCTTTTTTTACATCTTATTCACTTCTCATCTCCTCTCCACTTCTTGCAGCCGGGCTGGACTGAGTCGGGCCCAGTCGGCCACCTGGCAAGAGGCCAGAGGGTGAGGCCTGCAAGGCCCATGAGGCCTGCGCCTCCCCCTCTGCGCCTCTGCCCCCGCTCAGCTTCTTCACATCTTCTCTTCTCTCTCTTTTTTTTCTGTTTTCCCATTCTTAAATACGTTATCACAGAGGCGTTATCACGGGACATTCTGCTACCAATCGGCTTGGCCTTGGCCAGCAGCAGGTCCGCCCTAGGCCCGGCCGAGTCCACTGAACAAAGGGGAGCGACTTCTAGCAGTTTCCTACAGAAGCTACCACCTTAGGCCCCCCCTTACTAACAAAACCACGACACACAGTCAGTTACAGAGATGGCAATTACTGTTATCTACAATGTGAACCAAATTAGTCTTCCTCACAGACCAGTTTTGCTAGAGAAATTATCTGACAAAGAAAGGAAAACAATGAGAACATTGTTTTGTCGAAGCTACACTTTTAGTATAGTTTTTCTGTGATTCTGCTGAAAAAAACAAAAATTGCAAATCTGCACATCATCACAAAATAAATGAGTCTTCAAGGTTAGCTGCTGCTGTGCAACAATTAGAAGAGACATTAAAAAATACTACATGTTCATTAATACTGGAAAATTGACAGCGCATTATGAATTTTGCCCTACACACCTGCACACAACAGCTCTACGTGACCTGAACTGTCAGACACAACAGGGGGAATTGCCTCCAAAGACTTTGCATTTTCTCCCTTCATGCAGGTGGGCAGAGCCTTGCCCAAGTAAGCCAGGGTCAAGGTTTGTTCCTGGGGCAGTGCAGATTCATATCATCCCTCTCATAAGACGGATACACTAATATCTTGGTCTAGCCTTAAACTGGTTTCCCCGTCAGGTGTATATACAACATATGAAATTCCTATCATTATTAAACCTAATTCACCCAGGAAATACCCGTCCCAAGAGTTATTCCAATTCTGACTTTAAACAGCACCAAGGTTTCAAAGCTATCTGTTATCCAGAAACAAGTAAGAGGTTTCAATAAAGATCTGGAGGAAAAAAAAAAGAATCCTTGTTTTTAAAAAAAGTTATTCAGAAAGAAAGAAAAAAGGAAATGAAACACAAATGGTGCTTGTCTGAATTCAACCCTGCTGCAGCACCGGTTACTTCATACAGCTGGGGCGGCCTGGGCTGTGCAGCCAACGTCAACACAGATGGAATCCATTGCTGACTTAACCCGGCCCTCCTCTCTGAAACGCGTTTTGCAGTGCTTGCCATAACAAAGTTGAAAACAATTATTAAAAAGATTTTTTAAAAATTATTAAGAGAAACAGAACCATTCAACATTAAATACTTTCTGATTAAAGCAAGGCTGCTTTAATATTGAACGAAAATCCACTTGATTAAATACAAAATAAAAATATCTTGCTCAAATACACACCATAAACAGCTACATCTTTTGGGAGCTATGTAATAGGTAAGAGTTTGAGCATCAAGAAATGCAAAAAGTACATCTGAGCATTCTGATATTACTTACTAATATTTACAGTGCTTTATTTTTTTTTACTATTGCTAGTTGTATTGTTTAATTCTTTCCACTTGGCAAGTCTTAGTGGAAGAATTTTGATGAAGTTATGAATTATGAACTGAAATAGTTCTTGATTCAATAACTTTTCATTAGTTTACCTGAAAAATAAAAAGGCCATAAAATCCACAAAACTATTTACATATTCTATAAAAGGATTACATCTCACAAAACCCCAGAACATGTGTAGTTTGAGTGGTATCAGGAGAAAAGACTTGGCAACCTGCAAAGAAGGCATTAGCACAAATTTCTACTTTTTCTTTTTTTTTTTTCCACAGCAGGCCACAGAGGAAAACTAGAGAATGCTGCCTTTCAAGACAAGCAACTTTGCTTAATCACAAGAATAAGAATGGACTTAGGAAAAAAATTACCATTATTTTTATCTCATTGAAGGAAAAGGGACAAAGATGAGTGAGATATTGTTGCCCAGAATAATATACATAATACTGAAACAATACTGATAAAGGTGTTTGTCAGGTGCTGGGTTTGAGACCAAATAAGAGATGCTTTATTTGAAAGCAAGAAGCGGACAGGGTGATAATTATACCACAGATTTGAGATCTCTGAAGACACTAAAGACTGAATTGTTTGCAGGATGCTCAACTCCAGTTTACAGGAGGGATTGTTGAGAGAAACAAACATCTCGAAAATGAAACAAATATCTCCAAATGATAAGCAGTATTTTTCTGCATAGTAAAACTTATTACTCTACTATGGATTCTATGAAACAGACTTACTGGAAATACTAATTTTATGGCGTACTGTGCTCTTCTCCTCCATCTCCCTCATGTTCCACAGACCACAAATAAACTCTTTCTTTAACCTAGGAGATAAAATACTTTATTTCCCCCTTCTGTCCAAGGGTACCTACCAAGACAGACAGTAAAATTTTTTTTAGGGATAGTCTGGCTGATACCTGCTGACGATATGGAAGTACATAGTGTGGAAAGCAGTACTTACACAGAGGAAAATAAATGTCATTGTATAGGGGGCCTGAGGGCATAAAATCACTTTACACCCCAATGGAGACTTACACTCTGCAGGAAATAGAAACACCTCCCTTTATGCGATGATTTAGGATGTGGAGATTTCCAGTGCAAAGCAGTGACTTTAGGAGAGGCAGAGACTGCCAGTACACCCGTGCGGCAGGCAAGGGCTGCCAGCAATTCAAGGGCCACGCTCGCACGCGTGTTATTAGATCAACCACCAGTTTGGATCCAGCCGGACTGCGGAGCCAGCTGCTACGTAACCCCTCAACACTGAAAAGCAGCAACATGAGACTGGAAAAGTGGTCACACACTGGTGATGCATAATAAAGCTATTCAGAAGCCAGCAGGCAAATGCGGGCTGTCAAGAAGAAACCTTGACACATGCACGTGCCATTTGCTTTGGAGCAAGCTTAGACCTGACCTCTGTACAACCCCACAGCATCCTCAGCCTGGGAGAGGGAACACATCTATGATCCCTTTCCCCGCATGTGAAAAAATGATGTCCAGAGAGAAAAAAAAAGAAAAAAAAAACCAAATACCAATACAACTGGCAAAATTACCGACTGTACATTTCAACCAGGCTTCTTCATACCACTGTAAAGGCTGGAAATTGGGTACCAGTACTTGTCACACACTTTGTATGAAAGCCTTTAGATAAACTAAAAATCGTTAAGTCACTAAAAAGAAATCACCATTTATAGCCAGCAGCTGAGGATCTGGATGGACCTTGGATTTATTCAGAACAAAAGCAATGACTATATGGGATGTTAAGATCATATTGAACTGTGCAGGAATGAAATATTAGCCTGAGCCTAGACAAGCAGAATCTGGGAAGAATTCTTCATTTGACCTAGCTTAGTATTCCAAAGTTATAAATTTCTCAGCTTGTCAGCTGGACCGTGCATAACCAGGAGCCAAATAATGTGGAAGTAGTCTAACAACTTCTCTTTTGAGCTGCTGCGCATATCTGACAAAAGACAGCAAGCTAGCCAGCCAGCCACTAAACTCAGTTTTTTGTAACAGAGTAATTCCGTCAGTCCCACCATCAAGCGGATAACGTGACTGCTGGTACAGGCCCACTCAACTGCCGCTGAGCGCACCTGCGCATTAGAGCACGCGCCTCTGGGACACAACTGCTAACGGGAAAAAAACAAAAGGAATTGCCCCAGAAATCAACAGCTGGAGTCAGACATGATGGGAGGCCCAACAACCCCTGATCACCTAAGCAACAGGAAGGTGAAGATGGCAATGAAGAGGATCAAATGGAAACAGTAATAAACCAACACGTTATATTCACTGAGCAGAGAACCCAGTTGGTTACTGCATCTCTCTGCCTGCAGCAGAACCCAGGCATAAGCTTAAGTCTCAGTTTTCGCCATTGTGATTAATTAACATTTGAGATGTCAAATAAAACTGAAAAGACTGGTGCACAGAATGCACCGTTGAAAGGACAGTTCACTGGAAGGAGTTACGGCCAAACTCAATGGAAGACGGGAGTGGAAATAAACTCCAGACTCCATGGAAGTAACAGAAGATCTAAGGAAATAATTCAAAAGTGAAAAAGAATAAGCCATAAAAATAAAAAAATTCTGTATCATTCAGATACTTTAATAAAAGATTATTACACAGCCAGTTGGAAGAATCACTCAGACAAAACAATAGAATTTACTCATATCAAGCAAAGGGTCAGGGTGTACCAAAAAGAGAAAAGGGTTTTAACGCTGGGGAATACTTTCATGCATATTGCAGGAGAAAGAAGAATCTGAATTTTAAGCAGCATGGGGCCCTCAGTCAGAGGTGGTTATTGTAGCTGTGCTCAAAGAAGCATCTGTATTTCCCAGCAAAGACAAAATCACCTTTTTATTCCAGGAGTTAATAAGCTCATCCACATACATGACATGACTGTGCTGAGGAGACAAGGCAACCTGGTGAGAAAAGTGTGGGCAACGCCATTTCCACCGGAACAATATTCTCTAAGGGCTTCAACAATACATCAAATGAAAAGAAGGGAAGACTTTAGTACTTACTGGCCTAATTCCTTTTCCATATGTGTGTGCACAGCACATTAATCAGCATGTTTAGGAAAGCAAATAGACTGGTCCCTAACTCAGGTACCCTAACAGGTACAGCAGAGAAACAAAAAACCAAAAACCTGAATTGCAAGTGTGAGCATGTTATGAAATATGGTGGGACTATATCCTATCAAATCTGTGGCATTAGTAATTTAATAGCTTTCTTCTATCGCGCTCAAAGATCATCAGCATCTAGCAAAGACGGCAAAGAGCACATACAGCTTCACAACGAAGCCGTTCAATCCTACATTAAACCCAACCTGAGCTCAATCCAGTTTAAATGTGAATTCCAGCTACAGGTATTTGGGAACAGCTCATTCTGGCAGCTTAGACATGAAGAAAACTTTAAAATATGGTGCATTGTTATAAAGGTATATTGTACGTGGACTGAGAAGGAAATGACTCTAACTAAAACTTTTCTGTGAATGCTACTTGCAAATGTGAAATAAATCATCAACAGTAAGGCACCAATGCCAACCAGGGGAAATGGCAATGACAACTACAGTGTCCTGCAAGACACGATCAAGAAAAAAGAGACTGCAAAGATTTCTTTGTTCTTAATCCTTACGCAATCACATATGATGACCGACAGTATTCCATAACTGGATCAATCATGTCCAGCAGACTCTTTTGTTCTAGTCACTCGTGATCAAACTAGAACGTGAACCTACAGCAGGTGCACAGGATAAATACTGATAAATATTATTGAACTAGTTCCCACATCAGTATTTATCCTGTGCAACTGATAGAGCCTTTCTTACATGCAATGGAATGAAATGAAACCTGACAAGAATACGATTGTGATTTCAAAGGGTATCTAAGGCACAGGTACAAAGGCGAGGAAAGAAAGCTACTTAAACACAAGGACAAAGGCTGGCAATGAACATGGTGATGGTGGAACAGCCCTTCAAATTGAAATAGTGGGTCAAAGAAACCTAAGTGCTATCAAACAAATTTTGGTAAGTTTCTGAAAAGGTTAATATTTTATAATTGCCTACAGTAAGAGTGACTGTACTGAATAATCAAAAAGGCCCCTTTAGTTATTCCTTCATTATGGAAGAACTTGTTGAGATTTTTTTTTCAATCTGAAGCTATTAGCCAGCTCTGAATGAAATAACTGAATTTTTGTTGAATTTATTTTTGTGGCTATTAAATATTTTCCATAAGGCGAAAAACTCCAAGACCAGTATCTTGAGATTATTTTTTAAGAAGAACAGAGAATAACAACTGATTTTCAGTGTCAGGAGAAAAACCAAGATGAAACAAAGATTCATAAGTACCCATCCAGCACATGAGCCCCTTGCTTTTGTTGTGTCACTAGCGTGACTGTACATTTTAGAACAGTCTTTTAAGACTGTCACTTTTTTGGTTGTTGTTCAAAGAATGATTAATATAATTGCTGATGTATCACCTTAAAAATCCTTCTGATTTCAGGATGATTTTTTTCTTCTCCAAGGACACTGTCTCCTTTTCTCATAAATATCTGAGAGTATACCTGACAGGCAGCCAGAGAAAGGGAGGCTGTCAAATTGCTTCTCCACAACAGGAAACCCATTTATATGAAACACTCCTACGGAGTGACTGTGTACATTGCAGGAAAGGGTTGGAGGAAGATGACCTATGCTTTTGATTTATATCTACAGGGGTTCTGGCATCTTGCTGGACACTTGTTGTGGTTAAATAACTATTAAATTGTCAATATTCCAAGGAAAATAAAACTTATACTCAATTTTACTGTGAAAATAATGCAAAATAGCTAAGTGCGGTGCTTGTATTTGATTTTGTTGGACTGCACAGTGCACTGAAATCACCAACTATCAGTTGTAACATGACAACCAAATGCTTGGAGGCTAGAAGCATTCTGTCACTGTCATGCTGTGGATAATTTATGCCACTAATCCTTAGGCGCATCTGAGCAGCAGGACACACTGGATCTTACTCTATTGCCTCAGTGGAAAATGTATTTCAAGGCAACTTGGTGATAGCGCAATGATGGGATCCCAGGTGTTAAGCCACCAGCAGCACTGTGAGGTATACACACAGCATTGCCTCTGTTAATCCTCCAGACCCATCAACCAGCACTGCTTCTTGCCTGTGAAGCACAGGGGAACACCAGAAAAGTAGCTGCTGAGGTAGAGACAGAGAGAGCAGCCTAAAAGATAGAAACCCTCGCAGTAAGCAGGTTCAAGAGGGGGGAACCAATAGGACTCTGTTTCAATATGGTGATCTCCTCCTCTGCTGTTGACCCAGGCAAAGCTTCCGTAGCTGCTGGCACTGGATTCATGCTAGCAAGGACATATTAATGCACCCAGGCAAGTGGCCTTTCAGTTCTGCAGGAGGACTCTGAGCTGTCCTCAAGCTCACACCCTTTATCTGCAGCTTTTATTTTGCTGGCCATGTGACGGAGCTGTGTGCACAGGCTAAAGCAAGCGAGTATTTGTGCTTTCTATGCCTGACGGAAAAGTCTGACAGACCAGATGTAGGCAAGTGAATGTATACAGCAGAAGAGAATTACTAAGAAAATCGTGTGCTCAGTGATTCGCTTTATTCAAGTACATACAAGGTCCAACGTTGTCCCTCAATTTTAAGATGTGGTCCAAAGCCTACTAAGTCCAGGAAACTCTCTGGGCTTTAATGTGTTTTAATAACTTCAGAGTTCATTTAAACTATTAACAGCATGTCGCTAAATAAAATGAATTTTATACTCTTTATTCACAGGCTGATGAATAACAAAACTGATACAAGATTTGGCCTGAGCAAATATGCAGGTCTATTTAGAGATTCACAAAGGAAACCTTGCATAGCACCTGCCCACACATAATTCTGGCTCCTGGCACTACTTTAAGGAGTATTGAATTCTTTCCCACCCACACATCTTTACATAAGTAAAAGCTTAAACATCAACTCAGACTAAACATTTTTGAATGCATAATCCCTTGAGTGCCATAAAAAGAAACAGTGGTGTAAACGAAACTTTAATTTCCATCATGTTCAATAACTGATGTGCTAAAAACATAGATTTTAAACCACTGCATAGTTTATTTAAAGTTATTGATGCCCACTTCCAGTAAATTCCTGTGTTCCAGAAGCACATTGCGCTTCCACTGGAGGCTGAGACCACCACTAGATGTTATTCAGCAAGTGGAAAAAGTTTCTGTCCTGCATGGCTGACAAAAAGAGGTCCCATACAATATGACTTTCAACTTGCCATGTGAAGAAGGGAAACCTGGAGCAGAATTTCCTAGCCTCTGGTGGGCCCAGGGGATTTCTTTCGCCCGACCAGGAAAGCATGGTCCATGAAAAGGGGCCAGGAAACGTCCTCAGTATTCGTGTCACTGAGCAACATAATTATGTACATACTGGCATCATGAGCTTACACATTTTTAGGAGTACTTTGATTAAGGATAGGTTGAAAATCATCACACAGGGGCACTAATAGAAGGGAAAATTAGATCTTAGCCACTGTCACTGATGTCCAGCCTGGTGTATAAAGAAAGATAATATGACAGTCTCTGGCTATACCTAGTAATAATGAGGGGCTAACAAAGAGGCATCTAACAGAGAAAGGTTTCCAGAAAACAGCTAATGATCAATTCCATTAGCTCAACATGACTTCAGGAGAAGTTTTTAAACAGTCAGACTGGGATTTGAGCTTGTCCCGGTGTTCAAAGTTCAAGAAGTTGACGGTTTTGTCCTTCCCTTCTGACTCCACCTGGTCTTTTGCAGGATGACAGGAATCTGTCATCTTTTTCAGAAATTACAATCTGCCACTATCTTAAAATAGTACCACTTGTAACCTGTATTTGGATAATGCAAGAAAATGAGAGGCCCAAGACATTTCCTGGCTGATCCCAAAGTGTCACCAGCACCAGAAAGGGAGGCTCCAACCACCCCTGCCTGACAGCAGCAACAGAACTGCGGAAAAACTGACAAAAATCAGCCTCCTTCACTATGGAAAAACCAGCTCAGCTTGGTGAGTTCAGGGAGATGAAAGCGTCCGCAGCGTCGTGGGTAGGTCAGAGGGGAGGGCCACGTTCAAACGCCACTTCGCCAGGCTCAACACGGGACGACCGCGCTCTGGACCAACCAGCTCTAACTGTGTCAACTTCCACGGTAATTCCCACTGTATCTCAGAGAAATATTTTTGTTACTCCAAAATCCAAACTGAGCTACTGCAAAAAACACTGCTGACCTCCTGGACCTAATTCATACTTCACATCATTTCACTCGCTGCAGCTGTACCAACTTTAGGGGTATTTACACATTAGTATAGGAGAAAGGAAAAGTAGGTCAGTTTTCTTCAGAAAAACAACTTGAATCTTCAAAGCCAATTTATTGTATTCAACCTACACAAATATGAAAGAACAAGGATCTCAACTGGCTTCAGTTTATGAAGCTAGCACCTGAAGTCTACATTTCAAAGGCATGTGCATTTTGCATAATTTTCCTGCCTCTCATCAACCCCTTCCCTTGTTATTTATGCTATATGCATCTTGAATTAAAGAAAAATAATAATTTTCAGGCACTGTTAACCATGAAATAGAGTCTCCAAGTTTCACTGCACATTAGTAAGATCAATTTGCATCTACTCAAATCTTGCATAATTATTTTATAGCGTCCTTTTTAGTTGAATTTTGTTAGAGTATATATACAAACTCTGCATATGAATGTTTCTAGCATAAACATTCCCTTCTCTATAATGATTCCAGCATATCTCATTATATTAGGTAGAATTAAAATTAAAAAAAACCAATAATCTTGTTCACAATCCAAAAGTTGGCAGCACTTAGGAAGAAACTGTAATTAAGCTATTCTACATAATACATGTTTGTTGGGTTTTTTTTACTTTGTACTGTAGTACATAGCATTATTCACCATCAAATAAAGATTATTACAAAAGGCTGTCCAAGAGTTTGAGATGATAAATTAGTTTTTATGTTCACTGATGCTACTGGCTTATGTATCTCTTAGAATTGGGTGTAAATGCAATAACAGAGTAACACACTAAAATGAAGCAGAACATCAGTCATCCAGTTGTTTTGCTCCCATAACTGCATCTGTGTTTCCTGCTTCAGACAATGAACACAGGTCTCCACACATTGTCCTTATCACCATGCACAAAATTTTTCACAAATTAATAAAAAGATGGATAATTTATCAGTAGTAGGGCTAGGACTGTGTTCACCTTTCAACAGGCTAAACCATTATTTGCTTACGCTTCTCTAAAAAAAAAAAATGTTGAAAATGTTTTCTTCAAATCTACTGTGAAGTCAGTAACAGAGGAGAATTAAAACTTGTTTATAGTTTATTCTGTAAGAAGACAGCTGGTCCCAACTGGAGAAATTGAATTCCAGATTTCAAACAGTATCTTTGCTGTAAACATCTCAGAGAATATACACTTCTACTTGTTGTGCAGGGAATTTCCTACCCAGAGATTAAGCAGAGAAGGGCACTAGAGACACTATAAAAAAGGAAGTATTCTTCCTTCATTTGAAAATTCTATTTTCATTTTGCAGCTATCAGGAGGGAGTCTTCTCATAAGACTTGCTCCAGAGAAAGCTGATCCTTAAAATCATAAGAAAATGTCTGGGAGCTGTGGGTTTGGCCAGGACAACCTCCAACACAACGCAGGTCAACCTTTGAAATTAATTCCTCAGTCTTTTGCCACTTGAATTTTGAAAAACACCAAAGACTGCGATTCTACAACCTTTGCAGGTGACCTGTTCCCAGTTTTAAATCACCACAGGGAATTTTCTGCCTTCTGTTCTGCAAGTTGAACCCGATTCCCTCAACCACAGTGGAGTTGAGAGGAATAATCATTTCCCTGGACCTGCAGTCTCCTTCTTCTTGTAAATGTTTCTGTTAGTGCTTATCACAAATACATTCTCTCTTACATATATTTATATATTTAAATTAACACTCACCAGCCACTGCTGAGGTATTTCTGGCAGAGGCATCTGAGGAGGTGCTGGCAAACTGTTGGCAACTTCTTGCTTCTGCACATGTTCTTTTATTTCAAAACCTGTGGAAAAGCAACAGACATTACTTAACACTTTGGTGGGTGCAAACGGGACATTTTCCACATGTGGACTCCATGTTTGACTGTCACACATCAAAATCTGGCATGCAGTGCTGCTCACAACCTACCTCCCAAGTGCAGTTACAGAGGTAGGACTGGAAGAATGCTGAGAATTCAGGAATTTAATCAAGCAGAACAAACACATACTTACTCTATATGATAATGACATATATGCTATTTTGATCAACAAATACCAGACACAGAAAGAATTCACAGGAAATCATTCTGAACTGCCTATCTATCTGGAACTGAAGGACTTAAACAGCTAAAATTCAAACACGTTGCCAGGAATCTACCATACAGATAAAACCATTTTGGGAAGGGTGGAGGGGAAGATACCACACTTGGGAACATCACAATAGCACCATACAGTGAAAAACAGATGGTCAGCCTGTGGGCAGTATGTGGCTTTCACCAGTGAAGACAAGCAACAGCTCTTCCCAATGCACATTTTGGATAGGCAAGGCCATAATGCAGAAGAGAGTCCAAAACCACCTTTCATGCCAAAAGAGTGGTGAAGAAAGCAGAAGAAGAGATCCTGCCTCTCTCCCTCCCCTGCAGCAGTGGTGACAGCTATTCAAGCAAGGCCACAGAACCCATGTTCCCTGGGCTGCCTGCTGCTCCCACCACCTTTGATCATGGAGCCATGGTGAGAGGCTGCACAAGTCCTGGGAGATGCAGGATGCTCCGACACCCCAACCTGGAGCACACCGCTCCTCGGGGCACATTGCCCTAACCAGCTCACCATCAACAGAACTGCATACTGTCCATGTTTTCTCACCATTTCGTTCCCCCTCTCATTTAAAAAAAAAAAAAATCTCATCGTTTTCCAGGTGAATTTGAAAAGGGAAAAGGAGCTGAATGTAAAAGCTGTTTGAGGGTCTTTTGTATCACTATTGCATCTCCCTCCCAGGGAAAAAGAGGAGTGACCCACTCGTTCTGAGGTTTTGGCACAATAATTTAAATCCCAGTTGAGCTCACTTCATAGGAACATGATACAGTTTATTTTTCTAACTATCAAAAGGGAGATTAGGGTGCATCTCCTCAATGTTCTGGTAAAAATTCAGTCAATGGGCTGTACCATGCTTACCTCTAAACTGAATTTAGCTCCTAGTATTTAGTTTAGTTTTTAAAATATATATTTACATAGTCAAATGGATGTCTTTTGGTCAAGATTATATAATTCTCAAAAATGTAATCAATGATGAAATATTTCTTGTCATAATAACCCAGTCCCACTGGCTGTGAAGTCATGGATTGAAAAACAACACTGATAAAATAAACTGGCTCTAAGGGCCACAGATTCTTCTTTCCTCCTACAGATCAAGAGGGGGATTGATCTTGGGAAACATTCCAATTTTTTTTCAGTGTAGCTTTCACTTGTTCCTCTTTACATAGGATGAATCCATATTATGATTGCTACCCATATACCAGTCTCCCATGCCTTCCATAACAACCACAAGTCAAATCTGAAGGGCTTTTTACTGCAAAAAAAGTATTCCAAGTGAATTCTATTGATTCTGTTAAACTAGTTTTTCCCTAGTTTTAAACTGTGTGTTTAAGTAAGAGCCTGCTTTAACATTTATTTTCTTCTACCAAATTACACAGCAAAGTCAGCATTACAGGTTTACGGCATCAGGTCCCTTGAATGAAAACAGGCAATGTTGACAGTTATATTAAATGACTAAATCCACCAACAGTTCTTACTCCAAAATAAACTGTTTGTGTCTTTGTTTTTTAGAAGAAAGTCTGAGTTTCAAAAGGAAATGCCAAGTATTTTGTTCAGAACTACAATCCACTGGGCATGCCAAGGCTCAGGAAGAAAAATAAAGTTCATAGTTTGGCCAGCTATTCAGAGTAACCACTGGTTTGGATATGGGGCAGGGTAAGGCCAGGCAGCTACGACCTGAGGAACACATCTGCCTGGCCCAGTTCCCTCTGATAGTTATTAAACGAAGAAAACTGTGTGCATTTGGGACATGTAACAAAACAAGGCAAAAGATTTCTAAAGAATTCCCCAAGTAAGAACTTACTCAGTTTAAAGTTTTTTACCAAAAGCCAAAACCCCATTATAGTAATTTCCACACCTTTACAAAGAAAAACATAATTGTTCGTTTCCAGATGTTATAAAGAACCCAGCCAGTTCCCACTTGCACAGATCCTTCATTAATGTTCCCTGTTGAACTCAAATGGTTTGCTCCAGCAATCGAAATAATCTGTTGGATTCACACAGTTGATTTTTGCAAATGCATATAAAGAGTTTGAACTCAGCAGCGTCCTCAGGCCTCTTAAACTGTGCCAGTGACCCAAGAGCTCTCGTGGAGTTATGTGGGTGGAGTAAAACAACATTTTGAAAAACAGACTCCGAATGACAGTTCAGCTTAGTTACAGAGTACTGTGGGTTTATGCATCTTTTATTGCTTTTGATTTTAATGAAGAGCTGAATAGTTTCAACGGGATGGGAGTACTGAATGTTACAACTGATAAAAAAAAGCAGCAGGGTCAGCTGCGGGAAAGTACACGACTCCCCGGGTTGTTTCACACACACTTGAAGCCAGCACAGGATGGCAGAGCTCCCAAGGAGGCAGCTCCTCTCCCTCCCTGCCTTGTTCCTGTCCCCACACCAACCTCTCCTTTGTGCCAGCATAAGCATCTGTGTGGCCTCAGGTTGAACCAGACCAGGAAGGTGACACTGGTTAGGACTAAACCAGCAAAAAAAAAAAGCAAATAATGCTTGTGCTAGCAGAAAGGAAGATGCAATACATGATGAGCAAGAATGAGTAGCCTGGGGAGAGAAACAGGATGCTTTTTTTAGAGGCCACACTGGCTTAAACTCTATTTAAACTGCAGCTCCATAAAGTAGAGTTTATAGACATATAAAGCATAGTGCTATGACCTCTCGCTTAACTGAACTATGGGATTTCCTTGAGTTAATTCTTCTTTAAACTAGAGCATACATTTTAGCAAAATATTCTATCTTGATAAAATGCCAGCAATGGCATGCAGACCTTACAAACTTCTTAATTTAGTTCATAGCTTCAATGCTCAAAAGATGTGCTTTATTTCCACTTTGAAACAAACATTCTGCCACTGCACACTGCTTTTTGCTGTGTAAGTCTAAGAGCTCGTTCTCAGTTGTTCCTTTCCTACATCAAGTTTAATTATGATACCTCATTTTGGGTAATTTGAAGGCGTATTTCTGGAACCTTTAATCACTTTTATGACTTTTCTTTGAAATGGCTAAGTTTTATCTCCTTGAATGTACACACTAGAAGTGGGTATAATGTTCCAGTAACAACTGCGCTGAACCAAGCTCCACCACTTAATATACGAATCTCATACGGATCTTGCTATAGATCCTGTAATAGGCTTTAAAACCTAAATGGTAGGTGCAGAAAGGTAGATAGCTATGGCCCTTCAATCTGTTTATCCTTGGCCACATCTATAAACATAAATTAAACATGCCGGGGAAGGTGCTCTGGTATGGAGAAATACATATCTGTATGCTTAAAATCTCTCACCTATGAAAATCAGGGTGGAGGGTAATGATTTTGAACTGTCTGTTGGGACAGATCTTTTCCCGTACTAACTCCCAAATCATGCCTGGGAACTGATGGAGGAGATGAGCAAGCTGAGCCCAAATCCATGCCAAGGATCACTCCGTGATTTAACGGCATAAATAATTGAGTTCCAGGGTCCAGAAGCACAACCAGCACTGTATAATTTGCTACTAGAGCTGTAGCTTTTGGGTCCTGGAACACCATCCACAAACCAGAAGGAAAGGATATGACAGCCCTTCCCTGTGTTTGCAAAGTTGGCAGCAGAATGTTGTCTGACTTCTTGAGGAAGTCAAATGTTTTTCTTAATAAATCTAGTTGAAAAGATTGTAACAAGAACATGCAGTGTCAGATCAGCGTTGCTGAGGTTATTTTGAACTCCTGTAAAATACAGCTGTTCCTAAACATACCAAATTGCAGATTCTCACCTACGGATTTTGGTTTTGGGGAGCCTGGTGTATTTTGATTGGCTTTTGGAGCATGAAGCCTCCTTCCACAACATGTGAAATTGGTACCTGCCTCCTTCTTTCAGTAGTAAAGTAAAAATAGTGACGGGTCTTTAAGAACATCAAAATGGAAAGAAGAACAATCATTATTTTCAAGTTGATCTCCTTGGACTTGAATCCTGTGGCAAAAATGGTTTCTTTACGGAAGGGAGGAAACACTGCATCAAACGACCATATTTTTTTTAGCACTGGTGAAGAAACATATCAAAAGAAATGCAACTGCTCACAATGTGGTATTTTTCTTCAACACACTCTGGTATTTATCAAAAATCTAAACACTGAGGGTTTACACTGACAGTATTTCTGCCAAACATAGGAGAGACAGAGGTCTTATAGTCCAGATGTCACTTTGTACAGAAGGGTGCTGTATTAGAGTACTGTTAGAAAATATAGGGAAGAATATTCTTTGTATGAGCTCTGTGGAAAGGTTGCTGTACACAGTGAAACATTTATATTGCATTCAGTTCCATAATCTTGATGGAGACAAAAGGGGTTGTGCAATCAAAATGGTTTTAGATAGGAAGAATAAAGGAAAGTGATTGTTACTCTAATTGCAAAATGCAAATTAAACATGCTGACAGCCTTCTCCTAGCTCTGGCTTGGCATTCCTGTATCAGCCATGCACCAACTCAGTATCAAGCTTTTTGATGGATTTGGGTCATTTGACAGAGAAGCAGCATGCAGCACACATCTATAAAATGGTGCTGTGACAAGCACTCTCTGATGCAGTATCACTTTTCCATCAAAACTCATAAATAGCATTGCTGCCACAAATAAAATGAAGTAACCACTATATCAGGAGAAGTGAAAACATTCCAACTAGCACGTAATTTTGTGTCAGGATTCACCTATGTGCACCCAAGATACTTCCAGTATGCCTTTTGCTATATTTCATTGCTGAACATGAAGGAAAGCATTCAGGAAAATTACACTTTGGCTTCACCCTGTCTTTCTGTCTTGCATCAATTTAGGGTTTGTCTTTAGCCCTTAAAGCTATTTTACTGAGCACAGACTTATTCTATGCATTCTGCAAGCAAGAAAACCCATGCCTGACACCGACCTTTTGATGACTGTATCCTCAGGAGAATGTTAGTTATGACTGCCTTCTTCTCCCTGACAGTGGAAGTTAGATATTCATGGTCCAGAAGTTCAAGAAACAGGCGCAGCTCAACTATTAACTCTTCCATGGCTGAAAAATAAGAAAAGATAATTACTTTTTCTAAAACGTCCCATTAGAAAAAAAAGACAGAGTTAATTCTCATTTATTCATACTCCTAGTTATGTTCTAGCATTTCTTAAAAATCCATGGTCCTTCATGCCGGAAACAGACTGCATTCATTAGTAAAACCAATAGAGTAGTACATTAGTGAGGACTACTGGCACTTGTAGCAGTTACCTTGAAACTGATGCAGGAAAGACAGTTCTTTTCACATCCCACATCATCAAGCCAGCACTAGACAAAAGTACGTGCAGGAGGGGTGGCCATCTGCTTTTCTAGCAGTGCCACTCTGCTGCTTCTCCCTTTAACAAACAATTTCTAACTGCAGAACAAAACCGGAGTTTGCTAAAGCTTCTAGACAAATTGATAAATTCATAAATCTTCAGGGAAGGTCTCGCCCTCATCTTACTTCTCCTGTTCACTGTGGGGAAAAAAGAGCAGGTATTCCTTTTTTACAGTGATTCCTGTTTCTTTTAACTTCCAAAGACAAGCTCCCGATCTGTCGCCTAATTTCTTATTACTCCCCAGATTCCTGATGATGCACTTCACATTTCATCCTATTTCTACCATTCCAGATCTCAAGGCTTCCCAATTCTTCCTACAAAAAAATTACATTCCTTCTCTGTATTTCAAATGTTTCTCAATTCTTTTTATCAACAAACTTTATAAGCACATTTCTACTTCTTTCCTTTCAAACAACCTCTGAAGTCTTGCATTGTCTTAATAACTGCAGTAGCTTGAACCATACACATAAACACGTTTGTTACAGCCTAATCTCGTGATACGGATTCAGCAGGTTTATGAGAAGCCCATGGTATTGAACCTCATATTCATGCTTCAGATCTCTCACAACCCTGAGAGTCTCTGGTCCCTTCACTTAAGTGGACTCGGTATTTTTAGTTTAAGTGTCATCTTGGATAGAATAGTTCACATTTCCATACTTTCTGTATCTGATGACATTACCCTCATTAAAAGATGAAGAGAAACATCCATTTCATTTCAAGGCCACACCTAGGATTAATCTCAGTGCTATCCTCATTCCAAAATGCCTCTACTTAAATTTTTCTCTACTTATTCACATTTGGTTTTAGTCTTTTCAAGGTCTAACACACGACTGCTGCTAAGCCTCTTCAGACCTCTAAAAATGACATTCTTTCTGCTGACTCCTGTACCAGCTCTTCCCTACTCCTAAAACCTTTTCTGATACGGTTGTTTACCCAAGTGAACCCGGAGTCCTTTTTTTCATTTCTGAGAAAGTGTCTGGATGTTTAAGGAGCCTTGGTCTAGAGGCATTTGTTTTACCCAACACCTGAACACAGCACTGTGCAGGGAAACCTGCAGACGTTAGCTACAGTCCTACAAGGGGCTGTTGGCCCCTTCTTGTCTTCAGGGAACACAGATTTTCCCCACTTATTTGAAGACTGTACCTGCCAGTATGCTCTGGCTACTCTGGCAAGAACCTGTCCAGAAATCCATCAGAAATCCAAAGTATGCCATAAAAAACATATTACTTTCAATTCACAATATGGGACAACAACATATATTTATACAGCTTTCTGAGGCAAAAAGGTATAGGTTCAGATTTGCAAAGTGGTAAGTGATGCCAAGACTCAAGGAGGAAAAAGGAAAGAGGATCTATGACCTAAAAAAAAAAATACCTAAATAATAATCTCTTAGTTATTTTTTAAATTATATACTTTAGAAATAAGACATATTAATTTAAGAGTACAGTGATCTCTTGCTTTTAAGCATGCCTTGAACACAACATGTATTATGATTGTTATCTTTTAATACGTACTTATTTATTATAATATATGCATTTTAAAAGCTATCATTACCATAGAATCTAGGCAGCCATTGTGAAATCTAATCAGTATACAGTACAAGAAATGTATCTTTTTCAAGTAGTTCTACAGCCATATAAATTACTGTCAATAATTGCATGTATTACTGCACTAAAATTTCTTTGCAATTGAATGTTTTCTGGATTCTTTAAGGCAAGGGACTGTAAATAAGCTGAAAGGGAGCTCTCCTTTCTCCTCTTCACCAATAATACTCTGTTCCACAGTAACCCCATCTCTTTCCCGAGAACCTTCAATTCTGGGAAGGAAGAATAAAAAAAGGATGAAAGCAGCAGATACCATTGATGTGTACAGTGTGCCTAACTAGTCTGAGTTATTAAAAAACGGTAAGACCCTTCTACTCAGGAGCTTACAATCTAATACAAACAGATAGACTGCAAAATGAGAAATGATAACAGACCAAGGAGTTATGAGGCAAAGAGACAGGGAAGCAAGAGAAGAGGAGACAGGAAACCGCTGCTGGAGAGGCTCCCGGGAGCTGGCTCCAGCACAAATCTCTCCTGAGGCCCCATCACACCATTGTGTGGCCTTCTCTTCCTCCTCTGCATCTTTGGAGGAAATCTGCATTGCAGTCACTGGTGGCCACAGCCAATCGACCTACAATGACCAAGCCACCAAAGTTACTGGAAGCAGTTTAACTGCATCCAGCAGAGGATTTAAAAAACCCACCTTGGTTAGGACCAATAGAGGATGACAAGACGAAGAAGACTCATACCACTGAGACAACGCTTCAAAAATCTTGAAACCACTGCCTTAGTAACAAATTCACCATAACTTTGGCCTGGAGTCCTGTGTTCTGGTTCAAATATCTAATAGTGGATCATAAAAGAATACAGAGCACGAGAAGACTTTTCTTCCTGCCTTTGTAAGCTTACAGGTATATATATGACACTGTCTTCCAGCAAGCAGTCATAAAAGCTAGTTTAAAATGCGAATATGACAACAGAATAACATTGTTAGCAGCTGTTGTAAAAAGTTAGGCATAAATATTTAGATATTGCTTCTCTTATTTTTCTACCAGGATTAACCTGGGGTTGTACTTTCTTTTGTGGAAGTTCATAGCATCACAAACATCAAAGTCTGAAGGAAGTAAGTTCTGAATTTCACTTTACATATATGCAATGATGTCAAACATCCAAAAGAAAGAAGGAAGACACTGTTTCCAGCTAGTAAGAAACACTCTTTCTACATATCTTAAAAATGCACTTTTCTTTTTCAATACTTTTGCTGGTCAAGCAGAGAACAGAAATACCATCAGAGACTGCATTTAAAGTATCTACAATAAGGAACTGAAAAATCTTTTTTCTAAAATGGCAACAAATAAACTTGTATGCACTTGGGAAAAAACCAAGTTTGCCCATTGTCAGTCCTCGGTTTATTTGCTGGATTAAAGAATTTCTTTTCTGCTTCCTAGAAATATAATGATGTGCTCCCAAAAAGTAATGGAACTGAATAACAGAAAATCCACATAATACATATTTTCAGTAAGCAATCATTACTTCTGAAATGGAGACTAAAAATGAGAGGGTGATGCAAGTCCCAAAGAAAAACATACTCCTCCAGTGAGAGATTACCCTTGGAAATCTGACATCACCACAAAATAAGAACAATTATCAGAAGGCTCTCAAAAAGGGGCCAATTTATTTGACAGTTTGGGCTGTATTCTCATTGTCAAAGGAATTACTTGTAAGTGGCAGGTGGTGAAAGGCAGGGTGGAGCTCAGGGATGCTGATCACAAGAGTAAGCAAATTTTAGCTTGACTGAGAAGCAAAACCACATTCCAGATTAAATGATGAGAAGTCCATCCTATGCACAATAGGAATTATAGGCCCCTAATGGGCTGCTGCAACTGCCATGCACAAATAAAAAACAATAATACATCCAAAAGGGTTTCCAGGATTGGCTCTCAAGAGTTTTTAGTTTTTCAAATGACAGCACATAAAAACTATATACACAAGCCAGCAATGGAATACTCCAAGGTAAAAATAATCAGAGGAAGGCAATTACATCACACTGTAGTTTTTGTTCCAAACCAGAACCAAAACCAACTGGGATTGAAAGAGCATGATGATGCAATTATCCCAAATCTACATTTATGGGTACTAGCCTATAACAATTTTTTAAAGAGTTTAAAGTTTTCACTTCAAATTGATTAAACAAACTCTTAGCAGCAGTGCTATATCGCACACATGACCTTCAAACTAGAAGAAAATACAAGGATGAGCTCATTGAAAGAATGGTCAGATTGGTTTCTGGTCGCTCACAGCAGCTGCAGTATCTCTTAACCTTGGCACACCACAAATGATTGAAAAGTGTCTTCCAGTTAACTAATATCTACCAAAAATTTGTTAGAGAAAAGAGACAGACAAATCCAGGAAGGATGACAAGACAAATTTTTATAAATTATTGTCTTGACCGTACAATACAAACCCTGCACAAAGTAAATGCACTTCCATGCTTGCAGGTCTGTTACTAATGCACGTACGAAAATATGTCAGTGTACAAATCTGTCACAAAAATATGAATTTAAATTGAGCTTCAAATTTTTAGAAAATCCTGTTGATCAGTTCCTTGCACATTGCTAAACCAAATTTCTCTGGGCTTATATCTTCTGTTCTCCATTTAGTTTGTCATTTACAGATGTTAAAGACCAGAACAGACCACATCAATGAGATCCACTAGCAGAAAGCATGTAATCTGGCTTTCTGTACGATACAGGCCAGAGACCTTCATCTAGCTACTCAGTTAGTGGAGAGACTTGTACTTACCTAAAGTACATCTTTCAGGAAAGTAAAAAATCTGTGTCAGCATTTTGAGCCATACTTTCATGAGAGGGGATCCCATTTAACTTTCTAAACCAAATTTGATTGGATTTATGGGCAGCATTGATGGCAGTTTTCAAGCTATATATGAAAATCAGGTATTGAGAACAGGTATGCCTCAGTCCAACTACAATCCAACACAAATGCAGACATGCACATGAACACACACACACACACATGCAGAAGCACTACAACTGGTAACCACTAAAAGGTTTTCAAAGTGGATGTCTCAGCCTTAACCTTGCCTTTATGGCCATTTATTGCAAGGCTATATTAAATGGAATCCATACCTAATCCTATACTGGTATTTATTCTCCAAAAAATGTTCATGCAGCAATTTTGTCCTACATAAAAAAGATGTTCTCTAACTCATACACCACATGGGCCAATTTCAATGCATCTATGTTCTCACCTCTTAAAAATCTAAGCCTCTATATTCTGTAAGCAGTATGATACTTTGGGACTTTCTTCAGAAAAAAAATTAAAGCTGGTGATGGCTGGCTGGCTGAATGATTAAAAATTAGTCTCTTTCAAAATCTGATTAAAGCCTACTAAAATCCAACGTGTAAAAGCTTCTTGAAACATACAGACTCTCCCACCCTGCCAAAAAAGCCCCACTGGCATTTGGGTACATTAGCAACTGTGGAGAAACCAGACATATGATCTAGTTTTGAATCAAAACCAGAGCATGAACTGCATGTTTATACCCATATTATTGAAACAGTGTCATCATCCTTAGCTTTGGATGTTGTCATTTGAATATTAAAAAGCTCATAACAGAATACCGCTGGGGAAACCATGTCTGTATCTGATAAAGATATAAATATCAGAGACACTCTGAAGAATGCAGAGCCACCAGGAGACAAAAATATTTAAATTATGAAGTAATACACATAATCACTTTGACTTGCTTCCACTCAATCCTATTATGCAGTTACAAAAAATCCACTAAGTAATGAAGAAGTTCCTTTCATGACTACATTATCATTATCTAGGCAAAGAATTTTGCACAGGAATACACACGATCCGGAAGCAGGCAGCAACAGTCTACATAGCACTAGGAAAAAAATTTCACTTTCTTCAATATGCTACCAGAAACTAGATCACATATTTGAATACTTTATCCAAATCTTATCCACCAAGAAATGAAAAGGCGTGCTGTTTGGAGAACACAGAGGGACAAGACAAGACTTTTCACTAGAAGTGAAACTCAGAACAATCACCTTTTGTTTAAAATTTCGAGCTCCCCAGACTATCACAAACTCTCCTTCCAGACAGGTTGGGGCAAGAGAGGCAAAACACAGCTACTAAAAACTCCTCCTATTTCATGCATATTTATAATCAACCTCCATGAGTGTCAAGGGATCATTTCAGGCACAACCCACATGTATTCCTCTTTTTCTTTCTTCCTTCTGCTTCAGTTTTCAAAGAATTGGCTTTTACAAAACCAGCTTTCCAAAAAAGCTATCAGAGCTCCAAATGCTGCTGTTGCAGTACTTGGGTGATAAAACAAGAGGTGGGAAAGCATTAAGGAATGTTTGGACAAGAAACAAGCTGCCAAAAATCCTACTCAATTAGCTACAGCCATGCAATGAGTGACAGCCATGCAGGAGCGTAATCCATTAGCATAAGGTAGATGGATAAAGAGTTTATTTTTTGAAGTCCAGACCAGTGTTTAAGCACTGCCACAAACTTCATAGAGGAATGTGTCCTTTTAAGGAAGTTCACAAATTCATAAAAAAAAGAAGAAGAAATAAGAAAGAAAGAAAAAAGAAAACAATGAAAAGAAAAAAAGAAGAGACAGAAAGAAGATAAAAGAAGAAAACATAACAAAAGAAAGCAGAAAAGAAAGAAAGAAGAAATGAAAGAACAAAGAAAGAAAAATAGAAAAAGAAATTTTAAAAAAGAGTATTACAGGCAGTTATTTTTATTGTAGTATTAATTATCTACATTGAACTCATAACATGTTACCCAAAAAAAAAAGGCTGACAACTAGCTACAGAAACTTACAGTGGGCTTTATCAAGTTGCTGAAGGCTTTCTCTAAAAGTATATTTTCCACTTGAGATTTCTTTTGTTCCCAAAATAAATGTAACATACCTTGTAAAGCAAAAGAAGGTGGATTTCACTCCAACTGCATGCCCAGCAGCCTGGGCGAGAGTCTCACCCGCCTGTCTCTGCGCTCACTGTGGGCATTCAGGTTGAGTTTTCTTTTCAGATTCCCACCACCCTACTGGGGCAGAAAATGGAAGTTTCTTCCATTTAATCACCTCCAAATGTATCAGCTGACATCATCTCATCAGGACAAGACATTCCAGGTCTTGCTCACTGGCTCCTACATTAGCTCAACTCCTCCATTACTCCAAACCACAAAAGATAAGCAGCCACTACAGAATTAATAAACAGGCTCCGATTCCACAAAAGAAAACCAGTTCCCTCATGATGCGAAATGGAGACAGAAAATCTGTGGTAGGAGGTGAAAGGCTGCCCCAGACTCCAGTTCCCAGGAGAAGGGGCTCAGTTAAGGCTGAGACATGCTGAAGCAAAGCAAAGCATTGCAGCACATCTCGTGAGCTCCTCACTTGGGTCCTCAGCTGCACAGGGATCTGGTTTTAGGTTAGGATTTCTGTCAAAGTTGTGAATAATTACATATCCAGCAGAAATGTGAGAGAGTAAGTTAATGGACTCAATTCAATGGAAAAATAGAGTATTAAAACAATGTCAAAGAAATACAAATATGGCAATGGTAGGAACTGTACAGTTGCAATTTGTTATTTTTTGTATTCATCAATAATTTTTTTATATATAATAAACCAGTCTGCAGTGAAAGACAGCAGGGTTTAAGGTGTCAGGCGGGTAATGAGGACGTACTGTGTGGTGACACACAGGTAGGGCTGGCTGCAGAGTCTATATGCTAAGCAAATCCATCAATGGGTGACGTGGAACAGCTCTCCTCTAAGCTCTGCCTTCAAAGCTCTTTCTCCAGCATGCACATGTACAACTTACATTACTTGGCCAAACTTCTCTGGTGTACCATTCGTTTGGACCTGTCTCTGACACACATGATCTGCAAATGTCACCATTAAATATATTCCCTATTGAAACCAGCAATATATGCATTGCAACGGTGGATTCAGCTAGCTGTGGCAAAGTAGAAAAGTTGTAATTCTGAAATGGGGAATTTCAATCCCCTTTGTCCCTTGTAGCGCTCAACTTAATTCTCTGAAATACATCAATGTCTCTCTGATTGCTCCTCTTGCTGGTTCTCCTTCATGAATACTATGTAGACAGGAAAATTAAATGAACTTTTAACTTTACAGTTTCTGACAAAAAAAAAAAAGGCAAACTAAGCCACACAGAGGCAAATTGTTCCTTTCAGTTCCTTCACTCAGTACACCTCTACAGCATACAAAGTAAGACCAGTGGTTCCCTACATAACCTTACTCTGCCGACGGGCACGGTGAGTGCCAGGAGCCGGGATTTGGTCCAGGTGCCTCTGGGCTTGGACTGGGCCTGCTCCTAAGGAGGGTCACAGCAAACACCCAAACTGCAGCTCCAGCCAAGGGCGGAATTCACACTTGCTAATGCAGCTCCACGGAGCAACCTTCAAGGCCCCTTTTTTGTCTCCATAAATCTGTTTCTAAGCAAAGTTTGCAGTTTCTCTCTAAAAGCAGATAAAGTTAGCAAGTACCTGTTAGAAATCTACGAAAATTTAAGTCCCAGAAACTAAGTCATATTTCCTTAAAAAAGGAGAATTAGAAGTCACAAAAAAGTGCATTTTTACATATTTGTTAGAAAAGAATAGGTACTAAAGAATACACCAGTGATAAGCTGGTTCAGTAAGGCAACAGAAATTTCGCCAGTTGAGCTGCAGACTGTGCTGGAATTCAAAACACTGTATTATATATACATCATTTTTATTACTGACTGTATAAGTGTGTCATAAGATGAACAGAACCACTGTAATTACTTAAGTTATTTCTTCATGGTAGTCTTAAAAATGCACAGTCAGATCCCATAAATGTTACATACTGGATACTGCACAAGCTTTTAAAGAAGACTCCATCTTTCTTATACTATCCATAGTTATTCTGAAGACTTATGATGAGCTGGATCTGCAGAAAGATGAAGTGCAGGACTGAAGTGGACGACAGCTGTTTGCTGGATGTTTCTCTAGTATACAAAATTCTAGCTGGAATCTGAACTTTTGCCTGAAAAAAATGCAGATTCTGATAAAATTATTTAACTACTGTCTTGTGGGGTTTTTGTAATATCTGCCTTAATACAAAACTTGGACTTAAAACTGAATTTCCCTCATCAAGCAAAATAAACATTAATATATATTTATATTCTAAGGATATAGAATAAAATAAATAAATAAGCAAATTCCTCTCACAACAAAACGTAAAAAAAAATTATTTTAAACTTTGGGTCCTTATCTAGTGTAGTTCTCATGGTTTCAGTGATGCTCAACTAATTCATTGCAACCCAGGACATACAGCTAATACTTGTATGTTACGGAGATTTCATTTTAATTATAGATGCGCTCTGAATTTATCATGAAACCAGAAAACATATGTTTAACAAACACTAATAAACTGCTGCCAACACCCTTCTCTCAGGCTGCTCCAGGCACCTTTCCCCTTCTATCCGATCACACTCGCTCCTCTTTGGAATACAGACTGTGCTAGGCAGACTTACCTATAAGATCTTAGAGAAAATTTACCTCCATGGCTTTCACTCCCCTTGGCTGCTTTCTGTTTTCTGCACATTATCCAGTTTTTTCTACATCTGGTTACGCTGCCCCATATGTTTGGAACAGCCTCCCTTCTCCCTGCCAAGCAACCTCCCTCTCTCCCATGAAATCCCTCTTTCTTTCAGCAGTCCCTTCAACAATAATCCTCACATTCCTCCTCGCCTAAACAGTTCCACCGTGTCTCATCATGCAGCTGTTTTTTTTTTATCTACCTTTAGACCAGCTCTTGCAAGTATTTTCCCATGGTTAAAAAAAAAGTCCCAGTCCTGCTGTTTGGTTTGACTAACCACCACAACAGGATGAGTTCAGAGAAAAAAAAAAAAAAAAAATCTGTGTTTTAGTTATTAATATCTAAAAGGTAGTAACTTCATTGCCATGCAACAGGAGCAAAGTAGACAGACAGTTGGGTGTCTGTTCCCCCTGCCAGCAGCAGGAGGATGCGGCACTGAGGATGGAAGAACAGGGCAGCTGCTGGGACGTACCCTGGCACCAGCGCGGCATTGCTCGGCCGGCTGCGCCTGCTCCATCCTACCCCCTCACAGCTCGCCCTTTCCAACAGGGAGGTGGTATTAAAAAAAAAAAAAAAAAAAATTATTCTGAATAAGAGTATTTCAAATGTATGATGTATGACCAAAATGTCACCATTATGGGGGGCTCCCACTCAACCTGAGTCTGGGAGCATTTTTTGAGGTCAATAAGCGAACAGAACTGAACAGCACAAGCAACACCAGCTTCTCATCATTACCGCATCTAAAAACTTCCTATCTGGCCATGGGAGAGAAAAAAAAAATGCACTTTACACATATCGTCAGCATATTCTCCCCATGATTGCCCACTTGTGTCAGTTGATGGATACCATAAAGATAAAAATAGACCACTGGATCCAGAACAAAATCCTCTATTCAAATTACACAGCTATCTCCGGGCATGCTTCAGCAACATCACTTGGGCAAGGAAGCCACATTTTATGACTAGGAGGATCATTGTGACTCCATTTGTCCTTACTAGACTTTTGTCACAGCTGAGGGAATATCCTGATCAACATGGGCTTCATCAAGAGTTGAGCGTGCCATCGATCTCGTGCCTCGTATCGCTGAGAAAGGGCCTGGATGGCTTGTTCAACAATATCTGCCAAAAGGTGCTTCCCAGCTCTTCCTGTGTTCCTGAGTAACAAAGAAGATGCACTGCCAAATATCCTCCCACTGGGATCCCAACAGCAAAAAACCAGCACCCTCCCCCAGGAAAAAAAACCGGCAAGGATTTCAGTTTATAGCAACTTTGCATATTTTCCTGGGTTTATGTGCTTTATTTTTCACAGGCTCACTAGGAAACCACATACTGCTGCATCTGTTGGCCTCAGTATTATCAAAAATGTGCTGACTCTATGCAAAAGTTACCCCATTGCATCATAGCACAAACAAGCCATGTCACGCCCGTCAGTGTGCACAGATGAGCCCTGTGCAGCATCTCTCGGCAGCCAGGCTGGGGAAGGACCAGCTGGCGTGGCTGGGCGGCGATCGGGCCTCACCGGCTCAGCCTAGCATCAGCCACTACACAAAGGTAAAAGCTCTCGATGGCAAACATTTGCATCCTTGCCTCATCTCACCATCTGCTTCTGCTGCTGCTCACTTGAAAATTAATACGGCAGTTGCTTGAATCGGAAGGCAATGCTACATCTGTCTTCCTTAGCATTACAGATAATTATTAGACTACGCGTGCAATGCTTTTTGCTACTCAAATGGGTCGACAGTGGCCTTTAATCTCACAAGATCCTTCCTTCATCGGGAGAGACCAAAATGGTTCATTTGCAATTGCAGATCTTGAAACAAATTGGACTGAATCTTCCTGCTTCTAGTCCGTGCCCCCTTACTTTCCCTTCTTCTTCCCCATATGCTTTCATCAGAGCTAAAAAGTAAATTAGTAAAGTGTAAATCTCATTCAAAGAACATAAAAAGGTCTTTCACAAGCAAATGTACAGAAAACCCAGGGCTGGTTTTGCTTGTATGAATTACATCTCCTAGCCCAATGTCTAGGGCTGTTTGCCAAGCACGGACGTTAAGGAAACAACTAAAATTGCATTTTATCACTTCCATCATTTATTCCTAATAGTTTCCTATTTGTATCTGATTTGTACTGCATGAAGGCAAGGGGAAATGTGAGAAGAAGCAAGTATACACTGCCATAAAGTCCTTGACATTAGCATACTCATACAAATCTTCATTCTGCGGCCTTTAATCTAGAGAAAGTCTCAAGAGGAATTCCCTATATATAAATCGCAACATACTGGTCTTAGAGAAGGACTAATTTCATAGGCTTCAGTGGAAAAATTCTGAGATATAAATCTGTTCTTTTCTTTCCCATGTAGGATATGCTGTAAACTGATTATAGGAACAACATCAAATAGAATATTTTTTAAGGTCTCCCAGTAAAAATTATTTTAACCTACATGTACTTTTCATCATTTGAGTTAGAAATTATTTACAAAAAGAAAGCAAGTAGTCAAATCCACTTTAATAGTTTTTAGGAGAATTCCAGAGAAATATATCTATCTAAAAATAACCCCCAAAACCTCTTCCTTCCTGTTCAAAGCAGTTTGAAAATGCAGAGAAGAAACTTCTAACAAGAAAGATCACAACCATATTTTTGATAGACTATACTTTGAGCACCATGGTTATAGCGAGTAAGCTGCTAAAACTAAAAAAAAAAAAAAAAAAATACAAGAAAGGATAAAATAGCTCAATCATACCCTAGTCCTTTCCAGTTCTGTCCCCCTATTTGCAGAGGCTCACAACATATATACACATTAGCAATAAAATAATGCAAGAGGACCTCCTTCCCCTGCTATCAACAAAACAACAACAGACAACTGGCAAAAGGAAGAAAAGACCAGTGCAAAAATGGAAACTACTTCACTACGCCATTGTTTTGGACCATTTGAGAATGGTAGAAAAGTGCTTCAAAAAGGCCAGGCTGCTCTGTGAACAGGAAAGAGGATGAGAAGAAAAACAAGAGAGATATGGGTTATTCAGAGTCCATGTACCTTAACAGAATTCATTTCAGAAAACCAAAAAGGTTTTTCTCAGTTAAATAGATTGTTTATAGAAAAGACACAAACATGCACTTGCGGTAAAGAGTTCTCTTCTCTTCTCTGCTGCTTTAATCTGCTCTCCCATGATTACACTTTTTTTGCCCTCAATTTTTCTTAGGAGACATACAAAGAAAGGCAAAATTAGCTTATGCTTTCTCTTCATTCCAGATGGCAAACTGATGAAAGCTGACTAATAGCCAAATTAAGAAATGAATTATGATGAAGGCATGGATTCTAAAAAAAACCCTTGCAATTTTTCAAGTGAGAGGAGTCGGAGAGCAAATATCATCACGTGACCTCTAGAAAGTAAGTTACATTCTCGAGGCACGGTAGATCCATTAACTATTTCATTTTCCTACCACCCCTTTGGGTACAGAGCTGACAGCCGGTTTACTCTGGTTTACAGCTGGGAAACTGAGGCAGGCTTCACGGAGCATAACTCGGTAACAAATACCTTCACGGAGCATAACTCGGTAACGTCACCAAAAGGAGCAGCCGCTCATACCCTTCCCAAACTCAGGCTGTCACTCCCGCCTCTTCACCGGGCTGGCACCTGTGCTTGTGCAGCCACAGGACAGACCGGAACACCACCATAGATCTGCTTGTACCTAAATTAATGCTCCACGGAGTTCCATGGGGCTGTAGTCCCAAACTCAGGCTGTTTAGAAATCGTTTTTATCGTAGCAATAGCAGCAGATCTCAGTACAAAAGAATCGGGTGGTCTTCACTGCCCTATTCCTGATGTATCACAAGGGGAGACAGGACACATTGAGGGCCAGTGTCCCATCCACACTGCACGCAGGGGCAGTTCTGTGCACACACTACAGCAGGAATACCTGACGTTTCCCTCCTGGCGACACTGGCAAAAGATATGGAAAACTGCACATTCTGTCGTTCTCTAAATCCACAGATTTGGTGCCAGCATCATTTCTGCGCAACAGCATCAAATCAGCCCTATAGACCAAATATATCTGCACTAAATGAGGAACACTGAATGTTTGAGACACAGTCTCAGCTCCAAATACCATTTCTCTAACTATTCCCATTAATGGCAAAGTTCTCCCAATGTCAACGGCTGCTGAGATAATCTAACGCTTAGCACATCTGAAAATCCAAATTGAGCTGTGGTCTTCTCAAGATAATCTGACTCATTTTATCCTTTTTTGACAGTGTTGTCTATTTTTGTCTTTGTCTTTGGTAATTAAAATGTGGATCAAAATCTTATGACCTGAATGCAGTAGAAAGTCCTTAAGGACTTCTTGAAAAACAGATAAGCTCTCCTTAAGACCTAAAAGAGTCCAAACCCCTATATAGTAAATGATTAGATATTTATACCAGATAATTAGAAAAAAATGTTCAAAGTATACAAAACTTACTATTACACTATTACAGAATCTTAGAATAGTTACGGTTGGAAGACACCTTTAAAGGTCATCTAGTCCAATGCCCCTGCAAGAAGCAGGGACATCTCCAAGCAGATCAGGTTGCTCAGAGCCCCATCCAACCTGGCCTTGAATGTTTCCAGGGATGGGGCATCTACCACCTCTCTGGGCAACCTGTTCCAGTGTTCTACCGCCCTCAGTGTAAAAAGTCTTCCTTATGTCCACTCTGAATCTACCTCCCTCTATTTTAAAACCACTACCCCTTGTCCTGTCACCACAGGCCCTACTGAACAGTTTTTCCCCATCTTTCCTGTAGGCCCCCTTGAGGTACTGGAAGGCTGCTATAAGGTCTCCCCACAGCCTCCTCTTCTCTAGGCTGAACAGCCTCAACTCTCTCAGCCTGTCCTCATAGGAAAGGTGCTCCAGCCCTCTTATCACCTTCATGGCCCTCCTCTGGAACCTCTCCAAGTGGTCCTTGTCCTTCTTATGTTGGGGGTTCCAGAGCTGGACGCAGTACTCCAGGTGGGGTCTCACCAGAGCAGAGTAGAGGGGGAGAATCACCTCCCTCGACCTGTTGGCCACAATCCTCTTGATGCAGCCCAGGATGCAGTTGGCTTTTTAGGCTGCAAGCTCACATTGCTGCCTCCTGGTGAGCTTCTCGTCTAGCAGCACTCCCATGTCCCTCGCCTTAGGCTGCTCTCAATCCATTCTCCACCCAGCCTGTATTTGTGCTTGGGGATTGCCCCAACACATGTGCAGGACCTTGCAGTTGGCCTGGCTGAACTTCATGAGGTTGGCATGGGTCACCTCTCCAGCCTGTCAGGGTCCCTCTGGATGGCATCCCTCCTCTCCGTGTCGACCGCACCCCATACAGCTTGGTGTCATTGGCAAATTTGCTGAGGTGCACTCTTATCCCACTGTCCACGTCACCAACAAAGATGTTAAACAGGGCCAGTCCCAATACTAATAGCTTTAATAATATTTAACTTTATTAATAAATTTCTACACCACTTTCCAGGTTTCCTTGACATTGCAGGGCTGTCCAAGACACTGCCCCTTGAATGGGGGCAGATCTGATGGGCAGGAGTTGCCTCTGCGCAGGCTGCAGCATGGCTTGACCAGATGTGCAGATGCTAATAAATAATAATAATGATGATGATGATGGCAGAACCATGTAAGCGTTCAAGATTTTCTAGTTTCCAGCCTCCCCTCAATCTGTAACGCCAAACTGCCTCAGATGGCTGGCGAGAAGTCAGATGCTGACAGCCATCCTGGCAGCGCTCTTGGCCCCCAGGGCCCCTCACCTAATTAGCCTGCCTGCAGCAGAAGATGCTGTGCTGCTGCCAAACGGGGAGGTGTGGGCTCAGAGGGACACCCAGTCTCAGCATACGATGCTCCGCATGGAACCCAAGGAGTCCGGCCTGGGAGGACAATCACAGGCCAAGTTTGGCCTCCAGATCTACATTCCTGGCTTGCAGTGGCCTGCAGGCAAATGGCTTACCTAAGTCCAGGAGCAGTAAGGAAGATGATTGGATTTCAAAACAAGCCAGAGATCATTTGCAGCATGGATTAATTAAAACTACTCAGATTTCACTTTTTGCCCTCCTGTACTGAGAAAGAATAAATGCTTCACAATAAAAATGCTCGACCATGCCAATACATCTCCCTCCACTACCAACCGATTGCCGTATGTGGCTAGCATAATTCTCTGCCATGATGACATTGACAATAATTATTTCACAGGCTATGGTGAAACTGTATCCCCCTGTATCAGCTTAGCCTACAAGTCTGAAACAAGAAGAACACGGAGAAGTGAAATGAGAGGTGAAAATTGTCATCACATTCAAGCAAATCGCATGCATGACTCTGAAATGTTCATTATAAAATTCCAAGCAATGCTCTCAGTCCTGTGGCACAGAGAGACTATATTTTGAAATAATGAAAGAGCAAGGCTGGAAGGGGGCTTGGAATAAAAGTCAGCAGGTGTGACTGTTATTTGGAAAATTCATATGCACTTATACTTCAGAGCACTGCGTGAATATTCATCAAGCCTCCCAGCTTAGGAGGTTTCAGATTGGAGTGGTGATACCTTCACTTTACAGAAGAAAATACCAAGGCATAAAAGCTCAGCTTCAGACAGCTAAGGGGAACTTGAGAACTGCAGTTTCTGCATGGTCTCATCAGGTCTTTTACCAATTATCTTTCTTTAAAAAAGAAAAAAAGAGCAACAACTAAGTGACTGCAGAGAAAAGCAACTGCCTAAGACCACTGCAAAAATAAATGGCAAAGCCAGAGATGAATTCAGAGCTCTGGAAACTCAGTCCAGTACCGTAGTCCTTTGGGAACACCACTTAAATGTAGCAAATCATGAGCTAATATCACTCTTTCGAGCTCTGGTAGCAGTTTCCCAAAGTGTGCTCTGCGAGGCCACAGTTCAATGATCCATGCAGCTGATCAATGGAGCACTGCTGTCAGCAGAGCCTCAAATTAAAAGCAGAAAGAAAAGGGTTCACTAAGCTCTTGACATAAATTTTAGGTTCAGTAACAGTACCTCAAAAACATTGCTCTTTGGCAATTATCACAGTTAGATGGTATTTTTCAGAAAATATCCCAAGTTTGGGGAAAAAAAAAAAGTTTTGCCAGGGAGCGTCTTGCAAGCTCCATATATTCTGATGTGCAGTTGAGGACTACCACAGCAAACACCTCCCCAGGTGTAAGAGATGGGCACCTATTCAAGTGTAAGTTAGATAATCCACAGCCTTCAGTCAAACACTAGGGCAAACAGTTTTGTTTCAACAAGCTTCAATAACTTCTCAAAAACCTACTTAGAGAAGAAACAATCCTGGCCACAAAGTCTGTGTGGAAAGCCTAAGAAGTAGCCAAATGGTACACTGTGCCACAACACCTGTGCTCCCCAAAAAAGAGAGGACTAAAAAGAAGATACTAGAGGACTCAATAGACCAGCTTCTGGTTCTTCATGGACCCACAAGATCCACTGAAGTGACTGGTATCTCCTCTATATCCTCCAGGTTCCCCATCATTGGAGATAAAGACAATAATTTTAATCCTTTTTGATTTGAGACCTGCTAAGGAAAGATACTATGTTTTAGTTAGATATCATTATATCACATTTTTTAAAACACACATATGAAAGCAATGTAAGAATTCCAGCATATGCCATCTACCAGTTTAATGGTTTTGCAATCACACAAATCTGAAAGCATAATAAGAAGAAAAAGTGTTGCAAATGTGGCTAACCAGAATATGATCCCAAAGGTCTGCCAGCAAGCAACCAAACATATCTGCCTTATTTGTCCAGTCATTTCTAATTTTCCTTGCATTAGAAGAAAAGAAGTTGCTATTTATCCTCATTTACATTATTATATTCCTTTGAATAAAGGACACAGGAAGGGTCACTGGTACCCTGGCAGGGTTTAATCTTCTAGGTGGTCTAAGTAATTATGCAGTTTTTCTAAATGAACAAATAAATATATATCTTCAAGCCTTTCCCACTTAAAAGTAAACAGTATGAAGCTAAGTAACATAAGAACTTTAAGGAGAGTAAAAACAAACGAAAGAAGAAAGACTGAGGCAATACAGATGGTAGAAACCTGAAAAAAGCTAAGCCTGGGAAGGGGAAAATTGGAAAGAAAGTTTAGGAAGAAGCTCTGAAAAGCTGCTCTGTACATCACACTTTCATACAGGCTGCCTTGATGCTCCCACCATTCACCCACCAGCTGACACAGAAACCAAGAAACGCCCATTCCCGTCAGCTCTGCTGGGCTGTGAGCTCCCCCATCGCTCCCTCCTGCTCATCCCCAGCATGGCCCACATGGAGGAGAGAACACCATGTCACCTCCCAATGCCCCCTCTGCACCTCCCGCCGTGCCCTGTGGCACCTCTCCAATCTCTAAGCTTTCTGATTCCCCACTCCATCTCACACGACAAAAAGAAAAATTCACAGCAGAACACATCTGCTTCATGTACCACAACCAACAACAAAACAGGGAATCTACAAACAGTGCGACAGAAACAATGCTAATTTTTATAATGCTACACTGATTTTTGTAATGTCACATGGTACTCACAGAACCCACCTACAGATTATTATAATGCTTAAAGGACCAGGTAGACTTGCTTCAGAGAAAAACAAAAAACACAGACTCCTTGTCTAAGGAAAGACAAAAGGATAATGATAATGATGTAAATCAGGACACTGGGGCTCTATTTACTCCTCTAAATAATTAAACAGCAAGAAGATAGTAAAACTGAAAGACAATAAACAGATAAAAGGAAACTACAAAAAAAATTCACATGAAAAGTATGAATATAAAATACTAACAAGGATGCAGAGAATCTACTTTTTGCTAATAATTCTGGATCACTGAGTAGGACAAAGACCAAACACCATCACCTTTTTATCAAGGATTAAGAAGAAAGTTCCTGGAAGGGCAGGCTGTGTCAAGATCACCAAAGAGATGGATTGAGGCATCCTCTTTTTGTGCATTTGTTAGATGAGCTGGATCTCCAGCAATAGCGCACTCCGGCAAGGGCAGACAGAAGGAAAGTTTTGCATTTGCTTTGGGAGCACCTTAGCAATATTTAAGTCCACCACCTCTGATTGTCCCTATTTCTGTCACCAGACTTGGAGCATGCTCTGTTGCCAGTGAAATCGGCAGAGAAGACAAGGGGAAGCTGAGTGTAAGGAATAGTCTGGGTCACAGTTTATTTTTTAATTTTGCGTTTCACTTAATTCTATGAAATTCTTTTCTAATTTGCACATTTTCCAAAGGCATTGCCTTTTTCTGTTTTCTTACAGATTCTGCATCTCTTAATGAGCCTCTTTGTTGCCTCTTGGCTTTGGACTGGCTGCAGCCTTATCTCTCTTTGCAAAACTTCTATGTATTCTCTTTGCAAACCCTTATTTATTGTTGGGCACTGGAAGTGAGATCAGCCTCCTCAGAACACAAGTGTGGATACAGTCCAAGCCCCCGTAGAGTTTACAATCCAAACATTCACTCAGCAAAAAATCCTTGTTAGCTCTGTTTCATCCCTCTCTCCTATCCCCTATTTATTTTGGCATTGTAAAAGAATATGCTGTGTTCTTGAAAACAGAAGTCTCCTCTACAGTAGGAGTTAGGTACATTAAAGCAGGTAAAGTGTAATTTTGACGAACATCTATGTAGTAGTCTGATGGGAGGGCTGCCTTTCAGCTACCCTCTTTCCAAAAAAGAGATGCTGAACTGCATGTGATATCCACAAACCTGATGGTGGCACCAAGAGATATGGTTGAAAATGAGTTGCGTCTCAGAAATACAAAGTTTCACCGTTTGTAACATCACATTCCTGTAAACTGAGCAGTTGTGAGACCCTTTAGTGAAATATTGCTGCATATAAGCACATACTTATCAGATCACAGCCAAGGGTCTTTAGGAGCTTCAGAATCATTTCAGTTCAGGCTCACATCCCACTCTGATGGAGGTACATCTTGGTGTACGAGGAGGAGGAGCCTGTGAGGGGTGAGATGACCATTTCCTCAGCAGGAATTCTATGCTGTGACAAGGAGCAGGTGATCTTCTGAATCTCCTCGACCATCCTTCCTTTTTCTCCTCAAGCGCATGAGAAGTTGCCTCACCAAGAGGAGAGACTTGCAACACACCAAGCATAAAAGACAGGATCACACAGGGTGGCAAGAGGCCCCCTCCAAGAACCAAGGACCTGTTCAGAAGCCTTACAAGGACAAAATATAAGGCCCCACCAACCTTAGGTACTGAGATAGAGTCAGAAGGTCCTCTCATTTATAGCCAGTGCTCCAGAGCCATTTCTTCATACCTTCAAGGCACAGAAACATTTTATTTCACCTCAGAATTATACAGTATTAAATGTCAAAAAAAGGTGCTCTGGAAACTTACCATGTAGGTTATGTAGGTTACCAGCAAATATCCACTTCTTGGTAACCCTGTGTATTTGGAGAGGTCTTTTATTTAGTTAAAAAAAAAGAAAATAATTTTTTACTAAATAAACATAGACACATTGTTACTCACATCCAGAAGGAAGTGTGACTTTTCAGGAAAAATGAACTTTCAGCTCAGGCAGTTTCCAATAAGAGCTCAGAAGAATGAGCATCCTAAGAGTCAGATTCATTAGAAGTAAATTAAAATCATCTGTCATGAGAAACTTATTTTTTTCTCCTCTAAACTTTTGTTCTGAAGCAGAAATCAATTTCAATTGTACTTCAAAACAAAGCAAATAAAAGACTTTGTAACTTGCACTACCTCCCTAATTGTAGTGTTTATAATGAACAGAAGTTATTTATTTTGGGAGGGTAAAAAGTTAACATTCTGGTATTATTTTTGGCTGTTTTGTGCCTTTTTAACAGCAGTGCATTTCATTCTTTTCAAAAACCTATTAATTTTTGGCATTACAATACCTTTAGGTAATTTTGTAAACATAAAGATACTGAAGTCTGTGTCTTTACATCACTATTTTATATATCTTTTTAAAAATTAATCTCATTTTGAAATTCCCCCAAAGTTCAACGTTTTCAGCACTTTTAAGAATTGGCCTGTAATATTAGTTCAAATATCATTATATATTAACATGTTTGGAAACCAGAGCCACTCAATCAAAACACTACAGCTAAAGCCTGACCTAAGTAATCTGCTAAATGCTGCGCAGGAGCTGGTGCCAGTTAGGAAGATAATCTAATTCTCTCTGTTCCCAGAGCTGGGCTTTATCCAGGGAACAATTTTTTCTTTGGGTTATATTTCTTTTAAACTAGTCTGGGGTATTTTGCCTTTGGCTTGGAATATTTTCTAAATAAAACAAAAACAATAATTTGGTCATAGTATTAGTGCCAATACCATAATGTACTACTTTTATATGGTTTAATTTGAAAAAAAAAAAAAAATCCCAGAACATCAAAGAGACAATTATAACAGAAGATACAGCCTCAAAAAGCCTTCCCTTTCTTTCAGGTATGTGCGAATTGTCACTCTGAACAGATCTGCAGAACCTATAGCAAACCCCAAAGCTAACTTGAATCAGCTTCCTCTGTAGCTAAATGTGCGATTCCTTGTTGCTCCTACGCTAGCGTGATTGCAGGCTGCTGGGAAACGGTGGAGTTGCTCTGCCTCCACTTTCTGCTGTGGATTTCTGGCTTTTCCCTGCATCGAGGACCAGGATGAGTGCTTGCAGAGTGCCTCAATCCAGTACAGAAGGAAGGATTCCTTTTCCTTGAGTAAGAGCCATCTCACCCTACAGCAGCACAACCGGTAGATCTGGTGCATCCATCCCGAATCCAGCCGAGTCGCTGGTAAAGCAATCCAGCCAGGTGCTGTAATCTTCAGGGCTGCTGATGTCAGCTTTACAATTACTCTGGAGCTACCCAATTTCCAGCTGCTTTTCGTTCTGCCTGCTAATGGCTTACTCTGAAGTTGAGAATGCCATCTTTTGATAGTCAGGTTTAATGACAAAACCCATTTACAGTTAAAAAGTGCATTCCTCCAATATTCATTCAGTTTTACTGCTCTGAATTTCGTGAGATAATTTATGACAGAGGGCAGTTGAATTTTGTGCCAGAAGCAGTTCAGCAGGTCACTCTTATTTTAAAAGAATGTTTTGCTAACATAGCAATACAGAAAACGATGAGCCATCTTCATGGAATCAATTCCTACTTTTTTTACTAGATATTTCCTGCTAGCTGTTTTATATTAAGCCCCTGTCTGTTGGAAACTGCAAGCACAATCCTGGTACAGGTTGCATCTCCTGAGGCACGTAACAACTCTGCCGGGGTCTGTGCCTCTCTCCTACAGACCCCTCCGAGCACTCTGCGCATGTGCAGAGACAAAGCCATGCTTTCAAAGGACCCTTCGTGTTGCAGGGCCACTGCCCGCTTTTCTTCTATTGGAGAAGTAGTTAAGGAAAAAGGAAAAAAAAAATTGAAGGTTTCTCAAAGTGTAAAATATGGTTTTAAATCAGAAATTGAATTAGACCTGAAATGTTTTGGGAGAAAACTGTTGGAGGATGGATGGCAGCTGGGAAACCTTCATCTTTACTCTCTGTTAAGGTTTGCTCCTACAAGGTACTAAGCAAAGCGCACTGGATGTATGCATGACTTATCTGAATTCATGGGACTAGTCCCTTGTTTCAGCACGTGGTCCTTCTGGACTCAGTTACTCAGAGATTAAACCCTTCTCATGGATCCTTGGAAAGCTGGCACATACTCTGGCAGGAAGGCATCAGAGTCATAGACTGGTTTGGGTTGGAATGGACCTTAAGGATCATCTGGTTCCATCCCTCCTGCCCTGGGCAGAGATACTTTCCACTAGACCAGGCTGCTCAAAGCCTCATTCAGCCTGGTCTTGAACACTTCCAGGGATGGGGCATGCACAGCTTCTCTGGGCAACCTGTTCCAGTGCCTCACCACCCCCACAGTGAAGAATTTCTTCCCTATATCTAATCTAAATCTACCTTCTTTCAATTTAAAGCCATTACCCCTTGTCCTATCACCACATGCCATGCATCCTTTCATCACAGTGCAGCAGGGCACACGCTGACCAAGATACCCTGCCATTCTTTTCTCCAATTACTCCATCACCCTCAGGACAGTTAATACACCAAATACATCAGCATAGTACTCATATCTTAAGCAAATGCATCACATCTATTCTTCTCATTGTCCAGCCTACAAACAAACCTTTGGGGCTGCTGAGGGTCCCAGTGAGCTGGAAGTGCTGGTCTGGAGAGCCTGAGGCCATCAGATCCCAGAGTTGGAGCCAGGCAAAACTCCCCTTCCTTCCCACCCTAGTCCAGGACTAAACTGCACTGGGCTGCACGGACTCCTCCTCACTCTCCAGGAAAAGTGTGAAGCTGGGGAGCTGAAACCTTTCTCCGCTGTCCCAGCACTGCTCCTGCTCAGTCAAGGAAGAAGGCAGTGCTTGATGCTAAAGGTTTTCACTGTCTCCTCAAGTCTTGGTGGTTGAAAACTGCTGCAAGACTCTTTCACATGGTTCAGCCCTCCCATCCAACGCCATAGACTGTCCTCAGGCTTAACACGCTGTCTCTGCATCACTGTTATTAGACTATATCTGTACGTAAAAAATTCTCTGTAAGCTGAATGAAAGACACATTCAATTTGTAAATCATTTTTTCCTTCTACCATCTATGGCTGTAAAAGATCCCAGGCTGTTAATTGGTCTAAACTTTAAAAAAGATATGTAGTTCTAAATTTTTGCAACTACAGTGGCAAATGTGTGGGGTTTTGTTTCAGTTTAATCTGTTTCAGTTCATTTAACTGAATGCCAGTGATAGACTGTGAGTTACACACAGAGATCTTTCTGCAGAAGCCTCACGTCTGCAGAAGAAGCCTTTTGATGAAGAGTCACCGGACTCAGTTACATTTGCGGATAGCTATAGCACATTGACAAAACTTCTATTCTTTTTATTACACTAATATCCAAAAAATTGCAAAACAGAGTGAAATTAACTGAGGTTTTATTACAGCTAAGAAGATTGTAGGCAAGACTGCTTGCAGTATTGGATGCTTGGGTTGGTTTTTCCGCATACAATCTCATCTGCCTCTGGTATTTACTTTAGTGTTAGGACAGAGTCAGTTCTTATATCCTTGCCATTCTCGATCAAGGTTACATTCATCTCAAGGCTTCATTCAGACACAGGCACAGTAATTACAGTGAGGGTTATTCTACTGTGTCTGAAATGCACCTCAGTTGTGAAAAGTGAACCCTTCTTTTAAAAAACCCAGCAGGAATAGCATGACAGTGTAATGGAACACTCCATAGGATGCTCCACCAAAAAAAAAAGACTTCAAACACGATATGGAGAAAAAAATTCCTAGGTAAAAAACTTTTCACATCCTAAGAAGTTATTTTGTTATTTATGTATTTAATTACACCCATTAGAAATATATTTTCTGCACCAGTTGTAGCAAAAGCATTTTACCTTAGATGCCTATCAATAACTGGATGAGACTTCCAGCTCATTTCACACTAGGCAGAAACAGCCTCAGCCACGTTAATGACTTTGAGGTTGGCTGCATTTCAACTAACAACCTAAAGATGAACAATCCTACATATCCAATTAGTAACTGAGTGCCTACAAACGGACACTAATTGGATAGTCATCTTTGTATTCAGAAAGAAAAAAGTAAAAATATTCTTAGCCAGTTTGGCAGAAATCATTTATTTGGCAACTGTCTGAACCAAACAATAGATTTATTGGTTCAAAGAATAGTCTAAAAATTAGAATGGCCATGAAGTCAAACACACATAAAATTCTAATCTTATTCCAAATTTTGACTGTAACCTTTCAAATTACATGCCAGATTCAGTTTTCAAATCTTAAAAGTCCAGGAAAGGCTTGGCAGCCAATCAAACAGATATTCAGTAAATCAAGTTGTAATACAGGATAACAATGGTAACAGCTCCCAGTGGTGGCTGTGCTGCGTGGTCCAACTTTCCTTTCTTGTTCCTGAGCATCTACTGAAAAAGTACACAGACTACTTCACATTCTCTTTCGATACACATAAATAATTTATGAGTATGCTGTTTTAACAGAAAAAAAAAGTAGTATTTGGTAAATATGAATTGCAAAAACAAAAAACTTGTAGCGATTGTTTATGATGTGAGCGCTAGTGAAAATAACTGCAGATTATATGTCACCAGAAAGAGAATAATCAAAACTAAAAATACAACAAAAACAAAGAGACTACTGCATGATGCTCTATTATTATATATTTTAAATGATAGGTTTTGAAATAAATATAGCTTTCTTTAAACACTAAAGGTTAGTCTAAGACTGCTTGCTCTTCTGTTTTCCCCGACTTCTTTGTTTCAAATTTACCACAGTCTGTTGCTATCACTGGACCTATTCCCTTCCTAATGCTCCAGTGGTAACATGCTTCGCATCCTGCAAACAGACATGCTCTGTGAAGACACAGAAGAGTACAAAAAAGGTCATAAATTAATCACTTATCAGCCTAACCAGACTAAAGGAGTTAACAATTTATGATAAAATATGCACATGCTGAACTAACATTGGCTTTCCCTAAAGTACTGTTAATTCCATGAAACATGAAGGAGAAAATGCTCCTCCTTACCACACAGTTGTGTTCAGGCACATTTGTTGCCTGTGAAAGTCGTCCCTGCCGCCCGCCTTTGCTGTCCCCGGTAGACGGACGCCTGCTCTGCACCCCAGAATGAATGCCACAAGAGTATTCCAATCACAGTAGTATATGGGAAGGTGCATTAATCCCTGAGGAAATCTTGTGCGTATCCCGGTGGCATATATATCACACAGATACCAGATAAGAAGAAAATAAAAATCTCAAGGTTTTTGTTGAGTCTCAATGTCTATCAGAGCCAAAAAAAAACATTTCTTTACTGCTCAGGATGGGTACGAAACAAGAATTCAGCGTAACTCCAGCTCTGCTTAAGCTGATGTAAAGATGGAACAAGGCTGCTGCATTCATGGTGGTTTTCAAAGATTCATTCCTCTATAAATCAGGAACCAGTGGTTTCAGTAACCAGAGGGGGAGGCTGGAAATTCAGATTGCAATGTTTCAGTTTCAGGTTCTTCGCCATCTTCCAGTACAGCCTATGTTGACATTATTTAAGGTCTCTGAAAACACTAACACATTACCACCTTCTTTTCACAAGTATTGCAATACGTTGAAATCCTCTGACTAAAGCACGAAGTGGCCAGACTGCCAGCATGCCCCTTTGAACTGTCACATCACACATTTAATACAGTCTGCTTTCCAGAAAGGACACCAGAGCCAACCTACCAATACCTTCTGCAGATACAAAATTATCCAACAGCTCCTGTACAAACAGACCCTCATGTGCCATGACAGACATCATGGAGCAAATAAACCAACAGTTTTAACACACTGATTTTAAACACATAATATTTTGTTAACATCAATGCATTTGCTCCTTGCTTTACTCCCATCTACGAGAAGATCCAGCTATATTTCTAAAATCCTTAGCACAATATAGTGGCAGCAAGTTCCTTGGGAACAGTTCCTTGTCCTTAATACTTACTGACAAAAAATGCACACACCAAAAAAAAGCTAGGGAGCAAATCGAATAGAAAAAAAACCCATCATGTTATTTACGCCAAAATCATGTAGGTCACATTAAACATTTGGACATGGTGGTTCACATTGACATTTAAATATTTAAGGAAGAGTAGTGAGATTTTTTTTCATGTTATTACACTCCCACAATTTCCAGGGAGCACTATGTACCTTCTTGACCCTCATATTAAACATACAAACTCTATCCTACACTGTCTCTCAGTTACGTCCCTGAAAAAAAAATAAGTTTGAGACTAGAAAACCAGCATACTTATAATTGGGGTTTTTTTTTGACTTTGTAAGTAAAGAGAACACAAATTTTTGCAATCATTTCTAAACAAACTTTTCTAAACAAAGATACTACCAAAACAGTGCAGTCCATCTCTGCCAAATCGCATCAAATCATCCACCTCCACGTAAACATAAGAAGAACTAAAGTCTCCTCATGGACTCCTCAGCATTACCCTTACCGAGCATTTATCATTTGAAAGAAAAAGAAAAACAACAGGAATCTCCTAGAAAGTGAACAGGCTCCAAATATTCAAATAAAAATTAGAAAGAATCTCACTTTCTGCAACGCAGAAAAAATTTCTTACTCTTACCTCATTATTACTAAGACATTAGCATGGCTTTTGCAAAACATTCCAGTGGCCTTCCAAACTGCAAAACCTGCCAAATTCTTTGACTCAGTTGCCATAAAACATTTCTAAATCGCTGGAACTAGATCCAAATTTTGTTTCATAAAATTATAAAAAGGATATGAGTAAAACCATGGGTTGATTCACTGTGAACGTAACATGTGTTAAAGGGTTTCCGGGTCCTGTTACTCATTACAAGAAAATAGCAATCCAGATACGCAGATATATTATGGTGGCTCCACAGATTTAGTCTCATCCTATTGTTTTTGGTAGTTTTCCCTTTCATCTAACCATCTGCATCTGGATTTTCCCTAAGTAAATCCATGTCTTCCAAAACCAAGTAAACTAAAGCAGTGCCATCAATAAAAGTGTGCACTTTCTCTAGCAATACTAACCACACACTTTCCTTTTTGTCAACAGAGCAAATTAGATCACAGAGAAAATCACCCTTTGGACTTCTCAGATATTCAGCTATATTAGTATGAAATTTACAGTATTTTGATTCTTTGAGAAGATCATAATATAACTTAAAATTGAATTTATACCCAGGTTGAACAAAGAGCTAGAAAGGATCCTGAAGTTGTTTTTTTTTAATTCTTACTCAATGTTTCCATGAAGTTCTCTTTAATTTTTTTCACTTTAGACAAATCTTTAGAGGCTGTTCAGTAGTTAATCAATTCCATATAATCAACCAACCAATCATAATGAAAACTCATACTTAGATATCTGCTAAAACGTGTATTTTGCTGCAAAAACATCTACTTTACTGCTCAACAGACTAACCTGGTTCAGGTATGGGAGGTCTATCCAGTATACACAAGATAGCTCTTGCCTTTCCAGATGTGTTTTGCAAGAGCTTCTGGGAACATACCTCCATAGGTTCATCATGTCCTTGCAGGCATATGTAGGAAATTTTGGGAATGCACAAGAAGAATAACAACTTGTGTGTAGCTTGACCTCCATCCTCACTGGGAAGCGGCAAGAAGAGCAGCCTGCATCAACGACCCACTCAGCTGTTAGCCTACCTGGTCATATCAACCTGCTTGCCCTCACTGAAAGCAGCACCAACCTCCATTCAGAGCTTTTAAAGCATGTTTGGGAAGCGAAGTAGACAACTTCACACCTGGGTAAGCATAGCACTGAAATCAGCAGAAGCAACAGCAACCAATTCATGTCCATCAGCCCTTCCCAGAGTTGGAGTAGTCCCAGAGCTGCAGCTTTATCGCAAATAATACAAGGCTCAATATTACTGTTTGGCGCAGTTAATTCTGTCTAAACTAAAGGCTGGAATTACAAAGACAGATATGAAGCAAGTTGAATTCTTATTACGGTTTGTGATGGATATTCATGTAATGTGCAACTGGGTTTTCTGAATTTCAAGATGCATCTTTTAAAGAGTTCAAGTTTGGGCAGTGCCGGGGGAGTGATGAGGCTGTTTTGACCTCATTTGTAAGGAAAAACATTTCCATGCTTTTAGTGTCAGTTTTCAAAAAAGCTGAGAGTGTTCTTTTTTCCTTTTGGGTAGCTTTTTTAACTTTCAAACAAAGACTGATGTGATCCATTACTTTGGAGGATGGCGTGGAAGGGAGGTGTTTTTAAAAAAACATCCCAAGATCCTCTTTAAAAATAAAACCGGCAGTCTCTTCTGTCCCATCACTTGAGGGTTTTTTTTTTTTGTCTACACACTGATTTTTTTAAAATTATTTTTAGTTTCTTTTTTTTTTCCTATTTCACTCACACCACAGAATGAACATTTACTGTCAAACATCAACACAAAGCAAATGTATTCTTTGAATTGTTTTGCTGACTGTGTCCCTCCCACATTTTTTTGTTTCTAACGCTCACTGCCCGTATTAAGCTGGTTTTCAGCAGCAGCACAAGGAACTTGAGGATTTCACTTAATATTTCTTATTCCTCTCCCTAAGGGGTGATGGTGTCATATTTCAGCTTTTGCTTTATATTTCTTGTTGTCATGTGTCTCTGTGTGTTTTTTAAGACACAATTTAGGCAGAATCTATTTCTAGGAGGTTCAGAGTAGGAACAAGGCACTTTTAGCAAAGAGAAAGAGCATGGCAATAGGGAAAGACACAAGAGCTAAAGAACCAAAAGTGAAAAATACTTGTGAGTAGGGTGTGATTGCCACTCCAAATAATTTTCTGCCAAAAAATGTTTATAAAAAGTGGAATCTTAATCTTAGTCTCTGTTTTTTGTTTTTGTAACTAAGTGATTATATTTAACACAGCTTGAAGCCAGCGATGTTTACACGAGTGCGTAGGTCTAACGTGGAGAACCAAAGTCTGCCAAAAGTAATTGAACCATAAAAGTCACTGAAAGTTTTCATGTTACACCAGAGGGGCAAAACCACAGATATCAGTGCTGTATTCTAACAAGATAGCTGAAAAAGAAAGTTGGACATTTGCTGGTCATGTTTTCTTAGAAATGGCATTTCCACAATACTTCAAAGAAAATATTTTTGTACTAAAGCCACTTCTAAGGCAGCAGCAATCAGAGGAAGCAGGATGAGACATCAGAGGCAGGGGAGGAAGGATAGACCACAACACACAATTGAGATGTCCTCTCAGTCGGAGCCTCTCCAACATTCACTCTATTAAATGCTGTTTGATACTTTCCTCCTAAAAAGTTAGGCTTTCATAATGACAGATTTGTAGGTTCCTTTGGGTGGGCTGTCTTTTGCGAGTCGCATGCCTCAGAGGCTGCATCTCATAGGGATGAGCAGTGAGTTGACTCACTACAATGACGTACTCTTATCAGGGAGTGAAAAGGGCCAGCCACTAAAATCTGCAAGAAGGGAACAGTAAGCGTGTCCTAGTCTGACAGCTGCTTCATCAGATTGTTTTCTCCAGCTTCTGCTCATTTCAGAGGCAAATGGGAAGGAGAAAAAAGGGAAGGTATTGCTGTCAAGAAGAGGTGACAACGCAACTAATCCTGCAGCTGCTATCAAAGGTGGACAGTCCATGAGTTTTGCTAAGAACTGCAGAATTTTATTTCAACACAATAAAAGAAGAAAATATAAAAGAACATAATAACTCCAAATATAAAGTTAAACGGAAAAGCCTTGGGTGAATACAAAACTGCGATCTCAGAAGACAGAATTAAGGATACAAAAGTGAAGCAACAGTATTTAGCAGTTAAAGCTTCCTCCACGATGTCAAAACCACTTTGCATTAGTTAGTTACTGTACCACCATCATACTCTATTGAGGATGGAGAAACAGAAGGTGGCAGGTCATTCTCTGAAGAGAGCAGCCTGGAAATTCAAGCTACCCTCATGAAGAATGTTCCTTACCATGTTTAAGTTTACTTTGTTAAGACATCATTAAGCATTAGCCTGAGGAAACTCATTAAGAAAAAAGAGAGGAAAAAATGATCTTTTGCGTGGAAGAGGCTTAGAAATATATGAGAACGCACATAACATAAATAGTTCTTGTTCAGTCAAGGAAAATGGCTGAAAGAAACAGTGAGGGAGTGATGATGTTCATCATTCTCATCCAAGGTGAGATCAGATAGACCTACCTCATTCCTGATGGAAGTCAGTCCAACCTGTCATCTCTGGGGACAATTCTTGCTTCAGCCATTGTTAACATAACAAAGAGTGTTTATAATGTGTACTCTGAATCTCCTTTGCTGTAGTTTGAGCACATTTTTTTTCTGGTTCTGTCCACAGAAAACATGGGAAACACATTCCATTTCTCTTTGTAGCACCCTTAACATATTTGAAGACTATTATGTCTCTCCTCAGTTTCCTCTCGGCTTAACAACTGAAATCTCAGCACCAGTCACCAGTCTTCCACACCTTGCATCTTCCAGCCCTCTGATTATTCCTGTTACTTTCTTCTGAAATCCCTCCAACAGCCCATATTATCCCTCACGTACAGCGAGGGACACATTAAACACCACTCCAGCTGAGGCCTTCTCTAGGTTATTCGGGCCTGGGGGATTATGTCACATCTCTTGCAGACAACACTCCCAGAAAAACGTTTGCCTGTTTTTCTGAAAAAGGAATGATGACATCAGTCGCTCACTTGGCCAAGATGTGGCTGTCACATCTACACACCTTGCAGCGTGTGCACCTTATTCTTGCTACAGGCAATGCAACAACATAGAAGATACCACTTACTTTTACCTCAAATTGTTTCTGTTACTTAAAAACATGGAGGGGAGGGACAGGGATGACATTTTATAGTGATTGGTACCACTATAAATCAGGCCTTCAGCCTCTGCATAAGCAACATGAAAAATGTTTTCAGGGTTTCATCACCAAATTCATCACACCAAAGATTATAAATAAGTGGGGGAAACTCACCCTAATTGCCTAGAATAATAAAGCTTTCTGTCATCTGAGCACGAGACAAGACAGTAAAAGAGCCATAAATGTCCCAGCTGGTAGCTGTCTGAAGAAACGGCTTTGTTCCCGGTTCAGAGACCCCCTCCCACATGCCAGGATTCTGGAGAAGACCTGCTAACTCCTCCTCCATGTTACAGAAGTCAGTTTTATAAGAAGCAGAATGATGGAAAGAGGAAGGATTGCAAATGGATGACACAAATGAGGTGCTCAGGAGCCCAGGAACAGTCTTCAGCCCTGACTTGCTGCTTTTCTGCTGAAGCAATGTTTGAGCAACAGTGTCAGCACTGGAGGAAAGAACACGACGCAATCTATCACCTGGTATTACTGCATATCAATTTAATCAGAGAAACAGCCTGCGCCTGTCTGAAGTATTAACAGCGACAATATATACATAGCCCAGCTGATCTTATCCTTTCATGATAAAAAAGGCTATGATGAGGAAGCAATGCTTTGCTAATATGAGAAATTAGGAGGTTGCAAAGAACTGGACAGATGACAAAGCCTAATTATGGAGTGGAGATAATAGGCTATAGGCTCCTTTCTGTCTGTCCTGAACTGTTACAAAAGTTCAGACAGGAGGAAAAAGAGGCAAAATATTTACAGGATGAAACACTATACAGGCCCTTCAAAATCAGCTCATCTCCAAAGAATGACATGGATCAAGAAGGGCTGGGACGTACCTTGGCACAGCTGCCATGGATATCGCTCTCCCTCCTCCCCAGGCATGGAAGCTGCACCGGTCCTCTTTCAGCTGATGAGCTACTGCAGCTGAGAGAGCCAAGGTAATGCAAAAGGTCCGTACTCCTGGTTACTGTTTAAGTACCGCAGCGGTTCAACAGCTGAATCATCAGTAGTTCAGCCGTGCACGGGTAGCATTAACTTCAGTTGGCCATGACCAGAGCTCTTAATCAAGCCGGGTTTGAAAGGCCTACCAGTCAAGAAGCCTGCACAGAGCTTCAAATAACAGATCTTTTTCTAAGATTCTCCTCTTCTTTCTTGTTAGTTTATCACATGATATAATTTTCATGGGAAAGAAGCGTTTCTCATTCATCATTTAGATCTAATCATGCAGAGTGCTGTGTAAGTAGGAAGAAATCAAGTTCTTAAGGAATCCAGCTGATGTTTGTCAAGGAGTAGCAGTTATTTAGACATTAGCTGTAACATATCATCTAAGTAATACACCATTCTGAAAAGTCAGAAAAAGGTAATTTTGACATTGCTAGGAGTTTAAATTAAAAAGATATTAATCTACTTCTTTTTAGATTAGCATCAGATAAATAATATACTCCATGAGATGATGACTTGTACAATTGAACATAAACAAAAAACTGTTGATGCTCTCTCCACATCCCTCCTTCCCTTCCAAGAACCTCATGGGGTGCCTTCAGCTTAACCACTTCCTAATCAGAGAACCTGTGATCCTTAGGCCAGGCTGGATGTTCTAAAAACAAGTTACCAATGCTCTGAGAAAACAGAAACTTGGAGAGTAACTTTTTGAGATATTGAGATAAATTTCAGCGCAGTCTATACAAGTGAAAGAAGCAGGTACCAGTGCACAGGTATGTCTAGATTTCAAATAAGATGGTTATTCCTCCTTTTTCGCTCCATTCCTGCCCCACAAGCTGTGGTTTTACAAAAACACTAAGTTAACATATGTCTGAGCTGCTGCTGAGAGTGATCTTGTCTCTGATCCCTCATTTTTGTCCCGTCCTTTGGGCCAATAAGAGCATTTCCTGGCCATGAAGGGAGCACAGAGCCAGCTCCCCATGAACCTGCAGGAGCCCTGCCTTGTGCTCAGGCAGGACACGAGCATGGAATGGGAGGAAGAGCTGGATTGTCTCTTCTAGCAGCAGCCTACATTTAGAGTTAAAGATATTGTGAAACTACAGTCACTAGTGTAGGTGTCATCCAATGGGTAACATTGGAAGAGACCTCTGCACATGGTCTATTCCTATGTATATGTGTGCAGACACATAAATATCTATGTACAGACGTGACTTTCCTCATGTTGCTGTGGGTGGAAGCATGACAGCTGTCGGGAGGCGAGCGGTGGGAGAAAACACCCCCATCCCGCAGGTCAGGCACTCCGGGAAGGCTGCAGCTCACCCCGAGCTCCTCAGGGAAGAGTCCCTGTTCCCATGGGGGTTCATTTGTTTACGCGTAGGACTCAGTAGCTTTGGGGAAGCAAGAATAAGGATGTTTTTATTACAGACTGTGAGGACTACTGAAGCAAGTTTACTCAGCTTCTTGGAGCGCGCAAATCAGACATAGAGATTTTGAGGTGCACAGATTGTACTGTCACAAAACACCTGAAGGTAAAAAAAATGGTATTTATTAAACATGTTTGCAAAATATTTCTGTGTATTGTATGTGAAATACACCTAGGCAATCCAAACTGCTGACATTACTGGAGGCAATGTCACCAATAGCCTAAATGTTATAATTATTTTCAAATGAAAGCAATAGCTGCAAGTAGGCTCCCAGTCAGCTCTCTTCTCCCTGGGGCAGCGCATTCCTCGCAGGGGTGTTATCCTGCATCTCTGCGGAAAGCATTAGCTGCTCCGATAACAACGCAGCTCTGTGCTTTTCGAGACTACAAAGCAACCATGCAAAGAGTGGTAAAGTTCATTCTGAACACTTCTGTGGGAATTAAACAGCCCAGTAGTATTTCATGTTTTACATCAGGGACATTGTTTATTTTCCCTTCTGAAATTTGTCTTAAGGTCAATAAATACAACATTAGTAGGACTTTTTTTTTAACAAAAATCATGAACCCGTGGGCACCACACCTACTCTTTGCTTTTCATCTTTTTTACTTTGTGCGTCTACCTGATAATTAAAAAGAAGAGACTGAAACTGGATAAGCAAATGTTATAATGGAGGAATGCAGACAGTTATTCACATCTTTTATTTTAAGGAGACTTATTTAATGTTTTGATGTATTGTAACTCTCAGGACATTGTTCTCCAGATGAAATCAAGGACAATACAGTTTCTTCTACACCCTTCTTTCTCCCAAAAGTATGCTTCAACCATATCATTCAACCCTTTCATAAGCAGTAATAATAACAGGTAATACATATATCTTCTTAAACTGTAAGATTAATTTAATAAAACTATTTATTGGCAAAAAAGCTGACATGTATTTTGATTTGTGCTGACATGTAACAACCAAGAAAAGTCAGCAATTTTAAAAGTACTTCCTGGCAAGGTTTTTGAATCACAAGCAGCACGGAAAATGAATGCAGTATATTAAAAAAAAAAAGGGGAAGAAAAACCCCAAACAAATAAAAAGAACTCATGACCTTTAACAATGGAGTGTACCAGGTAGAAAGCTTTGGTGCTTCCAATATATGAGAAAATGGAAATGTATCTGAAACAACAGGGAGAAATCTCTCCGGAAGGCAGTCAGAATTCCACGGCAGCGGGTTACCTACAATATTGTATTTCTAGTTGCCCATCTAGGGATGTCTGTTACGCAGTACAGGTGCATGCAGAAATGTTAATGCAAGAGACTACAGACAGGCACTCCTATGTAACAGCGGCTGCTCATAGCACAGTTTAAGTAACGGTGTCTTTCCTATCCCACAGCTCAAGCTACTCGTCAGCTGGAAGCACTCTCTAGCTTTACTTGTGTTTCTCCAGCAAAACCCCACAGCTCCATCATGGACTCACAAAAAGTGGCCAAGTTTGCCTAAATGAAAAGCAGAAGAATCAGGTCCGCTGCGAAGACCCAGGGGATATTCGCTGGAGTCCCAGCACCAGTGGTGAGGCAGCGCAGTGCCAGGGTAGACAAAGATTTCACTGTAACTTCACAGCATGGCTCCCTCAGCGAGCCTCCACTGATGTAAGAGCAGTCCCCAGAGTACATAGATCTATAGACAGATACACACACACACACACTTCTGTACGCACTGACAGTGAAATAGCAACAGAAGGGGCAGGAGTGATGGGCACCTGCTAGTCATCTAATAAGAAGTTGGGGTCAATTCTCCCTAAATATATTTATGGTCAGTAAACAAGGATGCTTCAAGAAAAAAATTTCAATGTTTGGAAACCAAGAGCCTCTGCTTTCTTAGTGTAGGCTGGTTGAACAGTATATGGTTTTATTCCAGAACTACACTTGCACTTCACTAGATTACTAGGTTAGACCTTACCACCTCCCAGCCCTTACCTACTAGAGAAGACTAGTTGCAAAATAGTTTTAAGACAAGAAATCCTGCCCAAAGTAGTATTTATTAATATCCTTATGAAGTGATGAGGTATAAGCGCCTATGTAATATATGGTTGCAGGTCCAAACGAGTTTCTTCCAAATCAAGGTCAACAGTAAAAGAGGCATCTCCAGAAGTTTGTGCCTTTCACTTCTTAATCCCTGCCCAGTCCTTTAGAATTTTGTTGCATCTGAGGTCTTCATCTGGAAGAGACATCAGCAGTTCTCTGGATAGTAAGGTAAGGGCAGTTGTGAGAACATCTACAACAGATCTCTTCCTACCAACATGTGTAGCAACTTGTGGTGTTTTGCTAAGGATCTGGATACAGTTTTGGGGAAAGCACAGAAATATCTACCAAGGTTGATGCCCTCGTTTAGCTCTAGCTTGCCTTTGCGGTTAACACAGAATGTTAATGTAAACTCCAGCTGCTGAGCATATCATAAGCCCTTCTAAAGAACATGTAAATGCACGCTTGTCTAAACTAAACAGCAGCCATGTGGTGGTCCACACCGGAGTGAATGTGATATGTTTATGAACAGTACTTTCTAATAAACACTCTACCTCTCCAGCTCTTAGCAATATTTAACTTAACTGTTTATTTCAACAAAAATTATTTAGGTAAAACAATATAGCAATAATCATCACCTTTCAAACAATAATGAATCTTTCTGGGAGGTCACCTATAATAGGAAGCATAAAAAAGCTGTAGCCAGATCGCAAGTATTCAGCCTGAAGTAGTGATGAAGAACTACATTCTTTATAAAAGCAGCTTAAACTATTTTTAAGTCTTTGAATGATTTTTAAGACTTAAACAGCAGTCTGTTTAAGTCAGACAAAAGCTGAGACCAGTAAACACATGCCAATAGGAAAAGAAATACAGACCATGGGTTACGTACACTGTCTGCTTGATGGGTGAAGTTACCCCCAGGACAAAGGAGCTTCACAAGGCACTCTGCATCTTCTAAGTCTACCGTTTTATTTGACCTTCTGGCACATTAAGAGATATATTTGAGCCTCTGAATTTTCCCATTAGCTTCGATGCAAACACACAGATGTGTGAAGAACTTTGCTTGATTGGGTCTCACAGGCAAACCCCTATTTTTATAGCTGTTCATTTCCTACCGGAGCCACTTGAGCACTGCTGCATGTTTATAGTTTCCAGCCATCTCTGTGTACCTCTCCTCACTAAATTCTATGGAAATTATTGCTCCACTAAGTTACCTGAGAGTGATAAATACATATAACATACAGTGTATTTACTATGTAATATAAGATAGCTTATAATAAAAACCAAAACAAACAAAAGTTTGGTTAAAAAACAGCCTTTAAGGAGATCAGCTCGCAATACAATATTTTACATATGGAGTTCTGCTAAAGAAAGCCATATTTCTCAATTATCTATATGTACACTTCCTGTCCAAATCTGAAGTATACTTATTAAAAAATAAAAAAATTAATCTGAAGTATACTTATTAAAAAAATCTTAATTTTGGTAATAAATTCAAGCCACTGGTTCTCCCTGGACTTCCTTTCAAAATCCCAAATCACTGACATTACTCAGATGTAGGATTCATGTTTAAATGGATTAGTAAATTATTGGTTAAACCCAGATGCTTCCGCTTCCCAGAAATTATGGCCCTCCAATGTGCACCTTTTCCAAGGACACAAGCAACAAAATCTTCCCCAATTCTAGCTGTAGTTTCCCATGTGATGACTCCCAAGCCACTATAAAATCAGTTTCTTTTTCACCTTCTCTACCTTCAGAACATGTTTTTCTGTGATTTGACAGGCTATTTTTTTCTTTTTTAATCCTAAACAGTGGTAATAAAACTAATTATTATTGGTTTATTTAGGATTAAGAACTTCAGTCACTCAAATGCAAGCCATCTTAATTAGTAAGGCACTGAGCACAGCAATCTAAATAAAAATCTCACAGCTGAATGAACCGACATCTGGTATATGAATAATCTTATATAAGACCAATATCGCAAATTACTAATAAAGCAGAGAACTAAAATTATACAGCAGTGCTCAGAAATTCACCGCTAAGAACTTTATATCTTAGAACTCATTTTCCAATAATCTGTCTTAGTCACCATTCCTGCATTTCCAGTTTCTTTTCAAGGATGTTTTCATTGAGTCCCACAAGCCTTCAATGCATTGAAGTATTCATGTGAAGATGTTGTGACAGACTTTTTTGTAAGCACCGAGTAAACCTAAATTAAAAGTGCAAATAATCCACCTATCTATGCAAATCCAAAGAACAATCATCTTGTTTTAAGCCTCCTGAATAAATTATTTTACTTCAGAAAAATTACTCATTTTATAAGGTTGAAAGTAGGGAGGGAGACCATCTGAGCTTCAGAGGTGACATTCTTCTGACTAAACGCCAGCGCCTGCAATCTAGTAATCTGTACCTCAGCTAGTTGCCCTAGGCTCAATGCACAGTCAATGGAGAAATTTAGGTTTCCTAAAATAGACATCTAGAACAGATCAGATTAATTACATCCTAGAGAAGCAGATTTCTGTCCTCTGATTGTGAAGGAAGTCTACCGGGAGCGAGCTCAGCTGCAGACCTGCTCTCCCATGTGTGGCTTGAGGCTGGCAGGACGTATCCCGCTGTAAGTGCCTATCAGCTTTCACACGCATTTAATTTGAACATATGATCCCATGTTTACTAAAAGGAAAGTCAAAAAAAGCCTCCTCACTACAGTAAAGCTATTTAAATAGAATTAAAACTGTTTAAATGTAGATACATGTTATTTTCACATGCATATTTAATAGTGTTACTATTACTTATCATTTTTATGCCTTCTTTTATCTGTACTCAACCAGTTTTACTGAGAATAGAGGTAAGAAGTATCTAGACTCACACTTTCTGAGGCACATATTGACATGGGACCCACAGCAGAGCTCACACAGACTCTGACGCACTCAGTACGCACGCGAGGCTGCTGTTACAAGCACCAGGGACAGGCAGGACTTGTGAACATACGATCACACTTAGCTTCATATTCACATTTTTTCAGTGCATATGGCCCGAGTGAGTGTTTTTTCTTAGTGGCTTGCAAGTACCAATAGTTGAGACCTAACGTAGAAGTGAATAGATTAAAACAGTTTCTCCTCAGAAAGCACATTTCCACATGCTACTCTTCAAGATCAGTAAATGTAACATTACTTCATAAAAATGCATTCTCATTTCACTCGAACTTCACCTTCCTCCTGTCACAGTCTCATCACAGGTCTTTTTCTCCTAGCCTCAAAACTCCAGTGTGAAAAACAAGAGAAAAACAACATATGAATGAAACATTTCATCCCGCTGTCCCAAGAGAAAAGAGGAGGGAAAGAAAGCACTTCTGGCTCGTAGCGGTCTCCCCAGTATCAAGAACACCCAAAGTGACAGGTCCCCACAAACACACTGAGAATCGCTTTAACAAACAGCACGCCTGTTCCCTCAAGGCCTGTGGAGAAGCAGGGTAAGGGCCTGCACTGCACTCACTTTGCTTTTCCTAACCCATCAATACAAGTTCAGCTGTGCCACCTGCAGCACACTGAACAATGCAGTTATGGATCATAGAATCATAGAATGGTTTGAGTTGGAAGGGACCTTCAAAGGTCATCTAGTCCAACCCCCCCTGCAAGAAGCAGGGACATCTTCAACCAGATCAGGTTGGCTCAGAGCCTCATCCAACCTGGCCTTGCTTTTCTATATCCCATTACTACTCTCCTACACCTGATGTAGATAAGTATCAATACATTTATTTCACAAGTCTTCTTACTATTTGAAATCACTCCCTCTTCAATCAATGTCCAAGTTGGTTGCCCTCAGCTTCACTTTGCCTTTGGTTGCACATGTCAAGTTGCACTGTGTCCTTGAAGGACAGTTATTGAAAATAATCTGAAATGAAATCCCCAGCATAATTTCTAGCCACCATCTTTTGATAGTAAAGCAGACCCAAACAAATTCCCATTGTCAAGATTCTGTATTATGGAACAGAAAATCACCATGCTGGAGCACCTCGGTCTCATTTCTTACAAGGGAGGACTTTCTCACCATTTGTCTTCTAAAGCAATTCCTCAGGATACTGACTTTATCATAATCTCCTCTCACATGACAGTCCACAATAGATGCAGGTACTCGATCAAATACAGAGGAAGGCGAGGCAAATAAAAGAATGGTAGACAATTATATAAAGGATAGAGTACCATTTAGCCATGAATGTATGCTAAATTAAAAAAAATCTCCAGTATGGGGCAGGCTTTTGCTTAAGAATAACCACAAACATAAATAAAAATTAATATGATTATTTGAGGGTAGGATATTTACAAGTGAAGTGATTTCACTGTGGAAACAAATCAGTTTAATGTTTTTCAAGTCCTGCAGAAATATTGCCACCTTCGGATGATACAGTTAGATTGAGCTGATCCTACATTGCAAAGTGCCCTGTATGAGTAGATGCTGACAGATGATCATTTGGAAATGATGTCTGGTGTTTGGAAAAGCAGCTATCAGTCACAATCAATACAGCACTTCAAATCTTCCCGTCAAAGGTTGGTATTTTCAATATGGAAACTGGTAGCAATCCAACTTAACAAGTATCTTACTAAAAACAATACAATACAGCAAGAGAGTGGTGACACATTATTTATTACCTATCTTACAGAATACACAGTTCTTGCCTTGAAAGATTCTGAAAATGGGTGTACCTATGAAGAAGGTAGAAAAAAAAAACCCTCTGGGAAGATAAAGCAGCTAGGGCAATGCAAAACTACCCAAACCAATCCCTTTGCTAGTCTTAATATACATTTCACAGTTGTTTAGCTAGGTTAATAACACCATTTTTTAGCCCTCACACGTGGAACAGATGGGATGCAGCCCCCTGATCTTTAAATTAAAGATCATGCAACTTTATGCTGATGAAGCTTTTCATCACCCAGAACACAGAGTCTACCACCATCAGAATTTTAATTCAGTGACATAATTCCATAGTGCCATCAGATAAAGAAAGGAAAATAATGGTATCCTCACAAGCCCAGATTCTAGTAATCTTTGCCGCTAGTCGCAAGCCAGCAGATGTAAAACAAGAATGGCAGCAGACAATGAAAATTCTCACTCAAAGGGCTCTCTGCTGGTGTTCAGTGATTCCCCAGCAGTCCCATTACTCGGGTCCCAAGTCCTTGATCTTTCTCTAATTAGTCAACGGCAAAAATTCACTTGCTTACAGGCAGAGAAAGAGTCACTGTAGGCATGGATGCTGTTTCTTAAGCACAGGAAGAAAGAGGCATCATTCTGATTATAACTCCAAATTAAAAATTGAATTAAATTATTTTTCTACAGTATAAATAATCACTTAAAATTCCATAGGAAAATGTACTTTACATGAGGAATCAGCAACCACTGAACAATTTATTTTTCCAGGTGGCTTTTATCATTCTGTTCTTAACAGTTTGAAATGTCATTTTCCCCTTCTGCTTTGGACAACTTCCACGGGTGAATGTGGAGTATCTATTTCCTCCTTACAAAAATCTCACTGGCAAGAAATTCTTACTTTAATACAGAAACAATGACAAAAGGAATTTCACATTTTCCTAGGTAGCCTTACCTCAGAAAATGTCCAATTACAATTTTTGAGAATTATGTCGTTAATAATGATTTCTCCATTCCAAGCAAAAACCTTCTTGCCATGCCCTTTCTCCACTTTCACGTAGCTACACCCCGACAGACTCCAGTATCACCCAGGGACAGTTGCTCAATACTACTTTGTGCCTTTCTGAACTACGCAAAAATGCTCTTTGTTACTGACTGTAGCAAAACCACCCTGTGAAGTGCAATGGTACACACAGAGCCCTGCTTCGTTCCACCCCTCCCAGAGTCAATAAAAGCCTTCAAGAACTAGACACATACTTTTAGTTGCTTAATTGCACTGAGTGCAGCTGAACTGCATAGGGGAAGGATTATTTTGGCAGACTACTGCACTGAAGTGAACTGATCCGGGATGGTTGTGACCCCCTATAGCTGACCCGAGTGGATGCAATCAAAGAAAAGTGCACGTGTGTCTGGAGAGTCCCAGCACGTCTCGTGTCAGTGAGATAACCTGCACGGCTCTTCTCCGCTGGCTCGCTGGGAGAAGAGTGTGGTCTGTAATTTTAATAGCAAACAGCATAGCATTACGTGACACAGCTCACGTAAGGAGGACAGGGCTATAAAACAGCAGGTTAGATGTTTGCTCCATCGACTGCTCGACAGAAGGGGCTGGTGAGCTAATCCCTGTAAAGCACCATTCAAAAGTGGCGTGACAAATGGTCCTATGAATGCAATACCTAGCATTATTCCAAAAATTAAGTTTCCTAGGTAACATGCATAAATGCTTCCTTATCCCAGAGCTCAGGAGTATTCCTAAACTCATTTGAGTTACATGAGTTAAAGGAATCAGTATAAAGAAACTTATAAAACAGAGGTGGCTACAGCAAGAAAAGGGAAAAGATGCTATAGGATTCTTATGTACATCACTGAAGTGAAGCTGGATTACGGTTTTGTACCAAAATCACGGGAGTCTTGAGGCACTAGCAGGGCTGATGAGACACACGACCAGTGTACCAAGATCCTTACAACTTTATTAGGCCCGTGTTTCAAGCACTCACAAAGTCAGTTCTCTCCATCTCATCGCATTAAGTCATTAATTTTTTTGAGTTATTAACAAATAAAGAGCTGTTCTAGGGTACCAAGTCCTCTGTAAGTCACCAATGTCAACTTATTAGAAGGGCATACACTTCTTTAGCTATATATATAGCTCAAGCTATAGCTTCAGCAAGGGCACCTTCCTGCTGTGTTGTCTCTAGGCAACTTCAGTCCTGGCTCAGCTGGTGACTGGACTACCTAGGTGATACCTCCTGGCCAAGACCAGCTCCACAGCCACACCTAGGAAAGCTGCGTACCTTCATTTCATGTATCTTTACTTTCAGATATTTACATTTAGATCTCGCTCTGGGTTGTCCAGATCCTGACTCACAGAGGAAAGCACTTAGACCTCAGTAGGAAGCAGCCCTTCCCTGCAGGGATGTGCAGGGAAAGGGCTGGACTCTTTCATAAATACTGCTTCCAAGTCACCTCCCTGAAGGGCAAGAACAACTTAACTAGTGTAAATGCAAAGACTGAGACTACTTAAAGCACACTCAAAGCAAGCTAAGATTTGATCCCTATTTGGCAGACTGTTTTTTCTTTATTTGGTTGTTTTTCTCTAAAGCTGGCAGAACGACAGCCCTAGAACAGCTGGTTTTTTGTAAGGACTGGTATGTCAGGAAACCTAGCCCAAATGACCCCGAGTCTCAAAGACTGATTTCATCCTTTGCTCTTATAAAGTACAATAAACTTCAGGGCAATCTGAGTTTGCACTTAGGTCTTGGAGCCTGTAGATGTGCTGACCATAAACAGAAAGGAATCCCCAAGCACAAGTACAGCAGAGAGAGTCCCATAATACTTAAAATGAGATTACTGCGGTAGGAAAAAGAAGTCGAAGGAGTTGAAAAGGGTTGAAGAAGTCTAAAAAACCTCAAACATCATACCTCTTCAAGACAGCTTTTGCTTTCCTTGTAATTTAATCAATATTTCAATCCTTTCTTTGGGGAGACAGTCATGTGGGCTTTCTAAACGTATCTGTAATTGCCCTTAGCTTGTACAGAGAGCTACTGTTTACAGGGAAGCCTTCGGTATAGCTTATTTTTAACATTCAAATTACTTTCAAAAGCTACATAATTGGACTATAAGCAAGAGGACAGAAAAACGAGCGCTCTGGAGAAGATGAAGTCAAAGGGGTGACAGCGCTCAGCAAGATTTTCCACACATGCAAAATCCAGACTCGGCAATTTGTAAACTAATAAAGGAGAAGATCCAAAGGGATGCGAGGGAAATTGCAGCACTGAAAGGCCGTAAGGCTCAGTCATTGCAGACAGACGGACAGGAACAGCAGCCACCGAGAGATTAATTGGGACTTGAGTCAGGTCAAAATTAACCGTTGCATCTTGTTGGAAACAGTTTGATGCAGATCAAGTCTGGGATCAGGCTCAGGATGTGCCTGTCACAAGGGGGAAGGCGTCTTGGCGGCTCCAAGCCGAAGCAGCGGAGGTCAGTGAGAGGGTTCTTTTTTGGGGCAAAAAGGTTGACGTTGGGTGGGCACGTTGACACACCTCCCGAACCGACTCCTGCCCATGGGGGCTCCCATTCAGCAGAGCAGCCTAAACACGCGCACAACCCACAGCGCTCATCTCACCGACATCAAATGAGATGATTCATTTATTTAAAGCCGAGCGCTTGCATAAACACTTCTCTGAGCTCTAGGGAAAGAAGTGCAGAAGACCAAGAAGCTGCAAAAAGTGAACGAGGGACAGCAGAAAGTCCCAAAGAAGATCAAAAGTTCACAAGCCACAGGAACAGACAAACTTTCCCAGAGAGGGAACAGCTCTTCCTCTTCCCAGAGGACACTTGTTTTGTTTATCCGAGGGGTTTCTCTGGTGTGTGCTTTCAGCTGTCTGCATGTTTGGGGGCTTGTTATCATTAGTATCTGAAGTGAGAGACTTTCAGCTTTCTTGGATTGTTTTTTGTTTTTTGGTTGTTTTTTTTTTAGTCTCCAACTGTTTTGTGCTTTTTTTTCCTTTTAAATGAGACTTTACCTGTTAAATATCCCCTTTTTCAGCAGAACTAATTAACTTTGGAAATAGGATTGTTTTTGTAATCAGGTGGGGTCCCACCCATCTTCACTCAGCACTATTCACACTGGCCCTCCTCCAGAATTTTCCCCAAGACTCTTCAGGGTGGATTTCATTCCTGCTAAGCTCAAAACAAAAGGCCATGGCCTGACCTAGCCTCTGTCTCCTTTCAGCTCTCCCGGTTCTCCCCGAAGGTTCCACCACGAACCTGTCAGCGCCTGTCCAAGGAGACTCGCAGCTTTTCATGGTCCCAATGGCATATACATGGTGCAGACGGAGAGGCAGGAAAGGAGAAGAGCTCTGTGTATTCACAGCAGCTGTTCTGCCTGAGTATTTTTTCCCCCAAGAAGGAGATATTTTCATTTACAAAGGGTACTCTTTGATAATGTATTTCAACAGAGTTGAAAATCAGTTAGCTCCTACCATTTTCAAGTATTTCTCTTCTTCTGCCTGTATCTCCTACAGCCAGCGACGACACCCAAGTATTTCACTCTGTTCCCTAGCACGGGCTGGGCTTAGAGGAACAAATCCCCCTCTCCACAGGGCCATTTCTTTTGGTTTGATCTGCGCTAAGCCCCAGCGGCAGAACAGCATCAAAGAGCGGCCCCTCTGCAGCTCAGCTCCTGCCCACTGGTGACACTCAGCAGCCCTGCTTCTCCTTATCTAATGACTTCGCCTTTTACATTCTCTATCTTATTTTTGACTCCTGCCATTTTATCATTTCCTCATTGCAGGCCACCCTGCTTGCAGGGCTGAAATGATGTCTTTTTGTTCGGTCTATGCCAGCAGCCCACAGCCACCTGGTTTGCTGCGTGCTCATGAAGCAGGAGCCCCCAAATGATGACACAGACCTTGGCTCCCAAGCCCAGTTCCTGCTGGTACCTTCTACTTTCCTCCTCATCCTCCTGCTCGAATGAGACTACGTATGGCTTGGACCTCTTAAAACCCTTCCACCGAGCTGCCACGGTGCCTGTCTGCTGGAGCTCATGGTTCAGAGTTTCAGCCTCTCCAGGCCCCATCCCCTGCTCAGGCACAGGTGCTGGGCTGGGACCTGGGGCCTGACACCAGCTCAACAGTAAGGACGGGCACCGCTGGCACCCAGCAGCTGACAGCACTGTCTGAAACCACCCAAGGATGTCTGTTTGTCAAACCCTTCCCCTCGGCTGCCAAAATCCTCAGGGACAGCGCCGGTGTCTGAAGACAGACGATGCACAGCATCCTTTTCCCTAGGGTTTGCCGGTCTCCAGGGCAGGGTCTGAGAGCTGTGGCCGCTGCCCTGCTTAGCATCACTTCAGCAGCTGGGGCCACAAAATCTGTCAGACTGACATGGCACACACAGAGGGAAAACCCCGAAAGTCATTCTTTCCATAGCCAGCTAGCCAATTCACGTGATTGGTTTTTTTCCTGACGGAGTAGATAACCATTTTGCTAAACATATTTCACGTTTTATGAGCCTTTTCCTCACACCTGCTATTGCGCATTTCATACGGCATTTCCAGCTTCCTTGCCCAAATCTAGTACCAAGGTAGCTTCTGCCAAGAACTGGCTGCTTAAAACCCACAAAAATCATAGAGCATACCCTGCTCTTGGCCATCAGCACTGCCAGTTTGAAACTCACAGGGCCTTAACCTTTTACTGGATAGTCCAACAGTAAATATAGGGATTTATTAGCAGTTAGCCATTTGTCTCGGAAAACCTCTGTGACAAAGGCAGCTGTAATACATATCACCTGTACATATACACACGCTTTCTAGACCAATCTACCTATATACATCTACATATATATAGATCTCATATACACACGCAAACATACGCCCATGAAGGAAGCCAGAATTACACGCTAGCAATTCTGCCTGTCACTGTTGCTTCTTGCTGTCCCATCTTCCTGCTAGGAATCTGCCTGCAAGGAAGCCAGGCATGAAGTGACAACCTGTCACTGTACTGAGCCCAGGAAAGGAAGGCAAGAAAGTCACAAAGCAGAGCAGAGGAATTTGAAAAAGTCAGTGAACTTGGTATAACAGTAAAAAAAAAAAAAAAAATCTAAGAACCCAAAACGGTTTACATTTCAGTAAAACTCTAAAACAAGGGCAGTAGGGAAAAACAAACACACAAAAAACAAACAAACAAAACACCTTCAGGGTGTTAATAGTGTTTTGCGTGCTTAAAAGTGAGATGTTGCAGGTGATCTGCTGACTTGGCCACAACATTATACTCTTGTCTCTGAAAGAGCCCTAGAATGGCCCGCGTTCCCACAACAAATAGCAAACCACTCAATGTGAGAAAGTGACGTTATTTCATATAAGAATCAGATAAGTGTGGAAAACCCTTCCCTATTCCCTAACGTTTATGTGTGCAGAAAACACCTAAAATAATCTAACTGCATGAACTCCTTAGGAAAAATAATGCCGAGGATTAGAATGAGACTGGAGAGCATGGACTGCGAAAGGCTGAAGCTGCAGCGGCTTGCGAATGACTTGCCAATGCCATTGAGACTTAGTGGAAGTCTCTTCCACTGCTTTGCAATCATATTTGATTAATCAGCCCAACAGCACACAGTAAAAACTGAAATCTGCCTATGAAGCTGGCACATATGGGAAAAGCTCACTCCTGGTTGTTTTATTTTAAACCAAACCCGGAGCAGCTCCCATTGTTTGTTTGTTTTTCCCCCCAGACTAGACAGCATGTGGCTTATGAGCCACGCTGATAGATGCGATAAAGCTCCTGCCAGATCTGACTGATGACTGCTCTAGGAAACGCTGTGAAGGTCACACTGTAATTCTCTGTCTGCAGCTGCTCCTGGTAAGAAATGCTACAGCAAAATAAAATCTGGATCTGCTAATTGCTAATCAGAGGGAAATACCCTCCTTACCTTGCCTTCTCCTCTCTTCTGGGTATGAACAATGGGAATGCCAGAAGCATGTGTAACTGATAAGAGACCAGATAAGTTTAAAAGAGATACTTAAACACATTTTAATGGACAAAAAAAAAAAAAAAAATCACCCATAGCAACTAGCCAAATATTGAGCTTTATACATTTGAAGATCGTTCATAGTAGTTTAGCATGAAAGCAGCATATTAAAGAGCTTTTACTATTTGCTTCTCTGCAAAACTGAGATAACGTACCAGTACATATTCTCTGTGAAAGAGCACTATCTCTGATAATGTGAATACACAAATTAAGCTCCTCTCCCAAAGTCCATTCATTTTGAATGAACCAAGCAAGCATGCTGATTAAAAGTGACTATCAGCTCAGGATAAATTCAACAAGCCAGAACATCAGTTAGTCAAGCAGGACACAAAATTCTTGTTTTCCATAAATGTTTAGATGGGATCAGGACAGTGATAAGACTTTGGGGAATTCACAAACATGATACGATGACAGTTCCCTAATGAATAATATATATTTATTGCAACTCACAGCAATTACCTCACAAGCACAAAGCACTGTATTTCTTGGGGGTAAAATGCTGTTATCTTTAAGACATCAGCTACATTACACATTAAATTTGAAACCACTTGTGTACTCTTTTCTGGCACTTATTATTAGTGGATGGAAATATTTTTATTCAGCATTTTGTATTCATAAAGATTTTGGCACAATAAGGACATTACCAACATCTGTCCTAGAGAAAGACAGCTTTTATCACTCAGCTCTAAAACACATGATGGCAGAGAGATGTTGGCAGCAGAAATCCCCCAGATAGAAAAAAAATTCCACCACTATGTCACCATGAAAGGAATAATGCACTGATTAAAAAAAAAAAAGTTTATTTCTTTTTCAGTTTAGGAAAGAGATTTAAAGAAGACAGTCCGAAGCAGTTATGCTTGTTTTCCTGCCAAACATACACCATCAATTTTTAAGATACCACTACATGTAAGGAGTAGTACCTATATGAAAACAAACCTGTAAAAAAACCCTCTTAGGAGTTTCCTTCCTAGATTTCTTCATGATCAGTGACAAAATATACAACAGATACTGATTCATCTTTTTCACAGTCTAGTGTATTCTCCCAGGGCTGCTCTAAGAGAAGTGATCACCACCAGCTCACGTGGACCTTGCTCTGTGTTAAGGGTGCTCAGCACCTTGAGCAGTCACATCTTACTGCGCACTGTACGTCATGACCAACTTTCTGTCACGGTGGCAGAGGGGTAACGGACAGCAGACAACACTATTTTTCATCCCTTCAGGATTTAACTTCTTCCCATATCTCTGGAAAACAGAGCTTGTGTCCCAAAAGGTTTGTTTGTTATCTGCTCTGAGGTATCTCCCTTTCTACAAACCCCTACTGTGTTCCTGCAATACTATTCCTTAGCATTAACAGCATCAGCATGCACTTCACAACCTGAAGAGTCAAGAGTTAACTTTTACTCACAGAATAAGAGCATGACATCCATACACACTGTTTTACAGTGCTGTTGCATATGCCATACAAATACAAGACCTTCATGTATAGCTAGATGGGCAGGTGCAGCCTGGCAGTCATGCTGGTGTAACTCCTGCACAGCGCCCGCGAGGTCACCCGCCTGCGACTGCAGCTGCGTGTTCTCCTACCTGCTCATCGCATTGACAGACCATTCTCGGTATTGCTTTAGACAGACACTCCCAAGAAGACATCTGGTATGAAACTAAAAACATACATTTGCTCTAAGGCCAGCTTAGGATGGTTCATAGTAGAAAAGTTAATTCCTCCTAAAATTCAACAGATAACCTTAACAGACATAGAATAGGAGTGGATTCAAGACTCAGCTTTTTCAGTCCTGGTTCAGAGTTCACAGGAAGTCTGTAGTCCTTTGGCTGACTTCCATTTTTTCTATTATTTTTGTTGGGTTTGACCATTAGAGTTCAACTGGGAGCCTAAAAACATTTTATATTAGAGTATATGAACCTGGAATAATATCTACTGAGTGTGTAAAACACTCACCTGCCCAGCCCAGACAGACAGTTCCTGTGCCAGATGAAACACTGTAGTTGTCAATAAACTGATGATTCAGAGGAAATTCAGGGTCATACCAGTAGCTAGGTGTCATTCACATCTAAAACAAGTTGAACTGCGTAGCTGGAAAGGATGCATCATTTTTTTTAAAAGGTGACACAGTAGGCTTTAGTGCGACTAAAACCACAACAAGATACAGTGAGGTGAACTGTATGGGAGTTTGTAAGTCTAAGTCCTTGCATCCCACCCTCCCACTTGAGCAAGAGATCTCTTGCAAGTGGAGATAAAGCACATCCTTTCCTCCTCCTCACCCCCTCCTCGCAAAACAAAGAGCACAGCTTCGAACAATGCAGTTACCCAGGCGGGCTCCCATTGACTGACGTATCTTCAACAGATACGAAACTTTTGAAAATGAACGGAAATTAAATCAGTAGACTCCAGATTGCATAAACCAGCCCGGGACCGCTGGCTCTTTGTCCTGGGGCAATGTCTCATGGAAGTCCGCAGTGAGCAGCAGGGCAAGACGGCTCCGGATCTGCCCTTCCAGCAGGTGCTCTTTGCACCACTGAAAGGAACAGCACAATTAGTCATATGTGTACCAAAAACAGTCTGCCCCCGCTGAGATATCAATATTTGGTTGGGTTTTTTTTTAAATGTCTCTGGCAGTATCCCTTCAATTTTCAGAGCTTCAGAAGATTAAAAAGAAAAACCCCTCCACTCAGGTTGTAAGATTTGAAAATACTGTGAATGACTGATCTACTGAGGTGGTTTTGCATTTTACCCCTCCTTGATGCCACTGCTTCAAGAAACACTGCAATTTCAGCCCCACAGATCTTCCAAATCTCTTAATCTAAAAATCTACCTGAGACCCAGAACACTACATAACACTTCGAATTTTGCTGACATATTTCCTAGGTAACACCAAACAGTGCCACATATCACCAAAGGCAGCCAATATCTGCTCATTGTTCTGTGCGCAGGCTTGTCACCGCGATACTGGGTATTCAGACACACAAAGAAAACTAGAGATGCTTCTTTTCAGAACCTATTTCAAATTCTTCTTACACCCATTGGGGGCCCTACAACCACGGAAAGACAGGACTGCTCGCCCTCCAGCTCTAATGCAGGATTCACCCCTCTTCCACTCCAGCTTCAAAAGGAAAAAAGGAATTGTTCAAAAGGAGAAGGTAATTGTGCGGCTCGTCCTACGGAAACCACCAGCAGGCACACGGGATGACTGAAGGGCACCCAGTGCCCAAGTAGGAGAGCGCTGATGGATGGATCCATCTGCCTGCCAAGCTGTTCCCTTGTCCCCCTGCACCGACCCTTCCCGGAGAAGCAGAGAATAAGAATTTCATAATACTGCTATTTTCAGAAAAAAAAAAAAAGTGGCCCTGTAACACTCAAAGCAAACGGCGACAGAGCACCTAAGAGGGTGAGATACTACAGTTATGGAAAACAGCTCCGAGAGCCGGACCAAGCTGTGCCCTGACAGTTTTTTTCCCCATGGAACAAAACAAAGAACTGCACAAAGAAGAGCAGAACCCCTCAGCTTAGGCAGCCCTGGTCTGCAGTACAATACTTAATTAGATCTTTCTGGCTTTGAGATGTATCATTTTACAGTGGGATCTCTGCTGAAAAGATCGGTCATTGCAAAGCTATGAAAAAGAAAAGGCACAGACACACCGGGTGTTTGCATCAAACTGATCCGACAGGATCCAGAGGGGAGGTTCGCTGAACACTCCCCTGCTCCTGACACCTCTCTTGTCCGGCCTCTCAGAAGCGTGCGCTCACCCACCCACGCTGCCTTCCTGGGCAGGAGGGATGCCTGCCTGAATCCATCCACCTCCTCCGACTCCAGAGCTTGTACGTTTATAAAGCGACGTCTGCTTTTGGCTGTTTATCTGCCTCTTTTCGCACTTTTTTCTTTTTCCTGCCGGCTAAACCTTGGGCGAGATCCCCCTGTCCTCCCCACACAGGGCACGTAAGGCGTACGGAACCGACGAAGTTAAAACCGAGTTTCCGAAAAAAAAAAAACCCTCAGTGGCAGAAATCAAAACACGTCGCCGTGAACCGAACCGCTGCCTACCAATGGCAGCCTGGCTGGCAGCGCCAACCTCTGCGCTGAACAGGGAGGAAAACGGAGGGGGTCGGACGGGGAAGCCGACGGGACAGATGTGGAGGGATGGTTCTTTTCCCAGTGCCCTCACTGGTCGCGGGGCTGTAACATGATGCAATCCCTCCGCTACAATGAGGAAACCGGTTCAAACGGCAGAGTCTGGAGAGAGACCACCTCTTCTCACCCTAAAAGGCTGAAAAATAACGAAACTCTCAGCTGCACAAAGCAGCAGCCCGGGCTGCCAGGCCGGTGCCTCTCCCCGGGAAGGGATGCGGGTGTCGGGACGGCGAGCAGAGGGTTTCGTGCCGGCGGCTCTCGGCCGGGTTCCTGCCCTCCGGAGCCCGGCCAGGGGCCGCACCGAGCGCCGGGGCCGGGGGAGCGGCAGCCGCCGCCGCCTGATGCTCGGGCTCCCTCCCCGCTTTTTCCATGTGCTTCTCCCGGCTAGGAAAACGAGTGAGATTTTCTTTTTTTTTTTTTTTTAATTTTAAGCTTTCTCCCACTAAGCCCATAGCCTTGAACTGGCAACATAGTGCTGCCTGGAACAGCAGCGGTACATCGGCAGAAAAAGCCCCTTTCTGACCCCAGCTCTTCCCCTCCCTCTCTTTTTTTTTTTCCCTTCCTCCTTCCCCTCCCCGCCCGCGAAGCTCGGGAGCGGGATGCTGCCCGCAGCAGAGGGGCCCGCCGGAGCCCTCCTACCTTTGGGCCGTCCCGCGGCGGCTGCCGGCACAAAGCAGCGGGCTGGGCGCAGCTCCGGCCGCCGAGCGCAGCCACCACCGCGCCGGGGCCGGGGCCGGGGCCGGGGCCTGGGCCGGGAGAGGCGGGGACCGGGCGGGGAGGAGGTGCCGGCCCGCCCGCTCCCACCGCCCCCGGGCCGCCAGCCCCCGCCCCCGCGGGGAGGGGACAGGGGCGAGGCGGGGCCAGAGAAACAAAGGCGGCGGGGGGAAGCATCGCCCCGGGAGGGGCTGGGGGTGCGGCATCCCCCGGGCTGGGGGGTTCCGGGGGGCAGGGGCAGCCCCAGAATAAAGCATCCTTGGTGGATGGAGACTTCCCCCCCCCCCCCCCCCCCAGTAAACGCTGAAATATTGCGATACCGTAACTGGAGCTTCAGTGCAGTCCATCCCCTTCCCATCTATGCCCCATTTATGCCCCATCCCTGGAAACATTCAACGCCAGGTTGGACGGGGCTGTGAGCAACCTAATCTGGTTGGAGATGTCCCTGCTCCTTGCAGAGGGGTTGGACTAGATGTCCCTTAAAGGTCCCTTCCAACCCAAACCATTCCATGATTCTATGATTTACTCCCAGGAGGTGTGGTCACTCTGGCATTCAGCTGAGGGGGAACAACCAAAAGTTTGGAATTGGAGCACACTGAGCAGGCTGCTGTTCATTTAAAGTCACAATTTAAGCCCTTGTGTAAAAATGATGTAAAATAATGCACAGACCCAACGATTTAAAGCTGGGTTCTGACTTCTTTGTTCAACTGTTTTCTTCAAACAGTTGATCTGGGCAAGTTTAATGTGATCTTCTGTCCTGTTTCATCATCCTCAGTCATTCCAATAGGGTGATAGCCAAAGTAACAGGTTCAACCAGGGAAAATTCTATTTATTCAGCATTTACACTGCATGGCCAGATAGGGTATGCATGAGATCTCTGTAGCCTAAACCAGGAGTGCTGAATTCACAGCCCAGCCTTGCTAGGACAAATTCTTTAGCCTAAAATCTCACTTTCAGCTGTCCTCTTTCTTGTATGCCTTTGGGTATGGGCAGGGAAGGACTTGCCTACTGGATGAGCTCTTCTGACAGCAGCAGCCTGTTCCTACCTGCCTTTTTCCATTCCACTTGTTGGGAGCTGGCAGGAGTGGGGTTGGGAGCAGTTAGAAGTAGTGATTTTTCTGGCAATATTAAAGGGCTTAGTCAGCCTTGAAAAATTAAACCATAGCTCCTCTCCTTCACAGTTCAATTGCTTTCAGCTATTGCTGTCTTAGAGCTACTTGATTTGTATCATGACCTGTAAAACATGATCACTAGAGAGAACAATCCAAAAGTTCGCTGTAAAAGCGCAGCGCTCGGCTATTCTGGCATGCACAGTGTAATCTGTGCACAGCACCACTGATTTCTATGCTTGCAGTGAGCACTGCAAGGATTTGGTGGCTTCACTGCCTCTGGTTTGACAAATTTTAATGCCCACATTACATTAAGTAACACTTCAGTGTACGGCCTCTCCCTCCCTGAGATGTGTGGCCCTCGGCAGCCTGGAAGCCGGGTGCTGGGTTCTAGCAGCACTGCACGGGTTTTCTTCCACAGAAATATCCTGAAGATGTTAGGAAGCTGATGGGTAAAGAAATAAAGATGAGAAATAGTTATCACAAGACAGGCAAGCAAATAAGCACTTTATGCTCTATGCCAGATGACAAAGTGAGAAAACAAAAGGTTTGTCCTTCGGTTGCTGGACAGATTGGTAAGAACTTCTTGACTTCTGGTGGTAACTCCATAGGGACTGATGACACAGAGACAAACACCAGACAGCACAAACAGTTCCTCTTAAAGACAAACTCCCCCTAAAGCTGAAGGGCTCAAAAGAACTCTTTTCTTATTAGAGTTCTTAGTTTCCATAATGCTACATTTTAAAATGGCATTTCCCCCTCCCCCAGTTCTGAGTTTGGCCATATGCATTCTGTAAGCTACTTCAGCTGCAAAATAGACCTCAGTGATTCAGTGAATTTCTTTCCCACGAATCTCAATGACACTATTTAAATACAAATTTTATTTTACAGAATTTAAAGGAACAGCATATAACTCACCTCAAACACCTATATGATCAAAATAAATCAATTGATTACTAAGGAGTTTCTTGCAAACTGTTTCTTGGAAACTGAAGTCACATCGTTAATAGGAAATCTGTGGTTCACAGTAACTGTACGTCATACTTTGCACCCAATAACTTCTTAAACTAATCATCTTCTAACACAAAGAAAAATACATCTGTATAAATCTCCCTACTTGAAACACACATCCTCCATGTTTGACAAAGCACCTTCTAGCTTTAAGACCAAACATCCACCCGGTGTTCCAAATATTGCCCTTGTTCTCAATAATTCACAATAAATTCCTACTCAATCAAGGGTAACTTCACTACTGTAGAAACAGTCTTCACAAGCATTAGGCATGACTAAAGCTTAGCCATAGGGATGCCCTTGTCTTCCTGTAATCCTCCTAGTACTGGTTATCATAAAAAAAAAAAAAGAAAATAATCAAGCAGTCCCAGCAGTAAGATATCCAAATATAGTTGTTTTCAAGATTGGGACTTTAACCATCAGATAATCCCCAGTGTGCTGAAGGAGAAAAGTCATGACAATGACAGGCCATATTTATTATCTTTAGGGTGTGCTTAGAAGAGTTATTATGCATGCTTTAAGACTTTTTTTTTTTCCCTTGGAAGATCGACATTGGATGAAATCTGAGAAACACAAGCATGAGAAAAGAAAATCTCCAACAATTTGTTGTGATTTATGTCTTGTGAGGAACTCCAAGCAATTTGGACTTGGCTCACTTAAATAACGTAAAAAGGCAGGAAAACAGTAGTTTTAAGCATTTTTAAGCATAAAAGTATGGGTCAGTTTTTAAAGATACACTCAGTTCCACTTCAAATCTGCCTTGGACCGAGTCCATAAGCAGACAACTCGCTAGTCTAAGAGGCCCCAAAACCTCAGCAACATGCTGGTGAGAAAGCAAGTATAAGAAAAGCTATTGGATGATGTTAAGTGATGATTGATATCTCCCGAGATTCTGCTCCATACTTTTCAGTAAGACCTTTCAAGAGGATTCTACGAGAATATGGGTTCTTTTTTTCAGTATCTTAAAGTGAAATCATAGCTGTAAGAAGGAGCTGGTATGTTCGTGTCATTTGCTACCAGAAAGGCTGTCAACACAATCTGCCTCTTTGGGTTTTGTTTTGAGGGGGAGTCGAAGGATTTTTATCTGAGCAGATATAAAAAACCTACAGTTGTCAAAACGTTGACTTCACGTAGAGACCAGATACCGCCCCATGCAGAAGATGCTGGCGTGTTGGGCAGAGGAGATGAGGGCTCCCGGGAGCGAGCCTCGCCGCGGCTGCCTCCCGCCATGTCCAACCTCCTGCCCTCGCGTCGTGTTGGGATGGGGGGGAAGGATGGTCTCAGGGAACAGCGAAAAGCAGGCAAATATACTGCACAATCTGGGCTGTCAAGAGATGGAGTGACATTACAGTAATTGCCACTCTCGTCAGTAAAACATAATGATGGCACGATTTCAATACCAGAAGGCAAGCTACAGCTTTAGAACAAAAATCTTCTGTTACCTTGAAACTGTGATTTTTCTGTAAGGAAAACATCAGTGTTTCTACAGCTGTCTCAGATGCTTGAGGCATTTACAAACTAGGAATAAATGTCTTTTAACCACAGCAGAAAGCTCTTGACAAAGGTTTTTTTTTTTTCCTTTCTTATTATGTACTGTGATCCTGTTACTACAGAATCTATTATTGTTACTACTCTAATACTCATGATCTTTCTGTTTTCTTTTTTTTTTTCTTTTGAAAGAGTATCTTTTTGAAGTATCTCTTAAATAAGTTCTATTTTCTTGGGTCCCACATACTTTCCAGGTTCGCTGGGGTATTTTACTTTTAAAATTTGTTTCAGGAATCTCCCCGTGCTGAGTGTATGTGCCCCAAAAGGATTTCTTATACAGGTAAGACTTAAAATTATAGAAATGCCATTTACCTTTCTGCAGAAAGCAAATTTGAAAAAGCATGCATCATAGAAACTTCAAGAAGGATTATGCAGCTTTCATATTATGCATGGGTCTCTCCTTATTTTCTACACAGAAAGGTCTTCTCCTGTGTAACAAAACTACTTGCAATTATCTTCTCTTCACAAAGATGTAAAATAGCTTAGCTTCTTCATTGAACTCCTAATTGACTTTGAATCAGGGTGAAGGAGGGAATACATAAAAAGGGTGATGTATACTTTATAAAAACTTGTTGGCTAATGTAGCTAAATGTTTACTAAATTAGCTAAATACAGCTAAAAAATATTATTTCCTATTCATATTCTTCTGTTTGAGCTAACGAAAAACAAACAATCCCTCCTTCTCAGTTCAGTTTTAGGGAAATTTCTATATAACCTGACCTTTGTGGTCTTGCATGGGTAAGATTGCCAGTGATTTCAGTGGGCTTAGCATTTGGCACCCGACATTTTCAAAATGCTACGCTAACATCTTCTTATGAGTTGCATATTAAACCCCCAGCATCACTGAAAAGTAGCTTTACCTTTGAGTAGTATAACCTTTAAAAAAAAATCCTAGTCTCGTTCTTTTTATTTTTATATTCAGGTTGAACACACTGGGAGAAGACTTCCAGTAAGTCTCACCTCCTTGTCCTCACTTTCTTTGAATTCAAGCATGATTGGGCCAAAAACTGGAATCCCAGCCCTTCCCTGTCTCTTTTCCCCCCACATTGTTCAACAGTGTATGAAACTCTATACCTTCCTTCTCCTTAACCATCAAGATCAGGGAACAGCCGGTTCTTAAAGTTATCATCTGTCAATATAACGCCTGTGTAATCCTGCTGAAAATCCCAACTATTCAGATAAACTCACTGCGTTCTTTTACGATACCATTACTTTGCACTTTTTTTCCTACACTTACGTAAGCACTGGAAAAGCTACTTCAAGTTACTCCTTATTTACACATTATTTACTCCTGAGTTGGCTCACTGTGATACAATGTCTCTTGTTTACCCAAGGAATTTTCTTATTCCTTCAAGAAAGCTTGGCCAGATTCACTCTTAATGACACTTTCAGAATTCACAAAGCCATACTTTTCCTGCTCCAAAAACTCTTTCCAATTTTTCCCTTTAAGCCAATGAATCAGAAGAATTTTGAAAGTAAAAGACCTTATTTATGGCTGGGCATCTGCTACTTCAACGCTTACCTTCTGTACAGTGTTTGGAACTCAATGTCTGACGATGCAGAGTAAGTATCTTTGTAAGGCTCATTTTGCAAGTAATTGGCCTTAGAAATTACTGAATTTCTTACAGTAGATGTTATGCCAATTTTTATTAAGCAAGGTAGGGCTAAAGAAAATTTTCAGAAATACTTCTAAGTTCAGAATAATAACAGTATTACCAAACTGATATTAGTACAGAAATATTAATTTTAGTCATCTCATGAGCATGGAAGGCCCAAAATATGCTAATTTATATGTGAGCCTATTTCAGAGGTACAAAGGTAAAGTAAATGTGAAAGCACATGATCTGGTATTTATGTTTTTATAGAATATTGCCAAAAACATTTATAGACTCTGGAGGAAGGTATCTGCCTTGAAATTCGGCACCTCATAAAAACCTACAGAAGCACAATCCTCCTACTGATGACAACAGGAGTACATTCTTCTGTAGAACCCTTTAATTTTAGCCCCTACTCAAAAAAAAAAAAAAATTCAGCTTCTGTTATGTATTTATATTCTCTTCTGTGCCATTTAAAATGGAATAAAGTATTTCAGTAGCCTTTGATTATTATGTTATTTTTATTGCACTATAAAAATAGCCATTTATTACACTGACAAAAGGATTAAGGGAAAAAAATGCAATTTGAACAATTTGATGCTTATGGAGTGACTCACAAAGTCCTGCAGGCACTGCCATCTATCAAAAACCAGCTGGGAGATGAAAAATGTCTAATACAAAATTGGCAAAAACTGAGGAGCCCAAAGTGTCTGTATTCCGTATCTTTAACTTATGAGATTTTTTAGAAGAAGTATTAACTTGATTGTCCAACTGAATTACTCTAGGCCAGAGAACTGTAAGGAAATTCAGACAGCCTATTAAAAACTTCAATTGTTTAATTTGCTATCAATCATGTTACCTATTTAATTATCAGTTCATAGAAAAATGTATAGATAGTAGTGTAAAAAATTAAAATGACTCTTATGTCAGAGCTCAGGAACATGTCCACTTGGGAGAAAAAAAGCTGCAGCAGCCTGCAAATGAGAACAGCTGTATTAGGGCTTCGACATAATGCGTATTTGTATTTAAAAATTTGAAGTCATTCTTGCCTTTCTTCTTCATCTTCTTCTTTCATCGTTGTAAAAAAATGATGTTATAATGTTTGAAATAATGCAGTGAATATAAAGCAAATACTGTAATGCTTCTATTCTGTCAGACCACCTCCTGCATACAAGGTACAATGCGCTGAGAGGAGCTTGCGGAAGAATTACCAAGGGCAAAGAAAGGTTTTAATCTCAAAAGAAAGAGAGAGAGATAAGCTAGAGAATGTAATAAAAGAGTGCCTCATAGCAAGTGGAGAAAACAGGTCAACAGCAAATCATTGAGGACAAAAATGTAACAAGATTCAGAAAAAGGAAATCAAGGCTATCCAGACTTCTTCCAACAAATGGTAAATACATCATAGCTGAGACAGTAAACCTCTTCCTTAAAGCCTTGAATCATTTTACATTTAGATATGCAGGACACGTTGCTTTTGTCTGGTTTGGTTTCCCACCCATTTCTCTGGAGCTGCTGCTGGGCAGTCTGGCACAGAACTACTGGCAGGTCCAAACTGCTTGAACGCTGCACAGATTGGCTCAACCAACTGCAATAACCCAACAAGCTTCAATTTGCTGTCTGTGCTTCATTACCAGAGAAGTAAACTATGGAGGTCTAATGTTCTAAAGACATACATTTTTACTGAGTACCACCTTTTCTAACATGGCTTTTCACAGAATAGAACAAGTGAGAAGGGACACAAAGACTCCAAAAGCCTAAGCCAGCACCTCCTGTGCACCTGCAACTATTTGGCCATACCTCAGAGGCAGCCTGGAGATGAAGAAGAAATGCAAGACTCCAGTATGATTTCACATGTACAAGAGGGTTTGCAGTCTCATTGCAATACTAAACACAGGTGTCTTTTTTTCAGATATTCAACACATCTGAAAAAATGGTAGCCACATGTGTGAGCGGTCAAGCGATCACACTGGTCAAGGGTCAACCTAGGTCTTAGGAAGCTTAGAAGAACACGACCCTTTTCCTCAACACAAGTCCAAGGGACAGGAGAATACAAGGACACTCTGGAGCACCTGCGCCATACAGACAGGAGTGCCTGGGATCTCACTGAGCTCATCTGCAAATAGCAGAACAGCATTTTCCTGCAGATCCATGAAAAAGCTAATAAAATTGATGGTCTGGCTTGGTCACACCTGGAGAAGTTAAATAGACGGTTCCTCATCAAAATGAGGAATGTAAGTCAAGGCATTTCTCTCTGCCTGAATTGTATCTTTTTTTTTCTTCCTGTAGAACCAGCCTTGTCTCAGCGGGTTATTAGAGTCCAGGTAGCTTCTCACAGCTATGCATTCTCTAGTTTCTGCAATTTCAGTTTTCAGAGTTCTCCCCTGAACCACAAAGAAAAGAAATAGCAGAAGGTCAGACAAAAATGTCCAGCCTTCTCAGACAGCTCTAATGGTAATCTGGCACACCTGGTTTCCTCTCTGGAATTGTTGGTCAGATATTCCTCAGCAACCACAAAAATCCATGTGTTCCTTTGTCTGAAAGACTATGATGATGAAATAAGTTGGCTCTTTCATTGCCGTGTTTGGGACATGCCTTCTTTAAAATACATGAGGTGAGAATTAGGTCATACATCAGGGTTGTCATGAACAGCTGAGACATAGACTTCAGCTCCAAGTATGAAAATGCAATCTCTGACAGAATTCCCTTGCTGCTTGTATATGTATCAAAATAGATTCCTTCAAGAGCTATATTGATCCTTTTGAGCTGCACAGCCCCATCCATACTTAACCAAAATGCTGGAAGACAGCATTTCCTTGAAAACAGGACCAAGGAACAGTATCTTAAGTATGCGAAAAAGCATTATCTAAAAAACAGCTAACGATTTGTTGAGACTCTCGGTTTGTTACTGCCAATGCTGGACCACACTATCAGATGGAATATTCTGGCAAAGACTTATCTCATTACTCTGAAATGCATTTTCCATTTCATAATGCTATTTAAGATTAGCATAAGGAACTCTCGAAATAAACCAAAACATTGATTATGCATGTTAAGTCTATTCATATTTAATAAGACACTCGAAGTTCCTGAAAGAAGACTACATGACTAAAATTCCAATTTGAAGTTTTTAAATGGGGAAAAGACAATACATTTTAGAAACAGAAACGCTGTATTCTCTGGTATGCCATATCCTGGCTTATGGAGTTCAGGTGACGTACAGAAAACTTAGCAGTGAAGTGAATTACAACACTACTCACTTTATGGCCCTTTTACACTGGTGTATTTGGCTGGTGCCAAATCCAGCATACAGTATCATATTGTAAATGGGAATTTAGTTAGACTAGAAAGCGTGACTAAATAGGTCCCTACACCATCTGGCAGTAGATGCTCTTAAATACAGAGTTCTACACCGACATGTTTCATCTGAAAAACAGAACAGCTTATTGAGTTATGCCACCTTTGCACAGAACGGGCATCTACAACCATTTCAGACTTTCAGGAAAACGAAGTAAGGACACACAAGAGTACTTCATCTAATGTCAGCAAAGGGTTTGTGTATGGAAGCCAAAATTCCTTTTTGGTTTTGGCTAGCAGTAGGAACGTAAGTTGATAAACTGACTGTCTTCTAAAACATTTTTGCGTGTTTGGCATCGAATACGTGCCTGTTTGGTGAGTAGTGTAATAAACACAAAGAATTACTGTGTGAAGGCATTCGGTGAGATCTCTGCAATTCAAAGTACCGTTCCGATGGCCTGAAAGTGATTTGGTAACATGGTCTAGGAACTGCCAGTGGTTATAAGACTGGTATTCCACCAACTTGGTAAAATCTGGCTTGTTATTTTCACTTATAGACTGTAGGCATAGAATTAATTTCATCTAAGATTAGATAGCTTGTGATGTAACTTCTGCAGTTGGACTGGATTTCTTTATATCCAGTGGACACAAATAGAATAGGTGCAATTCATATAACTAGCTTTGAACATGTGTATGTGTTTGGAGTGTTTGAAAATACATCTATATCTAGATGACGGGGTACCAGGCCTAGGTACAGTTGTACACTATGATAAGAAGAGATGACCATGAGCTAAAATGTCTACATGGGGGTATGTAAAACAAAAGTTGTATCTGATTTAGCTCAGGTAGGACAAGGACCTTTGGGAGACACTTTTAAGAGTGTTAACATTGTACCAGACTAACTGGCTCAAAACAGCATAAATGGGTCAAAGAGAGCTCACATGCTTTCACTGTCCTCACTTGTTACCAGCCGTACATCTGCGCAATACAGTACAGCAGCATGGAGCTGTTGATCATGTGTAGCTTAGTAACGCACATTTTCCTAACAGCACAGGTTGAATCCTGCACCGCTACAATAGCTGCTGTGGTTAGGTAATTTTGAAATTATTTATGAAGGTCCATGTTGAATCTGATCTGCACCAGTATATAGATCTGTTTGATCAACCTGCAATTTTTTTTTACTGAGAAGATGCCTGTAATCAATCTGATGTGCCAGGAAGGTGCAGATGAGAAGAGTGGTCTTCACCAACGTCAAACTTATTCATCAGCATTCTCCAACCAATTGTTCTCCTGGATGTAGATTTTCATAGTACCAATGGACCTTGCCGATCATGTTTGGACTGGACCATTTCACATGTAGGCAAAGCCAGTTTTCACATGTAGGCAAAGTGTAACAAGCCATTCAGAGGTTGAAGAGCACTATGGATGTGGTCTACAGGTGATCAGGAGCTCCCAGTTAAGACTGGCTAATGGTTCTGTACACTGAACATCACCTGTGAAGCAGCTTTTGCTTGGTGAGATGTGCTAGTTGCTAGATGGATTGTTTAAATCATGACCAACTTTACAGTAGCTTGGCATTCAGAGGTACGCTTAATGCTCTCCTCACTGAGTAAACCTAAAGCAAATTACATACTACTTGCATTAAAATCATGGGAAGATCCTCTCCAGAGCTGCAGTGCAATTTAAAAATTATACACACATTTGCAGAGTCATTCAGTTATGTCTTTGTTTTAATGATTTTTTTTAAACATTTGTATCATCAGACAAAACATTTAGGTCATGAGAAAATATTTATTTTCAACAGCATGGACTTTGAAAGTTAGTTGAAGAAGGCATGTTCAATGCTATGACTTTTCCAATGCTGGGTCAGTTGAAACAGTGTGTTGTAGTGCATATATTAACCAGTTGCTTTAAGGAAATGCAAAAAGACATAGTGAAGTAGGAAGTGAGTACAAACATTCAAGGCAGTAAAAATGCAGAATACTGACATATGGCTGAAAAATGTACTTTTTGCAATGCTCTTTTAGTATCACACAAAACTAGCAACTCACTTTAAAATATTCTTTGTCAGCAACCATACTTCTGACCATATGAAATTATTAAATTTAATACAGTCTTTCAGCTGGAAGAGATATTACGGTCTAACGCTCATATCAAACACTTAGATTTTGTTATCTTTGCTTGTTCTTTAAGATAGTTTCAACGTACTGCACCAGTATCACATAGGTTTGTATTTAAAATTGATTTGTATAGAAACATGCAAATAGTAATGCATGAGGGTTTTATATATTTGATTATAATTGGATGTATTATTGATAGAGCACACCAAGCTTTTTTTGTTACATTTTATGCTGAACTGTTCCATTTCCACACCTACCAATTGCCGTCACAGTTCTCATGGCTTATCATGTGAAGCCAGAAAGTTGAAAAAGGAAGAACATGTTTACTTAGGACACATACTAATGAAAATAATTCTTCTATAGATAGATATATCTATCTACATATAATTAAATTACATGATATTTTTATCAGCATGAAATGTAAAAAAAAATTTCTCCAAACACCCCAAACTGGTAGGAAAACACAGGTAACTGGCATAATACACTCTTAAACCAGTTTTGTATAAGGCTTCAGCTTTCCTGATGAATGGGACTTAAATTTTTAAGTAGGTCTGTATACATTTTAGTAATTATAACTTTATATGTCACAATATATTCTTAATAAAATAAAAACTCTTTTGTTGTAATTAAAGATAGCTAATTACCTTCTAGACAAATATGACCTTTTAGAGAGCAGGCCGTGTCTAAAGTACAAGAAGTATAATTAAGGTGCTTCCATGTTTTTGCTCTCATTCTTAAAAAGTACCACACATAAACAATTGCAATAATTGCTTGCGGACATGCTTTTCTTTGGCTTTTACCATATTTCTCATAGCATGTGATCCCCCGTTGCAGAATTTTATATTCATTACTTACTTGATTTTGTAAAAATGGTGTTATAAAATTTAATGGAACAGAATGTTGGATGCATTTCCTTTGTCACAGCTACACTTTTTTCTCTTCCTTTCAGAATTCCCATTTGCATCAAGCAGTAACTGCAAGCAACAATAAATTTAAAGCTAGATTTTTTGCACGTTGTAAACTGGGTAGGACCAGGAGTTACTGACAAAACCAGCTGGTCATGCAAGATTAGCAAATTCTCTGTATTCCAACGCGTGGCCATCTAATCTGTCCTGTTTCCCCCAACACATACTAACACAATGAAGCTGGACAATGGTTTAACAGCAAGTGCATGTGACAGTTCTGGCAAGACTATTTTTGTTTTGATTAAGCACATATTTTCTCCGGGAGGGGCTAGAAAAGCAGAGCCTTTTTCTTCAGGTCATTCCGCTTCCAAAGTGCCAGACGATCAAATTCCTCAATGCTCATTTTGAAGACTTCCTGGAACTCTTCAGGGGACAAATGCCTCTTGAAAATGAAAATACAAAAAGTATCATTAAGCTCTTCTGCGCACAGGAATATTTCTGCCCTTCCTAAGTTTTAAAACACACCACAAAATAATGCATTAGGGTTTGCATTTAAATTCCCAAATAGGTTCTGGAAAAGACTGCACCAAAACCAAACGAGCATAGACCAACTGGGAAATGAAATTATTGATGGCAGTAGTGACTTTTTATAAAAATAATCTTTTCAATATAGTTCCAACTGAGCACAAGCTGTGGTCTTCGGGAAAAAGATGTGTTTGTTTATACATGGTGCTTGATGATAGAGCACACTGAGGCAAATTTAAGCTATTCCAGGACTTTGAGGAGACTGATAATAATGTAATTTCAGAGCTGGATTTTTTTTGCCTTGATCTTTAATGAGAGTGGTGGACACCACACTGATCCACTAATAAGAGCCTTGTAACAAAGGAGAGAGCACACTGCTAAATTCTTATATCAAAAATGTGCTTATCCATGGGGATAGACTCATATCAGAAGTCCAAGTTGGATAAAGTTGTTGATTTTTTTTTTTAAATGCCAAGAACCATGCTTCTATTTGATGTTTTCATGATTCAATATTTAAAAAGAGAAAGAGAGAAAAAGGGGAGAATACCAACATAAAGAATTGGAAGGAGGTAAGACAACAAATGCCTAATAATTATACACTCAGAAAAGGCAGAAAAGATAAATGTGTTAATTAGAAATGAATATAATATAAATCTTCTAACAATTGTGGACTAACTCTTGCTCAAGCATTTCATTATCAGTTCATATCAGCATTTCATATCAGTTACGGCTCTCTGTTTCTGATGTGTTAAGCACACACTGTTGAAAAGAGACAGATTAAGTGCAATGAGAATTACAAACTGCAATTTTTAAACACGGACTCTCTTCTTCCACAAAGACTTCCTTGAAACCTGGGACCACCCCTGCAATCTAACCCTCTCCTCCCCAACCCAGCTTTAGGCTTGAAGTCCGCAAGGCGCGGCTCTCCTTGCAGGGAAGCCCCAGCAGCCCCGTCCTGAGCACCACCTGCATCCAGAAATGAGGTCCCCCAAAGCTGCTAAGCAAGCACCTGGACGTGCCTCACACAGCAGAATCAGGCTCATCACACATTAGACAACAGTGTTACGTCAAGGAAAGCATATTGGCTGTTTCATCTCACTGTCTCCTGGTTGCAGGATTTCCCAGGAGGTGAGGAACCCGGGTTGAATGTCCTTGTCACTTGGAGGAGGCTCAAAACTGCCACTTAGTCCACATCACTCACTCTCCAGATGCATGCCAGCAAGCCAGCCAGGAGAGTAATTTTAAAGGAGATACAGTCCTCATGAATGTGGATAATGCTGTCTCCAAATGCTGAGTGCAAGGTGCAGGTACGGGGGTGTAAAGCACTCCCCAGGGGAAGGGGAGCCACTGGGTCCTTTAGACCATGTTTTTACTGGTAGTTCAAACAGGCCAAGGTTGTCTATAATTTGAATCAGGTCCCAGCATCATCTGAAAGAGTGCTTGCCACTATTAGCCAAAATCGTGGAGCATGCTAACGTGCCCTGGTAATCCCACGAGGGTTTACCTCACCAGGACAGACACAAACCCATTGCCCTACCTTACAAAGCTATTTTTTGGGCAAATTTGAAAGTAAAATTTTACTTTCCACTTCTTAATAATGTGTTTATCTTTGTAATGTAAATTACTCAAGGAAAAGTGATGAAATTGTTTATAAAAAAACACTACATTTAATTACCTTGAATGGTCATTATGGGCCCTCGTGGTTTCTTAAAAAAGGACAGCCTTGGTTTTCTTCCCTTGAGATTCCACATATTCAGAACAACAGTGACTAAGAGTTTGGAACCGAGCCTTCATTTTTCATTTGACCAATGATAGCAACCCACCATAAGCGCTATGCATAGCATGGAACAAACACGCCATGCATATTTGGCAAAGGAGATCCTGTTTCGCATGGAAATGAGCAACATCTGACAATGTATTTTAGAAACAATCTCTCGCTGACAAAATTTAATTCTACTGGGTTTGGAAAGAAGAACTAACTTCTCTCTGCACTGATTTTTTATAATATTTTCCTGGTAATCTGTTGGACAAATGTGAACACGCTTAACTTCAGCAATTTCTCACAGCAAGGAACATGTCTGTAAGTTGTGGACTGAAAAAGAAGTGTGGATGAGCAAAGCATATCATATTCAGTTTTATCTTGCTTTCTAGATTGTGGATAAGACTTGAGATGTCCCCTCACTCAGGAGAAAGCAGTGACAAACTGTAATTCATATGCAAAGAGAGACTCGGAAAGCCTGTACCCTGCAGGTAAACCCACTTTGCCAAATCATCCAAAACCACAGAAAATGTAAAACTTTAAAAGGAATTCTTTCACCATTTTTTTTTCCTGGGGTAAATTACACCAGTTTCTAGGAAGAATGATGGTCTCATCAGATCTGTTTCAATGCTGAAAGTCAATGGAGGGAGAGGCAGCAAGCCCCATGTCAGGCCTCCAGCCTTTTCTACAGGGTGCCAAATACTTGCTACACCTCCACCTCCCAATGAAGCTTGACACCAATCTCAGCACAAGCTCTGCAACTCCCCCTTTCCGAGGCTGTACCTTGCCATTTATCATTTTCCTTTGCCCTCACGCTTAGTGAGCTTTCAGTCCACATGCATCTATGAAAGCCAGCATGCATTAGATGCGTGCTCTGCTCCTCTGCTTGTATCCAGATGACATCACCTTCATCCCTTGCATGCACTCATTTTCTAATTATACTGAAGCTGTGGTTTATACCAGCACCAATTTTTTTCCTCACAGAAGTTCTCAGTTAGTGTCGCTTGGTCAAAAACCAGTTGAGAGTTTCCAGCCCAGGGATGCAATAGCAGAGATTGAGATGGGGAAAGCATGAGCTCACTTATTTCCACCTCCCATTCCACTAGGCACTTTCTTTGCTTTTATTTCTCCTCCACATACTGTCCCTCATCTCAAGGACTCACAACTAGACTGCAAATATTAGCAATGTTTCTTACTTAATCAATGCATTATCCACATACAAAATTAATTCTACTAGCAGGAACACTTCCCCTTTCGTCTGAACCCTCTCTGAGGACACCAGTATGTGCCCAATGCAGCATAATTCCCACTGTTTTCCCCGCATCTGAGAAACTTTCACCATCCCTTAAACATTATGGGCTCCAGCTTTGGGACTGACCCTAGAAGCAGCAATGACTACAGCTCTGTCTGCACATTTTGGAATAAACCTTGATCCCAGAAAGATGTCATCAAACTGGCAAAGCTTCGGATAAAAGCAACAAAAGTAATCATGGGTTGCAGAGTTTGATTTATGAGGGAAGACTAAAAGGCCTAAGTATGTATAACTTAGCCAAATGATGACTAAGGGAAAATATGGTAAATGTCTACAAGTATTTGAAGGGTCTAAACACCATGGGAATAAGCCAGTGTGGGAAGTTATGTTCATACTTTTCTTTGTATGTGTGATATTAAATTTTATCTGTACTATTGTTGGGACTTTCCTAAACCTTGTAGCTTTAAGACCTAGAGCTCTTCCCAAATAAAGGCAGAGAAAATGCAACACTAAGAAATCTTAGATTGATTTATCTTTCTTCTCAGCTGTCTGAATATTAATTCGTCTTAACTGAAGCGTTACGTTGTCTCATTAGTCAAACAAAAGAAGGGAAATTGAAAATTACGCGTAGGGAATAGGGAGGATATTAATCTTGAGGTATGAAAGAAGATGTGTGTGTAAAGCTATGCTTTACAAGGCCAAGAACACGATTTCTTTTTTTTCCTTTTTTTTTTTTCCCCAGGATTGGATCAGCTTATAATATCCAGCTATGTTAATAGTACATCACTGGGCCATTAAAGGAATGGCCAAACTTATTAGTAGAAGCAACATTCCTTCCTTTTTTTTTTTATTACTGTTGGCCTTGTTTACATAGGAAGTCTGGGTGTTTTACAGCATACTAGTAACCAATTCTTAATCCCCTTTGTGACAATTTGGCCATATTCAGGCAGCTTAACTCAATCTACTTCTCTGCTCTGCATCAACGGCAAAGCTGGGAAGGTTGCAGACGCTGAGGGGAGTACAGAGGACCAGACAAAGGTCCCCTTCTGCCCACACTCCGAGATGACTGTATTTAAGTGAGCTCAGCTTGGAAGCTGCATAGTGATGTCAACATGATGCTGCCTGAAAGCCTTGCCAAAAAAAAGAAGGTTTTAAGATGGCTCTTCACTGAAATGACTGCTAAACTGGAGCTAACAGCATCAGAACACGAGAATTTTGGATGTATTTAAGTGTGAAATTGTCACACTTAGAAAGCACTACCACATCATATTGTTTTGATAAAATTGTATTCATCTGAGGGTTGTAAAGTCAACAGTGTTCACTCTGTTGTTCTGGATAGCATTCTGTGCCAGCTTACAGGGGAAATCAGAAAAAGAGTGAGATTCAAGTTCAGTAAAGTGCTGGTCACACAAGATGTGTCCACGGGTCACAGCAGTGGCTTTGTGTGGAAGAGGAGAGTCACATCTCCAGAAGCACGATCTCTGACCTGCACTGACAGCATTTTGGATTAGAGAAATGGGGTCACAACACTGGGATCCCACTTTAGGAAGCCTCATGGTGGCCTGCAGCTTGGGAACTGAATGCTGCTGCCGTAATTCCTCACCTGGATGTCACCTACGTAGCACAGTGCTGTGTAAGAAGGGTCACCACACCTTGCTGCAATTATGTAGCTAGTTCTCCTAGAACACACACATGTGCAATGGAAAAATTAAAATGCAAATGCTTCTTATTAAGATACACAGAACTAAGCAAGGGCTGAGCTAAACCTCTCTACTGCAATGCAACCACTATAACGGGAAATCCTCACGCCCTACGAAACACAATCATTAAAATGAGTGGTACAGATGCGTGCTCATTTTTTAGTCTCTCAGAACAAAAGTAATTTATTGCACATTCAAATACTTACTCCACAGTGTTATCTCAGAAAGAAGTGGTGCTTTTCCCTGTAAATTAATGAGGCTTGTCTCTACTTTTCTGTGGACTGCTAAAAAGCCACCGATCATTCTAAATAGAGCTATAATGCTTATTTAATTAAATGATATTTCTTTTCCCCAAGAATAATTGTAGTTTTAATGAAATTCAGAGATCGTCAAAACTAATACTTAGGAAAATGGCACTAGTGTGAATAAGTCACAGAAAGGGAAAATTGCAATTAACCTACAGCTGTACTGCAGCAAGCTGTGACCAGGTCACGCTACACAAGCATGCTCATTCTGTGTTAGTACTTGGATGGGAGTCTTCATGTGAAAACCTGCTGATGTAGGAAATTCAGAGGATACCATACCTCTTCTTGAGTCAACATTGAACCAACGAACCAACATGGTGGATGGCGGGAGGTGATGAGTTGAAGATGAGAAAAATCACAGTCCTAATTCCTAGAGGTCATTTAAAACCTCAGGTTTTTTTTTCTATTTTGCTTTTTGTTATGTTATGTTCATAGGAAATGACAGCTAAGCATTACATTGCCTTTGCTTGAATCCATAGTGAATCTTTCAGCTAGTCTCTCTCTGAAGCACTACTGTGTACTCTATTTTATAGAGTGTAACTTGAAATAGTTTTCCACTTCAATTCCTTTTTGTTCAGAGTCCCTGTAACACTTCCAACCTCTGGTCCACGAAATCCAAAAGTAAAAGCTACGGGATCTTTTCCAGAGTCTTCAATTGCAAAATAGTAAAACTAAACTGGGATTTACTGGGAAAGGTTTATCCACAGGTAGGTAAGCATTTATGTAAATAACCAGATCTTAGCTCTTTAGGGCAGCTAGTGCAGAGGCTTTGCTGGTGGGACATAGTCTTTTCCTGTATTCAGATTTAGAATGTTAAAAGTATCTCAACTGAATACATGTGGAACAATAACGGCCTCCTCCCTCCTTCAGTTTTTCTCCTCTCCCCCTCAACTCCCTTCTCCTGTGTCTCTCAGAGTTAGCCCAAGTATTACTTTCAGATGCCTAGTCATAATTTTCTGGAAGAATGTATCTTTGATCTACTGAATTTTGAATGTTCATTCTGCTTTCACAACGCTTGCACTTTGCCCCCTTATTTCTGTGGCATCGCTGGGGCTCAGCAGGCTTTTCCGATGTTTCTTTTAAGCCTACTGCATGGCTAATTACAAAGCTGTAATTAGCCATGTGCCACAGTCCCAAGGGAGTATTGAATGTTATGCTCATCTACGAAGTAATTAAGCTTCACGCTCAATAAATGTTTCAAACTATTAAGTAATTATGTGATAGAGAAGAGAACGCTAAGAAATGGCACGAGTTGCCACCTAATGAACTTCAAAAGGTATCAAAAGATAACTAAAGCAGCTCCGTTGATCAGGGGATGAGGCAGTAGCTGCTACAATTGTGGTTACACTAGTTGAGCGCACTGAGTCACAGCACTGAACGGCTGGACAACTTCAGGAACCGAGCCTTGGTAGGAGGCGTAAGGTCCCCCTCTCTCCTCTGCTTCCACATAGTAATGTGGGTCCCAAAAAAGGCTCTCAGAAAAAGCAGTGTAACGCTGAGGAACGGAGTCTGAAACCCTTCCCCGTGCTGATGTCACCCCAAGCATCTATACAAGGCTCCTGGATCTGTGGATATATCTCGTTTAGTATCTCAGAGTATCATGCAACTTCACAGAGAAGCCGCATTCCACTCATAGAATCTTTAAGGTTGGAAAAGACCAAGATCATGAAGTCCAACCATCAACCTAACACCACCATGTCCACTAAATCCTGTCCTGAAATGCCACGTCTACACGTTCTTTGAACCCTTCCAGGGATGGTGAACACCTCCAGGGAAGCCACTTCCTTTGGCAGCCTGTTCCAGTGCCTGACCACTCTTTCAGTAAATAATTTTTTCCTAATAGCCGATCTAAGATATCCACTTAGCGCTACTACTGTGGGGTATTTACAATCCAACCTCTTGTGAAGTACCACAAGTCACACACAAAATATTCTGTAGTAGCATTGCACATTCAGTATGTTCCCCAGCTGAGTAATCCATAAATACATAAGAAGCTGAAAAGATACAAGTATTTTTCTCAGAGATATCAATATAGTACCTACACAGCTGTACACATAAAACATCCCTGAGGACAACCTGAGCCATCATGCTGTCATTCAACCAAATGAGCTTTTTCATACTGACATTTACATAAGTAATTGTCTTCAGCAGACTGCTGATTAAAAAATTATATAATTAAGAAAGTATTTCATAAATAAAACTAAAACTATGAATCCATAATGAAGAATGAAAATACATAGAAGATCTTGAATTCCGTTTTATTTAGGTACAAAATATCTTATTCTTAAAGCAGATTTTCCAGTTTCCCTTAGTTTGGGCTTTAGTGCATCTGTAATATGAATGTTCCATATCTAATCCCTGTTCACTCCCACAGTATTTTCACTCTGATAGGAATTAGCTTTCATACATATCACATGATTTCTAATGCATATTTGCATTTTCTAATTGCTCCTTTCATAAGGGCTTTGAAAACCAATACAGACATCCAGCACTGATCACCACACAAGCATATGCCCAGAGTAAGAAACACCACACAAATATTTTGCAAGTTAAATAGTGTGAAGTTCCACTGAAGCCAGTGAATTGCACTTTCTCACTCCAGGGTATGAAATTCATGGTGAAGTGAGCCTGTAACCTCAAATTCAGCCACAAACTACAAACTGCACTTCTCTTGTGAAAACACACATCATTCCAGTTTTGCTCTGATTTTCCCCATCTGAGCTTCAGAGGAGGTGGGACACACAACATTACTTGTATGAATGATATCTAGAAGCTGGGCTGTTACAAATTCAGGCTCAGTTACTGGAAACCAGTCCTAAAATGGTTGCAGCCCAGATGGCTACAACCCAGGGTGATTGTTGAACAAAAAATAGTGGAAAAAAATGTCATCCCTAAAACAAATCCAGACAAGCAGTTTCAGGAGGAAAAGCATGTTTGAATTAATGTGCATGTTCTGTTCAAACAAGACCGCACCCATGTTTAAATCTCTCGTTTCTGTTTACAAGAGTACAAGGTGGCAGATGAAGGTTTGCTACTTGACATTCCAGAATATTTTTTTCCTTAGCAATTGTTTCACTGTATTCTTGTTAAACAAAGAATGAACAGGCCCAAACAAAAGTGGAATTATATACTTTCTACTGTATTTGATAGGCATGAATGAATAATGCTTTTAACTCCCTGACATTCACAAGAAAAGGCTAAAGAAATGAAGATACATTAAGATAAGAAAATCAAATGAAAGCACTAAAAGATGGTTTCCACATGGAAGACTCTAACTATGTGGGCTTTCAAAACTACCAGCCTGTGACTGCAAAAGGAACCTTATACTCTGTGATAAAAGCAAATTCAGGAGGAAAAAAAAAAATTCTACAGAGCTGGGCATGAACCATCAATTTGAATGTCCAAGCACTGAATCTCATTGCTGTGACTGAACAACAGGCAAACAATACCAATCTAAGATAAAAGTGTCAAGTGCATGCTTTTAAAAACCCAACTTTTAAAAAATTTGCTTCCGACTTATATTTGGCTTTGCTTATATTTAAGCCTCTGCATAATAAAATGACCCTTTTGATAAAATGTTCCAAGATCCAATTATGTATTTTTTCAAATGCTATTGCAGCAAGAGCACCCAATAATACCATTTTAGAATCAGATTATGTTAAGACTTTGTCTTCACAGACTATACTAACCTAAGCAAATTTGGAACTTAAGGAGAACTTCAAAGCAAGGCCAACTTTAAAATTAGACCATGTTCCTCAAGGCCTTGTGCAGCTGAGTTTTGCATGCCTCCAGGGACCGAGACTCCACAGCCTCTTGGGCAACCTGTTCCAGGGCACTGCTCTCCCAGTGAGGAGTTTTTCCCTTACACGTGACTGCAATTTTCCTTCCTGCAACTTGCGACTGTTGCCTCTTGGCCTTCCAGTGCCTACTTCTGAGAAGGGGATGTTTTCCTCTATAACCCCTGTACTGCAAAGTTGAGCTGCTGACTCATGTTCAGCCTGTTTTCCATCAGGACCATCAGGTACTTTTCTGCAGAGTTGTTCCCCCATCTTGGGCTGATGAACGGCATTATTCTGTCACAAGTGCAGGAATCTGGATTGACCATGACTGAACTTAATGAAGTCCCTGTTGACCCATTCTTCCAGCCTGACCAGGTCTCTCTGAACAGAGGCTCTTCTCAATAGAGCACCAACTGCTCTCCAGTTTGTCATCTGCAGACATGGTGAGGGTGTAATTCCTCCTCTTCATCAAAATTGTATAATCCAATCCTGTTCTGCTGCTTTATTTTTTTCTGCAACATTACCTGAATTAACTTGTTCTTGACCATTTCCCTTTAGAACAGCTCACAAGAATGCTGCTCCGTTCATCCAACATGAGAATAAACAGCACTGTGCTAGAGAGAAACTTCCAAAACCATTCCTGGGCCAAATCCTTATCTAGCATAAATTCCTTGCATTTCTCCTCAGATTATCTAAATGAAGATCCAGGCTATTAATTCAAAAGCCAGAGTGCCAGTAATGTACTTAAAAATCAGCAGGTCGTTTATTATAACTCGTTCTCAATGCTACATGTATTAGCTCACTGTTGGCATTAACATCTCCTCGAGGAGCATGAGGAGCTGGGCTACTTCTGCCTCACTGCTCAGTTAGAACAAGCAAACAAAAACATGCCGAGTGTTTCTACGCTTAGATATATGTGCTTTTGAAGAAAGAATTCCTATTATTTGAATGCATTTATTACCAGTTGAGGCTTCCTAATCTCTAGATACCTCTTGGGCTTAGAAAAATAAGCACTTTTACAAGAAAATATTTTTTATAATCCTTAAAATAAATTTCTTACACAGCAGCATAATCAAAAAAATACTCACAATGGGAGCAAAGTTAGGAAAACACTACCACCCATTAAAACCCCACCCTCCTGTAGTCTTTGACCATCAGCCGAGACCTTCATTACAGTCTCTCTTAATTTGACCCAAGGAGCTAATACCATTTACTTGAGGTCACTGTTCATGACAGAATCATTTAGTACAGGAGACTTCCCTTCTAACAGGGAGTCGGAGACAAACAACAGTGCCTTTTCCGTGACATCTATGCCATGACATCCTTCAAAGTTCATAACAAACTGTTTCACAAACACGAGCCTGCTTCAAGGCAACTTGCAAGAGGGCTGATAAATAAAGCTAGCTCATGCTGATTTATTCCACTTATTGCTCCTAAGTAGACTAGGAAATCAGAAACATCACATGTGAGGTATTCTAATTATACTGCAACCAGTAAGACTGCTTTCAGGTTTGATAGATGACACAAACCACAAAGGTTCTAAGTCTCCTTTCATTGATACCACCATTACCATTACCACAGCCATCACGGCCAGGAGCTCGTTCTGATTTGCAGCAGTGAGAGCAGGGTGAGGCTTCAGCCCACAAAACTGATCATCACAAAACTGGAATATGAGAACATGGATTTTTTCTTAAAAGATTTTCCAAGATAAATTACTCCACAGTTTGGATAGTGCATGGGCTTAGCAGTGCTATCACCATCACCACTTCTGTGGGCACAATCCAGCCCTTTCAAGAGTGACATTGGCTATGCAGGATGAGAGCAGATCAGCTGGCAACCCGTTCTGCTCGGAGAGAGCACTTGCCTCCTAGAGATTCGCGAGCACCAAACCGTAACCTCTAGCAAAAGTGAAATGGAGCTCAAGAAGAGGTGAAATCTAACCTTAATACCTGCTTCCAGTATGCCCAGAATTGCTTCCCAAAAGCTTGAAAATACCAAAATATGCTAAGCGGGTCCTCTACTCACAGATGGAGTGTGTGTATGCATGCACGTGTGTGTCTAATCCTGGTGCAAACCTATAATCCCACATAGTCTTGGGCTCACTGAGTCCCAGGTCTTGCCCAAGCCTGAAATCTGATGAATGCACAAGTAGGCAACTAAATTACAATCTCCTCCTTCTCCTGCCACAAGAGGAAATAATGATGAACTGCTTTTCTCTGCAAAGCTACTTATTTCCAGCAATTCTGCAATGCAGAAGGAAGGGACAGGGAGGAGGCCGGCAAGGAAAGCAACAGCTCATGCCTGTCACCCAGCTCTGGATATGGTTTGAATGTGCAGATGAGCTGCTGCCTCTGTTTTCCCAGGAGTTATAATCCTATTAAAATGCTACTAATTTAACTGTTTAACAATCTACCAATCCCTAATAAATGCAAGATGGTCTCCAAAGGAGCCCTTCCTGCAGACGCACATGTTCAACAGAACGCAGCAGCCAGCAGGATCAGCCTGGTCCCCTTATCGCTTTCCTGGTGCAGGTCTGAAGCAAATCTTGTTTACTGTTCTTTTTGCAGACCTCTGTGAGATCTTTGAAGTGCTCGGGCTCCTTGAGCCATCAGGCACTGGGCTGCACCTGGTGTGAGGCAGCCTGAGCAACTCCAATGTCAAACAAACAGCGATCCCAGCTGAGGACAGCGTATGAGCTATGGATAACGGCAGCCAGGACAGGCATGATCCATCCAAAGAAAACTATACGTTGTCTTAAAAAAACAATTTGGAGCTGCATTTGCTATTCAGATCGACCTGATGTGTTTAAACAAAGACTCTAATAGACACACATACATATATAAGTATACATATAAAAGAATCTTTTATAGGATGTGTCCAGAGGAGCATTTCTCCAACTCCCTGCTTCTTTTCCTGGACTCATTATGCTTTTTATTATTGCTGTCACGCCTTGCTATACCCCAGGCTTAAAACAGCACATGTTTGAGGCTCTTTTTTCCTAACAATCAAATCAATACCACTTGCTGGGTAATCAGGTGACAAGCACATTGAAGAGTTTAAGAATATAACACCATTTCCAAAATATACTACATGTATAAGAATTTGGTAAATTTTTTTTTTTTAAAGATTTGATCTTTAATGAGGAGCTTTCTGCTACTTCATAGTTTTTCTTCTTTTATTGCCTTAAGATTAAAGTTTCTTTCTTTTTTCTCACATTATCAAGCTAAAAATACAATAAATTTATTTAAATATAAATCTTCCCAAAAGTCCAATACTGTTAATCATATAATTTTTTATTGAACTAAGTATTCTCCTTAATAGTAATTCACATAAAGACACATTAGTTTAATAATTTATGTGAGTCTTTATTCAGTCCTGTCATTACTCAGTCAAAAAAACCAACCTCATGAATTTTGCCTGAACATCAACATCAGGATTTCACCTTTGGAAACTAAAGTTTCCTTTACAGTAAATTGTATCTGCATTTCTCCAGCTTATACTACTGCTCTTTGAGAGAGGTGGATGCTATAGCAAATCTGTAGCACAGTGATCATGGACCATGGATCACACAGCCAAATGGCAGGCTGAACAAGAGGATGGACCAGAAACATAGGTCCATACATTTTGCAGGATAAATTGAACTTTTTAATAATACTCAGTATATTCTACAGGAATAATATTCTACAGTGGGTTTTTTTTTTTACAGGAATTATAGAAAACAAGTTTCCAGCTTTCAATATCCTGTAAAATAATCCAAAACTAATGGGTTTCATCAGTATTTTTGTAAAACACCATTTGGGCAGACATTTGGCAGGTTTTTGGCTATTCTTTTTTAGCTAAATTGGCTACATAATAGTGCTTTGAAATAAAATATAATATGTAATGTTATTCCTCTATTCTCTTTTCTTTCATTGCTATTACTTGGGCACAGGAGTAGCTAAGATGATAAACAAACAGGACAAAGATTCGCAAAGCCATCAAGCAAATATCATTCCTACCTCTAGCCTGGTCCTGTCCACATCCTTAGGCAATTTCACACGAACTCGGTTTGTTACAATAAGTGTTTCATAAGGATAAATCTGTTAAAAAGACAAAAGCATATGAACTCCAGCCAAATCTGATTCTGATGTGTGAAAATGACAGTGTGGGGAACTTACTAATATAAATGGTACATACTTGCATCCTGATTTGACAAATGTTTCACTGAGACAAAAATTAACAACATAGAATAAAAAAAAGGAACACATGTAACCTTGCTAGGAAGTGCTGAATCTGATTGTTCTTCCAGTGTTGGAAAAGCCCTTCTTACCTTGTATTCTGCAAGAGAATGAGAACAGGTTCACAGTTTAGAATTTATAGGTTTCTTTTGGAGTCACCGTAATGAACATTTAGGTACATCGGCAATTTGCTGCGCTGCTACATTTCCCTTACAGTTTGCAACAGTTCTGGGATAACTGCATGCACAGTAAGCATTTGACCCCAAAGCTCTGAATGCCTAAACCATTGTCTATTACCAAACTAAAAGTCCTCGAAATCAAATACTTAGTACAGAAAATCCATCTCCTGATGCCATTGGTTTACACAGTGAGTATGTCTGGCAAAATTGGGAATTTCTTTTTACAGGAGGCTTTTGTGCAGAGTTAAGTCAGTCTATCATCCCAAAGTCCTGCCCCTATTGATCCTTACTGAAAGTAGTTAAAATACATAGATTATTACAGGCACGTCAATTTGGGAACATGTATGATAATCACTGAGTTAATACAATATTCCAAGATGCCAACATCCTGCACTTGGGCTGACTGCAGTGGGAATAATGATAGTGAAGAAAAGATGATTTGGGGATGTGGGGATAATGATTCCTGGATCTAAACTAGCACAAAAGTATTCTAGTTAGGCCAGGATGACTATATAGGATATGACTGCCACAAGGTCATCTATTCACATCAATAATTAACTGTAACCGGGATAGTCAGTATGTTTTCATAGACCTTTTTATGGCCTGAAATGAAATTAGAGATGTTTACTTTTCAAAATCTCTACTTTAAACTATTCAAACATAGAGACAAAGATTTGTATCAACACAGAGGCATGAAGTGAAACATGAGATTTTTGAAATGAGATTAAGCGTCTTGGAAGCAAAATTCTACTCTTCCTCATGAGTGGATGCATGTTGCTAAATTGCTGAGCTATTTTGAAAATTCCAACTCAAGTTCCATGCTAAGTTCACAGTCCACTTAAACTGTAACAAAAAAAATATGAATGCAAATAAATTCTGCTTTTCGAATTCTGTACATTTTAACCACACTGTAACACAAACAAGAAGTACAATGGACTTTTGAAAGAAATTACATATGTCTTGAAGGAGTGATTATCTTAAATGTCTTCCCCTGATATGAGATCATCACCACAGAGGCTGTTGCCACATATTGAGGACACCAAGACTGACTCAGCCTGGTTGCACCACTTTATGATGCAGGACTTCAGTCAGGACTTTAAGTTTGGTTAGATAAAAAGAAGATTCCCTGTGATAAACATGATGCTGAGCTTGTCATTATTATGTGAACCTTGGGAAGATCTCAGAATAGTAACCCTTATGGCAATATGTTAACAAGCATCTTCAAAGGAAGAAAACATCAAATGGAGTGGAAAGGATCCTGCAATGTACCTTTCATCCCCCAGCTCGCCTCCTGGTCCGTTTCGTATTGGCTCATATTTTCAGGCTGAAAGAGAAAAAAAGAAGCAGTGTAGCAGCAAAATATACCACAAAACCACTCTGCACATTGCTGAGAGAAAAAAAAGCAAAACAGGTGGTACCACATAACAAAAATATAAATCCTTGCGAGAGAGAAAGAAAATAAAATCTCATTCGAACTTGACCTAATTGCTCAAAGCAGGCATCCTGAGCGCTCACAACACCCATTGATCTATGACTGCAGAGATGGAGCTCTGTCTGTAGAAGAGGATGGAGTGTTAAGTGAGTGCCTGGGTCCTCGGAGGCACTGCAGGTACAGTTTGCTGCCTATGCTGTGAACTCCTACAGATCAGAGAAAGATAGAGCTCGGATGTCACTCCGAGATGCAGTTCAGTGTCATATTAACCCACCTCACCGCTTTTTGAGCTCCGATTCTCTGCAGCTTTCAATAATGTAGGTGTCAGAAAGCCATCAGCCACCTCCATTGGATGACCTGGCACTAAGGTTAGACTGAAACTGCCTTTCCCTGCGATGCAGATGTCTTACTGCAGTCATCACAGCAGACCAGATCACTTAAGCTGCATTGCAACCTGTCTCGTTCTGCTTTCTGCTTCACACTGCTGATGCCACTAAGACCAGGGAGAACAGTGCTTATGTGCCATAGCTTTGTTTGACTCACTGTCTTTTTTCTTTGCTGGCAAATGCTATGATGACAAAGATTACAGGAAGTCATAAAAACACTACTGTATAATTTTTTTTTCAGAGTCTCATTTTTGCCTGTTAGGGTACCAACAGTGTGCACAGCTACGCTCACAATAACCTGCAAGGCTCTTTATTGTTTGTTTTTGGTTTATTTTGTTTTGTAGCACTGGGATGGCTGACTAAAAATAACAAACCACAAAAGTTTGGTATGAACCTGCAATCCAAACAGAGGACATCCATTCCGAGAAGAATTTTCACCTCAAGGATTTGACCACGAGCAACCCTTTCAACTTTCCTACAGTTTTCGGCTGTCCCTCCCTTTAGGGGGGACAAACGCTGCCATCTGCTGCTTTCATATGACATTGCATGGCTTCAGCCTGCAAGCCCAGCCAGCTCCACTGCTGCTGGAGTTTGCTTTGGCCTCATCTGTGTGAATGGAGCCTTCTGATGGCTTTGGTCCCTCACCAGCACAGTGGCTGGGCACAAGTTAGTCCCTCACTTGCTTCAGGTTCCTGGTAACAACTATTCTGAAAAGCCAGAAAAAAAGCTGTTGACTCCTAAGTGGGGACAGGTTTTCTAGAACCTTTCAACTTCCTAAATCTCATTTGATGGAGCTGCAGTGCCACTGGTTCTTTCAGAGAGGAATTCAAGCAGTCACATACGGATGCAATGCAGGCACAATTAGTCTTGTAATACTAACTCAAAGGGATGGACATTTCAGTAGCTACCGAAACATTACTTCAGCGACTCTCTGACAGTTGCTTTCTTGTGACTCCTTCCAATGACCTGCAGTTTGACTCTTATCTTAGGGGAAGTTTAACCCTGCTCATGTACTTTTGCAGCTTTCACATCTTCCATTGGAGAAAGGAGGGAATTTGAATGAGGTCCTGCCCATGTAATTTAGACACAAATCAATCTTCAAAATATAAGTGCACATGCATCTAGGTATTGCCAAATTATTACTATTAACCCTAACGGGTCTGTACCTAAAAAACATAAGCCATGAACTGAGAATTCATAATGCTACATGCCAGAAAGAAAGAGACCACAGTGTCAAAGATGCCTTTTTCCTAAAGACTTACAAAAAGTATAAAAAGGATTAGAAAAAGAACGCCTAGTCTGACCTGATCATAATTTTGTTGTGCATTTTGCTTTCTAGGTTGCTGCCTGTCAAGCTCTCTGTATTGCTCCCTCCTTGCCTTAAAAGTATGACAACTGTGTGTGTATATACCTGTAGATATATACACATACGTACTGGAAAAAACAGAACAGACGGTTCAAGAAAAGCAATGGATATGGGCTGCTCCACCTTTGCTCTAAGATCATTACTTGCCTAATTAAAGGCCTAACCGTCTCTATCATTAATACAAGCTATACTGTGATCTATTAGTATGTGTAGCTCATGCATTTTGGACCTTTGTTTTGGGAGGGGAATCAAGACTCCTAATGCTCATGACACACACAATCAAGAGGAGAAGCCTCAGTCTGTCTTCCTCTTGCAGACAGATGAACTGTAACCCACATAGGGTATGAATCTGTCAGCCAGAGCTGGCAGCCAAAACACCTTTGAAGTGCTATTACTGCCTAGATTTTCAACCAGTTACTAAGCTGTCTGTTTATGATACACTGTTGCCTGGGGAATGCATTTAAATATATACCTACCTGATGTAAGCCGTTCTTTCCATAGCCAGGTAGAGAAGCAGACTTAGAATATGGAAAACCTGTAAAAGACGTAACATACAGCTATAATTTGTGTAAATCCTTTACAGCCTGCTAAAACACAGACTTCAAGAAAACAACCAGAAACAGCCATTACAAGATCGATATGTGCATTCTATTAATGGGATGAAAAACAACTGAGCAATGCTCATCTTTTTTCTATATTTAACGTACACGAACATGTGCAACAATGTCTATAAATAACAGCACGCCAGGATACACTCACCTTACCGGGCACGACAGGAAGAGAGTTGTGGGACTCACACTACGGAAGCCTTACGCAACTACATGCTGCAAAGCAGATAGGAGAGCCTGTGAAATCTCTGCCCTCCACTGTGGTGTTAAACCATGACTTGGAAATGGGATTAAAGGTACTGTCATTTTAGAGTTACATCACTTCTGATCATGATGTATGTGGTCTGGCTTTGGTTTTGTTTCTTGAAGAGAAGGGTTGGTAATCTACCACTTAAAAAAAAATTGCTTTCTTTAAAACAACTTCTAGTGCTTCAAGGGGAAAAAAGCATAAATGAAGATATGACACTGGATAAAGTGATCAGTGAGAGCATAAACACTCAAGAGAAAGAAAGCTTTAAAATAAGACAAAATTGTCACAGTGGTGTTACCATGAACAAACTGGATGCAATACGGTGATGAAACAGTGTGTGGTCAGTATGAAACAACTGAATAGCCTTACTTTCAATACTAGAGTCTAGTAAGAAAGTTTGGAAGTTCCTTTTGTCAGTGAAAGGATAAAAAGTGTCTCAGGTTAGTTTTCAGTTAATAAAAATAATGCTGTATAGAAGTGACAAGCTGAATCAGTTCAAATTGAACAGAGGATGAACAAACACGTCTGTAATAAACATTCTTGACTCCAGTACAGGAAACTTTGATGAATCGATGCAAAGAGTTAGAGAAGTCAGCTCGAAGAACTGAATGTACAACACTTCTTTCTGTCAAAAATGTTGGCAATCTGTGTCCAAAGGGGAATGCAGGAAGGGAATCCAGACCCCACTGGATTAATAAATACCCTAAGGAGATTATGAGGAATAAGCATACAGAAAGAAAAAACAAAAGATAGATCAGCAAAGAGCTCGTGATGTGCTGAGATAAAGTGAGAAATGCCAGAAGTCAAGCTGAGTTAAACACTGAAAATGATATTAAAACAAATAGCAAAAGGTTCTCCAGCTATCCAAATAAAAAGAGAACACAGAAAAAAGAAATGGGATCACTGGGAGTTATGCTATGTCAGTACACAGCAGAGGTGAAAGGTAACCTAGGTAGGGCTCCAGCAGTCAATAGTATTTCACCTCCATTTTAGGAACAGTACTGAGCAAGGAGGGAAAGCTAACGGAATACAGGTATGCCAATGAATCAGGTGTGACAGAAACATAATTCAAAGTACTTAATGTACTTGAACAGGGAGCAGCAGGGTCACAGTGAATTGCAAATCCAATACTTCTTACTATCGGAGAACAGCAACTACAGTTTCTACATTTAAGAGCGGGAAGAAGATAATGAAGGGCTATCAGTTTGCTTCCAACTTAAGGAAAAACTGAACAAAAACATTGAAGGAAACAGAAAATTAATTGTAGCCATACAGATTTTTAATTGGCTTGACATAAGTTAAAGACACAGTGCCAAACTTGCTTGGTAGTTGTCTTTGTTAGGAGAAATTACTTCTGCATAACATAAATTTTACTGGATCTCATCTAATGTGATATCATTACAGTGCTTGGTATTTGGCTGCACGTGGAATTAAATGCAAATCTGGAGAAGACGGAGTTTATAGGAGGAATTATAGGGTCGGTAAGGAAATAATGAAATGTAAGAAATGAGTAGTGAGAACTGAGCAGTGCTGATACAGAAAAGTGTCAGGATGGATGGGTGCTGAGTTGAAATTACCTCATGTTTTCACTAATCCTCTGGACACCAACAATAGTAACGGGCTAACAAACTTTGCTGTTAAAACAAAGCTATAAAGCACTGCCAATATAGAGGAGGATTGGGATATCATAAAGAACTGGGCTAACCTTGAATATTAAAATAATAAAAATTGGACAAAATGTAGTAATTTGTAGGAAAAGTCATGCATTTAAGGACTAAGAAATACCCCAAACTTCTACTATTTAATCTGAGAGCTCATGATTTGGAAATTATAGGGACGGCGACAGGCTTAGATAAACAGCTCAATCACAAGATGACCTTGAGTTGCTAATATAAGTATAAAAAAAGCAAAAGTTGGAAATGTCTGGCTTGATACATGTAAGATATAGAAATAATTGTAGTATTTTTGGGCAGTGACAGGACATCCTAGAGGAATCCTTTGTGCTGTTCTTGTTCATCAGTGTTCAAGTGGGTTAAATTAACTTCACCAGACCAGTGGCCTGCAGGATAACTGGGGCAATAAAAGCTCATCACAGGAAAGAAGGCTTGATAAGCTTGACTTACTTAAGCTAGCAAAATTGAGATGATCTATAAAAGCAAGAGATGTTTCAGAAACATAATCAACCACCGCCTGACAAGTGGTATAAACTACGAGCAGAACTTTTGTTTTCGGCCCCACGGGGTTTCCACATCTGATACAGGGGCATAGTGATGAATACTGAATCAGATCGATCACTTTGCTGTGCCAGTTTGGAAACTAGAAACTTATCATCGCCTGTTATTTGAATAGCAGTGACACCAGAGGGCAAACAGTATAATACCTGTGAGACAGAATGTAACAAAACCAGCACCTCTGTTTCTGTCTGGAAAAAGACGCTGGTGCTGAACATCAGTGCAGAGTTCAATTTCTTGGCTTCTTGGCTACAGAGAAGATGAGTGAGACTGCTTTGTTCTATGGCCAAATACTACTACTCAGCTACGAAGGAAAAATGCACAAAGGTAAAGACCACAGTTCGAGAACAAACACAACACACTTCAGGAGTAGCAGCCAGGAGCTGCCTCCCAAGCTGCCAGGACTCAGCCACGTCCGTGGGCACAAGCGACATCGTGTGGCCACCTGGAAACAAGCCAACAGGCGAATCAAGCCAAAACGGCCCAAAACCAGGCAGCAAGAGCCACTGACTCCAGTGGGAACTGCATTACCCTGAGCTTCTGTTTCCCACGAACTTAGTTGCAAAGTTAAACACATTTTATTTTGCTGCTTCTTTATTTTTTTTAAATATAAAGAAAAAAACATAACACCAAAAGCCAACAACCACATACTGCTCATTACCACATCCAACTGCAGTTGTACCGTTATAGTAGATTTTTTGGAGTAACTGGCCAAGATAAAGCAATCCTGCTCTCTAATTAGGCACTATCTCAACAACTACTCTCTGCATGGATACGGCTCCTGTTTTTCCCAGTAGGATATCCACTCTAACCTGGATATTCTGCAGTTGTCTCTCAGCTCATCAGGGACACATGAACAACAAGGGTTACACACCTTGCTAGATGTCTGCGTTCCTAAATATGTGACACTTAAAATCATGAATTATGGCAAATGATTAACTATTAAACATCTACACGTACAGAAACAAAGAGACATTTACACAGGTGGATGGGAGGAGGTGCAAGCTCTGCGCTCTGGATGCCTGCTAATTACACAAGCCTCATACTGATGTGCTTTGCTGTTAGATCCATTCTTCTGGGCATATAACTAATGTAACATGGCTAAATGTCTTCTAGAGCAGAACACCCCCGCTGTGGTTTGCTGAGAGGCTGGACAGATGCAGGCAGGGCTGTTTGCACAGTATGTTTGGATGCATCACCAGAGATTTGCAGCCTGATGCCTGCTCACCCGTCCACTCTGCAGGTAACCACCTGGCACCAAACCTATGCCTGGAAAGTTTATTTTGTCTGATACTCACTGACTATGCCACAGAGATGAGGCAGAATGTCTGAGTTATAGATCTGGCTGCTCTCAACCATGAGTGCAAGAGGCAGAGAAGCTACTCTTCCATGGCTGACGGGGCACGTGACAGACTGCAAATACACTAAACTGAGTAGAAAATGAATTACTCAGGATATTCATGGGTAACAGAACAGTCAGGTGACTGAACAAAATCAGAAAGAAAGGAAAAGAAATAAATTGTGAATGTCAGGAAAAGAAAACTTCCTCAATGTAATTTCTGAGTAGCTGCTAATTGCAGCTTTGAAGAGGCACAGAGAAACGCTAACAAAAAGTAATGGAAAATAAACCACACAACCTATATTGCATTGGCACAGATGCGAAATTGACCCTGACAGAGGTGTGAACCATGTTTTGCATTTCTAGTTTTAATAGTTCCACAATCCCAAGATAATAAAAAAGCATAAAAGAAATGCTGGTATAGAAAAGTGACAGGTATAGCAATATTCTCATGAAAAAAAAAAATTGGCACCATATGTTGTCCCTGTATAACACAGTTCTTGGTGTGCTATGTACTTCTCCCTACTTAAAATTTGCACACAAGGACTAGTCTCTCAATACATATATAGAAAAGCATCAGATCAACTCCAGAAAGCTCCCAAACATATCTGACGTGCACATTACAATGAAAGGTTTAGGTGTTCATTTTTGGGCAACAACTTACAGATGTTAGGTGTGTGAGGTGGCCAGACTTGGATTCCCCTGCACAGGGAATCCTACAATACACCATGTGCACATGTATCCGATGCCTGGTGAGGACTGAGGAATCAAATCCCTTCAGGTTAAATCAGTGAGACTGATGATCCAAAATAACTTCTCTTCTTTATCTTGTTACAGCCTTGTGACAGACTTTGTAGCATCTGTTTTTCCTCTTCCTTGCATAGCTAAGCCATAATTTCCTTAATAAAAGTTGATGGAGGCAGCTATCACATTACCAAAATGCCCACAAGACTGACATCCCAGCCTTGCTGCCAGACATGCCTCACATTGGATGCATTCTTTTGGAAAACTGCTTACCCAACTTGTTTACCCCAGATGACCTGCTACTGCTGTATGGTGTAAAGTGGACAGGCAGGGAGAGGAACATCCCAGTTACCTGTTAAAATTCATTTAACCTATTTTTTTTTTGTCATTTATGTAATCTAAAAGTAAAATTCAGACTCAGTTCTGATGATTGTTTCCCTCACTTCCTGACTTGCTGAAAAGCAGAGTCAGAAATGTGTAGAACATGCTTTTGGTATTGACAGCAAACATGGACATATGGTCTTCAGACCAGTATTTAGCAACAAAGTTAACCCATTATTCCACCTGGTTAACTAATGGCCTACATACCTGGAAGGTTTCTGTGAACTTATAGGTATAACTCTGAGAAACAATAAAAAATGCCTATTCTAAATTAATCTACGGAGTAAAGTGTTCTTTATGCTTTATCACGATACAGGAGAAAGCGCTCTATTAATATTAAAAATATGCAGTTTGCATCAAGAAGTAATTAGCACAAGTCAACCATCTGCCTGACAGTACCATCCTGTCTACTGAAAAAAGGCAGCAGTACTCACGGGAGTAGCCGGCAGTCGTGCCCTCCTGCGCCCTTGGGAAGTTTTCTCTGTCGGTTCCGGCAGTAAGAGACAGGGACCGGGTGTCCGAATCCGGGGAATTCGTCCTGGTGTCCATATCCCCCTTCAGAATAAGCCAACTGGTCTTTAGCTGGAGAGAGTAAAAGCCCACTATAGGATTCAGGATTTAACATCTGAATGCAGTTCTCCCACTTCACCTGTCTGGGAAGTCTTCTGAACCAATTGTATATTGTATATTTATGCTCATTGCAACTTGTACAATCCTTTATCAAGTCATAAAAGTTGACTCTATCATGGGACTCCCCACTAGATGCCACAGCTACTAAAAACTTCTAACTTCCAGCTGGGCTGAGGGTAGTTTCTCTGTTAATCAAGCTGCCCACTTCACCCCATTTTAGAAGATGCACCATGTCATTCTCTTATTAACTAATCTTCTGTTAACATTTTTCTTGTATGTTAATATGCACCCTAAGTAAAAGTCTGCAGGCTTAGCTGAATCACCAATGTATATATTGAGACTGAGTGAAATTCCATGAGTTATTGCTCTTAATATCAATAACCCTACTTCTTTCCTTACTGTAGAACATAAATTCTAAACCCTCTGGGTGAGAGATTAACCTTTTCTATATGTTCTAGGAAAAACCTAAAAGTAGTAATGATTATTTCATTTATATGAAAGAACACCTTTACCTATGAACGTATTTTAAAAAACAGTTACTCCGAGAAAGATCAGTAAACTACTCCCTTTTGTTGTTTCTGATCATTACCTTCTTACTGTCCTGATCCAAGCTTCCATCCTCCCCTTCCGATCTTCTTGCTGCTGGAAGATTAAGTTAATTTTCAAAATTAGAACAGATTACATATTTTTTTGTCTTCTGTTTTGACTGTGGTTATGCTACTAACATTTTTAAGAGGCAAAAAAAAATTAAAAAATTCCCCAGACTTGGGCAGAAAATTTTATGTGTAGAGCTATGGTTTCACAGAATTACTTAAAATCATTTTGAAATTATTACAGTAATACTCACCCTTCAGGCACTTAGACACTGGATTTTGAACCTATCTTTTTAGGAAGAAACTAGGTTTGGGGAATAATTGGTGGGAAAAAGCCTACACCATAAATTAGGGACAGAATTATATGGTCACTGCACACAGGAGCAGGTCACTTCCCCATTCTTCGGTGTTTCCATCACTGTGAAAGTACACATGGTTACAGAGGTGTTTTGTGGTCTGCACACCTGGGCCTCCCACGTTCCCAAAAAGGCCAGGCAATGATGTCCCTTGATATTACCTCTTCATGAAATCTGCAAGAGAGGCTGTGTCAGACTCTAAAATTCACAATTCTGTGACCAACCACTTTTCTGACTATATTACCCTCTTTAAGAGTAATTTAACAAAAAGAGATGGCTCGTATTTTACTGTTGGCTTATTCTCTTGCAACTTTCCAACTTCCTAAGAAGAAAAACTCAAACCTGAAACCTAAAAGCGATTCATCAGATAGTTCCCAACCATCACATGTGTCTTCCCTTGTCTTTTATGTCCCAGCCTATTGTTCCAGACACTGACTTACACCTCAGAATCTCACAGAAAGATTTTATGCCATATTTCACACCATTGCAGATAACTTCACAAAATTTGAGTCCTACTTGCCTCTGTATCACTCTACATTGTTTTGGGGAGAGTTTAATGGTACAAAACTGGAGTAATGCAATGATCTAGCATAATTTTAAGCCCATGAGAAGTCATCATAACAAGAGGGTTGTCTGCAATGCCTGAGTACAAGGGCAACACAAGGGCTCCATGCAATGCAGTGCAGCCAGAAAATACATTTATTAACAATAAAAATAGTATGATAACACAAAAGCTAAGGCTCAGATCAGACTCTCAGAGACAGAGGTGGGGAGGAGATCAAGTTTCACCAGCAGAAGTGCTGTAACACTCCCAGCGTGCTGGGAACAACTCTGCCCTCTCCATTTCCCCAGCCAGCGTGTTTGCAGAGGATCTGCCCTGTATTTAAACAACACAGGCAAAAGGCCACCACCATTAGCATTTCAGTGCTGTTCAGGTTTATTTTCTAGTGCCATCACACAGCTCACATCCAGACCTTAACTGGTTTTGATAAGGAGGTGATACTTAAAAAATGACAAATTGCAGTCAGGAAAAAATCTACGGGTTAGAGATGAAAAACTGTAACTGAAGAGGTTTTGGTTTTTTTGGGTTTTTCGGTTTTTTTTTGTTTTGTTTTTTTAAATTTAATGTGTCAAAACAAAGCTGGGTCATAATATAAAAGCAGCAGTTTTCAAAGGAAAAAATCAAAGTTTAACCCAAGCATTATTCAGAGATTTCAAATTTCCACAGGATCTTGAGAGCATCTGACTTCAAAATAGTTAAACACCAAGGTTCTATACAGAGATGCAAAGGAGCACAACAAAAAGCAACGGGGGCCATGAAGGCCTGCCCCTCCCAAGTCGCTGAGGGTGCTTTTACAACATGTGGTTGGCAGATAAAGCCAAGCGGCCTGAATTTCATCAGTACTGAGCATTACCTTCACTGCTACATGGGATACTCAGTTCTGCTGTGAACCCCAACGTGAACTGCATGTTTCACATGGATCAGTGATAACATTGCTGAAGAGAAAACCTCTTCATTTTTGTTTTTTAATTTTGAACTATGTTAAAATATTTCTGAAACATGAACAGACACAAAAGAACAACAACACAGGCTCCCGCACTTTCCGACCCCACTTCTCAGCCTGATCTCCTGCATGTCCCATTCTTCCACAGCCTTTTTTTCATTCTGCAGTTGGGTGTTTATAGTAGAAACACAGAAGCTGCAGCTACAGCAAATCTGTTGGGCACTGATGTAACTGAAACCTTTTAAAGCCAAATGTTTTGGCAGAGCTTCTTGCACTTTTTGTTTTAAAGAACATTTTTGTGCTTGTTTGTTCAAACTTGGTCTCTTCAACAAAGGACTGTTCTCTGGCTCTTTTTCAGCATGTATCAGTTCAGTGTCCCGTTAGCCTGAGGAGCTGATTCATCAGCTGCTCATGTGTTCACGCTTTAGCCAGGAGTTCTTCCAGAATAAAAGGTAATTTTTAATTTTTTTTTTAATTTGAAGGAAAGTTCATTGATTTTTTTTGTTGTTGTTTTTGAGTTAAGAGTAAATTCTGTTTTGCTCTTCAGCAGAAAAACAAGTATGTAATTTCAACACAACCTTTCAGAACATCTACAAGCTACAAAAGAAATTTTAAAACACATAGCCTTGTTAATCTATAGAGATTGCTGACTCGCTAATTTACTTCTCTGCTCACTCCAGTGATTACAAGGAACAAGTCCTCCGAGCAGTGCAAATTGACATAATCCAGGCTTCCACCGCATATCTGACAGATGGAAAATTGATATAAAAATGCCTGGCCTGGAACAAAAAAAAAAGCTGCTGCTTAGAATCCTCTTTGGAAACTAAAAATATCTATAAAATTAAATGACACAGCCAGGATACAGGACATTGGAGCCATATCATCAGCCTGTGTAAATCAGTGAAGCTATGCTGATTTACACCAGATGACTGTAACTTTGCATTTGCTCATGGTATTTCCACACATCACTGTAATATTCAACTTCTTCCTTTGTCAGTAGCTTTTTTTGCTCAGTCTGTGTAGTTGCCTCAAATGATCTGTATATCTAAAGACAAGAAGGAATTAGAGAGCTTGGGTAGACTATAAGGTGGGCAGATTACATTAAATCAAGCACTAAACCAAACAGATACTATCTTTTTGCCTTAGACATAACATTAGTTTGTCCAAGATTAGGACACTATGAGCAGAAAATGTCTATCAAAGACAGATACCTAAAGTGCACTGAAACATCAGCAAGTCTGACTTTGTTCAAAACCATATGCAGAAAAACCAGAGGTTATCTAAATCTGAATGATTTGAACGTGCAGTTACTTTAGCATGAAGCACCAGTTACCAGGAATGTGCACAGGCTGACTTCCTCAGTTGGGAGACATCAGCTGGCAATTTTGTTTCTCCTATTACTGTACCAGATCCAAACTAGAACTTCATCCAAAACAGACATAAATGTCATTTTCTGTGAAAGGTAGTATAAAAATGATAACTACACAAAAGCATCATTTTTTTTTTACTAAACATTAATTGAATATCTTAAAATAAATCAATGCCCTCTATCACCACAACAGAAAAATACGTAAAATATATTTTCCTTGTTCTGACCATGAAGCCAGTGATGTATCTGCAGTTCCTTAACTTTTGACTTACAGAAAGTTATCAGCTATCACCTAAAGCCAAAGAATGGGAGAACAGACACAGGGAGCTTTCTCACTCTTACATGCAGTGTGGGAAGTCACCTCTGTGCGGACAGTGCTGCAGAAGGTACCAGGATGGGAAGAGCTGCTCCAACAGAGACACCACTCACAGGCACAGCCTGGACCTTCTCTTGCCAAGAAGAGTGGCATAGTACCACTCCCCAGTCTGTACCCCCAAAGACAGATGCCTTCCTCCACAAAGTGCCTCAGCTACTGCTCACAGTGTGATAAACATCTCTCAGGTTTACTTTTTTTCTTTCATTTGTTCCCAAGCAGGGGAACAATCATGATTAAAATACAATTTTTCGTTTGGGGCAGTTTTATACTACACATTTTATTTTTATTTTTGTCCTTTGCTTCTGACTACAGGAGTACCTCAGTCACGACTTTTAATCAGAAATGTACTTCTGCACTTTCTAGGCACCCTAATGCAGCAGAATCCATACATACTTGTTTCTAAACATTAATAATGGAATTTAGTTTAGAAAAATGAATTCTGTATTTCTAAACCTGTACCATGAACCAAGACCACTGGCAAACGCCACACAGGCACTGACATCAACATGGAAATTGCACTGATATTAATTAGTTAAATATTCAGCAAAAATAATAATAGAAGAATGCAGACTTTATATTCCTATTTTTTATATTTACTAGAGTCTTAAGTCAGATTCTCAGTGGCATAAAATATTACACATTTCTTTCTGTTGTTCAGAAACTCAGACAGCAGTCCTGTTGCAGCGTTTACCAAAGCTTTTCTAATCATATCTTGATGACATTATCAGCTACTGAACTTGTTCCCAACTGCTGTGGTGTGACTACATTTGTTCCAGGTATTTTACAGGTTGACGAACTTGCACATGAAAAGTAGATATTTCATATACACCACTTATCAATGAAGTTTTTTTTTTCCCCTAGCAAGGTAGAAGTAAGAATTATTCACCAAAACTAGATATCCCAAGGCACAGTCTGAAAACAGGAGAGCGATCTTCTACATTTACATGTTTTATAACATTCCATAAATAAGAAAACTGCTTTGAAGTTACTATCAATTCTGAATTACCAAGACACATAAAAATATCATTACCCCAGTTTTAGAGAACTTACTGAGCCCTTGGACAGCGTATTATACAAAATGCTATTTAATTTTTATGTTACTTTTTTTCTTTTTCTGTTTGATATTATAGAATCACAGAATCATAGAATGGTTAGAGTTGGAAGGGACCTTCAAAGGTCATCTAGTCCAACCCCCTGCAAGAAGCAGTGACATCTCCAACCAGATCAGGTTGCTCAGAGCCTCATCCAACCTGGCCTTGAATGTTTCCAGGGATGGGGCATCCACCACCTCTCTGGGCAACCTGTTCCAGTGTTCTACAACTCGCATTGTAAACAAATTTTTTCCTAATTTCTAATCTAAATCTACCCCCCTCTATTTTAAAACCATTACCCCTCATCCTGTCACAACAGGCCCTACTAAACAGCCTCTCCCCATCTTTCTTGTAGGCCCCCTTGAGGTACTGGAAGACCGCTATCAGGTCTCCCCGGAGCCTCCTCTTCTCCAGGCTGAACAGCCCCAACTCTCTCAGCCTGTCCTCATAGGAAAGGTGCTCCAGCCCTCTTATCATCTTCGTGGCCCTCCTCTGGACCTTCTCCAACTGGTCCATGTCCTTGTTCTGTTGGGGGCTCCAGAACTGGACACTGTACTCCAGGTGGGGTCTCACCAGGGCAGAGTAGAGGGGGAGAATCACCTCCCTCGACCTGCTGGCCATGCTCATCTTGATGCAACCCAGGATGCGGTTGGCCTTCTGGGCCTCAAGAGTGCATTGCCAGCTCATGTTGAGCTTCTCGTCCACCAGCACTCCCAAGTCCTTCTCCTCAGGGCTGCTCTCCATCCATTCCCCACCCAGCTTGTATTTGTGCCTGGGATTGCCATGACCCAGGTGCAGGACCTTGCACTTGGCCTGGTTGAAGTTCATGAGGTTGGCACGGGCCCACCTCTCCAGCCTGTCCCTCTGGATGGCATCCCTCCCTTCCAGCATGTCGACATAACGAAAGGCAAAGACCACAGCAAACTAATTTGAAAGTCAATATGCATTTCTTTACAAAGACATGTAGAGAAAACTGCAACAGAGAAAAGCAGACTGTACCATGCTGTTTGTAGATAGGAGGTTTCCTATAGATGTTATCTTTTACGCCAGTGTCTGAGGAAGAGGAAAGAGAAAGGAAAGAATAAAAGAGTAAGCAAGCAGTTCACACCATGTTGCTCTTGTCTCCTCTCAACAACAGTAAAATGCAAATACTCGAACAAAGACTACACATTCAGTGGTTTGTCATTCACTGGTTGTTTCAAAAGAATGAAGCCTTACCCATCCCATCTCTATATACGTAAAACATTGGCTATACCTACCTACGCAGAATAATCCCCCCTAGGTCCCTCAAAATGCTTTAAGACACCTTGAATGGCATCCATTTGCTGAAATGTAGGTGGCTATATCTGCATTACCAATGCATACTTCATAGACAACAAAGAGAAACTGGCTACACTTGTCACTATTTAAAATAAAATGCATATACGGGTACAATAGGCTACTATAACAGGCTTGAGAAGGGACTTCCTCCATTAATTATGAAGAAAGTATACATGTTCAGATACAGATGTTTATACTGTAAATGCCCAATATTCTTATAGGAAATCCTACAGTTTGTCTATGTTTTGAATTATGTATCTAATCTGGCCTTATAGGAATTTTTTGAAAGCCCCCAGAGCTACAGTCCAGGGTTCCCATATATCACATTGTACAGATACCAGATTTACTTAGAACTACAGACCTGAGCAGATACAATTCTAATTACGGTGTGTTTACAGGAATGTTAAGCCAAGAAGCTAAACAGAAATAAACAATCTATTCAACTGAGCAGGCAGATGTGCTTAGCAGTCAAAAAGCTAAACAGTGTGGATGTAAATTTAATGTGCTTGTAAACTGAATGTGAACTGGAAAACAGTATAGTACATATGCCACAGTGAGCTTCTTGGAGGTCTGAAGTCTTCCAGCTATTTTTAATGTCTATGTCAACATGACTCTCTAATTCAGAGAGTGGATGGATAAGGAAAAAACTAAAGTCCCATTCAGCCTTCCCTCCTGCACACAAATACAACAGACCTATGCAGCCTGTAGGCTTAATAACATTTTTGTAGGCTTAATAACATTTGTCATTCTCTGACACCTCTAATACATTTTTTTAAAATATATACATAAGCACACACCTCTCAACTCCTTTATTTCTGAGACTAGATTTAACAGTTAACAGATTTTCACTTATCAGACATTTTCTTCTCCTGTAGTTCAAAGTTTTCCAATCAATTAAAAAAAAATTAATACATTCAGGAGAGAATAAATAGGTGCCAGCAATTGAAGATCAACAGCTAAGTAGTGAATGCCTACCTGGAATATGGAAATGCCTAGGAGCCTGCTGATAGACAGAAGGTGAAGATTTGCTGTCTGAGTACATGGATAAGCTTGGAGTGCTCCGACCACTTTCACTGCCTCCAAGGGGAAGAGCAAAGAAAGCAGATAAAAGAAAAAAATGGAAAGCAAAGTAGAGTATTTCAAGCACAAAGCTTGTTCAGAATGACTTGTTAATCCAACAGTTTTGAATACATGGTTTTTGCAAACTCTATTATTTTTCAGCACAGCGTATGGCTCAGTCTCCAAACATCTCATCAATAATGAATATCTGGTAGATAGTATCAGATTAAACTGCACCACTTGGAAACTAAAGCTTCTCTTTTAACAACACTTTAATGAAGAAAATAAAAGGATAAGAACAGCCACAATCTTATAGTATGTTTTGCATAGTCTTAACTGAATAATCTATCAATCAGGTTTTGGAAAATTAATGCTATGGCTCATAGCCTGCCCCTGAAATCAGTAATGAAATCATTCAGTAGTATTTAAATTATCTCAAAGCAGGACTAGACCACAAAAAGAGACGTTATGATTAAGTCAAATACTCCTGCATGTATCAGCGACAAAAACAGATGCTGAAATTTGATTCTCAGTTGCAAAATTTTCCCACAGGTAACATGCCACAGCATTTTATATTTATGCAAACAAGGTTGGATTATCAAGTCATGGATCTATAATGCCATAGTCACTGCACCAAATTCCAAGATATATGCAGGATTGATCTGTATTCATTTTCCCATTTGTTTTGTCAAATGCTGATTAGGGGCCATTCATTTCCTCTTAGCTAATTTCCCCGAAGAACACGCTATGGCATTATAGTGCTGCTTGGCAAACAAAAAAGTAAAGCTCTACTTTTTTGGGACTTGTAAAATCCAATTAATTTACAGCACTGTTAAGCAACTGGAAGCCAAACATGACATTTATTCTAACATAAAATGGTTGTTAATTCATTGTTATTGTTTTAGTGTGGATGAAGCACGAATTTAATGGCTAGTAATGATGAAATTATAGCAAGTTTTTTAGGGGTAAAGAAAGTGCAGCAGCTCAGAGCACTAGATCAGTACCTGAGTTCTGCCTTCAGAGAGGGGAAGTTTTATAATCATAAAACTACTGGATGGCCACAACTGTCTAGGCCATGCCTATGGAGGTGGTCTCTGCTGAACCCTTGCCTCTGTTGACAAGCAGTGGACGCATGGTCATCGGTCTGTCGCCAAAGCCAGCCTTGACAGAGCCACTGAAGTCAACTGGGGAGTGCCACTGCGTTCAGCGGGAGCAGAAGCAGGGCAGATGAGGTCAGAAGAGCGTGCTGTGTATCTCATGACGATACACTAACTAACCTGTTCCAAGTTTTGTGTCTGTTATTTTCCCAGTTGGTGAAAAATTAAAACTTGAAAACTATTCAGCCATCACCACTCAATAATAGTGATTTCTCATTGAAAAAGAAGGTTATCAGAGCAGTTGGGAAAGTGAAATTACAATTGCACATGCTGATAGCCTAGGGTCCTTCCCAAAAATAACGAAAGAATGATGGCATTAATAAAAATCTGGTGCGTCACCACCAGCTTGCAGTCAAATTGTCCTCAGACAAGGAACCAGACGGTTATTCAGTTTCTTGATTCCCGCTTTGCTCTTGGAAGGAAAGAGGTGGTGACAGGTTTTCACTGCACATTTATTAATTCCCTCTTTCTTTCCTGCTTGCTGTCCAGATGCTTGGCCATCCTCACTAAGTGCAAGAAGTCTCAATGTCACTCCAACTTTGAATGCAAAGGGCAGTGGTAGACACTTATTTAAATAAGGTCCTTTACAGCTCCAATAACCTTAAAAATCTTCATCCCAAAGTGATGTTGCTATCGGAAGATTTTAATTTAAAAACAAAACGAACGTTTTCAAGTGATTTGCACTGTGTATTAATTCCTCATTTAATTTAAATTAGCATATTATTAAAAACTCATTCATATATGACTTGCATGAATAATTACTTCACTGAGCTTCATTACTCCAAGGTGCTGGTATCACACACACATAGAGAATCATTCTTCAGGGACAGGGTAGGGTGTCAGCCAGGAATCAGGAGGAAGCATTGATTAAGAGGAATCAACTTGTAAGAAAAAAGGATGCAAGCACAAGTACCAGGGGACAGCAAATCTGCTAACTGCTCGATGCGAGGATCACCTGGGTGGAGCAGTTTGCAAAGCCATCACCACTAACTTGCTCGAAAAGGAAGAATTAAGGATGAAATAAGGGAAAAAGTTCTTGCAGGCCACTCGTACAAGCTGATGCACCTTTAAATTATATTTAGAACTCTGCCACCGATTTGGACAAACACAAAAGAGCAGCTGTATTTCACATTTTGCATACAAAAGTAAATATTTAATAATAAAGCAAACTGAAGATCCATGTAGAAAGTTCATGCGTAGGAACTCCAGACAGTCATTTAATCCAGCCTATAATAAAAATCTCTAAAATGAGACTTTGCCAAGAATTTGTCTCTTTCAAGGTTTGCCTGGTATACATTGAAGAAGAACTTCAAATAAAGTCTCAGAGAAAATAAAACTACCAGAGAGAGTGATTTTTCAAACTTTTGGTTTTGTCTTCTGCCACAAGCAGCTGCAGGCTGCGATCTGCACTACTGGTCAGTGCAGAGCAAAAAGCCAGAACCATGAACTCTTCCTTGGATTTTGTTTAACTTGGAAAGTATCTGGAAAGGTTTACTTTGAACTTGAGTGTCAACCACAAAAACTTCCTTGTGTCTTTTGGCTGCTGACAGTGTAGGCTGCTCTTTTAACCTTGTGTGTGTGGAGCCAACTCTCACCAGAGCTCAGACCACGCTCCCTTTTCAATGGACTTTCAGGAAAAAATATCATATTGTTTACACCTCGTTCCTAGTCAGATTTTATCTTATCTGTGAGGATGGGAAATCTGATAATAAGTTACAGTAAGAGCTGTTTAAGTTTAGGATTGAACAAACAGATACCACCAGCCTTAGGAGGGAGATGTCAGAGCCTACTCCTGAAACTGAATCCTTTAGTATCTCTGCACATGGTGCATTAGGCTAGACAAAGTTTTTTGAAGTTCAATGACTAATTCTTTTCAAGCTTCCAAAGCCAAATAAATGGGCTTTGGAAACTGTGCTCCTGCACTAGAAAGGCAAGATACTTTCCACCACATTTTAAGTAAGCAGATTTTTAGTAGGGCTCAGCAAAGCATGTACGCTCACTGACTCCATCACCTCAAGAGGAAGACTTACACCAAGCGTAAGTACTTGGAATATCACACTCTGTGATTCACAAGGGGATGAATGTGAAGCTTTCTTGAAGTGAAGCTGTCACAGGATTTATTTTGAAGATGTTTTGAAGACAAAAATCTTTAAAAGACCAGAACCAAATCATTTATCTGCATGACAAAGAATAGCTCATCCTATTGCACTTCATGGGAGCAAGACTACAGTATACTGAAGAATGAACAGGAACTCAGTAATTGTATTTTTTGCTGGAAAAATGACAAACCATTTAATTCTCAGGATGAGTATGATGTAAACTCAGTGAAGTCAAAAGGAAGATTCTGCCTGTTTTAATTTCCCTAGGGTAGTAACATTTCTGCCTCCTGGAAGCTTAAAGAAATATTTTTATGACAATTGTGGAGTGCTGGTTTTTACAAATATTACTTCTAGTATTTTTAACCAGTGAATTATTTTTTTATTTAATTAAAAAAATAAATTAACATGATTTCATTTTTTTTAAAAACTGAAGTGGCAACAATAACCTTGATCTGCAACTATTTCTACAATCCCACTCTTCTCACACTAACCACTTTGAAGGGAAAAAAATAGCACATCAACACCCTCAAAAGGCTCTCAAGATACAGAAAAAACACAGTTGGCAACTCAGAGAAAAGAATTCAGAAACCTTGAAGAGGATGGGGGCAAATCTTCTGACTCATTTTGGACTGAGATGTTAACTCAGAGTAAAATAGTGGATATTCTATACAACCTCTGCAGGGCTCAGGATTACCTATACATTTTAATTAAAAACAGTTTGCCTGCCTCACAGGAACACTGTGAGGCACTGTAAGCTGCTGCTTGCAAAATATTGTAGCTCCTTGATAAAAAGTTCTGCAGAGTTGCAACATATTATAATTTTGATCACATTAATAATAATTGTTTGGGCACAAGATGACGACACTTGAAGGTATCTTCCTCTAAAGAGCAGCACAAAGTAATTGCCGCTGCTCTGAGCAACAGCAGGTAGCACTGAGCAGAAACTCATCTTAACAGGAGGGCTGCTAAGCAACCACAGGTGGGCTTTCGAGTAAAAGCTTTCCATACAGTGAAATCGTGCACTGCAGCACACTGAAGAGGTTTTTCTTACTCAGTACAACAGGTTGGATGATATTATCCAAATTTAGAGGACAGATCAAGAAATTGTTCAGTGCCTCAGGGAAAACCAGGGTGTGCACCAGCCTTCCAAGCAATGTCTGAGAGGCTGTGTGTTCGCGGGTGTGGGAAGGAGTTTTGCAGGTAGACTTTAAAATGGTCACAAACAGTTTAATCTCATCAGCTTTTTCTTCCCAAATTTCCTCGTGGGGATCACATTTGGGAAACTTGAGCCTGATTCTGTTCCTGCTTATACCAGTGAAATTCGGCTGTTGTTGGACAGAACTGTTTCTGGAGGGCTCAATGAAGATACATTAGATCTTTTTCCAAAGGTGATGAGCACCTGCTATTCATTTGAGTTTGCAAGCCTGGTTCCTGCAGAGAGTCACTTCCTTTACTGTAATGGTTACGAAGGCAAGAAGAACAGTTTTGCTTTATTAAATCAAACAGTTGACGAGAGCCAAGGAACAGGCACTGAAAATGTTTGGCATTCATCATTCGTGTCTCCTCCCCGCTCATATTGTTACTGGAGAGGATGGACTCAGGGGAAGACATATGTGGTAGCTGAATGTCTTCTCTTTCTGACATTTAATTGACTAGCTAGAAAAATAGCCTTGCCTCAAAAGTTCTTGGCATTTCTTGTTACTGTCTCACATCTGCAACATGGAGGTCAATAAAAGTTAATATCCACTGAAAAAAAAATTAATGGAAAGGAGACTAGACTCAGTTACTCTGTTTTACAACATTATTTGCTAATCAGTGCAGGTATACTGATTTAACCAGCTTATCCGGCATAATTTTTGGTAATGGTACAAATAATATGAAGAATCCCTAAATGTAGGTTAGAAGGTCAGATAATTGATCATCCAATGTTGGATCCAATGTATAAGCTTGGTATGATATTTATTTAGCATCACCAAAATAGGGTAGACATTGTATTTTAGAAGAAAGAGACTTTTAAATTATTTCCCTCCCTGATTTTCATTAGAAAATCTATGTCTTTCCCTCCACCTCCTTGAAAAACACTTAACACTGACTGAAAAAAGCAAAAATAAAACAACCCATACCCATTCAGTTCTTAAAACTTACACAGTACATCAAGAAAGCACTTGCACAAAATTAAGACAAATTTTATCCAAGTGGAAGCCATGCTTGCACAGACATAAAAGTGAAACACATCTGAATAAGTCTACAGTATCACAGCACGGTTTTGCATTCTTGGACCTTACCTTTGAAGAAAGGGATGTAATGATGTCTGAATGTAGATGTAGGGCTTGGGTGTTGGGACAGGGAGATGCAGCTACTGGTACCAAGACTCTGAGTACCAGCTGGGGGCAACAGAGAGTAAGTGAAAATAAACTATTTAGTTCACTTACTGAAAGCCACAAATTACAATGCCATCCTTTATTTCAGGAACATTTTCCTCCTGATGCTTAGAAAACATATAGTTTGTATTTAGGATTTTATCTTTCTCTGGTTATTGCTAAAAACATCACATCGCCATACTATGCAGTTAGCCAAGGGACACGGGCCTTCTGCAGACAGAAAGAGTATAATGTAAAAAGCTGACAATGTAATGCATCAGAAAATATTCCAGAAAAGGCACCACAAAAAGCATAGTTGCACTCAGGGGAAAATCTGCATGTTCAAAAGCTGCAAGAGGGAATGATATATGCTCATAATGGATCTAATGAAATGAAATGGGGAGAGTCTCGTCTCTGCTGAGAACTGCACTACGAGTGGGTACAGTTCTCACTGCTGTCGGTGCACACTGGTATGACTTGGTTCAGAATGCACCAGGGCACTCAAGTGCACAGCTAATTTAAGCATCTGAAGAAACATCCTGAAGTTATTTGAGCTCTGAAAATTAGACATGTGATTAAAAACATTGAAAAACATTCTCAGAAGGCATCTTTGTTTGCTTTGTTGTAATAATGTCCCGATAACAAATTTTGGAGGATTAATGGCAATTATTAAAAGTGGCAATTATTATGACTCTCTTCTAAATTTTCAATGAGGCTGTAAAACATGAGACTAAATTTCAAATTTCAAATTTCATTCATCTTTCCTCCTTGCTTTAACAGTTTGCAGCTAAGCTTAAGCATGACACAGCTGCCAGAAATTCAGCGGAAACTAATCTTTCCTCTCTTCAGTAGATCTTTGATAGTCAATCTTATCTCCACTTTGTCAAAGACTTTATGTAGTACAAATATTCAACTCCTATAAAAATTGTTTCTGCTACCCAAAAAATTTTCATTTCACTGGAAAGATTAAGAACTCCCAATTTTCCAAACTAGTTTATAATTCTAATGTATTCCCAGTGAAATTAAAAGACACCAAGAAAACAATACAAATGCTCATTGTTTTCCACTCAAAAAATTAAGTGGAGAAAAACCAGAATTAATTTGGAGCATTTTAGTTGCATCTAGTTGTTTCCAAGGATAAAACTCTGTACAGTGCCCTGATATAAACAGGCTTTTGTAAGGGACGCTCATGCAAAGATCAAATGGAGGTGACCCCTCCTCTCTTTGTGACCAGCCGACACAGCTGGTACTACAGCCCAAAGCTTACATTGCTGTAAGCTTCTCAACTAAAGCAACTTGGTGTTCAAAATCCAGCCATTAGAACCACTAGTCACCAGCTCTTACACTGTGGAGAGGAGACACGGACCATAACCCTGTGGTACAAGAAGGGATATAAAGTCACTCAATCACCCTCTTGCACTGCTACCATGCCACACTGTGAAAGTGTTGTGGATTGAATGAGTATCTTCAGGGAGGTTGGGACCAGGATTAAGTCCTTTAAGCTGTTCCATCTTCTTCTTACAGATACATAAAATCAATCTTACTAGACACCTTTTTTTTCATTTTCTTAGATGCTCATTCCTGAAGCACTTGTTTCCTTTCTCCCTACGGGACTGTTCACAGTAAATAAATCACAGCAGCGAACTGCTACTCTACCTTAACCCCCTATCTACCGGAGTCTACCCTACTCAGAACATAAGACAAAGTAGTGGAAATATCTGGAGAATAAATAAGTCTGCTTTTCAATTACCTGGTCTGCTGTAATGCTGAGGAGAATGGGAGGTTGGAGTGTAGCGACCATAGCCCAGCGAGCCAGCAGAGCTAGGACTTGATGTCCTGTACTGCTTGAAAGATCTGTCATCTTGGTCACCCTGAGAGGAAGAGAGGAAATATACCTCATTAGGGAAGAGAAACCACTTCTGAAAAGGCAGAATACGCCTTTTTCACATTTCTATGGTGCGCAGATGGAAGTTGATGTTGTTGTTAACGCTCCATGCAATCCCAATGAAATGAGGCAGCTTTCAACTGTAAGCATCTCCATCACAGTGTGACTGAAGGAGCTCTGCCAAGTACCAGAGAACAGTCATGTGCCCAGGGAAGTCAGCACATACATGAATTTAAAATGTCAATATAACATGAAAAGAATATAACGCTGTAGAAGTGTTGTTTCAGGACAGTATAGTTCCCTGAACATACACGGGTGGGTGGAAGGTGAAATCAGGTTAGCGTGACAGTACTATAGTCACTTTGTACCCATACAAATGGATGCATAATGGTTACAGGCAACACAAAAATCAGCATTTGTTGGCTTCATAACATCACAGAAACAACTGTGTCAGCTGTACAAATTGCCCAATGTACCATATTACAACACGGTGATTACTAGCTAAGTAACTGATATAAACACTCATACACAGCATTAGCATTACTAGAGCAGCATTGTGCAAAGCAAGTCATACAACCCATTTCCCACGAAAACCTTGGCTTCAAGCACTTAAAACTGTCTAGACCCATTCCAAACCTCTCACTCTCTATAGCTGGTTAAATTACAACTGCCATTTGCATATAGTATCTTCTTAACAGTAAAACCATTACTAAGTGAATTTGATGTAGAAATGACTTTTTGTAAACTAGCTATAAAAGCAAATTCAGATTTCTTGTCTCCTTTAAGACAAGTAAGAATTGGCTTCAGTTAACTTCAAATTAAAACAAATCAGGGTAACCCTGCGGAGGCTACCTTATGGAAAGTCATACTCCAAAAAATGCTTCCCCTCTCCCATTTCAGCAGGAGTGCGTACAGACGTGCTATATATTAGCAGATGTTAGTCACTTGTCATAAATCCTGGGACATCTTTAGGCACCTGTTTGACTCCCACTGGATCATTCATCACTTACACACATCATTTAAAGGGAGATCCTACATAGCCCCATCATCGTCTCCCAGATTCCTGTCAGGACAACTTAATTCTATCCATCCATTCATCTTCAGATGAATGCAGTTTCTCATTTGGTTTCTCTGGGATTCTCCTTGACTCTGTGAAAGTGTACAACATTCTTCCATCATCAGTTTTTCTCCTCTGGCTCAAGTGCACTCTGCTCCTTCCACCTTACCCCAGACTGTATTTTCAAAAATGGAAAATCAGTTTTGTATAGTGGTAAGTAGCATTATTGCTTTAATATCCATTTAAGAAGAAATTATATAAAAAAAAAGAGAGAACAACTGATGCCTTCCCAAGCACATAGCACTCTGTAGGTATTCTGCCAACAACCCTCTGTGCCCAGTTTGAGGTGTTTCCCTCCCAAAGTAGCTGCATTATTTAATACTCATTTTAACCCTTGGGAAGAGAGTTGCAAACAGTATAGCAATGTCTAGAAAGTCTTGCAATGATATTTAAATATCATACAATGTAAGCTAATGGGCTATGATGTGTCCAATTGTATGACATAGTGGAATTTTCCTCTAATAAAAATCCCTGCAGCAAAATTGGTGACAAGTTTGCAGATGATGATGCCTAAGCACCCAATCATAGACTCTTTACAGAAACATAGCAAGCATGGCAAAGCTGGATAACCTGGAGAATTCACATAAACAAAACATGGCAGCACCAACCTCCATACCAGTGTCACTTCTGGAATTTAATAGCATGAGTGTTTGCTAACTGATAGCTATTTTAAAGGAAATTATTATTATCTTCCAAAACACCAAGATTTCATATTGATTATTTCTGACCTTACCTTTTGTGTACTTTGTGTCTCTGTAAAGAACAGTCAATCAAGTTCATGAAATCAAATATTAAACAAAGCACATTTTTATTTTTAAACTGTCAATTAAAATACATTTCTATTGGTTAACTTCTCTGTGTAACCAACACTTACAGTGACACTTGGTGATTTACAAGCCTTAATGAAAATTCACAATTCTCCACTATTACCAAAATTTTGCAATATAGTTCTCTTAACATAAAAATGAGATACTGGAGAAATTAGCCAGGCCTCTATGTAATTGAGTTACTATCTGGGAAGCTGCGTGAAATGCTATCACTGCTTCCAAGGTGATGTTTCTTGAAACAATGACTGGCTTTGATTATTAATGCAAATGAAAATAGACAGGCCTAGAAGTTCAGGTGTGTGCAAATGATGTAACAGTATGTGCGCACAAATAGCATAAGTAGTTTTAACTATTTGTGGAATAAAAAAATAAAAAGAAAAAAAGAGAAAGCTATGCCAAGCACTAATTTAAGTCAACTCACGCTGTCAGCTTTAAATGTAAACATAAATCGTATTTCCCAATGTAATTTAGTTAGTAGAGCTTAAAGGAGTGACCACAACACCTTTATTTTGGAAAGCAGAAACATGGATGACAGTGGAGACAGCTGCATACAGATGATCCAGAAGCAGAGCACGTATTCAACACAAGTAACACTGTCACAAACATGAACTGTAAAACCTCATGCACTGCAGAGGCAGGAGGCAAACCCCACATTTCAGACGCTGCTGGTTATCAGTGTGACTAGGTTTATGCATCACAAAATGGGTCAGAAGAGGAGAACAAAGACACTGGGGATTACCTCAGTAGGTGTTGGAGAGAGCAACTGAGGTGACTGCAAACAGCAACACACAACAAATTAGTGATACAAACTCATGCATGATGTTACTTGTGAGAAGAACTCTTAAAATATCAGTATATATGATACAGTCAGGAAAAACACCTGTCAATTAAGTTAGGCCATTTTTTCTTTTTATTTGTTTTTAAATAAGTAAATTAGGAATAAGATATAAATAATTTCATAGAAAGGTTGTGTTGATTTCTTTACTACAAAATCCTGGAGTTTGGTGAGCCAGTACGGTACCCGAGGGTGCTGCCAGTAGGGAAACTCACATTTAAAGCAACTGCCTGAGACTCGACACAAGCCCTAGCTAAATCTGCATTGAGCAGCTCCAAAATCTGGACTAGAACTTTGTTGCTCAGAGTTGGCTGTTTTAACGGTAAGAAAAATACCTTTACTATTTAATTTGCAATTAAACATAATGTAATTTGAAAGTCTGCTGTTTGTTCATTCTCCTTTCAAAATTAAAGGCTAAACTTGGTTAGTTGAGCAGAAATCTACTGAAACTACTGCAGCTGCAGGTGCAGCCAGGATGCCTGACAGGATATACATACGTACAAACTGGGGGACGAGGCTGGAGCGCAGCCCTGTGGAAAGAGATCTGGGAGCTGGGTTGATGGCAACTTGAATAGGAGTCAACAGTGTGCCCTGGCAGCCAAAAGGGCCATCCATGTCCTGGCGTGCATCAAGCACAGCATCGCTAGCTGCTCAAGAGAGGTGACTGTCCCACTCAGCACTGCACCGTTGCAGCCCCACCTCGAGTACTGTGCAGTTTTGGGTGCCTCAGTATAAGGACATCAAACTAAAACTACTAGACTGTGTCCAGAGGAGTGTGACCAAGATGAAGAAAGGCCTCAAGGGCAAGAGTTACGAGGAGAGATCACTTGGCTTGTTCAGCTTGGAGAAGAGAAGGCTGAGGGGGGACCTCATCTCCGCCTACATCTTCCTCAAGGAGGGCAGCTGAGGGGGAGGAGCTGATCTTCTTGCTCTGGTGACCACCCATAGGACACAAGGAAATGGGACAAAGCTACGTCAGGAAAAGTTCAAATTAGATATCAGGAAAAGGTTCTTCGTCAAGAGGGTGGTCTGTCACTGGTACAGGCTCCCCAGGGAAGTGGTCACAGAACCAAGCCTGTGAAATTTCAAGGAGCACCTGAATGATGCTCTTCGTCACACAATTTAGTTTTAGTTAGTTCTGTGAGAAGCAGGAATTTGATGATCCTTATGAGTCCCTTCCAACTTGAGATATTCCATGATTCTATGATATTTTTTCCCCTGGCAATATCAAGGATGTAAATATCTGGAGCACCACAAAAATGTGCATGCTGGATTATGAGCACAGCCCAAAATCTCCTCCCGGTTTAGGCACCTAGAAACAGACTACTGGACCTCACTTTTTTATTTTTTAAGATATCACTGTGGTCTTGCTGACTTAAATGCCTACATCAGCACAGACCTACCTGAGACAGCATTAAACTGGCTGTGCAACCACTACAGGTGTCTCCTGCAGCCCCAAGGGAAAAGGCCCTTGTTCATGATGTAGTGCCTTTCATCTTCTGTTAAGTTTTATGTTTACTGAAACAGGCAATGGTTCCAGTTGTCCCAATAAACCCCTCCTGTCGTGGTCCTGCCACTGAGCTACCCATTAAAAGCAGGTGACAGCAGCAATACTCTCTTTGCTGTGGTTTTATTTCTTTGGTTGGTTGGGTTTTTTAGAGCTCAGTTGCAACTAACCTTCTGTCCCACTCCTGAAAATGCCATAGTGAGGTTCCCACAGTTCACAGCTGCTGGGTCACAGCGGGCAGGCAGGGGGAAACTCCCTCCAGCAGCAGCACAGATTTATGCTGGGTGTGATGGTTTTATAACCACCACCTTGGAGCGTGAGCAATGAGTGAGTCCTCACAGGAGCTGGGCGGAAGGTTGTTTAGTCTGAACAATGCAGACTCCAATTCTAGACCATATATATCTTGATAATACACTTAGTATATATATGAGATTTAACTTGTAAAAAAATATCTAAAATTACAAAATAAATCAGAAATTCAAACAAAAGGTAGATATGATTAGGGAAGAAAAGCTAACTTGCATGACAGGTATTATACACAAATATGCTTCACAAAAACAGAATCAGTAAGATTATGTTAAATCAGATTTCATTAGCACAAACTGCATAATATTAGCTCTGCATATGAATAGGTCGAAATGCATGCATGACATGAGGATGAACTTCAGTTGGACAGTTGAAAGAAATTTGTGCATAGGAAAGTGACCATTGTTGTGTTACCAAAATAACATGGTACACTTAAAAAAAAATCATGAAAGACATTTGGCTTCGCTTCTGATTCTTGCATTGTAATTAGCAATGGCTCCTGTTTCCTACCACATGCATGTAGAACTCCTTTCATAGAAAAACATACTTTAATTACATGTCATCTGTTTAAAAAATGATCACAGAAAGTAATTCTTTAATTTCCACAAACTAAAAAGTCAAATGAACATCTTGCTTGTTTTTTGGAAAGCCTTGTGAATGAACGGATGACATGACTCAATTAACTGAAGTTATAAAAGTTAAGTTTTTTTTTTAAATTATGCACGTTTACGAGTGTTCAGCAACATGTTTAATGATGCACTTAAAATCTCAAATTCATAGTAAAAAAAATACCCATGTTTCAGTACCTCCCCGTAACTATGCCTGTCATCTGAAGAGTAACTGATATATGGAGAATAGGAGATCATATCTGGGCGGTCAATGTTATAGATGGCTTTATTTTTAGGAAGAGCAGCCAAATCCCTGTAGTCAAGAATTTCATCTCCAAGCTTTGCCTGAGAAAAGGAGGAAAGAAAGCAGTGAGAATAAGAAAGAATATGACCAGGCTGCAATCAGAATAGGACAGATAAGTGTTGGTAGAAAATTCATTATGAAAAAAATAAACCACTTCTGTTTGTGCATATTTATATTTACTATATAATGCTAAATATTACTGCTGTTTTCTTTTTATATACTGGTGCTTTCTACTTCTCTTTGTCACTCACATTTGGCTAATAGGAGTAGCATGGCATCATTCCAGTTCCCTTCATTATACCCCCCTTACTGCTAGCTGCACAAAAAGACATGGGGGACAGATATTGTAGGCTTTCAGACAAAATGCCCTTCATTTTCAACTGGTTTCAGTGTGCAGGGTTCCCCTACCACAAGCAGTAGTGAATAATCAAATACATATTTCCAATATATACTCTCCAGATGCTGAAAAACATTAGTCAAGTCTTTAATTTTTCCCATTCAGCTGTGTCCCACAGCTTCACCTCCTTTCCTGACTATGTCTAAGTAGCCCTTAATTACGGGTCACAAACCAGCAGACGATGGTGGTAGACTATTTGGAAGGTCACAGATGCCACTTTGTAAAGTTCCAATCCTTTCATGAGACTCACACAGACAACAGAGGGAAAGGGCTGTGTCACTCCCCATATTCTTCCTGCTACCCTTATTCCAAAAGTATGATTATCAAATGCCACATTTGCACAGATTATTCTTAGGATAACGGTAACTTGCACGAAAACCGTATCCAGCACGTACTGTCTCGTAGATACAAGTTGGCCACATTAAGAGGGCAGCATAATTGTCTCATTCCAGGTTCAGGCTTTCCAGAACGATAGGCTCTTTCTTGGCAGCAAGATGATGAGCAAATCTCACTAGTCTCTGAAAATCTCTGTATGATCAGCTATAAAACTGTAATAAGGTTTTCCACATGCAAAAACACAAAAGTATCCAGTATTTAAGTGTGCAGTGATTATATTTTTCTTAGTATGAGCTGAGAAAAGTTCAACAGATTTTCCAGGGAAGTTTTCTATTAGGTTAATCATACAGGAGAAATTTAGTGTGACAGCAATCATGGCGGTCTGGTGAGGTTCCTAATGACTGGAAGAGAGGGAACATAACCCCTATTTTTAAAAAGGGGAACAAGGAGGACCCAGGCAACTACAGGCCGGTCAGTCTCACCTCTGTGCCTGGCAAGGTCATGGAGCAGATTCTCCTGGAAACCATGCTAAGGCACATGGAGAGCAAGGAGGTGGTTGGTGACAGCCAACATGGCTTCACCAAGGGCAGATCGTGCCTGACCAATTTGGTAGCCTTCTATGACGGGGTAACAGCATCAGTAGACAAGGGATAAGCAACGGATATCATCTACCTGGACTTGTGCAAAGCTTTTGACACTGTCCCGCATGACATCCTTCTCTCTAAACTAGAGAGACATGGGTTTGATGGACGGACTACTCGGTGGATAAGGAGTTGGCTGGATGGCCGCACTCAGAGAGTGGTGGTCAACGGCTCAATGTCCATGTGGAGACCGGTCACGAGTGGCATCCCTCGGGGGTTGTTATTGGGACTGGCCCTGTTCAACATCTTTGTCGGCGACATGGACAGTGGGATAGAGTGCACCCTCAGCAAGTTCGCCAGTGACACCAAGCTGTGTGGTGCCATCGACATGCTGGAGGGGAGGGATGCCATCCAGAGGGACCTTGACAGGCTGGAGAGGTGGGCCCGTGCCAACCTCACGAAGTTCAACCAGGCCAAGTGCAAGGTCCTGCACCTGAGTCATGGCAATCCCAGGCACAAATACAGGCTGGGCAGGGAATGGATTGAGAGCAGCCCTGAGGAGGACTTGGGAGTGCTGGTGAACGAGAAGCTCAACATGAGACGGCACTACACCCTTGCAGCCCAGAAGGTCAACCGCATCCTGGGCAGCATCAAGAGGAGCGAGCAGGTGGCCAGCAGGTCGAGGGAGGTGATTCTCCCCCTCTACTCTGCCCTGGTGAGACCCCACCTGGAGTACAGTGTCCAGTTCTGGAGCCCCCAACAGAACAAGGACATGGACCAGTTGGAGAAGGTCCAGAGGAGGGCCGCGAAGATGATAAGAGGGCTGGAGCACCTTTCCTATGAGGACAGGCTGAGAGAGTTGGGGCTGTTCAGCCTGGAGAAGAGGAGGCTCCGGGGAGACCTGAGAGTGGTCTTCCAGTACCTCAAGGGGGCCTACAAGAAAGATGGGGAGAGGCTGTTCGTAGGGCCTGTTGTGATAGGACGAGGGGTAATGGTTTTAAAATAGAGGGAGGTAGATTTAGATTGGATATTAAGAAAAAAATTTTTACAAAGCGAATTGTAGAACACTGGAACAGGTTGCCCAGAGAGGTGGTGGAAGCCCCATCCCTGCAAACGTTCAAGGCCAGGCTGGATGAGGCTCTGAGCAACCTGATCTAGTCGGGGATGTCCCTGCTCCTTGCAGGGGGGTTGGACTAGATGACCTTTGAAGGTCCCTTCCAACTCTAACCATTCTATGATTCTGTGATTCTATGAACTTTCATTTATCCTTTTTTTTTAAAACAATGTAAGAATTTGTGCAAGCATAAGCAACATGGAAGGAGGAAGATTCCTCTTAACTAAGAAAGTGGAACAAAGCTGCAATAACCATCAAATCAAATGTGTAATCCAATACGTGATTCTTCAGTGAGCTACAGATCTCACCTTCCTTGCAACTACATTAAGAAGCTAAAGAACAATGAAATAGCCCCTTAAAGAAAATAAATCCCTCCCTACTGAGATGCCAGTGGCAAGCTCTGATGCAGAGACAGGTCATGCAAAGACGAGGAGGAGTCTGTCCACCAGGCCTGTTCCAGGAAGATTTGGGGCAGCATTGTACCTACAAGGAAGGCCAAGAAGGCTGTGATAATTTCTTCTTCAAGGTATCCAGGGTTGTGGAGATTATTCTAGTGAACCCAAAGAAGTTCAGAATTGGGAACAGTTAAATGTGAATTACAGTAATTTTAGCCCCTATCTCTCCATGTAGAAATGCAACTTGAGGTCATCCCACTAGACTTCAGAACTGCCAGGAGTAAAACTGACCTAGTTATGTAATTTATTTCAGTTTAAATATCAAAATGTAGGCAAATTTTGATGAAAAAAACATCTTAGAGATACAGTTGCTTTCTAAACACTCAATTCTACAAACATTCAGCCTACATTGTTTTTTGTTTTATTTGTCTCACCTACTTTAAAACACATTGAGTGGGATTCAAATATGCTAGGGAAGGCTCAAATTACAGCTAAAAGGCTTTAAACCATTTCTTCAATAATCTGATATTTTGGATTCTGTTAAAACCATGCTTTAAGTTTACAGTATCTGTTTCATTTGTAGTATGTAATTTTACAATTGTGTAATTGCAAAAAATGATCCTGTATAAAAATATAATCTGATTATATAGTACAAGAATGTACAGCACAGTTATGCAACCTAACATAAACCTTCCACATAGATTTATCTTTGCAGGGAGCTCCTAATTCTCTCTTTGTAAAATTTGGCTAAGTATAAAGACAGACTTTTATTTAAGACTTCTATTTAATGGCATGATTCAGAAATTAACTGATTTTAAAGTGGAATTCAGAGACTCTGAGGGGATGTCTGCACTGGGGTAAATTTTACTCTGGATATAATGAAGCCATCACTAAAGCTAACAAAGAGATGCCCATTAACTTCAAAGGGTATTGGCCTACACCCTCGCTAAGTGCAAGAAGACTTCAAAGTCTGACATAAACAAATAAAGAAAAAGCAGTATGGCTTTAGTAAACCATCTGTATGAACCACATTCAGAATCAGTCAAAACATGTTCTCTTCATCTTTTCTCTTCATCTTTCCCTAGTTGACCACTCAACGAAGAACGTGTCTTCCACAAGATGGTGCATTGTTCAGAATGATTGCATTGTTCTGACCTGATGCCTTTTAAAGTATGAGCACCACAAATTCACAGTTTCTAAGCTTTCACTGTTTTCTCTAAATTCTCTTTTGTCAAACACAATACTTCACAGAGCTAACCAGTTGTTAAAGTCCATGATTTTAATTATCTGAACCCATGCTACTGCTGAGAGTGGCTGTCCTGTGCACACCTTCCCACTCTGCTCTGCCTTCTGTGTTAGCTTTAGAGACATGTAGACGGTTGAGTCTTTTTTTGCCTGTTTGGTTGGCTGGAGATTTTTTCCTGGTTTTTTTTTTTTGGTTGAATTTCGTCTCAAATCTGATTGATTATACCTCTTTGTACCCACTAGTACAAGCACCAAAGTGGAGATGGGAAGACATGGCTGGAGAAGGACAGGGCCACATGTGGGTGGGACCTTCCTTTACATGGGAGCATGAATGTAGGTTTGGTAAACCCAATCATGAAAGCACTCAAGACAAATCTTGATCATATCGGTATGTCATAACACTCTTGTAATAGAAAACAGATGCAAAAGATAGCCAAAGAATCATTTTAATAAAGTAGAAGTCCAACAACATGTTTTTAATTCTTTTTACTTTCTTGTTTGTGAAAGCCAAAATAAGATTTAATCAATCTCTCAGCTTTCTGACAATTAAGCAGTCAGAGATGAAACAGATATAACAAGAACTTGTGCGCCTCTGGGGAACCTTTTTTCCTAATTGACTCATATTTGCTAGAGAACTTTATTCTTTTGCAGTCCCAGCTGCCTCTAAAGTATATTACAGTAACAAACATTAGAGTTGTGCGCCAATTTAACGATAGCCTTTGAAAAAAATGAAAAAGAATATGGAGGCTTGTCCTTGACTTTTAACAGCCTGTGAAGCATATTTAAAGCTGTAATCACAAATATCAAGAAAAACAGTAGAATCCAACAGTTAGATAAATGTCACTAAAAACATACAAATCTTAGAAGAATGCTCATGCTTATAAAAGCAATGAAGTGGTGCATGGCCGGAGAGATAGAGATCATCTGGCCAAAGAAAGTGCTTACATGATAAGAGGCTCTCAGCACAATGAATTGTCTTCATGTGAGTTCAGGGAACGACTTTTTTTGACTGGAAATATACCACTGGTATCCACCAGCACAGAACTCTGCTGGAAGGAGAACTCTGCAACATCAATGAGCATCCAGATAAAGGGCAGCTCCTACACTTCTAGCTCAGTCTTACTCAAATAAAGGGCATATTGAGTTCAAAGTAATTTTTACTTGAAGAAAGAAGACATGTTTGGCTTCAAGGCGCTGTTTTTCTTGTCTCAGTGTAGCAGATAAAAGCTCTTAATCTTCGTACAGTAACCTTTCTGGCAGTGAATTGCACCACCAGCAATTTTCTCTGCTTATGGTCCTATCCAATTAGAATGACTTGCATTCCCAAGGGATACTTGGACAGGACAAAGAACAGACCGAAGAATACTGAAGCTCTCCAAGAGATGTTTGTGTGGAACATTCCACACTTATGGATATTTTTTACCTACTAGTGGTAGCCTTGAGAATTTGTCCATGAACCTTAGCTACAGCAATTATGACAAGCAAGGTCCACCTGGTATTGAAAAAATACTCAGCATAAGCTTTTATCATACTCGTTATTTTAAATTCTCTCTATAAGCCTTCCAGAGCTAGTATTTCTTAAACCATAAACACATCAAAGGTCCTCTGAGGTTAGAGACTGGTATTTGTCAAGGTCCAAGTCCTGCAATCAAACGCATGAGTGTTTTCATAAGCAATCAGACTCAGGCTCAAGAGCTCGATTTAGACAAGTTGTGTTCAAATCCAAGCTTGTAATCTACCTGTGGGCTACACTGTTTACTTAAACTTTCATTTTTAGAAAGCACTGTGGTATTTTGCATGCTTTGGTATAAGCCAGCTCTAGTGGTAATGTAAGTGCTATAAATACAGTACAAAAAAATAACAGGAAACTGCCAGAATTCTGCTATGGTAAATGCAGTATTCAAACATTTCAAACGTCAGAAAGTAAATTCCATTTTAGAGGAATCACCAACTGCACTGGTTTGGAGACACTAGCTTTCTACACCACGTGCTAAACCGTAGGAGGAAGCAAGGGGTTTTCTGCATCCCCTAGAACGAATTTCACCATGGAATACTCACATAGATCACACGGCTTGGGGAACCTGATGTACTTGAAGCAGGTACAGAAATAATACTCTCAGAGGAAGTCCTTGTTTCCTATGGCAGAAGAGAAGTGAAAAAGATAAGAAATAGAGCAGAGAGAGAAAAAATGTAACTGTTACTTCAAAAAGAGTGTGCAAGGCATTTCATTTAATTTAACCTTGACTACTCAAAAATGGCATATTACAGCAAGCTCAAAACATGTAGGCGTACCAAAGAGTTAAAAATAAAAGAACACCTTTAGTCAACCAAATTGACCTTTTAAAAATGCAAAAATGTTACATAGGACTTTATTTTCCCCTCCCTTCAGAACAAAATGGCCTGGAGCACTCCTGGGCTGCCAGGACAGCCTTTGGGCACTATCAGGGACAGGCCAAGATACAAGACGGTATGGTGGCAGCATTTTTACTCTAAGGTTATACCACCAAACCCATCTACATTGCTTCTGGAACATGTCACACTACTGTGCCACTCACTCATGGCAAACAGTGTGATATCCTCCAGAGCATCCTTAGTCAGACACCCAAAAGGTCAGCTTTCCCCTCTCTCATTGTAAGGCTACCAGATTAATTTTAATACTCAACTGGTTACACCCTGTTTTCAAATATTCTGGCATTCAGAGTGACAGACCTTTATTGCTTTCTTTTTGGCAGATTCCTTTCTGATGAAAAATAAAATCACTTTTAAATAACAAAGTGTTGTGAGACACAATATTAACCATGAGCAAACAGGTCCGATATTCATAACTGAAGTTTAAACAAATCTTACTAAGAAATCAATGGTTTTATACCCTCTTTTATCCAGATATCTTAATTTGTCATAAAATATTCTTTCCCATCTACAGAAAAAAATCTGTCCCTGATTGCAAAAAGTACACATTTTTCCATGCACTTAGAATAACCATCATTTAATCTCTCACCAAAGGCTGAGACTTCTCACCTGGAGGTTACAACTGTTCGAATCCAAAGGATTTTAGCATTATTAAGCTGGCAGGTCAAGTTAGCACCTTTCCTACTATTCCAGTCTTTACTTGAAGTATTTGCTGCCTTTTAGAAGCAATATGTGAATATATCTGTATTGTACTGTGTTATCAGAGCAAACAAACTAAATGATCATAACTATCCTTCCACTGATCTTCTTTAGCCCAAACAGCCCTACAGACGTCTCTGAGACAGTACGGGGAGATACTTCTCCATATTAAAAAGATTCAGTTCAATTGTTTTGGCATGTTTTACTGGATTTTTGAATTTTCTCCCTCCCATTTTCAGTTGTCTCACACTGAGGCGCTGGATAAGCTCAGAAGGTCCAAGGAGACAAGTCAAACACTGGCGTGGAAATAAGAGTATTCTCTGAGAAATACTTGTGGCTGCTGTTGAGATGATCATTCAAGATGGGCAGTGTAATTGCATTGCTTTTCTGCATAGTTAAAGGGCATGGCAATTTTCCAGAACTTGTGTAAATGACATGAAAATATCATCAACGCAGTGATGTCACGTGCAAACCATACTTGTTTTTCATTATGTCCCTATGGCAGGCCCAATGTGGTAGACAAAAAAACTTGAAGTAAACTGCATTTCAATACTTTAAACCCTGTTAAGTCAAATGACAGTTTTGGATTAACCTCAGGATTCCCCAGATAAAGCTTCAGAGCTTCTTTCTGTGTCATGTGCATCAGTGGAGCACGTTTTAAGATCATATAGTGTAGCAAGACCTTAAAACATATAACATACCTGGCAAAACATATTTAATAATTCTTAATAATTCCTGGAGTTCTTTCACGTGCTTTCCTCAACTTAGAAGTGCCATCTTGTTTTTAAGAAGAACTACAATTCATTAGAATTTCTAACTTTTGCAATCAAAGTGTAGAGTCTCATCTTTCTAAGGCAATTCTGCAGATTGCTTCCATGCTTCCTTACGCTATTCAGTTACTCCCACAAAATTCTCCCATTTCTCCTCCTGGTGATTAAAAGCTGCTCATTCCACACCCCACACATGCTCTATGTTCTCTGTACGATGCATTATCCCTTTTAGCATCCCCGGTCCATGCCTGCTGCACATAATCTCCTAGCTTTTGCAATAAAGACTCACATCTCAGTTGACTCCATTGCTTCTCTTCACTTCTTTTCTCCGTACTGCACATTTTTCTTCTCCTCCACCTACCTCTTTTTCCTTTATGTCTTTTGATAATCCTTATTCTTTCTCTTGCTACTTCAATGTCTTCTTTTTCAGCTTCATCCCTTCTCCTTACAATCTCACTCACTCATAATTTTTCTTTTTGCTGTCACTCTTTCACAACTTCTTTTTCCCTCCCACTCCATCTCCAAAGTTTTGAAGTGTGCTGCCACTTACTCCTTCTGCTTTTGTCACCTACTTTAATTACATGCTGTGCATATATCTATATAAATATATAGAAAAAATTACCTTTAAAACCAGCAAACTGCAAAGGTCAACCAGAAAATTTCTCGATCAGTATATCCCATTCCCAACTTTACAAGTTATACTGAAAAGTCCATTACTACCCTCTTTGAAACAGCATCCTTTCTTCTTGGCTTATTTTTTTTCAGTGATCATAAAGACTAAAAGATGAGGAAAAATGCAAAGAAAAGGAAAAATGACTAGACTTGGAAAAATTCTTTGAGCTTCATTCTTGTTTGTCTTTTTTTTTTTTCCTACTCAGGCAAAACTCCCGCTGACTTTCAGATACAGATGTCTTCATCTCTGCTGGGGAAGGCGCAGACTCCCAGTGCTCAGGAGAGATGTGTTACAAATGAGTCAGCCTTTACACAGCATCTTGCAGGCACACTTTCTTTGCCTTTGTGAGGAAAAAGGCAGCCAGTAGGAACCCAGTACAACCTTGTTTGCTGTCTTTCTTTGGGAAACAACCCTACTACATTTTCAATAAATTACATGGGGTTTTAGCTTTGCCGTTTCAGTTATTCAGAATAAAATGCTTAGGAAGCCTGAAATACTGCTTGATAGTATTAGGCTGAATCACCAACACTTACTAAAGTGTTTTGACAATTTTAAATACATGTGTACTAAACAATACACTTTACATTGAAATGCTATTTATTTGATATTCAGAACTTGCCATGAAGAATACCAAAGCAACCACTTCCCAAACACATCAGTACAAAAAATACAGCCAATATCCTTCAGGGTAAAGCCCAAATCAAATTTTTTTTCAAAACTGTAATTTAGTCAAAGTTGCACTTGCTAACACACCAGATTTGTAAACACTCTTTTTATAGCTGCTGCCTGCTGTTCTTACTTGTCCCATGTGCCTTCTGTCTAACCCTTGATGAATCAAAGCAGAGCTTTTACAAAGAAGGACACCAGGGTACAAGGATACAAGGATACCACTTGGAGCATCACAGACCAGCAGAACTGTAAAACCCCATACTTGGCCTCCGCATTAAATGAGAGAGTTGCATCTCTGTTTCACCACTTCAGAGAGATCATTTCCCCAGCTACAGATTAATTCTTCATTTCCTAGGGGCATCTTATTAATCTGCTAACCTTGTAATTATTAAGGTTGCCAGAACTCCCCCCTTTTCCCCTTGCGCACAGACAGATGCACAAATCATCCAACTTAAGGAGGTACTTAAAGCCAGAGATTAAATTAAGTTGGAGCTGGCTTGCCAACATTTTACAAAGAAATAATAAAAAAGAAATTCCAAGGAGAAATTTTTTTGCAAAAACAAATAAAGTCTTCTGATCTTTTAAGTGCAGAGCCACATAAAAAGAGAAGAGGTCATGCACTGATCACATCATAATCAGACAGAAGTTAAAAATTAACTTTTTTTTTCTTATTCATATTTTCACATTTTTCCTTATTTAGTTTATACATGTAACTCTTAGGTCAGCATTCTCCTGAAGTTGTAGCTTTAATCACTAAGTAAAAGCAGAATATTTATAGTACATTACTACATTACATTAACCTACTAAACATCTGTCCTTTAAAATTTAAAATTACAGTAGTGAAAAAATTCCAAATCCTTCCCTCCATGCCTGCTGCAAAAAAAAAAAAAAAGGGATAGAGAATAATATGACAAAGGAATAATACTCAGTAAAAGTAAGGTATTTTTACCTTGTTTTTTTCTTCAGCCTTCGCAGCCTGTCTACAAACCGGATGCCAAATGGATGTACCTGGAAAATAAATTTAAAGTTCTGCTTAATTCAGTTCCCCAATAAGAATCTTAAAAGGTTTAAAATAAGAACCTTATTAAACCTTCCTATAGGGTTTTATGAGACACAGCACACTGACTGATTCCACTGCAGTCACTATTTCCTGGATACTGTCAAAGCTAAAACTGATGACTTCTCAATATCGGCGAGACTGATCACATACATATTAAAGATTAGGCATCTACAAGCACTTCAGTATGTGAGATCAGCATCAAAACCTGAGTCCTAAGAAGTGTGACATGGGATCTCTGGAGTTCCTCCAGCCCAACCTCCTGCTCAGAGCAGGTGCCATTACAGCAGGCAGATTGGGGCTGTGCCCATTTGGGTTCTGCGTATCTCCGAGGATGGAGATCTCACAGCATCTCTGGGCAACCTGTCCACTCTCATTGTAATTTTTTTTTTCTTTATATGCAGTCAGAATTTCCTGTACTCTTATTATACATATTCTTGTAACAGTCTGGCCCAGTAGCACACTGTGATGGGATGGACTAGCATTGTGGCATTTAACATTAGCTGAAAATTCAGTCTTTCTTTCTCAATTATTCACTGTACTGATCTTGCATTTCCCGTATGTTTGTCTCTTATAAGTCAAATACTAAAGAACTGCATCAATTCAGGAAAATATCCATCCTAGAGGAAGCAGGAAATACAGAATACACCAATTCTCTACTGTGTGTAAGTACTAAAGAGAGGATCATGAACTGCAGAGACAAAAGTAACCATAAGTGTGAGAAGGAAACTTAATATTTTGCATCACAAAGGAAAAAAAAACCCGAACTTTCAAAAAGTTGAACACATTGTTCAATATTCAGTGTTCAATGGAAGTGGAAGGTGTGTAACTATATAAAATTAAATAATTATTTGTAAATTTTAATAGTAAAAATGAAGTTTTACATTTATGTCAGTCTAAGCTCAGACAAGCCACAAGCTAAAACTCCGCACAGTTAAATAACGTGAGTGCACTGCAACTTCTGCCTGACTAAATGGGAAGCTGAGAACTTTTGTGTTATAAATATTTAATGTTTATACTGGGTGGAGAACACCAAGAAGATTTATTGGAAATGCTTTGTTTTCACAGCAGTTTGATAGTTTTCTAATCAGTGGATTTTGGAAACAAGATAGAAACAGAAAGTCTGTTTTCCAGAAGACAGATGGAGATCATTAGAATTTATTTCACAAAAATAACTCGGATGACACAGACTCGAGCAGTAAAAGACTATCTATAAGTACAGACCAGATAAATTATATTTACTACATTACTGAAGTTTTTTGGGATTGAACCACTAAGAAATATCTTTATAGCACCTTTAAATTCAATGCTAATTTATCTTCCACTAATGAGTTGTCTGAGCTTGCCAACTGAAAGCGTTTGTCCCAACTGCTGCACAAGTTGATGTAAATCTTCCCAATTGTTTAAAGAAGTATTTAGATCAACTTTTTTTTTTTAAATTTTTATTACTCCTATCTGAGGTCGAGAAAAACTGGCTGGGAAACTTTTTCACACAGAAGAAAAAGAGTCCTTTAACCCAACAGTCATCTGCTGGATGACCACTGACAATTCAGTTTCTGCTAAGGAACATGCAACACCCAAAGGAACTTCACAGTAGTTTATTAAGAGGATGAAGAACAAGTTATAAACCTTGGGCTCTGACATTTTTTATTATCTAAGACATCAGGTCAGGCAGTCCAAATACCCAGTCACAGATCTTTGATGAAGTTAACACTAGTTTCTAATAGAAACTGCTCTTCCTGTGAAGACAAAAAGTGTATGATATTAAGCTGGTAGGAATGTTTCATGCATCAGAAACCAAAGCAAGTAAGGTGGGTCCAAATTAACAGGACCTCAGCACACTTTGCGATTATTTAAACTAAAAATCAGCACAAAACCTAAGAAATATCCACCCTTATAACAAACAACTTAAAAAGAAGATGCCTTTTCAACCCAGTTTCAGAGGGTTTGAAATCTAGAAACAAATTTGTAGTTTGGTATCTTTTTTTTAAAGCACTGATTTCCCAGGGGATTTTAGTACTGCTAAGCTACTTTGCAATTGGAAGAACCACAGCATTTTCTGGCTCCTGAGGGAGAATCCATGAGCACAGACAAGGATCATTATGCCCTTTAATGAGCTAGTTCTTGTTGCAAACCAAAGAGACAATAAAATTGTCATTTTAAATAATGAACTAAATTATAATTAGATCTTACTGAGACCACTGTTGTGTTTTAAATAAAGTCTAACTTTTTCAGCTTAATGAATGGTTTCAAAGTATGCTTCTAGAAAACTGTAGACAATTGCAAAGTTGTAATACAGATCTGGGCAAGCATGTGATTTTAGGATAATACACCAGCCTTGCAGTTCCCACATTCTACTGAGCTTCTCTTTTCTGTTTTCCTTTGAAAAGATACTGCCAGCCAGAGACAGAGGGAAAAGCCTTCACTTTTCTCTAGTGTCTGACCCTGTATTTAACTGTGTATACCTTGTTTTCTCTGATCAGCCTAGCATAGCTAAAAGTTGCTACATATGAAACACAGATTTTAGCTCCTATCTATGTTAAATAAATTCTTTTTTTTCCGTTGAATAAATTATTGTGCAAGTTGTTCTCTACTACCACTGAAGTTCCCTGACAAGAAAGGCTGAATTTCTCCCTGCTTAACTTTCTCCTAAGCCATGCAAGCTTACGGCTGCATAAAGTACAGGCATACTGTCTAGAAGGGCTTCAGCTCCACGGCATCCCCTTCTCCACCCTCTGAGGGCAGTTAGGTCTGACTGAGGGGAATTCAGGTAAGGACCTTCAGATTTCCCCTCATACTCAAATGGGCAACAGGTAGAGAACTGGACTTAAAACTGCTTTAGAAAACCTGCTGTCCCACATGTGTATTAACTTTCATTTGGACTATTTATCACTGCAGAAAAATCCACTTTTTTTTTTAGTAAACAAAAAATTTTATAATCTTCACTTTCAAGTACTTCCGTCTGCAGGAAATAACTGCTACCACTCATCCTTTCTGTGATTCACATTTGCTATCGGATTTGAACTGAGAGAAGCAGTAGTGAGTAAGAAGCAACAAGAGTTTGTTTAGCATACACATTGCACTCTTCACTTTCTTTGGTAGTTACGAAGTGAGAACATGTGCAAAACAGCTCAGCCAGGCTAGTAGGCATGGGCAAGAGGGCCATGCTGCCAAGTGTAACTAGTTTGGGTTTGGGGTTCTGTTTGTTTGGTTTTTTTTACCTTGAAGATACATTTCTTCTCCTTCTGCAAACATCTGACTGCACCTGACACATCGTGCGCACGTTGGGTGATAATGTTTTTCTCCTGCCTGTTTGGGAACAAAGGTACAGATGATTAAATACACAGATCAATTTAGCAGCTTCACTATGAGGAGTTTTTCTTTAATCCTCTAAAATATGACTAATTAGAAAAAATTAGTTAATGCCAATTAGCTCAACAATTTCCTACAACCACAATGCTCGTTTTTGATTACAGACAACTCATGATTTAAAATGTCTTGCCTACACAAAAAAAAGTTAACATGCAATAATTAAGTCTCTGAACATATAGAATGGAAACAATTGTATATGGCAAATACATTTTCCCTGTAGACAACCATAGTGTTCACCAACTGCAAGGTAGCTTAGGCCTCACCTGCAGAAGGAAGTTGGGAGGTCATAACCTTGAGCATGCTTTTGCAACTCACTGTATGTTCTTCATGATCTCACGGAACATATACTCTCAATGCACAGCAAAAAACACTTTCCTCAAGGAACATTTGTATCTGCTTTGAAAGTGGCTTTCAGGTAACAGGTACTAAAGGGTTTCCATGAGGAATGCGCGTGGTGTGCCTATGGGACTGTAAGTTCAGAGCTGCCATTTTTGGGTACTGTGCACTGAATCCCTCCTGTAGAGAAGCCAAGACCTTTGCCAATTGTTCTGAGATTAATCCTCGTAATTTAGTACCGCCATTTTCATTGACTGGAATGAGAATACGACTAAGCCCTAAATTTGCTCTGAGCAGCATAGTAACTTGCGAATTTTCATAAATTTAAATTTCCAATTACCTTCTAAAACTATTAATTTAAACTGTTTCACCATTGACCTCAGTGTGTTTTTCAAGAGGAGATATCTACCTGCTAAATAGAGCAAGGGCTTGTCTATGTCAGAACATGAATGTGTAACACAGAAAAGAGTGAAGTTAACCTCAAATTACTATCAGAAAAGAAAACCAAGATTCTTGGATCACGGCATTTATGCAGGACTCAACTTCGCTAGCTTGGCCAAAATTCAGTTCTATGGCCGACTGTGGGCAAACTTGTTAGCTCTAGTTCCCACGAGGAAGTTTCAGTTCACTCTTCTTTTTATGGTGTCATTTGTGCAGACTGCTAGGTGATTTTTGCAACTTTAGACATGGAAGATGGTCACTACTATCTGTGTTGACACCTTAAAATATCAGACCACGAAGTATCAGTACCAGGTTTAAACCTCAGGTTTAAAATTGCTTGACTGAGTGCAGGTGTTTAAGCACAGAAGGTTATTTAACAATCATGAAATAAACTTAAATTTGGAATATCTATCTAAAAAGAAATATAATTTCCCTTGAAAGATTTGTACTGCCCAAGCATTGCTAATGCAATGCATAGCCTCAATAATTCAATTGATTTATCACAGCTGATATAATTTCCAGGCTAACACTCTCCTGGGGACTTCAATTATCCCTTTGTTAAAATAAACTGACAGAACACATTCTCAAATAACCTGGATGCATCACAGAATAAAATCTATTTCCCTAAATTTAACACCACAACCATATACATCATTTTAACTCACTCTGTAGAGCAAGTAATATCAACTAGCTGCAGAATGGCACAGAGATCTCTTTTTGTAAGTCAGATACAATTATGACAGAAAAATCAGGAGGGAAAGGTGTAGTGATCCTTTTGTTGATGCTCACACCAGCATAACTCCAATGGATTCTGCATATTTACCTCTGAATTAAAATGGGACATACTCAAACTCTTCATATAACTCTAAGTGCTGACAATCTTCTTTGTTCCCCCTTTATTTTTTTTTTTTTACGATGTCTCTCTTCTAACCAAAGCACGGAAGACAAGACATGGCAGACTTTTCATCACTTTAGGTATTTATAACAGACCACACCATCTTACTAAACAAAAGGTGACAGATAAATCTGAGGTTAGGGACTTGATGCAGGAATTAACTAATAATATTCCCTGATACGTTTATACAGTCAGCCTCAGCAGGTACCACAAATTATATTCAAACCTAGGACCTGAGTGTGATCTGAATGTGAATCGCAACCATACTTGGGTACACGCCAAGGAGGCTTTCATCAGCACTGTTTTCTCCTCTCTCTTCAGACTATTTCAGAGGATCATCTCACAGATGAACAATCGGTTCCAGCAGAATCCAGAAATTTTATAAACTTAGGGAGCAACTGTTTTACGTTTTCCGTTTAGTTTTAATGATGGCCTCGTTATTTTTTCTTTTCTTGGTTACAGTGATGTGAGGGAGTTTAATGCAGCAAACAAATTCCTAACCATATGGTTACTTCTTCTTTGCACAGTTTGAAAGCTTAGTTTGACAGATTGTTGTCTCAGTGTTTAATAAAATATCAACACACACAGAGCACAGAAGCGACATTCATCTCTTGAAAGATCTCTTACGGTCAAGTGGCAGACTGTAAGAAAACTTTTAAATATCCTACATTCGCTTCAGCATCGCACCAGGTCTTTGTGCCCAGGCATCCAGATGTGAAGAAAATACTATTATTACGAAGATCAATTTAAAGATTAAATCTCAGCTGAGATTTCCTCAAACTTGAATAGCAAAGCATGACCTTAGCAACACAGCAGACTAACAATAGTTTAATTTCTCTTTGAGTGACTACACCAGCTTTCCACAATCATCGAGACCAAGTCTTGGTGTGAGTTAAAACAGGTGGAGTTAAAACAGTCCTTAACACTCTGAGACAAAGTATTATGAATTACTTAATTCCCTTTAGGTATGAGGGACAGCTTTGAATGGCAAATCTCGGCGCAGCAGGCAGAGCCTCCTGGGCTGAGTCAATGTGAGGAACGTTCTAGTGGAGTTGAGGACCAGCCTGCACACCCTGCCCCAAGCATGGGAGGCACCGCAGTGTTGCTACCTGTCCCACAGTGCATCAACAAGTAAACCCATGCTTCACTTAAAACAGGGCCAGAAAGCTCTGCAACAAAGTCCATACAACCACCTTTTCTCATTTCTCATAACTTCAGGGCTTGAACTAGATAAAAGAAGAATCAAACTCATGCGACAAATATGAATCACATCATTTGAAGCACAATTTGAAGACAGTAAAGGGTGTAATCCTAAAGTCTGCAGAGTAGTATGAACACCAGTCCTGGGAAACATGCAGCGCTAGCAAAACCAGAGTAATTCATACCAGAAAGAATAACCTTAACTACTAAAGGCTGAGTTTTAAATTAGCTGTCATCACTCAGGAAAAAGATCCTACATTATTTTAGACAGCTCAGTGAAAAGCTCTGCTCATTCTCTGGCTATGGCTGCAATAACTGATGAAGTGGTAGAATATCTAAGAGATGATATATATAATAACTGTTACTCTGTCTCAATGACATCGCTCATCTGGCCTCTCAAGCAGTTGCTAGGAGTGCGATTGATGTCATTTTTTACTGCAGTTGATGAGCGACAACTGCTTGTGTACTGACACTTGAGGGATTGAACCAGACCAGCCTAGAACTCAAAGCGTGAGCTGTGCCCTGGAAAGAGGACTCAAGATTTCTGATGACTCTCTCACCAGTGAAGTCTCAGTACATCCTATCTCACTGCATTACTCACTTAGTAAAGTCACTAGTAAAGGGAAGAAAGAAAGTACACAAAATCATTTAATGTTGTAAATGAACTCACAGAATCCTAGAAAGGTTTGGATTGGAAGGGATTTAAAGATCATCTAGTTCCAACCACCCTGCCATGGGCAGAGACACCTTCCACTAACTAACTCCTAATTATTTGGTTCCTTTCCTGAGAATGAAAAGTTTAGTGAAAACTTTTTTCTGAAAAAAAAAAAATATATTTTTTAAATCTCTCGTTATCAAAATGCACAGTGGTAACTGACATCTTTTACTGCTGGGAGTAAAGAGTTTGTGGAAGTGAGAAAAGGTTAGACTGCTGCGATGATTCAATCATATCAAAGCATATTTTCCATTTTAAGGGTATAACACAATATAGGTTGCTGTAACAGTGCATTACTACCACCGAGTGTTATCTATTGAGGTTGGCCCAAATTCTGCCGTCCTCATACTCTAAAATCTCTAAATGAGGTGCTAACTGTATCCTGTCCTGAAGAAAGATAATGGAAATCAGCCTACAAACAGAGGCCACTGCTACATCAAGGCATGGTGCAGCCGCATGACCCAGAAACAAAGCCCACAGAAGACGGGTATAAAGCGTTCTTAGTTAAAAACTTCTCACGTGGAACAAATTTGCTGGAGAGCTGGGTCATAACCAGACAACCACCTGTTCAAGCAAAGTAGCAGAATAAAGCACAAAACCGCCAACAATCAGTAAGTCTTTCCATCAGGCAGCTTCTCACCCTGAAACGAAGGACTAATGCTCTATGAAAGACACACGATTTGACGGCTGCTGTTGAAGTGGAAGGCAATTACTATTTGTTTGGGATGGGAAGGGGAAAAACACTTAGGTATTCCAGTGACAGGCAGAAGTTTAAAACCTCAATTAGAAAGAAATTATTATCTTTTCTATACTTTGTCTCCATTTCCCTAATAAGTTTCATTCACATGGACTATATTAAAGGGTACTGAGATTTCTCCAGGTGCACTTCATAACACAGCTAGTAGCAGAAATATAATTGAGTGTAAAATCAAGAAGTGTGCAAGTGCACCACATAATGATAGAATAACTCAGCTTGGAAAGGACCTCAGGAGGTCATCTAATCCAACCTCCTGCTCAAAGCAGGGCTGACACTCCAAAGCAGGGTTGACACTCAATTCAGACTAGTCTGTTCAGGTATGTGTCCAGTCAGATACTGAAACTTCCAGCAATGGAGGCTCTGCAACCTCTGAGTAGATTGCTCCAATATTTAAGTTATCTTTAAAGCATTTTTTTTCTTTTTATCCAGTCAAAACTTCCCCTCAATTTATGACAGGTGTCCCCTGCTTTCCCACCACGCACCTCAGTAAGGAGCTTGTTTCCACACCCTTCACGGCCTCCTTGTAGGTATGAGAATGTTGCTATCGGGTCCCCCTGAAGCTTCTTCTCCAGGCTGAACAAGTCGAGCTCCATAATCATCTCCTCACAGGAGAAGTGCTCCAGCTCCTCAACTATCATGGTGGCCCTCCACCAAACTAGCTTCAGTTAATCAGTGTCTTTTCGTATGGGAGGGCAAAAAGCTGGATGCAGTATCCTACATGTGGTCTTGCAAATGCTCAGTAAAAGGGGTTATCTTCAATCTACTTGCTGTGTTCCTGTTGAAACCACCATCAGTGCTGGTGGTCTTCATCCCTGCCAGCATACACTGGTTTAGCCGACTGTCCACGAGGACCCAGATATCCCACATGCATCTCCAAGTACTTATAATTTAATATAAGACATCAAAGAAAATCAAGATGTGCTTGATGTACATACATCATATTGAAACAGAACATAAAATCAAGACATAACTTCATGATAAATGAATCCTCTACCGTTTTCAGCTTCTGTCCATGGATTCATATGAGTAGATCTGAGAAAAACATCTTAACACTGATCAAAGGAAGTTCATTATCTATCATTTTAAATTCAACATTGAGGAGTACATACCTTCAGTAGGAAATTTTTTCAAGTATGCTGTTCTGGTTTTAGTTAGTGAGGGGGCGCTACGGTGGTAGCTTCTGTAGGAAACTGCTAGAAGTCACTCCCCTTTGTCCAGTGGACTCGGCTGGGCCTAGGGCGAACCCACTGCTGGCCAAGGCCGAGCCAACTGGTAGCACAATGTTCCCTGATAACACCTCTGCAATAACGTGTTCAAGAAGGGGAAAGCAGAAAAAAAAAAAAAAGGAGAGAAGAGAAGACACTGAGCGGGGGCAGAGAGGGGGAGGCGCGAGCCTTGTGGGCCTTGCGGCCCTCACCCTCTGGCCTCCTGCCGGGTGGCTGCCTGGGCCCAACTCAGCCCTGCCCAGCTGCAGAAAGTGGAGAGGAGATGAGATGTGAAGAGAACCTGAGAGGCATCTGCCAGCCTGTTGTGAAGAATTTTTCTTGTGAGAGGAACGGCTGCAGACTCCAAGGCCAGTGAAGATGGAGAAGGAGAAGAATTCCCCTGCAGCCTGTGGTAACGACCATGGTGGAGCAGGTTGTCCCCCTGCAGCCCATGGAGGTCCACAGAGGAGCAGAGATCCACCTGCAGCCCATGGAGGACTTCACGCTGAGGCAGGTAGAGGCCTGAAGGAGGCTGTGGCCCGTGGAGGGCCCGCTGGGGCAGCTGTTCTGGAGGGACTGCACCCGTGGAAGAGATGACCCAGGCCGGAGCAGTTTCATGAAGGACTGTGGCCCGTGGGAGGGACCCCATGCTGGAGCAGGGGAGGAATGTGAAGAGTTCTTCCTCCAGCAACAAAGCAGCGTTGTGAAACAATGTGTGATGAACTGACCGTAACCTCCATTCCCTCTTCCCCCCAGTTCCGCTCGGGGAGGGGTTGCGGGGTTGGGGAGGGGGAAGGTGGTAGAGATAATGTTAAGCTTGGGAAGAGGGAGGGGTGGAGGGAGGTTATCTTGCTCTCTGTCTCATTATCCTGCTGGTTTTAGTAATAAATGAATAGTTTTCCCCAAGTTGAGTCTGTTTTGCCCGTGACAGTAACTTTAAGGATTTCTCCCTGTCCTTACCTGAAACCTCGAGCCTTTTTCCTTATATTTTCTCTCCCTGTTCTCTTGGAGGGTGGGGGGAGTGAGAGAGAGACTGCGTACTCTGGCCCCGATTGAGGCTAAACTATGACATATGCAAATCAAAAAAGGTAGAAATTCCTTTAGTCAATATTTAATTCATCCTGTTTATACTTCCTAATTCATTCCCTAAATGACTGTTTTTACTGGAGTATTAAACTATTACATGAATGAACTGTGGTTTTTCTTAGGTGGCAGAAATGTACAGAAAACCAATAATGAAATACAGGTATAAAAAAGGAACTCTAGTTATTCTTCTTTATGAAATTTAATAAAGTTTTTGCACAAGATACAGCATGTCAACTTTAAACAGCCCAACCAGTCACTGCATTGATTTACGAAGGGAGACAAATTCACAATTTCTGTAAGTAACTGCAGTTCCCTGACTTTGGCTGAGCTAAGATTCTAGTTCCTGTTCCCAGAACTAGATTAGTTATTACTGAAAAACTCTCTGACCTACCAGCACACAGCTGTCCCAGAAAATCTTCCTATGAAGTTATTTCACCTACTAGGCTGAAATCAGGGGTTGTTCTTGCTTATTCCCACCTGGTAATACAATCTTCTCATTCTCAGCCAGTGCTTCAACATTCATAACTCGGCCATTGCATCCACACAGTGGCACACTTGTTACGTGGACTATACGTGCTCCGTAAACTGGATTCTATGGGGTATTCTCAGAATAGAGTGACGATATTCAGAAAATCAGATAACTTTGCTGCTTGGAGGAGAAGACTGTGCTCAGTTACCAGCTGTAAGTGTAACCACATAAGATCTCCATTCACATTTACAGGAAAGCCAGAGTTTTGCATATGCTAGAAAAGAACAAGGATTACTCAGTAATAGCTGTATACAATACTGGTTAAGTTAGTAAACAGCTGTCATGTCATCTACTGGATATGAAGGGACAGGCAACATTATCAAGGCAGAGGTATTTGGCAAAATATCTATTGCTTATGTTATGCAACAGTGCCGAGTAGAGAAAAGCGTGAGAGCCAGGAGACAAAGAGAGAATTCTGTGGAGGAAAACTCTTACTAATTCTCTTAGTCACAGTGGACTTGACTCACCACTGAGTCACTTCAGCAGAGTGCCAGGGCAAATGAACCATTTTCAACGGGGTTTACACGAGTCTAAATGTAGTGTAATGTTTTGAATCAACCCTTCTCCTTACTGGATTCATTTATCATCCCACTAGACGCCAAGAAACAGTCATGTGAAACATTCAATGCATGCACCTGCAGCATTACTTACAACTTTAGCTGTCTCACACGTATGGTTATTTCATATTGGCTTGGTTCTGGCTCATCCCACGGTACTTTGCAGAGCCTTGAGACTTCCCACTCACATTTGAGTCATTTTTACTGCCTCCCACACTCTTTATTCTTCCAGGTATAAAGTGCAGATCGAACGTACCAATGGGGACACTTATTTCAGAATGATAGTAACTTACTATATACCGGACTCTCAGAAGGAGAAGTTTCTAATGTTTGCGGGAGAAATTTAAAAATCTAAAGGGAATAATTAAGAAAAAGAAAGAACAATCAGCACTATTATAACTGTAATCTCATTTTGTGACATCTGCGAACAAGTTCTGACTCAGGAGCAAATTCAGCCCTGCTGCAGTCTGGAATAAGCTGGAAAAGGCCAATAGTGCATTTTTTTCTACAGAATTTGGTACATGATCTTGTAAATCAAAATGTCTGTCATGCCTAAATTCACTGATTTTGCACTCAGTTGCTTTTGTTAGGCAATGAGTGATCTGCCCCTTTCGTCTTTTTGTTCTCAGCTTTGTAAATTTTTCTTGCCACCCACTGAGACTGGAAGAGGCTTCTCTTTTCCATTTGCTCAACAACCTCCTTCATTTCTTTTCCACTTTCCTCTCCCACTCCTTAAAACCCACTTACAGGCCAAGAGAAGCTGCAGCTGGCTCTCACTTCTGCTATCCCTTGACAGGGGAGAGGGAGCGAAGGAGAAAGATGACTTGCAGGCATGTTCCCCTTCCTTTTTGACTTTGCAGCTGTGCATTTAGCCCACCCATTTCAGATGCGAAGAATGAAGCTGCAAGCAACACCGAACAGCCCTGGAGAGGCGGTCTGATTTATCAGATGAAGCCAGCACAGCTCTTTTCACATTGGTCATGGTGATCCAGACATCTGAGGACAGAAGCTGTCTCTCCATATGTGCCCGAATAAGGGCTGATATTTTGGATCCCCAAATTTAGCTGTGACGGGAAATACTACTGTCATATGCAGAACTGACATTAACAGACCTTCCTGGAAGTAGGAAGTTGCTACTTTCAGACTCATCCACACATTTCCAGTTCAAGGTACCATTGAGAAGTTCTTACTTGAGGCGGGGAGAGAAGAAATTTGAAGAAGCACAAAAATTGCTGAAGGTTGCCAGGATGAAAAATCTTAAAGATACAAGAAACGAGTCACATAGGCTGAGGCTGCTTTCTTGCTATTAGCAGACACATTGAACCGTTGTCACATGTGCTACAGCATCCTGGAGATACTTTATCAACAAAGCCAATTGTCACTAAGTGCACTTACTGCTGCACCACTGTCATGGTTACAGGAGACAGCTGGAGGCAGTGCTTGTGTGGTTGGCAGGATCATGGCTAGGTATAGGGCACTGCAGAGCAGTGGTCTGGTCGACCGCAGCGTGCCCCAGGCATGAGTCAGAAGACCACCAGAAATTAAAGGAATTATGTAAAATAATAGGATGAGGAATTGAAGACATCCAAAAAGTGCAACTGTCAAAATATTCAAATGCCAGCAAATAGTACTAGGTAATAATACATCATCAGAGCAGCACATCACATAGAAGGGCATTGTAACTGGCACACTGTATGCTCTTTGTGTCTGAGGCTCAGAAGATATCTAGGTGACTACTAAAATCACTGCTTTGATGTTTTAATTCATCAATTAAGATAGTTTAAGATAGTTAACTGGTACTACATTTTTGCATAACAGGAAAAGTCAGTGGACATCTGTCTGCCAGGCTCAGGAGTCAAACTATGCACTAAAACTCTAACACATACCAACCCACACAGGCACAAACACACAGCAGCACTACCAGGGACTTTTCCCATATATGAGAGCTAAATCCTCAGCAGAAAAGCAAGCAAGCAACTGAAAAAAAACCACAAAATCTGCAATAGTCATTCTTTTTCCACTATCAACCAGTTTCCCTCAAATTCTGAACTTCTCTTTTGTGTTATACAGAAATAGTCTGCAGAATTTCTTATTTTGATAAAAATGTAACAAGCTTAATCTATCACCAAATGCTAATCAGTGCTCTACCTCAATAAACCTAAGAACTGATTTACAGGGTAAAAACTATACAATTAGTTTCTTTTAATATGTACTGTTTTTTCCTGACATGTCAACAATTGAGAGCTTTTAACAGTCCAGAAAATAAATATGGATAGGTGTAGCTCTGTATCTCTTTCTGGAGAGAAGAGGTAGTTGAAAAAGGGAAAGGATGAGGATGGGAGAAAGATAAGCTGAATGTATCTAAAACAATACAATTGTGCTACAGAAAAGGCTAAAAGCTAAGGTCAAAAACATTTGCATTGCTATTTATGTGCTTGCTGATAGTATTTTTAATGATGTCTACTTTAAAGCAGAAAGTCTAAGTCAGCTGCCAATTAACACTTACGCAGCCAAGTTTAGATACCGTGCACTGATGATTAATCTGCTTTTGCAAACCAGCAAACACAAATGCAAGTGACACCAAAACAGAGACCGTTCTCAAGCTGCAAAATGCCTTGCATCTCTGCAAACACTATGCATTGAAAGTACTAGTTAATGCTCCTACCTTAGATGGTTTCCTTTCGCAAGAGCTAATGCTGATTTATTTAGATGTATCTTTTTCGACAGTTTTCTTTCTTCTCTTGTGATGGGAGAAAACCGGCGTAGAAAGCAGTCTCTAACTGAAGACTAGTACTGACACTTGGATCCCTTCGCTGCTCTGACAGCCTTTGCAAGGCTGCCCGTGCTACTGGAAACCCTTCCTACATATAGACGGAGTCGCTTTTATCGCACGTTTCAGTATTAATGCTTATATTATAAGCTGCTCAAGTACCTTTCGCACATCACTAGGTTTTGTTGTTAGTGAAACAGCAGGGTAATAGACATTTCAGAATGAACCATTCTTCCACACTGCGGGCAGAAATTTGTACACCCTGCTGCAAAGAATTAGTCTCGTCTCTCTGCTACACTGAGACTTTTGCAAAGCGAAAGGCAATTGATTCACTAAGTAGATGTAGCTGCAAACAAAAGCAGCTCAACCCTAGGGCAAAGCAAAAAAAAAATACAAAAAAAAATATCATGTTTTAATTAATAAGTCACTGAGGTATAAGTGGCATTTAATTGACATATAAATAAGTGACATTTCTAGGCTCCTTCCTGCCTAGTGCCTATTGCATTTGTTCCCTTTTTTTACAGTAACATACAGTTATGATTCATAGATTTAAAAAAAATATGTTGATTATGCTTTTCTAGACATTTACACATACATGTAAACCAGAAAAAACATTAACCCTTTCTTTCCCCACCTATATTGAGTGCCATGCTGCCTTGTTAGGATGTCAAATACAGCAGTTGGATCCATCTTTATGTTTAGTAAGTGATATGGTTGTTTTCACCAGCACTTGTATGACACATTCACACCACAGCCTACCACAGTGTAGCTGTAAATCACAGGACAATTGCAGACAGAAATCTAGTCAAGTCCTGAAAATACCCCTCAGTGCTTACAGAAGCAGTTCAGTTCCATGTAAATAAGCCCCCAAAAACCTTTCCAAAGCACAATTTCCAACATGCTACACTGTCAACTTTTATTCCCACGAAATTCAAAACACCAGCTAGTAGTGGCAGAGATCTGTTTTGTTTATTAGCTACCTGTATGGTTCATCATGGAGGTCTGCTAAGAGGCAACTAAGCCTGGCCATCACTAGGCTGCAGTTGCCTACCCAAGCAATCACACCGGATCCTCTCTCACAGCCTATACCACATTTACCATCAAAACATTCCCAGGAGGTTATATTTGGATATGAAGGCTTCCTCTAACAACCTAGGCTTCCTCTAACAACATCATTAGCTGAAATAGCAGATGAAGAGAAACCCCTCTGCCAGTTCGTATCTTGCTACAGGCTGTCAATGGTAACGAAGCCACAGAAAAAAAACCACACTCAGTGCGAGACATACCAGGGAAAGTACTTGCTTTAGAAACAGTGGAAGAGGTTATTACCACTGCACAACGTAGTGGTGAGGCATCATCTGGAGTACAATGCCCATCCATGCTGACAGAAGGTGGCTCCAGTTGGGAACACACAGGAAGAAGGTCCACCAGCATCACCAGAAGAGCCTGGAGCTGGCTTTCTGAGTAGAGAAGTATTTGGCTCATTCAGTTTTGCAAAACAAAAGTTGGGAGGAACTTAGACTGTTCTCCATATATTCTCCTTAGAGTTCATCAGTTAAAGCAGAGAAAAACAAAAAAAGCTAAAAATCAATCTGTATCAGAAGGACAGTGACAAATAGCAACAAATAATGAGTTTGCTGGAATTGAGTTTCTGACTACCAGACGTTAAGGAAACCCAGGCATGTTCCCCAGGAGGGGACCAGGAGGAATCACAGGCTGTCACACAGCTCCTCCACGCACTTCAACAGCCTTCCAAGCCTCTGCACGGCTTGCCGTGTAGGAAGGACCAGCAGGCAGACAACCCTCCTCTGCCTCCTCTGAGCAAAAAAGCTAGAAGACTGATTAAAGACCATGAAACAAATGGAAAGGGTTTTCTTGATTGAAAGGGGTTTGTATCAGGCTTTGAATTATCATGCAAAATATAGTGTATTTTTAGAAAAGAGGCAATTTACACTTGTTTTGTCTATTTTTACTACATGTACAAGTTGCAATTGTAATTAATAAATAACTGCTTGTGATGGAAAAAGAGAGAAAAAATATTTTTAGTGTGAAATGCAGAGAAATGGATTGCAACATGACAAAAGGGAAATAGCTAGTTATAAAAATCAACAGCTTGTTATTTTAAAATGTGTTTATTTTCTGTGTTACTGCATGATTTTAGCTATTGCTAGATTGGGAACAGAACTATAGCATACGCACTAAAATAAACCCTTTTCCCCCTAAAGGTGTTCAGTTGCACTGCATTTTAAGTCAAATTATAAAGTAAACTCAAGTCACCTCTTGGGCCCCAGTTAAGATAGCAGGTTTATCAATACAGATGGTCAGGGATAAAACAGTAATTTCTAGGAGAGGACTGATGTTGCACTAAACACTGCTCTGTATGCTTCACAAGTAAAGCAAACCTTGCCCATAAAAGCACTGGTGGGCAAGATTTTTGTGAAAAGAACAGCAAAACTGTTGCCTTTAAAAGAAACAGAAGAATTTACGGTCTCCATAAATTAGCTGCTCAGCCTCTTTTGTAGCTTTTCCAGTACAAGTTCCCTGGGAGACTGGGGGCAAGCCAAGGTGGACTGGAGGGGAAGAAAGAAACAAGAAAGGAATTATAAACAGAGCTGTCCTGTGTTTAAGCCCATTTACTACACAGAATGAATCTGGCCCTCAGAAAATGGGCTGAAGGAAGAATTTAAGTAACTAGATCACCATAGTATTTGGCTGGCAACCTACAAAACCAGCCATATTTTTATAAGCTATCAGTAACTCACACCAGTTGACTCTCCCTTCCTCCTCTGCTGAATAAACACTTAAAATGAACAAGTTTTGGAAAGGCAGACAATATCCTAAAATCTGGGCACAGAATAATTGTGGAAGCAGCTGTTCTCCTGACATTATCACAGAAATCAGAGATGGAAAAAATCCTATTAGGTCATAGAGTCCCTCCCTTTGCCATTGCAGGACTGTTTCCTAATGTGGATTTTCCAGTGCCTTGTCCAATCTTTTTTTTAATACTATCTAGGTGACAGCTTCCAGCAGCTCCCTTGGGAGACTATACCTCTGCCTAGTAAGTACTGCTCTCAAGATTCTCCCCCACTTTAACAGCAATTTGTCCTATTATTTCTGTGTATCTCCAGATCATATTCAAGGTGGTAAAAAGAAACACCAAAGTTTTAAAAAATGCTTCAGGATTTCAGACAATTCCACAAAAAAAAAAAAAAAATACAGCTCATAACAAAAAGTAGTCATGGCCACTTTTTCTTTTTTTTATCCTCCCGACCAGGAGATACACAAATGTACCAGCAAGCTGGCTGGTGACACACATCAAGTTTGATAGCAGATAGAGAGAAGAATCAACCTCAATTCCAAGCCTTTCAAACAAGTTTGTCTGCTGCAGATGAACAACAAATGACTCAACTGTGTTAGCAGCAGATGCAGTCTCTGCGTTCTTTCAAATCTGTTTGCTTAGGTCATGACTTTTATTTTAGCTTCCTAATGAAATGAGGTGCGCATCCTGCCTCCCCATCTGACTGCTCTTCATGGTCAACACTGAAACTCAACAGCCATTGAAGGTGATCCCTCACAGAGGTCCAAAGGCGCATAGAAATCACAGGCTGATCATCATGGAAGGAGCCTCACGCTATTTGTCACCTCTTGACCACCTAAACAGGCAGTGGAAATGTAAAGAAAGCTCTGAAGATATTTCTCAAGGAAACAAAGGGGATGGGAGCAGATATTTTAGGAGACATCATGAGGAACAGGACCCATTGTGACAGTAAAATGCTAGGACATAGGACATTTCACTCATATTCAAGCTTCATTAGTTTTGTTGCACACAAAACAACAGTTTTATACAATCTTATGGAAAGAAGATTATAAACCATAAAGTTTTCAGGTTGATGTAACAAGCTTCCAGACATTAAATATCACTGTAACTGTTCAAATCCATTGCCTGCTTCACACTAACTTCATCCTGTCTTTCCTATTTGACAGTGACACTATCCGACACCGCTGTGCTTTTACAGATCATGAAAGACTTTTCTCCTCATGTTCTTTCTAAAAAGGTTTCAGAATCCTGCATCAGTACTTTTTCCACAGTTAAATGCCACAAACTTCAAAGTTGCTCCCAGCCTGCACCAGTACCAAAGGAAGAAGAGAATCAGTGCTACAGCACTGTCATCAGAGCAATACTGGGGAAGGGGAGAGGAGCGGGGCACACATGCACTAACCAAAAACATCACCTAGAACTACAATGACAGACACAATCAGTCATAGTAAAATTCCTACAACAGCTTTAAAGAATTAACTTTTCTCAAGTTTGCTCTTGACCTATCTATAACAAAAAGAAGGAACTCTCCTCCGGTTCAGTATGCTCTCACCAAGCAGTTAGAAGAAACAGAATGCCCCACATGTGCCCCCAGGTCTCACAAATCCAACTCAGCACTGTTACTATGCAAATCTTTTCAATTTTTTTTTCATCATCCAGAGAGACAGTAAGGACCCAGTTCTTAATCACATCACACCACATGCTATTGTTTAACCATATTGTCGGTAGAATATTACCAAATAAAAGGAGTATTTTTGTACAGACATCTCAAGGCAAGAACCAGGAGAGAAAAACACAATATTGTGAAACCAAGAGTCAGTAGAGAAACTGGAGCTTCTGTTCTTCTCCCATCTCAGCATTAATCACTCCCTGTAACCTGCTATGGGTAAGAGCACCCCAAATTTGCTATAGCTTTTAACATGACATTCTCTACATTCACCTCTCTCTTACCACATCAAATGTAAGTTAATTAGCTTCACATCCAGAGCCTACCCCCTCTTATCACCTTTCATTCAGGTATCAAAGGCTGACATCTCTGAAAACATCTAGCAGCTTCAGCTGGTCACCCCTTACATTTTTGAAGGTTTTTAAATGTTTTCTCCTGTTTTGCTTCTCTCACTTGAGAGACTCCATCTGTAAACAGTGAGAAAGTTGTCTTTATACTCTTTCAAATCCCTTATTAGAAGTCTGTTTTCTGAGATGTCTGTAAAAACATTTGATATTTGAAAAGCCTCCCATGCCTAACCCTAACATTGCACCATGCCATCTAGTATGGACCCATTGTTTCCTTCACTTGCTTCTCAGTCCCTTCCATAGCTATAATTGTCCACCATTTGGATAGCTAAGTCTTTGTATGATTCCTAGCAGATCTTCCTCTGGTGGAAGTCCTTTGGGACTTCTCCAGGCTTTCTTAACTGATGAAGAGAAAGGAGTGAACAGCAACCTGGGAAGCTCTTCTAACTCCAGTACTGCTAGGGCTTCACAAGATACAGAGAAAGGGCAGAAAGAAAAAGTGGATAAATCATAACATTGATTGGATAACCATATACTTAGATCCAAGGATAAATTCTATTTAGATCAAAGGAATACATCCATTTCTGACTCTGTGTCAGCTATGTGGAAATCTCTTTTGCATGAAGTATAAACATTCACCTACACTAAACAACCTCCTTGTTTTTTAAACAACAAACTCAAAAGCCCCCTGCAATATAGCTCATTTCTAGGTGCAAAAATACATTTCAAATAATTAATTTTAGCTTTTAGGCAGCTTCACTCTATGTAAAACAGAGTCAAAGAGTAGAATTTACAAAGGAATTTAGTGTGAGTATTAAATGTGCCTGATGACCCATCCACTTCTTACTTCTGCTACCTGAACATTCTCCAGTACAACAAATATCCATTTAGAGATTATGTGTATTATCAAATCATTAAGAGAAGAAATAGAAAAGAATTACAGAAAAAATTCCTAGTATTTCACAAAAGTATCATTAAATTGCTGCATTAACACTCACTTGTGAGCATATGACTAGATCCAAAAGAGCAAGTCTCTTTGTACATTTTGAGAAGTGTTTGAACGTTTCTCCTTACCTCAAGCACTCTTCCTGTGATGTACTTTTCACAATTGTCACATCTGATACCAAACTTTGCATGATAGTCCGTTTCGCAGTATGGAATGCCATCCCTAGGGAAGAATAACAGGCCATACAGAGATTGCTTTAGCTAGGCTTACAGGTTTACTGGGAGATTATGCAGCTAAAATTTACTAATGCTTCAACACTTCATAGGGTGTTTATGGATTCCACCCCCTACTCCCCTCCAATACTTGTATTTATTAATTTTGTAAAGAACTGACTAGTTAATGAACTATTCTGGCCCTTCAGAGTTTACCATGATCGCACTTTCCTATGGGAAAAGATGTACTTAGCTTAGACTTCAGAGTAATTTCTCAACTGACTATCTTGTCTGTGAAACAGGTTTTGAATAACGCTTGAGTCTACTGACATTCTTGACTGGACTTGCTTAAAGACAGTCATGGATTAACCAACTTGGGAACCTGCTGAGTGGAAGCCAGTAATGACTGAGAGACTTCAATCTGAGCAGCAGCAGTTCATGCCTGACGTGAAGAGTTACTTCACCACCACAAGTGATTTAAGAAGACAATTTAAAAATATGGAGAATAAAAACAGGAGTCTTAGCTTTTATTTTTAAAAGTCAGAACCAGAACACCTGAGCTATTGCTATGAAATGAACCTATTTGTTAATTTTATGTTTAGATCACAATTTTACAAAACTTCACATTTAAATCACTAAACCAATGAACGAAAATAAATTACTCTATAAGAAATTGGAGACTTTTCTCCCGTTTCAAAGTGCAAGTTAAACATAGAATCATAGAATGGTTAGAGTTGGAAGGGACCTTTAAAGGTCATCCAGTCCAACCCCCCTGCAAAGAGCAGGGACATCTCCAACTACATCAGGTTGCTTAGAGCCCCGTCCAACCCGGCCTTAAATGTTTCCAGGGATGGGGCATCCACCACTTCTCTGGGCAACCTGCTCCAGTGTTTCATCACCCTCATTGCAAAAATTTTTTTTCCTTAAAAAATCTGAATCTACCTCCCTCTGTTTTAAAACCATTACCCCTCGTTCTATCACACTAAGCCCTGCTGAAGAGTTTTTCCCCATCTTTCCTGTAGGCCCCTTTTAGGTAGTGGAAGACCACTATAATAAGGTCTCCCGGAGCCTTCTCTTCTCCAGGCTGAGCAGCCCCAACTCTCCCAGCCTGTCCTCATAGGAAAGGTGCTCCAGCCCTCTGATCACTTTTGTGGTCCATATTTAACATAGTTAAATATGTTTAGTGTGCTATGCTAAAACAGCTCGTTATAAGCAGGTTTATTAGCAGAGGCACAATTTTATTGGACACTTCCCTGAAGAAACATAAAAATTAATTTTATAGCATACAAGCTGGATTGCTTAGAGACTAACCTATAAGTTACAGCAATAATTAATTTAATTAATTGAAGCAAGGACGTTTCTTCTCTGGAATTATTATTATTATTTAACTTTTTTTAAAAGAGGATTTCACAGTAACTATATCTTTACAATTTATGGGGTTTTTGTTATTAAATAACATGTAACAAAAGCACTGTACGAAAATACAGCAGAGTAGGATAACATTTGAGATAATGCAAAATCTTATTTAAGAACACTCTTTTATTAAATATTGTTTTCTCAGCCTCCAGTGCAAGCTGTGAAATTAAATGTTATGCTTGTATTAATCTAAATCCAAAGAATTGTTTAAAGTCAGTGGGACATCAGCTCTGAAACTCCATCATCTCTGGGCATTGGTGACTGAGTTACATAGCTGTTTAGGAAAATTTCATATCAACACACTTCTCTGAAGCAGAAATTAATCCCAGGTGCCTTGGCCAGTGGAAGCCCTGTATCTCACTTGACTGATATGAGTGTTGACATGAAACTTGGTCTGCGTGTGTGCTTCGTGCTGTCTCTCATTGCTGTCATCACATTCAATCCAAATGTGACAGCACAAGGGTCTGGAGTAGCGCAAATGCTTGATACGTATTTCCTTAATGAATTTTTTGAGAACATTTTTGCTTATGTGAAACACATGGAAAAGATAATATCTGCTTGTTCGCATTACAGCATCACATAGAGCAATGTCAAACACAGATAACTAAGGGCATACTCCACCCATTGCCTTCCTACAGCTTTGGCAAGTCCCCTTCCAGGTAAATGGACAAATTCGACTTCTCTTAATTTTAATTTTTCTGCATTTAATACAATTTAGAAAATAATATAGGTAATAATAACTAATATTTTATGTATCTCCAAACACTGATAAACACAAACTAAAGGATATGCAACACTGAATTAACTGTTTGGTACTAAAAGAATACTGAAAATGAGTGAAAATGCTCCTCCACTCAACTTACTTGCTGATGTACTCTGCATTCAGTAGCTTGCCGCATGTATTGCACTTAAAACAGCCCAAATGCCAGTGTTTGTCCAAGGCAACCAATGACTGCCCATTTTTTATTTCTGAACCACAGCCCCCACAATCTGCAAGAGAAAAATCCAATATGAGTGAATCACATGCTTTAGATGGTCACACAACAATACGGGTTACTGCAGTGTGAGGATCCATCAGTGTCCTAGTAACAGCTCGTGCAGACTCTAAAGCTTGCTGCTGGCTGCTCAATGATGCATGACAAGTGGCATTGCCCTGATATTGTCCTAACGTTGCTAGAAGACATGAATCATTCAAAGAAAAAACTAATGACTCAGATTTCCTAGTGACTTAGGTTTTATTTTAATTCATTTATATTGTGTTTAAAAGATATGAAGTTTTGCTGATTAAGTTTTCAAGCATCACAAATCAGCCCAATAAAATTAATTTTAAAAGACCTAAAAGTCATGAGATTAAAACAAATAATTGAATCTTCAATTAGACTTTGCTTCTAGGTCTGAAAGCTTTACTCATAATTCAAAATTCTTTTTGCCACTGCAGAAAAAACTAAGCTGAAATTCTGATGTGAATTTCTAGAACCAGGAAAAATAGAGCAATACTTGAGAGGTACTGCAAATTTCTGAGTAATAGTGACACTGCAACATGTGAAAGTGATGGCTGGCTATATATTTATTATTTATAGAAAATTACTTATATAAAGCTCCAAAAAGTCATAAGGAAATTTAAGCGCAAAATACGTCATGACTGGATAACACAGGCTAAGCTGTGCTGGTTAAACAGGCTATATGTGAAATATCCATACTCCCCGGAAAAACTAACTGAGAACAAGTTTGTGGGGTTTTTCTTTTGTTTTGTTTAAATTATGGATGCTTTTGATTATGGTAGTAAAAGCCAAATCTACTCTCAGCTTCCACGCCAACAGTCCACCAGTGAGGGCCCTGTTTAGGGATGCTAAAAAGACATGGGATCTGAACCTGGTTTTCCATACCCAAAGTGAATTCTCTAACACCCTACAGAGCTCAGCTGTCATTCATGTGTCACTCTGTAGATTCCTGCCTATGTATAATCTTCTTACAAAATGTTAAAATAGTCAGAATATGTGGAAAACTAGGGATAAACAGGAGTAATAAACTGGTTGTAGTATCAATATCAGCAACTCTTTTAATCCTCCATATGATTAGATTTTGCATCTTATGTGAAACCATTTGTTTAATGTATACTAACGATTTGCTAGAGAAAAGACAAACCCTGAAAGACAACTGAAGAGTCATTTAGAGATGCCAGAAGAGAAAAAAAAAACACAACATCTTACACAGAAGATACACAAAAGCATTAAAAAAGATTTATCTAGTTATTAAGAAAGAACTTCAAAGATAGGATGTCATTAAAAGATCGAAACAGTCCTCTTAAAAACTTTCTGATTTAAGATTCTATTTACTTGGTTACGTGACCCTAATGAAACACTCCGTTAGTGCAATTGTAAATGTTTAATTTCTGAACACACAACAATAAAGGCCAGTTCTTATTTTCCTTTAGTGGATTTGGAATGGATTAAGGGAGTAACAATATGTCCCTCTAATATCCCCCTGTAGAGCACCAATACGTGGAAACCAGCCCGGCCCAAAAGCGTTTGCACCACCGATCAGAACATTTGAGTTTCGTTAATAAATGAGAACATTTGGGTGTGTGCCTGGATTCAGTCCCATAAGACAATAAATACTGCAGTATCTATCCTTTAACTGCAATCAGAAATTTGTGATCTCCCCTGCACTGGGGTTTCATCTGGTAATCTAATTTAATCTCACAGGTTTAAGGTTTATTTCAAAAACTTAATACAACATTGTGTGCCCAGATGTCATTCACCTTTCATCTTGTGTAAGCTTGGGTGGGCAGAAATGCAGCATTTTGTCAACCAATCTTTTATTCCTAACTCCTGTTTTCTCTGTTAAGTTCCAGATAATTAAAAACAAATATTGTGGTTGCTATGCCAACAGTGCTTATTGAGGCAACATCCTTGTCTTCCTGTCTTGGATGCAGCATCCTTTGGTGACTCACCTGTTTTCAACCACTAATTCTGCAGAACACATCAGTTTACTGCTAGACATCAATATTCTTCCCTAAGTACCCTTTCAACATCAACACTGCCACAAGAGGTTTTCACAGCTAGCATTTTATAAACTAAACAAGATAGGCACGTAGATATTTATACAATAATAAAAAATTCAAGAACTCGGGCAAAAAGCAAATATTTAACATTCTTCATTTCTTTACAATTTAATGCAGAAAGGAGGTCAAAACCAAAGTGGGAGGATGAAAATAGAAGGACTGGTCAGAGGGGGCAATGATTCTGGGAGCTCCATGAGTCCCAGGAGATCTCCTGAAAGCATTCCTGAGCTCAAGTCAGAGATAAACAGGCTGACGAATAACGTACATAGCACATATCAGGCAGTTAGGAGCCAACAGCAAAACTAACGTAACTACAGGCCAACTTATTACTTGGTCCTTAACTCAGCTTGCTTGAAGTTACATGTTTATGTGCACTATTGTTCTTCTATAAAAATAATTCTGCATTTAAAACATTAAGGTCTTTCCCAAGAACATCGTTCTTAAAACAAGGAGACATGCCGTCTACTGCTTTGTGTAACACGTAGTGTAGCTACAGAAAGCCATTCTGGACTTTCACTTTTCCAGTTCAACCGAGATGTCGCTGATGCTGCTTGTTTATTCCTGAAACACTGGTTCTATCCCAAGCAAGTGCTTGGAAAATGGCTGTTATTATACAGTGCTCTTTCACATATTACCTATTAATCTGAATGTTTCCCAAATTCTTTATTATCTTTTATTCAGGGAAAAGCTAAACTTTTGTTATCCAAGGTCAGGTTTTGCCACAAAGACACGCTTCCAGTGCTCTTTCTCTTTGAGGTAAGTGGTTTGCTGAGGTTTGCAGGTACTCTCAGTGACCTGAGAGCTGGGGAAATGCAACAGAAGAAAAATTCTCTGTGAGGGTGGGTGTGGGTGTGTGTGTACAGAGAAAGGGAATGTAAGTACATTAAAGGACTCTGTATCACAGATAATCAAATGAAGTTGTTCTGTCAGTACTCAACCAGGCAAATAATTTCCATTAAAGTCAAAGGCACTTTGCCCACATGACAAGGAGACAAACAGATGATAGGCCATTAAAGTATGGATCTGCAAATGCAGCCAGCCAAGATGGCTGAGGATGATCCATCTCTGAAATAACTGACAAAAGGAAGCACGTAAGAGACAAGGCCATTCCCTCCCCAAAATAGAAAAGCATTAGCAAGAAAGAGGAATCAGCATAGCGTCTCTCACTGCGTTCACACAGCAGCTTTTGCTGTCAAACTGGAGAAAGGAGATGGTGAAAACTTCCATAAAAAGAGATGTGGGGGAAAACAAAGAAAAAATTAAAAAAAGGAGAAATTTCTTCCTGAAGTGGGCTGGATTCCTTATATACAAAGGAGAGTAATCTACGGGGTCCTTCCTCAGCCATGCCAAATCCAGCTCAATGTGATATCATAGTCATTAAAAATATTTCTGTCTTTGCTGTTTAATTGAATTGCTCTTGATGTTTAATTACATATAGGCAGTGGATGAGTGTTTAAGTGTGGCAGCTCCTTGTGAACAAAGCAGCAGAGGAACAGAGTTCAGAGCAACAATGCCACTCTATGATCTGCTGCAAAAAATGTCTTATGAAAAGATAACATTTCTTCTCTGCAGTGTTTGTATCTTCTGATAGTACACAACAGTACTGAGGTCAAGGCAAATGTCCTTCTGATCACACTGCATATATTAACCCTTCCTATGTAGTATTTAGCCATAGAGCCATGTCAATGATATTGTCTGAAGCAACCGTGAACACTTACAAGTTATTATTAAATACCACGTTGGATTCTATTTTAGCTGAAGTTGGAATAAATCATCAAAAATACTAAAATCCATATTACTTCTTTCTCAAAATAACTTGATTTACTCCAGTTTTAATCAAATATTCTGGGAGGTCCTTTATATTGTTACCCCTATGATGGCATAATTTGTGTTTCTTTCTAATATCAGACCTCTTGGATAACGGCCATATACTTACTCATATGACTGCACTGTATTTCTTGACAGCTTTTAAGCAGCATAGTGGTAGAAAACCCAGTTAAACATATCAGTGTAAAACTGTGTTCTTTAAACCTGTGCAGACAGAAAGTACCAACAGAAAAGAGCAGAAACCCCTACTTACTTCGCAGGTTCTGTACAGGGAAAGAGCCGGTGCTGCTGGAAGGGGGCAGGGAACATTTCTGGCAGATGCACTCCTTCCCATTAAAAGTTACCCGGTCACCTGCAGGGAAAGGCAGCCTACAACAGAGGAAACACAAGCATACAGGTTACAGTCTCACATCTTCATCAAAATTAAGTATCTTCCCATAAAGGAACCGATTCTTACTCTGGTTTCTTTTTCTCTGCTTGCCCAGTTCAAATTCACAATTTTTCAGTCACTTGGAGGCTCAAGTATCGAAGGGATATATCAAATAGATAACTGCAAATCCAGATGTTAGAGCTACTTTGGAAAAAAAAAATATCTGAAGATACAAGAACACACTGAGCACTCAAGTCCAAATCCTTGTATATCTAAGAAATATAGTATCAGCAAGGGTCAGTAACTAACAGAATCAGCTACAGAATGAAAATAAAATTGGCATTACAGGGTGTAAGTACAGGCAAATGCAGCTGCTTTTAAGTTGTTAAAATGCTGCATGAGTGATGACTTTTATACATTAAAGAACCAGCACTTGTCTTCCCAACTTGGACCATATCAAAGTCCTTCTCTTAATATACATGCTCAGAAAGCAAATGTCAGTGAACTCTCATAAAAGAAAATAATCCCAGTTATAAACCCCAAAGTGCCTATATTACTTTGTTTGCCCTACTCGATGCAGCTCTCCTTACACTTAATTAAATACTTCCTTTTTATCAATGTCCTTAAAATAAAAAAGCTTTCTACTGTGAGATTTCTCATCTGGACATAGAAAGCGCTAAGGTTTCTTTCTCTAAGAGGACCAGATGGACAAATCACTTCATAATGCAGTAGAAGATGGCAAGGATTTAGAAACACATCCCACTCCACCCAAAGCTCATGTCCAACTAAATCCCAAGCGAGCTATCAAAACATAGCTTAAGTGGGGCACGAACATAACGGAAGCCTTCTGCCTCATGGTGAAGTCCATCTGATCAGATTATTTCATTAACATTTCATTAAAACTCTGCTTGATATCCCCCCACAAACACTATCAATTTCATACCAATCGAAAGGATGTCTTCAGTACAAAAGCTGCACAGATACTTCTTCCCAAGCATAAACATTATTTTGCTCCCAAACCACACAAAAGTGGCTTATTCTACATTTGTGTTGTATTGAAAAGAAAATTTTTATTACTTAAAAAGAGAACAAAAGCAATGCTGTTCTTTGTTTCTAAATAATGTTACGGAAGTCCATTTTAAACCAACTAAATCTGTGTTCAACACTGTCATCCATTTTGGACCACAGGTAATACTTTAAAAACTATGAGGACATGTGGAGTTTAAATATTGTTGTATCTTTGGATATCTGATAATGAATTTTGGTTTTCACTTTTTTTTTTCCTTCACCAAAGACTTAATACTTCAAATACTTGCTATCTTCTTACTTACCTAAATTTAAGCCAAGGGAAAATACTTTATGGGAATAGCCTTTAAAATTGTCCTGCTGTTTGACACCACAAAACGTTCCATGTGTGATTCTGGTACAAAGAGGCCCAACGCCATGTTAGGAGTCCTAAATTTCCACCTGTTCAAAAGAGGATTTTGTACTACTAATTTTACTCAACAGCCTGAGCAGAAGATGCCAACACTGTCTCTAGTATAACAGACAGTATGTGGTGGAGACACATTGCTCCAGTGAGCAGCAAGTCTGTCCCATCTCGCAGCAATCCAGCAGCAGGAAGCTCCTGTGTTATGTATATATTAAAAAAAAAAAATCTTCTTTTTAGGTAATAACTGTTATTCGTAATGGATTTTTATACTGCTTAAAGTCACAGAGCCTTCTAATATATGGAATAATAAAAGGGTTTCATGAACCTCAATAAACAGTTGCAGTTGAAAAGGACCTCTGGACATGAACATACATTAATTTGAATAAATATTATCAAATGTGATATACTTTTACATAGCTAATGAAAATTAATGACTAATTACTAGAAACTGTCTTAACAATGGAGTGATAGAATCCAAATGCTGTTCCAGTTTTCTGGACTCTCATGAGATGTCTCAGTAAAACAGCAGGCTTTGCACTGTTAAAAATCCTGGAGCTGGTGATGTATCGGAAGCCATGAACAATTCATTGCTTTGAAGAACGACCGTGACTGTTGAGCATTCTTGTATCTAGCATATGAGGAGCAGTAGCTAGAAGGATGGTTAATAAATATTTTTGACTCGATGATTTACCTAACAAAAATCCAGCTGAGCACAGAAGCCCATCTCAAACAGATGCACCAAGCATCATGTAAAGTAGAAGCAGAGATCAATCGCTTTGAATTGGCTTATCTGTGTCAGGCAATTAGCAAATCTGAAAGAAAATAAGTTAAAACTAGAAGAGAAGAATATGATAATTGATGTCCTACGCCACAAAGTCAGAGCTAGGTAGATGGCACCCCCAAAACGTGCCAAAGCTCAGAGGCACCACAGCATGCCACAGAGCTTCCTCAGAGAGGAGGGCATGTGGGGGCTTTCCTAGCCCACAAACATATCCTACTCGGCTTATTTTCTAAAAGTTTACTAACTAATCACAGTGTCTAATCACAGAGGGCAACAATTTCAATTCTCTATTAAGTTTTACAAAGCTGCAAGATACCTTGCTCTAGAAAAAACAGGGAAATCCTCCTTGGAAGTTGCCTGCCCAAAGGTTCAGGCAGACGCTTCCTTCCCTCGCTGGTCTTTTAAACCCATAATTAAGTCTCGGAGTTTGCTTCACTATCTTGTTCGCTGGGAATCCAGAATTCGTACACAACACATTCGCCAGTATTTCTGTAACATTCAACCTCTCCCTTTCACAAGCAGCCCTGCTTGAGGATTATGACGCCTGTACGAGTGAAGGCACAACAGAAGGTGGTAACAGTCAGTTAACGAGATTTCAGTTTCTGAGCTCTTTTAACTTGTGAGCAGCACTATATATAGCACTGTAGGTTAAGAGCAGCATATCTGCCTTTGAATACAATGACATCTCACCACCAGTCACCCACCAAACATTGCTGGGTATGGGTTTTAATTAGCTACTTATCCTTTAAAAAATATTCAGTGTGATTTTCACAGTTGGATAATCTATTTTTAAAACAAGAATTAAGAGCATCTTTAAAGGAGCTCTCTGAAATGACTTGTAGGATTTTAATACTTGTTCTATGATTCATTTCCCAGTGAAATTCCCTTTATCCACCTGCCTACAACATTTGTAAACCCAGAAACAACTGGAGCTCACCAACAAAATTATATTGTAAAACACCAAACCACCATCAGCCTAATTCAGGGTAATTTTGTGCTGGTGCTGATGCTGAAAGGTCTTGCCCTGGTCTTGTCCTTCTCTGCACCACGTCTCAACTTATGCAGCTGTGGGTAAGCCACTCAAGCCGTCTGGGTCAAAATAAAATATCCAATTTTTTTTTAAGAGTAGACGGATGGCCTTCTGTTCTTTAAGTTGTTGATCTGATTCTGTGGCTGAACAGTCAACTAAATTTGATATAAGAAAATTAACACAAGCATATGGTCAGGGTTGTGAGGAGAGCAAAGCTATTCGTTTCAGCAGCATACTGCAGTTACACTGGGTCAGGTGTAATGTCAGACTGCAACCTAAGGACCTACAGGATCAAATTCTGCTCTAACTCGTACCTGGTACAATCACATCCCTCAAGGTTACTTCATAGGGACAAATTTGACTTAGGGTGTTAAACCTAATGACATAAAGTGGACATTACTTGCTATCTACTGTCTACACAAACTTCAACACAGGTAAATGCTAAGTCCACAACCCAGGGAGAAATAATCCCATGTACCAGTACACCCTGGGGGTCAATCAGCTGGAAAACATAAAAAGATGTAGAGGTCCTGGTGGACACCACGTTGAACCTGAGTCAGCAGAGCACCCCTGCGGTAAAGAAGACCAACCATATCCTAGGCTGCATTAGCATCCTGCATGTCCAGGGATGTGATCTTCTCCTCTGTTCATCATCTGAGAGACTGCATCTGGAGAAGTGTGTACCATTTTCAGTTGCTCAGGACAGTATTTAGTGGAGGGAGACCAGTGGAGGTGGCTAGGTCCAGAGCTGGAGCACAGGATGCATAGGCAGGGACAGAAGGAGGTGGACTTGTTCAGCCTTAAAATGCTCAGGGGCGATCTTATTACTGTCTAAAACTACCTGATGATGTGTATATGAAATTGGAAACATGCTCTTCTCAAAGGTACAGAGTGAAAGGATAAGAGGAAGCAGACATAAGCTGGAACATAGGAAATGTCAACTCAATATAAGGAAAAAAAAAATAATCATGAACACGCCCGAATGCTGGAACAGGCTGTTCAGAGAGTCTGTGGAGTCTACATCCTTGGAAATATTTAAATGAATGCCATCAGCAGCATGCTCAAACTGGACTTGCTTTGAGCCAGAGACTGGACCACAGGACCCCCACAGGTCCTTTCCATCTTACATGACTCTAGCGCTATAGGTACCCTCCATATGTAAATCTGAAGACCAGCACAGCAAGACTCTTTGTTCAGGAAACATCATATATTCATAAATATATTTTGTTTAGAATCAAAATACCAAGAACACTCAGTCTGATTTCAAAACTTTGGTGTAAACATCCAGATGAAGAACCTGCTTCATGAGATGCTTTAAGAAGTACCCAGTACTGCTTAAGTGGGAATAAAACCTTTTCAAAATTCAGCAGCATTAAAAAAGCGAGCAATTAAAAAGGTTTAGCATATTTAAAAAGTCTGACATGATTGCTACATTACAGAACTAACTTAATTTTAACTTTGAATTTTAAATATTGTCTTAATTTCTTAAGACATACATACACAAAAGCCCTCAGCTTCTTTCTAGAAATAGCAGTGTTACATGTAGGACTATAAAATCCTTTAAAAAAACCCAACAAACCTTTCACTTTTCTGAATTTTTATATTCAATTGTCTGAAAATAATAGAAATACAAATGGATTGAGAGAAGTTTTAGATCTGAGTTTGGCACAAAACCCCTCCAAGAATACGTAGCTGCCTTTTGCCCTTCCACACATTATCCATCTCCAACATGGCACACATTCAACTTTTGTCAATATCCTGTTTCAAGAGAAAACTTCCTAAATTCAGACAAAACACAAAACTTAGACAATGGAATTCTGTAAAGGAAACAAGAACCTATTTGGTTATTAACCTGGAACATACGTGCTAATCTATTGCCCAGTTAAGAGTCAAATTGCCCTTCTCTCTTCACCATTTACATGTCACAAAAAGATGTATTTTTTCAACCTTTAATTATAAGAACACTGACATTAAAGGGATAACCACTATACACATTCATCCAACTGAGTGAATAAATGATCCCCCCAACTTTACCAATTATATTAACCCAGAAAAGCAAACCCCAGATTTTTTATACCCTATGCACACACAGCCTATCAGTGACACTGAAATCAGTCGATGTACAGTCGAACATTATGCAGACCATACATCTTACATATGCTTAATGCATCTATGCAACTTACTTCTGAAAATTTCATTTTCAAAAATATTATCACAGGTATGATTACCCATCTCTTTTTGAAAGACTCAATCTCCTGCCCTTTCCCCACCCTGCATAAGATAACCCTGGGAGCCATACAGTCCTGTCTCTGACAGCCATATAGGGTCTACGTGCACAATTTTTTAGTAAAACTCAGCTTCTGTTGCTACAGATAATTTTGTTTTTCTCCCTCTTTCTATTTCACTTTCTCAAATATGTGAATCTTTTGGAGGAAATGTCTTGGGCAGCCCTCTGGAGGACACAGTCCCTTCCAGTTAATGAAAAGGGAGGAAAAACTCTTTAGCAGAGCCTGTTGCAATAGGACCAGGGGTAATGGTTTTAAAATAGAGGGAGGTAGATTCAGATTAGACACAAGGAAAAAATTTTTTACACTGAAAGTGGTGAAGCACTGGAGCAGGTTGCCCAGAGAGGTGGTGGATGCCCCATCCCTGGAAACGTTCAAGGCCAGGTTGGATGAGGCTCTGAGCAACCTGATCTGGTTGGAGATGTCCCTGCTCCTTGCAGGGGGGTGGACCAGATGACCTTTGAAGGTCCCTTCCAACCCAAACTATTCTATGATTCTACAAATAAGAGTGCTCACCCACTTCCTAGGAATTCAGAGTAAGCAGTTAATCTGAAATATTTTTTAATGTATGTTGGTACTCTTCTACTCATTCTTAATTTTAAGCATTATCATCATGAAATGCAACGGCAGAAAACGGTTTCACGGGACTACAAACAGCGCTGGAAGAAACAGGGGCTAAAACCTCAGTCTTGAAGTCAGCAGAGCAAATAAGCAATTAAAACCTGAATTTGTTTAAGAGCTAACTGGTCAATGCAAATTAGAGAGAAAGAATCGCACAGCATGATACATTATACTGTACTTTTAAAAGTCAGTTTTTCTCTGAATACTAATTAATTTTTTTCAAACTTTGACCTGTGGCAGCTCAGGGAAATAGCATCCAAGTCCCAAGGGCTGCCCAGGAATAAGTTGGGTTTCTGACACTCAAGTTTCTTCACAGAGAGGAGGGTAGCAGCTCATCAACACAGTGCAGAGGGTCCCAGGGCACACAGCTCTTCTCTGTGACACTGGATCATGTGGCATTGAAAAGCAGTAATGGCACGAGCTGCAGAAAACGTTACTGGCTTTTTCCCACTAGCTTTTTCCAGCTAGCTGTATGCACATTAGATTTTCTCACTGATTTTACCATCTGAAATAATATACATTTCCCACTAGTTTCTGTTCAAATCTTACCTTCTCTGAAAAGAAGAAAAAAAGGAGTTGCTATTGTAACTGGCTTGCTGCTCAACACAGGAACAGTTTAAAGGCGTTCCTTCAGAGCTACAGAAATACAGGTTATAAAAGTGCTTATTTAAAGCACATAATGATTTTTTTACACTGAGGGTTGTAGAGCACTGGAACAGGTTGCCCAGAGAGGTGGTGGATGCCCCATCCCTGGAAACATTCAAGGCCAGGCTGGATGAGGCTCTGAGCAACCTGATCTGGTCGGGGATGTCCCTGCTCCCTCACTCAGGTGAGCTGAATTGCAATGCAGTGAAAATACTCACTAGAACATGCTACAGATATCATGTGTATCGAAGACATGCTAAAGCTTTTAAAAATAAAGTTCCCAATACAATAGTATTTCATATTAGAAAAAAAAAAATCAGAGATGTTCCCTAACCTTCTGTATAACTAAATAGTTGGATTAAAAGCTGTTTCACTCATGAAGTTTCTAATTGCTGGTATCTAAAACTTCAGTAGGAAGACCCAGATTTGCTTCCGTTGCTTTCCTTAGAAGGACACACAAATTCATGTAGTCTTCATCAGAGCCAACTAATGCCCTGCTGACGGGCAGGATTCAATTAGTGTCTCCCAGGGGGGCTGTAACACTGGCTTGTGGTGCAGAGCAGCAGAGGAATTCTGTCATCTGTTTATAGTAAAAACGCTGGACCAGTTCCTCAACTGCTTTCAGTCAGCATTGCTTCAATTACCCCAGTCTTTGCAAGCCAGACATAATTTATATTTTTTATGGGCAAGAGTGTCCTATCTAAACATCATCAGGATTTATTTTATTGAGTGTATTCTCAGTAAAACTAAGGTGAGTAGACTAAATACATGTGGTTTAAGCAGAAAAAAAATAACTTTTTTTTTGTTTGCTTAAAAAAAAATATTATAAGGCAAAAAAATAGAGCCATTTGATTTGAGGTACAGGACTGTAAAGCACACTACCTCGGCATTTTCTTTGGTGGGAAGAGTCAAGACTGTTTGTGTCCTCATTTCTTGCACATGGGCAGAAACCTTAAATAATGGGCCAAAAGCATGCCGTCTGAGGCAGCTGGCTGATCATGCCACTTACAGCCGGAATTTAATGTGGGTACTCTGTTAGAAATCTGACTTCCAGAAAGGCGTGAACTTGAGAGGTGGTGACTGCCTGACAGTGGGGCTGATCTGGCTCTCATGGAAGCCAAGCAAGGCTCTTGCCAGCTTCAGCAGGAGAACACTGGCAGCAGAAGGCACTTTGCACTTGTGACAAGGGTCTCCAGAGTGGTGCAGGATTGTAGAATCATAGAATCATAGAATGGTTAGGGTTGGAAGGGACCTTCAAAGGTCATCTAGTCCAACCCCCCTGCAAGGAGCAGGGACATCCCCGACTAGATCAGGTTGCTCAGAGCCTCATCCAGCCTGGCCTTGAATAGTAGTTTAGTCATATGGAAAACTGTTCTGAATTTCCAGGGAAAAAAGACAAATTGTACCACCAAGGTCTCAACTATCAGCTGAAGGATTGACTAAATACAGCCAGAGGTTATTATATCCAACTGCTTGACGGAAACCTAAGTTAGGTACCACACTGCTAAGTCCAGGAACACACAGGTAAATAATTTATACCTCAATGCTAAACCCTGACGGTGTGGCTGAGGATACAAGCACATTTAGCAGAAAAATGGAATCAACCAGCTTTTCGTTTTCTCTTAAATGAAGAAGTACCTCACTTTACAGAAGGTACTAGTGCTAAGAAGAGAGGTAGCAGGAATTAGCTGTGCTCCTCTGCAGAAGAGCTGTAACACTGATGGGCTGCAGGCCAAGAGCACGTGCAGCCAGTGAGATCCTCATGAGATCCACAATTACCCAATTAAATAATTTTTCCTCCTATTTAAAAAGAAAAAAAAAAGAAGAAGATTCTAGGTTTTCCTGTTATCTTCACTCTTCATGTTTGTTAAAAGTATTCAAAAGGAAAAAAAAACCTCCTATTAAACTCAGCAAAACTCACACCAACAGAATTTAATAGAATAAAGGCTTGTCAGTCTCAAGAATATTCCCCTCAACATGGCTACTTAATTATTCCTGCAACTGATATATTAAATTGATATCCTGCCATGAAACATAGTCATTTTAGAATCAAGTCCTGCTTCTGCATCAGCACAGGAGGACATCTGAGCTTGGCAGCCTTAGGAGCTGGGCAGCTTTGGCTGGCAGATGGCCACAGCGACACAAACACGCTGGTTTTGGACAGCAGTCACCTGAACGTGGCACCAGCACACACAGCATCTACAATGCAATGCCTCAGTGTCCCGTTGTGCTCTCCCTTTAAATGGAGGGCTACTTTTCTTGCACTGCTAAAGGCTCAAGTTTAGCCAGAAAAATTATTACATCATTTCCATTTGCTCCAAACTGCTATACCAGTTCGGTGCATTTCCTGAAAGTCTGATGGACTTAAGAGTTTCTTCCGGAAGTCTTCAACAGATTTGTTTGTGCTGTTTCCACAGAAGAGGCACCAGAAAAATAAAGCAACATTTGTGTTCAAGAGGTCTGATAGCAGAGGCAGTCACAGTTTCTCAAGTACTTTGAAAACCTCACACATAAGATACCATAAAACAGAAAAAGCATTTGGAAAAAAAAAAAAAGAGGCACTCAGAATTTTTTTTTTTTTTAAATTCTGCTAATTTTAAAGGAGTGGATAATAGAAAACAGAACTTTTTTTTTTCTATCTGTAGACTATAAGTTTGAATGCCTAGCATTGGTCTTTCAAAATCTAGTCTTTAAATGAAACACAACTTCATGTAGAAAACATACCTGCAGACAGCACACACAAAACAGTCTGGGTGATAGGTTTTGCCCAGTGCTGAGACCACTTCTCCCTCAATGAATTCATCACAACTGAAGCACCGTGTGCCATAGAGTCTCTGGTAGTCCAAAGTACAGATGTAGTCTCCCTGTCTCACAAAAAATCCTCCTTGAGCCAGGTCACATCCACAAGCTGCAGAAAGAGAAAAGGCAGACTCAGAAGGCTAGAAAAGCAAAGCTTGCTCTCTAAGATGATGCTGATTTTTCACCTATGATCAGCACGGTTCCCAGTAGAGTATTTAAGCACTTCAATATATGGGGCTTATAATCACAGTTGTTGCATCTGAAAAACACTACTTTTATAGTAAATTACATCAGTGATGTATTTTGTACACTAATAGTTTAGATTTATTCCATGTAAAAATAATAACCTCAGTGCAGAGGCTGCTAGTACCAAGTGAAGTTTTTAGGAGTTGAGTTCAGAGCTAGCATATACAACACCCATCACATTTAATAGGTTAAAGGAAACGCATAAAGGATACAAACCTTCAAAATCTAAAGCACCAACGTTAGAAAGAAATATATCTGACAGATTACAATTGTCTGATATTCCTCCTGGACACAAAAGTGCTTCAAATACTGCTCCCCCTAAACAGGGGGTCAGATGTGCATGGCAACTGCTGTGAACTTCCCCATGTTTACAAGAATATTTCTTAAATTATATCTTACGTTTACCTGATAAACGTCACTCACCAAGCATGAATTGGAGAGATCTTCAGAAATGGCAAAAGTAGAGTTTTTAATCCTATCTATCAATTTAAATTTTTAAGCTAAATCTGCAGGAAAGGGTTCAAGCTGATTAACCAAAGGCTTGTGAAACTCTTCAGGGGCTTTCTCCATTGCCCCAGGGATGGAGCTAGGCTGGCATTTTGAGAACATGTAAGATAGGAAAGAAGAGATACAACAGTCTGGCTAAAGTAATACAGAAGTAGACAGAGATGCAGAAGATGATCCTCATCCATATTTACCAGGACCTTTGAAAACAGGCTTGAATTGATTTATAAGGAGAACTGGAATTTAAAATGGTGATCCTGCTGCTGTGCTGACTACTACTTTAAGTTACAGCGTCACACTTGTTACTACATACTTCTGCTCCTGGGGACATGCGTGCAGGGAAGCCTTTCCAGCAGCAAACACTGCTTACAGTCAAACAAGGCTGAATAGACAACTGTGGCAGTGTCACAACTTGCTCGCAGTGCACAGAAGAGTGGGAATGTTGTGTACCAAATTTGGGTTGTGTGTACAAAACACTGCAGAGCTGCTCAGTGTCTTGGTCCCGAAATAGCAGAGGTACCTAAACATCTAAAGTTCACAACTGAAATTTCTACTTAGATACCTCAGAGTCCACAGGTATCTTGGTTTTTAAATGTAAAGCTTCCCAACTCACCTCAAAGCCTGTTTGCAATGCCAGAATCAGTCATCTTGCATCTAAATTATGAGAAACGATTCTCCGGCAGGCATGCTTGAGGTACAAGCACCGAACAGAAACTTCTACAATGCATAAGATCCTGTCACATTCATTCAAAACCACATTCAATCATCTGTTTTTTTTATCATCTTTCTTAGTAGTTAGAGACCACAGCAGAGGAGGCTTGGGCTGAAAGCCCTATTTAAACCCTGTGTGGACATTTAAATCCTAATTTTTCTCCCTGGAGATGGCCTCAATCACTAAGTCACAGAAAACAACAATCATGCTGAAACTATACTAGAACTGAAGAACCATGGGTTAATTAACCTTTCTTATAAGTCAAAATAATTTCAATTATATTTCATTTGTCATGGACAACAACTATGGATTAGATGATTGATCTTGCAAGACATTTTTCATGTGCTTTATCTCACAGGCTTAACACGTTCACTTTGACATTTTTCTTTCTCATCCTTGCTCAAATTTTTAGTCAGGACATGCTTTTTGAACAGACTTTTTGAAAATACAGCATGACTTGCTGAATAGTATGAGTTTCTTTCAGTCTATATATTTCACCTAGGTACATACTCGTGTGACAGAAGCACAAACCAGCTATGGACTTAAGACGATGCTGAACAGCAGGCTGAGCTGATACTGACGACGCACTAGAGCAGTTCTAAATGCTACCACACAGTGTTTACACCTGCAGAGTGGATCATAACAGTAAAAAGTTAAACGACATAACTGGGTTTCTAAAGTGAGCAGAGAGGGGTTACGTTCCCAGAGAATATTTCCTTACGCCAGCAGTGGCATACCCCACTGCAGCACAGCTGAACAAAGCCACCAAGAACCAGTTTCAGCTACAGAGCAGGGACTGACCTACAGATTTTGGTCTGTGCCATCCAAGAGGGACATGGAGCTGGGCTTCCATAACAAGGGGAAGATGAGGAGTTGATACCGTACCCACAAGTGACCTGCCACTGCTCTGTCGTGCCCTCTTGCCACTATTTACCTGCTAAAAGGAGCAGCAAGCACAAGGAAATCTCTCTGTTTTTAATGCTGATATGGATCTATAAGGGAGGCCAGGGCGACCAGGCGGTCTCACTGCTAACAAGGCCCCAGTGCTGAGATTCAGGGCAGGTGGGGCCTGCGACAGCCCCATCACTGGTGTGTGATGGGACCCTGTCTCACCCTGAAGGTATCTATCACCTCTGCTGTCACCAAGGTCACAATTACTACAGCTTGCTGTGCATTACTCCAAAGCAGTTTCCACTTACGCACTTAATCCTGGCTTCTCAGGGAACCCTGCAGTGAAACTGTTCATCTGAAGAGAGACAGAAAACCAAGGTATTTGGACTTCAAAGTAAAAGTTGAGCTTGGTGTCATCTACCCAGGCCCCTCTCTGCATTGCCACCACTTCAGCCTCCCTGTACACAGCGTGGCTGAATTCAGTAAGGGGAACACAAATTGCTCCACTAAGCACGGGCAAGCATGAGCTGAGCATGTATTCATCTGAACAGCAGAACGAAGATTGTTTTCTACCTCAGTTGTGCTAATACCCATTATGGTACTTTCCAATTAATATTAACAGATTCAGCCTGACAGTCACAGCAAGCACGCTGCAAGTGAACTCCACGCTGAAGTAACGGGTTCTTCTAGGGGCTTCTGATACACCCCACACTAGGGTGACATTCAGACAAGAAATGAAGTGGAACATGAGAAGGAAAAACAACATACTTGCTCCACAATACAGAGTTATTTCAAGATACCTGACTTTCTGTAAAAACCAGGTGCTGTAAATCTCACGTACCTGTAGTGCTAGAGCACTAGACAGGAAACAATTTGAAAAAATTAACAGGATAAGAGTGCAATTAGGTAATTGGCCAAGGCAGAGATGACAGTGTTTTGTGAAGGGGCAGCACAGCCCCAAGGAAGGCTATGAGTACAGCTGACTAATGACTACGGGAAATGCCAGCAGGAATAACGTTCTTGCTACAACAAAGCATACCCATGGCAATGACATGCACTATTGACCCAAAGCCCGTAGGCACTATCAGTGCAGAGAGTGATCCGGATATAGGGGGAGCTGGATACCTTGAGACATGGAGAAGTGATTTATTTCAAATGCACAAAGGGAAACGTCTTCCATTCAAAACAGGAGCAACAAAAAAATCCTTTCTGAGTGGGAGAAGGAAAGAAAGACTTGCAAATATTGGCAATCACAGAACAACTACAAGTCATTAATGTTTTGAAGTAATAAGAAAGGATGCACTGGGCCAAGCAGGTCCCACAGAGCTAGTTAGTACTAAAGATCATAAACCTTGTGAGCCCTCATCTAGTGCACAGGGTATAACTTGCTTAGTTATTTCCACAAAGACTGATTCACAGCAGAATATAAATAGGTTATAGTATAAATTTCTTTAGAACCAATTAGACTCGTAACAAATTGAATTGAGACTAGTAGCCAACATGCTTCTTTTTCTTCAGAGATTTGATAACCCCTTCCGCCGAGCAAGGCTATTAAACCTCCTGACATACGTCAGTGTGACTACTGATTGAGTTTAGTGGAAGAACATTTTTATTGTAGAGGATAATAATATTATTGAATATTTCTTTCACAAAGCTAGTCAGTTTTATGTCACTAAAAACATAACCTGTGAAGATTTTAGCTGAAGCAATCTTACACGTGCCATATTAAAGAAAAATATTTTTCCATTACAGCTTTTATATGAAAACAGCCTTTTCACACAAAAATGTTAGGTAGATTGTAAAATATTTCTTCAGAGAAAAAAAGCTAGAACAAAAAGATTTCAGACAGGCATAGCCATCACACAAGTTTTTATGTGTATCAGTGATACTGTTTTTGACATAGGTTTTCAGTGTTTTAGCATTCCAAGAGGTCTTGAAAATCATTTGTATCAAACCTTGATGCCACATTTGGCCCCTTAATCTCAATGCTTGTCAATAGCCATTAGTTCTTCTAGACTTCCCTCCAAACTGATGTGACCGTGTGCTCCCCTCTCCACCCCAACCTAACCACTTTTCCATAACTCTGCTCAAGTGATAACCATCAGTGATAGATGTGTCTGGTCATGATGGCTCAAAGTGGGTTTGAGAGTGACAGGTAACAACACAGTAGCCAAGGGATGGTGATGCGCCCCTCTAACCAAGTGCTGGTCAATGTCTGACTCAAGCCAAATTTGAAAGAAACTAACATCTGCAGGCGCCATGCAAATACAAGTATGAGACAGTTATCTTACTTCGTAAACAAGTGAGCAGCCCAAGAGCACTCTGAGCTCTCCTACACGGCAACAGTCTGCACGTTAGGATCTCCCCTTCGGTAAAGACGCCTCTCAAAATTACCCCTTGAGGTTGAGAGAATCCTTATCGCGTCAGATACTTGGTAAGTCAACTGGTAATAAGAGCGCTGAAACTTTGAAATCTGAGCTAAGTGAGATAAAGGATTGATTGTGCACATATAAACCAGTAAACCACTGGTCAAGCCTGGGACTAGGATCAGATCCAGCTGCATCAAGACTCCTCTCTGAGAAGGAGTTTAGAGAGCAAAGGAGTCCTTTCTGAATCTCATGACTTAATGAGAGGGTCTCCCAGACAGTTTTGTCTGACTCTGTCCTCTATGCAGTAAATAACCCAGTGTACCTTGCCATCCAATCTTATTAAATCACTGTCACATTTACCATTTACTATCAAACTTTTTCAACTCACTGTTTTATATCAAGATATTGTTGCTTCTCTCTTAGAGTGAAGCGCATCACTCCATTTGCGACAAATGACTAGCTAAAGCAAAACTTCTAAAAGAGTCCATTAATGCATTTTCTGGCACAGAAAACTGAGCAGGGTGGGCTTTTGTCCCTTTCTTTCCATCTTGTTTTGGCACATGCCCATAACAGAGATCATGTGTGTGACAGTTCACAGAGGTGCAACCCTCTGCAAAGTCTTTGTATCTATTAATGAATAAAGAAAAATCTAGCTTCTGAGTGAATCTTGGGCATAGGAGGGACTCCCTCCTCTTACTCATCTACTCTGCAAGCTGGGGATGTCACAGCTTTTCCAACATCCAAATCCTCCTCCCCTGCTCTTTCACATATTACTGCAGCTATACTGCCTTGGATATTAACAGTCCCAATTTAAAGCTGAGAAGACAGCATTGGTGGACAAGGGACGAGCAACTGACATCATCTACCTGGACTTGTGCAAAGCTTTTGACACTGTCCCACATGACATCCTTCTCTCTAAGCTGGAGAGACATGGCTTTGATGGACGGACCACTCAGTGGATAAGGAGTTGGCTGGATGGCCGCACTCAGAGAGTGGTGGTCAACGGCTCAATGTCCAAGTGGAGACCGGTCACAAGTGGCACCCCTCAGGGGTCCGTGTTGGGCCTGGCCCTGTTCAACATCTTTGTCGGCAACATGGACAGTGGGATAGAGTGCACCCTCAGCAAGTTCGCCGACGACATCAAGCTGTGTGGTGCCGTCGACACACTGGAAGGGAGGGATGCCATCCAGAGGGACCTTGACAGGCTGGAGAGGTGGGCCCGTGCCAACCTCATGAAGTTCAACCAGGCCAAGTGCAAGGTCCTGCACCTGGGTCATGGCAATCCCAGGCACAAATACAGGCTGGGTGGGGAATGGATCGAGAGCAGCCCTGAGGAAAAGGACTTGGGAGTGCTGGTGGACGAGAAGCTCAACATGAGCCGGCAATGCACTCTTGTGGCCCAGAAGGCCAACCACATCCTGGGTTGCATCAAGAGGAGCGTGGCCAGCAGGTCGAGGGAGGTGATTTTCCCCCTCTACTCTGCCCTGGTAAGACCCCACCTGGAGTACTGTGTCCAGTTCTGGAGCCCCCAACAGAACAAGGACATGGACCAGTTGGAGAAGGTCCAGAGAAGGGCCACAAAGGTGGTAAGAGGGCTGGAGCACCTTTCCTATGAGGACAGGCTGAGAGAGTTGGGGCTGTTCAGCCTGGAGAAGAGGAGGCTCCGGGGAGACCTGATAGCGGTCTTCCAGTACCTCAAGGGGGCCTACAAGAAAAATGGGGAGAGGCTGTTCTGTAGGGCCTGTTGTGATAGGACGAGGGGTAATGGTTTTAAAATAGAGGGAGGTAGATTTAGATTGGATATTAGGAAAAAATTGTTTACAATGCGAGTTGTAGAATACTGGAACAGGTTGCCCAGAGAGGTGGTGGAAGCCCCATCCCTGGAAGCGTTCAAGGCCAGGCTGGATGAGGCTCTGAGCAACCTGATCTGGTTGGAGATGTCCCTGCTCCTTGCAGGGGGATTGGACTAGATGATCTTTGAAGGTCCCTTCTAACTCTAACCATTCTATGATTCTAAGAGTAGCTTTGAAAACAGACCCACTAGCCATCCCCCAGGCAAGATGCTGTGCCCCTTGCCTGCTACTTCCATGGACAGAGACACTGTCCCACTGAGATGACCGTGCACACCTGCAGAGAGAAGAAATTAGGGAAAGGAAAGTTGGAGGTAGCCTAGGGATCATGTTTTAAGGCAACTACTAGATCTTATTCCCCTATGATACGGAGATATTCTCGTAAGATAAGTCAGCGTTATGTCACAGATCCACTCCTACCCAGCGCTTGTCATCTAAAATTAGTATCTCGGGGTAGGGTTATTTAAAACCTAGAAACAGTCTCTAACCATTACTGAAGTTCATCCTAGTGAAACAAGAAAAGCACTGCAAACACAGCACTTAGGATAATGAAGAGACTAATACTGAGTAACTCAGCTGCTTGTCTTGGTATTACCCCGTATACCAAGGCAATGCCCTATCCTGAACAGTTATGAGCTGCAGGAGTAATTAAGTAGTGAATAAATAAGTATGTGTTTCCTCTTACAGTATTTAACAGCAAGCCAGTACCTAGACATGCTGTGGGACTTGAGGTGGAAGATATCCACACCATTTCTGAGGAGGGTACCTTGGGACAGCTTCTCTGACAACTCAGTAATTCCACTCGTTAATGTGGTTTGCAGTTACCTGACACCAAAATACCTCATATAGATCTGAGGGGTTCCTCTCTTCGCTTAGGAACAGGCTACTTCTTTCCCCAGCCCAATGTGCGTAACAGCAACTGGAGCACTGTCATTTCCGCTATGTGATTTCACGGTCAATCTAAATTCTTTATTGCCTACAGCCTATAAAAATAAATAGCAGCAACAGCAATTAATTAATGCCCTTTAAGCATGTTGCTGGCTGCTATTGCACATCTTCAGTATTCCATGTGCACTGTACGAATATAAAATGCATCTCTATTTTCCTTGCTGGCAAATGAACCTACTGAAAGTAGATTCATTTTTTTGCTTTGTGCTGGGCCTGAAAATCAGTTGTGTACTGAAAGGCTCGAAGGATGCTACACTCGCCGTGCTGCTGTACACTACAGCAGGTTGTAACAGTAAAATGCACTGGTCGTCTTGTCATCCAAAACGGCTGGTTTGCTTTCAGCCTGCCAGACAATCAAGCGTTTTGCTTATTAACCTGCAACTGCAGGTACAAAGTATTTTTTTTTCTCCTTGTTCTCCTTGTTTTCTCCTTTTCTCTTTGTTGCCTGATATAAGCAACCAAGTGCGAATCCAACACAGGGGAGAGAGGCAGAGACCTCAAAAATCAAAGAAGGAATAAAGACCCATTCATAATGCTGCTACAGAGAAAACAAGAAAAATATGTCTGTTTGCTCAGAGCTAACTAAAAGTTTTCTTCCTCAGCACTGTGGCTTTAGGTCCATTTCTAGTATTTTCCTCCATCTCTGAGACGGTCGCCAGTGGCTGACTAAGATCCCAAGAATGACACGTACTATTTTGCTGACATAATTCTCTTTCGGCAGCTAAACTTCATTTCTTCACACACCATTGATGCAGTCTGGGAGCCCATTCTCCAAAAGCCCATGATTACATCTGGAACATTTCTCCTGGCCACTCTGCCTGTGAGAAGCAACGGCAACCACCTGGCAAACTTCCACCACTACAGCTTTGACTTAACTTCAAACTGATCTGCAACTAATTCCAAGCAGTTTAAGCGCGTCTCCAGAAGATAACTGTCACTGCGATACTCCTTCTGTTGCGTGCTCCAGTGCAGGTGAGTCCCAGTCAGCTTTTCACAAAGGTTTTTGGGAAGTCTTCCCCAGCTGGAAGTTTGCTGACCATGCAAAGTCTGCATGAGAACATCATCTCACTCACCCCCTTGGACAATTCACACCTGAAACTTCTGTCTCTAGGTGAGGCATCAGCAAGACAAAAGGAACCTTGCGATGGTATATAATCCATATAATCCAATCACTCATCCTAGGCAGGGGTGATAATATCTAAGTCTTTCCAGCACGTATCTGTGAAATCAAGAATACTCAAGCCTGTCAGTTACTGGTAGCATTTTAGCTACAATATCTGAAACACTAGCTGTATCTCATGGACTGGAATCTCACTTCATTTTGTTACAGTCCAGGGTAAACAAAAATAGGAGTACACAGCACTAGGAAAGCTGGGGGAGATCTGCTGGCACCATCCCCAGCTCCCAACCAGGAACTGAAGGAAGGTAGACAGTTCTTCCAGAGGAAAATCAGACCAGCTTTCTGGAGTGGATAAGATAGGGAGAACTATGGCTATACCTTACCTACCTTACAACACTTGACGATGCATGTACAGCACTGATAAAGCTAATAAAGGATAGAGCATACAGCTCATCTACACAAGCTCTCAGGCTAGACTGGCCATGATACCCATAAATTAATTTGTGGAGTACATACTTCAGTGCAGGAAAATCTTCAGGGATTCAGAATGCTCTTCTGACACTGACACACTATTAACGACTCAGGTGTACTAATTAAAATGAAGAAGAGTTTGGGGAGTTTCCTGAGCACTATGTAACTTGACTCCTAAAATTTATGGGAACTAAAAATCTAGTAATTTTTGCATTAAAAAGTGCATTTCCATTTTCCATTGTCGAACGTAGAATTTCCCAGTAGCTTAAAGACAGTGTTACTGGCCGATACAAGCTCTCCTATAGCATTACAGGCAACAGAGATCCTCACAACACTATATATATGGCTGTTCCAAGCTACCGAAACAACTCCCAGGAAAATCAGAAAAGTTGTCTGGTTTATATTGATTTATTATTTTACGGAATCAATCTGATTATTTAAAATTTACAAGCAAGCTAAAGAGATTTACGAAACAGAGTAATGGGCTTTAATCCATTTTCAACCTAATAGCACCTTAAGAGTTGATGATAAAATACTGCTGTCATTTGCCAGACTAATTAAGTTTGCTTTTTTTTTTTTTTTTGAAAAACATGTAAAGCAACAACATTAAATATTTTCTGATTCTTCATAATGATGCTTTGGGTACCAGTTACAGGTTTGCAAATTAAGTGCTTGCTCTGACTATGCACAGATAGGGCAGATGGTCTCCTGTTAATGAGCCGCAGAAAGCAGGAGGTGGAATAACACCACCGTGGCAGTGATGAATTCTATGCAACAACTCTCTCTGGGTCTCCATGCAGGCTTCACTTCACCTTAGTGCATCAAAACGCCCAGTAACTACCGCAGCGTGCTGACTGTATCCCTGCTGTACCCCCACGTGAAAGAGAGTGCTATAGACAGAAAGTCTCCCTCCATACAGGCTGCCTTGCACTGACAATTTTTGCGTGGGGAAAAACTTTAAGAAGAGAACTTCAGTAATTCAAAAGAAGCACAGACTCTTCATCGGCATGGCATTACCTAATGTGGGCTGAAATTATGTATGCTCAAACCTGCTTTATTTGAACAGTATCTTTACTGCCTGCAAAGCTTATCTTACCATCCAAAACTTTATTCAATGAACCCTAGGCATAATTTTTAGATGTATTCAGTTTTGTCCCGGTTCTACTTTGATTTCAACCAGGATGAGTTTGGCTACTCTCCATTCATTCGGTGTCTTTGTCTAAATCCATCTCAGCGTTCCCAGCATGGTTAAGCACCTCTCCCAGGTAGCTCTTCCCACTGAGGAGTCAGCCTTCCGCAACACAAACCTGTTCTGCACATGGCTCTATCTGTAGGTTGGATCATGCCTTAGAAGTTTCAGCAATTAATTATTTGAAAATCCTATCTATGTTTTTAATGAGCACTTAACCTTCTAGCATAACTTCTCAATCTTTGGACTAGTATAGAATCATAGAATAGTTTGAGTCGGAAGGGACCTTTAAAGGTCTAGCCCCCTTGTAAGGAGCAGGGACATCTTCAACTCGATCAGGATGTAAATAAGGAGAAAAGCAAGGCAATTAAAAGACTAAAGAAAACTGTATTTGTCTATTAGTAAGAAAGTAAAGCAGGGGTATTACATGATATCCTGGGTGTAAAATTAGAGTTAGCATGTACAGCTTTATTATGTCCTAAAAAAATAAAATGCAAAAAATTCTGTGTCTTTAATTGAAACAAATCACTTTGAAAATCACAAATAAGAGAAGTTTGGCTTCCCACGGTGGATAGTTAGCTTTTTCTTTTTATTGAAATGTTAGGAAGTTATTCCTTTACCAGTACTACCAGTATTCGTAACTGTGATTCCTCCCCTTTCACCGCACTTTACAAATACTATGTAAATTCATGAAATATATCCTTATAAAAAATTAATTGGACTCTGGATTAAATACATGCCATGAAATAAAGCTTTCATTAAAGTGCTGACATGATTGGTATACAACCAAGACACAACAGGCTGCAGAAAGTTCTTCATGAATCCAAAGAAAGGTTGCAACTAACAAAGATGTAATCAAAACAACAGAAAAATTAACAATTACTTTGTGACTGTGAAAGTTCACTGATGACATTTTTTTTTCATATTTTCAGTTGCTTTTAGCAAGATAGTGAAAGGAAAGTTGGTCCACATTCGAGGAGCACCTCCTCCAACCTCAGCAGAGGTGCATCCGGATGAAGAATAAGTTGGGCAAAAAGGCCAGGAGGCCTGTGTGGATGAGCAAGGAGCTCCTGGACCAACTGAAAGTGAAGAGGAAAGCCTACAGAGGGTGTAAGCGGAGTCAGGTAGCCTGGCAGGTCTACAAAGAGGCTGTGCGAGTGGCCAGGGATCAGGTGAGGAAGGCTAAAGCCCTGACGGAATTGAATCTGGCCAGGGATATAAAAAGCAACAAGAAAAGCTTCTATAGGTATGCAGGTGACAAAACAAAGTCCAAGAAGAATGTCCTCCCTCCGGAAGGAAACCGGTGTCCTGGTTACCCGGGACATAGAGAAGGCCTCAGTCTTCACTGATAAGGGCTCTTGTCTCACCACCCAAGCTGTGGAAGGCACAAGCAGGGACTGCAAGAATGAAGAACCGCCCACTGTACTCAAAGAGCAAGTTCAGAAACATCTGAGGAACTTGAAGGTGCACAAGTCAATGGGACCTAATAAGATCCATCTGCGGGTCGTGAGGGAACTGGTGGATGAAGTTGCCAAGCCACTGGCCATTGTCTTTGAGAAGTCGTGGCGGTCTGGTGAGGTTCCTGATGACTGGAAGAGAGGGAACATAACCCCCATTTTTAAAAAGGGGAACAAGGAGGACCCAGGCAACTACAGGCCGGTCAGCCTCACCTCTGTGCCTGGCAAGGTCATGGAGCAGATTCTCCTGGAAACCATGCTAAGGCACATGGAGAGCACAGAGGTGGTTGGTGACAGCTAACATGGCTTCACCAAGGGCAGATCATGCCTGATCAATTTGGTGGGACCTTGACAGGCTGGAGAGGTGGGCCCGTGCCAACCTCATGAACTTCAACCAGGCCAAGTGCAAGGTCCTGCACCTGGGTCATGGCAATCCCAGGCACAAATATAGGCTGGGCAGAGAATGGATTGAGAGAAGCCCTGAGGAGAAGGACTTGGGGGTGCTGGTGGATGAGAAGCTCAACATGAGCTGACAATGCACTCTTGTGGCCCAGAAGGCAAACCGCATCCTGGGTTGCATCAAGATGAGCGTGGCCAGCAGGTCAAGGGAGGTGATTCTCCCCCTCTACTCTGCCCTGGTAAGACCCCACCTGGAGTACTGTGTCCAGTTCTGGAGCCCCCAACACAAGAAGGACATGGACCAGTTGGAGAGGGTCCAGAGGAGGGCCACAAAGGTGGTAAGAGGGCTGGAGCACCTTTCCTATGAGGACAGGCTGAGAGAGTTGGGGCTGTTCAGCCTGGAGAAGAGGAGGTTCCAGGGAGACCTGATAGTGGTTTTCCAGTACCTCAAGGGGGCCTAAAAGAAAGATGGGGAGAGGCTGTTCTGTAGGGCCTGTTGTGATAGGACAAGGAGTAATGGTTTTAAATACAGGGAGGTAGATTTAGAATGGATATTAGGAAAAAATTGTTTACAATGTGAGTTGTAGAACACTGGAACAGGTTGCCCAGAGAGGTGGTGGAAGCCCCATCCCTGCAAACATTCAAGGCCAGGCTGGATGAGGCTCTGCGCAACCTGATTTAGTCAGGGATGTCCCTGCTCCTTGCAGGGGGGGTTGGACTAGATGACCTTTGAAGGTCCCTTCCAACTCTAACCATTCTATGATTCTATGATTTTATGATTAATGATTTTTAAAGTTTAAATTTAAGAATCTCAAAACCACAACATAAACCATTGGCCACTGTGTTAAATCAGTTCTGCACAGGCAAAAAATTATTATAAATATCATTAGTATTATTATTTCAATGAAATAAAATATTAAGCTAACATGACATTGCTAGGTCAGCCCCAAACCCACCATGCTGTCCAGGCCAGACTCCAAGAGCACTGCGTTGGAAGTGTAGTTGTTCCTGTTAGAGTGACTTAATATGATCTGGGTCTGCAAACTCCTAAAGGACTTGGAAAGCGATGGGCACGTTGCTGAGAGTGCCTGATGAACAAGAGTCCCTACACTGTGTCCCCAGTGCCTAAGATACCATGCATGCCATCAACCGCTATTGCTTGGCCAAAAGTTGGGACTCAGAAATCTTAATAGTGAGCTTCCCGTAAATGACCTCCATTCTGAAACATGAAACCTCGTAGCTATGTTCAAACGCAAGTCCCTCAGATTAGACAGCATAGCTTTTAACATATTTATATCCTAGCAGATGCATTTGATCCAACAAATCACTCCTGTTACCAAGTTACTTGATGTTTTTAACCTTTTCGCCCAATATTCTGTTAGCCCTTCCCACTAACACGGCTTCACAATAAATAATATAACTCTGGGTTGTGTTGTATGTTCTACTGAAAAAATGGTATAAAAGTGCCCAGGGCTTCTTCACAACTCCCACAAAACTGTAGAGTCACAAGAATCAGAAATGCTGACACACAGAAACACATACCCAGCTCCAGCTGAAGATGTGATAACTAACAGGTTAATTAAACAAATAGATAAAAATTAATGGGAAAAAAAGTATACTCGAAACTGCTAGCCATGCCGGCATGGAAGACTGCATGTGCTGCATCCGTAGCCAGACAGAAACCCAGGGAATTTTGATTAGGGGTAAAACAAGACACATACATAGCAAAGCTGCTATAGCACAATGGTCATCTTTTTACATCTGTGGCTTGGATTACAAGCTTACTTCATTTCACCAAGACCAAACCAGTAAAGGACAAAGATAAGAGCTGTGGTTCATCTCCCATCTGAGTAACCTTGTACAGCTTTTTGCAGGATTGCATGGATTTTTCCCATTTAACTAGGGTGGAGGCTGCAGGATTTTTTCATGGAAATAGCTCTGCAAATATACTATGGACTGTCCTTTATTTGGTCTGCTAGAGTGACTACATAAAATACTGTAAAACGTACTTTCTGGTTTTATATAAAGCTACAGTAATCAAATTATCCAGACCCTCTAGAAACACTGGGCTTTGATTCACACTTCCAATATTTCTTAACTACTGTATTTGACATATGTTACTGCTATTTTGCAAGTGTCAGGATGCAATCACATCACAGAAAGAGAAATACTTGACAAACACTCCTAAAACAAGGTAATTTCTATCTTTATGAAAGGTCAAACAGGCTATCCAGGATAATATAATTGCAGCACCCTCTCCTATCTACAGTCGTACATCAGTCTGTATCTCTGCTGGCTCACTAAATTGCGCTGTTGTAATCGAGCTCCAAGTAAGTATTTGCCTAATACCACACCCCGTATGAGAAGCAGTCCTGATCTGACAGACACCCTCAGAATGAATTAGACAACACAATTTGTTTTAATTTGATAGACCGAGTCATCAATATTTTATCACCTTTTGTCATTTTCCTTGGTGTTTTCGTTATAGCGGTAAGAAATACAACGACAATCCACAAACATGGGAACCAAAGCCCTTGAAGTCTAAGTAATAAAATGTTTGCCTTATATTTCAAAGGCATCAGCTTCTATTATAACTGTATTTTTATTAGACCTGATTAAAATGGGAGATATTTTAAAACAAAGACTGAGTAGAAATTTGAAGTGAAACTAGATGGCATGTTCCCTACAGCCTTTTACTAGCAGATTAGGTGTGTACTTAAACAAAACAAAACAAAACAAATAGATAGGAGTATAAACCTTATTTATAATGCCTAGTTACCTTCATATGTCCTAGGAAACCTTGATACTGAGCAGATATTCACAGTATTGCTATTCAGATTTTTAATTTGGATGTGCGTATCAATTGTGAATAAAAAGAATTATTCGATTTTTAAAAGTTTTATTAGAATTCTTCAGGATTATTACCTGTGGAATGTAAGAAGAATTGGATGGGAATGAGTGACTTTATATTAACCTTCCTTGGTTATATAATTTAATTTAAATACAAAAGGTACCTACATACTTGCTGTTACCATTCTGAAACTCACAGTGCCCATAAGAATAACCAGACGGCAGTATGGCAGTATACAAAACTACCTTTTTACCCAAAAAAAAGGAAACAATTAAATGTCTCTGCCCCTCTGAAACCTCATAATTTATCCAATACTATCAAAGAAACAGTTTCACATAGCACACATATTCCAAAAGGTAAGCATGACTTTTTCCAGTGTAATATCACCTGTCACTGATGAAGCCATTCAAACAGACCTCAAATACCTCCAGACAGCCTCTCAAGACATGGTCATTTATAACTTTTCTTCATGGGCTTTTTGTCAGTTTGTGGTCTCCATCACCACATATCTTTAAATACTGCGAGAAGGAATATAATCTTCTGCAGTCTTAAAAGTACCTAAGATTTTTCTGGTGAAGGCTATGAGATGGTTCAATAAGGAGGCAGCCAACCCAAGCAGGCAGGCAGCTTAGCAGGGCAGTGCAGGCAGCCCACATGTGGGATTATCTGTCCTGGGACCGCCCTGGGACTGGGACTCCGGACACACAGCCTCTTTCAAGGTGCTATCTTTGGCAAATGAGGTGAGAGAGGGCGAATTGCATTGCTGAGTACCATCAAAATAAACGCACTGCAGTGAGCAGCCAACTGTAAGGTAAATATATTCCCAGGATCACCACCCTGCCCATGCACAACAGTCCAGCAGCGTGACAAGAGAAGAGGTTCAGAAAAGGAGTCATGGTACAAACCTCTCCTCCAAGGCCGAAAGGAGGTAAGTGGTCAACTGACCAGAAGAACTGAGTACCATTTTATTGCTAAATCCTAACACATTAACTCTATTTTTTCATCAATTGATTCGAGCACATGATTAAAAACTCTAATCACACCTGCCTAATCTGATTTTTTCCCCCATTATGTTAGCTAGTGAAAAGTATGTTCAGTGCTCTGTTCTGTTCCTAGCTCTTCTCACACAACAATGTGGTAAATCCACACTAGAAAGCAACTTATGCTTCTGAAATAAGAAATAAAACCCAGAAACAAAACAAAAACAAATACCAGAAGGATGCCAGCAAATCGATGGAAACCCTTGAAAAGTGATTAAAAAAATTATGGCATTTAAATAATGAGGAGAAAAAGAACTCAACCACGTGTGCAAACTTAGCACTTAGCAAAATAATTAGTAAGAAGGAGCAGAAGTACTCCAAGAGCCCCAACACCAAGAAGCAGTAACCACGCGTCTCTGACACTCTCTCCTGTGCCAGCTGAGAGTCTGATGGGTGGCTGACAGACGCTCCCCTGCTTCTTCCTTGTTAACATAGTGATTTTTTTTTTCTCATTTAATCCAAGATCTGCCTGAAGCAAACTAACTCCTTATCTCATACAGACAGGTAGGGGTAATGCAGCTTCTACAGTACATTCATCACCATCTTCAGCATGGGGGTGGGAAGAAATGCCTCCACACTGCCTAAATTTGGGATCAGTGAATAGTTTTAGAATCCGCTTGCTGCAGGAGATGCCCTATGAAATGAAAATGTGGACGTATAATTGTATCTCATTCCTTCTGTAGGACTTGTCAACGTTTTCTCATAGTGGATCTGTAAAAAAAGCAGCTTGGATTTCATCCAGATAATTATATGGAGCACACACCACTATGTTATTGAGACTTCATGCAGGAAACAAGACTCCTATATAACAAATTAGTTGTTCTCTTCCTGAGTTAGGTCTGAAAAACTAATTTGATAATAGAATTTGCCATAAAAACAGGTGGCTTTAAAAAAGTTTGAAAGCTGTATGTACAGGCTGTGTTCTGCTTTAAATACCATTCTGGTTCTGAATAGGTGACCAAAATATTTTTGCTATTTAGGACAGTGCACTGTGTTTATTTTTCCTGCTACGTAATTTTGCAAGGAACACAATTATTGAGCTGAACATTTAATTCTATCTAGCTAGCTCATTAAAGATTGACTCAGGCATTGAATACTATATACTTAATCCCATGGGATTTATAAAAATACCAGCGTAGCTGACAGTTTTCTTTCTGATAGTTTCCTCTGAACAGAAATGTAAATAGTCACACAAACACAGCTGGGACCAGAGCCATGCTCATGTTTCTAGGCTGTGCTACGGGGATTAATAAACGTCATTTGAACTACTGCTTAATCATGAAGTAAGCAAGTTGTCAGGTAAACATCAGTCAACGTGTACTCATTTGTACATTCAAAACAAACTAGACCTTTGCAACTTCTAGATAATCTTTCAACCAACCAAGTACCTACAGAAAGGGTGTCCTATCGGTTAACTCCCTGTTTCCTTTACCATCCCTTTGCCATTCACAATGTGTCAATATTAGATCACCAGGCACCAACCTGGAGCAGAACAAGTAGTTCCCCCCAAAAAAAAAAAAACGGAAAAGCACAGAGGGCAACACTGGGATTCAAACATCACAGTCCAACATAAGAAAGTTTGAACAGATGTGGCCATGGCCCAGCCCATGGCATGCATTAGAAAGCTGGGAGAGGGATATCCCCTGAGTTTCTTTGTAGATGTTAATTCATAGAACCACAGAATGGTTTGGGTTGGAAGGAACCTTTAAAGGTCATCTAGTCCAACCCCCCTGCAAGGAGCAGGGACACCTTCAACCAGATTAACTAATTCTCTCCTAACCTAGCAACATGTTTCACTACCAGTTCTCCCAACCTGTTGTTCTTCAGGTCCCAGCCTTACAGTAAACTCCACGGGTTTATATCTATTCAAAACACAGTCAACTTTTAGGATTTAGGATGTTTACAGTCTTAGAGTAAGCAGGCATAGAGTTTACAGTAAATCCTTTCAGGCATGGATTGCATTGTAAAACATGTTTGTGACACTTCCAGGACCATGAAGTCACATGCCCAGTGCTAATTCCCACTCACAGGAAGAGCTGTCACACTTACCTTTGCAAACAAAGCACTTAATATGGAAATACTTGTTCTGAACTCTCAAAACTTCTCCTTTGCATGGGTTTCCACAGTTATTGCAGAGAATTGCAGTACTTGATGGCTTCTCCAGTTGGCTATGTACAGCCTGCGATTGTGAAACTGCAAGGAAAAACAAAGGCCATCAGATGCATCAGTACGATAAAACCATCTTCTGTGAGGCCTACAAATAATGACAATTAACACCTGGGACAAAACAGGTCAAGTGGATCAAACAGTTTTAACTTCTGGTATTAGCCAGCACAGGAGAAAAGATCAGCTGAAGGAGCTGAGAGAAACTTCTCATTTCATAACTTTCAAAGCTCATGACTGCCAACATTTCAAACATAAATCAGAATTGTTTACAGAAGAAAGATACCACATGATCAAGTCTTGAGAGCCTCCACCTGAATTTCAAAAAATGCTTTGTTGCATTTTCTCTTCAAGGAATCAAAGACTATAGATAAAAGCCATTGTTTTTATCAAAAACACCTTTAATGGGATTTAGTAACTATTACACTGTGAGCTCCTGATCCTTAAAGTCCAAAGTAATTGCCTTTTTAATTGACTTCAAAACAGAAATACACTTCTGCAGACATTTTAACTTCATACTTCTGAAACATTGACATCTCTGTAAATACTACATACATCTGATCATTAAACAAAGGTTGCTGTCATTTTGTAAGAACACCATGATTTCAAGATATTAGGTTTATCTAAGTTAGTAAAATATTAAGTGAATTAAAAATTTGCTGCCATCTTGTGATATAAATCAGAAATTGCATTTATTGGGCTATTGCTAGTAACAACATAAACTGGCATCCCAATGTGCTATGTGGAACAGGTGAGGTATGAATTGCAATTCTGCTGCAGTACTTGTATCAATTTTTTATCACTGTGTACTTAGAAGTCAAGAGAGCAAAGACCAAGGCAGTTAATTATAAAGGGGATATACTATAACTCAACAGACTTTGCTTTTTTCCTACATGAAAAATAACTAATAACAGGAAAACATATAAGCATTTTAAGTAAATTACAGAGTTAACGATATTATTCTTCTGTAATGTGGTATAATTAGTCTGAAGTTGGATTGCTTATTTCAAAGTGATTTATTTTTAAAAAATGTTAGCTTCAAAATAAACTTACCAACCAACTAGTTAAGACAAAGCAATTTCTCATAGGCCAATACACTAAGTATGAATGGGAATCAGACATGGTTCCCTTTAGATATTAGTGGAGAGATAATGCCACTGATGTATAACCCTTTTCTTTCATAAACGTTAAAAAAAAATAATTGAGAAGTAACTTTTTGTATGAGACTGCTGTGAAATGATGAAGAAATTTATAAGAGTCTGAGTTAAACTCAGATTGGCCAAGATCTTCAGTTTCTATTCCTATTGTAACGTCAGAGGTGCTATTTCAGAAAAAAAAAAAAAAGGGCTTCTGAAAGGAAAAAAAAAAAAAGAGGGAAAAAACGCCCCAAAAATGTTTTTCATTTTAAAAAACCCAACAACAAAACAACAGTAATGTCTACACCTTCACGAGAGGTAGGGATGATACCGAGAGACAGTGATAGTACTGTCACTATGAACACAAGATAACAGACAATACCAAAAACAGTAAATGAGCATCACCCAGCTCTTGTTCTCCAATATCTGACTTCGCTGCTCTTCCTCCACTATTTTCACCTTCATCCCCGCTGCTGGAGTCCGGTGGTGATACCTAAAAGGCCCTTCCACATCCACTGACTGTAAGAAGTCCTTAGTTTAATGAGATGCTGAGCCTCCCACTCACTCTTCAAGGGGAGTTTCTGCAAGTTTTGCCCAAACTGGCACTTTCTACTCCTTTAAGTGAGGTGGTTTTGTTTTTTTTTTTCCCCCAAGGAGATACATGTGACTGAGCTGCCCACAGTGTTATTCACCACCCATTAGCACTCTGCCTTGTCTGCTGAAATTACACATTCTGGGATTGTCAAAAAAGTCCTCCTCAAGGCAATGTGAACTTTGGAACTGTTACTGAAGCCCTGCCTATAATTAAGGACATCTCCAAAAAAAACAACACAGCAGGACAGGCAATTAGAAGTTTACAGAAAGACAGATGCTCGAATTTACACATAGCAAACAACGCACGTGGTTCAAGCTAATATGAAAATGGAGAAAATGGAGAATATGAAATGGAGAAAACTCTGAACTTTGCAATACTCAACTTTTGACATGAGGATTTGTCTTTACTGTAGCCTGCCCAAAAACAACTGCCCACCCTGAAAAAGAATCAACACTGTAAGAAGCCAAAACAGAGTATTTTCCTGAGTTACTTAGTAGAGTAGCTGCTAAAAGTTTATGGATAAAGAAGGTTTGCTCTCTCTGGAATTACTACAAGCATCAAATTTGTAGCATTTCATTCATGGAAGACTTGACTTAAAAAGAGCTGACCACATCCAGAACATTTTGGCCTAAAAAGTTACATCTGAAATACAAAATTCTGATTTGAATGACTAAATATTTGACTTTTTTTTAAATGCTTGACTCTTCCCATGGCTAAGGCTTTCTGAGCAGCACCTCTCCAGAGGCATCAGCACCTGGCCGGTGCAGAGGCACGCAGATGGCTGCAATCTCGTAGGGCAGTAACCTGGCCAAGGAGTTCCAGCCGCAGCACAGAGCGTGTGCCAGAGGGACCTCGATGCACCGCAGGAGAGCCCCGAGGGCAGCCCCTCCATGCCAAACCCCTGTTCCCTAAAACGAAAATATTGTCACATTTCCAGGGAAAACTTCATTTTTCTGTTTGTTTTCTTGCCCCTGGGAGTTCAATGCCGCACTCATTGCAAAGCGGCAGAAAATTGAAAATTGTTGCAAATTTGTTTTGTGAACTGTGAAACAATTGTGAAAATTGTTGCAAACTGAAAACTGTTGCAAAGTGACAGAAAATAAAAAGTTTTGGTTTTCATAATGCATGTGGTGCGCAGCAACCAGAGCTACAGGGCAGGACTAACTACTGCGTCTCTTCAGGATTCTGGATCGACATGTAGATTTTAAAAAACCCAACAACTCAGATATAAAATAAATGAAAAAGGAAAAGATGTAATATTTCTGTTGGAATACTTTCATTAATCTTGAAGTTACACAAATCATACTTAAAATACGCATGGTAGAGAGATGAATAATTATTTTGTTTCATCTCAGCTCAGAACCAAGCTAATCAATATTTCACAACAGACCTCGGTAGGAATACAGTGCCTTTGGGCTCATTACAAAATGGTGCTTCTGAAGACAGTTTTAAACATGTATTCATTCATCTAGCACAACAAAATTATGTAATTAATGATATATTAGTTTAAGTTTGAATATTTTAAAATCTATTGTGCTTTCTGTTGAAATTGCTACTCCTGACACAATTTCGGGAAACTAACTATATTAGCTAACTCAAAAGTTAAACTTCTGTTTCAAATAATTTCTAAGGAAATACGTTTATATAGCAATTTTCAGCATTCCACTTTCATGCCTTTATGTATCAAAATCAGTCTTTGAAGCAACAGAAGATACAATCAACATATTTAATGAGTGAAATAGTGAATTACTGATAGAATGTAATGATCTGAGACTACTCACAGGATCATAACTGACTAAAGACCTCATTAAAAATTAAATACTTACATTATACTCTGATCTGCAGAATTTAACGAGACGAGAAATTTCCTTCTTAACTTTAAATTACTTTTTCTGAACAGAAATACAAACAAATGACAGATTCTCCAAACTTCCCCTTCCCCACACTGCATTTTACTCTACCAGAGGTATCTCCACCAATCCTTAAACTCTGAAAAGATCCGACTGCACATACTTTTTGACAAGGACAAAAACTGACAAGAAAGGAAATAGCAAACACTCCTCCCAGCACTTCATCAGCACACAAGAGCTGTCTGCTGGGGACATCACTGCCAATAATATTGCCAAATGTCCAGTGCTCACATATTTCTGACGTTCAAGACTCAACCTCTCTCCAACAGGCTACGCGGTACATAATTCTGTAGTTCTGGATAAAGTAGAGCTTATTGAATTAGCAATGGTTTGTTAAACAAATTGTCAAACAGGATACATTCCTTGGAGTTACTTCTATACTGCTTGCTCGAGACGTAACGCACTTGCTGTATCATGAGGAAGTGAGGACAGTGACGTGGCTTGTTATTAACCTTCTGGCCACTGTAAAATGATTTCACTGTGCTTGTAACTTTGTCAAACTTCAACAGTTTATATTGACATCCTTCATGTTCGGTGTTCTTCAGCCCACTCCATTAGGGAAAATTTCAGACAAACTGTTTAAGCTTTTTATAAAGGTGGATATAAAAGACAGGAAAAAAAATAAATTGTTTTTCAATGTTAAAAAGAAAGCATAGCACCTTGGATTTGGAAGTACTTTGGAGTAAAGGCTGAAGCTTGACAGAGATGGACTTTGTGAAAGGTACTCTGGATCCATGAAAATCCACGATACACAGTCAAATTAATCCCTCTTTGAATAAATGCACCTCCTTCTGCATTGCTAGACTAAGTAGGATTTAACAGTAGTGGGGACCAGGATGAGGTGCCAGGGCTGAAGACAAGATTTGGCCAAGACAAGAATGTTTTGGAGCAGCACAAGACAAGCTGACAGCAGTGGCAGAAGGAAGATTCACAAGTCCTTGGTCATGCTCTACTCCAGAGCCTGGGACAGAAAATGTCACTGCGCTCTCATCATCTCTCTGCTGCGAGCAAACTGCTGAAGGAAACGAAAGCCTTGGCAAAAGATCCCATCTATGACCGGTCCGCGCAGAGGATGGCAAACCCCTTCGCTATCTGGCTTTGGGTCGCCAAATGAGAAAAATTTTCATAGTAGATTAGAGACCTGATAAAGAAACATAGACCCAGAAACTGCAGAATTTGACACAGTCCTTATGCTTTCTCCAGTTTGGTGCCTTTTGGCTTAACTTAGCATAAAGACCCACAGAAGCCATTATTGAGCTTAGAAATCAAGTACTGAAAAGTAAAGAAGTCTCATGCTTAAGAATATACATTCAATCTTGGATCAAACCTCAAATACAAAGCTTAAAGACTTTCACCTGCTCTGTTCAATATACAGACACAAAAAAGGCCACATATCCCATTTAGTCCACATTATTTAATTCTGTTCTGAAAAAAAAATCTGTTTATTAGATTTACAGTTCATGGTGATCACAGAAGGAATGACAAAGGGCCAAATTACACAATTTAGTACTAGAATCATAGAATGGTTTGGGTTGGAAGGGACCTTAAAGATCATGTGGTTCCAATCCCACTGGCATGGGCAGGGACACCTCCCACAGGTTGCTCAAAGCCCTGTCCAACCTGGCCTTGAACACTTCCAGGGATAGGGCGTCCCTAACTTCTCTGTGTAACCTGTGCCAGTGCTTCACCACCCTCATCGTAAACAATTTCTCCTTATATCTAGTCTAAATCTACCCTATTCTAGTTTAAAACCATTACCCCTTGTCCTGTCACAACAGGTCCTGCTTAAGAGTTTCTCCCCATCCTTCATGTAGGCCCCCTTTAGGTACTGGAAGGCTGCTATAAGGTCTCCTTGGAGCCTTCTCTTCTCCAGGCTGAACAGCCCCAACTCTCTCAGCCTGTCCTCACAGGAGAGGTGCTCCAGCCCTCTGATCATCTTCATGGCACAACTCCGGACTTGATCCAACAGGTTCACATCCTTCTTATGCTGAGGCCCCAGAGCTGAACACAACGTCTGACAGGTGCTTTCTGTTCTGTGGGAATTTTAAAGAGTACTGTGAACTAATCTAAGGTGTAATTTCAATGGCTAGACAATGTTTATGTGGATAAATATTTTATTCCTAAATAATAAGTTTTTGTAATCCTCAAAATTACCTCTCAATCCAGGGAAAGTGCTAATTCCTCACTAAGGTTCCTGGATGGATAGTGCAGAACGAGAGCCCAAAGACAACAATAAATGGAAAACAAAAGAGGATGAGGTGAGAGGTGGGTCCCCTGCCCTGTTCTTTTGTGTTTTGTTTTGGTAATTTTAATGTGTTCTTGACGTTGGGTTAAAAAAAGTGCAAGTCTTTCATTTTGGTCTCATACAAATATAATATCATTTGCCTTCAACAGCAAGCCTCCATCAGCAGAAAAGCTACATCAATTTTTTTTAGCAACTATCTGCACTACTGGCTCCTCTATAAATTCACCAGGAACATCCCTCTTCACAACCCATTACATTCACTTCATGAGATGGAAACATTTTGTTTCAGCAAAAAGACATTAATATCTAAAATTACCAATATCAGCTGTTTAGTTCAGAAAAATGCTCAGTTTTTTCAACAAAGACACAGGCCACATTCCAACTCTGAACCAAAAATGCACAGCTCTGATAACGGATGTTATTCTGCGTGAAGGAATTAGCAGAAAATTATCTCCATGTTGACATGGAAACCTTTCATCTCTAGCTAGAGGTAGTGACTGAAAATCAAAATAAACAAACATGAGATCCAAATGCCATTTACTCACTAAGTAATTGAGAAGCAGGACAGAAGCACTGATTGCTGAAATGCTGTATCAAGCTATTTGGGGAGGGTGTGGCTCACAGCAGCCCAGAGGGGAATTAAATTTGCAATCTTCTCTGAGCAGGATTAAAGGAGAAGCAGATGAGTGCCGCAGCACCCGACTGGAATTAGAGATTGGAGTTCAAGTTGTTTTTTTGCCAAACCTCTCTTGTGTCACCTCAGTCAAAACACTCAGGGTTGGATTCAAAAACACCCAGATGAAAGCAAAGGAAACAAGCATTTAAGTGCCTCTAAATACCTCATGAAGCATTATTCCTGGTTTTATGTGCAGGCTGGCCCCTGCTCCCTCCCTGCCTTGTGTCTGTGTGTAGAATAGAGTGACTAGGAGTTCTTCCAGTGCTGCCGTGCGGGTAAGGATAATCTAACACAGTAATAAGTAATACAGTAATACATATGGCGTTCAGAGAACTACATCAGTGTGAGCTGTAAATTTACTTTAGATAAAGTGATTTGGTTTATTTTCTTTTTCAGAAGACCTAGTGATTCACTATGGAGTCTTGTGGGGCCTGAGACCCCCATGGTCCTTTCCACAGAAAAGAGGAGAAAAAGAGCAACGGTGAAACAGGGACTCCACAGGCCTTCTCCATCCATCCTTTTGACCGTGCTTGGCAGCAGGGAAGAGCCATTCCCCAGCCCCAGCCCTGCCCGGCCACGCACTCCGGGGCAGGAGGGAGCACGGTATGTCCAAATGGACGGGCACCAACCTGCCAAGGAGCAGACATGTCAGAAACAGATGTTCTGCAACAGCGTGTTAAGTATCTAGCAGTAAGCCGTTTCACCGTGTTAAAAGCCATTTCAAACATGTTTGCACACTTTACAGTGCCTTTTCATTATAACACAATGCCTTTTTCTTCCATACATATCACAACAAAACAGAAGGATAAAGGGAAAGCTGAAGAAGTTTTGTCTTGAACCTCCACATTACGCAATCCCTCAAGCCCTCCATGGGGCTGAACCTTCCCCGCGTCAGCCCACCGAGCTCGCTTCCCCAGTGGGGATTCTCTGCACCGAGTTGGTCCAGCCGCCGTCCCAGAAATGCTCGCTGCTCTTTCCAAGACCTCTGCTGTGCCTCCGGCAGCAAAACACTGCTACTGCTCATCTCTTTAGTTCCTACACTGTAAGACAGGCAACTCAGCAAATTCAACAAATCTTTACGTCAATAGGTCACTACTTAACGGAATTCATTCTTGTAGTCCAAAAATACAAAATAAAACAATTCCTTTCTGAAATGTGTACCTGCTTCTACTACCTATAAACAACAGCTTTTAGAATGCCTTTCCACTGGCACTGAGGAAAGGACTGCATGCCTTTTCCAGCACTTCCTATGGATCATAATCAAACCAGAAACCGACACGGGATAGCAGGCAGAGAGCACAACTGAAGCAACCTCTGCTTTTACTGCTAATTACAGAGTTGATGTGATCGGACACGAAGGAGAGGTGCACGGGAACACAGCCACATGTGAGAGATGTACCACAGCACAAGCACCCAGCACACAACAGCTCCAAATCTCACCATCTGCTCCGTGCAAAATTCACGCCACATAAACAAGCCTAGCACGAGCTAACTTCCTGCCCTTGTTGTTATAATAAAATATTTACCAAAGCCAAAGGCAGTAAGTAAAAGTCTCCGCTGAATTTTAAGAACTGTTACTGCAGCAACGTAGAGGCTATTTTTATGTGTTTAGCAAGATTACAACAAGAAAGGATACAGAACAGCACTCCAATATATCTGCATAAAGCAAGTGTTTTGTTTTTTCATTTCAAGCTAATATAAAGTCTAAAGTCAATTTAAAACAAATAAAACAAGAAAAGTTTTCAAATTGAGCTGTCAGCTAAGCGTCACTATCATTATAATTTCCAAATCATCATTCCTATAATTAAAAGAATATGAAGCATAATTTAAAATCAATGTTTAACCATCTTCCTCCACTCTGCTGTGTTTCTACATAAACACAGAATAATTATTCTCAGGACAGTATCAGTGATTTCGTTACCGCAGCTCCAGACAAAAACAAGTCATTCCAGGTCTAGGGTCTCCAAAATGTGGAGTCATCACACTGTACCTGTATCTTCCGGCATTCCCGCATTAATTCCCTTCCAGAGGGGAAACGCCACCAGAAGCACCGCTGCTGTGTGTCTGGCCGGTGGCAAGCAGTTCCGCCGGAGCAGCAAGGGAGCGGGAGCTGCGGTAGCGTGCCGTCACGGAGCGCTCCGACGCCAACGCACCCAGGGGTCAGATGACTCCTGCAGCACCCACGCACAGGCAGGAGGCAAGCCAACACCTCGCTGCCGGGTAAAAATAGTGTCCTGCAGAAGCCTGAATATTGTCACGTTCATGGGATAGGGCATCGCTGGCAGGGTCCTGGAGGGACCGGACACAGGACGTGCCAGCGACGGCTGTCTTTGCATCGGGTGATGCCACCTTCCACAGCCACTACAGCGTGGTGCTGGGCACCAGGAGAAAGAGGCGTAAAGAAGGAAAACCTACAAACTACCTGGCCACAAATTAAAAATACAGGCTGAGGTAGCTGGGAAACTCCTCTAGCCCTCCCCCTAATCCGGGCAGCCCCTCTGCCCTGGTGCAAGAGGGCACAGCACTGATGTTGGAAGGAGATGCTGTAAGCTTGTCTCTCTCCAGAGGGCAGTCAGGGAGATACCTGGCAGCCAAAAATCTCTCCCCTGATTGCTCATATGGAATTGGACTGCATATTGCTGGAGTAACAGCAATGTGCTGTGCTATTTAAAGCAATACTCGCTTGCCGAGTTATGTGAATACTCCATGAGGATTAAAATCTGTAGCTCTTACTTTCTTTGGTCTAAATTTGTAGGAAGGCAGTAACGTGGCTTGTGCACTGGAAAGGGGGCTGATGGCTTGGAGAACAAACTGGCTAAACCTGGAGTACAGTGCTGGGATAGAAACAGGATTGCATCTCCCTTTTTCACAGTGCAGATCATTTTTTTCCCTGCAGGCTTCACAGAAGCCAAAACACTCTCCCCCCTCCACTGCTCACTATCCTTTATCCAGTCACTGCCTACTTGGTTACAAAGCAGCAAAGAAACAGCTTTTTTCTCTCCTTCAGCAAACAGAAATTAGTCAGGGGTGTAAACGGGAAAACAGGTCTCTGCAGCTTCTTATGCCACTAAGGGGGGGGGCTGTGAAACTAACACAGCCTGTGTAGCACCCTGCATAAAAAGCACACCAAGTTTACTCCGCTACACAGGTTGAAGAATAATTTGCACCGAATCACATTAAAATGTATTGAACTGACCCAATCTGCATGTATGCTGAAGGGTGAGCCACCACCGACCTCAACAGTCGACGCCAAATCATTTAACAGGAAGTTCAACACCTTCCAATCTCCATCAAAAAACAAACTATTGTTTAAAACTCGAAATACTGCTTTTTTTTCTTTGTTTGAAAATCAAAACAAAACAAAAACAAGGCTTATTTGTGTATAAAGTGCAAGTTTTATGGCTTAGTGAAGCTTTTATGAATTTTTTTTAAGCTCTTACCAGCTCACTATGGATGAATTGTTACAAACACTATATAAAAAGGGGGCGGAGGCTCTTTATTCTTTTTTTTTAAAAAACAAAAAGCATCAATGCTTCAAAAGCATCTAGATGCAGTTATGATCAAGTTTGTAAGTGTCTCATGATGAGAAGCCAGAAACAGTTGATAGTTTGTAGTCTTACAGAAATGCCCATCACCTAAAGCAGAAATCAAGAATTTGTCCCAAGTCTCAGAACGTTTCCCTTTGGTTTATTACTAACAGAAAACGTCTTTACATTTTGTAATGGATATGAAACAAAACATTGTTTGTCCAGTATTGACTACTGGGAACAGCAGGAGCATTTCTGGGACAGTTGAAGAGCTCCAACTTCAGAAACCCGTGTGGTGAATACACCACTGTCCTGGGCCACGTCAGACATGGTCCGTAACTCTCAATAGCCCCAGGTTGACATGGCCTGAGACTCACAGAGCAAATCTGAAGATCCCAGGTTCTGTACACTGAATAAAAACTATGAATTATTCAATTTTTAAAACATTCTTATATATACCCTATCTTTCAGCAACTGACTTTTGGCGTTAAAACCTTAGGGCAATATTTTATTTTGTTCAATACTGTTGTGCTGCCTGTGTGAGGCCAAACCTGCCCCTGCCCTCTTTTGGATCATCATCAGCCACGCTGGCTGAGCTCTCCAGATATTTGCAGGATTTGGCCTACTTAGATTTTCCCAGCGGCTGCTTCAGCTTGGCAGAAATGCAGGAGGCACTTTGCTAAATAGCAACACTCCGAAAGAACGTAAATTAATAGGCAGGAAAAGTGAAAGCCCTTTCACTAACACAGTCTTGCCCTCTGCTTGCCAGGCTTTCTCCTTTTGAAGGCTCAATGATATATAACCCACGTTTTGACATTATATGATCACAATGCAGCCCCACAGGGTACAAATTTGTATTGACAATTCTAGGTGTGACCCCTGAGCCTCCCCTGCGGTCTCGCTGCTTGGCCCCAGCAAAGGAGGAATCACACTTGAAGAGCCCAGTGGGTTTTGATGGCGTTGCTGTGAAACTCCACCACCACTCACAGGCTTCAGGGGCAAAAAGCACGAGACCGCTGTGCTTCATTAGTGTGATGGGCTGACTGGGGGAGCGCGACGAGAGACAGCAGTGACAGCAGCCAGGTGAGACAGCTCGCACGCTGCCTGCTGATACTTCTGTCACACACCATCCAGAAAGCAGCATAGCTTTAACCTGATTTCTCAAAGCAACACCAGCCAAACACCTGTAACTCCCCTGTTTTAAAGGTAAGCAAGGCAGCACACCGGCCTTGCTATAGAAAAGGATGAGGCACTTGGCTCCTCTTGCAACTTCCAGCGAAGTTCTGGTAGCCATGGCAATGCCCTTGCCCATCCTCTGCCTCAGGTTTCCTTTCACCAAGATTACATTACCGAAGTCAACGCCTTCACTGATGTCTTCGCAAACAGCAGCCAGACAGCTTAGTGATGAATTTAGGCCACGCTGAAATGGATTAGTTGGCTGCAAAGTCTTTACAGCCTATGGTACCACTGGTTGTAAATCGTATTTTTGAAAGAGTTCAGATCCGTTCCTAATTAACTCATGTTTTTCTGCTGTACTCACTTCCCACTTTCCAGTAAGAGTGAAGTGAATATCAATAGTAACTGAAGGCAACAGCATATAGTCTCATCCTGCTCCTGTTCTTCCATGCTCACGGCACCTCACTAGAACCGTTTTGAGCTTCTTCCCCAGCCTGTTTTTGAAAATGTTTAGAAACAATTATTAATTTTATTAAATATAGAAGAACATAGATGTTTCTCTTCACTATAAAATACGAAGTACTTTCTAATCAATATTCTTTTTTAAATCAGAGCTAAAACATCACCTGAGATTCAGGGACTTTGCAATATATTACATGGCTGTATCTCCTTGCATACAGTAATTCTTACGCTGCCTGGGATGTGCATATTGGTTTAAATTTTAGGTTGCCCTGTGTGGAGTCAGGAGTTGGACTCGATGATCCTCATGGGTCCCCTCCAACTCAAGACCTTCTGTGATTTTATGTGTCTATGTCCCTGGACTTTAAGTCGCTCACTAAGTTTCTAACCAACCACATATATGCCTATTTAATAGCAAAGAGAGACTACAGAGTCCAGTCTCAATACATGTTAAGAAATCTACCTTACATAAACAATCTATAATTAATAAATTTAACTTTGAAAATGCTGGAAAATACAATAAATGATCATATTTCACAGATTTTTCTCAGTATGCTTTAAGGTATCTTTTCTTCCAAGTCGCAAAAACTGGCTATAGTACTGCTTCACTTTCTTTTTGCCTTACTACGCAGCAGTTCTTGATCAGTGGTTTCAATCCAGGTTAGCGTTTATTTGGATTTTCTACTGAGGATCATATGATCCCAAACAAACAAATAAAAATGCAATAAAATTAAGTAAATCTCTGTATGTAATGATATAGCTTTTGGCAACAGTTTATCACCAGGACAAAATAAAATTAAGAAACAGATGTTTCCTTTTAACTACTATAATTTATTCATTGAACTGATGCATTCCTTTGTGGTTGGGTTCAAAGTTGGCACTACTGGTGAATGGTCCTTGCCTTCAGCGCTTATGATCCAAATAAAGAGGACAAACTCATGGCAGAAGTTAAAACGAACCGTAAAAGGGTAAAGGTTTAACAAGATAGAGTTGGATAAATGGTGCCTCTACAACTAAACCCATGTCTTCCAACTTTCTGCCCAAGCTCTCTTGTGACACTCCCATCCCTGCTGGGAACGGACTTGCAGAGTCACCCAACCTTGCCCTTGGTGACCAGTCACACTCTACCAACAACTGCCCCAGTCAGAAACAGCCTGAATTTAAACTTCTGGCTCTCAAACACTTCCATCCTCAAGTCCTTGCTAAGAAAACATTTCTCATCACCTGCACAGCAAGGAGCACGGGCATCTTTAAATGAAACACACAAGCAAGTCAGAGAAAAATAACAATATGTGGGCTCTTGTAGGACAAGGCACTGAAGTATAAGACATCGACAACGCTGCATATTTATGAAGCAGGAAAGCTTAAAACGTGACATCAGGATGAGAACCCACTCCGAGCTCTGCATCTGTGCTTGCTCCAGAGGTAACTGGGTCACAAGTCCTCCTCTGCTCCCCGCTACCTCTTGGGAACAAAGAGCTTTCTTCAGCCCTGAAATTCGTGATGACAGCCGTTGTCTGCTGGCCAGCAAGTCAGACAAATGAAACCAGAACTTCTCCCACTCCCAGCTTCCTTCTCCCAGGAGAAGCTCTCTACAGCAGACCTAGCTCTAGACCAAAGGGTACATCATCCCCTTTTACTCCCCCAGCTAGAATAAAAGCACCATCTAGCATTCTTTAGAAAACTGTACACATGAAATAGTGAGCAGAAATCAAACATAAAGCCTGCAAAGCCTTTAGCAGAGATTCTATAATGGGAAAAAGTGGTATATCAAACCCATAAATAGGGTGCAAGAAAATCCTCACAGGACTGCAAAAAAACTAACTCCTGTCTCACAACGAAGTGACCAGCACATCCAGAAAGTGGTTTGTGAAGTGGCACAGTTCTGAGGCTAAAGGGGTATGGTCTGGTCACCAGCAAAGGGACAATGAGAGCCACAGCGACAGCAGCACACGTCACACACCCTCAGAAATGAACCTGCCACACCGGGAACTGCTGACCTCATGAAACTGATAGGGACGCTCGGTAAGAAAAGGAGTAAACGTCAGGTGAGAAAAGCTGTGGGTAAGTAGAGGTCACAGGCTGCCATTTAGTGCAGAAAAAACCGTCGTGTAATAAGGGTAAGGCAAGCAATTAACAAAAGGTATTTGTTTCTAAAAGGTCAGGCACTACAAGGGACTAATCGGACTTGCAAATGTGAGGGGGAAACTTAAACTGTCTGCTGAATATCCAGCAGTAAGCTGGGAAAGCGCAGAGGATAATGGGATGTACCGTGTTACGGGAAGGCATCCCGGCTGCAGTAGAACCGGCACTGTTACCAGAATGCTGACATAAAACTGAGAATTCGAGCCCTGCATTTTACAGGAGGGAAATAGAAGAAGCAGAATAAGGCAATAAACGTCAGTTGGTGTGGCCCAAAACCGCATGTAGTAGGCACGAAAGTCTGGCAAAGCGGATTTCCATCCTTTAATATGGGAAGAATCAAACCACAATGGGAATTTGACATTTAGAGGATCACGAATGGTGCAAGAAAGATGACAGGCACTGGATGACAGGCATCGCAAAGACGCCAAGATAATTTTTGGGTATTTCGTCCAGGAGTAAATTAATTCACAGAGCACGTTTTTAAAAGATGGATTTTTCTGTGTGGGCTGATGCTACACGCACACAAAGAGAGAAAGAGATCACTAAATGTTAATTTGTCATTGGTTTACGTACAAAATTACTACTTAAATTGTTTGGATTTTTTTTTTTTATTTGGAAAATAAAATGAAGTACCAACTAGGTAAACAGATAGATTCAAAGAATCTTCTTTGCTTTGGTCTCTTCTGGAAAGTTACACAGACATAGCTGTAATTCTGCAATCACAAGCTGCCTATTGTGCAAGATTATCAAATGATAATGTGGGTTGGGTGCTATTTGGAAAAAAGATTCAACCTGCTCCCTCATGTGTTTTAATTAGGATCTAGAAATTTAACTTTGGAGGTGTCTTATAAAGAAAAAGCAATGAATGCACACAAAAACCCTGAAAAAAATGAAGATTTGAGAGCTCAGAGGCCTGGGAGTAGGTCCAAGGAAAGATTCACGTGCCTGAAATGCTATGCACATAAACCCAAAAAACTCCCTTCTCACGCTTGCTCCTCAGCATGTCCAAAGGCAGAGCGAGCTGATTTTTCACTTCCCGTTTCCCAGCTGTCCGCAGAGGACTGCAAGAAAGTGCCTTTGGCTTCCCCTCCCCTTTCCATATGCAGTAGATGGCGAAGCAGCTGTATGTGTCTGTTTGTAGATTATGTCTAATTTGTGTGAGTGCGGGGTACTGAGTGCTTTATTCTGTGTTACCAAGCAGATCTGAGAATCTTCCAATTTAAGACTTACCTTCCTTGTTTTCCAAGAAAATATGACTACAGAGACCCCTCCGCGCACATCTGTTGGAGGAAACTCGAAGAGACAGTTCCCCACATGAGCCCGGGCTGCCTCACTGCAAGGCCATGCAGCTCAGCCCATCTCCGACGTGTGGCACCTCTGGGACAGGCTTGTGTGGCCAAACACACATGCAGAAATCCCTCTTTGAGAAGAAAATTGGCTATAATCTCCTGATCAGGGCAAACTGAAAAACTGGCCAGGTGAGTTTAACCTCATTAGATCCAATGGGGAACCAGAGCTGCAGATACCACTCACTCAGGGGCTCGAGCAGCTGCGAGTCCAACCCCAGCCTGTGCACAGAAAGCTCTGTTCAGGTTCACAAAGGTGAGGGGAGAGACGCTGAAATCAGGGTCAGGATCCAGACTGTGAATCCCAAGTGTAAAGCCCTGAACAAGAAACCTGCCCCAGAGGGGATTTCAGAAACATCCTCATCTTCAGCTCTCTGCACCCCATGTGCACATGCCCAGCTCCCACAGCTTTAATCCTTGATTTAGCCCACACTGACCATGCCAGAAAACATTTTTCTGCCTGCTTTCCAAATCCCATTCTCTACAAAGGAATGTAGCGGCAAAGCAGCAGGTCAGATCCAAAGCCTACTTAAATACATTCATTTTGGTTGATGATCACTAAGGAATTTGTCAACAACGTAGAGCGCTGTTTTGGAAATTTAAAAAAAAAAAAGATAAAAAATAAGTTAACATTGGAAATGTGATGCTGTTGGACTTCACCCTGTTCCCAGGGAAGCCCACCACTATTATTGGTCTGGGTGGAAGACTTTCAATAGCTTTAATTTCTGATCTGAATTCGGCCAAGTTTTGATGTTAGCAGTTTACTCATCACTACCAGAAAGTTCAGCCTTTCCTCTGTTCGCCTAAGGTTACAATTTTTCACCAGTAACATCTGAAATGAAATTATGTCTCTGAGCTCACTTCAATACCAAGAAACAAAGCAGAAAGATTTTTTTTTTCTTGATGTATGTCTACATGAATTTATATTCTTCACTGTTCAATTCCAGCACAAGCTGGTCTGAAATTTTAAGAATCAATTAAAAAAATCATTGGACCCTACATCTATTACTGCTCTGCAGCTCCCTGGCTGCCCAATAATGACTTCTAGCACCTCCACCAGTTACTCAAGCCACAGGCCTGCCAGCCCCTCATCTCCAGGGCACTGAGCCTGAGAGAGCCATGACCCTAAATCAGAAACGGGCATTTTGGTGCTGTTTCCTTCCCCCAGGCCTTCAGCACTGACTCGGCTGCACTCCTCTCTCCATCACTCTTCACGCTGATCTTTGCTCCATCTGTGTCATCGAATGGAGGAAGGGAACAAGCACATTCCCTGGCTCAGGAATGAGCAAATGTTTGGAACCGGGGAAAAACAGTTTAAAAGGAATTTCCATAGCTCATTTCTCTTTCCATTCCCTGCTACAAACAAAATAATAATAACAATGCCTGCTCGTTACAGCAACACTAAGAAGCAAAAGCAAGATAAAATAATGCAGAAAACAACAGTTTGTTTTGCTAGCCAAGCAACAATTAATCACCTCCAATCATTAATTAAATTATAATTTAGTAACTTTCCACTGATGCTGTATGAAATGGTGTTTCTAAAAGGATCACAAACAATAACTTAAAGACCTTTCAAAAGGTTCTTTATTTTTTGTTGGATTCTGCGGTATACAAAAATGTCTTAACTAATGACTCCAAAATATAAAACTGAACTCCTGTTTTTATTTGCTCTGCTTAATTTGGCATTAAGATGGGATTAGCCACAGTTTTATTACAATCATACAGTTACTTCAAATTATATATAAGTATTGAAGTTATTGAAGTGCTAACACTAAAGTCATAACACTTTAAAGAGATGCAAATGAGTTAACTTTGGTGAAGTTGTCACAGCGTGAGAACATCTTCTTAGATACCAATCTAATTGTGCTTCATCCCCAACAGATACATCAGCACATTGCCTCCTTTTTCACATTCAAGCTACACAATTTCTGCAATCAATTATCTTTCAACACCGCATTCATAGAAGAAACGTGTTACATTCACACAAACACAACCCCAGAGCCTACAGCCACCGCGCTACTTCTTGCACAGTTCTACAACTAACAGTTCTGCTGTCGATGGATACTTTTTCGAGCTATCTATACAACACACTTTTTGACTGAGTTTTGGGTCGCTTAATTTGCAAGCTGCCACTTTATTCAGAGAGTGAATGAGTTTTACATCAAATTGAGTGTTTTGGTCTGCAGCTTTATATTTGTCTTTTGCGGATAGAAGGAGAAGAAGCAATATCATCTGATAAAATTGTGTCTTATTTATAAAAGAAAGATATTGCACAGCATTTTTCCCAGGTAATATACAGAAATGCAATTCAGAGAAGGGCGGATGAAAATCCAATGCCAAATCCCATGTTATCCTCATTCCTCTGATTTCAAAACACAGATAAGTTATGCTCATTGTGCCGAAGGAATAATAGTGGGATATGTGCAGTCTGGGGGCAGGAGATGTTGGAGCCCACAGGTCCTCATCCAGCCTCTGTATCCAGGTTGCTTTTGTATAGAGACTTTAGTTTAGAGGAGGTGAGGGAAACTGGTGGCCCAGGTCTGGTCCCAGTGCTATGTGAGGGTGAGGCTGTGGTGAGCACAAACAGGGGCTGCCACAAGTCTGCGCGTTGCCTCTACTTATTTAGTCCAACTCACCAGAAAAGAAAGAGCAGCAGCAGGCTCAGGGGGGACCTCATCACAGTATTGCAGTATTTAAAGAGCAGCTACAAAAAGGATGGAGGCTCTCTCTTCACAAGAAGCCACATGGAGAAGACGAGGGACAACGGGTACAAGTTGCACCAGGAGAGGTTTCATCTTGACATAAAAAAGAAATTTCTCACAGTGAGAACAACCATGCATTAACACAACCTCCCCAGGGACCTGATGGAGTCCCCATTGCTAGAGGTTTTCAAGATGCGATTGGAAATACAGATAATCTAAATCATCTCATCTAGGCCTCCTTTCCCACCAAAGGCTGGACCAGTTGATCTTTCAAGGTCCCTTCCAACATGAGTTGTTCTATGATTCTGTGAATAAAGGCAGCCCTGCATGATGAAAAGTGTGATTCAGAAATTCGTTTCTTTTCACAAGGAGAGGAAACTGTGAAATATGGTTGGAGGAATGCACCAAAGAACGCTTTTCAAGTCACAACAAGAGCAAGCAAAAGAATCTGTTTTTATGTACTTTCTTAATCTAAATTGGCTTTTAGTTTCACTGGTACTGAACCTGTAAGTCCTCACATTCCATGCAAAAAAAAAAAAAATACAATTAATCTAAAACTGTAGCCAAGGCCAAAACTTTGCAAGAGCATTAGAAAAACCTTTATTGCCCTCTGTCTCAAGAGAAGCCTTTATCTCTGCCCCTAACACGGCAAAGCCTAGCGAGCTGCTGCAACACGGAGGTTGGCAGCCCCAGCGCAGGCCCCACCGGGCACATGTAGTTCCCTCCTCATCCACGCAAACGGAGGGAAACAGGGAGTTTCATCTGGCTGCAAGCTGCTTCAGTTGCCAATAATCCTACCAACTCAGGACTTTAATAACAACCTACTAAGATGACAATTGCGTAGGACACTGTTCCTTGACCTATATGCCGCTGAAGCAAGACTTGGTCTGTTGGGTCGTCATTGACACAGCCGTCCTGGTTCATAGACTCAGCTGGTAACACTACACTGTTACTGCATCCCCCTCTTGCTGTACGCGTGGCTCTGAGGCTGTTTGTATTCACAGTCGTTCCTCCTTAACCACTTCAAGCTCCACTTCCCCACAAGCGATGACCCCTTATATATGGTTTATGGTCTGTCCGTTGATGACTGCTGATCGGCCAGTTGGCACTATGTAGAAGCAGGAAACATGCATAGCCAAATCTGGGGAACCATGGGATGCAGGGATGCCTCCCACACACAAGGAGGCTGGGTGCCAGTCCTCAACAGGTACACATACCTCCAAAAACTCACACACAGTTTAAGAAGACAGAACAGACTGTGGCCATCAGATGCCGGGCTCAGCCAGAGGACAATGCCCTCCATTGCAACTTAATTGCAATCAGCCCTGTTTATTCCTAATTTCTCTCCATTTTTCCACAAATGCTTCTCCCTGACCCACCTTGACACCTCCTTTCCCTACCTTTGATCCTCCTCCTGGACATCTCCCTTCTCCTAGGCACACAGGTTTTTCTCTCTTTCCTTCCACCAGCCCTGCGGCTCCCTGAGGAGCAGGAGGAGCTGAAGCTCCCTTACTGTTTTGCAGGCCTGCGAAACATGGGAGCTCTTTTTACTCTTCCCCACTGCAGATCATAAACCAAAGGAGGATCAGGGCACAATCTGGCTCTGCTCTACTCCCAAAGTATCACACAGAAATACTGGTTTTAATGAGAGAGATGCCCAACTTTAGTTTAATGCGAGACATAGAAAGAACAAGTGATCCATGCTACGACAGCACATTTCCAGTGGTTATTTCTAAAACAGAATATAAGCAAAGATAGTTCTCCTCCCTGTCCAAATACTCGTAAGGTAAATGATGACTCAGATGGTAAATACCCTTTCCATGGCATTCCCTTTCTCTCTATCATTTAGAGTGACAGTCCTGCTCTCACTGAATTAAAAAAGGACAATTCTGCTTTGTAACGAATGAAATCAACATTCGCTCTAGTACGACTTGTTTTTCTGCACTGCTAAGCACTATCAGTATCTGTACTTCAAAACCTTTTGTTTTTAACAGTGTTTCTGTGGGAACAGGCCTCAATTTCAAAGTTATTTTGCTTTTCTGGGTACTCTTTTAAAACATGGACATGAATACAGCACTAAGTGAGCTACCTAAGAAAAATATAGTCTAATAAAGTTAATCCAATCAAGCTGAAGAAGTGAGTATCAATACGCAAAGCACGATATCTAACTCTGTGAAAAGATTGATGAGGTCCTCAGGGTACAAAAAATTATAGGATGTGATTGAATTATCTCAGCAATACAGTTTCTTACCTAAGAGCTAGAAAAACGACATAGAAAGGGCTAACATGTTAAATAAGCAGAGAACTAGAAGCAATTCCTTAATGCAATCCAATCCTTACATTTGTAATAATTTTAGCTACAACTGTCATTGAGGCTGTGCAAAATGACACATCTTATGGAAGTGCTTCTCTCTCCTGATTAACCAACTTGCTTATCCAAGCCAGTGAGATCCTAGGTGCCAAAAGCACAAATCTCTAAATTAGACACCGTGACTTGCAGAAACAGTTAATTTAACCCAGTTTCCAGACTCAGTCATTCTAACAGCATTTTTCATACTGTCAATCACAAATCAGTCCCATCTCTTTAAACTACTCTACTAGTAATACCTTCCAGTATCACTAAGTGTTAGAAATCCCAGTGCTATTTCAATTTTTAGTCCCTCTTCTAGCACTGAGCTGAAACAGAGATGAAAAGTCTGGTCTGAATTTCAGTCTGGAAGATGGGAATGACATGCACTTATGCCCCAAGCCATACAGCCTGATGACCCCCATCATGTCACAGTTTCACCGTCTGACACCACACTGACAACTCAAGGCAGACAGGTTTTAGCACCAGGCATCGTATCACTGATTTCATAACAATAACGCTTTTTGACAGCTTTATATTTCCAAAGCACTATGAGGAAGACTAACACAGCATCTTTTGCAACAGCAACTGTAATTGTCAAAGGAACAAATTTTAAGTTCTTCATTCTATGAAAACATGAGCTTCAAACAAATACAGAGATCCCTTGTGGGAGTCACCTCACCTAATTCTAGGCATCCAAAAATTAGGAAAGTAGTTAAAGTAGGTTCCCACTATCATAAAAACTACAGAAACTTCCCACCATGAAGTCCACCACTGCAGAATGTCCTCTGGAAGTGCCTGCTTTCCACTCAACATTGGACTAGCTCAGGCTAGACACCTTAACATTGAGATGTCTCAAGTCAGATGCCTGTTTAAAATTCATGTTGGGATTGCAAATTCCTTCATTTCCTATGTGACTCACGTCTGAATCTACTAGATCTCACTGTCACTCAGCTGCCAGCTCTCCTGATCCTGCTCATCAATGCTTCTTGTGATTCCAGTGTGGGAGCCCTGTAAACATTTGAAAATCTTATCCTTCATTAGGAAAAGAAAAATACTGCTTTGTAACTCCCACAAGTTATTTGAGAATTGTGTATAATAATTTTAAACTAATACAATGTTTTCTGGAAATTAGATTTTCTAACAATTTGGGGAGGCTGCTAACACCTCAGCATCAAGTATCAATCCATTACTTCAACAATGCACTTCCTTTTCGTGCTATTTTCCCCCTTCAAGTACCTCTACATAATTATGAACTTTTAATTGTGAATTATCCCAATTATTGGCTATTTTGTCTTTTTCTAGCCTCCTTCTTTGATTTTCCTCTGCAGATATGAATCCATTAACACCGGAAACAGGTGTTTCTGGACTAGGAGATTGCCTTTCTTTGTGTTCTTTTCTCAAGAAAATGTAACTTTGCAATGAATACCCACATTTGTTGTTAATTCTTCCTCTTAACCAAAATAATAAGAAATGCCCAAAATGCTAGCTAGCCATCTGTGAAAAAAGGAGCAATATTGTGTCATTCTATGATTACTATCTATTATCTAAAAATCTAAGATTTTCTGCTAAAATATTCTTTGGTCAAGAGGGTGTCATGGAGGTTTTCTATACACACAGTAATCTTATCTTTATTAATAAATACACCACTAATACAGTGCCATTCAGTCTGGCACTTGAGAAAGCAGCAAAATCCTTGCACCTCCAGTTCAAGCATATTTTCTGCTGTGCTTTACAATTTGCTTCTTTTAAGCCTCCATTTAACTTTCTCACCAATTGCAGGTGAAATCCACCACCTAAATCACACCATCAGAGCAATTACCAACAGTCTGCTAGCAAAGTTATATCTATATTGATGTAATCAACACTTATTTACAAATTGATTAGGCCAATTAGATACAAGAAAGAAATTCTTTGCTGTGGAGGTGGTGAGGCACCGGAACAGGTTGCCCAGAGAAGCTGTGGATGCCCCATCCCCAGAAATGTTCAAGGCCAGGTTGGATGGGGCTTTGAGCAGCCTTGTCTAGTGGAAGGTGTCCCTGTCCATGGCAGGGGGGTTGGAACCAGATGATCTCTAAGGTTCCTTCGAACCCATACCATTCTATGATTCTATGATAATTCCAGTTGTCAGTTCCACTTAGCAGCAGGGAAGGGTAAAGGAAAATAGCTGTAAATTATCTCTTTGACCTCCAGACAGGCAGCCTATGTAGCACTGTACAGCAGTCCCCAAGGATCCTCCATCAGACTGACAGATTTCCCATTTCCGTATTCGGTCTGTTAATAATTATCAGAAACTGGGAAAAGACAGAAAATAAACTAATCCTGACCAATCTAAGAGCTACTGAGACAGAGTTTTTTCATTAATTGTCTGTTCCCTTTTCAACTAGTGAGATTACATTTGCACAAAGACAGAATTGTACAATGACTTTAAAGCACATTCTTTCAGTCATACAGTAAGATTTAATTATTTTACTTAAAGCACTAATCCAAGACCTTTCAAACACACTCAGACCTACTCAAAGGCTTTAATGCTGCTATGCTAATCCTAAACTCGGGTATGTATCAATCCATTTATTAGTTGTATGATGAATTATGGACATAATTAGAAAGCGTAATAAAATAAATTTTGCTTTTTTAATATTGAAATTGCTCTAATCTTTAAAAAAAAAAGGCTCCTTTTCTTCAATATCTTTTACAATCATTTTACAGACAGTTTTACACTAATGAGATTCTACTTCTCCTACTTAGGAATTCACTACATATTTTACATTCAGTCCACAAGAAAATAACGGTCCCAAGATTCAACTTTAAATCAAGATACTATCTTAAAATTGGCCTATTTGTAGTAATGACATATTAAATTAAAAATTAGAAACTGGGTACTGTACTATGCAGAAAATCTCCAGAATATTGGAAATGTATTGTCTTTATTCTCAGGTCAGCTGCACAAGAGATAAGATCTTTTAATTATCTGTCACAGAATGGGAAATAGAAGCCTTGAAGCCATTCAGCTGTTCAGTTTGTGACCTGGAGAATTAAATCTGACCCCTCACAAGTATATCTAAGCATCATGCACACCCCAAGATGTAGCTATGGTTTTAAAACAGTCATGTATCTCCCAGCGGGTACATCACTATGCTACAGAATAACTGAGTTTCTATTGAAAATGTACGTGTGTGTGTATATTTTTTTGGAAGTGCTGCATAAGAGCCCCAGAAACGTTGCCTTGTTGTCCTACTCTAGCTTTAAATGCAATGTTAATCATGCCAAAGTCAAGTTTAGCACACTCACACACTATATTTAGAACCACAGAATTATTTAGGTTGGAAGGCACCTCTGTAGGTCATCTAGTCCAGCCTCCTGCTCAGCGCAGATCCCGCTAGATCAGGTTGCTCAGGGCCTTGTCCCATCCGGATCTGAAAACCTCCAAGGATCGAAGGCCACCACTTCCCTGGACATCTTGCTCTAGTGCTTCACCACCTTCTTGGGAATTTTGTTTCCCCTTGTATCTAATCAGAACTTGTCGCATTGCAAGCTGTCACGGTCTTGACTTTTGTCCTTTTGCCATGCACCTTTGACAAGAGCCTAGGTCCATCTTCTCTACAGCCCACCAGGAGGGACAAGACGACAGTGGTTTTCTCCTCAGCCTCCTGAAGCAGCTGGGCTCCCGCTGCTGCTCCGGGATGTCCTGAGGGGTCAACATTTCTGATCTGAACATGTAGCTTTAGACCATTGGATTCTAACAGAATAGAAGCTAATTTTAGGCACACGCATGTATAAATGGCTAAATGAATGTCATTTTTTTTTTCCAGATATAAATGTCAGAATAAATTTCTTGTCCCACAGTGCTATCAATCACCATATGACTATTTCCATTTACACTGCCTGCTTTCAGATTTGCAGCAGCCTGGCCCAAGGACTGACCCTGAGAATTCAGGAGGAATTTCATTACAATCCTACAAACCAAATATTAGGCATAAATTACCTTGGTGATCCCACCACCAAAAAGCCACAGTGAAGCAAAGAAGCCAAGCTGCCTTTTTCCATTCTACACATACACCAAACATACAGAGAAACCAATCTGGTTTACAAGTTACATATCTGATACTGCAATTTGCTGTAGAAGCAGGGGTTTTGTTGTGACAGTAAATACCAATCCCACCTAACCACGTATCCCATGGGTCACCGGCGCTGCTGCACAGGTATCCAGTTCCCAGCCTCTACACCCTGCACAGGTTCCTGCAATTTAAAGAACAGTCAATGTGATTCAGGCTGCTAATCTGCTGCATTTTGAATTCTGGCAGACTCTTTGATATGGGAGCTCTGGGAGTTCTGACTGCACTACAAGAAGTACTGTTAAGTCTCACAATTTTATTACAGCCTTGAAATACTTGAAGTTTTAAATTAAGCACCATCATTGGTACTTAGCATCACTGGGAGATAAGTGATTATGCAGCAATCTGTTCTTTATTTTTATTATTTTAATTTGGTTCTAGCTGTCATAGTTCCAGAAAAAGGTTAAAGGTTTTTAACATTTTAAAAGTCTCCTCATCCCTTTCCTGTATGAGCATCATAAACAAAATCCAAATGCTAAAAAAGAGGCTCCAACTTGTATTCTGGTTTATGAATACAAATGGTACTGCTTGCGATTTCTCCCTTAATTTTCTTGTGTGTTTACATGGCCTAATTAAACACGTAAGTTTTTTGCTTCTGCTTGTATACTATCTCGTAAACTGATGCTACTACACTAATTTATTTTTTTTTAAAATAGTATAAGATCGTTTAAAGTCCTAGAGAAACACTACAACACCTTGCTCTTGAGCAAGAACGCCAATCACACGGGTTTTGTTGTGAAGCCGCCTTCCCAGGGTGTTGGGGAGAGCAAAGTAAGCAGAGAAGTTCCACTCGCCAGCGTAGCCTCAATGATAGAGAAAAAAAAAGAAAAAAAGTGCTCCCACAGCAAGTGATATTCCTCTCGGAAACACCAGAAATGGCCCCTTCATTCCACTCGCTGATTTTACTGGGGGAAACAGGACAGAGGTGACAATGCCCATAGTCGAGCACCTCCTATCAAACCAAGACAGGGACCAAAAGCATCTCACCAACGTGACTGGCATCCCGGGACCCAAAACTGGCCCCCAGCCCTCTGCCATTCGGAGTGCATCCTGAGCTGCTGGATCCATCTGTGTATCCTTCACCATAATACTTCATTTTCCAGCCCGCAGGCAACTGACAGAGCAAATGTCACTGAAATGACTTAATGCATTAAGCTACTGTTTGTTTAATTCTGATGTGGAAAATGTGCCACACCACAAATAGTTCAGTATGTTAATGTACCACTGCAGCAACCTACGGCAATCTTTTATAATTTTATTGTAAGCATATTTAATCTGTTTTCTTGCTTCCTCCCCATGTTTTTTTTAAGTGTATTCTTACCTTCAACTTTAGTTTCCTCGAGCTGAATAAACAGAACCATTATCTCAAATAAACATTTAATGTCCTAGCATATTTTATCTACAATTCATTTGCATTAAATGACACAAAACAGATGCAAACTTCCAGAATAACGTAATCTGTCAACAATTTGCAGCACAATTAGTTCATAGATGAGGGGGCTCTGGGGATTTAACTTTAAGGAATGACATTTTAGTATCTACATCCGCACAAGAAAGGTGACTGGTCTCTGAGTAACATTATCAATAAAAGTCTCAAAAATACAAAAAATTCTTATTTCAATCAAACTTTTAAAAATAAAGATTCTTCAAATTTTCAATTCTAAGGTAAGGGGCAGCTTTTAATAACTGCAGCATGAAGCTTTATTTCTTACGTCAGTACGTAGTTCCTTATGCTTCAATGGGACTATACACGATGAAGAGCGCACCTAGTCTTGAACGTGAAAATTATTCATCTCAAAAACATTTTAGAAATCCATTTTAGAATAACTTTTAAAACGTTACAATGAGCACTACAAATGAGGAATTCCAAGCTGTAAACATGAATAACGTCCATTTCAAACTGAAGGCGCCATATAAAGCCTACTAAATTTAACTCTTCTGTGGATTTGCATCAGATGTTGCAGAGCTTCATTAGCTTGACGAACTATAAGCATGTATTAGTAAAACTAATCCTCTTGCATGTAGCTGCACTCCTTTGATAAGTCATCATCCCTAGCATTAGCACTTCTGGTTTCTTGAGACTCTCTGGGCACGCGTAAGACAAATTGAACTTGCCAGCGCCTTACCCCGACGCTCTGCCACGGCGCATTTTGATGGCTTTCCCTATGGGAGCTGTAGGCTTCAGGGCTGGCTGCTGTTTCATCAGTGGCTTCATGTCAACAGCTCTGAAAATAACCCTCATGAATTTCTTAAAATAAAAAATTTGGAGTACATTTTTCAAAATACAACTTCTGAAACATACGCTTCTGTGATTTGAAGCCCAGTTAAAGTCCATTACTATGATATCGAGAGTTTCCTGCAACGAAACACTTGTCTGAATTTTTCTTTACACCAGGCCCATTCAATTTGACGGCGGTCAAACGACCAAGAAGATTGCAGTGACTCATACGCACGACAGGTGAGCCGTTGTGAGCCACTGCTAGAACAAAGGCCAAGAGTCAGAAAAAAAGCTTCAAACAACACAAAAGCTGAAATGAGTTTGTTCAGCAATGCAGTTCTTCACAACCACCCTGTGCTGGTGCTGTGCCAGTCCCCAGTGGACAGCCCCTGGTGTGACCTGTCTGCTCGTCTTATTTGAACGGTTATCATACAATCCTAGAATGGTTTGGGCTGCAGAAGACCTTAAAGATCATCTGGTTCCAATCCCCCTGCCCAGGGACACCTTCCACTAGCCCAGGCGCTCAAAGGCCCATTCAGCCTGGCCTGGAACACTTCCAGGGATGGGGCATCCACAGCTTCTCTGGGCAACCTGTTCCAGTGTTCTACCACCTTCACAGTGAAAAATTTCTTTCTTGTATCTTACCTAAATGTACCCTCCCTCAGTTTAAAATTCTCATTATGCAGATACTCTTTCCCCCAGTATTAAATTATACCAGTGGCTACACCTGTAGTATACAGCCACCAAAACGATGAGATGATCAAAACCTGATGACAAACACACAAATATAGGAGCTTGATAATGCCATGCAGAAAGCATTAGGGGACAATCAGAGCGGTGCACTTCGGTCAGATGTTTCTTAAGATGAACTGTTTGTTTTGACATCTTTTGAACAGAAGTGTTATGTGTGGCTTGGATTAGGTCCACTTTATCTAGACAGCGTGCCCAGTGAACAAGCTCAACTCAGTACAAGCCCTCAGGACTGAAATATCTTCACCCCAATAACAAAACTTTCAGGTCACCGGGGGGGAGGCAAAAGTTGACACGCGTTATCCGTCTGATCTGGAATGAACCACAAATATTTTCCAAATTACCTATTGTATTCATGTGATCATGACTGATGAAAGCTGCAGAAACTGAAAAATTGGGAAGTTACCTCCATCCCCAGCTTCCCTACCCAGCTGCGAAAGGCAGATGGGCGAGCAGAGAGAAAAGCAGGGGCTTTTCCACTTTTCTGCAAGTATCTGAAAAGCTGGCCTTTGGGGAAACATTAATGTAAGCCTGCCTCTAGAGGAAAGGGCTGCATATCATCTCTTTGCCACCTCACACCACCTTTAAAGAGCTTTAAACAACTGGCAAGTGACAGTGGCAGCTGCTGGCAGGGCTCTGCGGGACAGGCGTCACTGTGGGCTGCACAGATTCCTTGGTGGGGCTGCACGCTTGCAGCGCGGGCGCCCGTACGTGCAGCCTTCTCCTACCTTGTAAAAATAAATAAACATGTTCTAGGGTTAGGTTCTTGTGGGATTCTGGAGGAGTTTTGGATGAGGGTTTTTGGGTTTTTTTTGTTTTTGTATTTTACCTGTAGAGTCTTATCTCACGGGTGACATCAGTTGCAATCTTCATTTCTTTTTGGAATGAAATCTCCTCATGGATATGCAGAGAGAAGGAAGACACAAGGAGGGGAATATTGAGGCTGCCTGGGGCATGGAGTTAACAGCAGGAACCTGGCTTTGTTGCAATTGGTTTGTACAAGCCCAGCTCTTCCCTCCCTCTTCCCTTCTTGAGCCACTGGACAAGCTAAGGACCAGACATTATTTTTCAAAACTTAGTGGAAGATGGTAAACAAATCAAGCTTTGTTTTCCTTTCTTACTTCTGTAGACAAATGTCAGCCACTCATGCCAATGCCAAAAATAACCTCAAATGTATTAAGCCTTATGCATGTGAAGTCAGAGTGACCTAACGGATGCAACATTTAACTCAGATTTGGTATTTCAGATTCTTTTCCTCTTGACTAATCCTACCAAATACAAGTCACAAACCTCTTTTCAGTTCTCCCATGTGTACAAACAAATTCCCTTCTCTTGTGAGAGCTTTGTAGTCAATTGACCAAAATACTATTGAAAAGCTAAATATATTTATAAAAATATGCAGCACCAACAGTACCATAACAAAATTCTACCAAAGAACCTCCCTTACATCAGGGAAATGTAAAGAGGGATACATCCTACCAAAAAAGGAAGGAGTTCCTGCAAAATATGGCAGAATTTTCCTAAAGAGATGATGTTATCTTTCAGCTTGGGACTAAAAGCATTACGACTGTTTATGCAGTAAACAAAGCCAGAGACAGCATCTCCTCCCAAAAGTTTACAAACAACATAAACCACAGTCAGATAAAATATAAGGCACATTAATATAACAGCAATTACCCTATTAATTACATTGTTTGTATTTAAAAGCATTTTCCAATTTTTTTATTGCACTCAAATTTCTTTAAGGCATATCATTTTAGGATGCTTACACAGAAGTATGCAACAAAAAGTCTAAATAAATCAAGAAAAAGAGGCTTTAACGCTGACAGTGAGACGCAATGATCATCTCAGATGCAGCAGAAGCGATCGCAGCCTAGAGACAAAAAGAAGCGAAGCACGTAGGGCGACTTCTTCACGGGTCAGTATGACAGCTCTCCTGGCTGCACAGCTCCTTCGGTCCATCCCTGCTGCCCAAGTGCCATACCTAGCTGTCAAGCTGAAATGCCAAATACCCTGTGACCAACACAGGTTCTCTGGTAACTGTTAATTCTTCCTAGCACCATAATATCAACACAGTGGAAATACTTTCCATATAATTTTTTTCTTTGCCACAGCATAATTATCAGAATTTCCCTAGAAAATTCATAGGGGATGCCTGTTAAACTTCAGTTCTCTGCCTTCCAGCATGAGAGTCATCACTTGCCTCGCCAATCCGCAGCGCGGAGCCACAGGGCAGACTAAGAGGAGGAAGCCTGCTTTAACACATCAAGGTTTGCCATTTACCCACTGCTGAGGTCTCCGTAAGCAACACTAGATGTGCAACTCCTTAAAATACATTCACAGGTTCACTTATGGAAAACAGGTTCAATTAGAAAAAATTTAATTTTTTTTTTTTTAATTTTCAAAGCAAGCAGAGTGATCAGTAGAGAAATGGACTAGCAGGAGAAGATAGCTCTGCTTTAGCAAACAATTAATTATTGGGATATGTGAGTGAAAACAACACACAACCCGAGACAATGTCATAAAAATAGGTTAAAGAAATAACTAAAGATGAGTTTCAGAACTGAAATTGGTGAGCTTTTTGATGTCCACAGTGCAAATAGCTATACTGAAAGCATCCATCACTCTATTAAACACTTAATTATTGACCTTAGGAAACACATGTATGAGATCAAAACTACCAGGACTGAAGCTGGGACTGCCTCCAATATACAGCATTCCTACATATTTCCAAAAATATTAACTACCTTTGTATTTAGAAAGGCTCTAAGAAGCTGCCTTTTTCTAATTCACAGCAGGATGGGAAAGTCAACCAAGTATCCAACCAACACCATGGCAGTTTCTGACAGCTTTAGCTTAACAGCCAGGCTTCTTCTGCCAACTTAAATCTGCAGCTCGTGCTGTTTGCTGCTTTCTAAAATAGGCAAAACTATGGCACGCTTCTACACCTCTGTAGATCTTACGAGCTTCAGAGACAAGATGCAGAAAGCCCAGCCGAGCGTTTCTTCAGAGCTGGCAGCATCACCCTAACGTCAGCGTCGTATTCTTTACAGGACACAGACCGTGGTGTTCCCAGGGAAAATCAGCCCTGACCTTGGGAAAACGCTCAGGCATATCACAAGCTAAAATTATAGATCTATGGAAAGAAATGTGAAATGGGTGCCTATCGCTTCACTGCTTTCCCTGAAAATGTAGAGTACTGCTTCAGTTTAGAAAGATTATTTAATCCCAAAGTTTAGAAATAACGGGAGTTAAGGTTCCTCAGCATAACCTGGGTTTCAGTCTCAGGTCAAATCCAACTAATCATACAGACACAATCAAAGCTACAGCAGTGTAACTAGGCAGCTCTATTAAGATGTTAAGCTCTATTAAGATACAAATAGAAGTTTATTGTTAGGCTGGCTTTCTGCAGACAATGAAATTTAGGCCACATTACCAAAAATGAGCTAAAATTCAGCATTTGAGGTGATGCATCACTTAGTACCATCTTGAAAAACATTCAAAACCAAGACGGACACAACTAGTCACTGTTATCATTGGTTCCCAGGTCAGGACGACGGGCACAGCTGGACACAGGCTACTGGACCACACAGACATTTAATCTGGGCTGGTACAGACAGTGTTATGATCTTAAATAAGGACAGTAAATGTGGCATACAGCAAATTGAAATACAAATGCTTGTTACTAAAGGTCTTATGGTTCGTAAGGACAGAAGTCTTAAAGATGGCACAAGAAAAGCTTCGGTTCTTCTCACAGCTGACAAGACATTAAGACAGTCTCCAAGATGCTTGTTATCTTAATTTTGTACCATGAAAAGCAATGGCTATTAGATTAAATATGTTAAAATGCTTACATCTAATTCTGTACAAAGGCACATAAATGCATGCCCTGGTTTCAGAATGCCAAAACACTCCACATGTCACAGTGATTTCACCCATGGGTGATGGATGCTTAGCACTTTGCAAAGTCCCAGCAGCGATAGAGAAGCCAGATGTCCACACCAAACTCTCCGTCCCAGTCAAGGAGGGGCTCTGCAGCTGCACAGACATAAATCAGGGGAGAGGTCTGCATCTTTAGGCAACTTTTCAACAGATTTGTGGTACATAAACCCTGTTTCTCCCCGGGGGCTGATGCAAGAGAGCTTAAAAATGTTCATACAAGAAGCTGACACTAGTTTTTCTTCAATTTTCCAAGACAGGAATGAGCCACCAAAACATGGCCAGGAAGACTAATTGGTAAATGGCTACACAAAAATTCATCTGCCCATAGATCTCTGCATCAGCTCAGCAGGAGCTCTGTAGTCACGCTTAATGATGGCTTCAGATACCCAGAGAAAACTTTGGACCAGATGCACACAGGCCCAGCTCACAGCAGGGCAATCTTCAGAGTTAGGACAGGTTGTTCAGGCACTTGTCAAACAACTTTTGACAATCTCTGAGGCTGGAGATTTCACAGCCTCTCTGGGCATCCTCCTCCAGGGTTCAAGCACTCTCATAGTGATTCTTCTTCTCCCTACACCTTCTGAATGTTGTCTTTCACCCTTTTTCCATGCATCCGTGGGAGAAGCTTGGCTCCATCTACCCTCTACCTTCAACTTAGGGAGTTGAAGACCACAATTTGATTCCCCTTGGCCTTCTCCTCTCCAGGTGGAACAAAAGCGGACTCCTCCACCTGGCACATCTTGTCCCAAAGCCCCGCAGCATTAGGGGCTGTACCCTGTCGAACAGGTGGGTGACTGTACCGAAACATGCACTGTTAGTCATGGAGAGGTTCCAGGAGGCACACAAACCAACACCACTCTCTTATCACCAGTATTTACCTCCACCTGCACCCTGTCGCTGCTCCAAAGCCAACAGCAGTGCACGGGGCTTTATTTAGCCTGAGCAGGGCAGGAACCGCTGAGCACGCCAACGCTCAGACTGCAAGCAGAAAACCTACAACCAAGGCTCTTTGAGCCTGACTCACAGCCAGGTGAACAGACAGCAGAACGGAGAGTGTATGTGCAAGTCACAGGGGTGAGGTGGTGAAGTCACTGCCAGACACTCGCTACGACGCGTGGTGCAGACATACGCAGCCCCAGCTGCTCCACGTTGCCTCGTATCCCAGTTCTGGGATTTGGCTGCAGACCCTTTTCCATTCCTGTCTTCAAGGGTAATAGTGGCAACACGGCCCATTTCTATAGTTTCCTTTGGTCTCTGTGCCCTACAAAATATATACACAACCTTAAAGATCACATCCTCTGTATCTGTGTTGCAATCTAAAATCGTAACCGAGCAATTGCTTCAATGCTGCTGGTATTGCAAAGCCAGAAGGAACATCAGAACAAGGCAAACCCTACAAAGCCAAACTTGTCAGCTGAACTCCATCAAAAACCCTCAGCAGCAAAGAACAGAAATACCTGTTCGACTTACAGGTCCCAGCTAAGTTTGCAATACTGGGAACATCAACAGGAATAGAGAGGTAAAGAATTTGTAAACAGAGTAAAGTAAATGAAAGTTGCCAAGATGAAAACAAGCAGGAAACTGTGAAAGTATTTTTAATGACTTCTAGAGCATTCACATCATTTTAATCTGCAATATTTGCAGCAATTTAGGATTCAGAAATGCACCTCAATAAACTCTGTTTCAGAGGTAAAACTAAGTCAGGAAAAAGTCTGTGATCAAGAACTCTGAAATCAATCACTGCATACGGGGCTGCCTATTCATTTAGTCCCACTTAGCGTGGCTTAGTAGAGAAGATCCCAGTATATACCTAGACTAGTAAACTGCCTTATGTATTACGTCTGAAATTCCCTGTTATCTATGAATCCTCAAGTCATGTATCTGTGAGGGGAAGCAGTATATGACCTATTTTCTAAAGTAAAAAAAAAGCTCTTGCATGACACTCTCAAGCAGAACAGGTTCTGTGGCTTCTTCTTCATATGATATGCATCAAACTTTAATTCCTTCTACTTCACCAAGGGTTTCGTCATACAAACAATGTCACAGGGATTCGATTTTACTTTATCATCTTCTGAAACAGACTTGAAGGAACACAACTACTGTATGCTTAGTCCTCCACATTCATACTGTATCAGGTATTTCACTCCATAAACCAGTATGGGTGAGGATTTTTTTTTCCTCCTTGAAGCTCAAATGAACTTGGCAAGAGGGAAGAGGAAGAAGGTGGGACAATCACATTTCATCCTCTTCTGAAGTATCAGAGAGGGTCCCATGCTAGAAATTAAACAATAGAAGAGGTACCTGAAAACCTGCAGGGAACTGGATGCTGTATTTGTGAGCAGCTACTATACAGTAACAACAGAGATACCACACTTGTTTCTCATATCCATCATCAGACAACCACAGTCTGTAATTGTTTTACAATGACAGTATTACTTAAATCTAAAAATAACAGTTTCTAAATAGAAAAAACAAACAAACAAACTGTATTACAATAACATTGAAGTCTTTTAAAAATATCACTAGTGATATCTTATAATTCAGGAATCTTTCTTTTTCCATGGCCAACTGACTTGTTATTAGACTTTGTTTTCCTTCAGCTACAGATCAAGCAACTTCTCCTGTAGGATCAGGAGAATCTCCAAAACAGAGTTATTGATCAATTTGACTAATGCCAGTAGAAGAATTATTTGCTTTTACAGAGAAAGGGAGAAAAACAGCTCCTAAAACAGGTAGAATTATTCACCGAATGGAGTTTATATTCCTCTCACATTCCTTTTCTGAAATGAAAAAATAAATAACCATGCTTCATGCAAAACAATACTCCATCTAGATTTCAGAGCACGAACATCAACTAATAAGCTGTGAAAAAAACATTCCAACATTTCAGACTATAACAGCGAAGGACCTTGACACACTGCTAATGGATCTTGACACCGAGAATAATCTAAATCCAGAAATATTTGCCTTAAGGTTATATTTAAGGATGCAGACAGCAAGCCAGCAAATTGTCCAATAATCTCAAAGGCCCATCCACTGCCCTGCATCCGACATGGGGCTTGTGCAGAGACAGAGCTCTGCTGCCTGTGCCCCCTTCTCATCTGGGTGCACCCAGAGCTCGGCTTCAAAAAGCCCCAAGCAGCACAGCCCACTTCCACACAAAATAGAGGGAGGTAGATTCAGATTGTATATTAGGAAAAAATGTTTTACAATGAGGGTTGTAGAACACTGTCCCAGGTTGCCCAGAGAGGCGGTGGATGCCCCATCCCTGGAAGCATTCCAGGCCAGGTTGGCCGGGGCTCTGAGCAACCTGATGTGGTTGGAGATGTCCCTGCTCCTGGCAGGGGGGTTGGACTAGATGACCTTTGAAGGTCCCTTCCAACTCAAACCATTCTATGATTCTATGATTCTATGAAATATGTTTAATTCATTATTGTGAGTGCTGGATGCTTAATTTGAGAACCCAAGGTCTGAAGGTGAGTTAATGGCCCCAGTAATTCCCCAGTAGGACTGGAAATTGCAGCGGTGAGCTTAAAGTTAACAACAGTCAAGAGAGATGTGTTCCCACTGCTGAAAGCCTGGATTTGTGCAGTGTACAGGGGGAATGATTTTTCAAATTAGGCAAAACTAAAATCAGGGTTTCCTCACTTCTCCTTGAATGCTGGCCAACCCATTGCATAGAAGAAGGTTGGGCGGGGGGGGGAAGGTTACCTCAATTGCAATGCTGTGATTAATTCTTCAATTTTCTTTACAGTTCTTAGCCCTCTATGTTTCTAAGACAAAGTTGATTATTGGGCATTAAGTACACAAGCCATTAACATCCTGAGAAGCAAAACTGAAAGTATACTGACTTTAACATCACAGTGGAATGACACTAAGACATCTACAGACACCAGCCACCAGGATGCTCGTTACTATACAAATGCTGCGCTGCAAAAAGGCAAGTTGGCAAGAAATAGACCTCACTCAGAAAGCCAAGTATCTGGGTTTTGTAAAGCAGAACTAGTCTCCTTTCCAGAGATCTGCTGCAGCGCTGGGGCAGCTCACGAAGGCCCAGGGCAGCCGGGATGTCCTGCAGTTAGGAGGTACCAGCCGATGGACCATCACCCCATAATCTCTTCCAGCCTATTTCATCCTCTCATAACTGTGCAGTACGTTCTTACAATCCAAGAGCACAATGCCATTTAACAGATGTCATACACTGAGCTGAAATCCTTTTCTAAAGAGCTGTAAAGAAGAACCTTCAACCAAAAAAACTTAAAGAATCCTAAGATATGTCTGCCTATTTTTTTTGCAATCTAAGAAATTATACACAATCTATGCAATTCCACTTCAGAGGCAGAAAATACCAACAGGAAATATGTGTTGTTGATTATTTTTTTCAGGGAAACATGGCTAAAATGGGAATGAAATGAAGTAGTTCTGCTTCTGTTTAATCACAAAACTTGGAGGATTACACGTTATAATCTGCAGACATTCATTAGTTGGAGAATTCCAAAGCAAGTCGACCTCTTGCTGCTCATATCTAGTAATCCAACGCTGTCTTCCAATGCTGAAAATGAAGGGCTGAAAGTAAAACACTGTAACTACCTATAAAATATACTGCAGTCTGAAACAGTCTTACTATTGTCTCCAGAGAAAATTCCCACTGGCATATTTGCATTTGAACTTTGAAACGGAATTAAGCCTCTCCCAAGCAGAGCAGGGCCCTGCGTGACCAACCTGCATAACCTCTTTTGCACCCAGAATCACTACGTTCGTCATCCATTTGGGCTGTGACACTCCATTAGCTGTTCCCTGATCCACACAATCAAATTTTCCCTGTAATATAATAGTTTAAAGACTTAATAGCCATGTGAAAGTGTGTCATGACATTTAATTTAATCTAATCTAAGATAATTCACCCAGTATGTATTTAGCTCTGTGATTCCTTTTTATGCACTTAAATAACAGACACCAAGTTACCCTATTTCTGAGAACTGATGGGGAAACTAATTTTCCCAATCTTAAATTTTTAACCTACTTTGTTCTTCTTGCTATGATTTCAAGATGGCAAAGAGCTGAAATACTACTCTGACAGTATCAGGAAGCCATGTCATGCAAACACAGGTGTTAAGGGCAGTGAATGAGCTCGCTCTTAGAAATAGTTTCAGCCAAGATTCATGGCAAGTACATGGAAGTCAGCTGAGGAAAACCTTGTGTGGAAAAACATAATTACAACGTATGTAATGATGCATTTGAGTTGTGTTTTACTATGCCACATGATCATATGCTTCCTAGATTTAAAATTGTAGCATGAGTCTGCAGGCCATTTACACAGAATATTTACAAAATATGTGCTCTTGGGGACACGTTAAATGACATTATTATTATATTATACATTACAAACTAACACACAGTCATTTCTATATCTAAAGCCAAATCTTAGGTCTAAATGGCAAGGCATTGCCCTCTTGATCCAGACAGCTGATGATGTGCTGCATCGGCCCAAGAGGGGACACAGCCTGAGCAAAGGTTTCCGGAGTAACAAGCACAGAGCCACAGCAGTTGACTCCATCTCAAGAGTAAGCGGAAGAGGCGGGATTTCTCCTGAATCACCAAAGAGGGCAGCAATTCCTTAAACCTTACGTAGGGTTGATTTTAATACTACGCTGCATCCTTATTTTCTTGGCAGAACCAGAAACATCTTTCTGTCACAGTAAATACCAAACTTTGAATTATAGCCTTTCCATAGCAATTTTTGTGGAAATCTTTTGGAAACAAGTGATTTTAGTCAAATTGTGGCATTAAATTTGCTGTACAATACTTGCTCCATTGATGTTAATGGAAAATTTCCATTGATTTTTCAGAGTAGATGTGGGCTCCTCACATTTAATTTATCATGAAAATTGGCTGTAAATTGTTTACATAGTCCACATAGGCATGCAAAGTAAAAATTTGGAAACATCAAAGATAAACCAATACTTAAAACCAACACTCCTAAAACTACCAGTTATACTTTCAAACAAGAGCTAAGCACTCTCCGGGGTTTTTTCCACTCTCTTTTTTCCCAGGATGTTATTTTTATCTTGGCACCGTTCATTTTTGCTATTTCATTTACACCATGTTTGGTGCAATTACTGAGATAGAATTGTGTCAAGTCTCCTCTGCACTAGACTGTTATGCACTAACTTTTCTACTGGGTTTATAACTTTACAATCTATTTAATTAGCATTTTAAATATTACAAAGATACAGCTTTGGACTTTAATATTCCCAGTTCCAGTCTTAGTTCTACCACCACAGAATTTAAGTTTTGCACAGTATTTCATATTCTTCAGGTCAGAATTACAGACGGGTAGCCAAGGATGGGATTCGATGCCGGAGTTTAATCATCTTCAATGCAGATGTCACCATCTGCGTTAACCCTCTTGATTCCCTTTAGAGACACAGAACAGACTCGTGATTTCTAATGCACAATTCAATTCACCTCACAACACACGGTCACCCCACTTTCACCTGCACCCCTGAACACCTGCCTTGGCCTGGGCCCTTCCCCGCAGCGTGCTGACAGGGCACGGTTCATCCACAGACCACGCGGGAACGCGGACAGTCGGCACACGTGGAAACACCTACACCTTCAAAGGATGCAAGGAAATGCCAAAGCAGGTTTACAGCCGAAGTCTCCGGCAGGTGCCTGACCCCAGGTCTCGCTCTGCTCTAACAGGGTTTTCCTCTTTGTTTGCACCGGGCTCGTTCGGCTGGCTGCAAGGACGAGGTATGATTAAGCATGTTGACACACAGAGTCCCCGCGTAACTACAGCTATCTGCCTGTTGTTGTGGCAGGGGTATATTTAGCAGCTGCAGTTAACCTCAGAAACAAAACGCACCCCAGCTCCCGCGGCCTCCCCCTTTCCCCTACGCACAACCCTGCCTTTGCCTTAAACACTGGAATATTTTGCCATCAGCCACGCTCTGAAGTGACCAACCCCGCCGCCACACAACACAGACAAATGCCGAATCGCTGGAAAACACAATTCCAAGTCGCTTCTCAAAATTCTGCATGTATCACTGGATAAATTACTTTCGCATTGCCCTGGGCAACCGGATCCCACCCCCGGGGTGGCAATGCCAGCTCGGGCTCCATGAAACCTCCGGGATTTTCACCTCCATCACCGTGACGTTTCGGTCAGCAGAAAAGGCCGAGCTTTTAACCCAACGCCCCTGTCTCAGGACGCCGGGCGGGGAGGGGGCCAGCAGCCCGCCGGCCACCCTCACCCACACGCCGGCTGCGGGGCCCGGCCGAGGAGCCGCGGGCTACGGGCGGCGAGGGTACCCGCACCGGGCTGCTCCCCTCCCGCCGCGACCGGACCGGACCAGCTCAGCCCGCAGGGTCCCGGTCCCGCCGCCCGGGAAGCCGCAGCTCCTCCCGCCCCGCAGCGCCTCTGCGATACGCACATACACACGGATTTTCTGCTTTTTTTTTTTTTGAGGTTAGCGGTCTCCAGCCGGCTCCCCCTGCCCGCACCGTGACGTGACGGACCCCAGCGGGGCAGCGGCAACGTCCCCTTCCAAAACACAAGAGGAGGGGGCTCGCCTACCTGTGCCGGTGCTCATGGCGCGCAGAGGGACCGCGCTCCCCGCCGCTCCCGCCGCCGCCGCCGCCGCCGCCGCCGCCGCCACCGCCCGTCACCGCGCCCCCGCGAGCGGCACCATCCCCGCCCGCCCCCGCCGCCGCCGCCGCCGCGCAGCGGGGCAGGCGGCGCCGCGCTCCGCCCCCGCCAGCAGGTGCGCGCACCCACAGCCCCGGCGCGGCTCGGCCCGGCTCGGCCCGGCGGGCACCTTGGGAAGTGTAGGCAGCTCCGCACCGCACCCGCAGACTACATCCCCCTCCGTGCCTTGCTGCGGCCGGCGGGCAGAGCTGGTGCAGCCCCGCCGCTTCCCCGCAACAGAAGCTCCCCGCAGCTTGCTTTCCCCCGCCAGCTCTCCCTGCAGCCCTTCCGTGCAAGGTCTGCATTTTCCTGCCCTCCTCCCGCTGGGTTTGGAGGATGCCCGAGTAAAGGGAATTGGTATGCACAGGTGCTTTAGCGTGTCCCCCCAAAAATAAGCGGGGAGTGGCGGTGAGGGTGTTCGCGTTGTCCCTGGGCTCAGCAGCGCAGATGTTTGGCAGCGAGCCTGGTTGCTCGGGAAGGGATGGCAGTGCTCTGGAGCAGGTGAGCTCTCACTGGTCCTGCGTATTTGAGAGTACAAGGACACACAATGTTTTATTAAAGCCAGCTCGTTCTGTATTTCGTCTATCTGCAGATCTGCCACAGAATAAATAATGTTTTAAAACCCCCAAACCGTCTGTTTTAACAAGCCCAGCTGTCGTTACGTAAGCACGCTGTGTGGCAGAGCTCCCCCGATGCCAACTTCAGCCGGGGGTCAGGGCAGCCTGGAGGAGTACCAGCATAAGGAGAGGGGTGTGAAGACTTGCCGTGCGTTCCTATCTGCGTGCTTACTGTGCCCATTCATCTAAAAGTTAAAACGTAACTAATGATTGCAACCATAAAACCCCACACAACTTTCCCATCCTACACCAGTAACTGAAGTGAGATGAGCTCTGCAGCAATGCTCACGTGTCAGGATTTGATGGGGAACCGTGGTCCTCAGCTCTGTGTAAGTGCAGCAGCACCGCATGGCTCTCAAGTCATTCATCTGAGGCAAACTGAGAGCCCCTGGAGACAATCACTGCGACTGGGGAGAATGTGGACCTGCACTCAGAGCAGCCGGCCATCATCAGACAATCCAACCCAGTTTCCCATTTCTGACCATCTCCAGCAGTGGATATCTGCTGGGGGAACTTCCTGAGCCAGAACTGTTATCTTTGTATTGAAGAACCTTCCGTGGATTTTCTTCCACTTACCTTGGCCAGTTTGAACTCATGCATGCTTCAAGAAACTACAGCATCCTGTGCAAGGGATTTCACAGCTGAACTATGCGTGGTGTGAAGAACCATCTGCTTTTGTTTGGAACCTGCTATTTGCTATCTTTATTTGATGCTCGCTCATTCTTGTGGTAGAAGAGACAGCAAACGTTTCCTTCCCTATTCACTTCCTCTGTGTCACTCATGAATTTATGCTGCTCCATCAGATTCCACCCTTCACTCCTGCTTTACTCAATCATTCCTTGAAACTGGCGACTTGTAACTTCAGTACCATGCTGCTTTCTGTTGCTTTTGTCGTTTGTTTTGGAGTTCCATCATTGATTTTTTAGCACCATGTTTTGCTAAGCGCTTTTATTACCTGTTTTCTATCCTGCAATCTTCTACCACGCATTTTCCATTGAAAACTCTCCTGAGCAGCCCAGCTGTACTGAGAGTTGCAGTTGGCCTCATAGAACTCCAGTGAGACATAGATGACATACAAGTACCCATATGTTTATATATGTTATGTATTGCAGCAGTGGGAATGTGTAGAGCATCTCAACAGTGGCTATGCAGCAGCATCCGTCTTGTCTGTTCTGCATTCACGCCAATGAGATCTGGCTTCCAGCATCACTGCGGTTTGTGTTTTTGATCATGAACTATCTTTGCATGTAATAACCATCAGAAGTTCAAGGCAAGCTTTGAGTGATGCCTATGCACAACTGTTGCTTTAAAAGCTAAATGAGACATAGCTAGTTTAGTTGAAGGTGGTGGGCACTCAATCCCTATTGGATGTATTGAAGAGGAAACTGCCTTGGGCTTTAAGGATGCTGAAAGATAATTTGACCCTTTTGCTGGGCAGCAGTGCAGAAGGAGACTGCACACTAAAACCTTTGCTTATTCATTGCAGTGAGAACCCCAGGGCTACAAGAGGATTTTGGAAGTTCTCTCTACCAGTCATGGAAACAACTGAAAGGCCCAGGTTACTACACAAATTCTCAAAGTGCCTACGTGGTGCCAGACTTTAGGGAACACTGTAAGAAACACGTCATGGACTTCAGCATTCTCCTTGTTTAGGACAATGCCACCTGCCAGAAGGTTGATTAGGAAACCATGTGACCCAGTGGAAAAGTCTTATTCTGCCACTGGTAAGACCCCAATGAACGAGGCAGTAATCACCACTTTCGAGGCCTAATGTTTAGAAGCCTTCTCCAAGCTTATCCAGGAGACAACAGGTAAGGAAAAGCCCTGCCTGAATGAATTTTGGAGGTAGTTTAATACCATGGATGGCATAGACAACATTAGCATTACTTGAGAAGAAGTCACAATTCGGTGTATAAATGGTCTATGGTAAAAATAATTGCAAGAGTTTATTCTGAACTCCGTTGGATTTGATGTTATCCTTGCTCTCCAGAAGGACATTGTCTCTTTTGCTAAGGAAGTTGGCTTTGAGGACATTAATGGGAAAAATGTGGTGGAGTTATTGGCTTCACAGTCAAAATGAAACAATCCAGAAAGAGCTGGCAAGAAGGTTTGCACTAGATGATTTACACTGAGCATCCAGTCTCACAGGGAAAAGCTGAGATCTTTCAGGACAATAATCCATCCCAAGAATGGGCAGACACACTCACTGGGGCACTGTAAGATTCAGTCTCACGTTACCAGGCGAAATCTCAGGCTAGTAGGCAGTCATCTCTGGATTTTCATTTATAAAAGCAATCAGCTTGTCCAGTCACTGCAAAGAAGGCTGAAAAGTCAGCATCTAAACTGTCAGCACTTTGTACCACTTCTGTCATTACTGGAAATTGAATTGGCACTTGGCAGTCCTGATGATCCTGCTTCTTCCTCTGCATCCTCCATGTTGTACTGAATACTTTTAAAAGCATCATTATTTTTTGGAAGAGCTTAGAAAACTGTATGCAAGGCAAAAAAAAGTTCATTTTTTAGTACTCAAATTTTTTCTAACATTTCTTCACTAATGTTATTTGGACAGTGTTATGGAAGAACTTATATTGCATTTTACTGTCCCTGTGTATTTAAATGCTATGTGTTTCTTAAGTACATTCATGCATCTCGCTCTATTACGTTAACTATTCAGAAAAAAATCTTCACTATCTACTGAATTGCTAACCTTCCCAGTCATCAGCAATCCATCAAAGGGAATGTATCTCACATTTCCTTTTCTCTGCATCCAGGAAGCAGATGGCTATGGACAGGTTCTTACTCTAGGGCAAGTTCTGCCTAAATTCTGTGGTTTCATGATATGATTAACTTGGAATTCTGTACAGCTTCACGTAAAGGTAAAAGGAGTGTGTATTTTAAATGTAAAACAGAATAATCAATATAGCATATATTCATTAATAGATATTAGAATTACACTTTGACAATGTGCTTCTAGATGTTAAGTATACTGCACATTTGTGGACTGACAAAATATATATTCTTGCAGAAGCTGGTGTAGCTCAAGCAGACAGAAAGTTTGGGGTTTTTTTTTCCCCTGTATATTTAGGTGAAATTAACCACATTAAAAAGTATTTCTCTTTTTTCAGTTTTTTTTTCTTTTATTACCCTTAAAATTCAGATAATTCAATTGGGGTATATTCATTTAATAATACTGGTATTTTATAATTCAGTTTCACAGCAAAATTGTCATACAGTATTTTTATTTAGTGCTTTTGTTGAAAAAGTCCAGCTGAGGCAAGCCAAAAAGATTGTTTCTTTCTGCACTTTCCAAAAATGGGGAGGCCATGGGCTTCCAGCGCAATAAAATCATTACTTTCATTTGATTGTTTTTCTGCAAAGCTTTTTAGGTCATTGCCAATTGAGTATGAACAGAGTCTCATTTTGAAAGCATCTCAGTGATGGAGGGTCCAGCAAGAGGGAGAGAAAATTGAACTTCTGCACTGGGAATGAAGCAGAACCTTTGTCTCTCCAGAAAAAAAAAAACAACTTATTAAAAAACCATCATCCAACCAGTTGCCAGAAATTATTTGCATGCTAATCCAGCATATAGAAAACCACAAATTCAAGTAGCTGTTTAACCTGATGAAGGAAAAGAAGTTCGCCCTTGGCTTCATGTTCAAAGCTGACATAGTGTCACAAGATATTCAGGTCAAATAGCAACTTGGAGTGAAACTTAAAAGGAGCAATTAGTCAGTTTGAGCCAGCTGTACTATTAGTTGTTCAAATCCTCCTAAATGGATAACTCATGAAAAAAAAAAAATCAGAAAACTCCCACATAAATTAGATTTCCTTTTATAAGTCCTAGTGTGCATATCTGTATTTCATGCCTTTGAATTCTGTTTGGTAGTCCTGAAAACTGAACTTAAGCTCCTAAGAAACTTTGGTATTTCTTTACTTTTTAAATCTAATTATTAGGCTCATATTCACTGCAAGCTGCTGTCTTTTGACAACTATTAAATCTTCTGGAAGACAAAAAGGAATCTTACAATTTACAGTAATTTATTTTGAAGTGCTTATGTTCTAAATGACAAATTATCCCTCAAATGTATTCCATAAATTTCCAGAAATGTGTCATTCTCCTATTACTTAAAAAAAAAATTCTTTTGTATCACAGAAGACTACGAACCTGACATTACATGTTGTCATGACCCCTCTTTTGCTTTGTACTGATTCTTTTTTGTGTGAATAAACCTCCCTAAAAATCTGTATGTTAAAAACATTTCTACTTTTCTTTTTCTTTTTTTTTTTTTTTAATCATGTGTCAGGAATTCAGGGCTGGACTACTTTCCCTGCATTACAGTCTTGTAACTAGACCTGAACTAGTCTAAGTTTATGTCTAATCTGAAATCTAAGTTATAACCTTTTTGGCCTTAAAGCTACTATCTGAGGGAATTACTGGTTCTAGAACAGTTACCAAAATAATCCACTCTTGTGTTTGTTACCTGTTTGTGCCTGTGACAGTAGTTACCCCCTACCACCTCAATGTGTTGTGTTGATATGACATTGATAGTAAATAAAATGTAAGTCAGATCTGAAGTTTCAAAAGAATAACAGGCTGGGATCTTAAAATAAGATTCTAAGTATGGAAATAAATTGCCAACTATTCACTGAGCCAGAAGTACACATGTTTATAAATAATGAATTAGCGTGAAGCAGCTGTAGTGAAATAATAACGCAGCACTGTATTGAGTTGTCTGCATTGCGCTATCGAGGTGTCTGTAACAACTTTTCTGCAAAGCTCCTCTCACACCGTGGGCAGAATCTAAATATTGCATCAGCAGTTATAACTTAGACATCAATTACTCATTACAAACCTAAATGCATTATGATCAGTAGGTCAAATAAAACTCCCAGGCAAACTTTGGAAACAGAAAGAATGAAATAACATCAAAGGGAACAATGGCTGAGGATGAAAGAAATCTTTGTTACAGTGAGACAATCAACGACTGTTCTCTCATGTCAGCAGTCAGTTTTTGGAAAGTTGGTCAGAACAAATAAATTTTAGTATCGCAGACTGCTGCATGTGACAGGAAGCCTAGCAGGTAATGATTAGCGTCAAGATATAATTCATACACAAGAATGACAAGCACCCAGGTTACAGCAATGCAATGTGAAGCAATAGAAATGCAAAGGACAGTTTGGGGAAGAGCCAAGACAATGCATGAATAATATAAAAGTCACTACATTTGCAAAAACATTGGCAAAAATTTAATTTTGAGAACAGCAGATGAAGCTTGCCAGGACTTCAGTGCAATGTTCCAGAGTCTGTAGCCAGGGATAGCTGTGCTCCTGGCTGGAAACATGTAAATAATGTTGTGCTTTCTGCCGTAAACAAGCGAGAGCTGTCATACTGTCCCTTTTGTGCCTCTCGTGGGGAGGTTAACGCTTATTAAGCATATTGTGATCTCTCACAAATGTGAGTCCTTGGAAAATTGCTTTTTATGTGAAGCTCAAGTAGATGATATTACAGTCCACTGGCCCTGAGTCAGTTTAACTCTGGTTTGCAGGACAGGCTGATGTATGCTGGTAGCCTGTGCTTATCCTACATTGCATCTCTAACACTGTTTTTGTGTTAAAAAAAAAAAAAATAAAACCAGTATCATGCTAGCAGAATTTAGACTCTTCCAGGGTGATAAAATTCTCACATCGCACCATCTGTACGTGAGGCTCTGCCTGGTAAGATGCGTGACAGCTTGCAGAAGCTTTTGGCAGGCTCTGCCAGGGCACACACCTGGGCTCACAGGCATCAGTCCCCGGAGAAATGCAGCTGTGGCTGAATGCTCCTGTCTACATCTCCAGCTGCCTTAAAGCTGCCTTCTGCTGTCCATGCTGCTTTCCAGGCTTAACGACGCAAGGTGAAGGTCCCAGTCTGTATCTAGTGGCTTGGGCCAAGCCTACTCAAAAGATAAATTAAAGGTTTTAGGTGAGATTTGTGAATAACATATACATAGATGTCAGCTAGAAAATAAGAAGGAATGGAAACATAATCTTTTATATTCCTAAACATGGGAAAAAATGGAAAAAATATTATTGAATGTAATGAATGGACATGATGCATACTGTGCATTTAATGGACTGAGCCCAGAACGTGTTCATGCTTATTATAATTTTTTGTTTTAGCTGTGTACCCTTAAATAAAGAACCTTTTTCTAGCATGCTCCCACACATTCACACCTTAACACCACTATTGTCTGTGATGGAAACTGAAGGTATATCTTGTTTAACCAAAAGGCCATACATGGAATTGTGAGATGGTTCCAAGGCCAAAGTTCAGACTGGAAGGATCTAGAGTTTTGATGATTTTCAGATCCATATTGGCGAAAGCTCCACTGTGCCTCAGATCTTTTATTAAATGGAAAATCTTTCCTCATATTTCTCAAGACAGTTGATTGCACTATACCTTTTGAAGATTTTATTCTTCCTCTAAGAAATACTGCCTCAAGCATGCCAAGGCTGGATACTTAAGAAACAGAAGGTGTTGTGCTCGTTAGGTTTATTACCATCTTTTTATATACTTAGTTGTTGTGTCTGTGGCCAAGCCATCTAAAAAGATACATATAAGAGGAAAGATCTTACTAGAAGTTATAACTTAGATCTACAGAAAAAGCTGCAGAAAATGAACACCATTTTGCACCCGTGAGCCCTTCTTCAGGTCTCAACTAGAGGGCAGCAGTAATTTGGAAAAATCCCAATTACTTTGCTAGTTTTACATGGATGCAGACTTACAGTTATTTGTTGAAGTCAAAATTATCAATATAAGATTTTCTATACTGTAGACATTTTGGTGGCTAGAGGTGTTAATCCCAAATTATAAGAAGACAGTATTTTGGGCGACCTTGATCAAAGGGAAAACCTCACATGGCATGTCTACCACCAAAGTTCAGTCCATGGTACACAGAAGCTGCTGACACCAAACTGTGTGGCACTTCATGAATGGGACAGAGGTTAGAGGATGATAAATTGCAGTGCTATGATGGTTTCTAGCTTGGTGGCTATCTATCGTTTTGGGTCCTCCACATATTCCTTCAGGCATGTTCTTCCACAGAGCATCAGCAGAGGCAAAAGTCAGGCTTCATTACCACTGAATCCATATTGACACATCTTTTCTCCACTTTGGATGCCTAAGTAAGTAAAAATTTACTTCCTCAATACCAAAACTAGCTCAGGAGATATCTGTATTCCATGTATATTCAAGCTCCCATAAATAAAGTTCCCTTGCCCTGCATTTTCTAGCACTTAGCAAAATCACCAAGCAGATGGGTGAAATTTCAGTACTGCAAATTAAGTGTTTCAGTGTACAGCTAAAGATGGTAAACGCATTTCTATTGAAAGTCCTTTTATCCATCCCAGACGTGCTTTAGCACTCTAGTTAAAAAAAAAAAAGAGCGTGAATATGTATATAGAAATATAAAAATATATTTCAAATAGTATACATTTATGCAAATCCTTAGAAGGGGGAAGGAATTGAAGCAGAGCTAAATATTCATTGCTGCTGCTTCTTCCCTTCTTTTTTAAAATCATGGAGCCATGGCTTTCTACACCTTGCAATAAACAGTTTCAGGTATAGTGATACAGTTTCCTCCGTTTTAAAAGCTAGCAGGGAAACTGTGAAAGAAATCTCACTTCGGAAAAAAAAACTTGATTAGTGCCCTTTTCTGAAAGCCTAACAAGGAAAACAAAAGATTTCTCTGAGGGAAAAGAAATACTGAATTAATTCAAACAACAAAAGTAAATAATTTCAAATCAATATATCATTACATATGCATTTCCCGGCTATCTATAAGAAGGTTACAAATCTTTCCTTAAGAATAAACTCTTACATCTACTTGTAAACTTCAAGCAGCTGGAAAAAGTTAACCTTTAATGAAAAATCAATTCACCTGATTATAAAAGGAAGTACCCATTTTCCTTTCAGTCACCTGCAATGCTATAAAAGGTGGGTTTTACAGGAGAGTGAATTTTTTTTTTTTTTTAAATAAAGCAGGTGTTCTATGGGAGTTTAAGTATAAACTGAAATGTGTGTAGACATTTTTTCCCATTTAAATAGTTGGAGGTTTGTAGAAGAGCAGTATTATTCCTTCCATATCAACATATGTTACCTAATTTTTTAAGACTTTGTCAGATGATTTAGAAGCCTTGTTTGTTTACCAGGTGGCTTGTTAATCTGAGTAGATAAAATATAAGGAAATTAATTTCACTTTTGAAAAATAATTATAAAAATCAAAGAAAGCTCATTCCCTATACTGGAGTTTGTGAATACAAGCTCTCTGAATGTTTTTGGTTTGGGGTCATGAAGAAGTAAAAGCTTTCTGTGCCATGTGTGACTCAAAAGCTTGTGCCTAATTAGGGGAGGTTGTTGTCCCTGTGGGGCAGAAAAATAAATCCTGGTGACCCAGAGAGTAAAGGAAGGAGGGTACTAATCTTTTAAGTGGTAAGTGCTAATTACCAATTTTTATTCTGAGCTGATGAAACTGTTTTAGAAGGTTTCTCTTTCTTTAATACATGGAGGCCTATGGTCCATGTCATGGCTGAAAGATAACAGGGAATCCTATCACAACCTCTTGCCTGCTGGGACTTGGATAGGAGCCCACAGCTTTTTCTTGGTAGGAGCATGTTGGCTTTTTGGTCCATGGCCAAAAATGTTCTCAAGTGAGCAACAGTGGCTCCCGGGTGCTGCTAAACTTAGGAGGAAGCTTTGTCAGGTGCATACCGTGTTATGGCTTGTGCCAAGAAATAACAAGCTCAATAACATCTATTGTTAACATTTGGTAATTGTCAGTAAACGTAGCTAGTATTTAGCAAGCTGGGTAAATAGCTTAGGAACTGTTTAAGTGGTGTAACAGCTGGATGTTTTGACTCAGCATTTTCCTGCAGACTACAAGGCGACGGCATTTCCGTACAGATGGATGGGAGTATATTTTTCTTTTCATGTTTTCTGTTTTTCCTTTCTGAACCAGGCTGTGGAGCTGGGCTGGTGGTTTTTTCAAGACCTGGGGGAAGTGAGGCTATCTGGGTTCCAACCAGGCGGACGGGAAGATGACAGGACTCCATGAGAAAACACTTTAACTCTTTAGCTAACTCTGTTTGCATTTACTGTGGGGAGATAACATGCTAATCAAAAGGAAACATATGGCTAAACCTATTTCTGTGGAAGTTTTGTGCAAGTCTAGCATGAAGATGATAACACAACTAATATCTATGCATGCTGCTAATCCTGCTAAAAATAGTAGAATTATTTAGGTAAGTTTGCTAAGTAAGTGGTTGCCACTGTAAGTTCACACTTCAAGATGTATAGATTTCACATCTAGGTGCTCAATTGATATTTCTCTATGAAGTTTGTAGTTGAGATTGCATTATACGGCTTTTTTTTTTTTTTTTTTTTTTTTTAAAGTGAGTATACCTTAACCCCTGGATGAAACAGGAACCAATAGAGACTAATTGAGCCAAGAAAGCAGTATCTTGGGTGATTTCAAATTTTTCATGCCAGCTGTAAATAGTGAAGAATGCTAGTTTCAGCAAAACATGAAACAAAGAGGATCCTTTTATGATAGGATTCAGCAAGGGGAGATAAGCTTTGGAACACTTAGTGGACTTGAGATGAAAGAGATCAGACAGGAACTTAGTAAAGTGGATAGGAAAACCCCTTCTTGCCTAAATCTGGCATTTGCTAACAGTTATCAGAAAACAGTCAAATGAGTTACATTTCAATGTGCTTAAATTTTGTCACTTGGCAGCGGACTGTTCCTTCATAGGTATGTCCCCAACTGTGATGGAATAACAGTTATACTGAAAGGTGTAATTTGGCTTTAATATTAAAATGTGTTGTTTTTCCTAATGCAAGCTGCTGTAGTGAAAAGCGGTCAAACATGCAGCTGCAGAAGGGCAGACAAACAGGATGATGAAAAGTAATGCCAGAGAGAAACAATTCGAGGAAGTGTCTTGTTTCAACATGCAACGTCCTCCTCGGCCTCCTGGCAGCTTCTTCTAATAATCCTGAAAAGATCAGGGACAACCCAACATAAACAGGGCCATCAAGTCTTCATGTAATTGTAATAGTTAAAGGAGTAGTATTCTCAAGGCTGTTCTTCAGGATAAGGAAACCTGAACAGGTAGCACAATTTCTGGTGATTAAAATGTAGCATGAGGGATACAGTCACTGATACAGAAGCCATTCTGTGCTGCCTTCATGTTTTTCCTGTTTGCTACAACATATTGGTCTCTGGAGTGATTTCCTGAGTGCAGCTGTTCACATCTTCAGTAAGGTTACTCACATTTCTGTAATGCAGACTGGTACTCTTCTAACAAAACAACAGGAAGTTCAGGGCCAATATTTGCTGTCATTACCCTGAAGCTGAAAACTTTGTTTTCTTTGTTTCCACTCAAACTACACGCCAATAGAGGCCTCGAAGAATCAAAGTACCATGTGTGGTGTGATGAAATACACGTTGGAGTAAAGTCCTAGAGGACAACTGAAGAAGCAGGTATCAAAAAGAGAGTTAAGGAGCTTGGAGTTCAGTTGGTGCTCTTTTACTTGTTTCACTGAGCAAATTGCATCTTTCCTAATTTCACTTCTCTAAAATAAAAATTGTATCTTTTGAGGTTTTCAGGGACACACTAATCAGTGCTGGATTCCACACTGGGCCATAGAAAGAGAGGGTGGAAGAATGGTATTCATCAGGAAAAATAGTTGGATAATATTTTGGTCAGTAGTTTGGTTGGTTTTTTTTTTAAAGCCATCTTGACTACACATAAAAGAAGACGTAACAGGAACAGCAGTGAAGAACTGAGGTTATGAAATGTGGCCAAAGATTATCCTGAAATATACAAATAAAATAAAAGTGATGAAAAGATTTAGACATTTATGAAATTTGTAGAAAATTAGTCAGCTTGTAAAATGGTGGCAGAAATGTGGTATTGCCTGCTGTGGGCACAGCTACTACGTAAATTAATTAAACCTGAAGTGGCATGCTTTGTGTACTGCATTATAGTGCAATATCAAATTAATTCCAGTGGGAGAAAAGCCCTGTGGGATGATTGGTTGTGATTTATACAATTACTTGAATACCTTCCAACTTCATAATTTCTGGAAAGATGGAGAGTTCCCAAGCATACTGCAGGAGCAGATTGGCTGATCAGTGTGAAGCAGCATTTATAATTCATATTAACATGGTGTAATGGGATGAAGTAAGGTAAATAAGAGTATGATTTGTAATTAATCCCTGGTTTCTAAAGTCTAAAACCAGCTTTTAATTGCATGTTCCTTGAGACAGATTAGCAGAAATCATAACTAAGGCATCTAAAGGGTCCTTTTTTTCTACTCCCTCTGGCAAGAGCTGTAGGAGGGCAGTAGTGCAGCATGGGACAACCCATCACCTCAAACCCCATTCTCCAGGTGCTGCCCAGGCCAACAAGCCTGTTTGATGTGTCTCAGGACACCCTGCCAACCACACACACACACACAGAGCTGGTCCATAGCCTGATATCTCAAACTTGGGCGTTTTGCTGACTGGAGATGTCAGAGGTAACAGATGTACAGTCTTTGGGACAGACACTGTTTGTTCTGTTCTCTTGTGGTGCCTGCTGCAACGCAGCCCGCACCGATAGCATGCGGGGTACTTGGTGCTTACCTGTAAGAGTCGCATAACTGTGACTAACTGCATGTGAAACTTTCAGCATGTTAGGGAGGAAAAGAACAGAAAAACATCTCAAGGCGTGGAGGACAAAAAGCATGCAGATTTGAAATAGGATGGATTACTTTCAGTTTTGTCCTTGCCTTTGTGGGTCATTTAGGATATGGCATCTGCATCAGTGATAAAGTCTTGTGCCACAGCAGATATGCTCTGCATATACTCCCCAACAGACCCGCTTACTTCCTAAACCTGATATTTAATGCTGGATGGCTGCATAGTGCATGAGAGATTTGCAAAACTCTCCACTTCTGCAATTTAAAACCAAGCATATCAGAGTGAATTCGCTGTCACACAGTTCTTCATCAGACTTTTTGTAGCTGGAATGATAGCAAGAAATGTAATTCAGTGGTCAAAAGCAAAGAGGAAACAAATCCTGGTACTCCATCTGAAGGACTATTTGTTACTTTGTCTGAACAATGCTTGCATAGCACAACGGCCTGGATGTGTCCCATGGAGCCTTTTAGCCACTAATGCAAAATGCCAACATGAATTATTACTTTGAAAAGCAGGAGTGTGTGAATGAACCTCCCAGCACACTTGTACATTTCTGCTTTGCGTAATGAACTTTAGTAGCTCAAACCCATGCTCACAAATGTTTTTTTTTTTTAAAAAAAAAAAAGCTTTGGAATTAACAGCATCAGTTAATAGACAACTTTTTGTACTTGCCATATCTGAGCCAGGCTGTGCAATCAACAGGAAAGATAAGGAGGTCGAACAGGAAGAGCTGTGCTGGAGTCAGTTTTGAGCAGAGCTGAGGAAGGCACAGATCTGCCTGCTCTTTGCCGGCATGTTGTACCAAATCAGACTCGGAAAAGGTAGGGGAACTCCTGTGCTCTGTATCTGTGTGTCCATCTTTTGCTCTATTCTAGGTACCCGTGGTACTTGACTATAGGTTTTTTGTCAGTGTGTTAGTGTGTTAGAATTGCAGCCAAAGGGACATCATTTCAGTAGTGGTGTGCCATGAGTGAAATGACTGGAAAACATCTGTGAATGTGATCTGTCATGGCTGTGAGAATGTGCTGTGAGCTCCCGTGCTGCTCTCTGTTCCCCCTTCTAGGTAGTGCTGTGTGAGCTGAGCTGCTGTGCAGCAGCAAATGCATTCCTCCTATTTGATTCCTCTGCACTAGCTGCCACAGGGCAAACGCTGTCAAATCTAGCACTCAGAATGAAGTACTGAGATTCACAGATGCCTTTTAGAGTTTTCTAACCATGGCCTCCATGACCTGTGGTTATTTTTCTTGGGTATTTTTTAAAGGCACCCTTAAGATTCATGCTTATTTTTAAATCACTTGTGAAATTGTGGATTTTAGCCTACAATTTTCAGTGTCTGAACTCGGAAACTTTGGACTTGAAGGTGCTTTCAGAGCTGGATTGAGAGTGGAAAGTACATTTCAGTGCTACTGAAGTACAAAGAAAAAAATTATAAGAGAGGGTTAAAGATTCTAAAGGAATCTCTTGCATCTTTGAAGCTTGCTAGGGCTTTTTTTTTGTTTGTTTGTAGACCAACCATGAACAATGATACTGCTTGCAACATAGTTTACTGAGAATTGCTAACTAACCTAAAGTTACTTCAGTGATAAAGGAGTCAATCTTCCGTTTTTGGAGAGTACTCAGATTCCTAAGTCCGTTTACCCTGATTACAGATTTGTTTTACTTTTCTGTGTAATACATAGCAGCACTGGAGAAGAAGTGTGAAGTGTTGCCTATACAGTACATAGTATGGATTTTTTTTTAATTCATGCCTGTGACTGAACTGTGTAGAGATCAAGGCTGTGATTTACTCTCTCTGAGGACGAAGTTTATAAAGATCTTGGCTGTAAGATGTTTGTAGCCTAATACAGAAGATGTGAAACATCTCAACAACTCAACATTAGTGAGTTGAAACTGGGGAGAACAAATAAAAAAGTAACTAGCATCAGTTTGGGAAAAGGACCTAGATTATCTTATGACAGTACTGTTGCAAGACTGAGGTATGGTATGTCATGTGGGATGTACAGGAGATGAAGCACAGCAGAAGATCAAGGGTGTGCACACAGCCAAAATAAAGACAACATAGGCTTCACTAGCTGTCTTGCCTGGTTTGGAGCCCTGGAAGAATGCAATGCACTGCATGAGATGAGTGAAAATTTGGTGGCTACCAGAGATCTGTTGTCTCAGGGGCAGCAGTAGAGACTTTAATCCAGAAGAGTTGTCCCTGATCCACCCGAGGCTCAGATGAGATGAGGAGAGAAACAGGAGCTGATGCTTGTTTTCTTTGGATGAGATAGGAGTTGATGCACAGAGGAACACTGACAGTAATCTTGTACCACCTGGGAGGTTTTTCAATATGTATGAATAATCCTCTTGGGGTTAATTTAATTCAAATTTAGATTCACCTCTGGGCTGTCTGGCTATTTCTCCAGCACTTCTATAGCACTCCTGTAAAACAGCAAATAATATTGGTCTTGATTTCTGTCTCTGTAAAACTAGGATAATAATAGTTGCCAGTGGTAACTTCAAGCTAGTCATTAGTAAGTTGTCCTGAGCTTCCCAGAGGGAAGAAGATAAATGAAAGAGAAATTTTATTGCATGCAGGTTTTAGGCAACTAGTTCAAATACAACCCATTTTTATATACTGGGTCCTATTCTCATACTTAGAAATTCACCTTTAAAGAGAGAGACAGAAACTGTTCAGTGGATGTTATGAGTTTTCTTCTCCAACCCCTTTTAAATGGGAAGGAGTTGGTGAGAGAGAAAGTGTTCCTGTCATCCACGACTCCTCTTAAAACAACAAAAGGCTGGGGGGAGGAGGAACCCTTCAAGCTGCAGAGTTAGGAAAATGGAAAATGTCAAGCTGTATGTATTTCCTTCTGGTCAACTGTGTTTTGAAAACAGATACAACCATTCAATGAAAAGGAAGCAGCAACAAAGGGAAAAGCATAGTAACAGAATTGTTCTATTTAACTTCCAGTAGGAAAAAAGTGTCTTATTTCCACCTCGTGTTCAGCACCTGTTGAACATAGACCTTTCCAGCCCGCTGTGCTCTGTGAGAAGGCAAGGGGATGGTGGAGTGACCTTCTGAGCCTTTTAGGCATGGGCAGGTGCTACCAATGGCTCTGTGCAGGGCAGCACGTCCAGGGAGCTCAGGCCATGGGGAAGGATGTCTCCAGTGAAGCCTGCAGCACTCCTATAGGAGTTGTTGAATTGTCCAGCATCTGCCTCTTCTCTCTCTGCTCATCCCCACTGCGAGTGCCTGCCTTAAAAAGTGAGGCTCCCTCAGATCAGAGAGGAATGCCGCCTCTTGGCTGCATGGCTTTTGAATAAAGGTTGGCTCTTGGTTTGGAGAAATGGGAAGAACAGTTTAGTTTTATGGTCAGTGTCCTGCACCAGATATTAATTTCTTGGTCAAGCCTCAAAGAGCATGAGATAAAATAATTTTGATGAAATTATGAATAAAATGCTTTGTCAGTGCACATAAATGTAGATTGTAAGTACTATTTATAGAAGACAAACTTACTTTACAAGGTGAGTGGTAGATCTTTAATCCATTTCTTCATCTTATATTTGTTGCTATCAGCAAATGGCTAGTTGCTAGCAAGCAGAATGCTAAGTTAGCATTATAGGTTTATGAAAAATCTCTAATGATGAGAGTGACTCAAGCACTGAAGTTTAATATTCTCTAAATCTGTTTTATAGTGGATGAATGTTTTTCTCTGGATTGATGCCTCTCAATCTGTTTTAGTATGTACTAGAACTGTTTAATAATTGATGAGAAAGCATCAGCATAATAAATATGGAGATTATCTCATAGCAATGCTTGTGTGTTACAGTTTTGCTCCTTGGGGTATTTATATGACAGTCAAAGGTGAACAGTAAAAGGACAGAGAAGTGGTGCGAAGTTCTATTAAATCTTTGTCACTTGGGAACAAATTTGTATCAGTTAAGATATTTAAATGCTAAATAGACATTCAAAATGGCCTAGGTAGACTAGGTGCCTAGCTACAGGGAAGTTATTTGCTCCCTTGTTCTCAGTGCTTATACAGAGTCGCATGAGTTGACATTTGATAGTTATGGCAAACATTAAAGATGGGAAAGGAATCTGTAGAGAAGACTATGACAGTTAAAAATGTCTTTGAGATTTTCATTTCATTCTGTGTATCTTGGAAAAGCCAAGAGAAAATGTTGATAAGAACATACCATTTTTGCCTTTCTTTCATTCAGCCTGATTTTTTTTCCCCTTGTCTTAGGGTCTGGGATACTATGACTGAATCTTCTTAAACAGATCCATTTTGATTCATTTGGATGTCCTACTTGCTCCTGCAGCACCATACTGTATAGATTCATTCACAGCCCTGTTTTTATATGTTACCCTTACCAACACGCACTGATGCAGAAGACATGAAAAGTTAATCAGTCTCATTTCTCCAACTCAACTGAATTCTAAGAATTGAAGTTACAATATATTTGTTTTCCTAAATTTTGTTGAGGATGATATTTCTGCTTGTAGGTAGGAGCTGATGGAAAAAAAAAATATTGTGAACACTGACTTTCATTTCTGGGATTAAGGATAATCCTGATCTAAAAATAACAACTGGGTTTGGATTCATAGAACAATGAAATTTAAACAATCACCTTTGGAATTTAATTTTCCTTAATATCACAATGTTTATGTCTTCGTTACCAGTAGATACCAGTATTTACAAAATATATGCAGAAAAGTGTTTGTTTATTTCTTAAGTGTGAAAAATTACAATATATTACATATAATCTGTGTAGTACTAAAAAGAACAGTGTCAGCTACTGTCATTACTTTCAGGAAAAGATCAGCTATATAAATGGGAAAGCATATCCCTAGCAAAGTGAGTCTGTTCTCTGACAGGCCTGTGTTTTTAATCGCTTATAACTAGGTCATCAAGTCTGATAGGCAGTTTTTCAGGGAAGTTAGCAAAAGAAACTGAGATCTGAAGTCAGAGCTATGATGTTAACTAAATATGTTAGTGGAAATACTCTTTTTTTTTTTTTTTTTTCCTCCTGAGAAAAGGCATCAAAATAACTTGTGTTTGAGTTACTATCCATGTTTCACAGGTATATACGAATTTATAGATGTAACTTTATACAGAGAACTGCGATGCTACATCATAAAGCATCTTTTGAAAATCAGCCTCGGCACTCTGATAGGCACTTTCAAATAAATGGCAAAATGGGACAATTAAAATGGCATCCAGCCTAGATTTCTTCGTACTTCATTAATTTATGCACCTGTGGTAGATATGGTCATGGTTTAATTCTCTGAGCTGGTCATACCACTTGTATGTATACCTCATTTTTTTTTTTTAATATAATTCCAGAACACACTTCTGTCTATATATAGTTTACTGCTTATTCAAGAGCTCCATAGGCTCAAGGTCTCAATGGCTGCAAAACAGAGTATGGAAGTTATGCAAACAGATTGCTGCCTTGTCCTGCGTACGTACCTGCCTACCACAGCAGACAGCTAGGGGCTGTTGCCGCTGTTCATGTCTGTGCTCAGTATGCTTAGGTTTAGGGATCTATGACACGAAGCTCGGAGGGTGAGAAGCACTGGAAGGCTTCTATGTGAAGGAGCAAGCCAGAACAATGTGCTTTGGGATACCCCATTGCATGGTGAACAGAGAAGGGAGAAGTTTCTTGACCAGTCTGAACTCAGATAGTAAGGGGAGATACTAGCTGACCGTGCACTAGTCTGAGGTTTTGTCAGAGCAAAAGTAATCTTCCATTAACAGGCTCAGTTTTAACCAATTTCTGCTAGAAAACAAATGAGAGAGGAAATTTCAAAGATTACAAGTTTGTATACTCATAATGAATATAGCTTTTTAATGAGTATGGCTGGCGTAAGCACAGAGGAATTTGGATTAAGTCCAAGTGAGAGGACTAAAGCAAAATCTATCCTGTGGCTTTATGAAATCAGTTAAAGAGGCATGAGAAGACCCCACGGAGGAAGAGGGTCTAAATACCAGCAGGGCATGTGCTGGCTATGAGAGTCATGTCCTTTGTGGATGCATTGGCTGCACTTTTCTGAAGCTGAAGTAGCTTGTGCCCAAGAAATGGGATTGCAGGACATCTCATGTCAGTGACTGCAGAGGGAGCAGTGAAGCTTGCAACTAGTTGTGTTCTGCTTCCATTTCTATTCCTTTTTTTTTCCCGATGTTCCTGCCAGTAACAGTCTTGCTGGCAGACAGCCTCTAGCTGCAGTAGACCACTCTTCTGCTTTACTGCAAAGAAATCTTTGGATCTTTGCATATCAGTCTTCCTGCACTGTGGGTTCTTGCAGAGGATTCATTCTTTAGCTGGATTTATAAAAACCTTCCTGCTTGTTTGAGTTAAGCATGCAGTACCTGTTCCATTCTCATTGTGTTTAGAAAATGATGTTTTTCTCCTGCATTGCCTCTGTTAATGTGAATGATGCTATCCCTTGGAGGCTCTGCTTTAAAGCCAGCCAAGAATGAATAATCAGCAGTGGGCACAGGTACATTTAACTTCAGGCCTTGGATTGTTGCTATTTGCCAAATCTATTGCTTTGTTGCTAAAGCAGTCATGCTACCTGATGGCAGGAGCTTTTTCTGGGATGAATTTGGGTGTTACACAACAATTCCTCTTAAAGAAGTCTAAATCTAATACTTTAATGTATATTACAATTAAAAATAACTCCTGCAGGAGAGGGGCAGTTCTTGAGTATGTGTATCTATTCTGAGAATTAAAAAAAAATATATATATACTTTTGATTCTTCCCCCCCCCCCCCCCCCCCCCATCAGAGTGTTGGTAATGTTAATTGTATCACTGTGAGGAACTGCAAATTATGGAGAGTTTGGCAGCAGCAGGCAGCGTGTCTGTGCTCAGCGTCAATGCCATTATCCCTAGCCTAGAGGAAAAGCAAGACGGGAACTTGGCGAGGAAAGAAATGGAGCAGGGAAGGTGCAGATCTGGCTGGAAACACGTAGAGGCCAACGCTCCCATCAGCGCTGTTGGGGATGGAGTCAGGATGGACGCGTTGCAAGAACAAATGGGTAAGACCTTGATCAAGATATCCTGGTCACTCTGCTCTTGACTTTTCTTTGCATTTAAATTAATGCGTTCTTTAAGCAGTGCTTGCTGTGCACAAGCAGAGAACTGTCACATGTTTTTCAGCTGAGCTTGCTTTAAAAAAAAAAAAATCTACAACTGTTAAATGCAGCAAAACAAACAGCTGCATTTCCTCCATGGCCATGCTGCATAGACTGGACTATTAAATGGTCTCTATTGAAATTCACTTTGGGCAGATGAATAGATTATCTATTAGTTAAACTGAAATTAAAATTATCAGAATTCAAGGGCCAGAATACTAAAATAGAAGTTCTTTGTCTAGCGCTTTTTGCTATAATCTCTAAGATTCAGGAGGACATATGAGTTAGGCTGCATGTCTCTATTTCAAGAAAATTCTTAGATTTCTGTCTTTATCAAAAGATGTAATACTGTCTTTATTTTTCTGCCAATGAAAATATACTTCATGCAGTAAAAACATGTGAATTGGAAACACTTCTTGGGTGGAGGATGAAATGGCATAGGTGTGGCTGTGTCTCAAAACCAGTGGCCAGACTCTTACTTTATAGCAGGCCCAAGAGCTTTCTAAATGTGAAAATACTTACAGCAATCATGTAAAAAATATTTCATTTCAAATTTCACGTCCTATGGCTTAGACAATGTCTTTCTGTTTACAACTGCAATTCTGCTGACATCAAAGACTACAGTGAACAAGTATCCCAGGGCAGTATAAACTTTCTCTTTAGCTTGCAAAGAAGTATGCGAGTCATCACATTAATTAGGAATGGGGCATGGGGTTCATGTTGTCTTTGAATCTAATTATAGCACTTTAAACAGTCTTGATGTTTAAAATGTATTTATAGTAACTCTTACACTTTTGTTCAAATTTAATAGCAAACTATTACTTGTAAATAAATTCCCCTGAGTAATAAAATGCTTGCTCCTAGTTTTTGCTTTCTCCTAAAAGTAATAGAAATTAGGTTTAGTTTTAAAATAAAATATTACCCGCTGGATATTTGTGTCTCTAAATATCTTTCAAAGAAAGTCCATATGTGGTAATATCAAAATAATAGTAACAGCAAGCTGACATACCAAAAATATATGCTAATTAAACAAAAAAAAAAAACCCAACACAAATGTCAAACACTCATGAAACCCCAAAGTGCTTGGGAACTGAAATTTCTAGTTCTAGTGAACTTTAATAATTGGCCTTAAAGATGATCTTTTTAGTGTTTGCTGCCTTTTTCTGAAGTAGAAAGGTTCTGTGTTTACATATCTTTATTTATTTGTGTGACTTTGTTTATGTAACATCAACAGATGCACTCAAGGAAAGATGCAGAAGACTTAGAAATTACCATAGCCTACTATATTACACATTTTCTTTAAAAGCAGAGCTGCAGAGAAAATTGCCTTAGGATACATGAAAATTGCCTCAGAAGGTTTCTTCTAAAAACTAAAGATTTATTTCTCCCACTTTTATTCTTAGAAATATCAAGCCTTGTCTTCATTGATTTTTTCCTAAGGGAACCTTGAGAAAATGGAATTGGTTAGAGTGGGTGTTTCTTAATCATGAAAATGTATCATTTCCAAAAGGACTAGAAGAAATATGGGCCAAAAAGAAAAAAATCAGATTATTAATATAAAATATACTTATTTTGTTGTTTTTGTAAAACTTCAAATAATTTATTTTTACATTATCATCCTTCCAAGTATTAAGCTTGTAACAAATAAAGAGGAGGATTTTTTCTCTCCCTGTATTAATTGGTACAAGGCACTCATATCATTGCCAATTAATACCACTGAAGCTTCAACGGAGGACAGTTCTTAGTATAGCAAGGGAAGAAAAAACAAAGTCTGGCTCTTGCTCCCTCCCAAATGGGACTTTGTTTCCTGAGAAGGTATCTTTCCACCAGTTCTCCATAATCTTGAAGCTGCACATCAAAATGATGAAATCAAGATTTAACTTCCTCCCCAGCAGGAGAGAAATGATCTGCAGATACTTTTTGTGGGTTTTGGGAATTATATAGCAGGAAGGGGAAAATATATAGGTTATTTCCTTTCAGTAATTATCCAATGCATCAAAAGCTTTTGGAGTGTGAGGTTTGCGTGGTTGGTTGGTTTTTTTTTTGTTGTTTTTTTTTTTTTCAGTGTGGTTTATATGGACTTAGAAAATGTGCTTAACAATTCCTTTCATTTATCATAATAGAGTGTTCTCAAAGCGAAAAATGTGTGAATGTCAGTTCAAGGACCCTTACCAGTCAAGCAGAGAATTTTCCAACTGGTAAGCCATTTTCTTCCATCATATGTTATAAATACAATGCTCTTCTCATTGTTTTTTTTAAATTGACACAGCTACGTCAACAACATTTGCAGTCATCACTCCTGTCAACTTTAGAACATATTTCATGGCAGCTGTGAAGTGTCCAGCTTCTCCATAAGATTTGTTGAGAATTTATCATAAAAAGAGAGAAAAATGATTAGAAAAGCCAGAAGCAATTTATGGACTACATAAAAATAAAAACAAATAAAATGTTCATTACTTATTTGACATATGGGGTTCATTTATCAAATGTTGGGGTTTTTTAAGTTTGTGGCCTTTCCAAGTGTAAATTTATTTACTTAATTTTTAAATCTTATATTTTCAATGAAGCTGGAATTGAGTGCAGCAGGTACAGCAGGCTTCCCTTCTCGAGGGCTCATGGCCTGCTCTGTAAATTAAGAGTCTAGTCATATTTCCCTTCTCTTGCTTGTGGAGGAAGAGAAATAACCATTGAAAAACAACACTGGGATGCGCTCTGCTTTCTGGCTTGATGTGACAAATCACATCAGTGGTAGACAGTGTCCCCAGGCATATGGTTATTTGTACTTAAATTATTTGTGCTATGTACCTGTTTGTCCCACTCAGTACAGAATTCAGGCTCTTATTAACTGAGGATATGCGTCAGAGCTCATAGGAGCAGAGAGGAAGATTACCATACGTGCAATGGGTTTTTGGACCATGTTTCCTTTCGATAAGGCATTATTAATATTTTTTTTCACAAAAGCATTATTAATTTATTTAGTTCAATGCAATTATTATTTCAGTAATATTAACTTTGACTTGAATATGTAACTGTAGAAGCCCAATTTATCTTGGAGTCAATTTGATTATATAAAACAAAATTATGAATTTTTAAGTAATAGTCTTCTCTTGTGCCAGTATCTTTTATGGGTTCAGGTAAAATGAAAAGGTCAACAATACTGTTACCTAACAGTGGTCCAGGTAACTGAAGACTTCGTAGAGTCATAGAATTGATAGTTTGGGTTGGAAGGGACTTTTAAAGGTCATCCAGTCCAACCCCCCTGCAAGGAGCAGGGACATCTCCAACCAGATCAGGTTGCTCAGAGCCCCATCCAATCTGGCCTTGAACGTTTCCAGGGATGGAGCATCCACCACCTCTCTGGGCAGCCTGTTCCAGTGTTCCAACACCCTCAGTGTAGACCTTTTTTTTTTGTTTGTGGTTTTTTTGTGCTAATAATTGACTGTATGTATGTAGATGGAATAGCTTTTCATATCTGTCCTGGTTTTATTTAGTGGGGTGCAGCTATGGAGGTAGCTTCTGTAGGAAACTGCTTTGTCCAGTGGACTCGGCTGGGCCTAGGGCGGACCTGCTGCTGGCCAAGGCCGAGTCAATTGGTAGCAGAATGTTCTGTGATAACGCCTCTGCAATAATGTATTTAAGAAGGGGAAAAACTGGGGGGGGGGGGGGGCAGAGATAAGAGATGATGTGAAAAAGCTGAAGTGGGAGAGCAGAGAGGGGAAGGCCCTGTGGGCCTTGTGGCCCTCACCCTCTGGCCTCCCTCTGGGCAGCCGACTGGGCCTGACTTGGCCCAGCCCGGCTGTGAGAAGTGGAGAGGAGATGAGAAGTGAAGAGAACCTGAGAGGCGTCTGCCAGCCTGTTGTGAAGAATTCCTTGTGAGAGGAACGTCTGCAGATGCCAAGGTCAGTGAAGAAGGAGGGGGAGCAGTAATGCAGCTCCTAGCCAAGATTCCCCTGCAGCCTGTGATGCAGTCCATGGTGGAGCAGGCTGTCCCCCTGCAGCCCATGGAGGTCCATGGAGGAGCAGAGATCCACCTGCAGCCCGTGGAGGAGCCCATACTGGGGCAGGTGGAGGCCTGAAGGAGGCTGTGGCCCGTGTAGGGCCTGCTGGGGCAGCTGTTCTGGAGAGACTGCACCCCATGGAAGAGACGCCCCACGGTGGAGCAGTTTCACGAAGGACTGTGGCCCGTGGGAAGGAACCCAGGCTGGAGCAGGGGAGGAATGTGAGGAGTTCTTCCCCCCCAGGAGGAAGGAGTGGTGTAAAGCGACGCATGATGAACTGACCGTAACCCCCATTCCCTCTTCCCCCCGTGCCACTTGGGGAGGGGAAAGGAGGTAGAGGTAATGTTAAGCCCGGGAAGAGAAGAGGGGTGGAGGGAGGTTGTCTTATTCTCTTTCTCATTATCCTGCTTAGGTTTTAATAAACAGTTTTCCCCAAGTTGAGTCTGTTTTGCCCATAATGATAACTTTAAGGATTTCTCCCTGTCCTTATCTGAAACCTCGAGCCTTTTTCTTATATTATCTCTCCCTGTTCCCCTTGGAGGGTGGGGGGACTGAGAGAGAGGCTGCGTAGTTTGGTCCCACGACAATGTACTAACAATCGACTAAATGACCACAGCTTAAACAGAGAGTTTTTGTAATTCAGTAACACTACTTTATACTTGAGGCACCCTTCTTGACCTTGAAGTAATAATTAATTTAGGTGCAAGTTGTCATAAAATACCTGGAGACATACATAGGAAGCCCTCTGAAAACAGAGTAAGATGCAGCATATCAGACTAGAATGTGAAAAATATCTTTTTTTTTTACCTGATTAAAAGACGAAACTCAGAGGAGCTAGAATATTTTATACAAGAATCCCATTTATTGCTGGAAGCACGACCTATTTACACACTTGCAATTGAAATTCTTCCTGAGTGGGTGTTACTGGCTTATATGTGCCCATCTGGGTATCTAAAAACTTACAAATCTGATTTCCTGTTATTGAGTTAAATTAACAGATGTGCAAAATAAAAGCAACTTTATCAAAGATCATCTTTATCTGAGAGAAGCTGTCTGAAACTGTACCCTTACCTGTAGCAAAAGCTTCTCATAAACAGATGTCAAGACCTGAGAACAGGTACCTAGCTTCTTTCAGATGTGCTGGGGAAATAATGAAAGTGAGCTTTTAGTTGGGCCCTTTATCTTGGTTGGTACTGCTCAACCAGCTTAGCTGAGAAACAGCTTTTTCAATGTTCAATTTGTAGAAGCCATCTGAAATAGTGGGAGGGACATGTCAGTTAACCATGAATTTAAGGTTAGCATAAAGAGTTGTAAGATGCTGAGGTATCTGAGGTGTGCGGTAGGGTTTTTTTTTGTGTTTCCAGTATCTGTTTGCCTTGATTTTAAAAATACGCATGGGAAATCTGGGCATGTTCTTAATGTCCACAGAGCTGTCTAATTTGACAAATTACCAATCTGCTTGCTTCTTTCCTCTTCTCTCTTCTTCATCCCCAAGTCTGAGTTATCTCCCAAAATTAATACAGACTTTCACATCACCCTCCTTTGTACAGCTGGAGCCTTTATTATGCAGCTGAAAAAAATCTTGTTTCATACGAGGCTACTATCTCAACTGGATAATAAAAATGCAAAAGGAAACATGCAGTGGGGCAATTATCTGTGTGTCTGTCTCTGAAGCGGAAAAAAAATAGTTCTTAATGCGGATTCTATGATTTTGAGAGATTTTCTGGTTCTCCAAAATGGATTCATAAAACTTGCAGCACTGTAAATGGATATTCTTCTCCAGATATCTCCTTGAAGTTAACAATGGTAAGACGAAAGAGTGGATGTCCTGATCCCCAACTCCAAAGACAGCTCAGACGGCAGCTCCGACTTCTAGAAAATGACAGCAGGGAGGTGATGGCTGTTTTCAGTGTAAGTCAATTGCTTTGGAATTGTTTTATTCAGAGAATACACCCTGTGCTACTGAGATAATATTTTCCTATTTGCATCTACATGCAATATGCTTGAATTTGAGTGAGCAGAGTTTCCCATAGCCCAAAGCCATCTACAGACATCAGAAATATTGAACCACTGAAAAAGACTGGAACACCAATTTGATGTAAAATAAATAAACCCAGCTAAATAAGACATTAAAGAGTTTTAATTTAAATATGTTCTGCTTTGATTTACATCAAAGGAAATAATGCTTTTCTGATTTTTTTTTTTTGTAATTTGCCCTCAAATGGACTCTTCACTTCAGTTTCCAGTCACTTGGAGTCATTTGGCACGCAAGTTACCCAGGAAGCCCACTGCTAAGCCAAAGAGGAAGTCTGAAGAATAGCATAAATATGGGACTTCCTAGGGCTAGATAGTCATACTTTAAATAGCAAACAAAAGGGTTGGCCAATTTTTATTACTGTCTTTAATTTGGTTTTATATAGGAAACTCATCCTCTACAACCAGTGAAGTTTGCTACAAATACAATTTAAAGTCTCCTCTTCCCTCCTGATGAAAAAGCAGGATGATACCATTTGAACTTTGTTGTCCTTTTTTGTCTGAGCTATGAGTTCCAGCCTCCATCACTAGCAAGCCAAACACTGAAATCTTAATTGTGGCTTTATGACTGTTTCAGATGCATGTGTTTTACATGATTTTTCTTTCATGTGTTGTGAACTCTCTACCACCAGCCTGATGAATTTGTGGCTGTGAAAACAGTCTGTACTCCTCCTGCTCTGCTCTGCCTTTTTGTTTAGGGGGAGATGGAGAAAGAGAGAAGGGAAAGGAGGAGAAGGAAAACAGCATACAAACAGACTAGATTTGTGGTCTTATTAGAAACACACTGGGAAAAGGGCTTTGAAAGAAGCAAGATTTATAATGATAAGTTTCCTTAGAATGTTCTTTTGAGATTCAGCAGTGCATAAAGCCCTTGAGGCTGAGATATTTTAGCATGTGTTGGCAATTTATTAATAGATTTCAGGCTCTTGTTAATATTTAATCTGGCGTAGAAAGGGGCATGCAGAAGATCAAAGCAATGATGAGGCATGCCTGTTGAAAGAGGCTTAAGTTGAACTTCTGTTTTCAAAAAGGAATTACATTCGTGTTGTGTGAATTGAAAATATGGAAATTAAACAGAATTAATTGAGATCTTTAAAAAAAATAACATAACAGCATAGAAACGGTGGATCAGCTCCATCCTGCTCAGATTACAAATAAAGTTTTAAGCACTATTTTTATATAGATATAATTTTTTTTTCAGAATTACAATCAATTTCTTGATCAATCCTTAAATTATTTTAAAATGCATTTCATTTTTGATGTAATGGGAGCAAGGATACGGTAGTGGGAAATTACAAAGTAGCATTATACCTGTTAGCTCTGCATCTGACTTACTCTGAGATACTAGTTCAGACAGTTTTCTCATAAATTGCCACAGGTCATATTTCTCTGAAAGATGGTAGCCAGCGTCATGGGAGAGCCCTGTTCCTCAGCTATTAACTGAAGTGCAACCAGATGGTGTACTACTACACTTCGATTAGAATCCACTAAAATGTATATTTCTTTCACTTATTTGAAGGTTTATGTAGTTCTCCCTTTTAGCACTTCTGAAATTCCTTATAAAATTCATCATTGTAATTTACAGTGATCATTGCTCATCTTTGCTAAATGCACAACTTAATGCTACTCTAGCAACACGAACCAGTACAAATGAGGAAAAAAAAGTATCTTGGTGCATCTTTTTAAAAAACCATAATACTCCAATATATTTAATTGTCTTAACCATGGAAAGACAATTACTATTTAATGTCTCCTCTGGAACTAGGCTGAAGCTGCCAGCTAGCAGGTTCAAAGACACATCAAAGGAGGGGCGTCTTCATATGTGTGTGGAGCTCTAAAGCTAACCTACAGCAGGATGGTGTGGATCCTAAAAATTTACAGTGCCTCGGGTGACCTAGAGAAATCTTAAGTCAAAAATACCAAACCGACAAACAGAAAGAAGCTCTTTCTACTATTTAATATTAATGTCCGTATGTCCGGCAAAGGCAGTTCCCAAGCTGTAAATCGCTTTGTGTTAGGAGGGTATTCTTGGAAAGGACCAGTGGGTGCTTGCCTGGCTTTCACACTCTAAATAGAAAATACCGACCTGTATACATAGATGTGGCTGAATCAGACAGCCCTAAAGGCTGTTTCACTCAGTGTGGTCATTCCTGAGATCTTAATTCCTCTGTAAAATAAGAACATTTCCATGTTAAAATGGGTTTAAAAAAAACAAACAAACAAAAAACCAGATTAAAACTTGTCTCATTGTATGTTGAGGGTATGTGTTAAAGAACAGATATTACATATAGGTAAAATCCTGTTTTTTTTAATCCTTCTTAATACATAGCATATCAGCATAAGTGTTACTTAGTGAGAAATTGTGCTCAAGTCTGGTATAATTGTAATGAAAATATTGGGTTTTATTTTTTTTTCAGGAGCTCTCTGCTAGGCTGCTGTCTATTCATAGTGATCAAGATCTAATAGTGGTGACGTTCAAAACTTTTGAAGAAATATGGAAGTTTCTAACCTACCACTCACTGGGTAAAGCTGTTTCACCATGCAATAGTTCAATATGCTTTTTTTTTTTTTTTTTTCATTCCTCTGCATACAATTTCTGATTGATGGGGAAGTTGTTGAAAAGGATTTTGAGATTCTTTGTATTAACTCCTAATAGCAGTAAGTAGTGCTCCTGAACTTGGTACTAGTGATAGGGCTGGAGAGACCCCTGAACCTCCAGGAGAACCTGCCTTTGTCTCAAAGCAGGTAACCGCTATTGTTCCTGGCAGATGTCCTGTCTAAGTTAAATGCCCCAGAATCAGTTCATGTATTCCTTCTAAGCAGTCTATTCCAATCCAGGTGGTTTTGTCCTAAAGTCCAACCCATGCTGCAACTTAAATGCTTTTACAGCTTTTTTTCTGCTCACTCTAGACAAGGAGAGTATATTCCTCTTTCTGTGCACCAAGCTCACACCTATTTGGAGACTTCTAACCATCACTTCCACTCAGTGTTGCTTTTCTTCAGGAAAATTAACCCTGATTCCTTTAGCCCTTCTTCACAGAATGTATTTTTTAGCCCTCTAATCATTCTTTCCATTGGACCCCTCTAGTTGTTCCCCATCTTTCCTGAATAGTATTGAGCAAACTGCACTGAGTTGGTAAGGCTTCAGATGAAATGAAGTAAAATGATTGTTTCATGTGCTCTGCATGCTTCAGTCCTATTTCTAAATCTAAGCATGCCTTTTGTAACAATATGATGCCTTTGATTTTGACTTTCATTTTTAATATCTTATAACCTCACAAATCTTTTCTGAAGAATGGCATTTGAATCAGATCTTTGTCTCCTCGTTTTATTCACTTGATTTTTTTCTTCTGTGTATAGAGATCCTTGTGTGCATTACTATTGAATTTGCCTGTTTCCATCAGGAAAATAATGAGTTTTATTTTTTATTTCATGTTTGTTATTTACTTGCTGTTTTGTATTTTAAAATGCACATTAGAGAACTAGAAAAAAACATCTTCTTGTGCCTTCTCTGCAAAATTGCATTAGAATAGTGAAGTTTCTTCTTAGCCAAGGCTGTGGCTAACAGAAAATTGATCCAAGTTCTTCCAAACAGCACAGTAGCACTTTAATCGCTGATCTGCCCACCTTTCCTCTTCATCGTAACCCTTTACACAAAGGATCAGCTAATGTATTGACGTTGGCCATTTAAGTAATACTCTACTATCTATTCTGTGCTGATTATGATACTAATCCAGATCTCCCTGTAACTATCAAATAGCTTTGAAAGCCCTAAGTCCTAATGTAAGGGGTCTCAGTTTCCGAGATCAAGCACTGCCTTCTTCTGATGTAGTATCATCTCTGTCTCAAATAAATTCCAGGAATCTGATACCCAGGCACAGTTTCTGCTTACATTGGCACAGCTGAATTGGAAAACAGAAACTTATGAAGAGATTATTTTCTGAGATTATTTCCAGTAATATGTTATTACATGGTGCTAAGCACCTGTTGCTCAAAGCGTGGTGGTGATTACCTCTTTCAGGCTCCAGCCCTTCCAAATATAGCTGAACTATGGGGAACCCTCGTAAGGCGAGGGCATGGTCTGCTTTTTCAGAAGATTAGGTACAGAACAGTGCACCTTTTAGGTGTAGTTTGTGAGAGCTAAGCATCAAAAGTAATGCATGTGATTTAATGGATGTAATTTTGGTAATACTATGCAGTAAAATTAGCTGTATGTCAGGAGTTAAGCAATAATGGAGTTATGTGAATGCCTACCCCAGTCTCTGACCTTCTGAAAAGTTATTTTCTTGTATAATGCTGTAAAATTGCAAAGAAAACAAATTGGACTTTTTCCCCCTAGGTTTTATAAATCATTGCATGGAGAATTTATTCCTAGATCAATCTTTTTGGCTCTGTTCTCAAGAGGAGGAAGAAACGGGCATTGAAGTCTATATAAATGAAAAGTCATTAAATTTGATGTACAGAAGCCTGCTAGTACAGGAAGGTAAGGAAGACTGTACATACTAAGGTTAAATTTTAAGAAGCACCTTTCTCTAGATCCTAAAACCAAATATTGAAACTGATTCAAATACTTAATGAAGTTGAAATTTATATCTGTTCACTCTAAAGGCACCAGAAAGATAAGAGAAAGGAACAAACACAGATTGGGTTCAGTAGGATCATAGGGGGATTAGAGAAATTCATGTGCAACTGGTCCATAAATGGATACAGAAAGGATTGGGGGGGGGGGGGGGGGGGGAATGTACGTTCCAAGTTGGTTAATATTACTGCAGATCCTGGAGATGTACAGGAGAGAGAGAGATTACAGGTAGTTGCCAAGCTCATGTGCTTCTCCTAAGTAGCATCACCTGCTGCCAGTCAGAGACAGAATGATGGGCTAGATGGATTGTTGATTAGTGGATAGAAACATTTCTTGTGTTCTTCAGGCAATATAGATACACATATGTCTAGGTAATTTGCTGCAAAATATTGCAGAAGAGGATTCAACACTTCATCGAACACATCAGTTCTGCTTTTTTTTTTTTTTTTACTAAAAGAGAAAATAGACAGAAATATTTGTATACCTAACAAAATCATAAAGGAAATCGTGGAGTCTCAGCTTTTCAATCTTTACTTGAACATTACTGATGCTTTTGAAGCCAGTTTTAAAGCTTGTATGACACTACAACATTACATAGAATGACATCTACTCCACTGCTTTCTTTTTAGGGTCATTTTTTGGGTTATGTTCTGACAATCTGATAAAAAAGATAATGGCTACAAACAAAGAAATAAACACTTGCTTTGAGACTGGGGCTTTTGCTGAAGGTGTAATAAGTGGATCTGTGGATGCTGACATGACCGTGCTGTCTAATGCTTCTCCGGAGCCATTGATCCCTTTTCATCAGTAGGTACCTGACTCTAGCTACCTATTTCATATGTCGGTTTCATATGTACAGGTCTGCTTGGACATAAGTGTCTCTAAATGGTAGCTTGTTATGGAACATCCATTTTCCATTCACACTGAGAACAAACGCTCTCTTTCCTTCCATACACACAACTGAAATTAATCCAGATGCCTGCAGAGAAGCATTTAAAGATTATTTCCCATATTGTGATCTAGATTTTTTTTTGAGTCTGAAATAAAATCCTATTAACACTTCTAAAATAATATAAAGTGAGAATTTTAATTTTTCAGGATGCTTGGAAATATGGTTTCTAACAGGTAGAATACTTGAAATGTGGATGATAACAGGCTAGCAGTGTTTTTAATCAACACTATTGACAGGAGCCATCCACCTCCTTACTGCAGTTTGTTTCAAGTTCATGTCCAAGCTTATAATTTCTAGAAAGCCACAATTGTATCAATGAACTTATAAATGGACTCACTTCAAGAATCACCAGAAAATCATTAATTCTTCGTGCTCTTAGTAGTCAAAAAGCTGGATTTTTTCTACTGACCTTGTGCAGGGAGAAATAGCGTGACTTTCTCAGTTAGATTTCTTTGACTGACTGAAGTAATGCTGCTTTTACTGTGAATATTACTCAAAACATAGCTGTGTCTGAAGTGTACTGACAGTGCTGAAATTCAAACATAATTATGGGAGTGATGCATCTGTTTTCAAATGGATTTAAAATATCAATGTTATTGTCACAACATTTAGGAAGTGTCTCATGCACTAACTTCAATTTCTGTTTCTGCTTTCAGATGGTTTCTTAGAATGTATTCTAATCCTATTGATCTTGCACACAACATTGAATCTAAATCCATCAAGCATGTTGGTAAGAAACTCCATTTAAACATCAGCATTTAAAAAAAAAATTACTTATTCGATGCTTTCATTAGGATGGACTCTGAAAGGTTCAATTTTTTTCCCCCCCATTGTATTAGGATGGGAAAACAGCTTTCAAAATTATATCACAGTAAAATTAACAAGAGCATAAACTTCTGCCTATGACAAAAGAGTTTCACAAAACATATGGCTAGACATGCTTAAGTTGAGTTAAAATCTGAAGTCTTATGTCTCCCTTTTTTCTCCTAAACATTGTGTTAAGTAGGTACACAAAGTAGAAAACAGTAATTGATTTGATGATGCCTCTGTAGATTTTTATCATACTCTTTAAAAAATAAGAAAATGCAGCAATGTAATTATTTTGGATCTTTCACGTGTACTACTTTTATTTCTCTGGCAATATTAGATAAATGCATATAGATGATCTGAGGTTATCGCTTATTTTCTACCACACATCTTGGTTCTAATACTGTATTGAACGGTCTATAACTATATTTATCCAATAAGGATTTTGTTGGTTTAAAGGTTTTTACTTTGGCCCAAGTTCAGAGCCCTTTATTAAGAGAGAAAAGTAGGGACTGAAAGCAGTTCTTCATGATGGAATTTGCTAGAATTTTGAAAACATCTTAGACTTTGTTTTCTAATGGCTGGGAAATTAGGAATTTTATGCTGTTATTTACAATTCTAATTGCTCAAGCCAAACCATTTATGTTTGGATGCTTTAAATCTTGCTGCATCAGATATGCAACTCACATGTTCCAGGAGTGTCTTTTGCAAAGTATGTTCATCTGTTGAGTGGCTATTCTATTAAGTATATTTGTACTATTAAATCACTTTATGTGCAAATATTATTTATCTCCTTATGACACAGCAAGGGGATCCTGTCTAGCTGTGATGAATTACGAAAGTATTGTGGCAGAAGAGATCAGTTTCCAGGAAGGGGACAAAATTGAGATTCTTGGCTACTTCACTGAATGCATGGAATGGTTTCTTGGAAGACATGTCTTTACTGACCAAATAGGTTTTGTAAAGACAAGTCATGTTAAACTGGACTTCTCTAGAAATAAGTAAGTTATATTTATTTAACACCTAAACAAAAAGAGATTTTTGTCTCTTAAGCTCTAAAATACCGAATGTTAAAGTCGGGAGGGGGAGTTTAATGAGAGTTGTCATAGCATGTATCAGTCAAAACAAATGCAAAGAAATTGGAATATGAAGTCTGCTGAAATGTCGGAAAATGTTATCAGCCTGTACTTGAGTTTCTTACTTGTAAAAGGTTCATAGAATCATAGAATGGTTAGGGTTGGAAGGGACCTTCAAAGGCCATCTAGTCCAACCCCCCTGCAAGGAGCAGGGACATCCCCGACTAGATCAGGTTGCTCAGAGCCTCATCAGTCTCTATTCTTTGGATCACAAGATCCAAGAAGCTTTACTCTTACAGAAGATTCCATTTTTGCTGATCTCTCAAGATCTATGTTAAAGCATACAAGTTCTGATTTTGCTAGTACCCTCAATTACAGGCCTTGCTTCAAATGAGGTTCCTCTTACAAACAATTGCTCATAATGCAGACAGAAACCTGTAAAATGTGCATTTCAGCATGCATTGGCACCATGTAAATAGGCTGCTATTATTAACATGTCTGGACTGTTTGCATGCTGAAAAAAGGAGTTTTTAAATGTTGCTTGCAGGTCCATTTGATGTGTACCTTTAAGCTTATATTGGAAAATCAATACCATAATGTCCTTAAGATTTGTGCTTTTAATAAGTTCTCTCATAAAATGCTATGCCATGACTCATAGACATAAAACTTACTTTGATAAGGCAGAAACTGTTAGCTGCAAGCATAGCTATCATCAGTTTGTATGTATGTTTATAAATATGACTGTTACTAATTTAGAACACAGTAGGACCTCTAATGTAAAGATTGCAATAGTTTCTTTAAGAAGCTCAAATTTGGCTGATGCAGCGAGCTCCTCAAGCCAAATCTGCTTGCAGACACCTTCAAAGTTGCTCCTTTTTTGTTAGATCACAAGACCTGGATTTTCTTGAAGCAGAAGAGCTATCTTTTTTTTCAAAAGGGAAAAATATGGAAGAAGTGATACATTTGTTGAAACAAACCTCCATTACAGATGTTTGTTCTGTGTACCGCATAGGTAAGTATGAGTTTTACTTCTTTTTTACTGCACAAAGTAACATGTGGAGTTCCTATATCCCTGTTATAACTGATGGGTTTTTTTCCCCTATTCCAATGAGATTCTAGCTTTTAAACCCACTTTGAAACACATTGGTATTCAGACTGATCATAGATATGGCATGTAAAAATCATTTAGATCATCTCTGCTACTTCTAATGCAAGACTTTTCCCAGTACAGCATTTACACATCTCTTTTTTTTTTTTTGTCCATTTTTGAGTGAATTAAACAGCAAGATTTTAAAAATTCTGTTACTGAGCTGAACAGAACTTCAAGCTTTCAAATGTTAGAGTGCTGCATTATAAAAGGCAGTATGTTCACCCAAATACTGCTGGCTTTTCATTCATCTTAGGGAAGGTGGCATAATAATTATTGACAGCTAATGCAAACATAAACCTCTTCATGCTTGATTTAACTTTCAAAGGTATAGAAAAATAGCAAAATACTGTTCATACAATGAAAAAAATATACTTTTGGCTGCATCACCTGGTACAGCTGTTATTTTTCTAAGTGCTCATGCTTTACATAAACTAATTGGGATATTGGGGGTTTCACCTTTATAGACTTAGTGTATGGTAGCATAATATAATTGTCTTGCTGCACTGAAAAGGAGCAGCAATTTATTATCCCATCACAGGCTGTTCTGTGATGATGTGTATGGTTGTCAAATGTACAACAAGTTTTGTCTCTGTTAGTGCCATACAAAGAAACAGGCCCTTAGGCTCAAATTTGAAAGGACCCTGTGTGTAGGTTTGAATTGGAGGCATCGGTTTAATTCTGCAAACTGGTGTGTGTGTCTGTGTGCGAACAGATGTGAGTTGCAAACTGCAGCTGATTGTCAATGTGCAAAGTGACTCCACATCTCACCTTCCTTGCTCAAATGAAAAGCCTGGAAACAGAAGCTCAGACCTCTATTAGATACTAAAACAACCTCATGGGCTTAATGGACATACTGCTATTTTTGCCTGTTGCACATTTTTCACGACATCTCATCTCCTCCCTAATCTTTACAAGTGACAACTTCTTTTCACATCTTCCCTAGCTAATAGTACCATCTTTAACACTTTTTTTTCTCTTAAACTGCACAATGGGTCATCATAACCTGATTACCCAGAGCAAGTGATTTCAATATTCGCTTGGTGTTTTGTTGTGTGATGCGTAAATGAGTTTTTGATTCCTTCCATCTACATAAATCTAATGAGAAGTATTTACTTATGAGCACTTCCCCAATTAGATATTCAGAGCATTAAGTTATGACTGTTGTAAATATCTGTGGCATTTGTCCACCAAAGTTGGGAAAGCATTTAGAGAACAGAGATCCAGAAGTAAACAGTCAGTGAGATGTCATTCTTAAAAGCTAGTAAAATAGCTTTCCATCAGCTTAAATACACCTGTGAGCCTCTGCTTTTAGATACATCCTTCATACATTCAGAACCACTTATATTGCATCTCTAGTCTATCAAAAGCAGTGAATGTAATCCTGAAATGCAGCATGAAATACCTTGAGAAATATCTTCTACACAAAGTAGCAATTCTTAACTGTTCCACAGATGTGCTACGTTAAACTTTTAAAAGTAGCTCTATCTATAGTAGTAATGTCTACAAAATGTAAAGATACACCTTTTAAACAGGTAGATACAGGGATTTTTCATCTGCATGCTACTGGAATGGCCACAAAAGTCTTACTCTTACCTACACCAACTACCCTACCCCAAATTATTCCCACCTCCCCCTCAATCGTGGGGTGGGGCTTTTTGTTACCTCATTTTAGGGGTGGGTTGTGGGGAATGATTGTATCTACGCTGCTCACTTGTATTTTAATGCAGCAGTGATGCATCCCTCTTGCCAAACTGGCTGGCTTTGATTCTAACTGTGATATGCAGATGTCTCCTCACTTTACTGAGCAGTGGGTTGTATCAGCAGGAGGGTAAGTCCCTAGTATCTGTTAGCTTTGGGTGAGACTTCAAAATTTCTTCTCTTCTAAATTTCCAGGGCCCTTACAATTCTTCTGACATAAAGAATTCCAAACTAAAAACCAGCCTTTTTTTTTTTTTTTTTTTAGGATATTTAAAACTGAAAAAACTAAGATACCATAACTGACATGACTTTTTTTCCTTTCTTACAGACCTGTTAGAAGAACCAGAATTTCAAAAAGCTCACGAATGTGGTAATAGTTCATATGCATACACTTTTTACATAAAATTAATGCAACTTCTGATATTTGGTATCATTGCCAGCTCTTCTCTTTCTCATGTCTCTTCACATTCTAACTTTCTTCTCTCAGTTTGCTTTCCTAGGTTTTGCTGTAAGACATTGTGGGTTTTCGCTGATATCAGATGTCTTTCTTGGACCTTGCTATCCAATTAGAAGCTGTATGACTTATTACCACTGTGACACCCACACGTGTACCACCCCACGCTGTTTAACAGAGCAAAATACTGTTTATGGGGCACCTGGCAAGTGCTGACTTTGAATTCCAGCAGATTTTCCATCTGCTAGAAAACTTCATCCCATAAATATATTTCCCAAAGGAGATATTTGATGAGGATGCATAATTTCCCTTTGGCATTTGGTTGCTAAGCTGTCACTATCATTACTTGTATTGTACTACATTATTCTAAATACCAATTTTTATATTTATGATTCTGCAGAACAATTTCAGAAATGAGATTCTAAGAAAACTGAGCTCTAAATCTGCAACTTCAGTAAACTCCTGTTGATATGTAGCTGTAAGCTTTACACTGACTGACTGCAAATTACATCCCTAGTCCCTGGCCTATTATTTTGGCTGGATATTAGTGGGAGGACTGAAGAAATGATGGCATATCTGTCTTTTTTATTTGTAAGATATTCAACAGTACTAGGAGAACTGAGATCAATGACCACATCAATCACCACAAACTTGGTAATTTTGAGAAAGTTAGTCTGTGCCAGCAGAGACTCAGGGTTGGTATTTGATTGAAAGAAGCTATCTTATTACATATTACACAGGCATGGCTGGCCTCACAGAAATAATGAGGACAGGAGAACAGGACTTTTGCAGGCACCCTCACAGCACCCATGTGAGACTTCAACAATTCAAATAACTCAATCTTACCCTCCCCTGGCTAACCTGTCTTAGCTTTCTATCAGGACATAAGCATACCCTTACTCAACAAACACGCAGTTTGCTTAGACCTTAAGTCCATCCAGTATCCATGCCCTGACCTTGGGCCCTTTATTCAGCCTCCAGTTCAAACCTTGGGTCTTTCCAGATTCTGCTTTTCTCCTTCTTACCAGCTAATCTGAACTGTAATTCATTGGCAGATCTCTCTTGTGTACATACAGAGAGACTATACACTCAGAGTATACTTTTTGACTATACACTCAGACACAAAACAGTTTCAAATAATGTTCGACTTCAGTTGGATTAGTGTTGGATCAGGCACAGAGCCTTGCTAGGCAAGCATACTTATCAGCAGCTCGCTTACATGTGGCAAGTCCCATTTATCCCCGTTCCTCCCCGATTCTTCTTAATCTCTCTCTTTCCTCACCTTTGGCCTGTCTCCTAGACATACTGCTAAGAAAGTGCAGTACGGTTACATAATGTTTTCCTAACAGTATCTTCTACTGATACATGTTTTTGTTGGTTTATCAATGATCTTTGTGCGCATGCACACATGACTTTGTGATCTTTAATTTATTTTTGAATTTCAGAATTTCCATGTTCACATTCTAGCACAGGATCCCCCATCAAGAATGGCAAGATAGAAGAATTCCTGAAGAACTTCAAGAATTTGGAGGCTACTCAGGCAGAAGAGCCAGCTGCTGAAGGCAAGGGTTCTGCTAGCTCTCCAGATACAGAGATCTTTCCTCCATCTGAAGGACCTTGCTTCCACATACATCAAGATGATGTTGAGGCATCTGACATCTTAGAGTCATTGTTACTATTCTTAAATAGGAAAGAGTATGACAGAAACTTCAAAAAGCTGTATGATTTCTCTTATCCATTTATTAATAGCATGTTTTATGGGTTTTCAGAAGAAGAAGAACTGGTCAGCTTTTTTAGATTAGCAAGGGAAGCAGCAAAGAGAGCAGATATGTCCTGGGCACTCGCAAGGCTATGCTTTCTCTTGGGGAGGCTCAGTGTTAAAAAGCTCAAGTTTTCTCAAGCCCGGGTGTATTTTGAGGAAGCGTTGGGAACAGTAGCTGGAGAGTTTAGTGATTTGTACTTTGTAATTGCTCTTTATACAAATCTATCAGTCATCTACTTGACACAGAAGAACAAAGAAAAATGTGCTCATGTTTTTGACAAGGCTACATCTCTTCTCATGGGAATTCCCAACTACATTTGTAGTGCTGACCTGGAGTCAGATATTCTAAAGTACGCTCTGAAGAGGACGATTTTGAGCCAGAGCAAACATGCAGAGGCAAGGGCATGCTTTCTACTGGCAAAACATTACAGTGCACGCAAACAGCATGGAGAGGCACTGCCATTCTTGGAAAGGTTTCAACTGTTGCTTAATGACTTGGGTTTACAAAACAACTTATCAAACAACTGTTATTTCAAACTAGCAGAGTCCTACAATGAAAAGTGTTTGCCACACATTGTATTAAGTTGCATAAAGGTCACCTTTTCCCATAGCTCCAGTATTTTAATGGATTCCTTGAAAAGGATTGATTTAGTCATCAAAAATGCTCCCAAGCTCTATGGCTTGAGAAAGCTCAGACAAATAGAGCTCCCATCCCAAATTGCACCTTACCTCATACAAGCACTTTCCTCTGCGTTTACTAAGGAGCAGCAAGGACTATGCAGCACTATCTGTCTTAGCTTAGCAAAACTCTACAGCCACCACAAACAGTATGGAAAAGCCATTGTTTACATGATGAAAGCGCTGGATTCTGATGTTTCTGCAAAGCCAGAAGAAACTATTAACTATTTGGTTTCACTTGCTTGGTTATACATTCTTTACAGGCAATATGATGTGGCTTTAGCCATTTTAAATGCTGTTGTAGACTCCTCATGGAGCAATCCTCAACAACTAGGCATTGCTTATAATATGCTTGCTATTGCTTTGAAAAGAACAAGCAATACAAAAGAAGCTGCTGAGAGCTACTACAAAGCACTGCATCTTTCAGAAGAGACCAATATGACCCATAACCAAGCTATAGCCCTGGCTAATTTTGGGGTACTCTGCCTGCACGCAGCAGCCAGCAAGCTGGCAGAGCATTATTATATCAGGGCAGTGAAGCTATTCTCCAAACTTCCAAGTATGGACTGTGGTCAAGACTTTATCCAGGTCCTCCTTCAGTTGGGATCTTACTATGTTGGTGGAACTCAAAGAGAAAAAGGAAGGTTCTATTATGAATGGGCTTTTTTAGTTGCAATGGAGACAAATCACCTGGAAAGTAAGCACTTTTTTTTTTTTTCTCTCAGTTATGATATATACCATGTTTGGGAATATTTGTTATATAGGCATGTTACAGTTGTTCCTAGGAATGTTATAGTTGTTCCTTAAACAGCATTTTATATCCAGTTATGTGATAGCTATTGAAGCGATTGAAATCTTTGCTCTGTGCCACAGTGATGGAGAAATAAATATATATTGTTGTCTGGTGGTACTTAGGTTTGTCAGAAATGATAGAGAAAATTAAATGTTAAGAAAAAACCTAAATAACTTAATTAGTAAAAAGTCTAGAGATTTATTTGTTCAATAATATTTACAACAGTTAGATATCCTTGGTAGTACAAACAGCACCAGACTCAGGTTTAAAGGTACGAAAACAATCAGTAATCTGGATTACATAAAATATTTGTATTTAGAAGACCCATGCTTTATTTATTTATTCTTGCCACCATGATTAAGGCAGTTTATACAGATAAGATGGCTGTTTTGTAATTTTATTCTGGAGATCAACTTTGAAGTAACCACTTTTTAACCTAAGAGGTGAAGAAACCAGCAGTGGCATCTTCTTGTTATGTCTTTTATATTGTTATTCATTGACTGTGCTGAATTTGTGAAATAGTAAGAATGAATTATTTTAAAACTAATCTAGTTTTCATTTTATAATAGAGATTCATGTTAGTATTTCCAATCTGTTTTCCTAGGTCAACTACAAGCAATTAAACTTCTGTGCCAGTTCTACAGTACAGTTGTTCCCAATGAGGCTCAGTGTGTCATCTACAATGAATATCAACTATCTTTAGCTAGAAAGATGTCCAACAAAGTTCTGGAGGGACAAATTTTGGAAACCATTAGTCAGCTGTATTTGTCTTTAGGAACAGAAAGGTAAGACATGCTGAATGACTTTGCTTTTATTCTGATTATAACTTTTCTGTCATACTAAAGGATCTCAATTTTTGCAACAGCTGAATATGACTGACTTTTTTCCACTCTACTTTGCCAATACACTTTATTATAATTGCAGGATCCAGTGCTAGTAGAGGCTTTTCTTGTTTTGTGGTTGGGTTTTTTTTGTTTTGTTTTTTTGTTTTGGTTTGGTTTTTTTAAGTAACTATAATCTCTCAAGGGATGAGATGTTCATCAGGGATTAGTACCACTTCAAGAGCCAAATTATTTTAAAAATTATGTAAATACATTTTAAAAGTATTATATGGTATGCAACTTTTGATGAGTGCTATAAGTCTAGAACTATTGCTGGCAAGTGCCTTGATATTTTTTTTTTTTTACAAGACAATCTTTCCATTAGAAACCAAATGGCATTATCAAATTGTCTCTATGTAAGTGTTTCTCTTAGAGGAAAATTTTTATTCAAAACTTATATAAACACAAAGACTATGAGCATAGTGTCAGTCTCCAGCAGTTTCTATACTGCTCTTATTTTCAGAATACTGATTTTTTTTTTTTTTTTTGCTTTGCTTTATTGAAAAAACAGACTGCACAAGTCAATTTATAGTAACTAATATGTGCTAAGGAAACTTACAGGTTTCTCCAGACAATTTTAAAAGTGTTTTTTAAGGCAGCTTTATCTGATCTTTATTTTTTTTTCTTCTCCTTGCTGTATTCCACTTCAGAGAGTCACTTTAGATTCAGGTATTTTCAAGCATGCCTCAGAAAGGATGGAAAAAATATCCTCAGTTAGGCAGAGAGCAGATGCTTATTTTAGCTCTAAGTGGCTGCATTCCAAGCATCTAACTTTCCTAATGTGTCACCTAATTTATTTTCCTTTGTTCGCTGCTGTTTAATGATATAGTTGGTGAAAATCCTTTTGAAAGGCTGAAGACAAAGGAGTTGGTTAAGATTTCAAACTACCTGGAGTTTGCAGAAGGATTTAAGTAGCTGGAGAAGCTGCTGCTTCGTGTGCATGTAGTGCACGGAATTTGTCTCCTAGGAGCCTGGCTCCCAAATAATGTTAGCTGTGTAACCTTAGGAGACTACCAGATAATAGCATGTACTCAATATGATATTAGACCATAGTATCACAGTATTCTTTGAGTTAACAGTCCTGAGTAACAAGGATATGTGTCTATGATGAAGTCATGAAAACAGAGATGTCCTTGGTGTCACCACCTTCTTTGTAAATTACGGTGGCCACACCAGGGGACACAGCCTGACCCGCTCCAGCTGCCATGCTGGATTGTGGATTGCTATATGCTTCTGTCTGCTTTAAAAGCAAAAACTCCAAAGGAGGGATGGAAGTGGCATTCAGTAATTGGGCTGAGTTGGACTACCTTGCCTCTCCTCATGTTAGGAGCTTATTAGCAAAGAAGAGAAGACTGAAATGTCAGGCTTGTTCAGTGGATCTTTACTTCCTCTCATGAGTATAAAAGGAGTGACAAGTCTCTTCAATTTCTGTAAGAATCAAGAAGTGGTAAAAAACTTTTTTTTTTTTTTCCCTCAGATGAGATACATTGTTGAAACAAAACTGACATTTTGATAGTGTGAAATATGAGGGAGTGTATTACTTTTGGATTTGTTTTAGATCTCTTGGAGATCTAAGCAGACTGAAAGATTTAATAAGGAAGTCTGAGGCTTCTATGGCTCGTATAAAGCACTGTAAGCTCAATAAATCTGATCTCTGCAATGAAGAGTATGACTACTCTTCTGAGAGCACACTGCCCTTACACTTAAAGAAAAGTGCACTGCTCAATGATCTGATTATTTAGGTACTTCTAGAACTGGTGGTGTCATGTCCCATTCTCTCTCCCCTCTAAGTTTTTCTACAATTGCTAATTAGTCTGAGTTGTGCTTAAGCCGGATGCCTAGGGGATATTTAGAAAAAAATATTTACAGATGCAATTCCTTTCTGAAGTTTGTAGTAAAAAACCATAAATAATAGAAGAGCTGAAGATGACGGAGGATTTTCCACTTGTCAGTAGCCTGAGGTAGGGGAAGGACACATCTAAACTAAACTATACTGAAATAATGTGATAACAATCTAAGAGGAAACATAGATTGAACAAAAAAAGGAAGCAGAAGATGACTAAGTTTGCTAGTTACTAGTGTAATATAGCTGAGAAATTATAATTGTGCATTGAATAGAGGAAACAGATTATTTTTTACACTAACATAAAGCTTTTTTTCACTATGAAGAAAAACATTCCCAATTCTGAAGAACCCCTCAGGGATTAGCATTTTTCTCCTGTTTCAGGGCTTACAGGTCAGCTCTGGAATGTACCAAAAGAAGCCTTGGAATATTTATAGATCTCCAGAAAAAAGAGAGAGAAGCATATGCTTGGCTACGAGCAGGAAAGATATATTATGTTCTGAGGCAGAATGAGCTTGTGGACCTTTATATTCAGGTACGTTGTCAACACTTACAGGCACGTGCATGTTGTTAACGTGGTGCAGGTGGCATGGAAAGAGAGTAATTCAATATCATGATCCCAGAGATTTTGCTAACTCATGTTCTGAACATACAATAACACCATTTATGTGATGCTTAACAGCTGAAAGTCTTGGTATTTTCCAGTGGTCTTCCATTTTAATCTGTTTCTTGACTCTGTAATGGTTTTGGGCAGTGACTTTTCTTAGTGCCTGCTGTGTTGCAAATTCTGCATATTTCTTCATGATTGTCTACCGGCTCTGCAGCACCACAGCAATCAAACCACGTATGCATGCTACGTGCTGGTGGATAATAGATAATAAGCATGTTAGCATCCTGGCTTGTGGACCAGATTCCCAGGAAAATGGAGTAGCTTTTTCAGGAAGTATTTCCAGAACATCTAAAGCTTTCCTTTTGTGGCTGTGCATAGCACAGCCGCTATGGAGGCAGCTGGAGCTGCTGCTGCCTTTGCAATAGTGAGACCAGAGTCATGTGGCTTGCGCACCTCGGACCCCCCACAACTACCTAGGAACCTGCTGCTGCTTCTACTGCTGTGCTAACACAGACTGAAAGATGACCTGAAATGGGCATCTAGCCCTCATGGCTGCTGAAACTGGGTGATTGAGAGTCTTTCTCAGAGCTGCATTGCAGTCCAGATCTGACTCTGTCTATATGGCTCGTAGCCATTCACTGAAGTATTTAGGGAATTGGTTTCTTGCTTTTGTAAAGGGGTTAAAAATACTTCTCTCCTGTTGTAAGGGAGAGGGGCTGCCTTGTAGTGCTGGATGTGCACAGAACCTGATACAGTAAGATCTAAGTCTTGGCTGGTGTATGAGTGGTACCAAAATATGATCTCTAAATAAAATAATTGGACATCGGTTGTTATGATGTTTTGAAAAAAATTCTACAAAACAGGAGAACATAGGAAACAAGTTCATGTTTAAAATGTACTGAGACACAATATGTGGGGCTACATTAATGAATTTTTCTCTTAATTAAGTTACACTTTTGAATGCCTACCACAGAAACTGAATAAGTGTGTTTACAAGAATGGACTGTGCTTTTTCTTTTACTGAATGATTTTAGCTGACAGACCCCAAGTCAGTCACATGGTAGTACAAAAGCCAAATCAGCATGTGGTATAATTTTATCAGTCTCCTATGTTTCCTCCAAGAAGGGGAGTGGGCCAGGAACATGGATTTGTATTCCATACTGTCTGTGTATAGAACCTGATATTTAGAGCAGAGAGGCAAGAGCCTGTCCATGAGGGAAGTCTCAAAGCAGGAATCTGCCCACTAAAAGGTTGACTGCTGTGCCAGTAATTTGTGCAAGTCATCACATCTTAACTTGCTTGTACAGCACAACTTCCAAAACTGTGATGCAATAGCCTTTAAGTGCCTGAAGCCAAAACAGGCTGAAAAGGATTGCTGCCTTTCTGCTTACGTAGAGAGCTGGACTTGTTTTCAGAATGCATTCAATTAATACTAAAGATCATGAAGTCAAAGCAAGATTCTTCATCTTCCTATCAGTAACTAAGCATCCTTGTATTCTTGCTTTGGAGAGGATGCATGCTGCCTTTCATTAAATCCTTTTTGCTAACACAACATATCCTTATTTCAGAAGAACAGGATAGCAGAGCTGCATTTATTTACAGAATTAACTTCACAAACTTTTAAATATGCACTGTTAGCAATATTTAACTTGTAATTAGAATTTATTTCTATGATAAGTTTGATTTAATTCAAACTTAATATGTTGCAGCTATCAAATGCACTATTGTTTTTAGAGTGCCGTGTGCTGACAAAGGCAGCAGGAGATAGTATCGCTAGAAAAAGGGAGGCCGTAACACTGCATGTGCCCAGGTCCTTGTGTTCCTCCTTCAGCATCTGCCTGCCCCTTGCCTGCTCAAAATCAGGGTACCAAAAAGATAGAGCACGATCTCATAAAATATAGCCTCTCCTATATAATAAGAGGCCTTAACAAAATCTTTTAAAGTTGCTAATATTTATTATTTTGTTACGAAGAATTAACCAAGACTTTCCTTCTTTCTCCATATCTTATTTTCTTTTCAGGTTGCTCAGGATGCTGCTCTTCACACAGGAGATCCAAATTTAGGAATGGAATTGTTTGAAGCTGCCGGAGACATATTTTTCAATGGTACTTGGGAAAAGGAGAAAGCAGTGACTTTCTACAGGGTTTGTGTGGTTTTTCTACTGCATCAGTAGTTATGTACTCTCCCATCACAGCAGGTGTTCTACAAATGCTGAACCAAAAGCTGATCCTCTCAGAAAACAGTTTATAACCTATTGTAGCTGAGTACTTTGTTATGGTGTTAATAGATTTCACCTGCTGCAACTCCTCTTTTGGGTGTAAGATAAGTTATAAGCAAAGAGCAAAATGAAACCAGAAGTTGCTTGGCATGACATAAATGGAAACCTGTCAGCCCACATCCGGGGGTTCAGCGGTACCTAAGATGTTCTATGCATTTCAGGACAGGGCTCTTCCACTTGCTGTAAAGACTGGCAACAAAAACGCTGAACTCAGATTATGCAATAAACTGGTGGAATTGCTGGTGAATCTGAAGGTTTACGAGGAAAGTCTGGAATATGCAAGAGCATCTCTTAGGCTCAGTGTAAGTCTAGGTAAGACCAATTTCAATTACAGCTGAATATTACTGATATCTCCAAAATAAGGTAGAATTCTAGAAAGCTTTATTCCTTTGAATTCAGTTAGAGTTCTTGCCAGGATTTAATAATAATGATACTATCATTGCTACTGTATCTTCCCTTCAAGAATGAACAACTTTATAGCTGTCTCTTCTAACTCCAACCTTTCATGGAAAACTGTGGTAGAGCACAAAATTAAACCTGGGATTACAAGTCCAAATGGAGTATTTTTCTCACAGCTAAGCTATAATGCTAATGAATAATATTGTCCCAAGTGGCTTCTAAGTGTCCTGTATTTCTTTCAGATTTGTTCATAGCCTTGCTGGTGGACCAACCTAGGAAAAAGTAGTTAAACATGATAGGACTAGTTTTCAAAATGACTATTATTCAAATCTGAGAGCTGTTCAACTGATTAAGAACCCTCTCAGCCCTCCATACACACACAGACAGGTCATTTTGATCAGTCTGAAAATAATCTTTTTGTCATAACTTCTGATGTAAAGTATGTACTGGGAGGAGCATGGAAATAATCTATTTGTATTCTTCATAAGTATGCACTAGATGTATATATCTATACATGAGAGAGATGAATGTAGTTATTTCTTAAGAAAATCCTAGGCACTGTCAATTCCTACACTAGGAAATTCAGGAATTTTGTGGGATTTTTCTTCAAGGGCCAGTTTTGACCATGTATCTCTTGAAGAAAGTTAGTTTTATTCAGTAAAAGATCAGCAAATACCATATAGAAATAAACCAAAAAATAGCATAGATGTATTCTGGTTTGAGACAACTTGACTACTTTGCCTCTTTTTGGTTTTATCCTGACTCATACCTTATCTCATTAGGAAATCAGCTAAATGAACGAATAGCTTACCATCGGCTGGCTGCCATCCATCACCATTTGGGTCACTGTGAACTAGCTGAACACTTTTATTTAAAGGCCTTGTCCCTCTGTTCCTCTCCCCTGGAGTTTGAGGAGGAAACACTGTATTACGTCAAGGTGTACTTGATCTTAGGAGACATTATATTCTATGACCTTAAGGTAAGAAATACTAAAAACTGCTGGCAGAAAATAGTTACATTGAGTAACATTTCACAGCATTGAGTTTTGCCATGTTCTATTTTTACGTATTTAGAACGTAAATAATCAAGTGTGAAAAGCTACCGAAATTCAGAATCTGTATTATCCTCATTTGATTCCTAATAAACTGAACTTGGATGTCCGGTTGTACTATAGAGGGTACTATCTTTGTATCTCTTGTTTCAGGATCCTTTTGATGCAGCGGGCTACTATCATTTGGCACTTGCTGCTGCCATGGACCTTGGCAACAAAAAAGCTCAACTGAAGATTTACACAAGGCTTGCAGTCATCTACCATAACTTCCTTGTGGACCGGGAAATGTCTCTCTTCTTCTATCAAAAGGCAAGAACCTTTGCAACAGAGCTGAACATTAGGAGAATAAATTTAGCTCCTGATCAGTGTTATAAGAGTTCATAAGCGTCTTTGGAAAACACAGTCTAACAACTACAGAAGTATCGAGAGAAATGCCGCACTGGTTTTGTGGGAAGATGCAGAATGCATTCAGTGTCTCATTATGCATGTGCTGTAAGCCAGAGCTCCGCACCCCAGACTAATTACCAGTATATATGACAGTGAACTACATTTCATTGTCTCCAGGATATACAGTCTTGTACTTGTTATTTAAGGATCAGTCTGTAAACTAAAACCAAAACCCAACAGTCTTTTAAATGAATTTTTTCTTTGTTTCTCCCTAGCTGGATACCAGAAAATAATAAATGAGTAGATGAAAATAAAAATATTTAATAAAGTGTTATAGAGAAAAAAACACTCCATACAAATTGTGGCTTTCTTTGCATGACCTAGTTCTTGTATGACCTAGCTCTGTTGTATTTACTTGATGTCATAAATATATTTGCATAAGCATGTTAAGTGGGTTATTTGAGAATTGGTTTGATCCAGTTCCCCAGATGTCATCTCTCATTTCCTATCAAATTAATCTACTGCACTACTTATAGGCACTAGTTAAGATTTATCTTCTAATTCCCGAAAACACTTATGTACATGTTTTAGTAAGTAACTGGTTTCCAGAACGGAAGTAATTATAATATATAAGTTCTGGTTTTGTGGATTTCACTGGTCATGTGACAACCCTCTTTCCCTCTTTTCAAAGATACATTATCTGTTCTTAACTGACTCTCTTCAGAACTGTCAGTATTGTCTGCAGTAACTTATTAAAGCATTTCCTACCATCTTATGTATAACTACATTATGTTCAGAGAAATGTACTCCTTTAGTTGCAAAAATTCTAGATTGTTGATTTTGATAGTTCAAAATCTTTGTGCCTCAAAACATTGTCATACCAAAGCTATAGTAGAAATGACATATTAGATTATGGTGTATATTTTGAGAAGGAATGTCAATATCTTAAAGTCTGATAACCTTGCAATTAAATATTCAGATTCATTTTGAAGTGATGCCTTTTCATTCTCTTGTAACTTCACACAGAAACTGCTGGCTCATTTTATTTTTGAGACATTACAATGAATGGAAGTATGGAAGTGTCTTTGGAAGATGCACACACAGTCTCAGAAACCAGCTAGGGGCTGTTGGCCACATATTGTATTTTATTTGCTTATACTGTCGAACCTGGGGAAAGGTGCAAAACAACTTTTTTTTTTTTCTGCTCTGTGTAACTATGTGCTCTCATTGCCTTGGTTCTTCACTTAAGAATCTTTCTCTTCCTTGAACTACGCATTAAAGTTGGAAGTTTTGCAGTTCAGGCTGTCTTAGGAACTTACCTTGAAGATTCAGATTCAAACTGGTGTCATATTGTCCCACTAAGCATGGGAAATTATCCCATGTCCTCTCCCTTGACTTGACCTGAAAACTCAACAGAAGTCCTGTATGACCACTGCAGAACTGGGAAAATTGTGGATGCTGTTCTCTGTTCATTTAGTTGCTTTTCAGTGCTTGGCAGTCTATTTTCCATTTCATTTGGCTTTCAGACTAGATAAACTTATAACCTCCCTCTGGTTCTGATTGCTGTAATCACAGGCAGTCTCTTTGTATTCTGGGAAGGGAAGCTGCACTTCCTAATCTGGAATTCAATTTTGCTGATAAGACCTATCTTTTTTTCTTGCATTGCTACTTCATCTTGTTGCTCTGATTCCACAGAATTTTTTTTTTTCATAGCAATCAAGTCCGTTATTATTAATTGTTCCTTTAATGTTAAATTGTGCTTTGGCAGTGGATAGCACACTGAATTTCTTGAGCACTCCCTTCAAACCAGTTGAACAGCATACAAAAATGTGTCTGGCTTTCGAAAGAGCAGCACCTGAATTCCCTCTCCTTCTGATGGCAGAGGAATTCTGTGTTTTTCTACTCAGTGTGGCTAAAGTGAGTCATAGGCATGGGATTTCAAAAGAACCACATTCCTATTAGATTTATAAATGGCATTTTTAAAGAACCATTTCAAAACCTATTAGACCTTTTAAATACATCTTTTTCTTCAGGAAGGACAGCATCATTTATGAGTCTACAATAATAAATGCAATGCACTTGGACAGCAAAGTTGGAATTTCCAAATTCTAGGAGGATCTAAATCGGGGCTAAGGGATTTTACTGTTAAGTTCTGTTCCTTTTGATCCAGAGTGGTAGAGTTCATCTTCCCTTTGGGAGAGACCTGTTAGATGGCACTACTCTCTTGAGCATCAGAGTGGTCAACTGTCTACAATGCAGAATTCTGTAGGAGAGTGAGATGAATCTTACCTGGTGTGCTTCCTGGTGCAAGTCTTTATAAATGGAAGTCTGATTATTTGAGATATTATGAAACTCTATTTTCCCATAGCTGTTATGTAAATGATCAGTTTTGGCTAGATAATTGGTAGAACATTCTTCTAGTTTAATGAAGCAAAAAGGCAGAACAGCACGGAGTCTAGATGCCTCCTTCACAGAATTCACAGAATTATTATCAAGATTGGAAAAGACCTATAAGATCATCCAGTCCAACCATCACCAATACTTCTCAGCTAAATCATATCCCTCAACACAACATCCAAACATTTCTTGAACACCCCCATGGTCGGTGACTCCACCACCTCCCTGGGCAGTGCATTCCAGTGCCTGACTACCCTTTCCGAGAAGTAATATTTCCTAATGTCCAGCCTGAATCTCCCCTGGCGCAGCTTGAAACCATTGCCTCTAGTTCTATCACTGTCTACATGAGAGAAAAGGCCGACCCCTAGCTCACTACAACCTCCCTTCAGGAAGTTATAGAGAGCTATAAGGTCTCCCCTGAGCCTCCTCTTCTCCAGACTGAACAATCCCAGCTCCCTCAGCCGCTCCTCATAAGGCCTGTGCTCCAGACCCCTCACCAGCTTCGTAGCCCTCCTCTGAACGCGTTCCAGGGCCTCAATGTCTTTCTTGCAGTGAGGGGCCCAAAACTGAACACAGTACTCGAGGTGCAGCCTCACCAGTGCCAAGTACAGGGGGACAATTACCTCCCTGTTCCTGCTAGTAACACTGTTTTTGATGCAAGCCAGGATGCCGTTGGCCTTCTTGGCCACCCGGGCACACTGTCGGCTCATGCTCAGCCGAGCATCAATCAGTACCCCCAGGTCCGTTTCCTCCACACAATCCTCCAGCCACTCCGCCCCAAGCCTATAGCGCTGCCTGGGGTTGTTGTGGCCGAAGCGCAGGACTCGGCATTTGGTCTTGTTGAACCTCATCCCATTGGCTTCAGCCCAGCTCTCCAGCCTGTCCAGATCCCTCTGTAGGGCCTCGCTACCCCCAGGCAGATCCACACTCCCAGCCAGTTTGGTGTCATCTGCGAACTTACTGAGGGGTGCACTCAATGCCCTCATCCAGATCATCAATAAAGATATTGAAGAGGACAGGCCCCAGCACCAACCCCTGGGGAACACCACTTGTGACCGGTAGCCAGCTGGATTTAACTCCATTCACCACCACTCTCTGAGCCCGGCCCTCCAGCCAGCTCCTTACCCAGCCAAGAGTGGACCCATCCAAGCCATGGGCTGCCAGCTTCTGCAGGAGAATACCGTGGGAGACAGTGTCAAAGGCTTTGCTGAAGTCTAGGTAGACCACATCAACAGCCTTTCCCTCATCCAGCAGATGGGTCACTTGATCATAAAAGGAGATCAGGTTGGTCAAACAGGACCTGCCCTTCATGAACCCATGCTGGCTAGGCCTGATCCCCCGGCCATTCCGCACATGCCGCATGATCTCCCTCAAGACTATCTGTTCCATAACCTTCCCTGTAACCGAGGTCAGGCTAACAGGCCTGTAGTTCCCCGGATCCTCCTTACAACCTTTCTTGTAAATGGGAGTCACGTTGGCAATCCTCCAGTCTTCCGGGACCTCACCAGTCAACAAGGAGCGCTAATAGATGATGGAAAGCGGCTCGGCTATCACCTCCGCCAGTTCCCTCAGCACTCTTGGGTGGATCTCATCCGGCCCCATGGACTTGTGGCAGTCCAGTTGGAGTAGTAAGTCTCTGACCGTTTCTTCCAGAATCACAGGGGGGTTAGCGTGCTCCCCAGCCGAGACTACCAGGTCAGAGAGAGGAGTACCCTGAGGATAACTGGTCTGACCTTTAAAGACAGATGTAAAGAAGGCATTCAGAACCTCCGCCTTTTCCTTATCCTCAGTGGTCACATTCCCAGCCTCATCCAGCAAAGAGTGGATATTCTCCTTTGTCCTCCTCTTACTGTTAATGTATTTATAAAAGAGTTTCTTATTCCTTTTCACCCCAGTGGCCAGGTTAAATTCAAGCTGGGCTTTTGCCTTTCTGATTTCACCTCTACACATCCTAACGACTTCCTTGTATTCATTCTCAGTTGCCCGTCCCTCCTTCCACAGGCGGTAGATTCTCTTTTTCTCCCGGAGCCTCAAGAATAGCTCCCTATTCATCCACGCCGGTCTTCTTCCCCGCCGGCTCATTTTGCGGCTCAGGGGGACCGCCTGCTCCTGCGCCCTTAAGACTCCCTTCTTGAAGAGCAACCAGCTCTCTTGGACCCCTTTGTTCGCTAAGACTGAATGCCAGGGGACTCCCCCTACTAGTCTCTTGAACAATTCAAAGTCTGCCCTCCGGAAGTCCAAGGTAGCAGTTTTACTATTCCCCCTCCAAGCTCCACCATGAATTGAGAAATTTATCATTTCATGGTCACTCTGTCCAAGGCAGCCCCCAACCTCCACATCTCCCACGAGACCTTCCCTGTTTGCGAACAGCAGGTCTAGCGGGGCAGTTCCTCTCGTGGGCTCTCTGACCAACTGCATTAGGAAGACATCCTCTATGCACTCCAAAAACCTCCTAGACTGCTTCTTCTGTGCTGTGCTGTACTCCCAGCATATGTCAGGGAAGTTGAAGTCCCCCATGAGGACAAGGGCCGACGACCATGCAGCTCGTGCCAGCTGCTTGTAGAATATCTCATCTGTCTCTTCATCCTGGTTTGGTGGTCTATAACAGGGCCTTGTCAGCCCTTCCTCTGATCTTTACCCATAGGGATTCAATGTTATCATCCCCAGTCACAATCTCAGTAGCAGAAAAGGATTCCCTAACGTAGAGAGCCACACCACCACCCCTCCTTCCTTGCCTGTCCCTCCTGAAGAGTTTGTAGCCATCCATTGCAGCGCTCCAGTCATGGGAGCAATCCCACCACGTTTCTGTTATGGCAACTAGGTCATAGTTTGCCTGCCGCACTATGGCTTCCAACTCTTCTTGCTTGTTCCCCATGCTGCATGCATTAGTGTAGACGCACCTCAGCTGAGTCCCTCGCCTCTCTCCTAATCCCAATACCACTTCCCCAGGCCGATCTCTAGCAGGCCTGGCTTTATCCCCTTCCCCCTTCCTATCTAGTTTAAAGCTCTCTCTATAAGTCCTGCCAGCTCCTGGGCAAGTATCCGTTTCCCTTTTGGAGACAGACAATTCCCATCAGCCAACCTCAGGCCAGGTGCCGAGTAGACCGCCCCGTGATCAAAGAATCCTTGATAGGGTATAAAAAGCACACCTCTGCAAAATCTGTTGTTAGAAAAGACAGTGAGGGATAGGATCTCCGAATGATAAATGAAAAAAAAAATACATAGGAAACAGATGTAGATTCAGAGGGCTTCTACCCAGAACTAGTTATATAGCTAGTCACTACCAAAAATTTGATACTCTTAATGAGCCAAAAAAACCCTGTTGAGCTGGTAAAAGCTCTGCAGGCACTGACACACTGTAGGTATTTCTGCTTGATTTGAAATAACAAGGTTCTGCTTCCAGGAAGGCATGAGCTGATGCCTGTGAACAGCTACATATCTAGAACCTTGTCAGATATCGAGCCAGATACTTGTGGTGGTTTCTCATCCAGGAATGACATATGTTGCCAAGTGTCACCCTTTCATCTTTAAAATGGGATCCCAGAGAAGGGAATGGTAGGGATGCTATTGTGGTACAGAATACTTAATTACTGGAAAGGAGTGACCTCAGGCCCTGTGCTCTCCTCAGCCTGTAGTAGCTCACATTTCTGAAGAGGACAATGCAGAGTATCCTCCTCAGGAGGTGAGGGACCTGTCCTCTCCATCTCTCCTGGTTCAATAAAAAGGCACGACAAACTGCATGCTCTCAGTGTGTGTAAAAGGGAGTGGAGCCCTGTTGTCTCGTGGCTAAGGAATCCACTTGGGAGCAAAGGAAGGCTGGGCTCCATCACCTGTACTCTGAAATACTTGCATTAAGCATTTCTACACAAAATACAGTCTCTAGAGTAGAAACCAGCACACAGGATTCCTGGTCATTGGGTATCCATTAGTCTCTTTTACTAAAGTAAGAGTTCCACTTCTTTCTCATGTCCCCATTTTTTTCAACTTTGGCCTCCTCAGAGAAGTTATGCTTAGTGTACTTTTTTTTTTCAGTGCCTAATCCATTCAGTCTTAACACTTGTTTTTTTTTCCTTTGGAGGACCAAGCTAGAGTTTGCCAGCCGAGGGAGCCTCTGGCCACGCGGTGGCACTCTCTAACTTTGTATCGGTGGCCTCCAGTCCAGAGAGTTAAGAAAGGAATTCGGAAACCTGAAATAACAGCTTACTGTTCCTCCATTATCCTTCCTTTCCAAATAAAATGTAATACCTCTTAAAAGAAACAAAACCAAAACCCACTCAAAAAACTGTTCATAAATGATACCTTCAAAAACTATGACCTAGATCCTAACTTGGTCTTCAAGCCCCTTTACCAGGGCAAGAGAAACATCAGTCTTCCTCAGACAAGCATCTGTGGTCTCTGTCACAAAGGAAAGATACTCCAAGAAAGCAACGGAGCACCTGCAGGGAGAAAAAAAGAGTTGAAGATAATAATTCTAAGCTACTTTGGAATGCTTAAATTTCTGGTAACTGACTCGTCCACAGAGAACCTTGAGAAAGTTGGCTGCTCTGAGGTAGTTCACTGCTTTATTTGGTAACAGGAAAACTGGAGAGCAAATACAGGATACAGTGGTAGAGAAGAAACCTAGTAAATGAGATTAGAGGCAGGCCATGGTGAAAACTGTTGGTGTTAGTTTAAAATGTTCAATGCATTATAGTACTCTGGTGCTATACAGTACTCTGGGCAGTGACATTCAAAATACTTAACCTAAATGGATTGTATCTTTGTATGAAAAGACAAACTAAACAAGATTACTCTGCCTTACAATATCATAAAACTTATATACCATTTAGATGCTGAATTACTTTAGAGAGTTATATGCTGGGAAATTCTTGAAAATTTTCAGCAGGTGTTTTTCCTGATGCAGCAGATGTACTGCTGGGTTTCAGCTCAAAGTACCCTTTCTTTGCCAAGTCAACAGAAGGGAATTTCACCATTGCATGGAAAATATTTAATTTTTTGGAAGTTGGAATGAGTATGACAAACGGAGCATTTTTGCTTTCCTAAAAAGAACATGGATTCTTTCTGAGTGTTTCCTGAAGTCTATCTAACACCACTGGCTGGTGTTAGATAATTGTGTTCTACGAGTCAGGTTATAAACAGGGGGAGAGAGAAACTTCTCAGGAGCCAATCCATTCCCAAACTAGGGAAAGACTTTATCAAGAATTACAGACCATTACCCACCTGCTCATATTTTTCTTACAGCGCAGATACCTTTCTGTGTGCCTGCCTTTTATAATATATGCCATAGTTACATGTTTGAGATACAAAAAACCTGTTTGTTTTTCTCCCTCGAGCAGGAGATTTACCACAGTACCAGTGTAACTGGGCACTTTCAGTAATATTAGAAAGCAATAGCAAACGAGTATGAGGACATACAAGGAAACACCTAAGGAGTGACACAAAGTAACCTTGAACCAAAATATTGCCTCCTTTTCTGGAATTTTTGTACATTTTGGCTTTTGGTCATTAATAATTGGGTGGGAGGGGGATTTTTAGGAGAATTAGAGGCTTAATTCTAGTGATATACGGAACCCTTAAGTAAATTTCTGCATTTTTCCTTAATTTCTCTTTAGCAATTCATATCCATTTAGTAACATACAAAATTTTCCAAATAAAGCTACATTGTTCTTGTTCAGTGGCAATGCAGTATCCATATTTGCTTTAAATTCTAATATAAATTAAGTCCTTTTAGTCTACTTTCCTTTTAAAGAGTATTTTCAGTCTTAACAACCTGTTCTGTATTGAGGGAATTTTATTCATAGAATATTAATATTCAATTTATTCTCAATTCAGAATGGCATTACTGAGCATCATTGTAAAATGTGGTCAGGATATTTTGTGTCATGTCTTCCAAGTTGATGTTAGTAGTAAGTACACAAAAGCACCCAAATTATTAAGGAACAGGATAGTAAAATAAAAACATCCACTGTCTCTATGAAACTATTCTCTAAAAACTATTACTTTTTGAATTTTTAATTCTTGGCATAATTATGTACTATTTCTTTGGTAGATTAAAGTGATATACACAGCAATTTTCTTTAAATCCCGAAGCTTTGACTCATATTGGTCCAGACTTACATGGTGTAAAGACTTAGTTAAAATTCATGCATTCTTGTACTGATGAATTGAACCCAAGTGAAAACACTTGTAAATTGCTTACTAAGTAATCTGAAAAGTGTTTTTCTTGTATGCTCTGCTGTAGGTCTGTCAATTATACACTGTTCTTTTTTCTGTTCTTCCTGGATACCAGAGATAACAATAGTCTCACATGCAAACATACAGCTGAGTAAGTATGTTGTTCACCATGAAGTAATGATAATTATATGACTATAATATTATTCTTTCTTTATGATCTGAGATTGTGGTAATTCTTTAAGTTTCCCACTTTATTTTACTTAGTGACAACTTTAGGTTTCTTAAAATCTTGAAAGACTTACACTACGTGAAGTTTCAAGAAAATTGAGGTGTGTGTCAGCAAGTATCTTAGCCTAAAAACCTGTCCTTTACTAAGAAATTTTAATTAATTTATTTGTTTGTGACATATTTTTTCTTCTTTCATGGATAAGTGGAAATTTTGGAGTAGAATCACTTTGTTCAGTTATCTATTTCCTTTTTCTGCCTATGAGTTGATCAATGTCTTTAAGTTGTATCTGGGATTTTCTGGGTCATTGAACAGATGACCACACTTATTAAACTAGAGAAAAGTTGTTCTTATTGCACCTTTTGCCAATTATGTTTGCTCTATTGTTTTCCTTTTTTAGACACCATTTTTACTTGGGCTTAGGTCTGCCAGGCTTTTCATCATCCTTGCTGGATCCTGGGTGTCTGCCACATGTCAGTTAATGTTGGAAAAAAATCAATCCTATTTCTAAGAAAGAGTCTGGAGAAAAGTGCACTAATTGGTCAATGTTTATTTTAAACCAAATGAAGTCTGGTTACCTGTTCTTTAAAGAGCTGTACTGGCCAGGAGCACTGATTTACCAGCAAAGTGGAGTTGCTTTAGGAATGGAATTTCTCTTATCAAAAAGTATTCACGTCACAAGCTTTTAAAAAATTGCAACTTGCGTAAGAAAAATGTTTTGACACATGCTACCAAAATTGAATGCCTACTGAGTAAGCTTGAACTACTTCATCTTGTGAGGGTGAGCAGGTCTGCCATGCATATGCTTCTTGCTGTTACATTGGCGAAGCAAATAAACCTGAGACTTGCAACAGAAAATAAAAGAATAGCTTTGAGAAGTATGAACAAAGCTTGTCCTCTGCTCAAAATGAGGAAGAACAGGAAGGGAGCTGCTTTTGAAGATGCTGATGCATCACATTCAGTTTCCCACATTTACGGTAATCCTACATTAGAAGCTTCAGAATTCTCTGATGCTTTTGGTTAAACAGCCTGAAGAACATGCTTTTTAATTCATAGAATCATAGAATCATAGAATTTTTAAGGTTGGAAAAGATCTCCAAGATCATCAAGTCCAACCATTAACCTAACACCACCATGTCCACTAAACCATGTCCTGAAGTGCCATGTCTACACCTTTTTTTGAATACTAACTGGCAAGAGGTAAAACTTAAAGCAGTGCACTGAATATATTTCTTTACAGTTTTGGTCTTTGTAATGTGCAAATATCTCCAATTTTGCAAGCTGCTTGTCTAGTGCTTCTGAACTTTACTTCAAAATCTATATCTGGCTTACCCAAATGTATTTTTTTTATCTTTTCTGAACTCTATTTTTAAATCACTTTTGATAAACTACTGCTGCATTAAATATGCTGGATATGGTGTATAACAAGTTAAATCTAATACAAACTTAGACCGAGCATTTAGAAATATTCAGATTGCTGCCTTTGGACCTCCATGTTCACAAGTTAAAGTTTTATTTTACCCAGTTGCTGAGACATGGAATTCTGATTTGGACAATACGCCACATTCTCAGTTCACATAAATGAGCTGAGCTCCATTAAAATAAAGCCCCAGATCTGGGTCAAATTAAGAATTTGAGATTTGGCTGAAGGTCTATATCTAACACGACATTCCCTTGCCATAGGAGATTAAAGCTAAGTGCTGAGGTCCTGGATAAAGGTTCAAGTTGAATGGTCTCCTGGAAACAGAGAGTGTATGCGGGCTGAGAGACTGAATCTTCCTCCCATCTGATAGCTGCTGAACAGCCCTGGTGCGTGCCTTTGTTTTCCCGTGTGAGAGTCTGAAGGAGTGGGTTGTGTGGGCACGGACAAACCGGAGAGAATTCCTCAGCATTGTGTTTGCACTAAGCCGTGAGGAGCACTTCTCCACAGGATGTAGAAGTTTTGGTATATTCCTACACATCCTTCTTCTTGGTTGTCCTCTCAGTGACCTTCCCCTCCTCTTTACTGTTCTACAAAATATTAGAGGTTCCACTGGAAAGAAGGCTGCAGACACATTTTACGGGATTTGGTTTATAAGACCTGTTAGAGAGGTCTGATTCTGGATGAAAGTCACAAGTGCATGCTCTAAATCCAGTCTCTTGCTTTCCTTATAGTTCAAGATCTTTTTGAACTTTTTATCTTCTGAAAAAAATCTGTAATCCTTCACTGGCTGATTTGTATGTCTGTAATTCCACAATTTGTAAGCCAAGATTCTGTCTGCTTTGTTTACATTTTCATGATGCTAATACTTGGCTGGTTTTACTGGAGTGTGATTTTGACAATTTCTACTTGGATTCTTCTTTCCTTCTTTTGTCAGCTTATGCAGAAACCTTGCACAGTTAGGCTATTAGTTGGATTACATGAGAGACTATCAATGAGAATTTAATTTTATCCTGCATTTAATTTTGAATATTAGGAAGATAGGAAATTCTAAAATTAAGCCTTCCATTCCCCTGAACTAAGGGAAAATATAAGGGAAATTGTGAATGATTTTTATTTCTCAAAAGTAGTATCAAGGCGTATTTTCACATATTCTTTTATAATTTCAGAAATTTGAACTTACAGCTGAAACAGCTTGATATAAAGATTCAGATTACGCAAGCACATATATTCTCAATGTCACTCACAGTTTAAAATAGTTTTGTGAGCATCTAACAGAATACGCATCTGGTGTTTTATTAAAGGAACAATGCGTGTGGGATATTCAGCAGTGTTTTTCCATTGCGGTCAAAGAAGTTTGGAGAATTCAAACATAATGAAAACAGTCTCATGACACTTGGAGATCCTCTCTTTTTCTCATTTTTATCTAATACAATGTTACTACAGTGCTTTTAATGACTTTATTTCTACTCCACAAAACATCAAGCATAATCTCTAGAATAAATTGTGCAAACAGTTCCTTTCAGACTACAGAAAAAAAAAAAAATCTTTGCCTTAGACAAGCACAGGAGAGCAATGAATCTTTAATTTGTCATTGCATCTTCAAAAGTAGTATAATTTTTTCTCATGGTATTGACTAATTATGGCATACCAACTAAAGAATAAAGCCGTTAAACCCACTCCTGTACTACCTGTAACGTAGTTCAAGTGAGGAGGCTTAAACTGGTAACTGAAGTGTACGTATGCCAATAAGATTCAAGCATTCATTAGCTACATTCCCATATGAAGCTCTTGGTAAAAATTACATGTACCAAAAAAAGTACAGAAAAATTACAAAAATCTGGAAGACTGCAGAACCAAGATTTGGTATGTGTATTTATTTACTTTTATTCCAGCTCAGAAATTCTTCATGTTTATATTTTTGCAAACATACAATTAATGTTAAAATTTTAGTCCTATTTTTATTCTGCTTAAAGTGACTGCAAAACTTATTTTCATACAGTAGGAGGAGAACTGGGACACTACAGAAGATAGGTGAAAGCAAAGATAATTGTTACACCTCATGGAATAAAGTACCAAGTTACAACCCTTGAGTTCCCCAGGCCTACAGGTTCAGTCAACTGAGTAGAAATGTCTGAGATACGCACGCAATCTTGGCCAATATATGAATTTTTATGATCATGCTTAGTTGCTGCATCCCATATTGCGGGGTGTGGTGGTATATCCATGCTTAAAATCACCCACATCCTGAGGCAATACTTCTGGCTAAATGGTGGGAAACAATTTAGAAAACATCTAAAACATCTTTAGAAAACATCTGAAAAGAACCTGAAGCTATTTCTCTTCCTTTCAAATGCTCAATCCATTAAAGGGAGGTGGCTCTCCTTTGCTGGGTGGAGTCAAGTATCACTTTTCATTTGGTCCATACTCTACTGTACATTAAAATCATGTACATTCTTTAACTTCATCTTTCATGAATAAAAAAAAAAAACTAATAAAAGTCTCTGGAAGAACTCACTATGCAAATAAACTGTTTCATTATTATAAAGGCTCAAATCATCACTTAGAAATAGGTTTATGTAGTTATAATTCAGCTTATTAAAATAAAAGATCTTGTTACAGATTTATTTCACACACTCTTTTCCAAAGAACATACAAATTTTATTCAATCCCAAGAGCATACTCTTGGATGGGCTTTTTTATTATTATAAAGAGTCCACTAGAAAAACGTAAAGTCTCCGTGGTTTGGATTTGACAACAATATTGCAATTCCTAGATTACCATTGTCCTTGCGCTTTGCAAAATTTGTGGCCATCATTTAAGTAGCCACATTTCTTCTGAAACACCAAGGACCTCAGAAATGGGATTTAATAAAAACAAGGCACAATATACACCACTGCCGTGAGACCGGCAGTAGGAAATACCAAGATGATGGTAAACTTTCTGAGCTCACATGTCAGTATTTGCCAGGATAAAGTACTTTAATGGGACAGTGGTTGAAGGTGAAGTAATAAATGCCAAACTATGTAAAATAAGTGTCACATCATACATCTTCTTGTACAAGAATACATGATGTGAACATGTGATTAATTAAAAATTAGAAAAGAAGTTATTGGGACTTCATACTATCAAAATGAAAAGGATTTCAAACAGCAACCTTCAGAGAGATAATTTTGGGCTTTTTTACACGTTTTGAATAAATCTGGATGTCTATAATTTGCTCATGATGGCAAACTGAAAGGGCCTAAATGCACTACTGAGAGTAGGATCAGAATTCAAATCTTGTTGAGAAAAGAAACCTGTGTTAAAAACCTGTGCTATGGAAAGTAAATGTGGAACGAGGAATAACTGACTGGGGGAGAGAAGGGGATGAAAGATTGTAATGGGTAACAAGTCAGACATGAAGAAACATTTTGGCTGTAGTGTAAAAATGGCAAGCTTCAAATCAGTAGAGGTGTCATGGACAACATACAGAGAAATTTATTCTCTGTTCAGTGAGACCGTGGATCAAGAACTGTATCCAGTTCAGGCACAATACAAAACAAGAAAGATGTTAACAAATTAAGAGTACAAAGAGGAACAATAAGACTGATAAGAAGTTTAGAAAATATGAACTTTGAGGAAGGGTTGAAGGAATAATATTTGTTTAGTCTAAAACAGACTGAGGGCAGATATAACAGTCTTCACAATGTAAAAGCCTTTTATGAAGATAGCTCTTCTCATCTGCAGGGGAAAGGAAAATAAGATTTATATTGTGTATTTTCATAATAGTAGAGTAATGAAATACCAGGATCTGTTACATAAGGAGAGTCTCCTTCATTGCAGCTTTTTAAAAACAAGTTAGATATTTTTATTAATATTTGTTTTCCTGGTTGTAATTATTTCTGCCTCAGGGAACCAGGGTTGCACTGGATCCCTAGAGATCCTTCTGATCTCTTCCATTTGCATGCTTTCAGGATTTAATTTGACAAAACAGAACAGCTTAAGCTATGGAGGGATCAAAAGACCTCCATCTGTAAATGTCCCAGAGTGTAGTGGTTATAAGCCAAAGGAGATAGTGATTCAGACTCTTTCATTTCTAGCTATCCAACCACTAACTAAAAAGGCATTATTTCATTTGGTTGTGTTCTGTTGGGACAAACCATGCTTACATCACTGGAGTGAGAGACAGGGGAAACCTGTTTTCTTTCAACTTTGTAAGGGTATAGCCATTTCTTTGGCACTGTCAGTGCTGATGTCTATGTGACCAGTGCCAAAGCTGTAAGCGTACATGAGATTTAATCAGGCTGAAGAGTTCAGAAGAGATTTTGAATGGTGGTTATACCAAAACACTGGATAGATGCTTAGTAAGGAGTCCCGTATCCTACAGTGACTGAATGGGCTTTGGTCTACCCAAGCTAAACAATTAAAAAATCTTTTTGGAAGATTTAGCTTTTTCATTGTATTATTCTTGTGCTCAGACAAGCTTAGTGCTTGTGAATGAAAGCAGATATGACAGCAAAAGAGACAGACATAATTTCTTTATCTGCATAGGCACAGCATGAAATACAGTGGCACTGCTGATGCTAAAAGGCTTTCTCAGTTTATGGGAGGACAGTTTAGTCTTCAGGCTGATGCAGAAACAATTACTCATCAAGACTGCCGATTCTGATATGGATGCCTGTCCACTAGGAAATGAGATTGAGTGTAGGCCAATGAACAGCTGTCACTAAAGTCTTAGACTTTAAACCCATAATTTAGCACTGAAATGTAACATCTGTTGCATGTTACCGGTCTGTTTAGCAATCCATTTCCACTACTAAAACTTTTTTTTTTACAAGGAGAATTGTTTTATACGCACAGTTTTATTTCAGCTGAACGTAAGACTCCCTTATTTTTTAAAAAATGCTGCTACTTCCAAAATTTTACAATATTTATCAGGAAGAATCAGATTCAATAGTGGGTCAAGCATGACACAATCTTTTCCCGTATTTTGTCTTGTTATGTGTTTCTGCTGGCTTACATGTCTTTTCCATCCATCATCCTCAACTAAAAGACTTCAAGGTGCTATTGTGTGGGCTAGACAGATGAATGAATCGGTCAGATATTAGGCACCTGACACCAAAGCTCCAGTCCTCTAAACACATGCTTATCAGCTGCTTAAAGCAGTCTGAAGTCCATGGACACTTACAATTTTGGTCACTGGATTCTCTTGACTAGATGTTCTTCCCGTGGCATAACCATAGTACCCACATCATGAGTAGCTCAAACTTCATATCTAAGTCCCATCAGAGTCTGCTAACAAGACACCCCTTTGCTTATTTTGCTTGACACCTCAATCCAGAAAGCAGTTTCAACTTGCTTAATAAATCAGTCTTTTAAAAATAATAACTGAAAGAGGTTGCTCTCCCTAGCCATCAGGCACTGTCAGTTTTGGGGAAGAGGTACTAAAAAATGGAGGAAGTTCTATCAGTATGTTCCTAATAGGCCAATAAGACTGGGAAATCATGGAGTCTCTCTGGTTGTGTGGTTTACCATAAACTGATGGGGACCACTATTAAATATCTTAGTACTTATCCTAAGGTCATAGATAATCATATGTGGGCTTTGCAGTTACAAAAGCAATTCCAAGAAGAATTGCAGTCCCAAGCACAAATACAGAGAATAGATTGAGAGCAGCCCTGAGGAGAAGGACTTGGGAGAGTTGGTGGAAGAGAAGCTCAACATGAGCCAGCAATGTGCCTCTGCAGCCCAGAAAGCCAACCGCATCCTGGGCTGCATCAGAAGAAGCATGGCTAGCAGGCTAGGGGAGGTGATTCTGCCCCTCTACTCCGCTCTTGTGAGGCCCCACCTGGAGTACTGCGTCCAGTTCTGGAGCCCTCAACATAAGGAGGACATGGACCTGTTGGAGTGGGTCCAGAGGAGGGCCACAGAGATGATCAGAGGGCTGAAGCACCTCTCCTATGACAACAGGCTGAGTGAGTTGAGGCTGTTCAGCCTGGAGAAGAGGAGGCTCCGGGGAGACCTTGCAGCAGTCTTCCAGTGCCTAAACAGGGCTTATAGGAAAGATGGCGAGAAACTCTTTAGCAGGACCTGTTGTGATAGGACAAGGGGTAATGGTTTTAAAATAGAGGGAAGCAGATTCAGACTGGATATAAGGAGAAAATTTTTTACAATGAGGGTGGTGAGACACTGGAATAGGTTGCCCAGAGAGCTGGTGGATGCCCCATCCCTGGAAATGTTCAAGGCCAGGTTGGATGGGGGTCTAAGCAACCTGATCTGGCTGGAGATGTCCCTGCTCCTTTCAGGGGGATTGGACTAGACGACTTTTAAAGGTCCCTTCCAACTCAAACTACTCTATGATTCTATGCAAAGTTTTATTTCAGAAGAGGAAGTCACACTAGTAAAACAGCGGGGCAATTACCATATGCCTACCTTTCCTAGGTCTCAGTTGTATGAAAAGTACAATGACCTCAGTGTTGTAAACTTCCATTACACATCCAATTGCCTTTGTTGATTGGCCTACATTGACCTTTCAGCTTTGGGCACTGTGGTTTGAAGTTGATGAAAACTCAGGCAAACACCCTAAAGACTAAAAGACAAATGCTTTTTCAGTGACTACAGTATCACTCCAGTAATACTGTGAAGTTTACAAAGACATAATCAACCATTCCATAGTATCAAATCAATAATATGTGCGATAAATTATCTGTATCACTACATATCTGCAAAAATCTAGACTAATGAGAGCTTTCTTGTGTTTAATTGGCAGATGCTACTGTACTAATTTTGCCAGCAGAGAGATTTGTTGTCATTGAGTTTGCTGTCCTATTTCAGGTATAAACCAAGAAATATACCCTAGAAAGTACACCATTTTTAGCCACTGAGTTTATCACTTTCATTGCCAAGGAAAATATTTTCAAAATTGAAAACCACGCAGGCTTTATTTTCATACTTGTTGAAAAAAAATTTCCACTGCTACACAAACACAAACACACCCGTGAGCACAAATCCTCAGTGAGGTAATGGCAAAGCTCAGAAGCAAGTCTGAAAGAACTGAGACTTGCTTATGTGAACAAAAATGTACTAAATTTACAGGCTGAGTGGCTGACTGCTATCTTCCACAGGTGCTAGACATAATTTAGCCATAGAACTTTTTTAATTACCACATTCAGTTTTTATTTCTGTTTGGTGTTATTTATAGAATATGCCTGTCAGAAGCCTTTGATAATAATTACTACCTTTTAATTAGTCTTACTGAGCTCCCTTAATTTTAATGGCTATCCGTATTTGTGCCTGAGACTACTGGACTGAAAAGACAACACTGAGGCTACAGAGTACAACCACCAAGTTTGCCCTTACGTGGCATAAGGGAGAATGGGGTCCTGGTTCCAGCAGTAAGAATAGCTGGTCTACTACTGTAAGTGGTATGTTTGATCTGAAATTATTTGGAAATAATTTTTGAATTACAAATTACATTCCTTTTGGTGAAAAATGAAAATGTATAAAATATTGGGAAAATCAAGTATTTAGTATGATTTTCAGTTTTAGAAATCTGCACAATTCTTTGCCTTTCTATATAAGTGGTGACTTAGTGAGGACAGAGGAGTGAAGATCAAGAAATTTAAGGGATGCCATCCAGACGGATCTTGACAGGCTGGAGAGGTGGGCCTCTGCAAACCTGATGAAGTTCAAGAAGACCAAGTGCAAGGTCCTGCACACAGTTTGGGGCAATCGCAGGCACAAATACAGGCTGGTCAGAGAATGGATTGAGAGCAGCCCTGAGGAGAAGGACTTGGGAGTGCTGGTGGATGAGAAGCTCAACATGAGCTGGCAATGGGCCTTTGCAGCCCAGAAAGCCAACCGCATCCTGGGCTGCATCAAAAGAAGCATGGCTAGCAGGTCGAGGGAGGTGATTCTGCCCCTCTACTCTGCTCTTGTGAGGCCCCACCTGGAGTACTGCATCCAGCTCTGGAACCCCCAACATAAGAAGGATGTGGACCTATTGGAGTGAGTCCAGAGGAGGCCACGAAGATGATCAGAGGGCTGGAGCACCTCTCCTGTGAGGACAGACTGAGAGAGTTGGGGCTGCTCAGCCTGGAAAAGAGAAGGCTCTGGGAAGACCTTATAGCGGTCTTCCAGTACCTCAAGGGGGCCTACAGCAAAGACGGGGAGAAATTCTTTAGCAGAGTCTGTTGTGATATGATCGGGGTAATGGTTTTAAAATAGAGGGAAGCAGATTCAGACTGGATATAAGGAAAAATTTTTCTACAATGAGGGTGGTGGAACACTGGATCAGGTTGCCCAGAGAGATGGTAGATGTCCCATCCTTGGAAGCATTAAAGGCCAGGTTGGATGAGGCTCTGAGCAACCTGATTTAGTAGGAAATGTCCCTGCTCCTTGCAGGGGGTGTTGGACTAGATGACCTTTAAATGTCCCTTCCAATCCAAACTATTCTATGATTCTACAATTCTAAATTGCTTTATTCCCTCTTCTATTTCCACTGAATATTTATTCATTAAATTGTAACCTGAAAATCCAAGAATTCCAAATGCATCCTCAGGCAAAATGGCTATTACCATGTATATAAAAGTAGATGGCTTCAATAAGATTTTGTCTGTGGGTTTCATAAAAATGGATTTCTGGTGACAATTTGATCTCTCTCAAATGGAAAATTTCTGTGAACTTATGAGCCAGTTTGAGTCACAAAATGATGCCACTGATGTTGATTAAATTTGTCCTTAGAAATTCTTGACCTACATCATGGGCCTAAAGAAAAGCAAAATAAAACAAATTTTCTGTAGGAGAGTACTATGAAGCTGGTAGTGAGTATAACAGCTTATGTAAATGAGTTTCTAACCTCTCACATAAACAGCTTCTGGGATCTCTACTAGTATTACTCAGATTTTAGCAGAGTAGACAGCACATAGAACAGAGAAACCTGAAGCCTGCAAAGAAAACTAAAAATTGCCCCTAGGAGCTCTGAAAAGAAATTCATTGACACAGATGTCTATGTACTCCTGTATATGCCCACAAAATTCCTCCTGTAGAATGAAGACCATAAACCTTTCCCAAAAAGTTATAGCCTAATAACAAATGTGACAGAACTACTAGGAAATAGAAATAACAGCTAATGATAGATGTGGGCTACAGAAAAAGTCACACCATATTGAAGCTTCTAAGAAAGTCACAGAATCACCAGTGAAAGTAGAGTGAGTAAAGAACACATCATTAAAAAAACCCAAACCCCAAACACACGCAAAAACCTCGAAAAACCCCAAATGACCATCGCAAGTACCATAGCATGGACTGGATAAATCACTATTTCATGCAAGTTTATGGCTACAGAAATTCAGAGCTTCATTCTGTGCTTCCATTTGACAGTCTAGGGATCTTTGACATAAGTTATGCACAAGGCAGCTTTTTCATGAGCTCTTTGAGAAGGCAGACACCTGCAGTCTTTTTCCCTGAGACCTTACACAATGATGTCCCAAAAATGCTTACTGTGAACAAAGCTGTTACCTCCTATAGTTTCTTGGGAAATGAAATGTCTTACACTGTAAGAGTCTGGGAAACAAAAGGATGTATTGTCACGTATGCATATCTGATTGGTTTTCGACCTACAGGAAAACATGATACGTTTTGTAGTGAATAAAAGGTAATGCACTCCTGAGCCTAGCTGACTGCTGCTTTATCAGCATCTGAGAATGTTGTGGTTTTGTTTAGTGAGCGGGGGGCCTAAGGTAGGCCTAAGACTTTTTTTTTTTTTAAATGAAGAACACATTGGTGGTAGGTTTAGGATAGTGTAATTTAATTTTTTAAATATATAATCTCAGCCTTTCTACGAAATCTATTATGATAGCACTGAATTATGGGATAATGAGCCTAATATGAAAAAATAGAGAGCATACAGAAAAATGGCTGCTTGAGCTTAGTTAAAACTATGTACACAATCAAAAATGGTAACAATTTATCTGTCTATAGTATGTCAGATAATTTCTAGGTCAAAACCAAAAAGAAAGACCAGAATTCTTACTACAGCAAAATTCTTCCTTATGCTCCACTGTAACATGGTAATTTTCATAATTATTGCATAGAATAAATATTCCTCTATCTATCAGGGTTTCAAACTCATCAGTGAACAGGCCTGATCCAATGCCAAATGGAAGCAATGGAAAAACTAGGACAGACTTGAGTGAGAGCTGATACAGTCCTTGGGGAAGGAAGTCTGTTGTGAATAAGATTGCTTCCTTACGGTATGGCTTTCCTTGAATGGGTGCATATTTCCACAATTAAAACTGTTTTCATAAGTGAGGTAAATTAGCTGCTGTGGGCCTTAATGAGGCAGACAAACTGAAGGTCCTACACTATGTTCTTCGCTCGGTGGCAAAAGCAGGGTTGCTACATCTCAGGTAATCTGCTCACCACTACTCGCTGAAGCGCTTTCAGTAACATTCTTCAAAGAAACAGTGAGAAGAGAGACAAAAAATATTTAGAATTAAAATGTATTATTTGAATATCAGACTAGGATATCGAGGAGAAAGTTGGCAAAAATACTGCAAATCTTGCTAGTGTTTTCTACAGGAGAGACATCAGAACAGTTCAAGGTCCAATTTCAGACACATACACTGAAATAATTTTAGGTTCTTTCTTTCTGAAATTGTACTTTCTTCCATCCCACAATCCAGCTGGTATCATCAGTTTGGTACTGGTGTAGTGGAATGGAATTGATGACACAGGAGAATCCTTGCCCAACCCAAATAAGTCTACGCAATCAATTTTTTAGCTAACACAGATTTTCCTGCCTCTCTGGTAATCCTTGCTATGCAGGATATGTTCCTTTCTTAAGGGAAGAGATATTCCTTACATTCAAAAGAACACAACTCTTTGAATGCAAATAAAATGACTAATGCTTCTTTAAGCTTATAGTGGTTCCATGCAGTAACTTAAATGAGAGGCTATTAGTTCATCTGTGACTGAAAACCAAAACCAGATGGATTAGCTTGTTAGAGTTCTCACAAAATATAGCTATGAGTTATGGTCATGGTGGGGAATACATTTCTTTTTCAGTTGCCTTCTTTTAAGCTTCTCTTTCAGCTGTTTCATTATATTAGGCTTTTAGAAAATAGTTTCATCTAATCTCTTCTAAAAAGTCTTATTTAGTAAGAGGGAAGGAGCAGATGTTATTTTCAAATGTAAAAATGTAGTGAAAAGATTAAACACAAGTTTGGTAGGGACAATTCATAAATCTTACATGTTCTACTACTCTCTCTTCTGTCAAAGAGGAGCCAAATTTGAAATACATTTACGACAACAGGAAAAAAATATAATGGTCTCCTTTTAAAAATGCATTCTCCTTTGTGAGTCTTTGGATTAATTTAGGACTAATGAATTAGTGTGATGGTTCCAGCTGTTCATTATTCTCTGTGTGTACATGAACATGTCTAGTGAAAGACACTTGTCAAATGAATTAGGCATAAAGATACCAACAGTGTGAATCATAAGGGGCTTTATCAGGAAACAGGCAGCTAGATATTCAGCCTGGTCAGGACAGTACAATTGTGTGCATGCCAAGAAGCACAACTCTATATGCGTAAGGAAGTTTTAACAGGAAAATTACACATGTTGCACTTCAACTCATAATGTACTTTCTTGGTTGTAAAGAGCTTCTGCTCTGAGAGTTCTGGCACAAGCAGTGTGCTTTTGAGTCCCGCTCCTGTTCATCCTGGAGTCAGCGGGAAGGCTTCTGCTGCTCTCAGTGAGAGAGTGAATTTGTTGGATCATTCAGCGTGTTTTAAGAACACTCTGGCCCTCTCAAATGTCTTTGAATCTGATAAGTGGTGTGGGTGCTCAGTACCTGACACAAGTACCACATCGGTGGTGCACATTGGTGCAACTGAATTGAGTCCTAGGTAGCTGCAGTGTAAATGTCTACATGTAACTCAGGAGTCCAGGCTAATCTTAACATCAATAGAATTAATGTATCAGTAAAACACACAGAATTATTTGTCTAATCCAGAAGAAGACACTCACATTTGATCAAATGCATAGCACATTAAAACTCCATGGATGATATTGATCAAAAAACCTAAACATTCTGCTCTTCTTTAACTCAAAGTTCATAACAGTAAAAATAACTAAAGAGCCTTTGTTTAGTGGGTGACCCCTGACAATGTGCTGAAGTTTTTATTTCTCTGTCAATGCCTCCAGATTGATACCCAAGGACTTTCTCTCCTCAAAGAACTGTCACAGATCTCCAGCTCATATCTCCACCACTTCTGTAACCACCAAATTGAGTAAAGCTGTCTCAGTTTAAGCACAGACTTAGATATATAAGAAGGAGCTGTCAGATTCAAGAGATAGACTTTTTAATAAGATGTCCAAGTTCCCTATATATTTTGCCTTTACACTAGAAAACTCAGTTTGATCTTTCCAGTTGTGTCTTGAAACTTGCATTTGTATTGCGGAACTTGCACATACTCTGATAAATTTTAGCCTGCCTGTATAATAAAGAACCTAGTTAATAGCTGTTGATTTAAAGGTTTCTTAAATTAAAAGGCACTTTCTTCAAGTCAGCCACTATACAAATTTAGGTTATGATCTCTCCAGATCTTGTAAAGCAATGCAGGCTCAGAATGGCTAAAACCTGAATGGAAGCTGTGATCTTGAAGAACTGCCAGGTGTTGCAGTGAAATGGTGGTAGTGAGTCAGAAGACGGCAGTTTTCCCTCCAAGCATCAGACCAGTGCCTGATGTGCTTCAAAGAGGCACTGTACTGCTGAGAAAGATAAACCTGGCTTTTGGTGACTTGTGGTCAATTAAAGATCTCACGGAACATTTCACAAGGGGAATTACATGAACCTTGGTGTCCTAGCCAGATGATACAGTATTAGTAAAAACAAGTCCAGAACATTTTGGGTCTAGTTTTGCACACCTCACTCAGAGTTGGGTGCCAAGATCTCTCCTGGTGTCCTCTGAATTCAAATGAGTTCTACCAACCTAGAGCTGCATAGGATTTGGCCTAGAAATGGTTCCCTTCTAGATCTGCTGTCAGATGTGCATTACGAAATTCCCCAGAAGCAGACAGGCTTTTGTTCTGGTTTGGTTTTGTTGCTGTCAGGTGAGTGGGAGTTACTTGAACCCCAAAACCAGAAGTGGAAATCAAAAAGCAACCCAAATCCCAAGTGATTCTGGCCACAAGCAGATGTTTTTAGACCACTGTAATTAAAGAGCCTGTACAAGAAAGCATCAGTCACAATAGAAAAGCAGATTGTTGGCACTTGTGCATTTCAAGAAAAGAGCATTACAAAAATGGGGAAAAAAAAATTTAGTGTCACTAAATCATATTTACTTACTAAATACTGATACTAGCTGAGTTGCCATTTGTTGATAAAAACATTTTAACGCAATAAATGCTTTAATTTTTTTTTTTTTAAACACTGTAAGATGTAATTAAAAAGAGGAAAAAAAAGGGAGGACAGGTCAGTTTATATATGAACAAGCATAACTTTTGAAAATACCTTGAGTATGATATGAAGGGACAAATATGGTCACAATTCAATGGGTTGGTTATACCCTGGGGACTGGATCTAACAGACATAGCAGTGTGAATTTGCACTGAAAGGCACAAGTTGTCGCTAAGCTATCTAACATATAACTTTAGGAGCAGCTTTTTCATTACTCCATGGAATATTTTGCCATTCAGCCTGACAGAAAACACTATAAAATGAGATCCTTACAGAGAATCCTTGCAAGAATTAGCTATAGATTGAAAAGAGACTGATTTAACTTAAACAAATATAATTTATTTGAGTGAAGTTCATCGCCTCCAAGTCAGACATCTGGGATAAGTCACCTCTTTAAATGTGGGGGGTGAAGGAGGCAGGGGAGGGAATGGAGAAAGAGGAGGAAAGAGATTCTTCATGAAGCCAGATAAGAAGACAAAGGTGAGGTTAAACAAAGTAGTTGTGATGAGATAACCTCTCAAGAACTTGTGCAAGTCACTATTGACAGATGAGATAAGGAGCCAAGAGGAGCTGGTGTGGATCAGGTGAAAAGAAATAACAATATTTGCAGAGACTGGGATGGGAATGAGAAGTCTGAATTTCAAGTGGGGAGAATGAGTGTATACTGAGGGACCAGTGGTAGGGAGGAGTCAGGCAGTGGGCCTGCCTGGGAGGGAGGAGGGAGCTGAGGGAGTCACATGGCAAAAGTGGCAGAGTTCTGCACCAACTGCAAATACCATGTAGGGAGAGTCTAAAAGATACCTATCATCTCCTTCTTAATCCTTGCTGTTCTGTATAAGTGAAATTAAGCAATTATTGCTATAAGTTACTCTATGACACATGGTCTACATAGTGGCTCCCAAACATGAACTTGCTCAACCCTTTGCTATGATTTTGCAGCATTGAATTCTAATTCTTCACTCAATTAAAAAAAAAAAAATCAAACCAAAACCAAAACAAAAAAGCCACAGCCAAAAATATTATCTTGCTACCTCTTTACGCACACACACAAATTATCAATATACTGGAATTTTATAGTACAGGCTGGTTTTAGATAGGGTGTCACAGAAAGGGCTGGTAAGGAGATACTAATTTTTTAAGAAAAACTGTCCCTGATGGAGACATGGTTGTTTGGCTCTGTTAAGATTGCTGAGCACAAATATTGTGTAGCAGCAAAAGCATAAAAATTTAGAAGACTTGACTAGATTTATCTCACTGAGCAAAGTATCCTGAACACTAGACTGTAGAAAGCATCTCCCATCTGGACCCTGGCATTTCTATGGTCAGAGAAAACAGTGGGAGCTCTCAAAGCCAATTGCCAATAGCTTGCCCCCTCCCAAAAAAAAAACCCCAAAACCAAGGAGTTGCAGGCTGAAACTCCCTCTGGGTGAGAATGGTCCAGAATTTTGTTCTGCGCTTCCAGGATGAGTTGTCCAATCAGTATATTGCTGTATAAAGCATGACCAAATCTCCTTCTCCTCCAGCAGATCGGAAGAGAAGAATTAGGCAAACGTGCAGTCAAAGATGACACCCACATGCCTAAGTGCAGAAACAACTTCAGTCCTGAATTTGTTTCACTGCAGTGACTGCCAGCCAGCAATGTCACAGTTGGCCTGTTTCTAAAATTTTTAACTACCTGGTTGTGAGGAATTCCATCTTCTCTCAGTTGCCCCTGTCTTTGTGGCACCATGTAATGCCAAGCACATCCTCTACCACCTTTGAAAGCTGAAATTCACCCTAATCCTACCAACAAAGGATTTGTGGATTAGTGCAGTGCCTTCTTCCTTCTCTAAGAATCGCAGGAAGGGCTGGGGATAGAGGGACTGGAACATAAACCTTTGAGACTCTTTGAGTTGACTGAATGGCAGCTCAATGGAGAGAAGTGCATGCTGTTTGGGACCTGACTGGTTCACTGCTGTTGTTCCTGAATACAAAGAAACTAGCATATCCATAAAAGAATGTGTTCTTCCAACTGAGGCTTATCCTGCCAAAAAGGTCCAAAATTAAAAGGTTTGTCTGACAAAAGCTGCATGACTTGGTGCACTGCTACAGATAGAATTTTGGAATCCTTGTTTTCTCTTGCAGCAAGGAACATCACATTATTTAAGTTTATTTTCAGATTTGATCTCAACTGCAAATACTGATATATTCATCTTGTTCTCTTCCATATGTAGTCACTGCTCTTTCCTAACAACTCTGAAACGCAGCTGCTCCATGACAAGTAAAAAATGAGAAAACAGGCATGCATGACTCCTTGACTAGTAAAACTTTCCAAAGACTGGGCCAGCAGCACACAGAAGTCCTAGGGCCAGCAGTAAATATATATTCCCTTGGGTTCTTTGGAGTAAAGGCAAGCATCTCCTCTTTTTCCTCCTTCACATTAAAAAATAACCCTAAGGCTAGGCATTTCCAAATATTCTTTGTGCTCTGATTTCACTGTAGTAATATGATTCAGTAATTTCATTATGTAAATTCCTCTAACTTAGAGCACTTATTATTTGCCCTTCTTTTATCTAGTCATCACCAAAAAAACCGTGACAGATTGGAACCTATTTGCTTAAAGCACATTGATAAAAATAATTTGGTGAGAATGCTGATTAAAACAATTTTTTTCATAATGAAAAACTGAAGGAGATTTCATATACAAGGCAGCTCTTGGCCCTGAATGGAAGAGGAGTGTGAAGCAGACGTGAAAGACACACAACACCCATCTGTCTTTCAGTGTGACTTCGATAATGATTCGCACAATTTCAACAGGCATCTATGTAGGGGGGGTGGCAAGCAGAAAGCCTTGTCATGACCGCTAGTGAGTTTTTGCAGATAGTCATCTGTGGAGACAAACCAGAGAAATGTGATTAATGAGCTGGAATAACACGATCCTGACGAGTACTGTAGTTTGTGCTACAATGTTTCTTCACACTGCACACATCTGTCACAAACAGTCTCATGAAATCACATTTGCCCCTTGCTTTATCTCCAGAAACATTCTTTGTGTGCTGACATCATACAAAACGTGCCAGGGTAAGCAAATAAAACCCTATGGCAAACATCTTGGTCTAACAGTAACACCTGTCTTCTTAACTTGCTTTGTCCAATTATTTCACAGGGCTAAGCTGATAAAAATACCCACAGCTTGGGTGAGAAGGTCTAGCGACCATCTTTGCAACTAGCCCTTTTGCTCAAAGTCAGTCTGAGTCACAGGGTTAGACGGAGAGTTCCAGTTTAACATGTCATAGTGGTGGCCGGGTGTGAGAAAACCTCTGCTCTCAAATCAGCACCGTCTAGCGTGAGAAGTGCCAGTTCAGACTTGCTCTATTCTTCTTCAAGGATCTGTTTTAAGTCACCACAAGTGGGAGGACACTGGCCCTTTGGACTGACCTGGAATGACCACACTTACATTCTTATCTTCTCCACACTTGACCTGTTGTTCTCCACTTCATGGTTTCACTCATCCTATCAACCTCCCTACCCTGGCTTTTGAGTTCTACTAGCTCCTCTCTTCTGTCATCATTCAACTTTCACAGGGAAAATCCAGGCAGCATTATAATTCTCCTCATTGTCCTTATGTTGTCTTTTTCTTTAATTCCTCAGAAGATCTACTTAACTTCAAGTGCTAGGCCTCTAACTTAAACCAAAGTTTCCAACTTTTGTAATTTTATGGCAAATCTTGGAAATGTGGTGTTTTTCTTAAAACATTAACTACTGCAGTAATTTGAGAGTGTCCATTCCATAATAAAACAATTTTCTAGCTCTCATTTCATGGAGGGAAGCTTAAAAATACCACTCCCACACTTATAAAAAGAAACAAAACATAGATTATTAATTTTTAAATTCATAATTAGAAAAAGGCTCAGGAGTTTGAAAACTTGAGGTTGGTAAGACTCCTAAACCCACCCTTCTTCAGCAGTCTTCCTTAGGACTGATTGATTAATTAGATAAATTTGATGAGAAAAGCATTGTGTATGCTAGGCAGTCACCATTTTTATGGTAAATCCCCTAACCATTTGCAAGTGAAATGTAAAATTTTTTCCTTTCATGGATTAAGTAGAATAAAGCTTTCTTCATGAATTTAAACTTTGTACTCTGATTTCTAGAATTAATTCTGTATCAGTTTCTGTAATTAGTTCTAGAATTCTATTTCAGCCTTCCAATCCTCATCCCTCTTGGCACCCACTGTGCAGACCCTCTCACAGAAAGACTGGCTGATATCCAGCGACATCCACACCACCCTTCTGCAATGCCAAGCCACCATAAAAAGAGTCATAAAATCTGCAGGCCCCTGAACCTTGTTACTCTGCCAGGAAGGAAAAAAAACAGTCACAGAAAATGGGATGGTATCAACAAGAAAAATTAAGGAAGAGATGGAAGACAGAAGGAGGTTGATTTTGTGACGGTTTAGAGAATATCCATAGTTATATACTGAAACCTAGTGACACCAATAATGACAAAGTACAAAGGCAGCAAGTTGGATTAATGCATGGAATCTGCACATTTAAAACAGTAATTAATTTACAAGAAGTCTTTTCTTACTTGTTGAATAGAATTTAATAAAACACACTTGGTATACCTCTATTCACAGCACATCCTCCTCCTGGCAAGATTCTCTAATCTTGCCAGTCTTTCCAGGAGATAATACATCCCATCTGGATGAAATGTTTCTCTTTCCCCTCCCTCCCATCTGTTATATATTTCTCTTTGATCTCCCCATCCCCAGCACTTTATCCTATGATCATCCCTAGACCTCAAACTCTAGCTGTACAACCATTTTCACTTTCAATCTCCCTGTATTTCTATTTGATTTTTGCCTTGTGGCTTTATCACACTACTGAAACTACTAGTCTGCAAGAGTCTTAACTGAATCCTTCTTCATCTCTAATTCTAATCCATCTCTTTCTTTCTTTTTTCTTTAAATTCTGAGTGAGCTTCCTAAATTCATTTTAGGACTTCTCCTATCTGATGATATACTTTTTAATCAGGCAGACTGTCTTCATTACAATCACAAAATCAGAAAAAAAACCTAGGAACGGAGTTCAAGATCCTACCTACCCAAGGCAGGATCAGTTATTTCCAGAGTAATTTCTGAACAGTAACTATGCAAGCTTTCTATAAAGAAGGCCTTAAAAAACCAAGAGATTGCACATCCTCTCCACAAAACTCAGTTCCAGTGCCTTGCTATCATTGTATTTTAAAATATCAGTCCCTTTATATTTAAAAAGATCTCTGTAGTATCAGTCCTAAAGTTCCCTAGCAGCATTTTTAGTCTTTTTATTCTTGAGCTACCCCAGTAAACATGGAGAACAGTTTGTTAACCTCTTCTTTCAGCAACCTTTTACATATTTGAATACTCTTATCAAGTCCCTTTTCTGTCTTCTCTTGTTTTAGACTAAACAATTTCAGATCTTTCAAGCTTAGCTTTAAGGCATATTTCTAAACCTTTAATGATTTTACATTCTTGTGGATTCTCTCCAACTGATTCACATGTTTTTTGAAGTGACAAATGCAAACCTAAGTACAGAATTCCAACTGAGACTTTACCAGCAGTAAGGAAAGAAGAAACATGAGGGGTGGGTTTAGCTTTTTTTGGTAAGATATACAAAAGTTCTATGTATTTCAACAAGGGGAAGAGGCTCAGGTGGTTTTGGTCTGTTTTTTCCCCCTCAATGCGTAGGCTGATGGCCCCTCAAAAGCTTGAAAACTCGTGTGCAGAACGGTGTTGAACCAGTCAGTCCCTGTTTCATTACTGGACTGCTCATTATTTGTAATGAGCAAGGCATAGTAATTTGCACTTGTCTTATTGAATTGCATCTTATTTACTGAAAACATTTTTTCATTTAAAAAAAAGAATTTAAATTTCAATTTTTCTATTCTTTTGTCTTGTAGTCAGCTGCAGTTATAATAACAGTGCTGGAGACAAGGTATGTTCCTATGGAAACGCCTGACATAATTTCAGGTAGACTCTGAAGGACTGATGACTCTTTTGGACAGCAGAATTCCAAGAAGTTATACATCATGAAGTTTCACTCAAACTTTAATTTCACTGTTTGCTTACAAAAATATTATCAAAGACAGTATCAGGAATATCAGTAATATCAGTATGTACTTATATGACAGCCACAGCTTTGACTCAGTCTACAATGCCTGTTATTCTATTATAGATGAAATCAGGTTTGTGAGACACGGTACATTCTTAGTCATAATTAAGATTATGTTAAGTATTACTTTAAGGTCTTCTGGAGGCTTATAAACTGACGTTATCTTCACTGTACTGTGAACTACACTCCTGGGTTGCTTCTGACAGTTCACTGAGAGTATCCTAAGGGGAAACATACTGGGCCTGGCTGAGTAGCAAACATCTAAAAAATATTTCCTTTTAACTCATTCCATTCAAATTCATTTATCTTTCTTTAACACACTGCATCCTTTTTCCATGGATCTTTTGGGATATGTATATTCACAGGGATACATTAGCTGGGATGAAGTTATTTGAGATCCTAAGCAGTTGTTCAACAGCAAAGCAGAGCATGGAGAAGAGAGAAGCAAAATCCCATTTACGTTTGTATGTTTTCTCCGATTCACTATAGCCATTTATTACAAGAATAAGGAGTTTCTGTGACTCACAATAATTTCTATGCAACTGTTGGTTCCACAAATTCAAATCAGACACACAAATCTATGAGCTAGAGCAGACACAGTGTGGGTCTGGCAACATCTCTTGTCTGAAGAACCCACAAAAGTGTGGTTCGAATTGAAGGAAATTTCTCTGTATTTCAGATAGCCCCACACATACTGAACTGATAGCAGTTGGTGCCACTGCATCTCTCTTTGGAGAGCTACTAGAAGGTAAGGAACAGTACAGCAGTATTTTTAGAGAACTACAAACTTAGGTATCCTGTTGAGCAGTGACTTGGTCTTATGTCTGCCGAGTCCACCTAACCCCTCTCAGCAGCTAGCTGAGCTTGCACGTTGCAGCTTCAGACCTGGTAGCTCTTGCCAAATGGTCCTTCACACAATGTTTGTGGCCGATTAATGGAAGGGCACGGAAGCCCCTACAGGAGGGTGAGCTGCAAAGCATTAAATCTGCATATGACAATGAGTTTGATATTTCTTGTCATCTTGCTTCTTCACAAAACTAAGGCTTCTAACACTCTATATAAGAAAATTGAATATTCCAGAGCAGATAGAGTATTTACCTTCAACATCAAAACACCAAGCCAAGTCCCTGCTGTTGACCAGAAACATCAGAAAATTGAATCTGAGTCTTCTACAGCTCAGAAAAAAAATGACAAAAATTTTGGTTCTTGGCTCTCATGGATGGGAAAACCAAACACCTTTCCCTCTTTTATTCTTCCCTTTTCAAAAACATATTTTGATCAGATCTACTGGTCTCCTTATACACACCCTCAAACATCAAACAGCTCTTCCAAACACAAGTTGTCATGCTTTTTCCCTCTAGATATCTTTCTCTTTCATGAATCATTATTTTCTAATAAAACCCTCCTTTTTCTTTTTTTTTGTTCCCAAACACCTGCTCAAATATACACTTATCTTTTCACTGCAGACCTTATATTTAATGATAAAGTTGGAGATACAATTCCCCCTTCTACAGCTACCAAAAAGCCTGTTAAGACTGACAGAACTTAAAGCATATGATTGCTAGGCCAGTTCTGTTATTAACGGTCTGAATTTCCTCCCCTTAAACATACCAACACAAACTGTTCTTTTGGCTAGAAATAGAGTGAAGAAGAGAGCAGGCTGTGGCATTTCCTTCAAGTAACCCTGTCTCTGTGCCAAAAGCCTACCTTTTTTCTCCTACCAAATGCAGTGAGTCCAGAGTAGCTGTGTCTCACATTAGAGAAGAACAAGCTCTTGATTTTTTAATTTGCTGTCAGTATACTGTGAGAGTATTTCTTGAATACATTTCTGGACTCCTTAACACTTCCTAAAATGATTTACTGGCATCAGTTTGATCAGAACACAGAGAAGAAAAATGACCACTGCTTTTCAACTACTGTTTAGGGGACAGGAGAAAGAGAAAGTAAGTGTATTTCTACGGTACAGCTTGCCTGGCTTATGAAGGCAGCCAAGAAAGCTCTCACTTTGTTTGAACTGATGTGTTTGTGAAAGTCTTACTTCTTCCCCCATCCCTTCTTTTCTTCTGCTGTGTCCAGTCTTGAAAACAAACTGACAGATGTTCTCTTGGATCAGCTTGTGAGACTTGCAATGTCAGGAGTACAAACAGACTTCAGCTGTTTAGTTCAGGAAATGAGATGCAGACAATCTGATAAATAAACAGTGTTTATTAGTCCAGTTTAAAGTGTGCTTTGGATTTCTTTTCAAAATACTCCTACGAGGAACTGAGGATGACTATTAAACATGTGCTCCTAATTTAGAGACCTCAATGGCGAGGTCAGAGTGGTCTTTAATTTACACAATTTGTATAGTGAGGTTATAACAGAAGTTTCTGAATGTTGCTGAACTTTAACCATATTAAAGAAACAATAGGAAGAAATTTGAATTACATATAAATTCATCCAAATAGACTTCCAATACACAAATTATAATAATAGGATTTAGGACAGTGTGTGAATTAGAATACTTTGTGATTTAAACTGAGAGAGTGAGCCACAGAGACTTAAATCGGCTGATACATAATTACCCAGTTTGGACTGGAACAAGCCAGAGTGGAAAATATTCTTATACTCATGCAAATAAGTATGCATTTTAATGGTTATGGGGTCATAAATTTAGATTTTACATCATCCAAATGGCACTTCCTTCACCAGCAGCATATAGATCCCTTATGCAGCACTAAGATAACGTATAATTTCACTATTAATTCTGTGCAGTGCTGTGTGCCACCCTACTTCTGTGTCATGGCTATGTGGACTCTACAGCACAGAAGAGACCAGCATCCATGGCTGTGACGACACATATGCAGCCAGGCACATCTGCAGCCGGGGACCATAAACCTGCCCTGCATGTACACCAGGAGATGCAAATAAGCAGGCACAACAGGACAATTAACTTCAAAAAAAGCCAGCAAAGACTTTTTTCCTGTTCTGAGAAAGAGAAGAAGATAGTTTAGAATGGAGTAGGTGAATTTTGGAGCAAACTCCTGATGTTCTCTTAAGGGCACAACGACTACATGCTTCCATATCCTTTAGGACTTGCATAAAATCACAATTTGGCCCTCAAGAGAGAAGACAGATACCCACTGAGTCACCAGCAACATTTCCTGCATTGCTTTGGATTTGTCTTGAAGCACCTCCCTTCCAGCTATGCAGTAAGCATCATTTCCACCAGACAGAGGTGATTCAGAATCCATGAAACGGTCATTTTTCCAAGTGATGGAGAACTATTACAGAATGAGTTATCATTTGAACAGCTTTTAGTGACACATTTGAATTTTGAATTAATTCAAATTCTAGCGAAAGGTGTTCAACAAGTAGCACTGAGCCATGAACCCTCTTACTCGTTTTTCTCAAGAGGAACACCCAATACTTTGTGTGACTTCCATTTTTTTTCCTATCTTTACTGTCTGCATCGCTCCCTTCTTTTGGAATAACAAAATCTGAAAGAAAAAAAAATGGTTGTAGAGAGACTGAGGTACCCCCTATATTTCTGCATTTTAACTTATGTAATAAACAGGAGTCTGATCAGTACCTCTCTGAATAAAATGAATACCCAGTCCTAGCAGTGGCAATAGGATATTGCCACTCTCTGAGAGTGAAATTGTCATCTGAGAGAAACTGTCATCTGAGAGAAATTGTCATCTGTTTTACTTTGGCTACAAGACAACAGCCGGCAGAAAATGCCTTTCAGATTTTTTATCATCCTAAATTAATGAGATGCAGACTGATAAGCAAATTATGAAAGATTCTGTGAAACTCCTCACACTCATCCTAGATTGCAAACTCTTCAGTCAAGGTTGCTGTATTTATCTGGCCATATTCATCCTGTTTTCCTACAACCTGTTTGAAGTCTCCACGGGTGTCTACAGAAAGAGATAGCTAATGGGAATACCAATACAGCTATGAAAGATCCTGTGGTCTAACAGCAGTAACTCACAGACTGCTATGTGTAATTTGAAACATTTTCCCCAACCTCTTCCTTGTAACTAAGGTCATCATAAATAATGAAAATATTCACATTACGTACACACAGAGCTCTTGTTTCTTTCTAAGCCATGTTTCAGACCTAACACTTTTCATTTTTATTAGTCTCCTGTTTCCTTAAAGGGCATATTTATATCAAAACATAGACATTTTCCATATATTAAATATTACTCTATCAAAAAAGTTATTTAATAAACCTTACCTTTCAAAAAAGTCACAAGATGTGTTCCTACAGCAAAATTTTATTTTTCTTATCACAAGACACATAATGTCTTTAGCTATCACGTATATCTTCTTTTTCTATAAGTAAGACTGCAGTTGTTCAGAGAATCCAGTCTTGGATCAACTCTGTCCCTGTAACAGAGGAAACTATAAAACCGTAACTGTAGCAGGGGATTCTGGATGCTGCCTACTGCATTCAATTAATTAGAAGACAGCATTATAATTTCTCCCTTTTTATGACCCAATAGCCAGATGCAGCTGGTCAGCAAATAGTGCATACATAAACCTGGTTCATGGGATGCCGTCAGGAGAAAGCCTGAGGCAGGACTGCATGAGTTTTATCCCTTGCGTGAAAAAGAGGGAAGGGGGAACTGCAGGCAGAAGTCAAGGTTGGAAGTCTCATACGCAGCCAATTTTTTAATTGAACAGAACAAGCCAACACTTACCAAGTTTGGTATGGTCTCTGAATGGGCTATATCAGAGGTCTTTCTCCTTAAGTCAGCTTAACTTTTCTGGAAGCCAGCTCAACCTGTATCTAGATTCCTTAATTTGAAACTAGCTGCTACCTCAGAGCAAATGTGTTTCTTTGATAAGGATGGCACACACTGTCAAGGTTTACTCTGCACGTTAGAAAGCCTGTGTGGGTGACTAGTTAACAGAGCTTGACAGATGCTCCGATCCACCTGACAGTGTTGCTGAATACTCTGGGATTAATAATAGCTCAAAAAAAAAAAACAAACCCAAAATCAAAACGACAAGAATTAAAAGACTTTGGTAATACTTTCAATTAATGTTATACAAGAGCTGACAAATCTTTTGTTGAAGGAAATGACCGGGGGAGCCTACTGGATTTCCTTTGGCTGTTGGGAAGTGTCTCACACAACTTGCCAAGACACCACGTATGAACGAGTGGCTGCCAAGGACTACGTTCAGCTCCATGTGTCTCAGCTTCATCACCTGCAAAAAGGGATTCACCTCCAAACGCCGCTGTGTTCAGTATCATGACAGGGGCCCAACCTTGATTAGCCTTTGGTGGCAGCGGTGACAAATGTCTTTATTACCACTGACAACATTAAAGAAGAGCATGAGCGTAGACAAAATGGCTGCCAGCTTTCTGCCCTCTGCACTCACAGAGGTCTCAACTGCCGTCTTTGCACATATTGTCTAACATGTATATATTTGCAATTTTTTCGCCCACCTCGCTCACCCACAGGCGCTGGCGTCCAGTGGACGGCCGCAGCCGGGCTCACCCCGCACCTTTCCCCGCTCGGGGGGATGATTACCAGCAGACGGGCGTTACCTGCCCTGCCACTCAGGGGAGCTAGCCCTCCCCGCTCTGCTCGCCCGTGGGGAGGCTGTCCAGCCCGGCCCAGCCCCCCGGAGGGCTCCCTCTCAGCCAGGCCCGCCCGCGGGGAGCCCTCCCTCCCCGCCCGGGGTGGGGCCTAGGCGGTCGTTGCCGGCGCGGCGCTCCCCCGGCTGCTGCTGGAGGCGGCGGCGGCCGGGTGCCCGTCCCACATATAACGCTGCCGCTCGGCGCTGTCCTCACTGCTTCCCGCGGCCGCCTGGGGACGGTGCTCACCTTGTGCGGCGGCTCGACCATGGCTCGGCGCCTCAGCCCCACCAGCTAGTCCCGGGAGCAGCTGGGCTGCCGCGCCTCGGACGGACCGAGCTGCTCTAAACTCTGCGGCTTTACATCCAGCCTCCTTCCTTCCCTCTGCTGCTCTTTCCCGCTCTGCCTGCAGCAGCCCTGCTTGGGGCAGAACGGACTTTTCCCGCCCGTGTGTGCATAAAGCCCGACTTTCCCTTCCCTCGCTGCACTGCGATTGCACCTTCCCCCCGCCTCCCACCACCTGCTCCCCGCGGGCCGGGCGGGCTCGCACCCCTTCTCCGCCGCTCTCCCCGCCAGCAGCCCGCCGAGGATGCGGGTGTCGCTGCTGAGCCCGCTGCTCCTGCTCTCCCTCAGCTGCACCCCGGGCGCCGCGGAGCTCTCGCCGGCCCGCGCCAAGTGCCCGACCCGCTGCGATGTCTCCAAGTGCCCCAGCCCCAGCTGCCCCAGCGGCTACGTCCCCGACCGCTGCAACTGCTGCCTCATCTGCGCGGCGGGCGAAGGGGACTCCTGCGGCCGCAAGGAGGACCCGCCCTGCGGGGACAGCCTCGACTGCCGCTACCCCATGGGCAAGCGCTTCGCCAAGGGGGTCTGCCAGTGCAAGCTCAGCGCCCAGGTGTGCGGCAGCGACGGCCGGACCTACGACAACATCTGCCAGTTGAAGGCGGTGAGCCGCAAGGCGCTGCAGCACGGCCTGCCCGCCGTCGCCCAGGTCCAGAAGGGAGCCTGTGAATCGGGTAGGAGCATGGTGGGGGCTGCCCGCGGGGCGGGAGGGCGGCGGGTGGAGGGTGCAGGGCCGTGCTGGTGTCCAGGCTGGGAAAAGCTGTGGTGTTCAGTCGCCTGGGAAGACCGGGTGGCTCTAAGGACTGTGAGGGCTACAGTGGCAAGGTATCTCTCCCCACTGCAGTGGCGTGGGGAAGGAGTGCTCTGGTCTTTTCTGAGTGGCAAAAATCCTCCTCCGTGATCCTCAGTGTGGGCTAGAGGCCTCGGCCTGAGGTTTGGGAAGGTTCCCCTTGGGTAGCATGGCCGTGGGTGCCCCAGTGCTGCTGCAGCACTTGCGTGAGCAGGAGGCAAACACGCTTGACAGCACGGAAGCGAGCTCGGTGGAGGCGTGAGGCTGTCAGGGCAGGGCAGCGGTTACGTCCTCAGCCGTTGTCACTACGATGAGCTTCCTCATCCTGCCAACACCGCGCGTCAGGTCAGCACTCACCGCTGAGGCGTCTCGGTGGCATCGCCCGTGTGGGGTGCACTGCAGACCTGTTGCACCGCGGCCTGTGCAAGCAGAGCGGGGACCTGCGGACACGTATGCTCCGGGGCCTTCCCTGGTGCTGTGTGGGACATTGACTGGATTCACCTGACAGGTGTCTGGGCAGAAAATGCCTCTTAAAGCCATGTAGCTCAGATAGGGCAGAAAAAGCACGGGGTATTATATAAGGCACCTAAACCATATCTTTTGCCTGTTTTGTTTTCTTTTCACAAGAAGTTTTGTAGTCTTGTAGAGTCTAAAGTGTGAAAAAAATGCCTGCGAGTCTCCTATACAGTTTAAAATATTGACACTCAGGATGTCAAACAGTCTGTTTGCAGTAACATACTAAGGCTTTTGTTTGATCTTGGATATGGTGTTACGCTGTGGTAACTTCAGGCTGGATGGTTTAGCTTCAGAAAGTTTAGTAATCACTTACATTGTTTTTTTTTTTTTAGTATTAAAATCAGTCAGTTTATGGAAGTGTTAATGCTGCTAATCTTTTCACGTTCTTACTGATATTTTAAGAGTTTGCTTCTGCTACCTTTCTCCTAGTGTTCCTGGAAAGAAAAGTCATATGCGTAATGGAGTTTTAAATCATGCATTAGTGTTTCCATTAGGTCAGGTGGACCACTGACCATCCTGTGTGTTCATAGATAGCAACCTTGACAAAATGATTGGGAGGAGTCAGAGGGAAAAGGGCTACTATTGTAGCCTTTCTATGAATAAGGGACTTTTCATATATCCTGCTCATGAGAGAAGGTGAACAGTGGCATGGAGAGGGAGGAGGTCAAATGATATTTCTGGAGTTACTTCAGGACTGTCATGTCAGAACCAAGAATTGCTCCAGATGCCAGCCTGGAGCTGCAATGATCGGTCTCTCCAGTATTTTGTAGTTACAAGTTGCTGCTTGCCTCTTCCTTTTCACATCAACGTCCATTAGCTTTAGTACTCATAATACTTGTTTGGAACCAATCCATGTGAAATAATCAGAATGTTTAACCAAAATGAGTGAGCTAGCCTACATCTAAAGACCTACTGAGTGCTTGGGGTTTGGTATATATGACATTTTCTTTAAGGAATCCTCCTGAATCTACTGCTAATAGGCTTAGGAATTTGGAGCTGTGAGGTAGAAGTAACATTTTTTTTTCCCAAGCAACTATTTGTGTTCACTTTATTTTGGCTTTATTTTTTTTGTCCCAGAAAACCTCAGCTTAGATGAAGCATCTGGTTCTCTGTTAAGTTTTAATTTTTTTTTTCAATTCTACAGCTGCACAAACTGAAGCTCAAAGAAACCAAGTGTCTTGCCCAAGGTCAGACTGAGTTGGTGATTGAGCCAGGAATAGAACTGAATTATGTTGGTTTTTTTTTTAAAAAAAAACCAATAACATGCAATGGGTGTAATGAGAGGTTTAGAAGAAAGTCGACAGTTTAAAATTGCTGTCAAGTTTGTCTCTTTTCCCTGTTCTTGAAAGACATCTGGCTTCAGATGACTCCGAGTTTGAAAGGCTAAGCTAGTTATGAAGTAAATCCATAATATTTAATATATGTATTAAAACAATCTCCGATAATGGCAGCCTTACAAGTGTGACTTAGGCCATTTTCAGAACATGCAATGAACCTGAGGAGCACCTTTTGGAATGTCTGCTCCTGTCTGTCTCCAGTTTCTTATGTTAATGCCAAGTTAGATCCTGGCTATGACAAACCAAGATAGGCTGAGACAACTTAGCTGTGGTTCCCTAAGTGACAGAAGTCTGGTGAACAAGGATGTATGAAATAGGAGTAGTAAAGGATAGTAAAGGATGCAGAAAGGAAGAGACGAAATAGGTGCCTGGGATGACTGAGTGCTAATTCAAGAACTGGCAGAATTTAAAATATATTTTTCCCTGTTGAAGGCCTGGATTAGCTTGAAGAACACCATGCCAAATTGCCAGTTTTAGTGACGGTGTACTAAAGGGGGTGTTTACTGCATGGAGATACAAGAACTCTGTCATTGATATTCTTCAATATGCCTGCGCCCTGAAAATTATTACTCATACAGTTAGGCTTATCCATCTGAGCAGACCTATGGACTTCTCTGAGAATCTAATAGGAACAGTCTGTAGAACTCCTAGGCAAATTTTAACTATACACTACAAGTATTTATTTTTTCCTTTTCAACACTAGATACCTTAATATATGGGAATTGTCTGCAGCAGCTAGCTTTTTCCTGCCTTCTGTCTCCTGCCGTGAGAAAGACAAGCTATTACAGGCTAGTGTGTAAGTAATGGCGTAAATGTTTATGGACGACAACCTCTGTAATCAAAGACCAGTTCTTTCAGAGCCATCTTTCTCACTGCAGCAAATTTAAGTTTTAACAATGCGACATACTGCTCTATTAAAGTGTCAGACTCCTCACTCAAAGGATTCACAAGGTCACCTGGAATCTACGGCCAATTTATGCCAGACTTTCTTGCACAAAGTGCTGTTTATGATCTCTCAGTATAACTCTCTTGGTACAGTTAATAATTCCCTGCGATGTTATTTTGCTAATGGTGTTCTGTGAAGATAGTTAAGATGTCAAAAAAATTGTATTTTCTCACCTAGGACATGGAAGCAAAAAAAATTTCTTTTTAAAAATAAGAGTACTATTTTGTCAGTGCAACAAGGAAAACTAAAAGAATCATAAAAAAAACCTTTGAGGAAAGAAGTTCCAGACAGCAAGTACCTTGGCTTTGACACTGATCATTTGCAGGGTTCTACCTGACAGTGTCTGTCCTCTGCTTTGTTTAACTGAAGTCACTCTCAGAAAGTGGTCATGATATAAAGCCTCACCCATGTCAGTCAAATCTTTGCAAGATATGATCCTAAAAATTTAGTTCCCTAAAAGAAATGTTTGAAATACAGTTAATGCATGAGCAGAATCATCGCACAGTTCTACATGTGCCTGCACATAACCTTGAAGAAACAGAGGAACAACAGAGCATATAATTCCTTGCGTTTCTGAGAAATTGGCCCAGTAAGAGATACTGAAGTCTCCTACTGGTATTACTGTCATCAAAGCCTTACGGCTGCCTCCAGCTGTATTTAGGGAAATGCATTTCAAGGTATTGGCTGGAAATGCAAACTCTAGTCATGTTCCTTTACTGATTGTTTTCCTTGTGTGTGAGTTTGTTTTGAGTTCCTGCAGGTGAGGATGAATATTGTAGAGTGTTTGGTAAATACTCAGAGTATAGAACTTCACTGCTTTGTGACTAACATAAAAGAGATGTTCTCATTGCATCTCCTTGAGAGAGTGTCTTGGGAAGGAGGAACAACAGGCATCTGAAGTCAGTGAGGCAGTGAGGTGTCTGGGCTGGAAGGTTTGTGCTAGTCTGTCTCCGTCTGGCTGTTGTGATTGCTGCGCTGCACAAGAAAGCCACTTTGGTGTTGGTTCACCAAATTGTTTTCATCTGTGCATGGTAGACATCCATTGTATAAGCAAGTTGCCTGAACCATAATGTGGCATTAAACTCACCGAGGCTTTATGGTCAGTGCACAGCTATGCAACTTGATCTTAATGCTGAATTCATCCAAAAAGCTGCCCATGAACCTATGTTTCCAGCAGATGTTTCTGCTTTTTAAGCAGAGACATTATAATCTTTTATTTGTCTTTCATTTCTTTCCATGAAAGCACAGTAGGGACTGTGTTTATCCCTGGTGATCAGATCTGCCAGGTTGCAGTCCTCCCTTAGACATAATAATTTTGCTGAACACAGAGATCTTTTCTGAAGCTGGTTTTAAAAGGGGGACAGGGGAGCAGCCTTAAAAGAATGAGTTTCCCAGGCTCACAAATTCTTAATGAGTATAAAATTGTGGATTTTAATACAATATATTGTCTTTAAGAAAGCATTGAATATGAGTTGGTTTGATACTACAGGGAGAAAGCTGGCAGATATTCAGAAACTCTCAGTCTTCGGCAACTGTAAGTGGGTCTTCAGTGGGATGATGACGATTTATTTCTGCTGGATTTTTTTTTCAGTTCTCTTTGTACTAGGTTAACTCTACAAATTTGCTGGAGTTGTTCCTGATTTACAGCAGTGTTAATGAGATTGGAGTTGGTCTATTGTCTCTGCAAAGAAGTAAATACAACACCATTAAATGAATTCATAGCCTGTAGATAACACTACTATGCAGGAAAAGTCTTAAGCTGATAATAAGGATACTTCTACTTGACAAGCACTTAGCTTTAGCCATGTAAGTACAATGTAGCAGGAGCCCATAGAACTGCAAAGCTAAGATCAAATTTTACAAAATAGGCTGAACATCTTTAAGTCCAGTTTATGCACTTACATCCAAATCTGGATTTTGAGTGTTCTGTGACAGGAGCTGGAGAGCTTCTGAAGATCTAATCACTTAATTTATATGATAAGATGGTAGTTCAGATTTGCTCAAAATCTGGTTGATTTGTGGCCAAGGAGCAGACTGGGAAAATCTAGTTCTTTTGATTAAGAAATATGTAGACAGCTAAAAACTCATTAAGTATAAATTTGTTTTTGCTTCAAGCACAACCTGGTTGCAGCACCTTTGATACCTTGGTTATACAACAGATAGTTAATTGGATTAAGTTATGGCTTTTTGTCAAGACAAATTAGTTTTAGTTAGTGTGAGATGATTCTGAATATGTGGTAATAACATGGAAAATAATGGATGTTATTGAGAGACCTTTGAAAAAATATGTGGTAAATCTCAGTAGGTCAATAGGTCAAAATACCCAAAGCTGCTGTAAACTCAGAGCTTTTACATTCACAGTCCAGCAGAGGTCCGAGAGCTGCATGAAACTCTGCAAGACAGCAAGAGTATCTGTGGCGGGGAAAAAAAAGAACAAGACACATTTAATTTTATGTTTTAGTAAGAACAGTAGCAGCAGCTAGTGTCTACCAACTAATGCAAATTAAATGATAGATTGAAGGTCTGACATAAAGCCCTGATTCAACTACTACAGTTATAACACTTGTTTTTGGGGTGACCTTATACAGCTTATACAATGTTGGATGTTGTTTCCTTCTTCAGTTTCTCAAGCTGCAGTTCCTCCCTTTTAAGGTATATTGAGAACTTCTGATGAAAACCAACAGTTTAATAATTGTGCACTAAAATGTTTTTTGTAATTACTAACATTTTAGTTCCCTTAAATAGGGCTGTATGTGTGAGAGTAGGTGTTAGTTTGCAGTTATGTCTTCCTGGGGTCATGTATAGTGTTTAGAGGTTCTTATCACCCCCGGCTTGCAGAAAATTTTCAAGAGACATCAGTATCTATGAAGGCATCTCAACTTTGTAAATCAGTTTTCACCAGTATTTAGTCCCCATCAGACACTAGTAAGAACAGCTCATCTCTAATCAGGCCAGTAGATCTTCAGCTACACCTTTCTTACAAAGTTTGCATGTCTATTATTGTATAATCCTCCTTTGTTTCAAATTTACCCTTAATATGAAGTGCCAATTTGGACTCACCTTCAGGTTTGAGTATTCTTGTCTTCTAACCCCAGCAGAGAGGTTCTGGGCTTCTGCTCAGACTGAGAAATGCTTTCACAATGGTATGGAAAGAAGACAAGCTTTGCTTCAGTTTCGTGGTCACCTCCCTGTATTGATGCATTTTGTTTTCTTCGACTCTTTCCATGTGTACATTGATCACTACCTCTTTCAGACTTTTTCTCTCTGCCTACCCCAAATCTTACCTGGAAAGCCACTGCCACTCATGATGTTTCCCTGGTGCCTAATAAGGAGTGGTGCAAAGCTGAGTTCTTTGGCAGGCGTCCTGCTCTGCTTTTGGCCATGTGCAGTGCTGCGATAATTTGGCATGGGCAGAACAGTTCAGCACTCAGCAGATGCAAAGGGGTTGAATTGCCCTGACTCACATAGAGCTACGCTGATTTACACCAACTGAAAGCCTGCATTCACCATGCTTTTCCCCCCCAATTCTATGCTAGTTCATCAGCTGAGCATGTTGCCAACTGTCTTTCATAGATGTGTAGTCACTTCTGTTAAGATAAATGTGACGATGATGTTGTATCCCATCACTGAACACTGCTGTGGATGCAAGCATTCAAAGTCATGTTAGTCAGCTTGAAACGATACACAGCATAATCAGGCAAGCTGCTTGTGAATTGAACATGTGATAAATCTTCACTGGCCCAGTAAGGAAAATAAATAACATTATGTTGTGTTTACATTTGACTGTCCTCTGTGATTGCTGTTCGCAGTGTCTCTTTTAAACTAAGTACTGAAACAAGCTTATTCAATTGGTTAGAGGGATTTTTCAGAGTGCGTGAGAATGTACATAAAAATAATAGACCGAATCTAGTCCTGACAAGTTGCTCTTTCTGTTTATACTGTATCATATACATTTAGCTTGCTAAATGTAAGCATTATTTCTTTCCTCTCAGAAGTAAATCCCATGTCCAGAAACAGGAAAAGAATTTACGGACTTCTATGGAGAAATACCTAATTGTCTTGATCTGATTTCTTCTTCCTTGGTATCAGTGTTGGGTCCATTCCATAAGGTCTTGTCTTTGCCTCACGTCTTTTGGATACTGTGGTAATGTAAGGCCTCTCACTTTCTGACTTGGTAGGTCCTTTAACACCTTATTGTGAAAGCTTTCTGAGAGACTATAGGCACTATAACAGCAAGCTCTCTGTCAGCCACTGTCCTATGAATTCATTCAAAGAGCAGAATAGATCAGTGAGACGTCTTGTTTTGTAAATAGGTTAGACTCCCTTGTGCTGTCATCTTTATATTCATTCAAAGTAATTTACAAGTTACAAGGTTTAATGGTCAGTAAAACACCTGTAGATATGAATTGGTGAAAATTATCTTTGAATTAAGAACTACACAGAACACCAAAATGTATGAGAACTCTTCTTTCTCCTTTCTTTTCTGTGTATCTTTCCTTTTTATGCCTCCTACCTGCTTTCCTTTTAAGACAGAAAGAGACCTGGGTAAAGGGCAGCTAATGGAAAAAATACTTTCAAACGACAGAATCTGTATCTAGATTCATTATTATGTTTGGTGCTCTAGAAATAGGCGAATCTAGAACTCTTAAGACCAAGTGTTGACGTGGTATGTGAGAGCTACTGTGGAGTAAGTTCATCCTTCAGCATGAGTTGAACTTAGAGCAAATTGTGATGGTGCAAAGCATCGCTGCTGAAGAGTTGATACGAATTTAGAGCCTCTCCCTCCTGACTAAATGGCAGTAAAATAATTGTATCTCCTGGAATGAATAGTGTGCTGTTGCACCAGATTTGAAAAAAAGCCAAAAATGCTATTCCTGCATCTGACTACAACTTGTTTACTTCCTTCCGTAGAATCCATAGTTAGTTTTAAAACATCAGGCTGTGAAAATGAAATATTGCTATTTGAGTGTGCTGATGTGTACCCTAGCATATGTTTAACACCTGTGGTGATAAGTCCCCGTGTATTAGGGACGGCAGATAAGTATGACATTCTAGCTCACGCAGTATGATTACTTTCTGATGTTGTGACATTAGAATCCAGGATGTTATAACCTTAAAAGCCAGGATGCTGTGGACTTTTTTCCCCTCTCTACGATCTTCATTCTACAGAATTATACTCAGTATTCATAAATGTGGTGTATAGTGCTGTTTAACTCAGTACCACACTGGCTTTTGTCAGAACATTTAGTATTTAGTAACCTATTGCTATATCCAGTTGCTTGTGACAGTCTGAATGTGAATTTGCAAAACTGTTTAGGTGCAAAGGTTATAATTTACAGCAGATTTGTAACGCGTCTGCTTTAGGACTTGGGTTCTAAATGCAGTTCCCAAATGCTGCAACTAAATTACTCAGCACTTGATAGAATACTGCATCCAGTTTTGGACCGCTTAATACAAGAAGGGCATTGACTAACCAGATTATGTTCAGGAGAGGATCACTAGGATGTCTGGAGGGGCTGGACATATGTCCTGTGAGAAGAAGCTGAGGCAACTAGGCTTTTTCAGCCTGGAGAAGAGAGAGCTTCAGGAGGACCTAACAGCAGCCTTCCTGTACTCAGGAGGAAGTTATATATTAGGAAAAAAATTTTTACAATGCGAGTTGTAGAACACTGGAACAGGTTGCCCAGAGAGGTGGTGGAAGCCCCATCCCTGGAAACGTTCAAGGGCAGGTTGGATGAGACTCTGAGCAACCTGATCTAGTCGGGGATGTCCCTGCTCCTTGCAGGGGGGTTGGACTAGGTGACCTTTGAAGGTCCCTTCCAACCCTAACCATTCTATGATTCTGTAAGGGAGACGGAGACAGGCTGTTTACAGTGGTGCATAGTGAGAGGAAGAGACAGTGGGCATGAGTTGAAACGTGAGTCTCAACAAGAGAGGTTCAGACTAGATACAAGAAAAACTTTTACCTCATGGAGGATAGTGAAGCAGCGGGACAAGTTGCCTGCAAGTCTCCATCCTTGCAGGTTTGCAAGCCTCAACTGAATAGAGCCTTTGAGCCACCTGGTCTGCTTTTGCAGCTGATACAGCTTTGAGCAGGAGGTTGAACTAATCCCTTCCAACCTGATTTACCCCATGACCCTATGCATTTTGGATGATAATTAGTGGTTGTCCTGAGAAAAATAGTCCAAAAAAGGCTTGTAGACTTCTAATAAAGTCAAAGAATTTATAGGCAAGTGATGCTGATGTTTTATTTTCTTAGGATCAAGCAAAATGCTGGATAAGTTTGGAACAATTCTTAATGACTTTGATTATTTTTTTCCAATACCTGTTTCGAAACTGTCCCAGTAGGAGAAACAGACCAATTAAAAGCATATTTATCTCACCTAGTTGGTAAAAAAGTATGTTGTCTTATTAACATATCCAATTCTTTCTGCTAGTATAGGTCACCTACAGTCCAGCAGCCCAAGATACAAATTCAACTTCATAGCAGATGTGGTGGAAAAGATTGCACCTGCAGTTGTGCACATTGAACTTTTCCTCAGGTAATACTTTTTTTTTTTTATTTTAATTGCATTGTTTAACAAAGGTTTACAAAGGTTTTCCAGTGTACTATCACTTTGAATTTTTGTAGTTCACAAAATACTCTGATACATAACTCAGAGACTTATTTTTCCAGAGAACCACCCATTTGTGTGTTTTGTTCCTGTTTAGTAGACATATTTTATTTGGCTTATAGTCTTTACAGTGCTTTACAATACACATTGTCTTCCATAAAATAAGTTTATCTCATCTTTGGAGGTCTCTTCAGCCTTCACTAAAATGTGTTGCTTGTTGGATTATGTTTATTGTCTCAGTTTAAAAAAAGCAAGTCCAGGAAGTAGGCTGGGTAAACATAGCTCCTTGTTGCTTGTTCCACTTTGAAGGAAAGGTGGTTTTATTTTGGCAGGGAGAACATAAAGAGGTAGCATGTTGACCAGATGTAACCTGTCTAAACACAGAAATGATTTCTGATAGGAAAAAAATGTACTAAATTTGCTGACCAAAACATATCAATATTCAGTGTACTGAAGCTGGAGCTGAGGAGGGAAGTTTAACATTGAGTGCTGAAAACAACCTGGGAGGCAGGTTTAACGTTGAGTGCTCAAACCAACCTGCTGTCAGAACAAATTATTACAAATATTATATGTACTCCATTACCTGAAGGCCTTTCTGCTTGGGCTCCTTTAATTTTACATAGGCGTAAGAATTTCTTGGAGAATTTTTATAGGCTTTCTTAGGATGCAAAATCAAGATAATCAGATTTTCTGAGACGTAGCTTTATGCACGTGATGATTGGTCTTTTGAGAGAGCATTGCAGTTGAAGATGTTTAAGATCTTTGCATATGTAGTTAAGATTGTTTGTTCTTTCCCCTATAAGTAAATGTTTGTCCAGCAGCCTGCTGGGCACTAATTGTGATACTGCCTTCTGCCTGGGATTGGCTCCAATTCTTTACTACTGAATAGCCCAGAACTTTCAAACAATTTCCTAATAAGGACCACATTTGGAAAAAAGAAGAATTTGTGGACCTTTTCTCATCTTCTACTGACCAGGCACTTTCTGTTCCCCTAGCTAAACTAAGGTCATTACAGCAATTGTTCATAAAGAAAAGTCATAATACTTTATACAGTTTATAAAGGCTTTTAATTGTCTGTATTGTAGCAAATGTTGTTTCCCACCAAATTTTACCCATTGTTAGTAGTTTTCATTTCTTTTCTTTCTTTCATAGTCCCAGTCCTTTCAGTTTCCACACATGATTTTTCCTGCTGGTCTGCACTTGGGCTTCATAATTCCCTGAGACATCGCCTCTTCCTTTACTCCTCTGTTTAGCTGCAATTTTCCTTCTTCCCTTTTTCCTACTAGAGGATCAGTTCATTTTTCAGCCCTACTATTTCCTGTCATTTTTTTCCCATATAGAAGCAGCAGCTGGTAGGATGGGATGGACTCCTTCTCCTTCCATTTTTGTCACCTAGCCTCTGTGCAAGGAAGCCTATAAAGACAGAATTGGAAACCAAAGGAAAAGGACCCTGCGGGTTGTCTGAAAAGCTCTGTTTCTATCTCCCTGATTGACTCAAAGTAGTCACAATGTTCAGAAAAGGATCCTTTCTTTGTCGTTTTTCAAAATTTAATTTTCATGAGGATTGTAACATTGGCCATCAAATGCTTTGTTATTTCTTATGATGAAAGACGGTAAATGATTTCCAATGTAACCTTCTCTAAGTTACGCTTCCCTTATGAGTTGTAATTACTTGATTTCTGTACAGGCACCCACTCTTTGGTCGAAATGTCCCGCTTTCCAGTGGATCTGGGTTTATTATGTCTGATTCTGGTTTAATTGTGACCAATGCCCACGTGGTGTCAAGCACCAATGCTATATCAGGGAGACAGCAATTGAAAGTGCAGCTACAGAATGGAGATACCTATGAAGCAACCATCAAAGACATTGACAAGAAATCAGACATTGCAACAATCAAGATTCACCCTAAGGTGAGCGGCAGAAACAGATGAATTAATTTGGGAACTATATTTCAGTTGCGTTTAGCACAGAGTGATTGGCTGAAACATATGTTTAGAGCTTCTTTGGAAGTGTATCACAATGCACTGAACAAACTGTTTCTCTAGGCCTGGAAATTTTTCCTATCTTAGGATTGATTTACTTTATCTTTTGTGCTAGGAACTGCTAAAAAAGAAGAAAAAAAAATGCAGCTCAATTAATATCTGGCCAGATTCTGCTATCTTTACCTGAAGAGCCAGGCTATTTTGTGTAATCCTTCTAGCTTTGTGCCAATACATGGACTACTAGGTGGTCCATAGTGTAGGGTAAGTGGCAGGCTGGTCAGTAGCTGGTTTGTATGCTATTTCTAGGAGGAAGTAGGAACAGTCTGCTGGAAAACAGGGAAATCTGTTTCAGAATCTTGCTGGCTTTTATTTCTGGATGAAATTGAAAGGTACTGCTGCTAGCAGATTGTTTCTCAAGACAGTTTAAAGCAATAACACCCTGCAGTGTACTAATTTTACCTGGCATAAGTTTTGGGTACATGACAGTGAGTGGCTCTTTCATTAATGTAATTAAAAGTGTATGTTCCTAACTTCTTGCTAGTTTTTCATCTTTCCAATCAGGTTATTTTCAGATATAAACAAATGTGGTTTTTTTTTCTTTCTTTCTGTGTTTATTTAAGAAAAAACTACCAGTATTGTTACTGGGACACTCTGCTGATCTGAGGCCAGGAGAATTTGTGGTGGCGATTGGAAGTCCATTTGCCTTACAGAACACTGTGACAACAGGTATTGTCAGCACTGCTCAGCGAGATGGCAAAGAACTTGGCCTGCGGGATTCAGATATGGATTACATTCAGACAGATGCTATTATCAATGTAAGTACTAGGTATGTGAGGAGCTGAGCTTTACAGTCCTGTGACCTTTAAATCCCCACCTATTCAGCAGGGAAGTCTGTGCTCTGAAAAGTGAATCCACGAAGCAAAAGAAACTTTGTTTAAAATCAGTGATAGGCTCTTCTTTTTATAAAATACTATGCAGTGTCTGTAAGCTGTGTTCAGGCATTAGTGTTGTGAAAGGTACGTTAAATAAAACTGCCCTCTTTGGGGTTGTCTAGGTAGATGTTACATATGACAGACCCTTCTCATTCTGTAGATCTTGTACAGTACTACATGGTGTATAGACCAGCAGTAAATCAATACATTTCTCTCTTTGATTGTTCAGCTGATCTGGCCAAGCAAGCTGTAGAATAGAGCCAAAGTTTCTTTCATCTCCATGCATTAGAACCAGATGGAGTTGTTAAGTTGGTGATATCTGCTTGAATTTAATGATGGGACACCCAAATAAGAACCTAAGTTGAGAGCTGGATTTTTTGTTGTTGTTCTTATAGACTCATAGAACAGTTAGGGTTGGAAGGGACCTTTAAAGGTCATCTAGTCCAACCTCCCTGCAAGGAGCAGGGACTTCTTGTTTTCCCTTTGCATATCACATACTCCAGTAAGAATCTAGATGTAAGATAACGTAAGCATGTTGTATAGAAATACATGAAAATAATATCCCTTCAGAGCAGCTTGGAAGGATCGAAAGAGCTTAAGTTCTTGGGTGGGTATATAACTTACAGTGATTCTAAAAAGAGCACTGCACATGTATCTGAGGTAGAAAATGGCCTGAAATTTTACAACTTAAATCTGTTTTAGGTTGAAAGGAAAATATTTTCAGCATTTATTTTCTGGACCTCAGTGTCAAATTTGACACAACCAGTCATAACGCTTAGCGTTTTACATGTGCAAAGTGCTTCACAAATGCTTATCATCACGGACTTGTCAAGAGAAGTTGTGTGGAAAAAAAAGAGAGCAATTACTTTTTATGCTAAGATATAACATAAAAGTGAGCTTTTTCAAAAATCTTCTATATGATCCAGGAGCTGAACCTCTTAAGACATTTAATTGGAATTACTTTCTTCAGTTGTGAGAGCAGAATGAGGAAAACTTACACAAAATGAGTTACTTGGGAGCACACTTTGAATTGGTGGTAGAGACAGAATTAGAACATGAGATTCTTGACTTCACGCCTATACACATTCCTCAAGATCAGACTGCTTCCTTGTATATACTTAGTTATTCACTGCCCTCAAAAGCTAATGAGCAAGTTTAGACAAAGATAGCAGAGTGTGTCAGATAGTGCTAGATCAAATGGAATAGTGATGGCAGAGGAGGTAAGGAAAACGACAATATATTTGATCTGCTTTGCCGTCTGAGACAACAAAGTATGAAGATAGTCCCTGGCATAGGGATGCTTTGTGCTTAGCTAATGTGCTAGTTTTCTCCTGAGAATGGGAGGAGTTTGAGAGCTGGTCTATTCAGAGCATTCCTGTGGCTCAGCCAAGACTTGCCTGCAGGAATGTGCATGCAGCTGCCTTCTGAGAAATGCTAGAACAGCAGGAACATGGAGCAGGAGAAAAAAGGGCTGTACGTTCCTAAGTTGAGCTATACTGCATGTGCTGAAGTTCTTTTATTATCGCATTCTTCAAGCAGAGGACAAGTGAATGAAAGAAAATGTGCTGAGGAAGGTTGAAAAATCTTGGTTTCTTTGTGTCAGTCAGAAACAAAAATCAAGTGTGTTGCCTCTGATCACTGAAAAGGTACAATGTAAGAAACTGATCTCTTTAACTCAAACTTTGAAGCTGTTTTAAAAACTTCGATGTCTGTTTTATTCTCCCGAGAATCTATAAGGTTTGCCCAGTACTATTGAAGTGTAAACAGTTTATTTGGCTCATGTTGCTGTCATGCATCACTTAGCTCGTGTTTATTTTGAGTGGTAATTCGCAGCTCTTGGCTGTTCAGTAGACCTGCTTGAAAACTCTGACCTCACTCAGAAACAAACTTGTTGAGCCAGCATGAAGATGGACAACAAACTTCTCCAGCTCTCATTTCCTGTAGTCTTGTTGGATGTTTCCTTTGAAGGCCATTAGGTATTAGGCAATTTCAGACTGCTCAGAGCTGCTATATGCCCTCCCTAGAGAGGGCTGCATGTCTGTGGTTACTAAATCAATCCTTACATGGTACCTCCCTCATAGCGATATGCTGCGATTAGACATGTAAAAGCACTGTGTTCTTGTCTGGTGGAGAATAAGAGAGACCAACAGTGTTACAAACCAAAGTGATGAATAAAACTCCCTAAGAACTGTATCTGCACCTCACTGAAATATAACTTTAAATAGCGAGATTAATTATTTCAAAATTTTGTTCTGACAGTCTTTAGAAGAATCAAAATACTTGTTTTAACTATTTAATGATTCCTCTTAAACTTAGAGTAGCTGTTTGGAGTGTTAAGTTACTGCTCCTAAATTAAGGCCTATTTCTGAAAAGAAAAATCTAATCATAAGAGGTGTGAATGGGTAGGGTAAGACCTACCTGTAATCTTCTATGATTAATGTTGTTTACTTCAGTGCTGCGTAAGAAATGACCTGCTCTCTTTCATTTTCTTACAAACAAAATACTGTTTGATGTGAAAATTGCATTTCCTACAGTGAAGCATGAATTTATTGTTCCCTTATGTAATTTTTACAGTACGGCAACTCTGGAGGACCTCTAGTTAATTTGGTAAGTTCAGGGGACTTGGTTTTGGTTTTGTTTTTGTTTTTTTTTTTTCCCAAGAGCTAGTTTGGAATAAATGGGAGAATATTTTTTTAAAAGATTTATAGGTCCTACCAGCTTCCAGTCATTCCAGCTACTGGTAGGCAGACACCCTGAAGCTATCACAAACTATGCCAATTAGACTCAGTTCATACACCATTGAAAAACACTTCCCCATAGAGCAGAGGAAATTTCATACAGCAGTTGGGAAAATGGGATCTACTAGGAGCTCATCACACTATAAAACCTGGGATGCAGGGCAAAGCTGGGACCTGGTTAATTCATACAACTGATCTTAAAGTAGCTTTCTTTAAAGCAGCACTGATTGGGCAGGTTGGTGAGTGGTGGCTGTGGTGGTAGTAGTGACTCCACTGCTCGCTCAGTGGAGGGAGTCTCTTGCAGAGTGGTGGGATGGACCTTGGATGAACAAACTGTACTGTAATCTCTCTGGCCCTCACAGTTAAATGTGAGAGGGATTATAAATCAGAGTCCAGATCCTTCCTTACAAGTAATGTTTATTTCTTGAGTGATTACAACACTCTGACATTTCTTACCAGGAAATGCTAGGCAGTGAGCTGACCCCTGTCACTTAGAAGCAAATTAATTGGGTGCTGTCTCCCAACAGGATGGTGAAGTGATTGGGATTAACACCTTGAAGGTCACAGCTGGAATTTCTTTTGCTATTCCTTCAGACCGCATCACTCAGTTTCTCACAGAGTCACATGACAAACAAAGTAAAGGTAAGGTCTGCAAGAAACAGTGACGTCTTCCAATTATTATCCTGATCTGTCAGTGAACTGCCAAAAGACATGGGTCTAGGATCCTGTTACTGAAAGGAGCAGCATTATTTAAAGTATAGAACACCATAGACTTGGAAATAGAAAACAACTTCACAGAAGTGGGAAAGACGTTTTATTACTCAAACCCCAAGAGCAGACAGTATCTTTATAAATCTGGGAAAAAGGCCTCTGAGGATAGTGAAGGCACAGATAAGTCATTACAGTCTCAAATAATCTTGAAAACAGATCGTCATCCTCCTCTTTCACATATTGTCCAAGCAAAAAGGAGATTAAGGGGTACTGTAGAGAATAAGGTAGAAACTTTTTAAAACATATGTCCACGGATGGATTGTAGTGTGTGCACTATCCATGGATAATCTTTATTTTGCCATGGTTATCTGTGTCAGTGCTATATAACTGAATACTGTGGTAGACTCTCAGACCCTGGTGGAAAAAGAGCTGTGTGCTAGTTCCTAAAGAAATATATGGGGAAGTGAGGGAGAGACAGAAAAAAAAGACAGACCTCTGCACCAAAGAGCACATAAATGTAAATATATCAGTAACTGACAACTGCAGTACGCTGAACTTTTTTGTGTGTGCCTGCCTTGTATCTGTCATACTGTACTGGATGTTGTACTATGTGCTACACAGCCAAGGCTGATCTAGTAATGCTTCATCCAGGCCAAACCTTCCTTTCTCTTTTTCTTGCCAATGTATCTGTCCACACCCTACTCATCTTGTATCATGACTGTTGGCTGCCACTTCTCTTGAATCTTTTTGATATTAATCTTTTCTTCTGAGTTTATCGAGTTGCTGATGCCAGGGTTGTTTCCCTACACGGTTGTCCTCTCATTGTTCTCTCAGATACTGTTATTTCAGAAACTTCCCTTAGTTAGAGGTTTTAAAGTTAGGCGTCTGCTCTTATATTTGAGACTATCACAATTCTGATGGATGCCCTCATCTGTGTTTTGCTGAATTGCCCAAATTAAATTGTTTACACTTGTTGCAGAGCGGGGGCAGGAAGTTGATGAAAAAAGTTGTTAATTATGTGCTGAATAGTACATTTCAAAGTAGCTGCCATAATTTTGTTTCAGCTAACAAGTCAAAAAACCTATTTATTCACCCAGGTTACTAACTGTTTGTCAGCTTCTGAGAGAAGCAGGTCTGTATCGTTGGTGATGTTACCCTTCAGAACCAGCCTGCTAATCTCAAACGAGGGAGGAGTGAATGCTCACCCTGCAGTTGTGGCTCTGGAGGCGTGAACGCCAGCCTTGTGCGGAAAGCCCACCATCTGCCAGCGGGTTCCTGGTAACTGAGGCTGGAAAGTTAGTGGACGCTAGAGATGCCACCACTGAAATCAGCCACCTTGCTACTTCAGGCACCTTTGCCTCCAGAGAATGATGAACCCACTGAGCCCAGATAGAGGGCCTGGGGATAACTTTGCCTATGGAACCCTAAGAAGAAAAAACAATGAAAGATTCAAGTTTATTTTGTGATTGTAACGTACTGTCTGATTTTTTTTTTTTTCATCATTCTCATTATCCTCTAATTAAAGGAAGAAGATTCACACTTACTCTTAGCATCAGTGTGACTGTCACTGCTTGGCATACCGTAGGCACGGGCAGGTTTTGTGGTTTGTTTTTTTTTTAAATTTTTAATTTTTTTTTTTGCTTTTGTTTGTCTGAAGTACCTCGTATGTTTGCTGCAGGCAGAAGAACAGTAATTTAAAGCCCTTGATGCACAGAGAAAGAGAATTCCTAGGAGATATTTGCACCATAATTGAGACTTAGTTTGCATTTTTTAGGCCTTTAGTAATAGTTTTCAGGTTTGTTGTATAGGCGTTATTTCATGACATAAGAAATTTATGTAAGCAGAATTTTTGGGATTTTTTTTATCATGTTTTCTTTTGCTCTGGTTACATTTCAGTAGTTTCAGTGGGATCCGCCCTTATGGTACAGTTAGGTCATAGAAATAAGTTTAAGGGTATTACTCTGCTCTGAATATCATATTGCCTGAAGATTATAAAATTCCCTTAGGAAACCGCTCTTTCCAGATTTACTCTGGCATATAGGAGATACTCAGAATATTGTTTAATAAGCTTGACCTTAGGCTTTTAAATCTCAGTTGATCAGATAACTACCAGTTTTATATAGAAGGCATATATTTTTAAGTCCTGTTCGTTGTACATAACTGCAAATGTATGATCTACTGAAATACAGGAGCAGAGAGGGGGAAAAAGGAGAGGATGGCATTTGAATTAATCATTTGCACTAATTATTATCTCAACATTCTGTATTACCTAATGCATGGGTAATACATAATAATACCTAATGTATTTTTGACCAAAGATTTACAACACTTTGCATAGAGGTATTTATCTGTTGAATGGTCTGAAAGCCTTTGCTCATTTTGAATTTGTTTGTAATAATGTTAACCTCCTTTTATACTTAGGAATTACTAAGCTCGTGCATGAAGTTAAGTATCTCCATCTATATCTCTTTTAACCATCTGTGTGTTCTGTTTTTACCTCTGGAAGTTATCTGTATGCTTAAGCATTAATCAATTTTTTTTACTTCGCTGTCTTTATTAGTGTCCCATAGGAATTTCTCAGTTTCAGTCTTGGCTTTGCCATCTATTCCTAGTTTACAGATCAGCAGAACATAAAACTAGGAAGTGTTCAAACATAGGATGGAAGACAGTAAGTTAGCAATTTCACAAAATACTATAGAGAAAATCCAGCCTAAGAGGTCAGCCTGGCCTCTCATACAGTGTTAGCAGAAAAGTGAATAAACCTTGTTTCATATGAGCAAGGAGAGATGGGGGGGAGTTCTGCATTGGCCACATCCAACAAGTCATTTATATGAATCCTCATTTACATCCCCAGAACACTTTATTAGTCGTGTTGAAACTCTGTGCTTACCTATGTATTTGTATGATCATTACTGATAATTATTGCCAATAGTCATGAGGGTTGCTTAGGGGGCTTTCTGAGTATACATTCAGACTACTGATTAAATTCAGCTCTGCAATTTTTATGGAAGGTATGCTGCACATAATTCAGCATTATAGACTCGAGCTGTTTTCATAGTTTCTGTTTGGCAGTGGAATATCTTTCTTAAATGCTTTCAGGACTGCTCATGCAATCTGCAAGACGATCTAAGTGCAAACGGAGTGAGCAGAGAAGTAGGAGTTTTGCCTGCCGCTTGAATAAAAAGTGCAGGATTCATTTCTTCACTCGGAGATCTTGGTGATATCCTGGCCCCACTGAAATCGACTGCAATGGGGATACTCATGTGCCAGAGTTACTCATGCCCATGAGAGTTTGAGTACCTGACCCATTAATTTGGATTTATCAGTTCTTTTTGCCACAGTTTATAAGTCATAAACACTTATGCCTTCAGCCTGTGTTTATCTGTCTGGTTTGTATTTCTGTTGTTACCAGCATCAATAAAAAAAGAAAAATTTAACAGTAAAGCAAATGTTTTCCTTACTGTGGAACAGAAACCTCTGTAGACAGTGAACTGCTTCTAGATATTTGGGGTTAGCTGCTTGTGACTTTCTATTAACAGAAAACAGATTTAAGTTTAAACCAATGGTTGAGACTGGATTGCTTGACATTGTACCCTGGAATCAGTGTTTAATCTGGCCTGGTGTTTACAAAAACAAAATGTGATTTGAATATCTCTCTCTGCTGTGCTGTGCTCCGGCTTTAAGCCACGATGGTTTCACATTTGTTCAACTTGATTGTTCCAACATGTTAGCCTTCTTTTAACCGCTGCTGGGACTTCACCGTGGTGACGTGCTTCTTAGATTTACAATCTCACTTTATTCCAGTTCTCTTAATTATTTTTTCTTCTGCCTCATGATTGCACAGATTGACAGGTTTTGAGACTTTTTATTCACAGAGCAGATATAATATAGCAGTGGTAGTTCCAGGTGCCACATACTATTCTGCCAATGTGACTCAACCCTGACGTCAAAATGCCTATCCTTTGGGATGATAAAACACTACAGCTGGTTGTCTGTGCCTGTTCAGTCTCTGCTGATACTTCTAATAAACTGGACAATTATATTCCCTCTAACCATTGCTGATGAAAAATTTGTTTTTTGTTTAAGATGTTTGATTGGGTTAAAATTTTATGAAATAGACTTTTGCAAAAGAAAAGGCCTGCGGTTTCTTTACCTGTATTCTGACATACGAAATGGCTGGGGGTGGGAAGAGGAGGAATCCAGACTCTGATTCTAAAATAATCCGTAGCTCATAGCTATTAGTTTTACTTTATACAGTAGGCTGCTACTCTTAAAGTATGAACTGCTATTTGCAGTGTGTCAGACTTATTGAGGAGAGAGGGCTGAAGGCCATTCTGAATTTCAATGCATGAACAGGGGTGAAATAGTACCCCAAACTGCCCTAAGAGGAAGGTGGAATGAGACTTTTAGTTGTGAATAAGTCTTTAGTTACCAGATTGATTTTTTTTTTTTTTTTTTTGCTCCCAAAGTCTTATTTTACGTGTACCATTAGCCACTGGGTAAATAATTCCCTTTTAGATCGGCATCATTTCTGCTGTGGTTTTTCATTCTTGCACAGTCTTCTCCTTGCTGTTTTGTTTCTTCCAGATCAATTATTTTTGTCCCTTCTATCATTTTCTGTTTTCTTTCATGTAAACATTTCTAAGTCAGCCCCCAAAATATGCCTTGTGTCTCTGCACATTTCCGCATCACAGAGGTGATGACCAGGCAAACTGTTTAATGCAACAGTAAGCTGTCACCAGAGAGTCTGTCATCTTTGTGTCTCTTTGGTTTGACAGCAGACTTGTGAAAACGACTTCCATCATTTCACTGTCCACAGTGCAAGGGTGGGTGGATTATTTTCAGGTGGGAGAGTTATCAAGTTTGTATATTATTAAAAAGTGAACGCTTACATTTATGCCGTATAGACTAGAGAAGCACTGTGAGAGCATTAGTTCATGGCTGTGCCCAAAGCTTTTGAGTAATTGGACTTTAATTTTGAGTCATTGGACTTCTTCATGACTATCTTACTACAGCTGATTTTGATCTCATTAGTTTCACTTTAAAATACAGGAAAGCCAGAACATTTCAGGGGAAAGCAGGGATGACAGTTACAGATGTAAAATTGTTCAGAGTGTAGTAAATCCAATGTTTAGTAGTCAACATTTTCACTGACACTAATGGCAATATTGGACACGCGTAAGATTCAGGACTAATTCCTTTACTTGGGACTGCTTTTCTTGGAAAGAATAAGAGTTCGAGGAGACTCTGTACATCTCTCTTTCAGACTTCTTCCTCACATTAGAACATGGAGAAGCTCAAATAAATTGTGAAGTAGTTATGCTGGAACAAGTCAGGGGAAATACTGTTTCACACCGGATATAGCTAACTACTGAAGCACTCACTTCAGGAAGTCATCAAACTGTTGTTTTTTTATAAGACAGCTGTGCAATATCATGACTACTAAAAGCCAACTACAGAAATGTGGTACTGTTCCTAAAGCAGTAGATTTTCACCATTTAAAATTCTGCAGAGTCCTGGCTAAGGTCGATGTTGTTTTTAAAACTTGCATTTCATTCTTTGAGGTAGAAATAACAAGCCATTTGCATTAGAATCAGTGGGAATCTTGTGGTTGTCCTTTCTATGAAAGGTGGAAATTTTAACTTCTTTAAATATCATGTCTACATTTTGATGAGAACACTCTATGATTAAATTGTCTTGACCAGTTTCAGATGAAATGATGGTTATGAAATTTTCCATTTACTGAAGTCATGTGATACTAGATCACAGAAATATTCCTGAATTTCCTGAAGGAAAACTCTTCTGCAGTGTAAATGAGCTTCTCTCTTACCCTCACTTGCAGGAAGAGGGATTATTATTCTGTACACACGAAGGCTAGTGAAAAATAAAAAGTTAACTCAGTGTAAATGTGTATGATTTCTATTTAGTTTTGTTAAAAGCTGATACATCCTGTTTTAATTGACAGGTATTTTGGGTCATCAAAGTAGTTATTTTTGTTGGTGTTTGCCTGCATTTCTTAAATATCCTCTGTGCTATTTTCAGATGGGAAGAAACGTTTCATTGGCATCAGAATGCTGACAATAACACCTGCGTAAGTATCTTAGAAAGGTAATCTGATCAAGCATACAAAATATGGTCAGTAGCTGTTCAGAACTTCAACATTCAACTTTCATTACAGATCTCCAGACAATCCAGAAGTGTGCATTAGCTTCTACGAAATCTGTAAACATTTTAATGATACTGGTGAAATGTGTGTTCTGAGACCTGAAAAATCAATGACAGTCATTCTCTAAATACTGCTAACAGTGGATGCGCTGTTGTCAGCTGAGGGAAATTAGGAAGAGCCTGAATACTGGTTTTGGTTCTTGACAAGGATGTCTGGAGTTACACTAAGTTTCAGGTGATATTTAAACAAACTGCTACTTTCAGGTGACCATGAGTGCCAATGACAGATCAGCTGACTGAGGGTTTGGCGGTAGTTTTATCAGTGCCAGTGGAGGCCATATGTGAGATTTGGTGCCCAACCATTAACTGAAAAGAAAGTAGTTGTTAAAGTGCAGAACTAAAGCTTCATGCCTCCACGTTAAAAAAGCCAGAGTATGGACACCCTCCTCCAGTTCTTGACTGTCCTTTCTCTGTCACGTTGCTTTGTTCTTGCTGTCACCCGGATATATTCAGGGATAACAAATGAGGGCTCCTACACTTATGTTCTTTCCCAGCAGTAGGCACGTTTCCAATGTGGCAGTAAACTACAAAATTAAACAAGACAGTTTCCAGCTGAGGTTGTAGTAAAGCCGTCTTTGTTTATTGAGTTACACTCTTGCAATTCTCCCCAAAGGGTGAGGTCCTCAGCTGGAAGGAATCGGTGTAATGGCATTAACATCTCTGGGCCACCACCAGTGGAGAGAAACTCAGAATGTTTCTCTGCATAATTGTGAAGTGAGCATGATGTGAGATTTTAGTGCTTTCGTGGCATCTGATGAATGAAGCAATGTAAGTTTTCTCTAGGCCTGTTTTCAGGAAAAGACAACTTCCCTTGGTGTGTTTGCTTTAATCATTTATTTGTTAGCTTCCTCAATACAAAACCAAATGAAGTGAAGCTGTGTGCAGCCATTTGGCTTGTTTTCCATCTGAGGGACCCCAGGTTTTCATGGCGGACAGCAGAGTAGTCCATCATTAATTTAAAACTCATTCTTTCTTCAAATGGGTTTTAACCCGACTATACACAGACATGAAATGATGTCATCTCCTCTGAAATGAGAGGATGTTTTTAGAGTCTCTATATTGCAGCTGTTTCCTGTCTTCTTTCTTTAAAAAAGGATGCACAAATAAGTCCTCAAGAAAACTTGAGGAAGCTGAAGTTTCCTTGTAAAACTCACACATTTCTGATCTACCTGATGATTGAAGTTATCAAAAGCAGTATTGTTCTAGATAAAGACAAATTAAGAATGACTTGCAAAATGAAAGAAGCAAAATTGTTCGCAAATTTCTGCCCCATCACCAGAAGTAATTCTTTGGGGCAGGAATATCTTTTTTCCCTATACAGCACCTAGGACAGAGAGTACTCCTGTCCCTGTCCTCTGAGAGCCCCTGTCCCTGTGCATTTCTACAGTGCCCTCTGCTCTCCTGCTACAAATAGCAAAAGTCAGGTTCTTGCAGGAGATGTATGAAACCATTAAATATAGCATGCTTTCCACAGGTAAGTAGTTTTGACTCTCTTAAAATCTATGTTACTTGTTTTAGTCCAAGTTCAAATTCCCTACATTCACATCACAAGAACAAGGGGCTAACTATTAACGGTTAAGTCATTTACTTTGATCACTAAAAATTTGAGAATAAATAAATAATAATTTTTGAATGCTACCGCTTTTGTAGTGGAATCAAATGCTATGTAATCTTGTTCTTCTAGCTTGGTGGAAGAACTGAAACACAATAATGCTGATTTCCCTGATGTCAGAAGTGGAATTTATGTACATGAAGTTGTTCCAAACTCACCTTCTCATAGGTATGTAGAGCACATTATTTTCTTCACCATAAATAAACCTCCAAATATATGCTATGAGGTTATATTTCTATTTCTATTCAAGTACTTCCTCATACCAGTCTTGATTTGTATTTAAACAATTAAAAATTGTGCCTTTAGGTTAAAAAAAAAGTTAAAATATTTGTATTAAGATTCTGCTCACATCTACAAAAGTGAAATATTTCAATATCAGAACTTTAAAAAATGACATTATGAAACACTAATGGTGTGCAAGTTTAAAGAACACCCAAATACAATGAACCAAATTTTGTTTTTGAAAAGTATGTTGAATATTAATAAGCAGGAAACAGGATAGCATTCACATAAGACACTATCAGAGCTATTATCTGAGACAATGCTTTATCTTAGAGGAAGAGACTATTTTACAGAGCACTTGGAAAATAAAGAATACACTTCTTAATTCTTAAAGTAATTTTTAGAAAATGCAAAGGTGATAAAAGCAGCTATTCTGGATTATGTTTGAACAGCAAGAGGGAAATAATTTACCTCTAGTTCAGTTGGTATGCTTAGCTTGTCTTGAAATTTTGAGAGTGGTTTAATCTCCAGTGCTTGAAATGCATACTGGAGAGATAAACGCACGTTCTTGCAAATGGACAGAGTGGAGTGTGTCAGCCGTGGCTAAAAGTATTTTCTATTTCTCCATTGCTGTAGTTTTGTGGAAGACAAAGAGAAAGCTAGACCACTCTTACTGTAGATGTGTTTTTGCTGTTTTAGAAGAAAATCCTCAATGAAATAATGCAAGCCTGATTTTGCATTTGGCAAGTACTGCTGATTATTCTTTCCTAGTCAGAAGGGCAGAATTTCCCTTCGATGGAAACTAAAACAAGTAAAAATTGATCACATCAGCCAAAGCGGTGGTGAATAGTCTGTACTTTTTCTCAGCATAGAATGCATACTTAACTGCCTTTTTCTTCTTATATTTGTAGAGGAGGGATCCAAGATGGAGATATTATTGTTAAAGTCAATGGGCGTCCTTTGTTGACTTCCAGTGACCTGCAAGAGGCTGTGATGAATGAATCACCTCTACTACTTGAAGTTCGAAGAGGAAATGATGACTTGCTATTTAACATTGAGCCTGAAGTTGTCATGTAAATAGAATTGAGGAAGCGCTCACCATAATTAAACTCACTTATTCTGGAACACTAGATACCTCCTTTACAGCTACAGTAATTATACTTCCTGTTGACTAATGACAAGGTGGACTAACTTAATTGCCTGAGCCATTTCTGTACATAGTAGCTAGAGTGAATTCAGTTATGCCATTTATAGATTTAATTTTCGAAGAAATTTAAGAACTGTGCTCTGGGAGGGGGGAGGGGGAGTAAAACAAATTTTTGGGGAGCTGGTAAAAATGAGGTCCACTTCCAGTTCCTGCAGGTTCAGAGCAGATTCAGTTCTGCATTTTGAAAGACCAAAATACTACTGGAAGTGAGGAAGCATGCCAAAAGGGGCAATTATTGTTAAACTACAATCATGGCTGCAGCAGAGCCAAGCTATTGCAATGCACAATTGAGCTTTTTTTTTTGTGTAACTTTTTCAATGTGAAAAGTATTGGCAAAGCTTGTATTTGTTTTCAGTGCTTGTATGCTATATGTCGATGCAGGTAGATTAAATCTGTAAATATCGAAAGGAACAAAAATGGTATCAGGCTATAGAGTGTTACACCTAGGTCATGCGATTTTGGAATATAGTAAATGATTCTTATAGAATTAATGCCTTATATATAAATCAAAACGATGTGCTGAACAAAGTTAAGTTTGAGAAAGTGCACAGTTTTTTAAGAATTTGATACAAATTAGTTTTGCAATTTACTGGTAAGCTTTGCTGTAAAATTGTTATACTACTTTTGGCTTGTACTGTGTATGTTTCTACTGTAAGGAGATTAAAGTTTACATGAATAATGTGTTGGTGTAAACCTCTTTTAAAACAAGTGCATCTTCCCTCCCTCTTCTGTCAGACTGGAATAGACTCTCCCAAGATAAAATTTTCTTACAGAAAATTGAGCCCTGATGTTATGACAATCCTTTGCAGCCCTATGGTATGATTATTCTGCCCTTATTTAGACTATATTTAGAAATGCTTTGCACAGAAGTAATTTATTTACTCTTTTTCATATTTATGAATTGTGCTTTGATGTCATTTAGAGAGCATCTACTTGAGATCCTGTTGTCCTCAATTCTGCCTGTACGTGACAAGAAGCACAAAGGAAGCACTATGAACCCTGTTTTAAAGCTAAAGCGTGTGAGAATTTTATGTAATAAACCCAGGACAGAAATTGCTAAGAGCTAAATCCAAATCTCCTGGGTATCCTAAACCACACAACTATCTTTTTTCTTAGTGAATATCACTAACCGTTCCCAAAGACAAAGGAGTGTCTCTATCTGGAGCATTTTCTACAGCAAGCTATGCTTTCTAGACTTGGTTCTTGTGTTTTTGTTTAACTCCTTTTTTCATCAGAGTGTATCTTTGGGGCAGCTAGAACCTTCTCTTTAGGTTGTCATCACATCTAAACTTTCTGGCTACACCAACAGAGCTGTTTGTGACAAACCTTGCATCTTTGGGTTTGTCTGATGCCAGACGTGGAAAAGACCAATCTGTTCTTTACTTGCTGGCTGGCTGTGACTGCAACTGTACAGTTGAAAAGTGAATGGGGTGTAGTCCTCCTAAAAATGAATTCTGTTTCTTTCCATCACATTATTGCCCGTATCTTTAATAATGGTGTGACACTCGTGCTGTCACTAAAAGAAGTGTTGTTATCACCCCTCCAACAAAAGCTACTTGATTGTATTGAGTATTCCATATTCAGAGGGATCAGCTCCTTTCCATTAAGATAAATCCTTAGCATCTGGGCTTGCAAAAAACATAAGCATGTCCTGAGCTTAGGATAGCCATGGAATGCAGGATACTGTCATGGTGAAAGTCAAGCCTGTCCATGCATGCGTACCACATTAGGACTATAATTTCACAGTTTGCGAGAGGTGTTTGTCTCCATTAATATTAGACAAGTTAAAATATTTCCATGAGTTTGTTGCTAATTTTTCAAATTTTTGACCAACAAATTGGTAAGAATTACAAATTAATGTGATTAGCTTCTCTTATTGTAAGAGAAGCTTTTTGGCTTCCAGATACCACAGTAGTGATTTTGAAATAAATTGCATAACAACTCTAGTTACAACAATACTGAATAGAATCTGAAAGTGACATAGCAGCATTAAAATTAAAACAATACACTGTTGTTGGCGCTGGCCAAGTGCCTTGGCCTTTTAATTGTGACACTGTATGGAGGGGAGAAAGGCTGTTTCCCTACTCATCAAAAACTGTTGTGTTCTACCAACAGTTCCTTTTTTTTCTAAGCTTTCTCTGAAAATCTTGTGGAGCTCGCACGTCTAACAGTCTGCAAGTGCTGTTACATTGCAGCAGATTCTTCTCTGAGGGGATAAGGGTCAGATGAGGTTCTTTCAGAAAGAAAGCATTGTCATTTCCTCTGGCTGCAGAAGCATCTGTGTCATTTCAGCTGTGGTGTGACCCTTAGCTGCTGAGACATGAGAAGACTTTATTAATTGCCACCCAGCTCCCTGACACGGGCCAGAGCTGCAAAGGTTAATTGCTTGGTCTTAAGAGAGAGTCAGCATCTACTGATGCCAGAGTTAATGTTAAGTCTGTAACACAACCTTGCTATCTTTGTTTCTCGGCATAAAAATAAAATAAAATGGCAGTTGGTGTCTAAAACAAAACATTCAGGCAACTTTTCTGTTAAAAGCAGTTACTGGCTGTGTCTCTCAGCTAACAAAAAAGTAACAAAAGTGTAACCTTGATCTGTCAAACTGGCAGCCACAGCTTTTCCAACTCAAGGTTGAGTCAAAAAGATGAAACTTTTTGATACTCTGACCACTCTTATTACCACGAAGATTTCTAAAGCCTCCTCATTATGTCTGCAAGGCCTAATCAGCAGAATAAGGCAAGAGAGAGCTCAGCAATGACAATACCAGACGTGAGCGTTTCAGGGTGTTTCTACGCCGCAGCTGGGCCTGGTCGGCAGTGGGAACTGCTCAGCGCTGCCACAAGCTCAGCCCTGCATGGGAGCTCCCTCTCGCCCGTCCTGCCCGCCTGAGGGGCTGAGCAGGTTACAGCCAACGCTTCGGACTCCGTGCTCAGTAGAGTGAGACCCCACCACGCATAACTCAGTACCATTCATAAACAGATGGGTGCTGTTAGGAAGACAAAGTGTGGGTGAAGCAGAACACAAGAAAGGGAAACAGCACAGAATAATAAGAATAAAAAAAAAATTATATTCTTAGGAAATAAATTTTTAAAGAAAATAAGATATGTCTGTTAGTTTCTTGTATAAAATCATATAATAGAGTCATAGAATAGTTTGGGTTGGAAGGGACCTTCAAAGGTCATCTAGTCCAACCCCCCTGCAAGAAGCAGGGACATCCCCAACCAGATCAGGTTACTCAGAGCCTCATCCAACTTGGCCTTGAATGTTTCCAGGGTTGGGGCATCCACCACCTCTCTGGGCAACCTGTTCCAGTGCCTCACCACCCTCATTGTAAAATTTTTTTCCTGATATCTAATCTGAATCTGCATCAGTCTTTTAAAACCATTACCCCTTGTCCTCTCACACCAGGTCCTGCTGAAGTGTTTCTCCCCATCTTTCTTATAAGCCTGCTTCCAAATAGACGAATTTTCAATCTTATAACTCTCATTGTCTCTTTGTTTCTTTGTATATAATTAGATGGCCACGAGACTGGGCCAGACTGCTGTACAGCTGCCTGAACCAGGTACTTGAACACCCCTTTCTACAAGGATGGCATCATATTTATCTCTGTACCCTCAGAGCAGTTTTGGATGGGAGGGAAGGATAACATCCCAAAACACCAGTGACTCTCCCCAGGATGAACAGGTCCTGGGACGAATGGAGAAAGAGCCTTTAGAGCGCAGTCAGTGTGGTGCACACCTTGTCACCTTCCCGAGCACACATAGCAGCTCCTATGGCTGATTATTTGTGGCTCTTTGCTCTCCCACTATGCAAGTGCTCCAGCACACTTCTATCTGTGATGTCAGCTGAAAAATGTGATGTCACTGGAAAAAGAAGCACTTTCTATTTGCAAGTAAGGAAAACAAAGAGAATTCTCTCCCTTTCAGGGGATCCTGTAGCTCTGTTACGGGACGGGACGTGAGTCTTGGTGCTTGCCTGTATGTAAAAGGCTGGCAAAGCAAGCGAGTGATTTGCAGGCTGTGGCCGTTACGCTGCCCAAAGCACTCTCAGCAGTTGTACCTGCTGCAGCTCCAGGAATTTTGGTCTGTGGGAATCTGAAAAGGCTTGAAAAGGCAGAAGAAATCTGAGTTACTGAGGAGCTTCAGTGGTCACACAGAAAATCCATGCACAGCAGTTCTTCTGCATAACCTGTTCTCTGCTTGCTGTTCTGTATATTCTGCATGAGCTACAGCAGTCCCTCCTCTCTGTACATCTCTTGTGCCTGCCTCTGCACCAGCTGGTCCGTGCAAAGCTCTTCTGCACGGTTTCTTCCATAGAGGCTGTTTCACACTTCTGCATTTTGCCTTCCACAGCAGCTGCTCTGTTTGCTCTTTTCCACTGGTTTTGCACCAGCTATTCCGTACCACCATATATCCCAGACAGCAGTCTCACACTCTCTTAATTTTGTTTTGACTGCTTGTTTCTTGCTTGAGGCTTTGTTGGTTTAGCAGAAATCCAGAAGAAAGAGGAATTTTGTTTTTTCTTCCCAAGCTCTGAAGTCTGGAGTGCTCTGTTGAGCATTTCAAGCCCATAGCATAATACTAGGGCAGTGGGTTGATGAAAAGTTTATTTAACCACAAGACACTGCAGAATATAGAAGGTGATGCTGCCTCTGTTTAGGCACCACCAGCCAGGGACTGATGTTCAAAGACATGCAAGGTTGAGAGCTTATCCCAGAGAGGGTGTGTGTGCGTAGTGCGGGTATGCTTTCGTTACCCACATGTAGCATTGAAGTCTGAGGATTGCTTTGAAGTAGGAAGAAGACTTAAAAAGGGGAGAGAAAGGGGGTTTAGCATGTTTATTTTGTTTTATTCCTCTTATTTACTCGGGTTTCTGTAATCTTCATTTAACTGGATGTGCCTAGGGAAAACATCCAGGTCTGTGTTTATTCCCATCCCTCTTCCCACAGTAGCAGATTATTTTTGCAACTTTGGTGTTCTGCAAATAGTAGATTTGGTCTTTTATCCAGACCTTCTCAGTACTTGTGTCAGCAGACACAGTTTGGTGGGGCTTTGCTGTAGAAGAACTTTCCAGGTCATGCCACGGGCTGTAAACCGAGGCAGAAGGAAGAATCACCAGCAGTTAAGGCAGAGTTGCTTACAAGACTTTGCTGGCTGGTCCAAATCTCTATCTTCTGGCAAGATTCGAGGCAAAGTTATATTGCTTTTTTCTACTAAAAAAATGCTCAACAGTGTATTCACTCACAGTGAACTAATGCTTGGGGAGCCTGGAGCACGGACACAGGAGTGGAGCTTCAGGCTGCAACATTCACAGACAAAAAAAAAAAGAAGAAAAATATATTTCTTTCTGCTCTTTTGATTTTTATCCTCTGGGGAGAAAGGTCAGACAGATCAGATCTCCCCCCATCCTCCCTTCCTCTTCCCCTCCCTTTCTGTCAAAAGGCTCCCTTGGAGACTGTGAGAATATGTCAATATTAAACAGCATTTTCCCTGTAAAGATCTCTGGAGAATAACAGAAGCAACTGCTCCCTCATTCTTTCTTCAACAAACGCTGGCTGGGCCTTCACAAATGGCCAACTGAGGCACAGTCAGGAAAAAACAAGTTCTTAGAGGAAGCAGTCGCCAAGGAAAATAATTGGGCGGCACGAGGGTTTTGGTGACGCAGCTGCACAGCTGCTAAGTTCAATGACTTCTCGATTGCCTCCATCTGAAGTTGTGTTCCACTATGAAATTATCTTCAACCTCGGTAACTATAAATAGCCGAGCATGACGGTTTGCTGCTTGAAATCCCAAATGCAGGGTCAGTGTCTCACAGACTGCCAGTCGTGCCATCTGAGCTGCCTGTCTAGGTGTCCCCTAGGATCAAGGGAAAGAAACAGTAGCTTTCCTCTTCTCAGAAAGAAGAGGTCCAAAATAGGTCCAAAAAGTTGTACCCTAAAAATATTTACTATAAAGGCTCCTTCTTGTAAAGAGGGGCTCAGATGACCAGAACTGATGTACACGTCTGTGCTGTACAAACCCCATTAGGTGAGGTGAATTTCAACCCTACAATCTTAAGCTGGTTTCAGGACAATGAAGGTTTTGCCTTTGGGCACTAGCTAAATTTCAACCCTAATTTTGAATGAGTGAAAAAAATCTCAACTTTGTCTTGTGTCCAGCAGAAGTAATCTGTAAAGTTCTGGGGCCACGAGATAAATGAGCTCTTTCTGAGTGTAGTAACACGTGGTATTTCATGGCATTGTCTAGGTTTAGGTACAAGAGCATGGGATAGGATTTTTCAATCAAAGATAGCGAAATTATGGATCCTACTTCACTCAGGCATTAAGTTCACTACAGCATGATGTACCTACCACAGCCATCTACCAAAAATTATCTGATCAGAGTTTGAAATGCATTAATTCCACTTGCCTTTCTAGCTGTTTTACCTCTAAAGCTGTTTCTTTCCCATCTATAAATCCAGACACAAGGAACATAGGAAAATACACCTAAACCACCAGAAATGCTCCCAAATACCTTGTTTATGTACGAAAAAGATCATCTGAGCTTGAAAGTCCATCATGTTGGTAGTCTTTGTGGTTAGACCCCAGCACTTGGTTTCACACTGAAAGTCATGCAGGTCACCTCCTGCCAGCTGTGTATCCCACTGGAAAACTACCTGTTGCTTAGGTTAGGGGCAGAAACCTGCCGGTCGCGCCTCTACAGAGAGACTTCAACATCTGAAATGTGTTACTCCTCTGGGATTAAATATTGCCATTCTGGGCCATAAATCCTACGATGAAATCCCCCATTTAGGGAAAAGCAGAGAAAATTTTGTGGCAGGTTAAGGGAGTTTTGATGTTTTGAGAGCCCTTGACAGCTTCTCAGTGGTTTGGGGTGTCGGATGTTGTACGAAGAGGAGAAATCAGTGGGCAGATTTTGAGGAAGTGATGAGAGGTGTAGTGATAGATATATATCATTGATGTTCTTTCCCCAAAATGTCAGCACGTATGGTACATGTTTTGCTGGTTTTGTTGCAGTAGATTTTCTGAGTGCTTGTGAGATTTTTTTAAGGGACAGTTCTCTATTTCTTGCTAATAAATATCATTAGTGTTAGTGGTATGAGGCTAAACAACCGCAAACAGAAATCAAACGTGGTATGAAAGTTGAGGGAGCTACTTTGTTTGGGTTTTTTTTTGCTTCACCTCTGTAACGGCAGCTGCAGGAAAAAAAAAGACACATGAGTAAATCCTGGCAAATTGAAAAAGAGCAGCCTCTGAAAGCAGCCTGGCAAACTTCTGTAAATCACCACCACCCTTTAGAATAAAGCAAGCTTTTCTACACCTTAGTTATACCACTGAAGCAACTTAATATTTGTGTTGAAACGAGAAATAGTAATTTTTACACATTTTGCCCTGGTAGGCATTACAGATTTGCCTTAACTTGGAACAATATTTGCAAAACCTACTTTTCAAACTATTTTACCCCAAAACATAATAGGTAATTAAATAAAATCAGTATTTTCTTAAGAGAAATATGAACCTTGTCTAACATTATTTTTAAATGATCGGTATTTTCATAACACAACATTTATTTTGCATAGTACTGAGGAAATTTGACCCAGCAGAGTCAATTGCTAATGCTGTCAACCGTCACGGCTTAGAGTCAGGTTCTGAAATAAAAGACTAAGGCATAGAATTTCTATAACAGACACCTGAAAATTAGCTTGTTAACTAGCAATGGCCTTCCATAGATTTTGGGTTGCTTCTGTAATTCTGCTGGCTGCTGCGGGTCAGGCATGCACTTGCCTTTATCCATAACTGTGAAGGCTGTGATTGTTTGCAGCAATTGCTATTAATTGCAGCAGCTGGGGAGAAGTTATCTCCCCCATCTTGTTGATAGCAGAGATCTTCCTTATCCATCTCCAGCTGACCAGGTTTGAGAACATACTTCTGCAGATGATAAATCAGCATAAAATATAGTTTCCTTTTCTCCAGAAAACTCTGATTCCTGTTTCATGCCACCTACATTCCTCTTCTAACATGTACAAATTTGCTATCGTTATCATCCTGCTCAGGTCAATGCAGTTTGGAGGGTAAATAAATGCAAGGAGATACTTCAGCTTCAGCAGGTCAGTGATGTAGCAAGGAATTGTGCAGTTAGAAAAGATCTTGGATTTTGAACAAAAAGAATTCTTGACACATTTTCATTTTGTGTGCATGGGTTTGCAGTCACAGATGCACTCTCCGTGAAATCAAGAAGTCAAAGAGTGAAAAATGAGCTACACACCATCTCAATTTCTCTATTAGCATGAAGGCAAAAGAAGAAGAGAAAGGCAATCGTGGCCTGAAGCGTCAGCTAGTTCTTCCTGGGGTTCGGGGTGGTTTGATGATGCAGAGGTTTATTTGACTGTCTGTGCCTTTATACAGTCCCATTCCCAGGGCATTTGAGGTACAGCTTCTCCAGAAGATGTAGGTGGTATGCCATGAATACCTTATAGATTACGTGATTCGCTGTGTGTGGCTCATGGGGACTGTATTTCCTAGAGACTGACCATAAGACAAAATTTATATGTGTGTGGCAATATCTGACACCGCAGCACCAGTCTGTGTCCTGATTTAGGGGAGAACAAGTCAGAATGTAAACATGTTTCTTGGAGCAAAGATTTCCCGCAAGTTCATCTCAACACTTCCAATCACAGTGACACATTTCAATATTCATATATCTCCTTAAAAACACAGCTATAGCTCAGCCAGAAAGAAAATAATTTACATCACAGAGCACACAGAGAACCTGGATGGAAGGTAGGGTGAGAGGAGCCATTTTTATTTTATGTAATATAAAGCACAGAATTTTGTTATTAAGTGGATGATATATCCAAATCTCACACTTTATATGAGTAGTAGGTAAAGAAATTTTACCAACACCTGGCAAGCAAAAGACAATCGTCACAAACATTTTGACATTGTACACAATTTGTCAGATTTTTAATGGCAGATATATGTATTAATAATAAGGAAAAAAAATGTCGTTTCACTCTGTAGTAAGCTAAAATAGCACCATTTTGAGAATCTACTTCATGTCCAGTTTTTAAATTTATACAAAATAGGAAAGAGCTACATGAAATTAAAGCTTACTGCTTAAAGATGTGTAGCAGAAGTCTTTCTGCTGTTAGTACCAAAAATACTTCAGCTCATTCTTACTGATAATTCCCCACCTCTGTTTGTGCCAACATTAACAAATAGAAAGTCATACTGATTGTAATGTACTACACAGGGTAGGTTTGGTTTAGACTGAAATTCTCCCCTAAAAACAGAAAAGAAAAACCCAATCAGTGTGGTATTTAACTTTCTTTTTTGTGTGTGTGTGTGCAGAGATTAGGAGGATTAGAAAAGGGGGTTTTAGTGGCATAAAGAGTGTTTTGGGTTAAACCCAGAGATCTAATCACATGGCTGAAACAATAGTATTTTGAAAAGTAGTTTTTCAGCTGCTACGGTAAATGTTTCTAAAAACAGAAGAGAGGTTTACAATCTGTTACAACAATGAATCAAAATAACTCTGCTCGTTTTCCATGCTAAGTCTCAAGAGCCTTGGTAGACATCACGTTGGCTCATTCGAAAGAGGAGATTGATTGACAATGTAATGCAACCAAAAACCTAAAAGAGAAAACAGGTAGATTAATTATCCATTCAATTAATACGCTTCTGCTTCTCAGAGTTCCAGTCATCGAGGCTGAGTCCGCTTATCAAACAAGCTGTCTGTGGGTCCAGCACAAATAGACCATAGAAACCTAGGGCCTGATCCTAAAATCTGCGAAGGAGAATATATGCTGAAACTCAAGCACATGATTAATACATCGGTGAGCATTGAAATCTGGTCTGTGCTGGAACTCTCATGATGCCAATATTAAAACATCTCTCCAAATCTCTGTGAGTGAGTGATGACAATTTGCCGGTCCAACATGTATTTCATCTGCCATTCGTAGCAAGTCTGTCGTAGCCCTGATCTTAGGAGTGACGAAGACAGAGCACACACACCTAACTACCTCCAGGTTACATACACGATGCATTCACATGCATTCATTTTGCATGCACATAAGCAGCCTATACAAATATAACATGCAGAAAGGGGAAATGAATATAAATAAGAATATAAAAACTGTAGAAGTATTCACCAGGGAAATGCAAAGATCAACGATGTCTGTGGCTAGCAGATATTAAAAAATCTGACCCTGGGAACTTACCCTTGATCAGTTAAAAATGCCAGTGGAAGTATTTGCATTAATGCAGAAAACATCATCTAACAGATATTTCCTTCTGTGATTAGTGCAGAGGTGTTATCAAATGAGATAATACCAAGTGTGGCAGTCAATTCATATGATAATGATGAAATGCTTTCCAGTTTAACAGTAGCTCAGGATGAAGTTACACAGCTGTATCTAGAGCTAGGCTTTTTTTTTCTTTTTTTTTTTTTTTTTTTTTTTTTTTTTTATTACATTATCACCAGGTTCAGATAACTTGTAGCTGTTTTAAAAACTGTCTAAACTGTCTAATAGTTCATGTTAACTTTCTGTAAACCTTAGAACTGTGCTGATGCTCCATGAATAGCTCCAAGTGAGACTGGAAGATCTCTGACATTTTAAGGGCTTCTAATTGATGAACATATAAATAAGCATCAAAGGGTAGATTTTGATGGGATTTTAAAGCCAGACTAATAACTTTGCAGCTGATAAAATGAGCTGAGATTGGAAATGATAAATAACTGGTAAAACCAGATTATTTTGATTGCATTTTGTGCAGACCACAGGAATGAGAGTCACGTGGCAGTAATAGGGCGAGGGAGGAGGTGGCTGTGGTAAATAAGCTCTGACTTTAATACAAAGTTTTCTGTAACTTATTTGAAAAGTGACGGGTTTGCAGTTCAAATCTATTCCAGACCGTGATTGATGCTGGATTAGTTGTTCAACTCCTCTTCTGCTTCAGTTCCTGCGTCCATTAGATGTGACTGGCAGCAATTCCTAAGATGAAGCACTTTGAAATCTCAGGCAAATAAGATTACACTGGCAAATTGCAAACGCTGTCTCTATGTGATTGAAGAAACAAAAAAGGCTCTATAAGCCTGTGTGGTTTACAAGAAGACAGATGTCTAAATGGTCATTGCTTCCTCTCTGGTGTTCAGTCTCTTCACTGAACCTTAGTTCGTGACAGTGAATGTGCGCTTTTATGGACGTCTGAATTCAGTGCCTCAGCGGTGTAAAAGCAAAGTGCCCAGTTACTCAGGGTGATGTCTCTAAGCATCCTGACATTTAATTTGGACTTTCAGCTGACAGTTTAAATTTCAATATTTTTTTTAAGTCTTGATAAGGTACCACCCATTCTCCAACGTGTTTTGTTTTCCTGGCTCAAATCCGTACTCTGTTTCCCCTTTATCAGAAAGAATCAGTTTTGAGATTGTTATTTTTTTCAGGGTTTTTTGTGTGTGTGTCAAGTCTCAACTAGAAAATTCTCATAGGATATTAAGGTTCCTGTAATTTAAAGATGCAAGAGTAAAAATAAAATGAAAGTATCCCTTAGGACATTTCTTTTTCAACCTCTGTAAACGAATGCCATACTTTGTATCATTGGAAAAACTCAAAGCTACTATTAACAGGATTAATTCAGCCTTAACAGAAAATCTTCCACTTTCTTGTAAATTTTTGAGATGAAATGTCCAGTGCTTGAATTAAAGCTAGGGGAAGTCAGAGGGCAAGGATGCTTTCTATTTTTATAAGATTTGGAGGAAAAAAAAATCCCAAGTGAAATTTGCTTCCAGTGGGAAACACTTTGCAAAATGTGACCTGATGTTTCATATAATCATATAATATAAAATATTTGAAGTAACTTATGAAAGATATTTGCATTAATACTTAGACATATAGGCTCATTATTTCAATGTGTTGTCATCCAAGAAAAAATAAACCAGGTGGGAAGTAAGGACGTGTTCTTGAAGTCCATGATATTACTCACGTCCATAAGCTATTTCTAGGGCTTGAAAGGTGATGTATCTCCCAAACTGTGTTCAATCAAGTTGAAAGCAGCCCGTGACCAGTCGCTAACTGGCCTGACAGTGGAGTAATGTGTTATTGTGCAAAAATTGTGCCTATGTTGACAGATCTTCTCTGCACGATGAGAGCAGACATTTGTCTGAAGAAGTCAGGTTTTTTGGAAAACAGCCTTGATTATCAGCCAGCTGCAAACTAAATCAACATTTGAGCGACCAGCAACAGGAAAAATCCCCATAAACATCTTTGCATGTTAACAATGAATTTGGTTCTGAAAGGCCTGAAACATCTGGAGCTGTTGGAGCGTCTGCGCTGTGAAAACCGGCTGGCGGTTTTAAGGTGCGCTAGAAGCGGCTAACTAGGAGTGACCTGTCAGCCTCCTCATAAATCTGTTAGAAAGCAGAGTACGCATAGACGGGCTGCTGTTCTCTGTTTTTATCCATGGAATAATGTAGCAGCAGGTGACTTTAATATAAGGCAAGTAATTTGTGCACATTGTACAGTATAAACTCATCAGGCAGCTATTTTAATACTGGCAAGACTTCTGAGCAAGCCAATTTTGAGGAGGAAAATAGGAGGTGAAATGTATTCCATTTTCTTTTATTCCTCAATACGTAAGAGAGCATCCAGCTTTTCCGCTACTCAGGCATTCAGAAGACCCATTAGGGATCGATCACACTAGAGCTGTAAGTTATGTGCTTCACCACTTAGGTTAGGTCGTCAAATTAAATAACTTCTAGCTTTGCAATCCCTGTCTTTCCACTCCCACCCATTGCTTTTTGCCAAACTGTCTTTTCCAAACAGTTGCAGCAGACAAGCTTGGGGAAATGTCAGGAAAATAAAGAAGAAAAAAAAAATTCTAACTTTTAAACAACAATTCCTACATTGTTATTGTACTATACTATATATATGTATACTGTACTATATACAGTATTGTAAATCAGAGGAGGGGATGTAGTGAGGCAAGATGTGTTAATTAGTTTATCATTAAATGAAGCTAAATAAGAAATCTTCATTATAGCATGTAAAAAAGTAATTTCCTTAAAATAAATTTTTATTTTTATGGAAAAAGAAAACCATTATCTGATAAATATTGATAAACTGTATTTTCAGTGGTGAGACACAGAAATGATATGAAGAAAGCAAAGAGTAAACCCAGACACCAGTCAATCACTTCCATCTTTGTTGCAAATACAGACAAGGTACTAGTCTTTGAGATTACAGTGATTACAACTACAAGCTGCTGAGAACTGGACTAAAAGCAACAAAGTGCTTTTGCATTTGTCATGAAACAGTTACGATTTTATGTGAAGGAGTGACCTGAGTTGGAGCCAAGTGGCCAGCTGGAAAATATACAGCTCGTTTTAGGAACTATATAAATTACTATGTTGTCTCCTTCTGAAGAAACAAAGCTAAAAGTGTTCAGATCCCTTTAAAATATTGCAAGAATCAAATTGCAGGTACACCAAACCAAATGGAGGGCAGTTTAGTCCTACCCTACCCTACCCTACCCTACCCTACCCTACCCTACCCTACCCTACCCTACCCTACCCTACCCTACCCTACCCTACCCTACCCTACCCTATCCCATCCTATCCTATCCTATCCTATCCTATCCTATCCTATCCTATCCTATCCTATCCTATCCTATCCTGGATAGGATGTCTTGTCCTGCCCTGCTCTGTCCTGCTCTTAATGTAGTAATAAACAAAAACATGTCTAGGCATTTGCAAGGTGTTGCTGCATACAGTTATTAAATGTAATATGATTATGTAATGGTCTGTAGTTTTTAGCTAAACAAAACAAAGTCTAACCTGTAAGAAAATGTTGCCCACACTCAGAGGAATTTTACCCTGATCAGGATGAATTCCAGAACAGCTTAGATGTATCCTGAATTTTAAATATATTTGTCTCAAATATTGACCATTGCGGAGTAAAGGGATTAGGACTTTGAGCTTTGTTAAAGTATGTGAGGAGTCAGAGTTGTACCCAACTTGTCACTGAAGAGATGTACTACCGTATTTTGCATTAATGTTTCCTAAATGCTGAAGTTTTTTAGACTAAATATCCATTGCTGCTGTTGAAGTGAGAAATATAAAGGCATAAGTAACTGTGATTACTTGAAAAAGAAACAGAACACACAATTCCACAGAAATAGCCTAGATGTCATCTTCTTACCTTATTCCTAGGCTAATGAAGGGGTATCTCAATAATAAAAATAATTACCTTTCTATTAAAAATACCAGATCCAATGTATAATTAAAATAAGACACAATAGCAAAATGTGGTCCTGATCTCTAATACACCAGCTCCAGTTCCTCTCTCAGCTCAGGTGAAAATTAACTCTATCCTAGCCCGAACCAGAACATACTGTGAGAGTTTGTCGGTTTACCCCAGATGTATAAATACAGAACTAAGAAAATCATGTTTTCAACACTCATGCTGAAGCAGGATAAGTTTTGAATCAATGCTAAACCCAGTTTCACAATGTTTGTTGTGGAGCTGCATATACTGATAGAAAGATTCAACTTCAGTGATTGTCCTTGGTCTCCTATAGTCTGGAGATACATTTTTTGGTACATAATGAAATTATTCTCCTGACAACTCTTGCAACAGCATCTTGTTGTTCAAAAAGGATTTGAATATGAACTATATAGGTCTTTTTAACTCTACAAATTGTGGTAACTGTTTCTTTACAACAGATGTTTTCTTCCTCTGGGAAAATAATCCAATTAGTGGTGGCCTTTTGTAAAAATTCTTTTTTAAATGGGGCTTCTTACATCTTTGGCCTAAAACTGAAAAAAACCCATAGCATCTTACGGTTGCCTTGAATCTTGAGGCTGTACTTACTTACTTGTGCAATTAGATCAGCTCTTTTTCCAGTCACTTTGCTCAATCCATTTATGGTGATGCAGAAGGTAATATGACCAATAATGGAAGATTAAGAAGACTTTCACAGAATAGCTTTAATCCGATCCTCAGTAGTGTGTAATAAAATTCTATCCTTTAGTAAAGAGTTATCAGATCTCAGAAAATAACCTTTACAGCCCTACTTTTCAGTTCTAAATAAAGAAGACATAGTTCTGATAAGACCATAGTACTGATAAGGGATTTTCCTTTCTGGGGCATAAATGAATTCAAATTCCCCTTTTCAAAACTAGACATCTAGCTGATGACACTGGGTCTCCTTTTCTGCTGCGGACTGGAACCTCTTCAGAGCAACAACTGACTTCACTCTGTGTGTGCGCAGCCTGAAGCTTACAGCCAGAGCCCAGCTACTACTGAACTCTAAATAAGTGCATTGACTCACACACTCACTCTGACTTAGCCTGGGTTTGTGGTTTGATAGATTTCCCAAAAGCTTTGAGAATTTGGTCTGAGATTTTTTGCGTGCCTGGCATATGGCTTAACGCACAAGCAAGAGTGTGGGAATACACTTTTTTTCTACTCCCTCATCAATAGTAAAAGACTTCATCTGTGAGGTTTTCTAACGTAGACCAGAGTACAACAGTGGAGCCACAGAGGTAAAAGTCAGTGAACGTAAGTAGTCATGAACTGAGCAGTTCTGGGATCAGTCCTACAGCTTGTGGGGAAACCCTTATCTCCACCTCATTTCCTTGATCTTCTGTTGAAGACCTTATCCCAGAGTGGGTTATGGGCAGTATCTGGCAGCCAGCAGTGTGCTTACTCATTAAGACCAAGAAGGGACAGCAATTGCTTCACTTCTGCTCTTACAGGAATATGAACATTTTGGAAATGTTTTTTTGTTGTTGGTGGTGGTGGCTGGTTGTTTTTTTCCATGTGTTTTATTTCTTTCTTTCCACATAAGAGATGGATTTAGTTCCATTCAGACCAACTGACATTTAAGCTCTCTACAGATCCCTTTCATGAATTACAACAAATGTGTTAGCTAATTGCACTGTAAGCAAGAATGGGAAAAAGAAAGGGAAAACCTGAACTTCTTACTCAGTCTTCTGTGTGATTCTTGCCCCAAGGGGAAAAACAAAGACCTGATTAGATTAGGTTATGAGGACTAGGGTCTGAGAAGCTATCTCAAATAACTCTTGAGATTAGGTAGTGAGGTCCAGCATTGCAATATTGAAACATTTCTCCTCAAGTGCCGATGATGCTGAGAAACATCTAAACTCCAAAGATGTGCATACCTACAGCCTATGTCAATGCATTTGTGATGAGACTAAGTATTGTAGTTAAGCCAAAATCTGTGTAGAATGTTGGAGTGTCTGCTCCACAGCTTGTTCTTGTAGATGGTCTTAAAGGGATGCTATAATATGCCATTTTCTGGATCCTTGTTGTGGTTTCCTCTTTCCTTAAAAAAAGCCTCAAACAACAAAAACATAGGTAGAAGGGAATATACCCTTCCAATACAGCATACTTGTGAATCTGATACTTGCCTAGGAAATGTGGAATCAGGCTTTGATTCCATTCATTAGGGAGTTGAAGGACTTCAAACTAACATCTCTCATCTCCTAGTAAAATGGCTTAACTCAGACATTGTCAGGGAAAATGGCAAAAACTGCTTTGCGACAAAAAGGATTTAAGAATTGTCATTTCTGAACAAGGATATAGCAGCAAGCATGACCTTAGCTTAGTTAGCAGAGTGACCTAGGCTAGGTCCTTGGGTCTTAATGAATTTTATCTAAAGACAGTTTTTATGGGATGGTCCTCAGCTGCTCAGGATCTAGCTCAGAGTTCTGGACTCAGCTCTGGGAGCAGGTACTGCACAGCAGGTCACCTGGACACAAAGTCCCTGTGTTATTGTCAGCTTTAGAGTTATTTTCATTTCACTCAATTTCTAAAAAATTTGTATGTATTATTGGCCATTTTTAGAGAGCTTTCTCTAAAAGCAGTGGAAGTAAGCCCTGAATGGGGTCTCCTAATGGAACAAAGTCTTAAATCAGTGTGAAATGCTCTCAAAAAGAGGTTACCCATACACATCCTTTCTTCTTTGTGGGTGGCTCCAGAGAATAATAATCCTATTTCTTATACAGAGGCAAAAGGGTAAGACAGGGGAAAAATTTGACCCAACTGTAAGCATCACTGTAAGCAGCTCAGGGGGACGAGGGTAATGCAAACACAGCTCTGTAAGATGGAAATCACTTTATTAAAAGCATCTGGCACACAGAGAAATAGGATATTTTGGCACCATCAGAAACTTTATCAAGACTTAGCCATGTAAGGCTGCATTGATTGTTATTTATAGCATCAGCTTAGAGGGGGTATGGAAATTATACTAGGAACCTCATTAGTATCAGCATGAGAGCCGTGGCAAATCTCGCTTCTCTAGCGATTGTATTCATTCCATAGCACAGACATAGCAAGCAGCCAGGGAGAAATCTTCTCTGTGCCTTTCAGCCTTAGTATGGAGGAAACATGTAAAAAATGGAAAGCAACTACAATACTGACCATACAAGGTCTTTCAGGGACTGTTACCTGTCTTTTCTAGAGTCACAGACACAGGCTGACATCCCACCTGCCTTCCTCTCCAGTGGAAAGCAGATTTCGGTTTCCTTCAGAAATGAAGCCATTAGAAAGGGGAAAGTTTCTAGAGAGAAGACTTTAAAAATCTGTGATTGCTTTCTTCAGAGGAGAGTGCACTATGAACTGAAGCAGTCAAGGAATGACATATGCCGTTAGCAGGTGTGCAAGTTACCTACCACAAGCATTCAGTGTGGTGAAATGTGGTACAAAGTGATTTCAATTGTAAACCTCTTACTTCAAGAACTTTTCAGTCTTGCAGGCACTTATTTTCTTCAAGTAGATCACCTGAGAGTGAGCTAAGTCAAAGAGACGGCTGATTTATTGTTTAAACCAAGATGCTGCCAATTACTAATATTGCCTGTATAATAAAAATACCACTATAGGTCTCATGGCTCTGACTTGTCTCTAATTTTCAGGCAGAACATATCTGGTACAGTCTCATTTTGAATGTTTGCTGTGCTCATGGGTTTTGCTTCAAAAGCCCTTATTCAGGTCTGAGCAGCTGGTGTGGCCGTCACACTAGCTCTTGTCAAGTGAAAAGCTGAAAGAGGCTTGGTTTTCAAAGGGTTTGAAGTACTGGTGTGTCTATTTGAGGGGTTTGGTGCTTAGTATATTTGCAGACTGTGTCACCGAAGAATTACAGAGGGGACAGACTGAACTTGAGGAGTCTCAGTCTGTACAAAGAGCAGAGCTGCAAAAACGTTATTGAAAAGAAAAATCATGGCTCAGAGTCCAGAATTTTCCCTGTGTGCTTGCTACTGCTTATTGTCTGCATTTAATAACATATCCAGATTTTTAGAATTCAAAGTCCTTTGCAATCTGACTTTAATCTACTAGTTTTATATCAGGTAGATGAGTGGAAAAAGACATGCGACAGCACTATATTTTGAAATTCTGCATTCCTGTGGGAGTCTGTTAATTTTCAAAGGTTACAGTTCAGGCTCTAGCTGAACAACTGATAGAAGTTAACAGTTGGAGAGTGTTAAGTATTATGCCTTAGCTGAATAGAATTCAAAGGGGTTTTTTTTTGTTTTTTAATCAAGGTTTATCTTGCTTTCTGTATTGGCCTAAATTGTTTCAGTTACCAGATTCTTTATTGATAATAAACGGAGCAATAAAGCGCACGTGAAATATGGCCGTGTCAGTAATTGAAACATCTGATTTAACTTGTCTCACCAGTTTGGTGCAGTCATTCCTAACCACTTTACCTCTGAACTTTTCTTCTCTTTGGATTAATTACCCAGGAAAACTTATCCTGACAGCCTCACTCATATCTAGAGTTACGTTATGTTCAACCAGTGTGTCCATCCAATTTTGTTCCCTCGGGCTGAATGTCAGTTTAATACATTCTCTTCTCTTATACTTTGGATACTACAGGAAAATCTGAAATATCTAGGCCTTATGCTATTTTCAGGTGGGATTTTTATATGCAAATGTGTTTTCTCCTTTTTAATAACATTCTAGTCTGATCTACCCTTTGCAAGGGTCTTTTTGAGTCCTTATAGGGGCTAACTAGATCTACTACAACATAGGTACATCTGAATTGGCACTGTAAAATTTGTTCTTTTTAATTCTTTCCCCTTATTGTCAAAAATCAAGTGAAGTAGCATCACATATTTTCAAATGACTAAATGCTAACATTTTTCTCGTTGCCAGTGCAAACATCCTTCTGCGTCATTCATCTATGACATTGGTTCTTCTCCTGGACATTATTACATTTGCAGACAAACTTGAGGATTCCTAGTAGGCATTTTTACTGAAAAATTACCTGCAATATGCATTTGTCTGTAACTCTGAAAGAATGTATCTTATTTCCTGATAATGTTTTATGCTGCTTTGTTTAAGATTAGGCTTCTGCAGTCATAAACAGAAACTTGCAAACACCTGAAGACCTTTTTAACTTATTCTTTTGTAAGTTGTCAATAGGTGATTTAAATTATGGAATCTTGATTTTTCTGGGCCACAACCACTGAAAAAGGAATCACCCTGTTATTCTCAAATGAGCTATTAAATAATGATGAAGGATTGCATGGTTTCTGGTAACTGCACTTGAAGTGTAGCAGACAGACGTTAAACATCCTGTGCCTCCTGTTTGAATAAACATTGGTTTGGAAATCACTAGGTTCAGTAGTCTTCAAAATGCTCAGTAACCACCTGGCTACCGTTAGAAATTAGAGGTACAAGCCTAACTTCAGGACATGACTGACCACTTGGGAGATGTGGGTTTGGGATCGTGCCCAACACCTGAGCTGGCGTGACAGCTGGCAGCCAAAGGGATGCGCTTCATACATCGCTTGATAAAGCAGAGGGAGGGAAGCAGAACATCAAAAGGGCCAATAACAACGATCAATGGCAGTATACTTATACCTTGCAAGTCATCACTCCTTTTAGTTCCGTAAAAATTTATCTGGAAGACAGAACCACAAAAGAGAGGTTTCTGCTTTCCTAGAAGGAAATAATGTTTCCTACGTGAATGCTTCTAAGGCCTCTGTGTCACATATTTAGGATTGTTTCAGGATATTCATGATGCCTAGTAACTGTACCTAAGTTAGAAAAAGTATTATACTGCTCTGACTATGGGAAATGAGAGCTTCCTAAGACAGGTGCCGATGGCTGAGATATGAGTATCATCTCCCTTTGTAACTTGTTGGGTACTCATTCGAGTGTGGTCAGGGAGAGAGCAGCATTATGGTTTAAGTTTGGAGTCTAGAAGTAAGAGTTAGGGATATGAAATAATTTTAAACATTATGTAGAGGTTCCCACAGAGATAACGACAGCCAAGGAGAGAATTTGATAAAGTAAGTAAGGGAGGAAATGCTATTAGGCAAATTGGAAATGTAGGGTAATGTGGTGAAAAGGAACAGTCTGAAGAATAGAGGAGTGTCTGGCAAATGTTATATAACTGAAATTATTCTGGCAAGCTTTGGGTAGAGAAGAGCCAAAACCCAGAGCAGGCTCTGGTAAGGACCGCCCAGAAAGAAGAACTGGAATGGAAAAAACTTGTGAAGCACTTTCCAACTGTCCCAAATTCCTTTGTCAGTAATGTGAAGTGCTCTTTACTGATTGCCTTGGATGGGACTGGAGGTGGTGAGGTAGTGTCTAAGCTTTAACATACACCTAGCAGCTTTTGCGCATGCGTAAGCCAAACTGGAAGAGAGGAAAGATGAGTCCCCAATATTTATGCAGAGAAAAAAAGAGGTAGTTCTACTTCATCGCTGAATTTTGCCGAGTTTGCCTACCAGCCCTAAGCCATTGTAAGAACACTCAGCTCATTGTCTCCAGAAAAGACGTTACTAGTGGAGCAGCTGTGGTGTTTCAGTGAAGCATCTAAAATTAAATCACATGAAGCTGTCTAATTTCTTATTTTCCCATTCCAGTAAAGCCTGTTTTCTAGTTCAAAAACATCTTGAATTCTCTCAGCTTTTTGTGACCTACATTCCATGCATTAGATAGTCTCGCCCTGCCCCCCGCCAGTGACAGACACTCAAGGATAAAATGTCAACAATATTTTCCCAGAAATAGAGATGATGCATGTCTGAGTCAACCAAAGGGTGTATAAACAATATAGACGCAGAAAGATGAAAATGATGCAAGAGAATCTGCTGGAATTTGTTGTTGTCTTCATAATCTGACATGAACACTCGGTATATTCTCTCTCAAAGTGATGTTATTTGCCTTTCAATGTCTTGAAGGTGAAATAATTATTGTTTCTTAATTTTAAAGATATTGTTAAATTAGGCATCTTATTTTTTTCCTATAACTCTCTACTGTGTAAACTAATCAGGGCAATTGTTTTTAATGTGTATGCCTCAAATGTGTGATGATGCAAGTTTAATTTTTTACCTGGATTAATGTCACCTGTTAGCATGACATGATTATTTTAACTATATATTAGGTATATATTCTTGAAACATGTCAAGCATTGTTCTTACTGAAGTTGTGAAGCGGAGGCACAGAGATTTAAATACAATCCAGAACAACAAACAATGTAGTAGCTTGAAGCTGATGACAGACAGAAAATATGTAGCCCTCTTAAATGTCTAAGCCTCCTTTTCTCTCTTGATCCATATGATTAAGATCTCACACTTTGGAACATTTAGCTTTCTTGATAGCATAAGATTGAAGATTGTGATCCAAAAGGAGGTGGGGGTGGTAGTTAATCTGTTGTATTTTAGAACAAGAAGGCAGATGATGAGCTTTAGAGGGTACAGAAAGAATAAAGGTCATTTTACCCAAGTATCCTGTATTTTTAAATGACCAGTAATATCTCATAAAGAAAGAGAATAAGAACAGGGCAAATAATCAGTGATAGTTTGTCTTTGTATTATTTTCCCAACAAAATATTCCCCTGTGATTTAAGGGATTTGAGCTTCAGGTTGCATCTGTGTTTTTGTGTGCAGTTATATTCCTAAAAAGACTTCCCTGTCATTAATTTATCTGGTTGGTATAAGAGGATCAGTCTACATACTCCCTGTTTGAACATATTCCCCATAAGTATCTGTAGAGTATTCTTGAAGACAAAATACTAGATTACACAACCAGAGGTGGTTCTTCCTTTGGGACAGTGCCTTCCATTCAGCCTTAACTTGCTTGATGCCTTTGGTTAGATTGACTCCCATTTGCACAGTTGTAGAGTCTTCAGTCTTGGAAGTTTTCAAGACCAGACTGGACAAAATTACAGGTGGCTTGATCCAGCATTGGTGACCATCCTGCTTTCAGTGAGAGGCTGGACAAGATGACCTTCAGAGGTCCTTTCCAATCAACATTTCTATGATTCTATGATGACTGATGTGGATGTAGGAATCTGAAATAGAAATTTCCTTTCTTGTGGCAGGGCATTTGTAACACTAAGGAGAGTGATTGGAAAATGGGGATAAATCCAGTGCAGTAGTATTTGTCTCTGTAGTCTCATTCACACTAAGGAGAAACGATTATAGATTGAGCTAGTCCAGCCACTTGTATTAGCAAATCAGTTGCACAGACTTCAGCAGAATATGCTGGATGGCTTCAGTGGTTGGATGGAAAAGTGTTTAATCAGAATTGCAAAGTGGCAATGCTCCAGCCAGTGGTTTGCTATGACTCTGCTACAGAGGGCCTTTATACCTCCATTTCCATGTCAAAAAAATATCCATGTTTAGATTCTGTAATAACCTTTGTAAATATCCTGCTTGACACATTAATAAATTGTTTTTCTGTTTGATGGTAAATCTATGGGCTATGGTTGTTTCAGACAGGCCAAGTAAACTGAGATACCAAATTTTGTTACATATTCAGAAAAGAAATCTGATCATATGAATCTATCCCATAGGTTTCTCAGTTGGTTTCCTAAGAGAACTTTGATGCATTTAGACACCAGCATTTTTAGTTCGTTGACCCTCTGAGTGCAAAGAAGAAGTGTGTATGAAGTACATAGACTGCCTTTGAACAGCAGGAGGAAAATTAGACATCTTGGAAAACACATAACACATGTATTAAGCAGGGAGAAGATTAATGCTAACCAATATGAAAGCTAAGAATGGGGTTTTTATATGTTATGAATACTAGCCCTCTCCAGAGCATAGACTCTGGATTCAAGCCTACAGAATGGTGTATCCATTCACTTTAGAGCCTGGGGTCTTTTGTGGCTAGGCATTTACATCTGTTTTTTTTTTAAAAGAATACTGTTCATGCTTTTCTTTAAAAGTACGACTCCTGGAGACAAAAGTGATACCCTTGTTTTATATAATAGTCTTACACTTTAAGCACTTACCAGGAAAGGAGCTGAATGTGGGGCATCTGACCGTATTGTTCATAGCCATGTGCTGGCCTCCTGGGCTATACAGTGAAAACCAGAGCTCTCGCTCTCCTTTGTCGCTGTGCCGAAAGGAATTCAAGGTCCATCAGGGAACAAAGCCAGGAGGGGTATGCAACTTGTGGCTAGTGTGGAAAGGGGAGTCGGGTTTTGGTTTGTTCAAGCACAGCTGAAATTTGCACTGAAAATTCTTTGAACAAGAAAAGCTATACTAAATATGCACTGTTCTGCCTTTTTCAGGATTAGGATCTTCTTGAGACTAGGAATCTCTCTAAATTAGCTGTTTGGATTTCTTTAGACCAAAGTGGAGGAATGTTTTGTGCCTGCATCCCAAATGGGCACGGGGCACTGTGCTGCCCTAGCTGGGACAGCTCTGACTGACATTCAGCTTCTCAGTCAAACCAAATGGTGCTCTGATAGCAGGCAGCATCTAGGCTGAGACTTCTGAGCACTGGTACATTTGTTCCACCAAAATCCTCTCTTCATGGTCCAGGTTCCTCACTTGTAGCTCTCAATGGCTTGCTTAAATCTACACCAAGGACTGAGCCCAAATCACCTCAGTCTAGCCTACAAGCTTACTACAAAGCCACTGCTCCTCTGATGCGTAGTACTGCTTTAATAAACAGCCTGCAGGCTCTTAAGTTTGTGGACAATTTCCTCCTCTGATGATTGTTCTCAGATTTCCTCCATTTCCGGAAGGTGAAAAGGCTTTTCTGAGAAACATCCCAAACCAACAGTACTTGATCAGAATCCTAGTCATAGAAACCCTTCTGTTGATACTTGCATTATGAAGCCTCGGAGAGCAAACACAAAATCATAGAATCATAGAATAGTTAGAGTTGGAAGGGACCTTCAAAGGTCATCTAGTCCAACCCCCCTGCAAGGAGCAGGGACATCCCTGACTAGATCAGGTTGCTCAGAGCCTCATCCAGCCTGGCCTTGAACGTTTCCAGGGATGGGGCATCCACCACCTTTCTGGGCAACCTGTTCCAGTGTTGTATAACTCGCATCGTAAAAAATTTTTTCCTAATTTCCAATCTAAATCTACGCCCCTCTATTTTAAAACCATTACTTCTTGTCCTATTGCAACAGGCCCTACTAAACAGCCTTTCCCCATCTTTCTTGCAGGCCCCCTTGAGGTACTGGAAGACCGCTATCAGGTCTCCCCGGAGCCTCCTCTTCTCCAGGCTGAACAGCCCCAACTCTCTCAGCCTGTCCTCATAAGAGAGGTGCTCCAGCCCTTTTATCATCTTCATGGCCCTTCTCTGGACCTTCTTCAACTGGTCCATTCTTGTGTTGGGGGCTCCAGAACTGGACACAGTACTCCAGGTGGGGTCTCACCAGGGCAGAGTAGAGGGGGAGGATCACCTCCCTCGACCTGCTGGCCACGCTTCTCTTGATGCAGCCCAGGATGCGGTTGGCCTTCCAGACCGCAAGAGTGCATTGCCTGCTCATGTTAAGCTTCTCATCCACCAGCACTCCCAAGTCCTTCTCCTCAGGGCTGCTCTCAATCCATTCTCCACCCAGGCTATATTTGTGCCTGGGATTGCCATGACCCAGGTGCAGGACCTTGCACTTGGCCTGGTTGAACTTCATGAGGTTGGCACGGGCCCACCTCTCCAGCCTGTCAAGGTCCCTCTGGATGGCATCCCTCCCTTCCAGCATGTCGATGGCACCACACAACTTGGTGTCATCGGCGAACTTGCTGAGTGTGCACTCTATCCCACTGTCCATGTCGCCGACAAAGATGTTGAACAGGGCCAGGCCCAACACGAACCCCTGAGGGGCGCCACTCATGACCGGTCTCCACATGGACATTGAGCCGTTGACCACCACTCTCTGAGTGGGGCCATCCAGCCAAGTCCTTATCCACCGAGTGGTCCGTCCATCAAACCATTTTTTTTTCACTGACTTCTGAGTTTTGGACTATGTACTATTCAATTTTTTTTCATTATTCATTATGGTTTAGGCCACGTCCTAGCTGGAGACTACTGTCATTGTGAGTTAGGTGACCAGAGTGTGTGAATGCTCTTTGTCTGGTTCAGTGCAATATCAGTCAGGTCTGAGCAGCTTTCAGCAAAAAGTCACCAGAATTCAAACTAATATGGAGGAGAAATTTTTAGGTACTTCATCTGGTGCCATCTGGTTCCATCAACCACAGGAGCAATAATCAACTTTTTGGCATCAATAATCAACTTTTAAGTGCCATCTTAAACTACCATACCCATTTCTGACCAGGCCTGATTTCCTATATATTTTCTTGTAAAACAAATAGAGGTATTTAATCATATGTCATCCCTGAACTCAGCAGGGTACCATCAAGCAGTTAAATAATTTATAGTAGAAGTAAATTGACATAATTTATAGAGACCAGCTGTGAAGGAGAAAAATGTGCATAGATCACAAATGGATTTCACAGCTACTATCTGGCAACAACAAACGATGAGACTAGGAAACTGGGTATCCATTACAGGCTAAAAAAAGTACATTATGACTCCTAACTTGTCACTTTCTGCCTTACTTTCCCCAACATGTTCCTATGATTGCATTGATTCTCCTGGGCTTCTTATTCCATGTAATTCAGCCAGCCCCAGTTTCCATCCTCCAGCAAAAGTTTAAATCTTTGTTCACTTATTTTCGGAGCACCATTCCCTTCTCTAATCTGTCTTTGTCCCCTCTCCCACTCTTAGGAAACCGTTTCTCCTCTCTGTTGCCTCACATCCAAGTTCATGTTTAATCTATATTTGCATCAGCTGGTTTTCTGTACCGAAATGTCTGTGCCCCAAAATGGGGAGAATCTGGAAGGGATAGGTACTCTATTTCTCATTCTGAAAACCCAGCACTACAGGAGACGTGAGAAGCTTAAGACTGTTCAGTCAGGACAGAATTGGTGCTTTTAACACAGAAGCTCTTTCTGCTGAGCCCAATATATCTATGATTTCATGGAAATCTATCTTGTAAATCTCTGTCTAGCTTTGGCGGAAAGCAGTGAAAGTCTATTCCCTGTAAGAAATCATTATTTTCCCTGTGTTTCCAATCCATGTTGTAGCCTAGGCTTCTAGCTTCTGCAAGAAAATATCCGTATACTTTTAACATTGCAAAAAATGTTTCATTTTCCCAGTTTTGTTCTTGGAGAAAACTGAACAGTTCTACAATTTCAGCTGATACCTGCCAGTAAAATTCAGCCTAAGGCTAAATTTTCTGAGCAATATATAAAATTTCAGGCCTTTTTGCAGATCTGGCAAAGCTATTAGCTGTTGACCATAGAGTGAAGTGTTAGGAAATTTTAATAGCAGGCAGTACTACCAACTCCACCTACAGAGTGTCTTAAATCTATTATTAGGTCTATGAATTAGATCATGCTAAAAGTAATACTAAAACAATAACAAACATGCTTTTATCAAACCTGAGATGTCATAAAAAGCTTTACAGCCTTAAGCTGATATACAAATGTAGGTTCTGATCTTGCAGTATATCCTAAGTGGAGGCAGAAGTCAACACTTTTCAGTTGTGGTGTCAGTATTCCCACAACAGTCTATTGGTGAAGCTTTACTACCTTGATCTGCTAAATAAAATTTCTGTGGGAGTTCCTGTGCTCTGCAGTTCATGCCCTGAAATCTCTGCTCTGTCATTATACGGACCAACTCCCACTGAAGTCAAGTTTCCCTGGGAGAGTATTGAGCAATAACTGCATAAGGACCCCTGTGTGTAGGAACATTTTTACTGTAACTCTAGCCACGTAGTGTCATTTCTGTGATGTTTTTATGATAAGGAAGAGTAAGATCAGAGTGTGCATGTGGAGGTGGGAGTAAGAGAGCAGTGTAATAATTAACATCTAGCAGATCAAAATTCTTTCTCTGTTGCTGGAAAGCAGCTGTTAAAGGGATAAGAACAAAGAAGAAAGAGCATGGTTGTTTCAGAAAAATACATACACTAATGTTTCCCAAGTTTGTGTTGAAACTGTGGTAGGCAAGCAAATGGAGAATAGAATTAAAAATTAGGGATCAAAGTGGAGTTTTGTTGGGGGATAAAGCTGGTGGACAAACTGATGAAAGCATGGGCTTGCTTTCTCTCTCCTTCCTCCACCCCTTTCCCCCTTCTTCTCTTTCTTTCTCTTTCTCTCTTTCTTCAAATCTTGAATTTGCCAAAAAAAAAAAAAAAAAAGAGATGAGACAAAGAGATTAAATGTCTTCAAATGGGCATATTGTAACCCAGCTCTCATAGCTACCACAGCTTCCATTTGACACTTCACAATCAGCCAAGATACCCTCCCACCTCTTATTGCCCCAGACCTAAGGGAACCGTATAAAGTTGTTTCTTCTACTAACTTCAGCTAATCCCCAACCCTCTTCTGAATTCCTAATATCTTTTCCTCTCTCATGTACTGTTTCCTTTTCCACCATAGGTCCTTGCATAACAGTTTTGGTCGCTTCATAAGAATTTATTTTGCCTGCATAACGCTCCTATACTGCTTCTGTTATCTTCTTGCACAGAAACAGCTGTAAGCACTGGTTATAACTTCACAGCAGAAGTGTCAGTTTGTTGGATCAAAGAGTGTCTGATGAGATATACTCAAAATGCCCTGGAGTGGGAGAACAACTAAGAGTTAGCAACTGAGACAGGAGCTTTGCTCTTCTTTAACTCTTCCCACTGATGTGGGTTTATTCTGCAGAATCGGAATTAGCAAATGCAAGAACTCTCCAGCCTCAACCGTTGTTGGTAACTATTTTCCTCCCTGAAGAAGGTGATTACTGTATTTAACCCTATCTAAAAAACTGTTAGTGTGCTTATTCTGTACAACAAGGCTCACAGCAACTGAGGGAAGGAGTGAAGAATACCCTTAAGCAGAAAGCTTTGGTTCAGAATTTATTCTTATCCGTACTTATATTCTTTATTATCTTTAAGAAAGTACAAGAAATTTCTAATTGCTGTCGTCACTAGGGGGCTAGCAGGCTGCTATCTGAGCTTCTACTGTAATGCTGCACATCACCAAGATGAAGTTAATGTATCTGGGAGTCTGGTTCTAGTTCTTCATATCAGTGGAACACAACACCAGACACTCGTTCCTTTTCCTTCCTAAAGTGGGAGAAAATTTCCCCCTTCTTACTGGTTTAGGGAAGAAGCACTTCTCTACAGGTCCCTTGTCCTGTTGATCTGATGGAAATAATTTCGGCCACTGCGTTGCACTTTAGACACTTCTGTTGGGTGATGGGGTTGTTAGTTTGCCTCACTGCAGAGAGGAGGCTTTTTCTCATCTAGATTCAGAGTTCCTGCATGTATGAATCAAATTTTCAATTGTCTCCAGTGCTCTTATCAGTAAAGATGAAAGTGGAAAGAAATCAAGCAAAGATGGATTTTCAGTGTGGAGAAGCTTAACCACCTCTCTCACTGATTATTATAGAGTAAGCCTTCTGAGAACAAACACTATTTTAAAAGAAACTTATTAAAAAGTGGAGGATTTAGTCCTTAGAATACAATGGGACTATAGTGAATTTCCCCCTCAGAATGCCAACTTTCCTGAAGGTATTTTCAGGAAAATACCTAATTCGCCCTCAGAATGCCAGCTTTCCTGAAGGTATTTAGAAGATAAATACCAATACAAATGAACTACGTTTTTTTATAATGCTGATGAACGGAACCGCAGCTTATGAATTCTTGAGGAAAAGGAATAAAGGCAATTCATGCTGGCTCCTTGGCATAATGATAAAATAGAAGGTCTGTACTGCTGTACATAAAAGGCATGTAAATATTCCTGAAATCTAGAGTCATCTCTGCAACCTGTCAGACCAATTTCCCCGATTCTTGCTATGCCGGGAATGCTGGTTCTTAACACTCCTTAGGCTTTGTGTTCTCCTCAAAATGACATCTCTGGTAAAATGGAGTGGCAGGATTAATATACAATAGGAATTTGGAATATTTGCTGAATCTGGACTTTATAATAGCATGGCATGGAGTCTCATTTCAGAAACAAATTAAAAGTGACTTGGATAACTACACTTTTAAGTAGGCTGGCAAGCAGGCAGGGGACCATAAATCAAGGTTAATGATAATGGCAATGTACCAATTTGGAAGGGAAGATGAACATAAGGAGTATTGCAAGAATTGGTACTAGGCCCAGCTTTACTAAAAGCCATTATTTATTATGTTAATGGAAACTAAAGAACACTGAAGGCAAAGCAATTGCCAAAATCTATGGAAGATGGAGAAGACATCTTGACTAGCTTTAGCTATCTGAGTATTACTTGCTTAGAACATTTTAGTTTTCTAAATTCTCCTGAAAAAAAAAATGAAGAGGAAAAAAGGTACCTCAAAAAGAAGTGAAAAGGCTAAGAGGAAGGATGTACTGTCTAGAAGCACCTTTCTATAGATTTGGAAAAAGCTCAGATGAGTGTAGTAGATGACTGAAGTACTTTCAGGATTAATAAATACTATTAAATCTGGAAAAAAAGTTAAAATATGTTCCCCATTGGATTTGCTTTGGACTGAGATATACAGCTGGAGAAAGATGTTTTAAAATCTTATTGTCAATAAAGAAGTTTTAACACAGATCAGGAAGTAAAAATTGGCTTTTAACATTAAATAGTTCCAGAGTCAAGTGTTTTAATGCTTCATATGTAAAGCTCAGGCATTAAATAATTTAATTGCAACAACACTAAAGAAATGTATGTTGAATTTGAAGAGTAACAGTATTGAACTAGAAGTCAAAGGGCTAGTTCAACAAATAATATTGAAAGTTCATTAAAAAAGAATCAAGTTTGGCCAAATAATGACTAAGAGGGAAAAGAAGACCTGCTAAAAGTATTTGTTTAAAAATGAAAACAGCAAGGGGAGTGATAGCCCAAGGGGCATGAGTAAGGAGGATGAACTCAGCATAACTATAAGCTGAATATTAAAATTATTGCTTAATACCTAATTTCTTCAGACCCTGAGATATTTTGCAAGAAAGAAGATGGAAGCCCAATAACATCAGAGTTGTGGGGTTTTTTTTTGTTGTTGGTTTTATTATTTTTAACTAGTTTTATAAAACAATGAGAGAACATTGTGGAGTGTGCTCCTATGCTAATTATGACATGGGCAGATTAGAAGTGAAGTGAAACGTTCATGTGGCCCTCTAAAGACAGAAGAGAAGAATATGTATTGATGGTACTGTAGTAAGTTCTGATCATACTTTTAAGGTTTGCCCAAGGAAAAATGAATGAGATAGAAAAAGTAATGAAATCAACACTCTAATCTAGTGGCTGGGTCCTTTCCCTGAAAGACAGGAACATGGTCTTCCAACTTTACTGCATTTAGGAATCGCGCATCCAATTTCTATGGTATCCATAGTAATTGGATCTTACAGCAAGGATTGGGTCTTACAGCAAGGATTGGAACCCAAGTTCACTCTCGCAAAGGAATTCTTTAAACTGCAAAAATAAGGATTATCTCTAGGTCTAGTGAATCTTTTATAACTCCAGGGAAAGTTGGCTGTCTAGAGGGGTGTATGAAGTCATCCTCCAACAGTTCAATGTTTAGATCTCATTCCTGGGACACATGTATTTGATATTCCTTAGGCTAATGAAACAATTGGAAATAGGTGTTTCACAGGCTGTGTGAATGCTCTGCCCACTGCATTAATGGTTGACAAACCAACACTACAAGCACCAAAACCTTTGCTTGCATTTCCATGAAGAACCTTGCTCAGCAGACATGCTATAAAAATATTTAATATAAGAGACATATAGAATTATATTAATTGTCTTCTGATGTAATGGATGTACTGGACTTTTCTGCATTGTCAGTGCTAGAACATATTTGGCTGGTGTCAACTGGGTACATAAGTTACTGGTGAAAATGGAGACATCGGAGTGCCACTATTTTGTAGTTAGGCAGCCTGTGTCACACATCTGACTTTATATTGCTGATTCTGAAAAACATAATGTGCTGACAGCAGCATCTCCCTGGAAATTCACTGGAAAGAATAGTCACAGTCAATAAAAGCTCCAGAGCTGACTTTTAGGAAGCAGGAGTGGAGGACTGTATCTCTGAAGGCTACCCACTTGCACTACATCACCTGTGTTATTAATCCTGAAAACCTTGCCATTGTCTGGAATCGATTTGCTTTGAATATATTCAGGAGTTGTGGACCCTGTTTCGACTGCCCCAAAGCAATTCCCTGCACTGCAGGTAGTCCATTAAAAAAACACAAAATTCCTGTTTAGGGTTTAAAAAAGAAGACTTTTGCTTTTTGCAGCCCCATTTGGATTTTTATTGACTGTATGTAGTAGACTATTATGTCACTTGCCCTGTAAAAATACACAAGCCATGAATAAAATCAGTGTCAGAGATAAAAAGGAAAGGCTAAGGTCTGCAAAGGAGATTAAGGTACTTCAATCCAAAACATAGATTCTTGGAACTTTTCCATACCTTTCAAAGAAACTGGATTCCCATCAGTGCAGGTTTCTAGATGTCTGTGTTTCTGGTGTTGGAAATATGGATTTCTTTCAAAATCCTGTAGCATAACTAAGTCTTCTCAGGGTTCCTGGCCTCCATGTGCTTTGTCAGTCTTCCTCATTATGTCTCTGTCCTCTGGGACATGCTCTCAGGACAAGTTCCAGTTCTGCCCGGAGCAAAGCTTGGAGGAGGACATGAAATTGCTCCATAATCTTTGACAGAGCAGTGATTAAGACACTCTATGGATGAAAATTCTTCCTGTGTCTAGTCTGGCCCAGACGTTTTTGCTGAGATCTGTATATCCTTGTGTAGGTCAATGAAGCATCACCCATCTGTAGCTCCCCTCAGTGAACACCTTCTGTAGAAGATCAGGTGCATGTTTAAGTGCCCACCAGTGTGTCAGGAGTGGATTCAAACCATTGGGCTGTTGGTGGACAGACTAACTTGGGTGCTCTTGAGGTTTCTTGATGGATTATTTCACTGTGCATAAGCTGTTGAATGATAAGTGAGTTGTGAAGGAAAGTGGTGAAAAATCTCTCTGTTACCATTGGTAAGACCCTGTGCTAGGTTTACGCAACATAAATCTAGCTCCCCTATCTAGATGAGTGCCCTGATAGTGTGGATATTTGGCAGTGAGAGGGATCCACATCTTCGTTTAAGGTGCTTTGTGAGAAAAGTGCTGGGCTAAGCTGGGGCCTAACTCTAGGCAAAAGTTATCCTGGGTCCTAAAAAGGGGGATCAAACCCCTACATATTCAGGAATGTGGCAAGCAATTCATGGGCTAATGATGGAAAAGAAAGCAGAAGATCTGATCTAGGTTATCTGAAGGTTGGGAAGTTTCAGGTCCATTGGACTGAGCCGGAGTCCCTAACCACTGTTCTAGGGGCTATGCTAGACTGAGTTAAAGCACTCATGCAATAGGTTGTAATGCAGAAAAAAAGTGAGTCTCTGAGCAGACATGGGCTTTTAAGGATCAGAGAAATCGGATACGTGTGTGGCAATTGCAAGAAAACTATTTGGAATATCATAGAAACAGTTTTCTTGCTTCTTAACTAGGTATACCATTACCTGTATCATAGGTCAGCCCAGGATGGGTCTTTAGAAAGCTCTTACTCGGGGTTAGAGAGCATTTGTTAGCTTCAAAATGCTGCAAGCAGCCATTCCACCATCGGCAGGGTGTGTTGAAAGGGAGGCTGAAGAAGTGGAAATTGAAACAGCATTCTTTGGGTGGGTGGATCTGCCTGTCACCAGCTATTGGCGAGGTAGGTTCTGTGTCAGCACTGTGCCTGCCTTCAAGTTTGCATTTTTAGACAATGTGTTCTCATCTCAAATCTTCAGATATCCCTGATGTTTCATGTCATTACTAGTGATAAAAATGCCTCTGTCTTTTTTTTTGTATTAAAGAACTGCTGTCTAGCTCAAACTGGATCTTTGCTTTTCTGCACTCTCGCTAATATCTACCTGGACTACTGTTAAAGTAAAAATCCATTTGCTTCTCTTTAAGTAATGCCGTTCAAACCTGGTCTCTGCAAAATGTAATTTCCATCTAATGCTTGAACTAGACCTCATGAAATAAGATGCTGAGAAAGATTTACGAGTCACCAAGGCTCAAGCTAATGTGCTGATAGCTGTGGAATTTCAGATGTTCGAATAGAAGTACTCACAGCTGCGGCAGGAATTTCGTAATTTGCCAAAAACCCTTAGAAAATAACCCTCCGAACAATGGTAACTGAAGGTTTAAACTGTATGTGCACACTTGGGGTTTTTTTTCCATTTTAAATAGTTCTTACAACCAGTAAAAAATAAATTTGGAACATCTTCATATGTAAATATACCTGAGGATGGAGAAAGCAAGGAAGAGTGAGATGGACCTTTCTGACTGCTCTGCCCCTGGGAGGTCTCCTGGGCACATACACCTGACGGCACCTGCGCTGCAGAAGAGCTGCTGACACATCCAAAGTCCTCTGGGAAGTCTCTTACAGACTTACATTTGACTGAGACTTTCCTCAGCTTCTAAGCTCAACACACTTAGTGTAATGGACCGGTTCCTGCTTGAACACTCATTTGAAATATTCGGTGATGTTAAGTGAATGTTTTACTTAGGTAAAGGCTGCAACATGTTTCATTACTAAAAGTAGTGGAGGATTTGATGCAAAGAGAAGCTGATTTATTAATCTGTCACATGCCAAATCAGGTTTTTTTTTTGGTTCACTTGATGTTATTTCAAGACATTAAATGGACCATAACCTATGTTGTTTTCTGCAGGAAAGACAGAGTGCAATTCACTTGTATATGTTTCATCCTTAAAGGAGATGTTAGGAAGAGGGATACAAAGCTATTTGAGGAGACAGGCGATGCTTATAATCATGTAGCTGGGATTGCTTAAGAGTGTTATTATTTTTCCAGTGTATATATGTTGGCATAATGCTGGTTTGGACACAGTTATGTATGTATATTAATAAAAGGTTTTTTACCAGTATAATTCCTTCCCTGGCCAGAATCAGCTATGCAAGTGTAAGCATACGTATATAAGCGCAGCTATGTTTATTCCATTGCCAGGCGCAGCTGAAGCAGGAGAGCCTTTTGTCCTTCATCTCTTCAGAATACAGCAAAATGGCACCAACTTTAATGTTTAGAGATTTGACCATTTTTTGTGAACAAATTATAAATCACTTTACTCTCCTCTGCATTTGAGGAATAGTCCTTAGTGAATATGTTTAAAGAGATGTCTTGCTTCCAACAGATGCATTGGAAACATTCAAATTTTTTGCGGTGTCTTTCAAAAGTTAGTTGTGTTGAGCATGCCAAGTGTTTGATGTTGGTAGTCTTACACGAGCACTGAGAAATCTGTTGTTTGTGATCTGATTTTGGATAACACAAGCATTGCCGTGCTGTGATGAATCCTTGATGTTTTAGCTCTTTAGGGGAAAGACGACAACAACATTAAATTTCAGCCAACAAACCTCTATTCTATTTCAGCCAGATATCCAGCTGGAGGGTAATGAAAGCCTAGGATAGTCGGATAAAATAAAAACAACCTGGATGTGGACTGGCTAGCTCACACTTGGGCTGTTGGTGCGTATCATCCTATGAGAGAGCGTCATAAACCCAGTAGTACTTCCATACTAATACATGGAGTTAATTTAGGACCAGAAGCAACAGTTTAATGTCCAAACTAGTAAAGATACACAGTGAAGAGATGCAGCACAGAGACATCTCAGAAGATTCTGTGTTGATTGAGCTTGTTGCTTGTCCACCCATGGCATTATTTGCGACTCTGATGACCCACTAATCATAGAATCATAGAATGGTTTGGGTTGGAAGGCACCTTTAAAGGTCATCTAGTCCAACCCCCCTGCAAGAAGCAGGGATCTTCAACCAGATCAGGTTGCTCAGAGCCTCATTCATCCTGGCCTTGAAATGATTAAGGGAAGTTGACTATTAATGCATTTATTGGTGAAGAAATACATCTTCTAAAGCAATGGGAATTTTACGCTTAATAGACCAAATGATCTTACTTCTGTGCTCAGAAGTGAACATAAGCTAGATGTAAAGCAACTAATTTATTTTTAATATGTGGGTCATTGAAGAAGAAAAAGGATGGTACTTTTCAAGGTCTGACCCAAAGTTCATTGAAGTCTGTCTGACTTTGTTGTTTTTCATGGTCTTTTCTCCAGCCTCTTGAGAAGTCTGTATGTGCAATGTCTGGGCTCCCATCATTCATTATATTGCTCAGATTTCACACTGAGATGGAATGAATGCATGATATCAGTTTGAGAAGAATAAAAATCATTAGAGAATTGTTCCAAAGCCATCTGGGACAACCTGTCATAAAATGAGGTTATGTATTTTCAGTCCTTCTTAATGTAGCTAGTCAGTACGTGTCATTCTGAGAAGGAGAAGTTGAGTTAGGACGATTTCCAGTTCACTGTATGTTCTAAGGAATTTGCTGCAACAAATGAAAAAACGGTCTGTCCTAGGAGGAGAAGGAGCCCACTAGACATCACTGGGTGTGGGGACTTGGACAAGCTCTACAAAACAAATGTCTTCCAAGGGATCAGCAACATCACATGCTATTTGAACACTGATAAAAGAAATCTTCTAGGCACAGGGAGTTCAGAACAGGCTACAGTAGATTTTATACTTTGCAAAACAAATGTCTTTGCAAGTGCAAATTCAGCATTTAGTCAAAGCTTGTGATTACAAGAAAGTAATCAGTATTTTTTCCCCTTGTTCCTTATTTTTTTTCGGTAGTTGCTTTTATTAAAAATGTCTTTCCTATTTCCTAGAAGACTCATCTGATTTTCTTGCTATTTTTAAGAGGTATGTAGCTGCAAAAACATTGCTGTGCAAAATTATCTCCTACAGTGTTAAACTTCTCTTCATTTTCAGTTTGTTTTAAAAATAATTCTATATTTAAATATTGTCTAGCATAGAAGCACTGAACCATTTTTGTTAACATGGCCTGTATGTGACATAGAGGTATATAGGGCTTTATATTTTAATGATTAATTTTGTTTGAGAGAGTAGCTGTTTGATGTGAAGCTGTTGCAAGCCAATTCTACTTTCTAAAATCCTCCTAATCAAATTGGATAACCTTCTCATATAAATATTTAAGTAAAAAAAAAAAATCACACTTGTGATAATTTTTATTTTGTATTGTATGTTTCAAACTATTCTTATATTCATGAAGAAACTGCTGTTACTCTCGTATAAACACTAAGACATTAACATTTATCTTCTACCTCCTAGACAGCTTGTGTATACATACTCCAGTACAGTTAAGTAGTTTAATGTTTAGGACTGAGTTTGGAAATATTGCAATGCTGTATCTGCTCCTGTCTGTTGCTCTAATAGGAGATTTAAACCCATATTTAATAAAGCAGATAAATTAAGGCTGAAATCACAGACTTCCTAATGAATTTATCAAACTTTGTCCATAGCAGAGAGATAAACATGGCATTGCCTGTCCCTTAGGAGCTGGTGTCTGGTCTCTGGGGATCCGTCCGTTTAGGTGTCTTTGTGGTAAACACATTTGTGCCCAGGACACAGGGCTGGTGATGGCGTGTGTTGGGCTGGCACTGCAGAGCAGGACTTGCGGTGGGTGAAATGTGGCCAGCACTGCGGGTGGGTGCTGGAAACTGCTGAGCACCAACAACCTCACACGCCGTCAATCATTGTGTTATCCCATTAGGATGCATCATCAGGACTTTTGTCCAGACTGCACTCTTTCAAAGATTCAACTCAGAGACAACTTTTAAAGAATGGTTGGAAGAGAAGGTTAAGCCAACACTAACCATGTCCTAATGACTACAAATTGGGCTAGGAAATGAGAAAAGTGGGCTGATTTTCTTCTAACTTTTCCTGCAACCTAAGAGGGCTCCTGGCTGGGCTTTGCCTGGAGCCTTTGTGGTGAGGCAAGCATGGATGTGCATGTGGGAGACTACAGAGAAAAGTGAGCTACCAGTAAAACTTAGCTGTTTCCAGGATTAACAGCAGCTGAATGAGAGTTTTCCACCTCACACTTATGAATTTATGTTATTAGTCAATTATAGTTGACATTTTTGAAGCTAGCCTTTAACCTCTCTGCCTGCCTTTTTCTCTGGACTGGGGATATATACCTCCCTCCTTGTACCTCAAAGAGGGGGTTGATATCTATCTTATATTACCTCATCCTTTCCATCTTCCCGCCAGTGGATGATTGCTCCTGGGAGAAGTACTTAGGACTTTGTGTGGTCCAGCTTTGGAAAGACTTTGGCCACAAGAATCAACTTCTTTCCTTACGGGACTGCTTTACATCCCACGTCGTTTTAGCGGTAGAAATTGTATTCCAGGTTAAATTTTCCTTTTTCCTAACTTTATCCTATGAAAGCCCATCTAATTATGCCAGGCAACTAAGCCAAATCTAGTTCAGCCAAATTGACACTGGCTGAGTTCAAGTTTGATGAGTCTAACTTCCCCTGAGCTTGGAAAAGCACCATGCATGTGACAGATTGGTAGAGTGGAGACATTCCCCTAATAGTCTTGAATCGGTTTCCTGAGACCTGAAGACCTTCACACCTCAGCATGAGCCTGAGTGAAAGCTGACAGCCTGGGCCCACATCTCCACTGTCCATCCAGATTTTCCATCAATTTGACTTCTCTTTGTACAAGCTGCTAAAAAATTGGTTTTTTCTACTGACAGAGACAAAAGAAAATATAACCCCTGTTTTTTAGCCCACTGCTATTTCCCACAACTGGCGCTGAGTCTTCTTTCTGTGTTTCCCCTCCAGTTTCACTTCCTGAGTCCAGGTAAATTTGCAATCCTCTGTGGCAGACTGCAGGCCACATGCAACATATGCTAAGCATTTTGAAGGGATTCTGGAAAGACGTTTAGAGTTTATTAGAAGATGGAAACACTTTTGTTTCTAATGTGCAATTAGGGAATTGCAAATCTTTTGTGAAAATCCAGATAGTTGGAATAAAAAATTCCAACAGCCTAATATCCCTTGTAATACCCAGGCTTGGCATTTAAATTAAATCTCTCTCTCTCTCAAGGTGTGACTCTCTTCACTCTCCCCTTCATGGCCACAAAACAGCATCTAATGTCAGGTGCCTACTGAGAAAACTGCTGCTTCTGCTCTACCAAGGATTCATGCACCCTTTTCTCTACCCTTCTCACAGGCAGGGAAAGGGTTGCTTAAGATCTGACACTTACCTTTGTAAGAGAAATTGTTTGACGGGAGTTGGGCCAGGTTTGGATTGCTTCCAGAGTAATTCCTCGAGCAGCAACTGTGAAGGTCCTGTAAAAACACCAGCCTGAATCATTTACTTGCTGTCCTTTGCCATCCCCTTATCTGTGAGCAAACTAAAAATAGACATGAATTATGGGCTCCAAGCAACTACGTCGAGTGGAGCATTTGAGATGATGGTGTGTATTTAACAAGAAATGTTTTATAATTGAAACAGAAATAGTAGGATCTAAATATAGACATTTAAATGCATTGGAATCTGGAGTTGGCAGTTTTGTCTTCATGGTATTTGTACTGATTTCCTTATTTGACCCAATATGAAGTTTTATTATTTTTTTTTTCCAGACTCTAAGCATTTCAGTGATCCAACATTTTTGGTACACATAAGCATGGAATATCTGGTAATTACAAGTCAAAATTTAAAATCAGATTCTTTCCCCCTAGGCAAAGTTCCTGTGAAAAAGAGGTCAAATGGGCATTAGTGAACCCTCAAAGGGCAACAGAGGGAAAAAAACACATTTTTGCAAAATCTATTATTTTTGTTTAACTTTGATGAACAATTCCAGGGTGGTGTTACTTTCACTCTGTAGAGATACACAAATTGCTTCCTCTCATGCTCAACCCAAGCCAGAAGTGGTCAGAGACACCCAAGTCTAGTGTGCACTATTTGTTGCTGCCAAGCCAAGATAGAAAGTCCTCCAGTATGATTTCCCTCTTAAAAAGGTCCCGCAGAAATCTCTGCACCACACTTCTCCACACATTGTAGATATTCTCTAAGGTCTCCCGGGCAAATGGGAAGCAGTCTCCTTTTCCGTAGGACAGATGCTGCATATCCAACAAAAAGCGAAAGCCTGTTGGGTGAGGCATTGCCCATGGACAGCTGGCCATTTATTGGCAACACAAAGTGTGGCAGAAAAGCAACCAGCAGAATGCAAGTCAAAATACTAAGATTTCTTAGTCTTACAAAAAAAAAAAACAACTAAAACTGCATAGTAAATGGGCAGTAAGCTACCATGAGTAGTTCTCCCACGTAATTGCTGCTGCCTAAAAGTCAGGAGTCTGGTCTCAGCCAATTTTGTACCACTATGACTGGGAAGAAAGAAGATTCATCTCATCTTAACACAGGATTGGTGCTGCCCGTTGGAAGCGTGCCTCTCTCTCCTGACTATTGAAAAAGCCTGGATGTCAGTTCAGAGGCAAAGAATCCTATCCTAATAACAGAATTATCCACAAAAACTCAAAGATTAATGTGGGCCAATAATTAACTTGAAGGCATCCCTTTAGGAGAGATTTTATACAACTTTTTTCTTCCAAAACAAATTATTTGGCTAAAAATACCAGCACTACTTCAGTTCAATCTCAACAGTTATACACAAACAAACAAAAAAAAATGTTTTCTTTAAGGACTGCAATTACTGAATAACAGGATATGACTTTCCACCACATCCTATTTCTAGTTGCAAGCTTTTTGAAAACGCACCAGCAGCCCAGTTGCAGAAGCACCATTGTTGACTGAGTTCGCTGGTGATGGAGCTTTCCAATGACAGCAAGTGTCGTCTGCACCTCTCCATCAGGTCTGCCAGTGGGTGAGTTCAGAATTAAAACAGGAGGGGCAAACACATCACCGCATCATCTTTCAGCCCTTCAAAAAAAACAAAGAGCACATACTTGGCAGCACTTTAATTTCTATGGTTACTGATGAATAACAGCACAGCTGGGGAACTGTTGCTACAACCTACTAGCAGAGATAATTTAAGAGGTCACACTTAAGCAGATCTATTACAAAAGCACTGAGTTTTTTTTTTTCAGGGATAATAAAACTGAGGACCATTGGTTGTACTCTTTGGATTAGCATCAAGTGAACTACCCAGCTAGTCATAAATTTGCCCTCATTACTGTCATTGTTTAGAAAGCAGTAAGAGGAAGGATGTCTCTTTAACTAAGAAATCAAACCAGGGTTGGTGGTTTCTGGACAAACAAGATTTATTTGGATTTTGTCACAGTCTCAGGTGTCGATGTCTCCCACACTAATGCAGACAAGTGCTCCATGCAGCTCGGAGAACCTTTCTGGCCTGGGAGATCTGTATCAAGGCTTCCTGGGGGACAGTGATAAAATTTTCCAGCGAAGTTCAGAAAAAAAATAATTGAGTAACCCTGAATCATAATGGTTTGGGAGCTCTGACACAGACTTCATGCATGACCTGGGTGAAATGGCTGGTCTGTGCTTTCAGTTCTGATCTGTATTCCCTTTCTTATCTATTAGTGTACCACTCTTGAAGCCCTGGTAACGTCACTGCAATGCAATGTATCTCTAAATAATTGCTGGAAGAGACTTTAAAAGCCTTTTGGGCAGGGAAAGCCTATTGCTTTTATTTTGCACAATGCCCCATTCAAGAGAGAAGTGAAGACAAAACTCACCCTTCTTTTGGCCTTCCATGCCCTAGTTGTGGGATCCTCTGCAACAAATCCATTCCTAAACCAGGCAGTAATAACAAAGGCTTTCAGAATTTTATTTTGCTTTTGCAAACTCAAAGAGTAGTATGCAGTCAAGGAATGGAACAAGCATTATTTTATAAGCCCATGGGTAGAACTGCAAAGGACAAAGCTTAAAATATAAAATATTTATTAATGGGCAGAACTTGTGAGTCGATCCACAAAAATGCATTGTTGCTGTCAATGCAAATGTTGCAATTTTATGTTTCATTTGGTGCAATGCAGGATTAGTGTCAGAAAAGGCAAATTAAATCCGTGTAAGGCCTTTTGCAAGACACTTCTTTCCACATATTGTTTCTACACACACTGGAACAAGCGCATCATTGAGAATAAAGCCATTGACATCAGTAGAGTTTCACCTGGGATGGTTTTGGCCCACTTTTGCTAATTGCGTCATTACCCTCAAGCCACGCTGAACAATTCATTAGTGGCAGAGAGCTGAATTTCTAAAAGTCTGTGTAACCTAACTCTAACCACCAGCACAGTATAAACTACTCTCAGTAGCTCCTCTAGGCAACCAAGGACACCGTGAGATTGAATAAATAAATATAAACAAAGAATGTTTTTCAACTTGCTCTCCATCTGGAGTACTGGATATTTTTCCAGCTCTGAAACTGAGGCACGTTTGCACACTATTAAACACAATTCTTTTTACCTTCTGCCATCTCTGATGATCCTAGTGAATTTAAGATAATTTCTATAGATCAGAGATTTCCCTTCTTTTCAACTCTTTCAAAGAATAAGCCAATATGCCACGGGTTTCTTCATTTTTGAAAATTCCTGCTTAAATTTTTTTTTGCAGTCTAAGGCAAAGGTGAAGTAAGATTTTTATTTTTATTTCTTTCTTCCTAAATGCCTATTTTCACCTACTGCTTACATTCCTACAAGTAATTAGGCACTGCCTCTGGCCATTGGAGCTGAGGTGGCTGTTCACGGCATTGAACTGACAGAGCAGTGGCTGGGCCAGGGTGGCCGGGGACAGCCAGCTCTCCCCAGCAGTTCCCAGGATTGTTCCCCATGGGTGGTGGCTGCATGTGGCTGCCCTGTCCTGGAGGAGAGGCAAACTCACTAGGAGACAGGGCTTGCTCTGTGCCAGCTGGCTTGAGTGTCTGGCAGCTTTTTTGAACTTGCTTAATTTACCAGCAGAGGTTTAACCTTGGGGTCTGGCAGGTACAGGCTGGGTTCCTGTGCTTTTTTTACTTTTGTCTGTAACTTCACTTAAAGAGGAATAGTATTGATTCCTCCCTCTTGTGTTAGACTCTGGATAAACAGGTTGTTTCCTACGGAACTTGCAGTTCAACTGATGTGTCCAATACCCAATATAAGACTCAAGTAAAGAAATATCCTCCCCTAAACAATCCTGGATCATAGAATCATAGAATGGTTTGGGTTGAAGGGACCTTCGAAGGTCATCTAGTCCAATCCAGCTGTGAGGAGCAAGGACATCTCCAAACAGACCAGGTTGCTCAGAGCCCCGTCCAACCTGGCCTTGAATGTTTCCAGGGATGGGGCATCCACCACCTCTCTGGGCAACCTGTTTCAGTGTTCTACCACTCTCATTGTAAAAATTTTTTTCCTTACATCAAGTCTGAATCCACTCTATTTTAAAATGTCACCTAAATTTTCACGTCTTGAGACTAATCTGAAGTGTTGGTATTGTTCTCATCTTTCTCTCTCACTAGCTCATGGTGATATTTTTGTCTCAGTAACAGCACTTCAGGAGTGGAGCAACCATCACTCCATCAGTGAGATTTTTTTTCTTCTCCCTATAAAGGCTGAAAAGGGCAGAGGCTGTAGGTGGATATTCACAGACTTGTTTCTGGATCTCACCAGAGCTTACTGGGTGCAAGTGCGATAGATCTGGGGACATGTGAATGTAGACTTGCAGGTATCTCCCCTAACAGATGGAAATTTCCAGTATGGAAATGAATATCTTTGTCACTGTCACCAGAGAACGCTGCTCATCTCACCCTGCTGTAGACCTCTGGAACAGCTGTTGTGAATTGTACCCTGTAAGTACCTGTTTCTGTTCAGTGATCCAAGGGATTTGAGATGATCACCTCAGCTGCATCATTCAGTTGATCTCTAAGGCCAGGAGAGGCTGGTTCAGACACCAACCCCTTGTGCTAAATGTAGGTCTTGATGGAAGGTTGCTCAGCTCATAGCTTGACGAAGTATCCCAGACCGTAGATTGTTTCCTCTCTCAGACACTATCCCCAAAGTAAAAATCTGACATTAAATCTTCTGTTTCTCCTACATATCCCTCCATCCCACAAAGTATTCAAGGTCCTTTGGCCAATGTCCAGCTTGTGGATCAAGCCCATATTTTTCTCCCACCCTGCCTGACTTGTGTTTGAGAAAGACCTACTTGCTCATGTCACAGAACCGGCAGCTTTGGCAGTTTTTTGGGAGCTAGAGCAGTGAAGATCCCTGGGAATTGCATTTGTGAATATTCCTGGTAGATGCTGACTAATGTACACCTGCTGCTCAAACAGGTCCCAGTCAACATACTGGTTGTGTTCTGGGTTTGCTGTTGTCTCAGATGTGCTGATTCATCAGAGCCCCTCCCCTTCTGTGCTGGTGCAGTCTTCCCCTTTCTCCTGGAACTGAGTCCAGATCCTATCATCCCTAATAACACCGAGTTCCCAGGAAAACAAATCACCCTTCGTGAATCACTTCATAAGGCAGGCATTTAGTAGTCCTCCACCTCTGGTGACCTACAGAAATTGTGTGTAACTAAAGGAGTTGAATCACCATTTTCACAAATGTTTAACTCTACCTAGTCTGTAAAGAAGAGTAAGAGTAGAAAAATATTTTTATAAATACACTGTATGTCCACTTTGTCCTGCTATAGCAAAGTGTAGCCAAAGACGAGAGAGGTGCAGATCAGTAAGTAGGTGGAAGAAAGTTTGTTTCTTATGTATATCGGTGCGGTCATGCATTCTATGTGTCTACATTGCTGGTCAAGCAGTTAAGTTTAGGGGCAAACAAAAGTTCACTAAAGACTAAGTTAAGGAGACAGCAGTTTAAAATACAGTTGAGGCCATGAACAAGTAAGTATGAAGGTAGCTACTGCGCAGGGAAGTGCTGTAAATCCCTAGCAACCTCTCTGTGGTGTAGTCTTTGCACCAAGTGTTATCTCGTCTTTTAATTAGTGGAATAAATTACAAATAAAAGTTAATTTGGCTCTTGTCTTCTCATCTTCGTTATCTCTCTTTTCTTACTTTACTTCTCCAAAGAGATAAAATTGCTGGTGCAAAAGAAGCAACTGCAATGGCAGTTTCTTGCTTCCTTTGATTCTAGGAATCAAGACAAACCAATGTCTGACACTGTCCTTCACCTACTACCTGTCTGTTCAAACCAGTTGCTGCAAGTACATCCATTGTAATGCTTCTCTGCATATAATGTTCCTTTGCTAATTTGTAAGCTCTCAAGCAAGCTATTACTTTACAGGTGATTCATGAAATGCATAATAGAATAACAAACTGAAACTGTTCTATATTTTCTTTTAAACACAAAAAATATCCAGTCTGGTGAATATAAACTGATAGCACTTCGAGTTGCAGTAACGGATGGAGACCCTGATTGGAAGCGTAGCCTCACTGGAGCTGTGATGCAATTATGCAATTGACCACACTCCTCCTGCTTGGCTTCAGCCAAGCAAACCAAGTAAGGTTCTGTGCTGGGGGCTTTGCTGAGCACAAGAGGAGCTGGGACCTGTGGACCAAGTCTAACCTTCTGCTGTTGAGCTGTAGCTCTGTCTCTAACACCTCAGGATGCATGTGGGCCTAGTTTCAACAGGAGGGACTCCAAAGCCATTCAGAAACAAACAGTAAAGACACGTCCCTGGGTAGTGCATTTTAGACATCTCAAGTTAAGGAAGAAGCTGGATGTTGTCCTCCCCTTCCCTCAGTCAGTACTTCAAAGAAGAGTGCCACCTCCTTGCTGGAAGCATTGTTTTAAAGACTCAGCCTTACCCACAGAGGAGGGTTGTGGGCTCTGCAATCTCCTGGGTGTCAATCACCACCCTGAATTAGGCTCCGCAGCTGCAGAGAGGAGCAGGGGTTTGGATGCATTTGTCTGCAGGGTGCAAATCCTCACCTCTCCTGTTCATAACACATACAACTCTTCATGTTTGTGTTCTTCCATATGATACCTTTTTCACTCCTAGTTGTGCCACGCAGTTTTGAATAACGTGATTACAGGGAGTTAGTTTAGCATTTCAAAAATAAAGTCAGAATGAATACTGGTGTCAAAACTTGTATTGGACAGCTTAGATTGGGACAGCAAATGGTTGTCCCACTTAAAGTAGATTTCTTGCTATAACTATTTCAAGGAAATACGTTTGTATTGTGTGAAATGGCTAAAAGATTTTATGGACCATTTAATAATCATATAGAATCCAAGGAGATCAATAGGACAATAGAAAATGAGCTTTTCAAAATTCAAGGAAATGTAGCACGCAGCAATGGTAATCTGGCACAGAGCTTGCACAATAGATTTCATTTTTTCTTAACAAAACAATAATTGAAAACTGACTTAGCCCCTTAAATAAACCAATGACAGCTGGGAAAATCAGCAGATTGGCCCTTTGTGCCTGTTTATAGTGGATTTTGGCAGCAAGATAGTTGATGTAGTCTCTATAGGATGCAGCTATTACGTCTTCCAGATGTGCTTGACCTTTATCTTGGATAAAAAAAAAAGCATCTTACCATAGAAACTATCAATTTATATACTCTTAGTCCAAGTCATCAGCTCCTTTAAGATGCTGAAAAAAACCCTCTTGTGATGGCTATGTTCCATTGCCATTCAGTACAGATGTCTAACTTACAAGTGCTTAGATTTTTCAAATGCAGTACATAATTTCAGCTCAATGTGCCTGTAGAGCTTCTAGTATGAGGAAGACCTGTAATATGATAAGGTTTGCTCATTACTCACAGAGGGACATTTAGGAGGTCCTTCCTTGGTTAGCTACTTGCAGTGGGTGGAAGTAGAAAAAAAATGGCAATATCTTCTTCATGGGTTGCCTTTTATTATTTACTTATGTGTTCAGGATGATGCTACTGTTCTTTCTGGCTCTTTTGGGGAACTATATCAAACACTGTTCCCAGCAAAGAGTTAAGTTAGAGACAACTTAATGCTGCCATGCCAAATAGTTGAGAAGCGCATGGGCCACCTCACAATCATGGGTGAAGACTCTAGGGGACACGAGCAGGAGTCCTCCCAAAGACAAACCTGTGTCAATGTAAATTGTCCCACTGGCAAAACTCCAGAGCCAGGAAAGAAAGAAAAGGAGCTTATGGCTATAAATGCACTTGAGTCAATGGAGGATTTCCAGTTTGTTAATTTGACTGCGTCAGAACCTATAGTGGCACTCAGATAGAGTGGCACAAGAACAGAGCGAAGGTCATGAATGTTTATGAGGAGGAGAATTAGGATATAGTAGAATAGAGGAGAGGAGGGAAATGGGTTGAGTGCCATGGGAGAGGGCAGCTGTGGACATCCTGGATTTGGGTTGTTGCCAGAGAGGGAAAGATGGAGAAGGTCACATCAGGTTGAAAAGAGGACTTGTTCTGATGGGGAATAAAGGAAGGCAAGATGTTGAGCAAGTTGTACTAGCTGTCACATGCTCATGTCTCTGGCCTGGTAGCTGAAGAGCTATGGCTCTCTCCTTGCAATGGCTTTGTGGCATCTGTGTAGCTCAGTTAACCCTATGGTGACTGAATTTAATGCTTTTCCTTTTCATATAGGCCAGATGTGAGGTCTCCTGAGACAGAATACACGTTCAAGTACAAAAAACCAAGATGATACACTAGCTCAGAGAGCCACGCATCCTGGTGGCATCCAGACATCCTCAGTGCAGCATTGCGAAGCATCTGCCACCCCCATGTGCTCCTTCCACTGTCACATGATCCAGTATGCAGTATATCTTGGCCTTCTGTGACCAGACAGGCTCATATATTTGTATCCGTCACCTGATCTGAGGCATAAGGTTCCCACAGGGCCACCTCACTACGTGACTTTGTGTGCAGATGCTTCGTGTTGGGAATTAAAAGGGCTGGAGGTGGGTGCAACAGGGCAGACTAAGGTTATGGCAGAAGAAATCTGCTGAAAGAAAGACTAGAGCCAAACTGGGTGAGCTGGTGGCCCACCAGTATGGTCCACTGACAACAACGACGGATGCAGCTCTGCCCTCTACATTGCTGTGGGGCGGGAAGGTAAGCTTATAGAAAGGAGAGGGTGTACAAATTATGAAGGGAAGACACAAGAGAGGGGCTGAACAACATTCTTTTGTGTCCTCATTTTACCCAGAGATAAAGCTCTTGAAATCTTGCGACACAACAGTAGGCCAGTTTCAATGGAGCAGGAGGATCCTGGAACGTAGTTTCTGGAAGACCATGTAGCAGCCGCTATTTCTGCAACTGATTTTCTGAGGAGTTGTTTGTGGGAAATTAAAAAAGAAACAAACCCACAGTAATTGTTCAAATTGGACCAAAATTGCACAGAAATCAGAAATCTTGCTTTTGAGCCTTCGTGGCTGTCTTCTGGCTCCTCTGCTGAGACAAAAATGCCAGCTGGCAGCAGATGGACCATGGTTCTGAAATGTTGCTTCCTGGAGATAGGAATATTTTTAGGAGAGGTGATAGGCAAGGCAGAACTTTGCTTTATCATACTGAGCCGCCGGTGTAATATTCCTGGAGGGCATTACTTAGCTTTGCAAAGTAGCATCCCTGAGCAGAGCTTTCTTCCTGTGTTTAGCAGAGCCCCCTAAAAGTGATTAATTCTGTCTATAAATCCCTGTTTCTTTCACCTTTGAGGAAGATGGAATGGTTCACATTCCAATTTGTCCACATTTGGAACTTCAGCCATTTCACAGTATCTTTAAGTCATGAGGCAAATCAGAGAAGGCAGTAAAGCAACGGTAAAATGTGTTTCATCAAAATAACAAAAATGTCAAAACAGCCAAAAATAAAATGGAATTTGACAAGTGGGAGGAGAAAACAGCTGTGTCAGCTGTTACACTGCTGCATAAACAATTTAATGCAATTATAAATTTGCTTCTGGTCACACTGTAGCATAGATAAAAACGTTTTTCACATACACTCTTCCTCTGTTTTCATTGGAAATCCTCTTGAATCATGGGCTGCTTCAGTAATTGGGTAACATATGGTAAGCTGTGTTTATGGAGTGATGTGCAGATGTTTCAGCCCAAGCCTCCGCAGATGCTCTTCTTGTCTGGACCACTGGGGATGGGCAGGTACCATCAAACCACACGGTCAGAACCACTGGGTTCAGGCTGTGCCTTATGCTTCAAACTTTCTGTGACGAGGAAAATCACAGCTTGTCTTCCTAGTACTCCCCTTGTAACTCTTCCAAAATGCCTGCTGTTGCTGCTCAGGTTTAACCCATACCTGTGATCTTTGCCAGATTTAACCATTTTTTCACCTCATCCCTCACATACTTCATGAAGTTTGAAGACAAAGAAACATGAAATTTCCCAAACCGTTAGACCAGCTGTATTAGACAATGGATGATGCATGAGTGTGTCCTGTCTGTATGCTGTGGCTCAGCTAGAGGTTAACAAAGCTCTGCTTTCATGGAGTCGTCGTCCTGGGTCTTCGCCTCCCCACGGGGTCGGCCAGAACCCCTGGTGCAGCTGAGACAGCTGCCTACGCACTGGGGGACTGCTCACGTCTTCTTAAAGTCCCTGGACCCTTCATAGGCTGAAAACCTTTGGTTCAGGGATCACTGCTTACCATAGACTGCTCAGTGTTGGTGGTTTTTTTGTGGTTTAAACGATTACGTGCTTGCTTTGCCACACATGTGCTGTAACCTGCGTGAGAGACAGCAGAGTTTGTATAGGTGCATCGTGCAGGGAAATTAATACCTTGCCTAGGAGGGAAGGGCTTTGGGCAGAGTTTGCCTTTGAAGTATGGGAATAGTACAATGTCATCATGTAAACACACTGAAATGTGCTTAAGTAATTAGAGAGGGTGTATGCATACAAATGTAGTTTGCATTAAACCTTCAAGGTTTTAAAAGCATTTCTAGTTTACATAGCTATATGTTAACCCCCAGACAAGACATAGTTCTGAATATTCTCATAACAACCACAGATCAACAAATGATTTCCCTGGGCTATTTAGGCATACCACTGCTATTAGGTCCTCTGATTTTTAATTAGAAGGAAATAGCCCTAAACATCTTGAGGTAATTAAAATGATAGTATCTTCTGTAGGATGCATTTGTTAAAATAATAGTAATTTCCCTACATGACTTTATTACTCAAAAATATAACTGCAACTTCATTAGACAAATTTTTTCATAAACTTAAAATGTAAAATATACTTTCAGTTCTGCTACAACTCTTGAATGTAATAAGAGAATTCCCTCGCCCACACTTTACAGTATCATTCTTGAGATAATGATCTTATTAACTTTCATTTTAATTCTAATTAATATACCATATAACAAATAGTTTCTTATTATCTCTTTGCCATTCATAATGCTTTCATAAGGAGTTGATTGCTGTAGTAATGTTCTGAGTCCTTCTTAAAAAGATATACACACACACCTACAGCATTACACATTCGTCTCTGTCTGAATTCTGACAAAAAGAAGTAACAGCCAGAGGGAAAACTATTTGTCCAAGCCTGCTTAAAAATTGTTTATTTTTGCATTTGAACATGCATGCGTAGATTAAGTTTTGAAATAAGTTTGTGTCTGTATCTCTGTGTGTGTGTGTGTGAAATCTGTCTCTTTAAAATGAAAATGTTGCAACATGCTGCAATGAACCACTGGATTTCAGAAGTTTTTGGAGAATAATATTGTTCCAGGTGTTGCCTAGATACATATGGAAGCAAAAAAAATAACTGAACAAAAATTGCCACAGATGTAATTACTTACAGCAATGGTTTAAGGAGCAACTTGCACTGTGGATGAAAACTTACTGTCAGTCAGTCTGGTCCCTATGCCCAAGCTGTCTCTAAATTTTAAAACTCCTTTGAGTTTTCTGCAAAACCTATTGACTTCCCTCTCTCTCATACAGTAAAACTTACCCAGAAAAGCATGTACCTATCATTTCCTTTTCTCTGTCCTCGGCAAATGCACCTCTGTCCTTGTCATTTCCATGCCAAACACAAAAAGATTATTTGCACTTTCTCTTAGCACAGAACCTTGGCACTGTCCCTTGCTTTCTGTGTCTTTCTACTGTCGTCTGTATTAGATTAAGTGAAAGTTCTTCATCTTTACTCTCAAGACTCATCGTTGCCTAATCCTAATTTTTAAATCTTTCATTCACTGACAGAATATTTACTCCAGCCTCCATGATGCCATCCTTGATGCCAAGTGCTGGGTACCTATTTTCTTGTAAGCTTCCTTTCCAAATTGGGAAGCTCTCAGAAAATTTCCAGATAAGTTTCACATCATTAGTTTCTTTTACATCTCACCGTTAAACTCCCCTAACACCATGATTATAAAAAAAAATTGGGTAAAAATGCCAACTGGAACATTGAGTGCTGCACATAGTGCTATATAGTACTGACATTAATTTGTTCATAGTGCATTATTTCTTGTTTTCTGTTCAAATGTAGATATATTTGTGGGAGATTTGTACAGCACTTAGGACCCTGCTCTGTAAGGCACTGGGACCCTGCTCTGTGATTTCATCTCTCATGCATTACATTCTCCTCCAAGAATCTACAAAAACATAAGAGGAAATAATAGTAGATTTCTAGGATAACAGCCATGCTTGCCTCTTCCAGTATGTTAATTACAATTTAACATTGAATCTGTATTCAAGAAAATGTCAGATTTAAAGACTAACACAGATACAGTTAATCTTGTCTTGAAGAACCGTGTTTGACCAACAGAGTCACCCCAACTCTTATGACATAGGAACATCTATGAATGAGTCTGCATGGGACCTTTTTATTGTTTCTCTTGAACTACTATTGCATCCCTGAACGGGAATTTGAATACACATGAGAGAACCATGCTGGTAATTCAGAGGTAACATGATGGTTCTGAGAAGTGGTAAGACACACCTCACTACTAATGATGATGCTAACATGTTCCTCCAAAATAAAACAAGCCATAGTCGATCATGTTGCAAATTGAACATCTAAGGAATGTAACTTTCTGTGGAAGTTTTTGCTCTCTAACCTCAAAAGAAGCAAAATACAGCATGACTCTTTCAACTGTGAGCTTTCTTAGGTCAAAATGAAAAAAAAAAAGAAAAGACTTTTTTTTTTCCTTTTAACATCTAAAATCCTGTCTTGTGAGATTAGCTGGTGAATCAAGTTTTGGATAATATTATTATGGGAGAAGTCAAGCAAACAGAAAGATGACTCAAACTGTTTAGTGCCAGGACTATTTCTTAACACAGAGGAAAATCATCCTCTGGTTGCATACGGAATCCTCCCACAATGAACAGGGAGCCTGGCAACAGAAATAAAACTGCAAATGCTCCAATTTTTGCTGTGGAACTGGCCTCACAACTGAAGTGTAATGAGGAGACACTGAGGAGGAGAAAACATAACATGGCTAAGTAATGCTGTGCCTATTTCCTTGCTTGTCAAAACAGACAACCTAGTAGATAGAAAGGTGAAATTTTCTTTAATTCTCTCTCCTCACCATAAAAACCCCAAATGAAACCCTAAAAAGAAGCAAGCCAAAAACATGGAGGGAAATTCCTTGAACATGTACTCGCACTATAACCATGATGGAACATGCCGACTGAGAGTGGATTTCTCCCGCTCAAGCAGGGTACACCAGGATGGCACTGGACCACCTCCCAAGTACCATCTGGTGACTGTCGTGGGGCCACCCTGGAACAGAGTCCACAAGAGAGACCAAAGAGTGGCTCTGGCTGGATCCATACTGGTGGGTTGTACTTTGGATGAACAATGCCCAGTGTAACTGACTGCTCTGAAAAAAATACATGGCTTCCATCTGCCGTGTTCCATGGCTCAATCGCACGAATATTTGAGTGTTGAGAGAACTGGGCTGCTGCTTGCTCAGTGCCTTAGGCATTTACGTGTTTCTTCCTTTTTACAATTTTGTCAAAGATCGGATGGTGGTACCCTTCCTCAGGTGGGGAAGGTTGTTTTTCTACAAAAATAGTTTGTGAAAATTATGCTTCCGCTACCTTGTGCTTCTGACTGTGGGATTAATCTACAGCTTTGGATTGGAACAGGATATGCAGTTTCTGAGGAGCTGGAAGACATTATTTTAATAAGAACTTGTAAAGAGATCAAAACAAGCACAGAAACCCGATTCCACCCTATATGTGTCAAAAACAAATTTACAGGAGATATGTTTTTCCTGGCTCTTCCATCACACTAGTGAAATACAGCCAGCGCTCAGTTCTGGACTTTGCAAACACTCATCATTGATAAACTACATGGAAAAAGCCAAGTGTTTGTGTGGGCTTCAAAAATAATCACTATGTAATGACATTAAGAGAAGTATGTTTTTGAAGGGCTCTTCAAATGGTACCAGCTGTTCTGAAAAGGAGTTTTAAAGGATCTTGGTACAGCATATAACAAAAACATAGAGCGTTGTTTGGTCATCGCAAATAATGCGTGTATATGCACACACCTTCCTTCAAAGTAAACAATTTCCTTAAATCTCTCCCTAGCGATTGGACACAAATTAGATTTGTTTGACATTCAACATTTTGTTCCACTTTCAGACAAGTTGATAATACTGTAATCTCATCGTATTATAAGCTCCTATTTGACATGCTAAACATTGAGTTTGTTCAGTTTCCTCTTGTACCACACATTTCTCCAGCTTTGAAGTCAATACTGTTGCTCTTTTTTTAGCATTCATTGCTGGTTTGTGCCCAGAGGAAGCAGTAGTCTGGGACCTGGTTTCTGCGAGCAGAGACAGAATTACTCATAGAAATTTTCACTTTCCACAACACAGTTTCCATATGCCAGGCAGGTCTGCATTTTTACGGGTCTAACTTTGGATGTGGCTTTTTTAAAACTAGGGCTGGACAAGAAACGATTCTCTGATCAAGGTTGTAAGGATCTCATGTTTTCTTACTCTTCCTGTGACACTCCTGTAACCTTTAAAAATATTGTAAATATTTTTAAATTTTTGTAAATAATATTTGTAAATAAATAGGTCGGTTGTTGACGAGAACAATCAGTGCAGAGAGGAAAGCATTCCCCTCATCTAAGCTCTGTCTGGCCTAGAATAACAAAATTCTATCTCTATCCCTACATTTTCGAAGGAGCTGTTGCACGTTTGGGTCAGCAAAACCAGGCTGGTTTAAACTTCCTAAGCATTTCAGACTATGCTGTCTATCAAGCTTGTTTTCACCGTTGTTTACCAATCCACCAATTCTGCACATTATAGTAAAAGAGATTTTGGAATTACTTCCAGTTCATCGAGGAAAATAATAAATAGCAGCAGGCCTAGGATTATCCTTAATAACATCCCTTAAGCACACACATTGATTTCTCCACTGATGGCTTTCAGAGATCTTGTCAGTCAAGAAGTATTTTATCCAACTAAAGTGTGTTTTACTGACAGCTAGAATGCTGATTTTTCACTCGCAATGTCATGCAACACTAACTGTGGTGTCTTAGAGGTAAATGTGGAACTCCTTCAAGAATGAAATCAGAAAACTTGTCTGACAAAGTCTATTTTCCATAAAACTTCTGATTGATATCTACTGTATCACTCTATGCTAATTTCTTTGTTAGTTGAATTCTCCTTCAGGTTTTCCATTATTTCACTTACAATAGAACCAGGTTCACCACTTCTTTGTCCTTTAAAAATTTCAATATAATATCCAGCAAACTCTAACCTGGTGGAATTTCTTTGATGCTCTTAAATGTAACAGAAATGAGTATTAGGATCTTTCTAGTCAAATCTTCATAATCTTTTCTTGCCAGTTACATGCATCTACTGATTTTAATGCTTTTACCGTAGTCTACGATGCCTAACATCCTCCTGGATTACTCAGGGTCTGGAAAGTATTTCATCACATCCTGGTGATAAAAGCACATAAATACAGTGCAGAACTACTTGTTGAGTACTTTTTTTTTTTGCCTCATTATAAACAATTTTAACATCACAGCTCATATTTTTGCTACAGGGAATGATGTCTGTCTATAGATTCTTGTTTTGATTCTTACATTTCACAAAAATAACGTATTTCACTGTTGGAAGTGGTTTCATTCTTAGGCAAAGGTTTTCCATTGCTGTCCCAAAAGACCTCGTGGTGGGAGGGCCAGCGCAGTACATGCTGTATGGCATACTGGCAGTAGGGTTGCTTTTCTTTGGAAAAAGAAAAAGACACCTTAGAAGGTGTCCTGGCCCATGGATCACCCGATGAAAGCACAAGTCATGTCTCTATCACAGTCACAGGTCTGACCAAACTAGAGATCCATGTTGGTCCTTCCACGAGCTGTTTTCCAACTCCTGGTTATCTCTCCATGGCAAAGACACTGTAAGCAATTGCCCTTCTAAACAAAATTATCATTATGAATGGAGGCATTTTCTTAATTTAAAAATATTCTTTGCGTAAAAGTAGGAATAACAATGGATATTTTATGATTTGGCAAAAAATTAGTTTTTAGCAAAGCTATGAGTACAGAGAAGATGACAACCAGGTGAAGAGACTTGGGGAGGGCACTCTGAGGATGGAAGAACATGGGCAAGGGAGAGCATGCCCACTGATGCTGGGTCTTTGGAGTCTTCTGCAAATCTTAGCAGATGCTGGATACTAAAGTCGATCATAGTTCCCAATGAAAAATGTAAAAAATGTGTAAATTTGCTTCAGGAAATTCACTGGGAATTGTTCTAGCCACACACTTGCTGGTCTATTCTTTGACAAACGTAGTGAAGAAAATCCTGATGGAAACTGCATTTATTCAAGAGAGATTCATGCTGTGGCAACAACAAATGCAACCAGACCGCAAAAATCTGGGGAAAAAAAACCACAAAGTAGTCAGCAGAACTGTTGCTCTCAGCAAAAACTGCATTCATCTCTCTTTCTGCCTCTGAAAGCAAATGATGTGAAAAGCTCTGCTTGTATTTGATGAACCTGAGACTTGACTTGCTTGAAGAAGAGTGAAGCTTTATGCTTCTGTTCCCACTGACAGTGCTGTGGGCAGCCTGCTGCGATCGCAGCTGACCTTCCCTTGGCTGGATCCGTCTGTCTCAGATTATGCTATCACATGGACGTCTCACGCAGCGGGCTCCCCTTGGCTTATGCTGCTCCTTAGGCCAGTGAACCAAGTGAAAATGATCTGGAGCCTTACTCTGATCTCAGGCTAATGAGGATTGGGAATAACAAAACATGGAGGTACAAGAGGAAACACAGGCCTCCGTGATCTTCATATGGTCGCATCTGAGGGAGAGACCGGTCACGCTGATAGCATGCGCTAGTATTAAATCACCACTTGGGTTTGAAAACACATTAAGTCAGCAAAGAAAATACATGAAAAAAAGCAAAGAGAAGAGAAACTTACTACCCTGCAGAACACATGATAAATCATTCATTACAGTGGAAAAGAGGCCTTCAGACAGAAATGGCAGTGTATGGGTCTACTTATCTCTGCAGAAAACAAGCACCTCTGGGAAACCTGCATCCACAGGATTGCAGCTGTGAAGATGGTGGGGCTTCCATCTGGCTTCCTGAGCCTTTCTCCTGACACCATTGCGCCTACAAAAGATGGTGTTAAATATTCATGTATTCATCTTGCCACATCAGCTAGGGAGATGCGTGCATTCAGTGTCCTAATCCACATGAACAATTTGGGGTTTTTTTTTTCTGATAGAAAAGAGCTTTTATTTTTTTGCTTTAACTGAGTCACATCAGCAGAAATACCACATCACAGAGGAAACCGGTTTGAAATACCCTTGGCAGGGAGGCAGTTTGATGAAGTCACAAAGTGTCACTATCCAGGAGACAAGCCATTGTGGGCACAGGGCAGTAGATTTGGGCTCTTTCAGACCTACTTGGATTCAACTTTCTGGTGACAGATTTAGCTGCCTTCATGTGGCAGCTTGAAAGGACAGATTCCCATGGCCAAATTGTTTTGGACTGAAGCTCTTTGACAGCCTTTGACCCAGCTTTCCAACCAAATTAAAATGACACATCCAACTTTATTTGGTGTTTGAACTGGGAAGGAAATGACTTTTCCATTTTGCCAGAGGCCTCTTATTGAATGTCCTGTAAAGAGGAACAAACTGCATATAATAATGACATCTTGTGGTAGTTGTTGAATTATTGCCCTATGATTTAGTAGAGAATCGGATGCCAAATTTCATGACATCTTTCTTCCTCCACGCTGCAACTCTGCGAGTTCACACAACTTCTGCTGCTCTGAGAAGCTGGATGTAGATGACCTCTAGAATTGTTGGCTTACTGTTGACTTCAGAGGAAAAGGAAAACTTGCTCATTTGATTGTGCAGGCCTGGCTTAACATACAGGTCAGAAATTCATAGTGATAACTGATTACCAAGAATGGTTATCCAGATATTCACACAGAAAACACTAGAGTTTTGATAATTATTGAGTGCAGAGTGGCTCTGGCCCATAGAATGGGCTTCCCTTTGTTGCGCTGTGGCTTTTCACTGTGCATGAGAGGAAATGGAGATAGCCTTTGCTGGCAGTATGTAAAACCCAACAGCTGCTGAACACCTGGCACTGAGCTTGCACACTGTCTTGGTGAGCAGCCACCATCACCCGATGGCTTTGGATACAGAGATGCAGGGTGTTATGAAGATCAAATCCCCAAGGCCTCACAGTACCCCTGCTTCGATTTTACTTACTTCAGCTTTGATGCTTGGGTGTCTAACTCCTGTCATTGACTGCGTGAGTATCCAAGGATCCCATGAAGCTCAAAGCTTCATGTAAGCTGTGTGACAATCCATATGTGTCCATAATTGTGCCATTTAACTGAGTATCTCATTTTGCCTGCCCATAACCATGTTCTTGCCAATGCACTCTCTGCAGTGCTTGCTCTAGTTGAAGTTAGAAGCTTTTCAGAACAAACAGCACACTTTCTTGCCGGTTTATACAGTCCTTATCAGCACAAAGGGACTCAGCTTTTATCGGGGAGTTTGGATGTTGGCTAAATAGTCATAATAAATAAGATTACCAGGAACAGCTTCGGGATATATTTATACAGAGGTGTCTGTTTCTCCTGTCATGTTTTTGGTGGGTATCTCCAGGGCTCACTAGGTCTCCAGTTCTGTTTTACTGTGACATAGCGCATTTCTCAGCAGGTTTTTTTTTGGATGAAAGTAAGTGGATTAAGTTACCTGCCAAACGTATTTGTTTTTATTTCGGGGCTACAAAGACCTCATAAATAAATCTATATCTATATACAAGATCTATATACAGCTCTGTTTCCGAGCTGTGAGAAAGGAGGCAGGAAAAGACCATATCATTTATGAAGAGCTCAGAGGTGATGGTGAAATCGCATGTGTGCAAGACAGTGAAATAATGCTGCTGATCAGTTGATAGTACAGAATGTGAAGCGACAGATCAGTGCTACTGGTCTCTGCATTTTGTGTTGCAGGGCATCTCTTCGCCCATTTGCCTTTTTCACTGTCAGAGATCCTGGTGTTCACCCTGAATATTGGTCATAGTGCGCTCTGCCTACTTCCTTCAGGTCTGCACAAATGCAAGCAGTGCAGACGTGCTGGATTCCCTAGAGATACAGAAAACAGACAAAGATAATAATGAGACTTGATGATTCCATAATATCTAATGGTAGGTACTTAGCTCTATTAATCTATTTTTTTTTCCCACGGGATGATGACACTTATTGGACAGTATTAAAAGAGGCAAAACAGTTCAAAGAAAGTAAATACTTTATACCGGTTTTTTTTTTTTACAGCAAAGGCGGCTAAACTTTTGACTGTTTCCTACAGTTCAATAGCTAGACGAAGAGCTTCTATTGGGACATCCTGAATTATGGTACCTCATTAGAAAAGAAGAAAGAGTAGAGGCAGAAAAAACACAGGCAACACTGAGTATCTCTGGCGAAGAAAATTAAGTTCAGAACAAAAAATACAGGTAAGGTTTAACAAGATAGCTTATATCCATTTTTCCAGTGAGATTATAAACAACAGTTTTGGCATTTTGGGGTTTTTGTTTGTTTGCTTGTTGTCGGTGTTTGTTTTTTTTTTTACTGAAGTGTGTTTAGGGTGATCATCTTTAATTGACTTTGAACTTGTGAGAGTAAAATTATTAATATTTAAGACTGAGAAGTTTGGCTAAGAAGTTATCTTTATTAAAAGAACATTCCTTTCGACCAAAAGCTAACAGTCTCTGACTGTTTCCAACTTCTCACTTCTGAGCTAAGATAACGCAGGGCGTGCCACTACTACAGGCTCCACCAAGAACCATCTCTTCATATAATCATATTATTTACTGTTTGATTCCTTACAACTGTGTCAGTTAGCAAGATATCTAAGGAGCCCATGCCTCTAGGGATGGATACCCAGCTTTGTTAACATTGAAATGATGGCTTTTCCTCACCTCTTTTTTTTTCTGAAATGGTGCCTATGGGAGCAGACAGGGAGATGCTCTCCAAATGTTCTCTCACTATGATCACAGTTAATAATGCTTCTGTCTGGCCTGTCCTAAATTGTACTTGTGTTATTATGCCCTTGGAGTTCCCAGATTTTCCAACAAACTGCTCTTCAAAATGCAAACAAAAACTTAAAAAAAAACCCCTGTAACTGAGGTACTCTGAGAAATCTTTTTAACATTAGCCTTTCAATAGTATTCTCCAGCCATGAAATGTTTCCTGAGCTGTGTCAGATTTAGATGGAATCAAAGAAGCCTCTACAGAACTACTTGGTCACATAGGGACAGTCTGTAAAGACTTACAAACTTTCATATATTGACACTGCAACAACAGATGCGATGATAAAACCCCACAAGAAGAGCCTGATTCTGCTCAAGTAGAACTCAGCACTCAGGTATTGACTATTTGCCCAAACCATAATCCATCCCTGATTAGCCATAAATAACACTGAACTTTTTAACTTACAAAATAATCTCTTTGGCTTGATCGGTGCGCTCACAGCAGTAGGGGCAACAGGAATTCAGTTTTAACAGTACTTCAGTTCACAGATACAATAAAGGAAAAAATGAATTTGTTTTTCACAGCTGTAGTAGTTCAGCCCCGATCAGGACCAGACTACGCAGTCTCTCTCTTGCTCCCTCACCCTCCGAGAGAATAGGGGGAGATGATATAAGGAAAGGTTTGAGATAAGGACAGGGAGAAATCCTTAAAGTTACCATTACGGGCAAAACAGACTTGACTTGGGGAAAACTATTCATTTATTGCTAAATTGCTAAACCTAGCAGGAGAATGAGACAGGGAACAAGATAACCTCCTTCCACCCCTCCCTATTCCCGAGCTTAACGTTATTTCTACTACCTTCCCCCCCGAGCAGGACAGGGGGGAAGAGGGAATGGGGGTCGTGGTCAGTTCATCACGCGTTGTTTCATGCCGCTGTGTCATCGTCAGGGGAAGAACTCCTCGCATTCCTCCTTTGCTCCAGCGTGGGGTCCCTCCCACGGGGCCACAGTCCTTTGTGAAACTGCTCCGGCGTGGGTCATCTCTTCCACGGGTGCAGTCCCTCCAGAACAGCTGTCCCAGCGGGCCGTCCAAGGGCCACAGCCTCCTTCAGGCATCCACCTACTCCAGCGTAAGGTCCTCCACAGGCTGCAGGTGGATCTCTGCCCCTCCGTGGACCTCCATGGGCTGCAGGGGGACAACCTGCTCCACCATAGTCTTCACCATGGGCTGCAGGGGAATTTTGGCCAGGAGCCGCATTACTCCTCCCCCTCCTTCTTCACTGACCTTGGCGTCTGCAGCCATTCCTTACAACAGGCTGGCAGATGCCTCTCAGGATCCTTTTTACATCTTATTCACTTCAACTTCTCATCTCCTCTCCACTTCTTGCAGCCAGGCCAGGCTGAGTTGGGCCCAGTCGGCTGCCCAGTGGGAAGCCAGAGGGTGAGGCCTGCAAGGCCCACAAGGCTCATGCCTCCCCCTCTCTGCCTCCGCTCAGCTGCTTCACATCTTCTCCTTCTTTTTTTCCTGTTTTCCCCTTCTTACATACGTTATCACAGAGGCATTATCAGGGAACATTCTGCTACCAATTGGCTCGGCCTTGGCCAGCAGTGGGTCCGCCCTAGGCCTGGCCGAGTCCACCGAACAAAGGTGAACAACTTCTAGCAGTGTCCTACAGAAGCTACCACCTTAGGCCCCCACCTCACCAAACAAAACCAGAAGAGCAGCATATCTAAAACATAAAATATTCTGAATTTTCAAAGCTTTGTTAGTATCTCTTCCATTTGTGAAGAAAAATATTTGATAGTTAACACAGTTGAAAGAGAAAATCCTAATACGTTCAATAATTCCTATCATTGCCATATTTTCTTATAAGACCGTATTTATGATAATTGATTTGAGTATATTCTGACCTGAAACATAGATGCAGTTTCTGTGTGTGTTAATGTATTCTAGGCTTGATACTGGTTTTGCATTATTGAAAACATTATAACCAACAAAGAATGTATGTAAGACTTCCAAATCTGCATTACCATATATTTAAAAAAAAAATAGGCATAATGAGTTATTTTCAATTAATTTTATCTACAGAGTTATATACAATTCACAAAAGAGATTATCTAAAATCCCAATCCTCTCCTGCATTGAAAGAGCAATCAAGTAGTTTAACACTGAGGCATATGAAGTAAATCAGAATAGCTTCACAGACTTCAAAGGGGCTGTCGGAAATTATTCCCATCCCTTCATACAGGTTTATCACTGTTGGTGTTCTTGAAGTCTTTTTTCTTCAAATTCTCTTTTATTTTGCTTTTGTTCAGCTTATTCATAATCCCTGGAGGGAAATTATTTTTAATGATTTAACTTCTGTAATATGACAGTAAAGTCAAGAGACTGATTGGAACATTTCTTTTATAGAAACTTTGTAAAGCAGTGATCATAATTAATCTCAATTTTTCTGGTATTTAATTGAGTAAATATGAATAGTGTGCAGATGGGTTGCTCTTGCTCCTGTCATGATGTTAACAGTCCCTGAGACCAAGTTGGACTTGATTTCAAAGTTAGTTTAAAACTTGGCACTCCTCTATGAAAATCTCTTTCATTTTCAGTGTTTGACATACGGTCTCATTTCCTCCTGATGTCTGAAATATGGTATCCATCTCAGGCCCATCCAGCCTCTTACAAGCTGTTTGGTTTACAACCTTGATGTCAGCCTGCCTGTTACAGGTTTATTAACACAAAATTCTGCCCACCATGAAGGTCTGTTCAGAGCTTTGTTGCCTTGAAGGATCTCTGTCCACATATTTTTATATAACTGCAGAATAATAATAAAAAAGGATTAATTAATACAGAAAATAAAACAAAACTTGTACAAGATAAATTATATAACACTGGTTGAAATGAGATTGTGATTGAATTTCTAGATAACAAATGTGAATAATTATGTGCAGGTAAGAATAAACACAAAGATAAAGCACAAAATTTCAAAGTACTGTAAAAATCAGATATCTGTGTAAATAATTTAGACCACCCTTGGCATAAGAGTAGGAAACCAGTAGGCTTTGTAATTTCTTGTTTTCAATTGACATGAGTTGTATTATGAAAGGTAAAAATTTCGAAACAAGTTATATTATGCTAACCTTTGTTCTGTCCAACCCTGAAGACTGTGTCTGAAAGCACTCGTACATGTCTGTTTTTTACCTTTACTTCAACATGTTTCTGGAAAGTAATGTATCTTCTCACCCAGATGTGAACTGTTCAATCTGAGCATAAGAAATTCCTCTCCCATAAGCAAATTGTTAATTCATCATCTTCATCAATTTGCAATTTTATGTGGAACAGTTAAAAAAAGTACACGGGAAGTAAATTCTGCAAAAGTATAATTTTAGCAATATTTGGCAGTTCATAACTAACTGAAGCTTAAAACTTGAAATAAGATCATAGAAAGATGAGGAAAGGAACGCCGTATTTTCAGCAGTAAGATGGAGTACAGTACAATTGTCCTGGTTCTCGCTAGGATAGAGTTAATTGTCACTGGAGCTGGGAGAGGAGCTGGAACTGGTGGCACCTGTGGCTGGGGGACAGGGCTGGGACAGCTGACCCAAAATAGCCAAAGGGCTATTCAATACCAAGTGACTCATGCTCAGTGTATAAAGTAGGCACATTGCTGAGGGGCAGATTTCACTCCTTGGGTGTGGGCTGGGTGTCAAGATCCACTGTGAACTATTGTACTGTAAATACCTGCTTAGTGAATTCACATACTCTAAATATGTGGTTAGTATATTCTGTTATTGTTTTTGTTTTCCCTCTCTGTTTTCTTTTCCTTTGCTGTTCTGTTAAACTGGTTTTATGCCAACCCGTGAGTTTTGCCTTTCTTTTTCTCTCGATTCTCCTCCCTATCCTGTTGGAGGGGGCTGGAAGAGGGGCAGTGAGCGAGCGACCGTGTGGTATTTTAGCTACCGAGTGGGGCTAAACTATTATAATAATACAATATTAACACAGTGTAAAAACAGTCAGTGATGGAAAGTGAAAAGCCTTTCTTCTACATCAAAAGATGGCTTGGTCCTGTATATTTGTGATTATTTAAATAAATATTGAAATATATTTAATATTCAATATATTTTTACCTTGATTGTGTGGGCTAGTGTTAACTATTTATTCCATTCCAAGATTATTTCATATTGTCTAATGATTTTTAATTAATCTTGAAATAAATGTGATGATAACTTTGCATATTTAGGCTGAGATTGTCAAAATTTCTATGGGAAAATCATGTCCACACCATCAAAGTTTCTTCCAAAGAGAATCTGAATTCTTATTCAGTGCTTAAAGCTGCCTGCAACAAATTTGGAAACTTCTCTTCTGCTCTGGTTACGATCTGTGGCTCGTGGTGCAAGGCACTCCACTACAGTACAACATAGCTTATCCTGAAATAAATTCATTTTCCTGTTATGCTTGGACAATCTGTTCTTTACCATACTGTAATTTTTACTAAAGTGTTCGCATTGGGTTTTAGAAGTTGCAAAGATAGTAATGAATATAGAATTAAATACAGACAGCCAGGAGACAAGGAGCTTTATTAAGTATTTTATTTGAGTGAGGAATTGGCAGCCCTTTTCAAATTTCAGTTGAAAATATTTACACAAGTTGAAAACCACAGACTTAGAGGCAGTTCAGAAAACTTCCCTGAATTCTGCAGAATATGGGTTGGATATCACTGTTTGAAATTATTTTTTCAATATGACTCAATTAATTTACAAAAATCTTACGAACTATTTAGTATGTGAGGAAGTCGCTAGAGTCCTACCTGCATGTCTCACATATTAGATTCCCAATATTAATCTCTAATATTAATTTCTAATATTAATAAGCCTCTGTGGCTTCTATATTTGTGTGAGCTAAGAGCTAGCCAAAGAGGAGCTAGTCACATCCATTACATGACAGCTTTATTAGCTGCTGATAAGAAATCTCCAGCTGACTACTAGAAAGTGAATAGTATTCTAGGAACAGATCACTGTGTATTTGCGCCACATTTTATATTCCTGCCTATAGCATCTGCTCACAGCTTTCGTTAGAGACAAAATAATTAGTGAAAATGGGCTTTTGGCCAATACAGGTATTCTTAACATTCTTACAGATGATGTTCCTTCTCTTAAGAGTTACCTTTGGAGCCTCCCACCATGACCTCTTTCATTAATTTAATCCTCAAAAATCTACAGAAACAGAAACAAAGTTTCCAGGGATGATTATAGTTCTTTGTTGAGATGGCTGGACATGTAGAGCTAACCTTTCCTCCTTTATTTGTAGACATTTTGTTACCAAAGTAATCATTCTGTTAGGTCAGTGTCTGGTTAGAAACATCTGGGCTGCCTTCTGTGTTGCTTGATCACCATGGGAACGACAGACAACTTTAGACATGAAGACACAGACACAGAATATTGAAAAGCACAGAGTACACTTGACTCAGCAATCCTATCAAACTTCCTGGCTGTCTCCTCGGCTCTAGTGATTCTCTACAGGCCCTATCCACACTAAACCAAACTACTGTACTGGGACACCAGTCTCTACAAAATAGTTACCCCACAGCTTGGCTCTACTGAATAGGGTTGGCCAGTAAGCAAGAATTTTGGTCTGCTGAGACTTTGGAATGACATACAGCTCTTTAAACATGTTAAGAAAAAAAAAGCAGAGAGGCACCATGACCTAGTATAGCCAAATCCATGGCACACCCACATCTTGAGTCCTGCTTGTAGGTCTGGTTATGACACCTCAGAAAGGATATGGCAGAACTAGGAAAGATACATGGAAGGAAAACAAGGCCTGTCAGAGGAATGGAAAGGCCCCCACAGATAGTAAATGTATTCGGCCTGGGACTAGGAAGTATTTTTTCACAATACTCAAATTATGGAAATTATGGTGTTGTGACATATGTGAAAATGGATGGGAAAACTGAATGGAGCATAGATACATCTGTGGCTATTAAACAGAATGATATAAATACAGCCTACGGCTTGCAATAACTCTTAAATCACCAACTGCCAACGGCTGAGACACCAGGGAAAGAACATTTCAATATTTCGTCTATTTCATAGTGTCTTCCTTGGCCACTGTCAGTTACACAGTATTCTGTGACCTGGATCCAGTATGGTCATTCTTATGTTCTTGATTCAACTCTTGTGTAATTTAGACTATACAAAAAAAATATCTCTCAGTCTTAACAAGGATGGATTACATATTCATTAAAGCAAGGAGAGCTGCTAACAAAACAGCATCCTTAAGTCTGTATTAAGATTACCAAGGTCCCTTGGGTAATGCACTAATAACCTTGCACCGGTTAGTACAAGATACTCTTGCATATCCTAGAATTCCCATTGGATAAACAGAATCCTCAAAGAATTGTGCAGTTTCTGATATAATTTTTAACCGGAAGAAGTTTCAAATTTTCCTTTCTCTTATTAAAATAAATATTTGATGAAGACACCACACAACCGGGTGTAATGTGAATACCAAAAAAGGCAGCGAAAGTCCTAGGCAGAGAAGCAATACACCATACTGCCTCTCCAAGGTATTAACCTATATGCTACTCCTTAAGGAATCTTAGGAGATGGCATACTTTTTTTTTCTTCAGCAGCACAGAGGCCCAGAAGAGCGAATTAGAGCAACATTAGATGAGTTTCCCATTGAAGGCTATCTCCAGCAAATGCAAAATGTCATTTACTGCTGACATCATTTAACTATGGTACTTTCCACTGAAAAAAGTGTCTTCCTTTTCTTTTGTAGCTGTGAAGTGTCTTGAATACGTTATGGCTATTTACAGGCAATAAATTCTTAATGGATATGAACTGATTAGTAATTAATAGAAATTAATAGAGAATATATACTAGTTAATAATAATTAATAAATATTACAATTTTTAAAATGAGTTTTCTTACCTCTCCACTAGCTTTACCAATGGGAGAATTGAGAATGAAGTCAGGAGGAGCAAAGACATCAACCAGGGCAACTGCATCATCTTTCAACTGTTTAAGAACAAAAGACATGTATTTGGCAAATTCTGTAGTTGTTTATAGCTCCCTGTGAACTACAGAGCAGTGTAAAGATTATTTTCATGAAGTACCAGCTATTGGTAACTTAAGACAAATAAACAATAAGGAATCTATAATTATTTTTCTTTTTTTCCTCCCAGAGAATTTAAAAAAAAAAAAAAAAAGACTGTATGTTAAATGTTTTCCTCCTTTGCTTAGGGGTTTTAAAACACATTTTAACCAGGATTGTACCATTTACACACATAAAATCAGGTATTTTAGAACTATAAAAAAATAACTGCCAGATTCTTCATTGAAATTTTACTTATCTGCGAAGAACATGACCCAGTTTGAAAAGCTTTTGTGTCAAGAAAAAAAAAGAGCTAACACGATAATGAAATAAATAAAACCAAATTGCAGTATTTCACTGGGTTTCCAGTGAAGACTGCAAGGCCACAAACCACAGAGTCACAGAATCCTAGAATGGTTTGGGCTGGAAGATCATCTAGTTCCAACACCTTCCACTAGACCAGGCTGCTCAAAGCCCTGTCCAGCCTGGCCTTGAACACTTCCAGGGACAGGGCATCCACAACTTCTCTGGGTTGTGGATGCCCTGGGCAAATGACAGTGTGTTATTTTGTAAGGTATATTGTTTTTCATTTTTTGGCAAATAAACTAGGGCTAGATTTAGGATCGATAAGTTACTAAACTTTACAGAAAGTTATTCAGAAACTATTACTGTAATATCCTGCTAATTTATCCCTTGAAGTATAAAATAACCGATACATGTCTTTCTTAGTATTTGTATGTTATATTACTATTAAATCAAAACAAACAATATTGAAGCTTACCCTGTAGCAGAGCTCCAGAATAGCATTCTGAATAAATCTACCAGCTTGTTCACCTGAAGCATAGCCACCTGCAGACACATTCACAAAGAAGCTTACTCTAGTTAAGATTACACTGACACAATCCTTTTACAAAGGAGTTTATCAGCTCAGTATTCAAGAAGCTAAATAGATTCTCCTGTGTCACTGGACTGATTGTCTTTCATTAGTGAGTTGACTGCAAAACAGTCAAAGATATTTGGAGCCTTTTGCACTAACAAGCGACACTACAGCATCTGGCTGGCTATTCCCTATCCTCTCCCTCAAGCACTGGACCACATCAAAACCTGTGAGTCCTCCACCACCTCTGAAGTAAGAGAAAAATTTTTGGGTTAATTTTTAGCTCCAGATTCCTGCTACTGAAAATTTTATCCAGAATGGCTGTTTTGCATTATGCAGACAGTAAGAAAATACTCTAATCTAAATCCTAATTAGCATTCCCTCCTCTTGCCAAGATACAATATAGGAAAAAAAAACTCCTCATCTTTAAGACAGGACTTTTTATGAAGTGATATGCAGAGTATATTCAGGGAGCTGATCTCACCTTGGTAGAGCACAGCCAGATGTTTACTTAAAGACCAGAGTCCATACAGAGCACTCAGATTCTTAAGCACTGGCTGCAGAGTAGATGGTATGCTGGCATCATGAGTGTAGTCATGGTATCTTTGTAAGACTGTTTGTTCAATAAAAGCAATGGCTAATGATCGACAGTAGTACACCTTAGGAAACAGAAAAGAAGCATAACAAGTAACCACATACAAGGAATAAATCCTCAGCTGGTATAAAATGAAAACAGCATTGCTCTGGTGAAGTCAGTGGAGATTTGTTGATTTAGATCTTCTGATCTAGCTTGAGATCAAAGAAAGTCTAAGAAGAAATGCTAGAAGAAAATAATTTCTACCATGTCTTTGCAAAGGTTAGTCATGAAATGCCTCTTAGAAGTAAGATACTAATTTTCCACTGTGTTCCAGTTTGGTTAGCCTTTTATACCAGCCGAAAGGGAGCGCAAATTATATGCCTGTTACCAGTGTAATTTGGCAGTTGCATCCAGACTGTATGGGATCAAATAGCTACATTAGAGAGAAGACCATGCAAAATCAGGTTCGCTGACTTTAGGATCATTAATAAACCCATACAACTCTAGTAAGATAAATGTAGGTTTAAATTTATTTAACATTATGAAGAATTTTTGAAAGTGGATAAAATCTTCAAAGTAGTTCAGTAATCTATTGAAAACCTATTACAGCCCATTCAAATAATAAATAAAAAATCTGATCCTATTAGCATGCATGCATTCTGAATATGGATTGCAATAAATTGCAACCTGTTTTGAAAGAACTATCCAACTAATCTTTGCTAACTATGTGATCAGAAAGGCAAGAGTCACCAGTTACTGTTAATATGAAGTATAAAACCTTAAATGATTGTACTCACATAGGAATACTTCTCTACTTTTATATGCTTCACTTTTGCTGTACCATGGTATTTGTCCTACCATGAAATAGACTGCTGACTGAACACATTCTAGTTGGTGAACAGAAGTGGAATGTGAAACCATTGCTGTTGTAGCTCATTTGTTGCAATGCTGTAAACTGGTGTTTGGTTTCAGCTTACTTGTTCAGTGTTTTTTTCATTTAGACTTAGTTGATTAGTTTTTCTTTTTTCTTTTGAACACTTGTATCATCCTTGCATATAAATCCACTGTGGGATTTAAAAAAGCATATTCCAAAGATTGCTGTCTCTCTCTTGATAGCTGTTCAGTGGCATACTTATGTCCAAGCTCAGACACAAGAGTGAACTGCAAAATACACATGTATTCTCTGCAAGTTTAGAGAGGGCTTCCCCCTTACTACATGGACTTTTATACACAAGAGTGTCAATTCCCTAGTCAGAATGAAAGAAGTCTCTAAATCCCAAATTCTTCTCCCTCATAATTCTATTTCCTTCTTTATGTTTGCTCGCATTTCTGTATTGTATCTACCAGGCTATCCCCAAACGAAAATAGTCTAGGGACAGCCTAGAAACATCTTCCAGATCGCCCATAGCAAGAACACCTATTATGTATTGGTCAGTCACTGGGCTGACAGAAAAGTGCTTCTTCACGTCCAGAAAGTTTTAAATCAAATACGTACATGTCTTCAAAGCACAGCTTATAAATAATTTTCAGATGTTTTTGAGGCATGCCATTTAATACAAAAAATCCTGCAAATCATTCTAACACACAGGCCCCAGCACCAACCTCCCAAGAACTGGCCAACCAACAGGCAGACTTGAAATTCAGGCAATTCCCATTCTGAATTTGACCCTGAAAAGTTTCTCTAATAAGCTACTTCTCAGGTAAAACCAGGAAAGATTTCCTCCACTCTACCTGTGGTTTCACACAGACCATCCCCTGCTGAAGCTAGCCTAGCTCTTTCTAGGTGCAGAGCTGAATACTCCTTCCCAATGCTTTTTAATGAGCTTTGCAGATAAGGTGAATGGCATTGGCCATCTTCAGGGAACATCTCCTCAGTGACAAATGACAAGTGTTCTTTCCTTGGATGCGAGCCAGTTTTTCTCATGGAGGTAACAGAGGAATTTGGGGAGCCTGGGGATATACACCGAACTCTGGAGCTAAAACATTCCTAGCTGTCAAAACTCACTGGTGAGAGAACGGATCTGCTATATGTAGATTGTCAGTGTTTCCTTTTCAGCTTCCAATACTGTCAGTCTGGTATCTTTCATGAGTACTTTGCTCTATAGAAATTAGAGATGGAAAAGACCTATTAGGTCATCTAGTTTACCTATCTGCCAGAGCAAGATTCTTTCCTACAGTATGTATTTGGCCACAAGAGCAGATGGAGATGTAATAATCAGATGCCGCAGTAGATTTAATAGTAGTAGATTTAGTCTTCAGAAGTTGTGTTATTGAAATTGCAGACATCACTCAGCACATGCCTGTAACTTTTCTGAAGAGAAATATAACCTGGAAGACTTCTGCTGATGGTAACTGTCCTCCTGCTATTGTGTTCAATACAACACAGGGACAGGTATTACATTTTATTAGTTATTTAACTTGCTGCTTTATGCTTGAGGAAACTGTACTTCATGACACAAGAAGATAAAACAGAATCTGACAAACTTGGATGAAAACAAGTAAATAAAAAAGAAAGCTGAGTAAGTATTACCTGACAGTTGTTTTTTGCCTCAAAATCACTTCGCCCAGACAGCTTCTCATTGCTCAACTTTAGGTGACTTTCTCGGAGCAGGTAGCAAACCAGCCATTTATACGCTGCTAAAGGAACTGTGAGGAAGAGAAAACCACAATTCTTAACATCCACATTTATAATGCAGGAAGTCACATGCAGATTCTACTGCAGCCTCAGTTTTTGTTACCTGAGAAGAAAAATTGAAGTAATCTATTAACATGACACTTTGCCCATTACTGTGGATGCAATAAATAACACCTGGGTAAGACAGTCAGACTGTAACTGGTCAGCGAAGACATACCATGCCTGACCATACACTAGTACAAAGTGACTCCAAGCTAAAAGACAAGGTGCATCCACAGCTCGATTTAGACTTCTAACTCAATCAAAATTTTTTAGCTTGTTATTTTCTTCCCATACTAAGACTTAGGTTTGCAAGGTACACAGTCCCTTCTAAGTCCACATTTTGTGAAAGCACATGACTTCTAACATTGCAAACCTGGATGAATGTAATCGCATCTGAATGACCTGCTTTGCACACAAGTGCTTTATACTTTCAGAGCAGCCTGGAAATATTAAGGAAAAAAGAATGTCAGCACAAAGCCCTTGTATGACTCCTGCTTGCTTGTGTCTTAGCTTAAGATTCAGTGTAGAACGTCACTTAGGCAATTGTGAGCATTCACATGCTGCCTAAATTTAGGCACCTAAATTAATGGTCCAGTTTCTAACAGAATGGTATAATAAATAGATTCAGATATTTTAAAAACTATACTCTGGTTGAACAGGTACTACAAGAGAGGAGAGAACATGTGCTTAGGTATCAGTTTATGCTCTGTTGGATTTCACAAGTTGGAGACATAGAAGAAAGAAGAAAGCAAGTACTTGTTTTGAACTAGTCTTTTTCTTATAAGCCTTTGTATTCTGAAGTTATTCAGGTTTTATCCTATACCTGTTATGATACTTAGTACTAGGCATCACTACCCAAAATTCAGCTTTTTTGCAATTATTTGTGCACAGAAGTGGTTACTGAATTCTAGGAATCAACTCAATTGCCCGTTATATATTAAAAAAGGAGTTTCTTCCCCCAGGATGTTCTCAGTTTCACAGATTCACTTTTGCTCAATGCCCTGTCACTATCTCATTATCTGCTAATTTCTTTGTTAATTTTTGCCTCCAAGGGCCAATCTGGACTCACAGTGATACAAAAGTGGGAATGGCATCTGATGTCATACTTGATTTGATTATAGCAGAGTAAGCCAGGAAAATTGCAGGGAATTTTCTTTCACCATTACTCATTTTTCTCTATGCAACCAAAAGCAACTGTCAAAAGCAGACATACTTAAAGCCTTTTGAACATATTTCTAAATCACTTGTATGGTTTTCTAAAATAAGATATTTTAGTGATATAAGGTAGTGGCAATTAAAGCCCCTTATTCAGTTTCACTTGAAAACAACAATACAGAGGCAAAAAACCTAGGTCACAAATGCTATTTCAGAGGAACAAAACCAGAAGAAAAATATCTGATGCTATCCTATCCTCCATTCCAGAACTGAGGATGTGGACAATAGGACATATTATGAAATGCAAACTATGTTCCTAGTAAATTGAAATGCATGTAATACAAAGTCAGCAAATAGTAATACAACAAATATCTAATAATTAATAGCAGTTGAATCTCAAATCTCTGGATCCCTTCCTTTGGAAAGCAACTTAAGATTGTAGAATCAGTTTAACAGCAGCAGAAGGCTACCTGAGGAGTCCATGCAATCTTCAACACTAATGGCTGTGAATTTCCAGCCAAGGATATGATGGTAGTCTTGCAAAAAGTTTATTGTTCCAAAAGGGGATTCAAAAGGAGCTTTATCTGAAATACCAAAGAAAATAAAAATGACTTATGAGAAAAGTAACCAGACTTTTTGGAACTAAAAGCCTATTACAAAGCCACGCATACACTTGATGGCCAGATACAATTAGGCCGTAAGATTTATTTTATTATGGGCTAGTCCAGCCAAATGTGGACTGGTGGACAAGTGCTGAAAAAAACTGATACCACTGCCTATAAGTCCCATAATACTAAACTTCTATTGCTGAGTTTTCCAGTTCTGTAAGATGCTGGTGAAACTCTCTGCTAGAAGATTGAAACAAAATCATTTAGCTGCAGAACTACAAAATGTACTGATGGATATTGCTACCAAGTCAGATATGAACTGTTTTAAGTACAATGAACAGAGGGTACTCAGACTTACAACAACTGTAGGAGTAGTTATATTGAACTAAACTGCACTTCTTAGTGAGTAAGATACTACCTAACCTGACTAGGGATAGCAAAACGTCTAGCTAGCTTCTGCAAGACTTAGGAGAAAGAATACTTCTTGCAGCAAATATCTGTCTATTGTGAACGTATCACATGATGGAGTCTGTAGCACATTATTTATGCTCTAAAAAATGATTAAATGACTGTCAATTGCTTTCAGTACGAAATTACCTCCTAATTCCATTAGCTACACACTGTTGGGTCCAGCATAGGATTCCACAACGAAAACTTACCTCTTACGCAGTTCATCCAGCTCATTAAGTAGTTGCTGGTTTGCTGAAGCAGGACATTGTTATCTCCCTCGTATGTGCAGTTTGGATCATTGTCATTTCGGATTTCACCCAGACGATTCACTTAACAAGAACAAGTGCACAACTTAATATAGTGCAATGCATTAATGGAAGCTAAGAGGGATTAAACAATTATTCTGTTACAAATGCCAGAGAGTTGTCTATTTCTGTATGTATAGCTATTGTTACCAAAAGATGAGCTTGAAAGTTCACTGTTTAGCTTGTGAAATCAATATATTGGAAAGACTTTAGAAAAGTGTGGCATGCATCTTACAGAGGGAATTTTCATCAATAAAGACTGCATCTTTATTTTTGGAACTGATACTCAATCACACATGCAGTCTCATTCTGTCCAAAGGTTGGTGCAAAAGCTGCATGGGTTGAGTTCTTTTTGTGGTATCAGATATAAAATGAACTTTAAAAACATGGATATGAGGAAAAAAACCTTTCTAAACTTATTGCTAAAATTCAGACACCATGCTGCAACAACAGTCAAAGAACACATCAACATAACCATTCTCCTTCTGATCAGTGCATGCAGTAGACTGTAACTTACTGGCAAGGTAACCATGTCCTCCACAAGCTTCTCGGCATTCCTGGGCTGCCTGCTGAGCAGTCCAAGAGGACAGCGGTTTGCTGGCAGCAGATAAGGCATGAATCTCACGTCCCAAATCAGCCTTTGTGAAAAATAAGATAAAAGTGAATAATAACTTTTACACAAAGTTTCTAACTGGTTAAAGCCATAGCTATATGTACTACTTTATACTGAAGAAAGAGTAACATGCAATACATACATAAAATTTTCCGAGATATACGTATAGGCAGAGCATTTTTTTTTCTGCTGTCACAAAAAAAGCCCTGCCACAACTGAAAAACCTGCAGCACTAACTTTCTTATAGCGGACAGCAATAATCTATGCCAGGTAATGGACACATGGGTAAATCTTAGCTCAGATGTGCCAGCTGATAAGGCATTGCATGGGACAGTTCACTGATTGACAATCTTTTCCTCCCAGAGACAGAGAGGCAAGCAGTTGAAGGTGGCATGTCCAGAGAAAGCTTCTCTCCCCTCTGTGCCATAAGCAATCCCTTTCTTCCCAGGCAGCAATGGGATATTTATAATATTTACTTCCTTACACTGTTTTCACTGATCTTCCAAGCATCAATTCTGCAAATGAGTAGGAAAACTTAAATGTATCCCCTCAATTTGCAAAGCATCACAGTAGCCTGCATTTACACTAACTCTGTTGGCCTTCCTTTGAAAATGCATTTGGAAGATGTGTTTCTGGAGACAGTGGGATGATACTACCAAAGCTTGTTTAACAGCAACTTCCTATATGGTTGTTTTGGGGTTTTTTTGTTGTTTTTTGGAGTTTTTTTAAGATCTCCTGTAAAACAAAAGGAGTTCATAAGGATTACATTCTTAACATTGTCAACAATCAGATTTTCTCTATCACAATTTTTTTTCTGATAGTCAATATTTTGCCTAAGATTAGTGAGTGCACTGAAGACCTCCAGAGATAAAACTACAGAGATTGTAAGATAGCCTAAGACTTCTAAGTAAGTCCTTCATTTAACAATATCCAGTTGATTATAGGAAGAACTCAGCTAAGAAGAAATGTGTAAATATCTCACCTGTCTCTGGCTCCTTTGCTTTGCCAATAAGCCTGCATAAAATTCTACGAAGTTCTCAAACAGGGATTTGGAGAAGTAATCTAAGGCATATGCAGCAGCCAGATAAGGAAGAAGACGCCATTGCTAGAATAAAAATTAAATAGATTTGATCGCAAATTGATATGTATTTTTATAGTGTTATATACCTGACTATCTCATAATACTGAATCAACCCATTTGTTTTCACTTTCTTCAAATTAGAAAACTGTTTTACGGAGAAGAGAACTTAACAATAACCATCTACAAACATAATTAAGCGTAACTACTCTATACAGAAATTACAGTTACATTATTCTAGTTCATGCATTTTATGCATTTGTGATAAACATTCTGTTAAACCAGTGCAAAAGTTCACCGAAGCTCTGGGGACCAACAACATATTTTTGCCCTATGTTTATACAATGTCTGGCATGCCAGGGTCAGTCATGATTCATGTGTTTCTTCAGCACCAACATGACAGAGGTTGTAATTGTTTCACTTGCTTGTTCATCTCTGAATTAATGCTGGTTGCATTCTGTGAAAAGAACCCACAGTGTTGGGAAGTAGAGAAAAAAGCATCACTGCTGCTCCATGCAACTTTAAGCCCATGAAGGGGAAGAGAAATTGCTTGAGGAGGCTTTTGTGGTAGAGCAAGAAGGGAATGAGGAGAGACGTTCAGCAAGCAGAGCCCACAGAACCAGCCAAAACCAAGAAAAATTGAGAGACTCGAAAAACAGTTGGAAGCAGACCCTGGCTTACTCAGAAGAGATGCAAAGAAGGCACCTTTTACCAAACTGTATAAACCCATGAAATCTTTTAAAGTTGCAAGTTTTAAAGTTGCAAGTGCAAACCTGGAAAGAAGCACCCATTTTGCAAGGAAAAACTTGGCAGGTTTATTTTCAGCACTTCTTGTATATTAACCTTTCTCATTCAGCAGATCTGAGTTGTCTCTATTTCAGTTACCCTACATACTCTCATTTTATTTTTTTCAGAGCAAAAGGTGCTTTTCATCTGCATAATCTGCAGAAAAACATTGGTTACATTCCTCTCAAAATCAGCACTAGCTTCAGACTTCACCATAATGCATGTCATTGATTTCTATACTTTTAAGGAATAAAGGCTAAAAAATTTGCATAGCAGCAAAAGAAACACTGATATTTTTAAACAAGTACTGGTTTCTATATCTACAGTACCTTCACATGTGCAGAGAAGACAGTCTTTCTCTGAAAAGGTTACTATTTTAGAAAAGAAATGTTTCTAGGTACTTCAGAGAAAGATTAATATTTTGGATTTTGCTATTCCAAGAACTTATGTCAAGTCTGATCACACCAGAAGAAGTGTAAGAAGGCCTTAAGCTGGAATGAACCCCCACAGCTGCATGGGAATGAGACGTCAAATGACACAGACAACTTTATTTTCACTAACTTCAGTGCTGCTGTTTTGATCTGCAGAAGCTCTGAATCTGAGTTTCATTATATGAACCTCTGTAGATGTGAACTCCAAAGTATTTACCTGTGTTTGGTATTCAAGAACAGGTATTTCCTCTTCATCAGTTGGTCCAAACTGACGGCGAGCTGCTGAGAAGCGAATGGCTATCGATAAGGCAAGCTTTAAATTGGTCGTGGAAACTGCTGTGATCAGAATTCTTCCCATGGACAAGGATCCCAGAGCTGCACTAAAACGCTCTTTAACGTTCTGAATGAATAAAAGGCACAGACTGAGTGGTGAAGCTATCATTTCATTTACCTTCCCCATAAGAATGAGACATTCAGGCAAGTTTCAAAGTAGTTTCTCTGAACTACTTTGGGATCAGTGAGGCGGTGCAAAGAGCAAGATGTCAGTAAATTCAGTATGGTGTGTTGAGACATCTCTGAAAGGCAATTAAAAAAACAGCATTCACGTGAAATCACCAACAGCCTTACTTAAGTCAAGACATCTAGTACTTCCCAACATGAGTGGCCCATGCTCTCTCTCTTAACCTACTTATACCTTTGTCTATTTAATTAACAGCAACGTATTAATGAAACAGAATGTTGATTCATACCTTGATTGAACTTGAGTACTTCCCTTCAGCTGTGACATCTCCAGCTACATTCAGTATGTTTTGTTTAGGTATCCTGACATTGTGGAACATGGCAAATCTGTTTAAATAAATACAAAAGCTTTGTAAAATCTATCTCAACATAGTCTGAGCTGTTATTATAAAAAAAGGTCACAACAAAGACACAATTGCACAATGACGTCAGGTATATCAGTGACCTGAAAACAGCAGGCATCAAGTGGGGTAGTTAATTTTAGGAGACTATGCCTGGGAGAACAAAGGCTTTCAGATTCAGGCCAGCAGACGAAATTCAAGATGGAAAATGATTTGTTATCACTCTTTAACTTCAGTTTGTTTTCAAAAATAAAGACGATGCTTAGAAAAAAAACAAAATAAGCACTTCATTCACTCTAGGAGATTGTTTCAGAATCTTCATAGGTAAAGAGGTAAACAACTAGTGAAAGAATGAGCAACATATTCTGTTTGAGCGGAGGGACAGGTAAAGTTACTTGTTAGACACCTTACACACCAGCAGTTTGACAGACACTTTCACTGACAACCCAGAAACCTGAGCTGAATTCTCAGTCTGCATGAGTTTAGGTAAGTTACTTTTCTTGCTATCTCAGCTACTGAAAATCCTGGGAAGATGAACAACTTCCTCTCCTGCTTAGAGCCTGACTGGGTCATTCTGACTCCTAATAATTCACTGCCACAATGATGCTGAACCACCTGCTTTACTGATGTGTTGTTCAGTTCAGTCTGGAAACTGCTTCAGCATAGAGACACTATATACTTTTATGAGTCTGAAATACAGATCTGTGAAGATCATTCATGTTATTGCAATACAAATGAGGACATAGCTGAAACAGTGCCCTGAGAAGGAACTGAATGGAGAGTTTTCCTTTGTTTAAACTCAAACTAAGATTTCTGTTCCCTGGAATGAGGCATCTTAAAGAGAGCAAGATAACCTTTTCTAAATTGTGGCACCCCAGCAGCAACAAAGAAGAAAGTTGTTGGAATAGGCAGAATATCCTGAGTATTCATATGCTTCAGGAAGAAAGTGTATGAACTGTTTCACCCAAACGGGCAGTACTTGGCACAATAGCAGTAATATCAGCTCCACTCACAAATATCTCACTATCTAAAGCACTTGAAAAGCTGTATTTGTCATCAAAGCAAACTCCTTTTTCCTGCCAATACAGGCTGATCTATTTAATAAGGCTCACGAGAGCCAGGTCTTTCACATTAATAAATTACATAAGGGTTGCATTGCTGCACGTGCTTTAAAATTACGAGTTGTTTCCAAGGAAACATATCTGCATACTGAATTTATTCAGCCTTAGAGATACACAGTATTTTCAGACTTAGCCACAGAGAAAAGCATGCTATCCTGACCGAGAACCAGCTGCTTACTGGCCTTAACCATGCTAAAAACTGCTTTATTAAATGCCAGCTTCTTTGTAATAGAACCAAATTCAGAATTTCCAAAAATCTGATTTCAATCTTTGTTAATATTTTTTTCATATCACTGAAAATAAAAAAAAAACCTCATTCAAAAAAGATCTTTTGGTTAAATTCACATTCTCTGCTCCCTATACCCCAAACAAAATCCATCACAACTAAAACTGTACAGCTACTCCAATATTTTAAAGCAATAGCGTGCATGTTAAATAGAATTTGAAGTTTTTTATTATTATTACTCACTACCTTAATTACAGGAGAGTGTGTGGCAAGGTTTAGGTCCCTAGTTTAGCAGTGTCTCTTCCTAGTTACTGTACATCCATAGAACTACAAGAAGGTGCTTCCTCCTAGGAGCTTACAACCCAAGCATAAGGCAAGAAGCTACAAATGTGTTCAAACAAACAGTGAGGTAGACACGAAACACTGAAAAACACTTTCTTGATATGATACCTGCCAGTCACAGCACATTGGCAACTAAGCACTGCCATTTTTTTATAAGTCACTACAGCAAATGAGCATTTTAAGGAGGAATCTGAGTGATGAAAGTAAGAAAGCTTCACGGGTATTTATAAAGGATCCCTCCCATGTAGCAAAAGATGCATGGAAGAAAGCAATGAAACATTATTTTAAAAATATATTGAATGAGTGATAAAACCAGAAATCATAAGAGAGACTAAAGGAAGAGCTGACCTAACAGAGAGACAATAAAGTCTTTGGGGAACAGATTAGGAAGAAATTTCAAAGAGCTCCAGCTCTTGAGCCTTCTCTTTGGAAATACATATCTGTAGCACGTTTAGTCCCATGTGTGATGAACAGTAAGATTCGTAGTAGTAATGACAACGAACGAGATGGCAAATTGTCCTTTTGTGTTTTACACTGCAGTGATTAGCTTAATTTATTCAGCAAAGCTGTGCAATTGTAGAAAATTATTTATATGGGCATGTGCTTGAAACTAGAGTTCTTAAAAAGCAAATTCAAATCTACTAATACATAAATTTATATACTAATAACCCACTTCTATGAAATCCAAGCCCACTAATATTGAACATGTGGCAAATACGTGCCAGCAACATGGCTTCCAAAATGACCTAAACAGTTTCACCCACTTTCACCTGTTGTGATAAAAGCCCAAATGGTTAAATCTAGAGGAAACCTTTTGTTAGAGAGACACAAATTTTGATTAAAAACTACATATATACTCTTCTTATAATAAATTTTTTCACAGCTAGTGAACCAGAATACTAAATTTCCAATCGTTATACAACAATCTATTTTCTTAAAATGAAAGTTTTTGAAAGTTTAGGTTTTTTCCTCCATATTGTCCACTGCAGAGACATTATTTCATTCTTCTTCTGTAACCTGCTATCAAAATAAACACATACAAGATGGCAAAACCTTTAAGAAGCAAAAGACAGAGACAGAACTAGCAATTAAACATCACCCAGAAAATTCCCATGCATAAAGAAATAAGATATATTGCCTATAAACACCAGTGTTGAAAATAAAAGCAGAACCTTACAGGACCTGGCAGTTAGGGCGACCTTGTGAGATCACTGCCAACTGCTGTTACGCTCCTTCTTCAAGAACTTTGCTATTTGAAATTGTTAGACATACTGGCCAGTTTGAACTTGATATCGGAACATATTAAAAATAAATAGTAAGATTTAATGAAGTCAGCGATCACATTTCTAATGGTTATTAGCCCAGAGAGCATAGTGAATAGACAGAGACCATATCTGTCAACACATTTAGGGGAAAAATATCCTTAAAGAATTGTAAAAATATCTTACAACAACGGAACTGAATACACAGTCATGCGGATACCATGTACCAGCAGGTTTGGAAAATGGTTAAATTTCACATGGTGATGACGAGACCATAGGTTTGAAAGCTACCCGACTTATGGCCTCTTCTGCACAGCAGATAGTGTGACTGAGAGTAAGACCTCTCAGCAAGAAAGACAGATAGCTGTCACTTTAAATATACATTATAAGGCTCTATAGCAATGTGCAATTTTTGCATCATCTACCCACAGGTTAAAAAAACCTGTATCTCATAGACTTCTACCTGGATTAGCTGAGCAAAGCACTGTTCCAACAGCAGCATTCTTGTTTGGGTTCCTTGGCCAGTAGGTTAGAGAACATTCCAAGCAAAGTTAATCCTACCGACTTTAAATCATGCAATAGCAATTCATCTGGTGCACAGTAATGCTGATAAAAAAAAGGAGCAGCTGGAAAAATGACAAGCTCCTTTTGCCAATACTAAATTAATAAGCTGTTACCTATAGTACAAATAGCTCAAACTTGCTTTGCTGAATTTCAGACTCACTACAACCCCTTTCCTGACAGCTTTGGTTATTGACTATGTTAGAGACGGCACAGCGACGGTTCCTTCAATCCTTCCAGCCAGAAACAGAAAGCAGGTGAATGGTATTGGAAGGCTGCAAGTCAAGCGATCTCACGGCTGTTTATGGGAAACTGTAAACCTTGGGAAGAATAACATTTCAGAGGTTTGGTGAAAAACTTAGAGAAGGAAAGAAGACAGCCACATATTCCAGACTGAAACTCAGGAAACGTTAGAATGGAGAAGAGTTACAGAGAAGCTGGGGAAAACTGCAAGGCAGTATGTCAGCTCTAGTTTCCACAATCAAGGCTCTAACCTAAGAATGCAGCTCTGTAACAGTAATGATCAGTAAAAATTATAAAACAATATAGCATTTTATAGGCCTCCTAATCCTATCTTAATGGACTTCACAGACACACAAAGACGCACTCACCCTAGAGTTCTTATAGTCTAAGTGCCAATCTTGCAAGGAGTTCTGGATGTGCAGACTCCTGCCACCGTCAAGAGCTGACAGAGCTCTGCTAAAGAAGAAAAATAGAATCATAGAATGGTTTGGGTTGGAAGGAACCTTCAAAGGTCATCTAGTCCAACCGCCCTGCAAGGAACAGGGCCATCTCCAACTAGATCTGGAACAAATACGTTGTTTGAAGTTCACTGCAGACACAAAGATGCATGGCTGCATTTCTGTGGGTGATAAAACAAATGAATCTGCCTTCCCCCATTAGCACCATCAAGTGCCTGTCAGTGTGACAGGCATTGCAGTGACCTGGCTATGGTTACACAGTTTTGAGGTACATGTGAGTGACAAAAATGAGGGGATAAGCAGCACTCTTTAGCACTCAATGTGACTACATTTTAGCAATACGCACAGCACTGTATGTACCCATAAAGTGTCTAATCTTGACTGTAGAAATTAAGTGGAGAGGGCAAAACTGGGAAATATCAATGATTCCACTGGAAAATCACTGTTTTGACTTAAATTGCAAATCTGCAAAGTGAGTCTTACACAATACTTGGTTTAACTGTGAAAGTGGCACCGTTCACAAGGATTGAATCATAGAATCATAGAATGGTTAGAGTTGGAAGGGACCTTCAAAGGCCATCTAGTCCAACCCCCCTGCAAGGAGCAGGGACATCCCCGACTAGATCAGGTTGCTAGGACTGAAGGATTGACGGTACTGTATTCAGATAATGTAAGTACTGGTACAAGCATTTTAAACATATATTTTTATTTTATAGCTGCTTCATTACTATTGCAATTGTTTGTGAGTCTGGTCAGAGGCTGCAAGACAATAAAAATGTCAAGCAAGCATAAGCGTGTTTATTTGAGAAGCAGGACTGATTCCTACACTTGCTTTCTTATTCACATCTCTATACTTCCCCTTTCTCTGTACTGGAACAGCCTCTTCTGTGGCCTTTCAGTGAACCAGGCCTGACAAACAATCTGGTTGAAGACAGACAAATTTGGGGGTTTTTTTTGTCAGATTGGTTTTCAGGCAGTTCCAGTTCCCTAACTTGAGTCCCCTACACAGCTACACAAACGTCTGTCCCAGCACAAAGAAAAAAGCAGTGTAGGAATAGAAGCAAGCAACCAAAGAAGCTGAGTACGGGAATTATCTTCACCAAACTACTGCTTCAGATTGTCAGATAAAGCTCCAAGAGACCATTTAGGCTTCAACTATGTATTATAGCTCCTATCTTCGTGGCAACATAACTGCAACCATTGCAAAATCTAAATAAGAGTTAAGAGGATAAATACTAGGAGACAAAAACCCTTTGAAGGACTAGATTTTCATTTTTTCTACCCTTAAACTACCAGTAGCTGAATCTTAATGTATTATTGGCATTGATACTGAAATAGTAAAGAAGAAAAAAAAATGGATTAACCATTTAAAAGTCATCTGTAAAGGCTTGGAGGCTGTGTGTTATATGCCGTCTTCGCCAATATACAAGGAATTGTAGTGAGGGCTTTAAGAACCTGCAATCTCTTTCCAGGAGTGATTCTTTTACATAATTTATTGCTTTTCTGCCCAATAAATCCCCTTTACCAATTTCCTCTTGGGTCTTTTGTTTGTTCTCAGGATCCAGAAAACTGAATCTGGCCTCTGTGATTGCCAGAGAACATGCTGAATGTCTTAGCATGTCGTATGTGCGGAGAAATTGATCACATTTTAACTGCACATGAAAGGTCATTAAACAACTAATAAAAATCCTTAGTTTTCCAAAGTTCATCATTACAATTAGTTACAGCTAACAATTCTCCTTCCTCTACAAAGATCCTTTTCTGCCCTACACACAATTCTATTAAATAAATGGTTTTCTGTCTGGTAGTGGTTTGCTACATCTGTGATAGCTTCATTTCACTAGTTCCTTAAAAACCCTATAGGTTTTGTCTGCTGAACAAACTGTATACACATTATCAGTAGGTACAGCTGAACGAGCTCAAAGTATGTTTTACAAGGACAGGCACGTTAAGCACCACTTCAGGAACACAATTACAACTTATTTTCAAACTCTTCCCCATGCAGATTCAGTTGGGCATCGGTTCTGTTTCTGGAGTGGGGAAAGCAGCAATTTGCTCTAGTTACAACTGGAGATGAAACTGGCTCACCACTGATTCAGTGGCAATCATTTACTGACGTGCACTGCAGCAATGGGTAATTTTGGTAAAGTGACATTAGCCAGGGTAGACAAAAAAAAAAAACCCAAACAAACCACAAACGCACATCAGCACTTAGCCAAGCTCTTGCTTTATGTTCCTTCTTTTATGCCTGCTGTGCATTTTATTGAAAAGTCCCTGGATCCCAAATACCCAGAGTTTTTTTGGTGGCTGTTTTTTTTCCACAGTTACTTCCATTTTGGGACCTCAGTACACAGCACATTTCAAAGACTGCCAGAGCACTAGCAACAGGTGGGCATTTTTATATTATAAAAATAAAGACTGAAGCACTTGCATCCCCTGGTGGCAGTCTGTCTTATTTTTTGGTAACAAAACACAAGCCAGTCTAAACTCTCCATAAGAAAAACTGGAGCTCTATTTGTAAACATTTATGTACTGACTATACAAATTGTTGTAAATGACAGAGAGAAATAAAAATATTTTAAAATTTTAAAGTTATTTCATCTTTTCTGTCAAGGCAGCTTAGTTACAAAGACTTGCAAAACTAATGTGATTTTTTGACATTCCAATTATGAAGCTATGATAATTATTTGAAACGACAGACTTAGAAGTAGCAGGCTAGTCAATTGGATTTACACTGCAAAAATTCCCACATTACTTCTGAAATTCTTTCTCTTACTGAAAGCATTGCACTCTGCATTAGCAGGAAGCCAGCCTTCAGCCAAACGACCCAAGAGATTAATTGTTTTTGAAAGCCAGAAGGGATAACTACAATCACCTACTCTGTTCTCTTACATAGTATAAATCAATGGCATTTTCTAAGGAAGCTCTGGAATTTCTTCCCTGTGTCCTACATAAGTGTGCAGAAGCTTAACTGTACTCATATTGAAAATCAGTAGCATAAATTTCTTGAAGTACAGGAACAAAATCTGACATCGCTGCCACAGATGTCAGACTCTCGTCTTCACTCTGACCCTTGACCCTGAGTGCAACTGCATGGAAATGCATCTGATTTACTAAGTGCCTATGGCAGTTGAACCACACTTCACACAAACATCCAAAAAACTGGCAAAGCATGTGGTAGAGACTAATACTTTTAGTCACAAGATCATGGAACATTTTCTCATCACAACTTACAAAGGCGCACAAGAACTGCAGGCGGTGCTTTCTCTGGGACAAGCTAGGATAGAAGATTACTAAACTGCTTAGTAGAACACCTTGACAAGGCAGTGTCTGGCGGCCTAGGAAGAAACATCTCCCTGCGAATCCTGGCATCTTGCAGATCACGCAACCAACAGTCCACTTGCTACAGCAGCACAGCTTGTTGTCTCTGCAAACAATGCAGAGCTATGAAACTGCGATCTCTCCAGTCCCCATCCAGGCCCTCGTGCACCTCTGAGAAGCCATGTGTACAAGTCCTGACATTTTTGACAGCTCAGTGTGAGCGGGAAGGTTGCAAAGGGAAACCTAGTTCTCTACTTCTTGCGAACAGTGTTGGCATTCAGCCTCAGACCTCTCCAAAGACAACAGCTGAGGTAGATCACAAACATAGGCTCCTACAGTTTTCAGGTGAATGAAGGTATCTTTGGGCTCCCTCAATCCCTCCAACCTAGCCTGCAGGTGCTATCTTAGACGTAACCTTTCTAGTACAGGGACTGTCTTAATCCATATTCGGAGAATCCATACTCATGAATAGGGCTCCCCAGGCATTGCTGTTAGTAGAAAATAAAAAATATTTTTTAAAAGCAGCATATGCAAGGTAAACAGAAAGATTAGAACATCCCATGATTACTTTAAATGACATGTGATGTCATAGACAAGAGATTTCATTGGCCATTGAGATAGGAAGTTATTGATGTATCTTATTTACAGTGTATTATAATTTCAAATTATTCAGTTATTACCAGTATTTTAAGCAATGCTCTGTTTTTTCCCAGTAGATCAAAGGATCATGGATTTTAAAATTCTGTGCATTTTGATGTTATGTGACAAGCACACAGTTATTTGATATCCATACTCTCAACAGAGCATACTTACACATGCTCTTACACATAGCATGCTTTAAATAAATACACAAACATACAAATTGTACATGAAATTCAGCATGCTCTCTTCCTTCCTCATGTTGCACTTAAAACTATGCTACAAATTAAGAATGAACAGCAGAATTTGACCATTTCTACAGAAATATGAAGCTGAATTACATTTAGATTACTCAGGCCCATGTCGCTATGCCATCTGGTGGCTGCTAGCTTGTAATGCAGACGCAGCCAAAAATACCCACCAAAAACCAAATTTCCTTCTTTTCCAGGCATTTTCTCACATCTACATAAATACAAAAGTCAGTGTTATTTTTGCCACTACGGGCTATTTGAGATGTCAGGAGGTGGCTGGTACAGACAACAAACTATAGAAGACCTATAACCTTCTGGAAAGCTGGTCAAAGCCATTACATCCGAAAGCAGAACACCTTAGCACACCTATACTTTGTTTAGTGCAATGACATGTTATGAAGGACAACACATGTATCTGTAATGAACTGAATCAAGAGAGAGAGGTAAATTTGAGCCATAAAGAAGTAACACCTCCTTCCCTTACTGTTTTAGGTCTCTGTCTTCACACAGAGCTATGTAACTAATACAGGGGTTTAAATAATAATTTTTACATAATGGCTGTTTTAATCAGTTTCCCCACTGTGTCTCCTCCCTATCAGATGCCTTTAGTTAGCAGATACACAGTAAGAATCTTGGAGGCTATGACTCAGAAATGCAGCCCAGGTACTTTTTTATTTCAACTGTACATAGAGAACACAGGAAAAAATAACTAACTTTCTTCTTCTCTTTTGCAGATGATTAGACCAGAAATCCCACGGTTTAAACAAGGTATCTAGTTTCTCTTCTGGGCCTCATTAATCTTACACCTTTACTGTAAACCTTGTCTGTGTACCTCCATCAGCCTTTCTGTGGGCTGGAAATCAACAAGCAAAATAATCAAGGGTTTGCACTCAGATGGGTGGAGAGACTGATGTGCCTTTTCTCAGAACTTCACAGATTTATTTATTATTTTTTCATTATTATTGTTGCAGCATCTATGACTCCAATAATACTTGGGGATATTCACAGAGTATCAGTGGCACTTCATATTCTAAAAGTGCAAGAAGCAGAAAGACTATGGTTACTCAGATAGAAAATACTGAAATTCAAGATTCTTCAATCTGGGTTGGTTTTTTTTCAGAAATATCAACAACTTAAAACCACTAGCGAATACCTCAGAAGTAAAGACAGAACTGATACAGGAGGACAATTGCCCCACTACAGTGTGATATGATGAAGAATGTTTCCTCATTCAAATGGATTCACTTACCCATTATCCAGCCCATTCTGCCCAAGTTTCTTTCCTATGTCACCTACCATCACACCTGGCATTGGTAGGAGAGTTTTTGTATCTCGAATCTGCATAGAAGTGGAATTAAACATTATTTCAGTTGAGAAACAGTCAAAGTTATTGGTTTAACTTTTCAAACAGTGAAAATATTCCCAATAATTCCCCTTGTATTCTGCTGTTAACGCTAAAGAAAGTTCTCTTTTTCCAAGCAAGTAGTCCTGGATGTACCTTATAGTTATGTATTCTTTCATTCAGGACATAGATCCCTTAATAAAAATTACTTTGGTAATGTGACAATAATTACATTCCTGTGTTAAATAACTTTAACACTGGTGACTGCTATCATCAGACTAGCACTGAAACCTTCTTCAGGTGTACACAGACAATCAATTGAACTTTTATGTAATTATCAGCTTTGAGATATTCCATGATTTTGTAATAAATTCTGCTGAGTCTGCAACTAGTTCATTTTACTACGTACAACTTTTCTACTGCATCATCATATTTTCTAATGTCTTTAATTTTACAAGCCAATCTCTGTGGTAGAAGCTTGCAGATTTCACGCAGCACACATGCTGTAGCTTGCAGCACTGGCAGACATAAATCATTTTAAGTCTTACTGAAGACTTTCAGGACTTCATATAGCATAGGTTAGTTCTAATAATATAGATAGTCTGATAATCTGGAGGCTTTTCAGCTTTTTTGGTTTTTTTTAGAAGTTTTTGCAGAAAACTGACAGAAAACTGGCTGCACAACTATCACAAAACCACCAAACATTTAAAAACAGTACACTTGTTACAACTGCAGTAAATGTTGAAACAATAGCATAACAGGAAAACTTCAATTTGAATCCATTTCTCCCATAAAGAAAAAAAAAAAATTGCAGTATTTCTATCCTACCTGTACAATAAAGGAATGTAACCCTTGGCATTGTCCATCAGGAGTATAGAGCTGGGCATACACAACTGCATGAGTGGCGTGTTTCCCCATATTGCCAACCCAGAACTTGGCAGCTTCAAAGTCAGGAGTATTGATGATAAATTCCTGTAGCCAGCAAAGAAAGGAGTAAATGGTAGAAACCACAAAAATCAACACGTAGCTATTTTGCTTTTTGTTTCATCACCATGGTAACGTTTTCAAAACGTCCACTAACTGCCAGGGTTTCACTCTGTCCTCAGCTCCTGTAGCTAGGAAAAACATAGAGCTGAAAAAGTTAATCACTTCATTGTACAGCCTGAAATTAAGCCTTTCAACTGCTCATTTAAGTGGTTAAAAAAATGAAAGTAATGGACTTGGAAGCACTTCCTAGATCTTAGGTTAAGCTGAGCTGTGTGTCCATGTCAGGGACTGTGAGGGCTGTTCCGGCTCTGAGGGCTGAAACCTATGCAGGGACCACCTCCTCCTTGCGCAGTTTTGTATGGAAACGAATCATTTGACAGTGTAAAAGGCAGCATACTTCCCAGTTTGCACAACTGGGGGACCATGAGTAGTGGGAATTTGGAAGAACACATGTATCCTGAAATTTAGACATAGTTGAGCATTCAGACTTTTAGATTCCAAATAGTGGATGTAAAAGAAGTCTGAACTCAGAGTTACATGATCTTCAGTCACTTTTATTGCAGCACACTCATCACTAGCAAAACATCAAATTTATTTAAATAAACTTTTCATGCCACCAAACTCACAAAGTTGTTGTTTTGGTTTTTTTTTTCTGGAAAGGGATCTGATGATCCATGTTGCATAAATGATCAATGAATTGCAGAATGGAACGCTGTCCTACTGAAGAATATAACATCTTATGTTTCAAACCCGTGATTCTCATTTCTCATTCTTTTGAAGCCACTTCAACGAGCGACATTGTTTGCTGACAGTAACAACAGGCAGTTCTGTATATTACAGTGCAATAAAATGCCACAGTCTTTGCGGAAGATGATGAGCTTACCTTCTTGGGATATAAAATTATACATTTTAAATTCAACTTGGCATAAACCAAGGATGTAGATGACAAAGAGAGAGAGAAAGGTCTATCAGCCTTCTCTCTTAACTTCTATTTTCTTCTCCCTTAATGTAAAACGTCAAAAACGTCATTTACTGAAAAACACGTTAGGACAATTAATTTATTTCCGCAGCAGTGCTGTTTTCAGAAAACAAATTATGAATAGTAAGCAGCATCCTAATGGAAATAGTAGTTTATTATTTTGTTCTTTCAGTCTCTTCAACAGTCTTGTTATCTCTTTTTCGTATTTCTTTTTCTGATTCTCAGGAAATATTCTTCATTGTTGTATATAAAATCTTCATATTTAAAGAAAACAGACAATTTAATCTGTATGTTCCTTAAGAGACACAACAAAGGAGAAGGATGCTATCCTTGTATCATAACCAGAAGCTAAACTAACTACTTGTACAAGAAAACATCAATTTCTGGATTTATTGTAAATATTGATATATAACAGACAACAATTTCACTTCCTTGTATTTTTTTCTGCTGGTATGAAATCACTTTCCTCTTCTTAAGAAGTATTCTGGGTATTAAATGCACAGATTTACAAGAGTCAAAAATACTAACGCAGAAGACTTTGTTTTGAAAACACTGGAAAGCTGTGTGGGAACATGCTTATCTGTTGAAATCCCCACATCTGCCCTTAACAGTATTCTTTGCAGGAAGCCATTTCTTTCTCTTAGAAATCAATGAAGGGGAAGGAGAGTTGTCTCTGAACTGCGGCACCCACAGCACATGAAGTGAGATATACTTGTCTGTTTTGATTTTCTGGAACCAGGGCTCCCCAAAACCACTCTTCCTTCCAATGTAAGTATTTGATTTTTTTTTTTTTTTTTTTTTTACATTTGGAGTTGAACTTCATTCTTTCTTGTTAATCAAAGAACTCCTTGAATAATTCTGTCTTGTAAGCAAATAACAGAGTCTAACAGTGTCAAACATTATTGCTGTGCATTAAGGACTAACCTGAGTGCTACGATCAAATGTGGCAGTAGTCCGTATGCCTTTGGTATTAGTTCCATGGCTGAGCTCAGTCAGAGCAAAACATCCAAAAATCTAAATAAGGAGATATAAGGCACAGTTCAAGACTACTTTATTACAGCAGTTAAAATAGTAAGATTTTAAAATTATTGCAAATACAGCTATTGGAAAGTAACTTGCAATTGCAAGACACCAATTAAATGTAACCCTAAGGCTAGGACATCGTGCCTGCAGTAGGGTAACAGGCACTTTTTCTTTGCTGATGGCTGACTCAGGCAGGCAGGTACAGATTATTACATCCACTAACTAAATTTTCAGCTCTCCGGTTGCATGGTGAAAATCAACAAGTCTGCTTGCATTACAAGCAATTCTGGGAACTCTCAAAGTTCGGATAAAAACAGAATGAGGTTGTTCATTTTCCACACTGCAAATAGCATACACTACTGAAGAAGATAAATTTATATCAGAACATATACATACACTTGGTTCTCAGCAGCATTTGGAAACACTTCCTGCTTGAAGACACACTGAAACGTGCATACTGGAATCCTTTACCTTAGACTGGTTTGGCCTGTAGTACACACTCTACAGTAGCAAACTTTTGAAAAGTAAGTGAGAATTAAAAAAAATAAAAAAAATAAAAACCCAAACCTGAAGCCTCAGGCAAAATATGTATTCTGACAAACACATATCCTCAGGCTTCTGTGCAGACTGAGTCATTAAAAGAATTCATCCTGATCCTTAACATGGGGCATCAAATCAGAGCTATTTAGCTGTGTATTGCTGTCTACAAGCAGACAGATAAACATAGAATTTCAGAAAAATAAATAAGCAAGGGAGATGAATGGTTGGCAAAAAAAAAGATAAGAAGTGATAAAGAATAACAAAAGCATGAAGCTCAGTTGCAAACATATATATCTTGCAAAATCAAAGAGGTCAAACCAGACACTGAATGTTGCCCACATGGCTAAACGGCACAGACAGGAGAAACTGTTTAGGATTAGCTCCTTCTTTATCAGATAGGCTGCACTTATTCTGCAGGGCACTAGGTCCTGAGTCTCCACTGGACTCTATGTGGTGCTTCTGTGGCATGAACACATTATTATTTTCCATTTTATAGCATTAGAATGGAATATTTATAGCATCTTGGCAAGGGTATGAGTTGCGCAGATTCTGATGTAGATGTGTGAGTGTTTGAGCATGCAAAACTTTCTAGGATATACTCTTAAAGGACTACGGACAGAGACAAACCTGGTGTAGTGTCACCTATACTGCCTTTTGAGAGAAGTACCTAAACTTTGTCTGCATGTTAACTTGGACAGTCTAGAACAGATCCAGGAAGTGGCATCATAGCTAGCAGTGAGGATAGTCAGGGCTCAGTGCTTTAATCTGCTCCTTGAACTTTTCTTTTGCTATTTGGAATCAGCTAGGTACATAACAAGATAAGAAATAACACAAGGGCACACTTAGTGCCACGGTTCTGATGGTACCAAGTTCTCACAAGTTATTAAAAAAAAAAAAAAATTACCTCCATGCTATAAATCTGTTTCACAAAGTCTGTAAATCTCTTGGAAGCACTCAAAATCGTACCTGCAAATACCTGTAAAACCAGAGAGAGTTATGGATGAAATCAATGACTCCATGATAGAAAGCACAAACTGCACATGCATAATAATTTGTAATAGTGATGTCCATTAAAGAGACCAGGGAAAGTAGACTGCACAGTAAACTACTACTTAACCTATAGCTGGAAGAGGTAAGTCAGGATTTGATCTTGTCAAGGCTTCTTTACAGAGGATTGAAATTTTCACAGCTCTAACCTGTTCAAGCCTTCATTGCAAACTCTGAAAAATGCTTAATGAGCTCACTTTCCACTTGTCCTTACTGATGTTCCCTTGAGTAAAATAAAACTTCAAGAGTATTATAGTTTGTTTTACTGCAAACGGATTGGGAATTGAAGGTAGCTGCTTCAAGATCAAAAAAAGAACACTTTTTTTAAGCTACCTTCAGTTTTTCTAGATGGATATTCACATAACAAAACTGTAATTCCCAGACCCTCCCCTGTCATATGAACAGCAATAATTAATTCAATTGATACTATTTGCTATGTCAAGTGTTCTCTGAGAGAGTCATCTAGAGAGCAACTGATTAACAGAATCCCGGCCACTGATGTTAATGAGAAACCTTACATGGGTTTTAGTTCCTTCTGGATTCTGCCTTGAATCAACACACTGAGGGTGAGGCAAGGAAGTTTCTGATAGCTGTATCTGTAGCGAAGACATAGCCACCAAATAGGGCCAAACAACCAAGTTCTTTGGCTGCTAATGTCATAGAGGAGTGGACAGAAGAAGGTGGAATGGTAGGCATCAAAATATCTTTCTGTAGCTCTGTCTATACGGCTCCACCTTTACTTTCCAGGTGGCATTTCACTGGAGATGGGACTTAAGGAGAAAGATCTACCAGTGTCACAGCTCTCTGGTTCTTCTGAACAGTTAAACTGAATTTCATTTTTGAAAACAAAGGACTGGGAAAAGATATAGCTTTAATAAAATAGACAGAAAGCAATGGAATTGTGTATTACAAGACCATTTCAAACACAGACCACTATACCTTTTGAATTGTACTTACACCACAATGTAAGAAATACTGGAGACATGGAGACCAATCGTACATTCCTACACAGATCACCATATTAAATATCTTTAATGGGTTCTCCAAGATCTCTTGCTGCGTAAGAAAATCATACTCAAAGAGCCTTTTACAGCGTAGGAATGTCAGCTCCTGATATTTCTCACGAGACAAATCTTCTCCAGGATTATGTGCAAAGAGTGGATCATTTTCCAGAGCAGAGAAGATTCTGTTCTTGAGGGAGGAAAAAAACTGACATGAGAACATTAATCCAAAAGCATTAACAAAACAAGTTAATGTTCTCCTAGGATAATACTAGGCCTCAGACCACAACGATTTTTTAGTAGATGCAAATTTATAAAGCCAAAACTCTAGAGAATTAAAAAAATAAATTTTAATGGTCTGTCATATGTACAGTTCATGCACCTAAATTTTATGAAAGTCCCTTTGCCATGAAGTAATAAGTGTGAGACTGATTCACTCCGAATGTAAGAGTATAATGTATGGTAAAACTTACTTGCTTTTTATAGCAGCTTCATTATTTCACTCTAGGAAGCTGCTGGCAGGATCTAAAGGGCACTGGCCCTCAATCTGAGGGGTTATATTCATTTAGAAATACACCATAATGGGAAAGGCATTAATCTACCACAACTGCTCTGTTCCCAGAAGAAAGCTGAAATGTACTCCATTTAATGGAACCACCATGTGCAGCCATTCAATATGGGGATGTACATCTTTGAATGTTTTAATTTGGAAATTTTTTTTCATTATATGATACACTATAGTATTTTTTAACCTCAGATCCCTGTGTCTTCAAGATATAAAAATCTTCCTAATTGTCTTTCATGTAATTCAGAAAAAAAAAAAATAAAAGCAGTGCCTTAGGGAAAATCTTTTAAAAAAGTTTTTGAAGTCCTTTTCTCCTCTCTGAAGTGAATGACACAGTAAGAAAGAAAAAACCCAGCAGACTTCCTGTGCTGTTCTTTGAAAGGTGGGGTCATTCCTTCTCTCTGTATGGACAACACTATTTGCCCATACAGCTTTGAAACTCCCTCAGACACAAAGCAATTGTGTTTCTTCTATACACTTAAGTGTATCAGTCAGATGCAAAACAAGGCATTTTTGATTTCTCTGACCCACCTTCTAAGATTTTAGTGATTACGGTGAACGTTCAAGATTAGCTTGAAGAAAGTAAGAAGTTTACCTTAAGCTGGATGATATCTTCGCCATCTAGTAACATTGCCATCTCCTTCCAGTTAAAGGAAGCTTTCTTACGATATTTGCAAAGTGGTCCTTTAGGGAAATCTGGTAGCAAAGTATCCCATGAACTTTGGTTGCCAGTGGCTTCTTTCCGATTCAGCGTGGATGCCATCGTTAGCTAAACTGCATCAAACAAGAAAAGATATATCACAAACTGAAGCACTGCAGATGTCTAACTTTTAACAATAAAAAGAAATCAAAAGAGTTGTTAATGAAATACGTATATTTGTTCAAACGTATGAGTACAGTAGTGCAGAGACAACTAAAAGCTTGTGCTTCCATTTTTCTAATTCAACTGGCTTGGTTGAAGCTAAGAAAAAAAAAATGCCTTTGATCAAATATAAATGAATTATATGGTCTTTGTTACTAAAACATGAGCTAAACCTTTTAAAATAAGCAAAATACGGAACAGGGACATCATTGGTTAATATTGCATAATAAGAAAGGGGGGATGAGAAAAAAGATCTATGCAAAAAACCAGCACATCTTAAATAACATAATGTGAATGATTGCTACCTCGCTTCTAAATTAAATGCAAAATAATAAAATATAAAAGCACCCAAACATGCATATAAAGTCTTGTTCACATGTAGGAGATGTCTGTATTATCTCCAGATTAATAGTTAACATTTAAACAACTTAACTAAACGGCCTGTTGGTTATATGTTAAGGTTTGTTTTTATATAACTGAAGTAATGAGCCGTTGCTCTTGCATAAACACAAGACAGAAGACATCAGGGAATGGTAGGAACCCTTTCCTTATCTTCCACTGGTTGAACATGTGAAAGAGTTCAGGAGATAATAAAACATTTATTTCACGTGAATCAATTGCAAGAAACAAATTTCTGTAAAAATCTGCATATTTGCATCTCCTTTGCCTGATGTAATTTTGTCCGGAACTGGGCTAGCTCCCACAGATCCACTTGGCCGTGTGAGCACTACGCTACCTGGTACGTTTGTCCCAGCCATCAGGAGTACGGTGCAGAAATAAATAGATGGCTTTACACAGGGGAAACATAAACACCTCCAGCCCTGTACACTATTCCATTGCTTTGACACGGTGAACACTGAGAATTGTGAAACTACAACAATATCAATATGCTGTCCATCACTAACACTGAACGGAACAGGAGAATGGGACAAGCAGGAGGCCCTGCCTGCAATGGGTCTGTAAAAGAGACAGATTAAACCTGCATAAATGAAGTAAAATAAAACTATCACAGTAGTGACTCCCACAAAACATGTAGGACTATAGCGCGTTTCTCCTACATGGATGATGCAGTTCTGGAAAACTATGCACGTATGCACTTCGCCTAAGTGCCATATTGCCATACTCAAGCATAAATTTTAAATAATACAAAGTATGAACTTTGCAACCATGCTTAAACTTCACTTTTCTTGCTTTCTTCCCTACAGTTAAAAGTCCATGTTGGAGTGCCCTCTGCTGCAACCTGCTCATATCACACCCAGCAATTTCTGTCACTTTATGAAAACGACAGAGGAACAGAAACTGTCCACATTACAACAAGGGGACGGGGTGGAAAAAGCATTTCTCAAAGGCACTGCGAGGATATCCAGGCCCAGAGCTGGCCAAGGGCTCAATACAGACTATGAACGTAATGAAGTACAGAAAACTACTAGTTTGGCATTCCTCTTATTTCGTCACTTTTTTCCTCATAATCTTGATATATCTCCTTGCTATATTTCTTTTCTTTCAATCTAATCCTTTCATGGAGGTAATTTTCTCATTCTGGACAGCAGAGACATAGAGGAAGAGGACTGCAGGACAGCATTTCTGCATGTGACTTCCAAATCTGTTCCAGGAAGGTGCAGTTCCAGCACGGAGCAACCCGTTTGGAAAGAAAAGAGGGAAAGGGGGGTGGGGAGAGGCATTAAGAAAGAGCATTTCAGCCTGAAACCAAATAAGCAGGCATTACTCTTCTAACTGGAAAACAGGAAAATTAGGCAGAAGTTCAAGGCTTCTGGCTTGGCACAGAGAAAAATTTACATCAAAATACTGCAGTTATTGCATGTAACTTTATTTACATTGCAAATCAATGAGCTCGCTCAAATGAGAAAACGTAAGAATTCATAAAAAAGGATCTGGTACTTAAAAAATTTTACGATTTCTCTCTCATCACACAACGTTTCGATATAATTCGGTTCTGAGAAAACAGCCGCAAAACTCATCAGGAAACCAAACCAGGCAGTGACAACAGGAAAGTAAGAAAGGACCGCCCCGAAGCACAACCTCAGCGTTCACGTCAGCCTTGCGCTGACACTCTGAAACCCGCACGGGCACCCGGCAGTAAGAAACAACGCAGGCTGCCTCTCAGCTTGCTGAGCGCTGCCGCGGAGTCACCGCGATGTGCCCCGCTGCCAGTAACTCCCGCTCGCGTTGCACCCTTACTCTGTCACAAACACCACTACTCGCAAACGCAGAGCCTCTAGAAAATAAAATAAAAAGCTACTGATGGCAGTTGCCTACAGAAAGACAACGCCGGAGAGGATAAAGGCAGCAGCGCTCACAGCGACACAGACCTTCCTCAGACAAAAGCCACCAACTCGGTGAAAATCCCCCGGCCTCTGTGCGCTCCGGGGAGCAGCCGGTAACCGGTATTTTGCACCTGCAGCGCGGCACCGCAGCAGCTTCTCACCGCGCTCCACGGGCCGGCAGGCCCGGCTCCCCGGGTTGGGCTGGGCTGACAGCAACCGATTCCCGCCCGTCCGGGCCGCAGCTGTGGCGCCCTGAGGCGGAGAGCCGGCCGCCGCCGCCCCGGCCCGTGGTGAGGGGACGCGGCCCCCGCCTGCGGCCGCCGCCTGCGACCGCCACCTTCTCCTCCTCAGGAACTGACGCGAACAACCTGCGACGCGCCTCGCCCCGCCTGCTTCCCCCGGCGCGGCGGCCATGGGGCGGGTGGGGACGGCGGCCGTGCGGGATGGCGGCGCCGCGCTGCCCCGCGGTTTCTGGGCGGCGGTGCGCGTCTGGCTGGAGAAGCCGCAGGTGGCCAACAGGCGGCTGTACGGCGCCGCCATCGAGGCGGAGGGGACGGTGCCGCTCAGGGAAGGCGGGGAAGCATCTCCAGCCCTGGGTGCCCTGCAGGGAGGGGAGAACGGCGCGGAGCAGGAGGGGCCAGCGGCGGCTGCCGACCTGGGCCGGCTCTGGGGGGAGCTACGGGGGCAGCTGCCGGCGGGGCCCGGGCGCCTGCCGGCCCCCCTCACGCCCTGGGGCGGGCCGGGCTGCCCCCCCGAGCTTCGCGCCGTCCTGAGGACGCTGCTGCCCCGAGGGCGGCCCGGCGGCCCGCCCGTCCCGCCGACGAAGGAGCTGGCGGTCCAAGGTGAGCGGGGGCCCGGCCCGGAGGCGCTGAGACAGGGAGGGACGCCGGGGCCGGAGCGCCGGCCTGTGAGGGGCTGCGTGGGCTGCGGACCGGTCCCCTCCGCGATTGCCTCGCACATGGGATAAATGTCCCTTTTCTCCTACTTGTGGGAGTGCAGATGGATTTTTGTACTTATTATGTGCTTCGATTTTATTCTTCTCTTGTGTTGTTGCTGTTGTTCTTGGGCTGTGAAGGGTCAGCAGCTGAAATAAAAATTACAGCGGTCAGACACCCGTGGGCCTCTGGTTCAACCGACCCCCGCATCAGCCTTGGGAAAACAGAGCTCCTGGGTTGTGTGTGAGTACTGCTGAGATGGGAAAAGCGCTTAGAGAAGCTAGGCACCCTGCTCCTGGGGAAGAGTTCCAGAAAATGCCTCACCTTTTTGTTTTCCTGAAAAAGAAAAGGCAAGAAGGACTGTCGTCATGCAAGCTCCTGTCATGAGTAAGCTGCCCACATAAAAATGCACCTTGTAGTGCAAACCTAATTATGAGCTTGTAAGGAGTGATGGCAGCCTTTGGAAATGAAGAGCTGGTAAAAAAAAAGTAGGCAGCTGTGGCACCTGCCTGGCCAAGTTGAACTGTTTGTGTCTACTTTATTATGGTGTAGCATTATTTGAGAATGAAGCTCCGCTTGGTTTTTTTCCCACCTTGTGTGATGATTATATTAGTAGGATTTACTGCAGCATACTAAGAAGTTTTTGTAGGGTAGAGGTTGACACCTTTTTAAGATAAATTTTGGAAGAAGTGTTGATATAAATTAAATTTTAACAGTAATGTTTTGAAAAGAATCAGAATTCCAGAAACAATAAAATTTACGATTAAAAAGACCTATAGTCAGTCATAGGGGACAGCTGACTTAGGATGCTTTTGTGGCCTATGCTTCCTAACTCTGATGTCTTAAAAAAAAAAAAGTAGTTTTGGTATATTTTTTCTTTTGATATTAAGAGCAGATGTCCCTGAGCTACACCTAGAGAGCTTATCTGTAAGAAAAAGCCCAGGAGAATATTTTTTTTTTTAGTTATTATGTTTAAAATTAAAAAAAAAAATTAGAGGGGAAATCAGCAAAGGATGAGCTGAGATAGCAAGACTTGATGTTTGCTCTATTACTAATTTTTCTTTCCTGTCTGTGGTGGTTTAGCCCGAGGCACTACACAGTTTCTTACTCACACTCCCCCTCCCCAGCAGGACAAGGGAGAGAATTGGGACAAAAGGAAAACTCATGGATTGAGTTGAAGAGAGTTACTAGAATAGCAAAGGAAAATTACAATAATAACAAAAAATAAGGGTACTAAAATAAACAAATGAACAGTGCATGATTTCTCCCATGTCACCACCTGATGTCACAATGACCAATACAGCCCGTCCCAAGCAGCAATCATGGAAATGAAACTGAGCAGCAAGCAAATGAATGAGAGGAGAGAGCAAAGGAGAGAGATCCAGCGATGCTCACCCTGGGCAATCCCAATTTACGTACTGAGCATGATGTTTATGGCGTGGAATACTCTCTTTGACCAGTTTGGGTCAATTATTCTGGCTATATCCCTCCTAGCTTCCTGCACATGTACATTGGTGAGACCTGGAAAGCTGGACAGTGTCCTTGGTCTCAATAACAACAACTCATAATATCAGTGTGTTTACCAACATTCTTCACATACAAAATCCAAAATGCACCAGCTACTGAGAGGAAAACTAACTCCATCCCTGCCAAAACTAGGACAGTCTCACTCAGAAAATTGGAGTCCATTGAAATTTGATTACTTAGCCAATATAGGAGTCTTAGTTTGAAGATTTGCAGTTGTCAGAATGTTTGTTTTGATGGTAATTGAAAAACGATTTTCAAAATAAGAAGTTCTTCTGAACAAATCACTCTGGATAAACAATAGCTGAAAAGACTTTTGCAACTGATGTGTAAAGTAATGATGCATACATATCATATGCCATAAAGAGTATAGTAGATGCTTTTTGAGTCACTTTATAGGAAGGATTTAGGGAATAAATTAAGATACTAAGATAAAAAGAAAAGACATAGCATATGATTACTAGACCATGTCATGCCATTCATATTTCGCTGCTGTCTCCTTTCTTTTTATTTGTAAGTTATTTCAAAATGATGCACTGTCCCCCTCTCTGTTTTTAATTGTGTAGGAGTTAATTATGGTACATGCATGATTGATATTAGGGAATGAAATGTCAGAAAAGCTATAGAATATCTTCTTGAGATATGGTGGAGGCACTCAGGTGCATTGCCAGCTGTTTGTCAGCCCATCTCAACTCTTCCAGGTTCTCTGGTGTTTGGAATCTGTCACTGGACATAAATGTTTTGTTCCACAGGTGATAGGTACCATTACGATCAGTAGCATGGTTGCTGAAGATAACTTAAATATATTAACATAATACATGCGCCTTCACCTAAACCAAGTCTTTTCAGGTAGTCTCCTTTCAGATTTATGAGATGCCGATTTAGACGTAGATAATGTGTTTTTTTCACAGTGCTTAATCCAGGAACTCTAATTAGGAAAGCTACATGATGCTAAAACAGATGCGTAGCTATACTTCATTATAATCACACAATAAATGCTGTGTTTGAATTCGGCAAAGTTGATGGTTACTAATGATATTATTGATTATTTTTAAGTACTGCACTGATTGTTTATCCAATACTGGGGTGATACGTAAGTCGCTGTTAATTTCGAATATGCTTCCCAGGACTCTGGATTTGCTGTGAGGCAGGGGAATGCTCCAGTTTTGTGCTAGAAAAATCTCGTTGTCTAGCTTTCACCTCATTAAAATAGTTAGGTTTAAAGAAAATCAATAGTTTTACTGGTCAGCCTTAGGTGTTTTGGAAACATCATGCAGCAGAATGCTAAATTTTGAGAATTCTGACAGTTCCAAGTGTCACGCACACTGAGAAGCAGATCTGTTCTTAGCATTGTGGTTCTTCCTATGTTGTCCTAATTCTTGCCTCACTAGTTTGCACTTAACATAGTAAGGAGACAGAGGTTTAGTTTGGTGATAGCATCACAGAATAATCTATCACTATTTACATATCTTTTCAGATGTTTACAATGGAACTGTGACCTTTCTGCCTTTGGAAGAAGACAGTGAAGGAAAATACCAGATTAAAAAGTGCAATATTTATCAAATTCAACTTACGCACATAAAAGATGAGGAATGGTAAGTGCTGGGAGAGAGAGGAAGCAAATCCTGACTTATCTCAAGCATCATAAAGTGTTTTAATATTGGTATCTAGGTGATTTGTTTTGTGTAATTTCCTGCTTGATTAGTAAATTACAGTGGTGTGATCTTAGTGCATAGTGTTCAGTTAAAAATCAAACATCTATGATAACCAAATCAGCACAAACCATGTCTATTTCAACTTTGTATGTATTAACTGTAGAGGGATGTGGTCTAGATAAAGTATGCCTATTCTGATCATGAGGAACTGGCTGTGCCTGTGAGAGAGGTCAGGTTCTGTGGGCAATAGTAAGGTTGAGGGTGAACTTGGAATTGCTGATTGGAACCTACTGAGCTTCAGTGATTGAAATGTAGGCCATTGCAGCTTGGTCCTGAGCATCCGAGGGAATAACTCTAATGAGATGTAAGTAAAGTTAGAGATGATGAAATAATGAAATGTGCCAAGTAACATATTTTCCTCCTAAATTTTCCTGTTGTTTTCATGAATTTCATGAACTCAACTTTTACTAGTGAGTCTTTGAATATATTGCTAAGTCACATTTTTCATCATATGTGAGTCCTCAGTCATTGTGTTAAATGTAGCATGGACTCTCATATACAGTGTTTGAATTGGCAGATAATGAGCCGTCTAACATATTTCAGGGGAGACTGTTCCATTATTCAGTAACTTCAGTATTTTAATTTCCTTTTGTTTTTGTGTGTCACTTATTTCCTTATTCCTAAGTCTACTTTAACGCGTCTATTTTGATCTGCTATTTTTTTCCGACTTAGTCTTTCTTTTCTCTTTTTTGAGGGAGCAGAGATAGTGAAACACAGTGTATTTATACAAAGTTCTTATTTTATTTTTAAAGGTCTGTGTCTATTGTAGCTCTGTTTCCAGAAGATTGGTTTTCAGATGGAATTGCATACCCCAAACTAGCATGGCTTGGAAATGAACTTTTGTCCAAACTGGCTAAATGGTCTGTGGAGCAAAAACCCAGTGAGTTTAAAAGTACACTCTCACTCATTTCTGTAGCAAAATACAGCAAAGTTTATCAAGACCTTAAAGAAAAATACAAAGAGATGGTAAAGGTAAGTTTGGCAATAAATACAGTAATAACATGCTTTCCTATTATTGTTTTTATTGTTGGTTTTTTAATTAAACTGCTTCTTTCACTTAATTCTTTTTTTTTAATAAGCAATTTAATTGAAATGTGTGTTTTATGGTTTTGTATTTTGGTTTTTTTTTCTGTATGTTTGGGAAACAAACAATTTAGTATTTAGAAGAACTGAACTGGAAAAGTAAGATTTGGAGCCAAATTCACACTAATTATCTGGAGGAGTTAAATACTCTCCAGAATGTTTCCCTTCAAATAAGAGGTAAACAGTAGGTCAGTGGAGGTAAGTATTAAGTCATCCACACTAGAAGGCATAACTAAAGTATCACCTTCTCCAAAACCTGCGAGAGTCTGGAAACAGCACTGGTTAGTAAGCAGATTAAATTTCCTATTAGTCTTTTTAAGTTTAGATGTAGCATTAATGTATATTTCTGAGTTAGAGGAGCAATGTTGTAGTACTGTTTTATCCCAAGGATCCTGAAAAATGACAGTCATCATCTTAAGTGTTGTTATGAAGCACTACCTGTATCCTTATACACCAGACTCTAGCTACAAGCAAAAAAAAAAATAGTAAATGCTTTTGTGAAACGTATTGTGAAAACATTGAAAGGTTTTACTGTTGATGTTTCTGTACTAATAGAAATATATATTTGAAAGGAAAATTGGTCTTGCGGGTAAGGTTCAATCGCTAGCTTTGCAGTAGTCCTAGTGTAGTGGTAGGCGTTTTAATCTGTTTCAATTCCTCTTTTACAAAATGGGGATAATACTTCCACTTTCTGTCTTCCTACTTCAGATTTTGATTCTTCATGTTGTGTTGTGCTAGGATAATTCTATCCCTGTTACGCTGTGAAAATAAACTTAGAAAATGCTCATGGTATCAGTGTTGCACTTAACAGGAATAGTACAAGTAATCTGAGAGCGTAAGCAAAAGCTCTATTGCAGAACAGATGCAACAGTTTACTTGTTATGAGCTGCAGGTATGGAGCCATCATGTTCTTGGAAACTTTATTGCTTGGATGGCTGCTGACATTCTTTACGCCATTATTCTTTCTTGTGACTCACAAAATCAAACAGTCTTTATTTACATTCTTTATATATATATATTTTTAATGAGGTTAAAATGCAGAATTCTTGAAGTACAGAAACCTCATGAACTGGATGAGTATCCAGATCACTCTAACTGAGCACTTTTTAAAGCAATTTCAGATGATGTAGAAATTATTTTTCTCTCTCTCTTTTTTTTTTTTTTTTTTCTTCTTTTGTGAAGGTGTGGCCTGAAGTTACAGATCCCGAAAAATTTGTTTATGAAGATGTTGCCATTGCCACTTACTTGCTGGTAGGGAACTGCTTTGCCTAATGATATTCTATAGTGTTCTGTTTCTTAATAATAGAACCTCTAAAGAAAATCAGTCTTTTTATTTCATAGTTGTTGCGTTCTTTAAAATATAGTGACTTGGGGTTTTTTTTAAGTGATAAAATGAAAAGCACTGATGGAGCAGAAAAATGGTGATTAGACAGACCAATTTGAGATCAGAAGCTGTTGTTTTATACGTATTTCTATGTCTTGTTAATTTTCTGCTGAAGATTTTTCACTGCTTTGCCTTTCCCTGCTAAAAGTTCAGCTCAAATCCCATCTTCAAATATATTAAGGCCAACTGTAGATGCTGGGAACACAAATAAATGCTTGGTGCAGTTTTCTAGGGCACCTGCCTGTTTAAGAATCTATGAAAATTCTGGCACCTGCAGTCACTAGAAACTCTGAGTTTTAAACAGCATCAGAATTTGTCACTGCGTAGGCACTATCAGTATTTTTTGACTGCTCTCCAAAGTGCGGTTAAGAGCATGTCTACCTTGGAGTATAATGTAGATACATCTTTTATCTTTAAATCAGTATTTGTAAATAAGTAAGCTCATTTACAGAACTTGTTGAGGACTGATTTATTTTGATAATTGACTGTTTAAACTTAGAGCCTCAGTTTCTTTTCCCATTAAGATTTTAAAAATTTTCTGAGGAAGCCTGACTGACCTAGACTACTCTCAAAATCCTGATTGCCACTGGTGTGACAGAACTTTTTACATCAGAGAAGTGATCATGATGAAGTGGTCAGATAGTTGGATTGTTGCAAGTCCCTTCCAACGAAACTATTTCATTCTATGATACTGGCTTGAGGAAAGAACTGTGTGATAGACTTATCTTTTACCAGTTTTACAACCATGATAATGTTATATGTTGGAAATTATTTCCTGTACGTTAGGAATTATAGTAATTATAGCCACAGGGAAATTCTGTAATGACACTCTTGAAAATGTTTTGCAAATTTTTATGCATATGAATGTTAGTTTACAGTGTTAACATACTTCAGCTAATGTAGCAGTAATTTTGAAAAAGTTATTGAAGTCATCTAATAACTGGTTTATACAAATGAAAGCTTAAAGCATGATATTAATAACCTAACTTCCTTGCAAAATTTTCAGATATCAATATGATGGTATATAATAACTTATTATTTACAAGTATGTTAAAGAAGTTTTTAAGAGAAGGTAGGTCCAGTGTTAAATTTTTATGGATTTGCAAGATCTTGATTGATATGATGGGAGGAGGGGGCATCTGACCTCGTTTTACTCTGCAGTCAGATTAAGGTTACCTGCTGTCTAGGCACATGCCCAGAGAAGTAGCTATTCAGTCTGCATCGTGAGAAACTCAGTAGGGGATGGAGGATAGGTGTGATCTGTGTAGGAGGTGATTAGGAGTTTCTGGAATACAGCCCAGAGTGCAAAAGTGCAACGATTGGTACATTTAAAAATATAAACACAGCCTGATAATCTCATGGATTATCTGCAGCTTCTTTCCCGATAGCAAAACTGATAAATTAACAGCAACAGTGTTACAAATGTTAATTTTAATGGCTAAATACTCTTGATTATTTTTGTTAGTTGTAGTAAAAAATAAGTGTGAAGAGTTGATGAATGTGTGCTCTGTAGCTTCTGATGGAATGAAAAAGAGTTTGACAGTGATAGGAAGAGACTAATCCATGCCCTACAGACAAACATCCTATTACTAACTAATTATGAATTACATAACTATGTAAAAGTACTTATGTACAGAACAGGGACTAGAATTGGGCTAATAGCTTTGGGGTCCTGTTAGCTAGTGCAGAATTTGGGGCAGCTGACTGTTGCTGGTGTCACTTCGTTCAGTAGAAAGTGGTGCTACATGTATCAATATTTACCCAACTGATTGCAAAGAATATTTTGGTATTTATTTTCAGCTGTGCTGCCAATTCCTTTTTTAATACAGTGGATAGAAATGCTTCCGTGATGTTACTTGCAGAGACACTGTTGAAGTTGCCTACTTCCCTTGCTTCCTCTGTTCATTTCTTGCACCCTTTGCTTCAGCAGCTTATTTTACATGTATGCACATTCTAGGCCAGGGTTGTGTAGCCTTGATTAATTTCAACTTCCAGTGACTCAGAAGGGAGTGGAGGATATGCTTAGCGCTTAGAAAATGATTGATATTTTGCACACATTAATCATGCCCCTCTCCATAAACAGTTTTAGTGTTTGCTGTGGTTTTTTTCTCTTCCCAAGTTGTTTTTCTCCGTGAGTGCAGTGGATGTCTTCGGTCACATTTGCATTCTCTCCTAGCTTTCTCCTTTCATTTCCAATAACTTCTGCTGCTTTCTTATGGGGAAACTTAAGTGAAGAAGTCTAAAATATTTTATTTTCTTGTCATAGATTCTTTGGGAAGAAGAGAGAAAGGAAAAAGGATTGGCCAAAAAACAGTCATTTGTAGATCTTGGATGTGGAAATGGTCTACTGGTTCATATTCTAAACAATGAAGGGGTAAATAGAGTGCTTTTTAAAAGAGTAATTTAAAAATAGAGATAGTCAATATTCTTGTTATGCTTCCCTTTTACCTGGCATGCAAATAGCCAAAATTTAGTTAATTCATGTCGCTAAAATAGAATTTTGTCACTCTAGTGTCTCTATAAACCTTTTACCTACCTATTTTATTAGTGCAATTGATTTCAATTCAAGGCTATTTTTCTGAGGTAAGAAAATAAGAGGGGGGGGGGGGAAGTAATAATGTGATTTACTTATGCTGTAGACAAAGCAAAAGAAATAGGAAACCTTAACATAAAGATTCTCTCTTACAGGAGTCTTTAATTGAGATGGTTTTTCATGAACTTAATTTTCTCAAAGTTGACTTCTACTTGTCATGTCCTGAAATTTTTCTTTTTAATAACAATCCTGGGATTTGTTAATTTTGAAAGTGCCTAACAGCGTACTGTACTTCTGGGAGTGAAAATGTGGCAACAGCAAAATTCAGTTTCTTGAGGCATAGTTTCTGAAACAACAACAAAGAAGGTCAGTGAAATTGAACACAGCCCAGCAAAGTTGGGTCTGTCTGTTTCAGAAACTGTATTTTCCACTTTTGGGAGAACATGATACTAATTTGTAGAGGAAATTAGTATCTCCTATTAGATCAATAGGTGTCATTGAGGGGGAAGAAAATTCCCAACTTCTCCTAGCACAAGCTCTCTATCCTTGTGTGGCCAGAAAAACTTTATTTAATACAAGATGCTATTTTCCTTGTAGACATTTCTTTTTGTACGTCATTAGGTCATCACTACTGTAGCGCTGACAAACATTGTTGACTGTCAAAACATCATGTGTGTAAGAATTTTATGAGACTTTTTTAGTTACTGATTTTGGTTAGTTCTGCACAGAGTACTTGAAGTTCAAATGCTATTAGACATTCTTTATTTCTTGCTTTAGTTTGCAGTCCTATTTCTTCTTCCCATCAGTTCACACAGGCAAAAGTGTGTTTAGAATCCAACAGCCTAATTTACTTCAGTAGTTGAGTAGCTCTCCAACAAGGATTGCTTAGAGTAGAGCTCTTATCTGAGCTGTGTGGGTGCTACAGTAATATACACCTTATGAAAGATTTTGATACTTTAAAAACAAACAATAAAACCCAATATCTCTGCTTCTACTTTTGTAGAGATCCAGGTTTTCAGGAGCAGTTTCAATAAGTGTGCCCTGGTAAAATTTCTAACCAGATATATTCTTAATGTTTCCTAGTCTTTCCCTTCGTATTTAGGAGGAAAAGAAGGGATTAAAAGTATTAAACTTCTGCCTGAAATGGTGAAGCTTTGTTTCATTATGTGTCTCAATCTTAATATGAATGAAATAATCAGTGTTAATGTATACGTTTAGTGAGTCTATTTGACAACTTCTGCTAAAAGTAGTACTTAAAAATGATACCTTTTGTTGTTCCATTATTTCAGCATTCTGGTAGAGGAATTGATGTGAGGAGAAGAAAAATATGGGACATGTATGGAGCAGAAACCCATTTAGAGGTATTATGCAAATGTATGTCAATCTTATTGATTTGTAACTTTATTAATTTGTTCATTGCTTCAGATTGTGTTGATGCAAATGTAATCAAACATACCAGTTTATAGACAGTTGTCTAAAGTGATGGTGCCGCCTATACGTCCTGTGAGACTATAAAGTAAGTTGTAAAGGGGATTATTAGAGCTATGCTATCATACCCTTGCATGTTTGCAACTTATTTTTCAGCTGAGAAGACTAGCATGATTTATGTACAGACATGCACACTATAAAACAATCTTGGATTTTACAGGAAGGTCAATATTAAGCAGCTTTTTTTTTTTCACCACTGTACCTCATAAAAATATATTAGTATCCAAAGTTGTGAGCGCTTTATTCTTGAAAGTAATTCTGACCTTCTAGTGCTGTGTGCTGTTTTGGGGACAAAAGTGTTGTTGAACCTCAAAGGAGCCAATCCTCTCCTGTACTGACCTTGTGGTAAGTAATTGCAATAATAGCCTTCAAAAATATGAACAGGAAAATGAGTCTGAAAGAGGGATTATATTTCAAGTTCCACATTAGCATTTTTATGAGAACAGGAACAATTTGAGCACAGGAACATTCACTTTAACTCCAGCTGTTCTTGGCCTGATACCCATTAAAGTGTGGTACTGATGAACAGTTGCCCTTTGGAGGTGAGATGCTCCTGGTTTCTTGCTCTCTAGACTCCTTAAATTTCACACTCCATTCTCTAAAAAATTGTCAACTTCTAGTATATTAAAAGTATTTTCTGCCTATAGTTTTTCTCTAGTTGTTTTGTTTAAAAGTTAATTCAATGTATCTTTGAGTGCTAACAACTTACGTAAAATCAACAAAAGAGCAGCAGTTTTCACAGGTGGGAAGTGGAGCTTTCAGTCTTGTCCAGCCTTCTCTTTGCCACCCTGCCATTTCGAGTACAGAATGCCAAAACTGTCAGATTCCTCTGCTGCAGTCTGCAATCAGATCTTACTGAAAAGCTTCAAGAAACAATCAAAACGATCATCAAGCTGTGATGCTCCTTCATTCCTGTTGTACTATATTAAGTCACTTCATACAAAACAGCATCTTTTCTTTTCCTTCGTGTTATATATTCCTTTTTCTGCCCCTGTTTCTGTGTTGTGGAAATCTTTGAATTATGTACATTCATTTCGTGTTGAGGCCTGGCTGTCTACAGTTTCTCAGATTTTTTGACTCATAGGGAAACTTCTGAGCATCAGCTGTCCCTCTCTGCAGCATGAGGGAACAAAATAGAAAAGGATGGATTTTATTCATCTTTTTTAAAAGGAAAAAAAAATAATTCACGGAGAACACTTCAAAAAGCCAGACAAAACCAATAAAAATATCCAAAATATACATATAAGAACATAACTAGTTTGTGTGGGAAGGAGTTCTATAACGAGCTGGAAGGGTGAAATGATTTTTGCAAGGCTCCTGTGGCTACAGGAGAAAGGACCTGCTCATAGCCTTTTCTTACCCTTGAAGCTAATTTTGTTTTGATTTTTACTTAAACCATGAGTTGCAGGATAAATATTGCCATCTGGGACATTCAGTGCCAATACAAACAATATAAGTGAATGTAACAGGTGGCACTCTGCATTGCCAAATTGCTGTCAGACACAGTGAACACAAATTTGATTATGGGTGACTGTTAAAATGTGGAGTATGGCACTGGTAATTTGTGCTATGCCTAAATTGGGTGATCAAAACTGAAGTGTAACGTAGGAGTATCTTGTTTAATCAACCATAAGAAAACACTTTTCAAACACTTGGTTTAGCATCTCCTAACTTGCTAAAAAGAAATTTGTTACATATATTATGTAGAAATGTGTATACATAACTGAAAATGGTTGGAGATACAGTATTTAAAGTTAACCACCATACTGATATGTAAAACACCTAACAGTGCTTTCTGAAGAGGGGAACTGGGATGTAATAGGGGTAGTCTGACATTTCTGAAACTCCCTATTAAGTGGTAGCGTTTGTTTTAATTCCTATACAGATACTATTCTGCATGTGAATTTTGACCTCATAAAGCATGCATTTTGTATATAAATTGAGAGCATGGGCATAATTTTCAGGGCTTTTCAGAGGTCTGTGGAGATTCAAATTAGAACTTTTTCAAATTTTTTGAGATTATTATGTGGTTTTAGAGAAGAGTATGTACTTCTGCAGTATGAACATCTTTAAGTACTTTTCTTGCTGAACTTAGTTCTAGGTAAGAAAATGTGTCTGTGAGAAAGACAAATATTAAAGGCATTTTAGAACTTCTAAAATTTAACCTGTATGAAGGTCATGCTTGGTTTTGGTGTGTGTGGTTTTTTGTTTTGATTTGGTTTTTTAAAGGATAGAATAAAATTATTGAGACTAATAACTATTCTGTGAGTCAATACTGTGGTGGGAAGACCTCTCTGCTGATGTCTCCTTGATCCATATATATTGAATTTCCATGAGGCAAAATGCTATTCTAAAGGCTAACAAAGCAGCCTTCTTTCTGTAACCTGCTGTTTCCTATTTTCGCTTCTGATTTTGCATGTACCATAAGGTAGTCTTGACACAACTTGGAAGGGGATGGAATGGCAACATTGTCAAGAGGGAAAGTGTTAGGCTGGATTAGGTTTGTTATACGTGAATGATAGGGTATGAAGAGTGGTGGTGTTCCCTTTGTTAGGATTTGATTTGGGAAGAGTCTGTGAAAGAAGAGAAGATAACAGTGAAGCTGTGTTCTGTTTAATTGCTGTGTGAGTCCTAGGATTGTAAGGCATAGCAAATAAAGTGATTTTCTGAAAAAATTAGTCCACATGTACATGTGACAGATGGAGAATGGCAAGAAATCATAATCCAATGTATGATATTTGTTTACAAATGTTTAGGGTGCCAGATACCGTAATCAGAATTTTTATTCCACTCTTTGTCTGGCCAATACTTTGTGGGTAGCTGTTGCTAAATTACTTCTTTGTAGCTATAAAAAATTACTGCCTGGCAAAAGTGCATACTAAGGAAAACATTGTTGGTGTCTGTGGTTCTCATTCACCTTGTATTTGTCAGCTTGTATGATTTTATATTTTTGCTTAGTACTTTAAGTGCATTTTATTTGTTAATAAAGAAACCTGTAATAAAATTCACTTGATGTACTATTTGTTTTTTTTAGGAATCTACAGTCATGCCAGGTGACAGTCATCTCTTTCCCAATACGGATTGGCTTATTGGAAACCATTCAGATGAGTTAACACCATGGATACCTGTCATTGCAGCTAGGTATGTGCAGAGGGAGGGGAGTGGGAGAGAAGGAATTAAAACAAAACATAATTACGTGTGTGTACTTGGTGGAAACAGTCACTTCTGCAGCCACACGTGCTGTCCTTGCAGTACTCGCTGCTTTTGATGCCAATTGATTATTTTTACAAAATATTTCTCTTCCTGTGGAGAAGCACAGGTGTAGTATTTAGTTTCTCATGGAACTTAGTACAGCCTTTTGACTTTGAAGTTAAAAAACTAGAACTGATTTTTATTCTTTAGATGTGAATTTGTTGGGTTTTTTAAAATAAAATTGCTGTTGATTCTGCCTTTCCTTGAACACTTGTGCTCCTCACAACGAGCTGCAATGGTTTACTGTCTAGAGATTTAGTCCTGTGGACAACTTGTCACAGTAATTTGCTATAGCAAATACTTTGTGAAACAGTATTTTTTATTATGCTAATAGTGAAAGAGGAACATATAAATACAATTTCATGAAGCTCTGCCACTTCATAAAAATTTCCATTGTTGCTTGTATGTGATGGGTTATTTGTTAAATATGTGTGTTTGCTGAAATAACTTTCCATTGAGCAGTTGGTTATTCTTTTTGTAGGTCTTCCTATTCATGTCGCTACTTTGTGCTGCCATGTTGCTTCTTTGATTTCCATGGAAAATACAGCCGAAGACAAAGCAAGAAAACTCAGTACAGAGAATATCTCGATTTTGTTGCCCAAGTGGGATTTGTGTGTGGCTTTCACGTGGAGGAAGATTGCCTTAGAATTCCATCAACAAAAAGGGTAATTTTGAACTGTGTAGGGCTTTTGTATTTTTTTTTTCAAGCTGTTAGCTGCCTGAGGCATATGGATGATTGTTCATTATTACTGTTTGTTCATTATTGTTGTTGTAAGATCAGACTATAGTCAGTTGTATTACTTGAGACAATGCTCTGAAGAGAGACTAAAAATACTCATTGTTTTCTTGGGTAATTTGCTTTTAACGTCACTGGTACAGTCTGAAAGACAAGAAAGAATGTAAGGGTTTATGGTTATTTTTTATGCCACCCTATAGGATGGAGAAGTTATAAAAACTCATTTTTTGCCTTAATTTTTACAGCTACCTGTGTTGCTTATTATTATAAGTTTCGTACTTAATTTTGCGGTTTTTCATGTCCTGTGAAGTTTGAAGAGAAGTGTTCTCAGAGGAGGAGGACGTGTCCAGTTGTAATTTTATAAATAATCAGGAACAATCTTTTTGTTCTGTGCTTGTATGGCATGATCGATTATGGTTCAATTTCTGGATTTCTGCTGTGGCACCAATATTTGAAAACTAAAATTAAAAAACCCTCAGATGTTAATGAACATTGAGTTTGAATGGATATCTCCTGTAGGTAGATTTAGAAGTTTGTATAAGAGGTGTGCAGATTGGGGAGTTGTATGTAAATATGGGACTTTTGTATAAAGAGTGATTTATCTGTTTCTACTAAAATAGGTGTGCCTTATTGGAAAAAATAGGACCTATCCACCTGCAGAATGTGCTCTGATTGACAAGCAGATAACACAGTATATTAATGATCGTCAGACCTGTGCTGTGATCACGTGTGACAGAAGAGTTGGATTTAATCATAAGGATCACTCTGATGCTGTATGCAAAGAAATAGGCTCAGAACTTCCTGAAAGTGAGACTGATACTGTTGGTACAATTTGGATGCCTGGATTTCAACCCAGAGAAAAAGTAGAAAAAGTCAGAAATTGTGCTTCCCTCCCTCGGGATTTTATAGATGATGTGGTTCTCAATGTGGCCAACTTGCTGTTAAATGCAACCCCTCAAAAATTGTGTTCTAGTATGTGTTGTGGAAATACAAATACCTGGAATCAAGGAGGTGAGATTTTCTTTCCTTTATATTGTCTTTTGCTGGTAGAGGATGTCTTTTAGAATTAATTTACATGTTTGTAAATTTAGTATGTGACGTAGATTTTAGGAAATACCACAAACAGTACACTAGCAATCAAAGGCTTTTTCCCCCCTCACGATGTTTTATTGCACACTGAGATGCAAATAAGGGATATAAGAATAATTTTAAATTGGTGGGGAGTTTTTTCCCTCTACACTTGAATACTAGGACAGAATCAATTTTTATTTAAAAAGAACAAAACAGAACAAACCCAGAACTCCTTTGCATTTAACAGAACAGAACCCTCTACATCTATTTAGGGATAATACTAAGTTTATTTTTGGATAGTTACATAATAATTAGTTATAATTCTGTAAGAATTCTGTAAGAAGTGCTTTGAAGTGGCATTTGGTTACATGATTAGTAATTTTTAGTTTAGTCTTAGGAAGAAAATGAATAGAAGTTGCTGTTAATTTTATAAGCATTCAGTTAATTCTCACTACTACCCTCTTTCCATTTTCCTCGGTCCATTTTTGTTATTTACTGACTGTAGTTTGTCATATGTTACTGTTACTGCTTTGAGTCATTCTAACTATGTACATGTAATCAGTGCTTATCGCGATAAGGGTTATATGCTACTGTAAAAAAGGCAGGGAAAATAAAAAACATGGTGGAAATTCTGACTTGAGTCCTTTAGAATGAGAGCTGCTGTTTTACAGACAATATACATATAAAATATATATCACTCATGATATTGGGAGAAGTTGCTGCAGTACTGGTAGATACTTCATGGATTCTTTTCATAATCATTAATATATATACAAGTTAAATTTTCTTAGTATCTTATATAGATATGTTTTTAACAACTACAACACTATTTATTGCAGAAAGCCTTTCCTTGAAAGAAGTAGCAGAACACTTAAATAAAGAGACTTTAAAAAGGCTGAAGAGTGAATATGGAGGCCTGCAGACACTACTCAAGAACAATCATCAAGTATTTGAAGGTAAATAAGAGGTTTTGGATTTTTTTGTTTTTCATTAATAATCTGTCTGCTCTACCTGCAGTTAACTGAAAAATTACTATGGTGGTGGGGTTTTTTAAGTGTTTTCTATACCTTTGTGGAAAACTGGATGTTTTTTATATGCCCATTGCTTCAAGATACTGTTACTAAAACTGTTCTGAGTGAGATTGGTAAGACATCTATCAGCAAAGAGTTGTTCTAGATGGACTGTATCTGAAAAGACAACCCTTTAGTTAAAGTGGCTAATTTAATGCTATTGTTTGACTTGGAGAATTATAATTTTTCTATAAAGTATTGATGGTTTTTGGGCCATCAAATGCACAGCAAGTTCACTAAAGCATTTAACTGAGGTTTAACCTTGCCTTACCAAGTCCCACAGTGTAAATGCCAACACAAAATAAAAATGGCCTCCATAAGAACCTGTAACCGTAAGGCTTGATGGGTTTGTATAGCCTGTGATAGCATGTCAGAAAGAACTTAGCAGCAAGTTTATGTGATTGACTTGGTTTGTTGATAGCTGATTTTTGTTCTTTTTCCTGTTGTAATGGGGTGGTGGTGTATTTTGTTTGGTTGGGTTTTTGTTTGGTTTGGTTTTTTTTTTTTGTCAGTGTGGAGGTTTGTAAAAGTAAGGTCTAGTTTTGCAGAAACACTAGATCTTCGAGGTGTCATCAGTATTTAAGGGTACTTCGGATGTGGAAGTGTGTTAACTTCTTGTGTCCCAAGAATTTACAGCAGCTGTAAAATGTTGATCCATGGGAAATCATTCTGAGTAAGCAACCTAGTTGCTGCCAGTGGTTAACTTAGCCAAGTTTGGCATTCACTAAGGATTTCTGTACTCTTGGCAATTACAAAATGTGAAGCCATACTGAAATCCTTTTGAATTACCATCCATTGAAAAGAGTTGGTCACATTGCATTCATTATGTGTCTGAAGTTGATTCCCTGTCATTAGGGATAGGTGGAATGGATGTACAACCTGTATACGGAATGAACATTTTAATTTGGCATGGATGCTGTCTGCACATTACCTCTGAAGAAAGGCTAGGATTAAGGCCAACTCTTTATTAGTAATTTACATCACATGGAAAGTCCCTGGAGCTTCAGTAGAAACCATTTTATTCTTTCCTTTAGCAGCATGTCACCATAACAGGGGACCTTTACCAGCAGGTGGTCTGGAAGGACGTTGCTCGTACCAAAGAGGACAGAGAAGGACATGGTTACAGCTCTTTTGTCATCTGTACTCAAGTGTTTTTCTTTTAAAGACGTGCAGAATGGAAGGATGCACGTGCACGCACACGTGCACACACACCCACAAGGGGCTTAGAATAACTGCTCTGTGGCAGTTTCTTTTGATCGGGCATCTTGTCCAGTACAGGACTAATTTTCTAGACAAAAATACGTTTGATCATAAATAGCACTGTATCTGCTCATTTTTCTTCATCTTTTGAGAGATTTTAAAGCTCTGCTGAACCACTTCTGGACTGGCTTTGTATAGTTCAGGTCTATTTGCATATCATAAGGAAACCTGGAGAAATGAATTCACCCAGACCTGAATGTGAGATATTAAGCTTTCACTGGGCTTGTTAACTTTTGAATAGTAATTATCAGAATGCAGAGTGGTATTGGTTAACTACGCCAAGCTACAAATGTGTGATACAGAAGGTACGGCTGAAGCAGAATATGAAAATAGATCATGGCAACTTAGAAGTGGCTGATTCTTCCCTCTTCAGTTTCACTGTTGTTTTTCATACGCAATTTTTTTTCTTTCTGTCCTACTAACTTTGTTTTATTCTGCTCTGTTTACACGTTTAAGGAGTTGACAGAGGTTCACAAATGTGTGTGTGCGATTCATGGTCCTAACGCAGCAAATGAATTTTTTTTTTTATTAACCTATGATAGTTCACTATTGATTCATATGAAGGATTAGACTTGTCCTCTCTTTGGTGCAGTGTACTTTTGAGTCAGTGAACCATTGTCTTTGCAAGAGAATTTCTGTGTAGTGGAGGTAGTCAAAGACTGTTACTAGATTTTTGCTGGTAATCACATTTTAAATGTGGAGTAATAAAGTTTTGAATACAAGAAGGATTACAGTTCTTGAAGTTGAAACTTCTTTGTTAGGACTTGCAATCTAAATTCAGAGGATTTTAGTCTTAATGATCCTGACTGCTATATTTAAAACAAACAAACAAACCTCTCCAAAGATGATACAAAAGTGCCTCAAACTATTCAGCATCACAGTAAAACATCTCCCAGGGAAATCAATCAGTTCTTCTTTAGACCATGTCTATATTGTCTTGGTTTGTTGTGCACTTCTTTCTGTTTCTGAACAAATGGCACATTTGGTTTTGCCTGAGTGATCCAATTGTAGAATATATTTTATTCACAGGATGTCACTATGCATTTTTTGCAGTACAGTTCCCATGGCTGCCTATTAACAGCTGCATTTTTGTTTTTAAATCTTAGTTCTAGATGGGAGAGTTCATATTCGTGACTGGAGAAAAGAGAAACCATCAAGGAAAACTAAGCCTGAAGTGAAACGCCGCCTTTCAGCTGAAGCATTTAAAACACGTCTCTGTTGGTTTTTTATTCATCATCCTGATGGTTGTTCTTTGCCTTCTGAATCTTGCCCATATGCTCATGGGACTGAGGAGCTAAGGCAGTCTCAGATTATTAAAAAGAAAAAACATATACAGTAATAAAATGTTACCTAAAACTAAAATGTTTATGCTTGTGTACATAGCTGAATCTATGATTGACTTCAGGGCTGCGTAGTGCATGAAGATCTGTACAGTATGGAGGGGTTTGCCCATTTCTGTGCATCTTATTTTCCAGTTGGTTTACAAGTTCTCCTGTATTTTTAATTCTTTAATTTTTTCATTAACATGAAAAAGGTATAGTAAAGTGTATATACTTTTGGACTTTGTCATGGCTTGTCTAACATGCATTTTTATAAGTAGAAAAGTTCGAAAATTTAATTTCCTCGGATACTGTTAATAATCCTCAGTCAGATCAAATGTCTGTGATGCAGCGTTTTCAAACCCTGAAAATTAGCTTGTTTGTTTCAAATTTTCCAGGAGGATTTATGGTTTCTTATGACTCACAGTGGCTCTTGGGAGTTAGAAATTGGAGAAGTTTCACTCTTTCCTGACCTGACAGTTTCCTCTTCATGTTACTGTGTACTGATTCAGAATGAGTGTTAGTTTAAAGAGTAACTTTCTGGGAAATTATTGTGGAATTCTTCACATGTAGATACAAGTTTTTAGAGTTCTGTAGACCATACTGTCCTTTTCCTCCTCTTTTAAAGTAAGTAGTAACAGTGGAAAATGTGTTTAATAATATTGGAATGGTAGGGTCTCGGCTTATCAGATAACAAAGGAATGTCTTAGCACTTTGAGCTGGTAATGATTTTCTTTGGTATACTGAATTATTTTCCTAAAAAGGTTTAACTTAGCAGAAATCCTAATTATATTCGGTGGCAGTCATTGTGAACTCGTCATAATTCTTATCTGTCAACTGCTAAGTACTTGTAAAGTTCAGTGTCTGCTGTACAAGCTCTAAAACAAGGAATTGTGTTGGTTCTGGCCTTACTTGTATACTGTGTGGAAACTCTGCCCTGATCTACTGAGACAAGGCTTTCATTCCAAGTCCTATTGAAGAAAGGGCAAGATTGAAAAAAATAAGTAAGTAAAAGGATGTGTTACTAAAGAAGAAATGTGGAAGGGAGAGCAATGGCATAGAAACATTGCAGGACAGCAAGGTCTAGGGGTAAGAGTGAATAAGCCATGTAAAGACTCTGCTCAGGGTATCTGAAGAACAAAGGAAGTGAATAATTGAAGACAAAGCAGAGGAGTAACGAAAGGTGACACTGGAAACACTTTTTGAAACACATTGAAGACCACTTACTTTTCTCACATGCTAAATTCAAACCAACAGATTGCAGTCCATTCCATCCAGAAGAAGCACGGTGTAAATCTACTGATGGGATGGGAGCAAAGAACTGACTGAAGTGCTGCATGTTCCTCCTTCTCCCTTATCTTCTGATCCTGGAAGAAGTGACTTTTGCTAGATAACAGTGATCCTGATAATTGCAGCAGCCCCTTACTCATGGATCACATACCATGCTATCCAATATGAATTTAGCACTGATTAGTGCTGTGTTACAGACAGTACAGAACTTAGACGTTTCAAAAAGAAGATGCCCCTTGCAACGCGAGTCACTGTGAGGGTACGTTGGATGTAGTTCAGTTAAGGTTATTGGGCTAAGGGAAAGACTAGTAGCCAGGTAAACTGCAACTCCTGTGAAGCAGGGCAGCAAAGTAAGGCAACACAGTTGATAGTGTAGTTACTGTTGTAAGAATCTCAGAAAAATACTTAGCTTATTAAAGGAACAAGAATTGAGAAAAGCCATGGAATTATATAAACATGCATGTAATCAAGTGATGATGCTTTGGTTAGCCTTTGGCTGGATGCAGAGTAAGAAGAGTTCCTCAAGATGCTTGTTTACTGTGGTAAACATATTGATCTGTATGATCTGTAAAATTTAAGTTCACGCTATCTCCAGATGAAGTTGTTTCCAGATGGTGCAAAGAGCAAAAACACACTTTCAATTACTTTCCAGTCATTAGTGTCTTCCATAATGATTCACCTTGGAGGAGGATGTGTTTGACTTGAAACGTGATTTCCTGAGTTGGAGTTCACCTGTGGAGCCCCTCAGATGAGCTTGCAGGAAGTCAGGGTGAAGCTGGAAGGTTGGTTGTATTTTGATTTGGTAGTTTGTTGGGTTTTTTTCCCCCTTTCTTTCCAATAAGTGGGGAATGAAATACCTGCTTGGTTTGTTGAAGTCACAAATTTGATAAGGCTAGTGAATTAGTTTTAAAACTACTTTTAAAATTATTTGTGCAATGCTATGATAAGCAGCGTGGCACACTGTATTGCTGTAGTACATGGCCTCCTTTGTATAGACTTTGTTTCTGAACTCGCAGGCATGCAGATCTGTCACAGATGCCTGATGGCTGTTCCCCTTCCTGTTAGGCATCACTGCAGGTGGCAAGCCAGCCAGCAGGTCTCCTGGAATTACAGAAACTTCCCTGTTTGGAGAAGCAGTAAGAGAACATTTTTGCATCCAAATGCCGGCCTTTATAATTCTACATTTAAATGTGAAGGTAACTGCTGAAGGTGTAAAATAGCTCTACTTTATCTAAATTCTGTACGCTGTTGCTTTCTGTGTGATCCACAGCCTTAAAATGGCATTAATACAATATTCAGTTTCGGCAATTGATGAAGTACTATAGAGAGTAACAATCAGTTTTGCTCTTAGTAAAAAAGCTCTTGCTCTGCGAAGGAATCAAGCATAAGGTCTCAATCGTTCAGGTGACACTGTCATTTTGCTCCTTAGTTTATTACTATCACTACCCATTATAGAATCATAGAATCACAGAATGGTTAGGGCTGGAAGGGACCTTCAAAGGTCATCTAGTCCAACCCCCCTGCAAGGAGCAGGGACATCCCTGACTAGGTCAGGTTGCTCAGAGCCTCATCCAGCCTGGCCTTGAACGTTTCCAGGGATGGGGCTTCCACCACCTTTCTGGGCAACCTGTTCCAGTGTTGTATAACTTGCATCGTAAAAAATTTTTTCCTAATTTCCAATCTAAATCTATCCCCCTCTATTTTAACACCATTACCCCTTGTCCTATTGCAACAGGGCCTACTAAACAGCCTTTCCCCATCTTTCTTGTAGGCCCCCTTGAGGTACTGGAAGACCGCTATCAGGTCTCCCCGGAGCCTCCTCTTCTCCAGGCTGAACAGCCCCAACTCTCTCAGCCTGTCCTCATAAGAGAGGTGCTCCAGCCCTTTTATCATCTTTGTGGCCCTCCTCTGGACCTTCTCCAACTGGTCCATGTCCTTGTGCTGGGTGCTCCAGAACTGGACACAGTACTCCAGGTGGGGTCTTACCGGGGCAGAGTAGAGGGGCAGAATCACCTCCCTCGACCTGCTGGCCACGCTCCTCTTGATGCAGCCCAGGATGTGGTTGGCCTTCTGGGCCGCAAGGGCTCATTGCCTGCTCATGTTGAGCTTCTCATCCACCAGCACTCCCAAGTCCTTCTCCTCAGGGCTGCTCTCAATCCATTCTCCGCCCAGCCTGTATTTGTGCCTGGGATTGCCATGACCCAGGTGCAGGACCTTGCACTTGGCCTGGTTGAACTTGATGAGGTTGGCACGGGCCCACCTCTCCAGCCTGTCCAGGTCCCTCTGGATGGCATCCCTCCCTTCCAGCATGTCGACGGCACCACATAACTTGGTGTCGTCGGCGAACTTGCTGAGGGTGCACTCTATCCCGCTGTCCATGCCGCCGACAAAGATGTTGAACAGGGCCGGGCCCAGCACGGACCCCTGAGGGACGCCACTTGTGACCGGTCTCCACATGGACACTGAGCCGTTGACCACCACTCTCTGAGTGCGGCCATCTAGCCAACTCCTTATCCACCGAGTGGTCCGTCCATCAAACCCATGTCTCTAGTTTAGAGAGAAGGATGTCATGTGGGACAGTGTCAAAAGCTTTGCACAAGTCCAGGTAGATGATGTCAATTGCTCGTCCCTTGTCCACCGATGCCGTCACCCTCTCATAGAAGGCCACCAAATTGGTCAGGCACGATCTGCCCTTGGTGAAGCCATGTTGGCTGTCACCAACCACCTCCTTGCTCTCCATGTGCCTTAGCATGGTTTCCAGGAGAATCTGCTCCATGACCTTGCCAGGCACAGAGGTGAGGCTGACTGGCCTGTAGTTACATAGGTCTTCCTTATTCCCCTTTTTAAAAATTGGGGTTATGTTCCCTCTCTTCCAGTCATCAGGGACCTCACCAGACCACCACAACTTCTCAAATACGATGGCCAGTGGCTTGGCAACTTCATCCGCCAGTTCCCTCAGGACCCGCGGATGGATCTCATCAGGTCCCATGGACTTGTGCACCTTTAGGTTCCTCAGATGATCCCGAAGCTGCTCTTCGAGTACAATGGGCGGTTCTTCATCCTCGCAGTCCCTGCTTGCACCTTCTACAGCTCGGGTGGTGGGACAGGAACTCTTGTCGGTGAAGATTGAGGCAAAAAAGTCATTGAGAACCTCAGCCTTCTCCATGTCCTGGGTAACCAGGACACCAGTTCCCTTCTGGAGGGGGCCTACATTTTCCCTGGACTTTCTTTTGTCCCCTACGTACCTATAAAAGCTCTTCTTGTTGCATTTTATATCCCTGGCCAGATTCAGTTCTGCCAGGGCTTTAGCCTTCCTTACCTTATCCCTGGCCACTCGCGCAGCCTCTTTGTAGTCCTCCCAGGCTACCTGTCCCCGCTTCCACCCTCTGTAGGCTTCCTTTTTTACTTTCAGTTGGTCCAGGAGCTCCTTGCTCATCCACGCTGGCCTCCTGGCCTTTTTGCCCGACTTGTTTTTCATCGGGATGCACTTCTGCTGAGCTTGGAAGAGGTGCTCCTTGAATATAGGCCAACTTTCCTGGGCCCTTCTTCCCTCCAGGGCCGCCTCCCATGGCACTTGGCCCATCAGGTCCCTGAAGAGGCTGAAGTCCGCCTTCCTGAAGTCTAGGGCAGAGAGCTTGCCATGCAGTTTCCTTGCTGCCCCGTGGATCTTGAACTCCACCATGTCATGGCCGCTGCAGCCAAGGCTGTCCTTTAGTTTCACATCCCCCACCAGCCCCTCCCTGTTGGTGAGCACAAGGTTGAGCATGGCACCCCTCCTTGTCGGCTCCTCTATCGCCTGCAGGAGGAAGTTGTCATCCACGCATTCCAGGAACCTCCTGGGCTGCCTGTGCCCTGCCGTGTTGTCTCTCCAACAGGTGTCAGGGTGGTTGAAGTCCCCCATGAGAACCAGGGCCTGTGACCGTAGAACCAGGGCCTGTGACTGTGGAACCAGGGCCTGTGACCGTAGTTAATTAGTTAATTTGGCTTTGTTTGAAGCCTAATCTATAGAGGAAAAATACTTGCTGTTGAGGATACTTCACAAGAGTGAAAATTTTATAAAGAGAAGTTAGATGTCAGATTGCAATCGGAAATACTGGGATCTAGAGATTCTGTGTTTTCATCTGTAGATGAGCTACAGTTTCATTAAGTCTGTAGATAAATATTCTAAAGGAAGAACAAAAGAAAAATCTATGTTTCCATTCTCCCTTAAACCTCAGTAAAGGACTGAATTTTTGTTTTCCTGAGATCCCTAAAACTGAAAAAAAAATCACAAGCATTTTTTTTACCTATGGAATATCCATATATAGCTTCAGAACAGTCTACTTTCTGACACATTTCAAACCAGGAAAAATTTCTGTGTATGTGTCATTTGGATTGTCTATTTATGATATTGCTGTCACTACTTCATGTTATAAATTATTAGGCCAGATTAGAGCAATTCCTAGAGGAAGTCTTACAGCTTGTCTGACAGCAAATACAGGTCTCTAGGTATGCTTTGTAACAAAATTAGTCTGCTGCTTATGGGTTTTGGGGCTTGTTTGTTTAGATTCAGAGTTTTAAATTATAATTAACCCTTTATCTTCAGTCACCCTAGCATGTTTTTATGAACTGGAGTCTAGTTTTAGCTACATAAAGTAGACAAAAGTGAGTAATCGATAGCTTGGCTTAGGGCATCATAATGGCAAATATTTCAGAGTCAACAGAGATTAAAAATAAAATCTGGAATAGTGACAGCTCAAACAAATACTGGGACAGGTGTCCACTGAAGTGTCTAAACGTTTGGCCTCCACTGAAGTAAAACACCATGTTTTGTTATTGCTGGTAACTTCTGTTTATATAATTGAAAGAGTATTTTCATACAAAAATTGCAATCAATTGGGAATTTACCCAGAATGCGATGCCATCCCATTACTATGAAGAATACCTTTCACAGTCACCGTTTTGTGCTGTTGTGCTGAACCTACGAGTAGCATCTCTAAGATTTTCCTTTAGGATCTTGGTGCATTTCCTCTTGCGGAAGCCTGTTGCAGCAGCATTGTTTATACGTGGCAGTGGTTTCATGACTGGGCTTTGCGTGTTGTGAGTAATTTTTTACTGAACACTGTTATTTGGACCTGCTGAGTTTATGTCGTTCATAACTTAATCTTTATGTTTATCAGGTAGAAATACAGAACTGCTTTCATGCTCACTTACCATCTTCATATAAACACTGCTTTGAGCCACTTCTAACGGAGGGCTGCTACAATACAGCCAGATGAAATCTGCTTAGAAATTGCAACCCAGCTCCTCTTTTTCCCTCTACAATTTTATTATAACAGGTTTCAACAGCTCTAAATAGGTGAGTGTAGTTTGAGTCCTTTTTTTTTTTTGGCAGGAGCATCTTGGCATCTCTTTGTTCAGAGAGGGGTGGATCCATCTGCAGCAGTTTCTCGGTGAGCGACCCCATGCTTCCCGCAGAGCTGTGCGAGGGCTCAGCAAACCCAGCCCGTCCCAGGTACGTGGTGCTGTGTGAGGGCTCGGCAAACCCAGCCCGTCCCAGGTACGTGGTGCTGTGTGAGGGCTCGGCAAACCCAGCCCGTCCCAGGTACGTGGTGCTGTGGAGGGGCAGGCGTTGGCAGCTGAAGCTGAGTGCGCCTGCCGCGGTTTGAAAATGCCGTCGTTTAAGCTGCCAGTCAGTTTTGTTGACAACTAGCCAGACACTGTATGCAAACTCAAAACAATCTTCTCTCAGAAAGCCTGCCCTGAATTTTTACTACTTTGGTAATTGCTTGCTGTCATAGCAATAAGGAAACTGTCCTCACTCCTGGTTGAAATTATGAGTGGGACCTGCACAGAGATAACGACAGCTGTGAAATGAAAGTTTCTGCTTTGGATTGTAGGATTTGTGTTAGTAGTTTTTAACCCAGTTAATAAACATGGAACTGAGAGAGGAAGGGAAAATTGTTTGCCCTTTCCTCAGGTACAAAAGCAGGGAGTTTTCAAGTTGCCTGTCTTTTGCCAGTACATCATGGTTTTTTTGTTCTCTTTGAATGTGTAGCCTTCCCAGGGGCAGTGCTTTTACGCTGCGGCACCGTGGTATCTTCACTGGCCTTTGGTGCATCATGAGGAAATCCATCCAGTACAGGCATCACTATCCTTATTTCTGTTATACTGTGGAATTGTATAGACAAAATAATTTGGGTCATTTTTTTTTGTCTTCTAGTTTATTTAATGTTTGTTTTGTCAGATTGTTTCAGAGACTTTAAATCCCATAGTGAACTCATCACGTCTCGGCAATGATCTGATAATGCTGTGAACATAAATATTGATCCTTTCTGTTGACTTTAGCCCAGCAGTATTCTATCTTGCATCTGGAATCTAAGCAGATAGAAAATACTTTCAAGTGAGAGCAGTCTGCTTTTTGAAAAGCTTTAATGATCAACTATTTCTGGCCTTACTTTCGCTGTTGTTTCACTGGGGTGTCTCATCATAGATGCTGATCTCCATTTTACTCAACAGTAAAGAAATGCAGAAAAACTTCTTTAATGGCCTGTGGAAGTACCTGGGTGTGAGGGCAGAATCACTTCTGTTGGGTATTTTCATGTTGTGGAATGTATCAGTGCTGTGCTGCTCTCCAGCATGGCCAGCAGATGGGGAAAGCGAAAAAGCTGCAGAGGCAGCTCCAGCAGCAAGTTGTAGGTTCTTGCATCATTCTTCCCGGGTATTCCTGTATGTTTCCCTTGGAAAGATAACCTGCATTTACTTCTTTCTAGGATCTTCCTTCTGTATAACTGTAACTGTGTAAGTGAACTAACTGAAGTACATTACAAGTAAGTGGTGTTCTTTTGATAATTGCCCTGATTAGAATAAAGAAACTAGATGATTTCAAGCCTGGCAATCTGAAATACAAATTATTATTAAGAAGCTGGGTATTTAAGTAATGTTGCAGATTTTTTTTTTTTTCCTCTGTAACACTGCTTTTTTTTTTTTTTTTTTCCTTCTAAAAATGCCTGTGGTGTTCTAGATCTTGCGGTGAATTGGAGAAGGGCAGTTTTTGCCAACTCTCCTCTTTTGGTAACTTAGGTCCTGAGTTGTCCTGATACCTCCTGATAAATAGAGAGAGATGTCCCAATCTTTCCTTTCCAAAGGCTTCTTGGAATCTCTGTACGTGTAGTGGCCAAAAAAACCAAACCAGGAAAATGCTGCACAGTGGTACAAATGAGTGTCTCCTAGGAGTCCTTGTGTGAAGATGTGTCTTAAAGTACAGCCTTTGGGAACACTGTCATTTTTTTTTCTCACTCAGTCAACTTTTGGAGGTAAAATGACCATTGCAATAGAAAAGGTGTTTGAAAATATTTATACACTTCATGCCCTCAAAGGACTAGTATAAATCTAAGTTGAGTAGCTGACTACTAAACTCCAAGTGTCTCAGTAAAAGTAATAGATGTGTTGATTTGCTTACAGATGTTCAGCGGGAAAAGGTGATCAGCAAGACACTGGCTGAGCACAGCCAAAGTTACCTTGTTAAAATGTGTCTCAGGCATGTAATTACTGGTAGCTCAACTTACTGCTTCAGAGAGCTTGTCATCTTTCTCGCTCTTTGCCACCAGAAATTTAACATCAATTTGCATCTGACACAGAGCTTGCAAAGCTGATTTGCTTGATGTCTCACTCACTGAAAGACTCCCTTTGTTTAAACATTAAATATTTTCTGAGGAAACCATCATTCTTTGGATTTATATAGGGATTTCCTTCAGTTCATACTACCATGGTTTGTTTGTTTCTTTGATGATACTGCATTGTATTGTATTGCTGCTGAGGCTTTGGAAAGGGTCGTAAGAGATTAGGAAGCAGTAATGTGATGATGAGAGTGAAAGAAAATGGGTGATGTTGGTGTTGGCTACCACAAGAACAGCAGCGGTCCCTCTCTTTGGCAACTGGAGAAAGAGCTTACATGGACAACAATTTAGCAAAAGAGTGACTTCTGGGTAGACAGATTCTAACTTTAATTATAAGAAAAAATACTTCAAGCCAGTGTAAATGGGAATTGATCGTCATGAAAGAAAGTTCCAGTGCTGATCTATCACATCACTGTTGACCTGGAAGCAGGTCTGTGGAGCCACACTTCAGTGCATCACAGCTGGAGTCTGCCCCTCGATCATGGCTTTGACCACAAGGCAGAGGTACTTCTGCAGCTGGATGGGAAGCCCCGCTGCTCTCGTGTCTCATTTGGTTACAACCAGATCCTGGTGTTACGGAAAAAGGGCAGATCACCTCTTCTCTCCTCTGGGTCCAGAAAGGGGTCCATTATTAAGGTCCTGCAAAGGCAGTGAGCTCTTTTCTGTTAACTTCTTTGAGATACAGGATCAAGCTTTGATGCAGGTTGAGGTTCCTTTGGACGCCTTTGCTGCCTTTACTCATCTGTCGTAGCACTACGCTTCTGCACTTCAGTAGATTATGGACTTAATTTTGTAAAATCCAGACATATTTTGTAATTTTGTCAATAGGCAATCAGCTTTGGCTGGAAATACTATTCTTATATATGTGCGCTTAATGGGAAATGGCTTTTTATGTGTGTTCCCTCCACAAATGATTGTCAATGTTTAATCAGCAACGGAACAGAATCTGGCAGCTTCACACCATTTTGATGAATAGGGGACTGGTGTTTCTGATGAAAGAAACAGATTATGCCCCAGCTAGTTCTTTGAAGTGCTTTCCTCTGTGGATCATTGTTAGACCTTCTGTAGGGTCAGGACAAGTTTGCTGCTCTTTTCACAGGAACTAATTCCTGCCAGGCATTGTGACATTTTACAGATAGCAATGTCTACGTCTGTGGAGAGTAAAACAGGGAGTCAGCTGTATGTTCTTGGCAGAGAAACCTTTATGTTGTGTTTCCTCGTCCAACTGGGTGTTGAAGAGAAAAGGAGATAAGATACATCCCAGTGGGAGTGCACAACCAAGGGTTTTTAAAGACAGTGGAGAGCAGATTGCACTTGTATTCCTTGGACCTTCTGGAAGAAATAATTACTGCCTACATTGCACAGTGATATCTGCAGGAGTAATTCTGGTTGGTGGCTGTCTGACCCTGGAAATAGACTGCACTTTTTGTTACTGAATATGTCAACCATTTCAGCATTTTCCCTTAGCAAGCGGAAGGTGTGCAAGCAGATGAGATCTGCGTGTGCTCAGCTCCTTTAAGATTTTTTTTAGCATAAGTCACCAACTTTGAACAATTCTCCTTTAGACTCATTTACTGTCAAAAGCAAATGTAGATGGGAGACATAAAATGATACATTATGTGACATATTTATAAGGCGGAGAACTAGGCGAAGAACAACTCAGTTGCCTAAATGCAAAGTGCCATTTGAGGTACTGTTGTCTCATCTCATCTGGTATCTCACCAGGGCACCAGCTGCTGGCCCAGGGGAATACAGGATCTCCGTTAGGTCCTTCATCGTATTTTGTGTGAATGTATCACTTGTCCTAGGGTATCTCAAATGGCACAAGATACTTATATTTAGACTAATGAATTAAGCCCATGTAGGTGAAAATAGCATGAAGTTTGTTCCTAGCAGGTTGAAACACAGTAAGCCTGATGGATGTGTTAAGAGTCGTTATGCACAAGTTGCTAGTCTTAGGAGTCTTAATCTGTAATTTTTATAAAATCTGGATGATGGAATAAATGTTGTGCTTTCAGTCTATGCCACGTGGAAGATACTATGAGCTCTTTGGAGTGGATGGTGGTAAACGAGTGCTTAAAATGGAGAAGGTAAGAATTTTTGATATGAATTTTGACAACTCTGTTACTAGCAAGGATGGATAGTTAAAGGTAGGGATGAACAAAAACAGTTGAATGACCAGTTGTTCATGAGATAGCTGGAATTGCTGTGTCTGTAAACAGTTCCGGTCAGAAGCAGGATTAATACGCATTCGGTACACAATACAGTGGTATGTATATGATGAAAGAGGAAAGTAAATCCTAAAACCGTTGATTTTGAGCTTTGGTATAGCGAGTCTCAAGGTGGCTGTATAGCCAGCAGTATGCCAATGTTGTGCTACTTGTTACCTTCCTTGAATGAAATTATTTTGATGCATAACTGAGTTTGTAGCTGGAAAGCACAGTCCCTGGCTGGCAGGAGGCTGTTCCTGGAGGAAGAATGAAAGGGAGAGACACAATTATAATTCAAAATTATCATGATTAATTGCGTAAGTGATTTGAAATCGGGGAGATGAAATCCAGTAAGTTCAAGTGCTAAATACATGGGGAGAGATATGTGTTTGCATGCAGGGAGGGAGCATTATTAGTATAACATGGGGAGTTAACTGACTGGATGATATAATGAGTCACAAACTGAACAGGGGTCAATGATGCTTGCTACAAAAGAGGGATAAATCTAATTCTGGGATTTATGAACAGGAAGATTAGGAAGCAGGACATGAGACCACAGGTGAAGTAGAGGGTCCAGTTTTGTACACCATGACCTAAGAAACATGTACATACATTGAAAGAAGGCTACAGGAGATCCATGAAAAATGATTAGATATTTAAAGATCAAAGGGCATGATCTTCAAGTGATATAAATCACTACAGGCTCAATAACTCCCAAAGAACGAAGCTGATTCACAGCAGCTGAGGAGCTGATTAGAAGAGTTATCGTTTAAATTTTCTTTCTAATCTAACCTTAACAGTGGTAATTTACATTAACTTCTCAGTGCCATCAAGTTTTCCCCAAGGCTTACAGGAAAAAAATTATTTGAGTGTCATAATTTAACTCTCTTTCTCTTTTCTTTCATTTTTAGTTTAAGCTGAGCTATAGGTTTTTTTTTTCAGTTTCTATTTTAGCATTATTTAAAAATGAAGACAGGAAAAAAAGGAAGTACTTTTTAAATACAAGGCACAATTAACCTCTGAACCCTACTGTCTCTTTATATGATTGCAGCCATAAGCTTAATAGGATCAAGAAAGGGTAATAGATAATGAGAAAATCTCCTGACATATTAGAGGAGATTAAAATAAAAGAAGACTTCAGGGGAAAAAAAAAAGGACATAAAACTACATGCTTCAGGACATAAGACAGCCTTTTTATATCTGAATGGAGGAAGCTGGCTTCTCAAAGAGCGTGTTGTCCTATAGTTGCCCTTAATGGGCTTGTCTTACTTTGAAACATCTCCTGTTACCCCTTGTCAGATGGGGGATACTGAAGCAGGTGGACACAGGTCTCAACAAGTCTGACAATCATATTTTTTCTTAGTTTGAATTCTGTGCAAAATTCTGTGCTCCTGCAGCTCACCTCTTAGTGATGTGTAAAGGTGACTTGAAAGGGCTGTTTGAAAAACAGCAAAGGCAAGCTTCTTTTTTTTTTGTCTGTATTCATGTCTGTCTGCATATTCATATCATACTGATGCTCACCACCATGTTATTTCAACATCCTTTATGTAACTATGTGTTTAATTTTTTTCAGAGGCTAAATCAGTGGGGTGAAGAAAGGTTTCTCCAAGGGTTGGTCTAAGAACAGGTGGACAACAATAAAGCAAAGCAACAAAGGAAGAATGTAAAAGCATTTCTTGGGTACTTAGGGACAAAATTATAAATGACAAAGACCAGCTGCGGCTAAAACTAGGAGGGAATGTTAAAGATGGTAAGAATAGATTCCAAAAATGCACTAACTACCAAAGGATGTTTAGGAAAAAATGTGTTGGTGAACGAGAGCCTAGTGATAGACAATGGGAAGAAAGCTGAAATTCTCAAGCCCTTGTTTTCCTCACTGTTCATAGGCAAGCTTTCTTCCAGACTTCTGCACGTACTGCTGCAGTTTGGGAAGGAGGTGGCAACTAACAGCGGGGAGCAACAGGTTAGAGACTACTGGGAAAGGCTAGTTTTCCTAAAACCTGTGGGAAAGATTGGGATTCACCTGAGGGTGCTGGTGTGGTGACGATGAGGCTGTTGTCTGTCTGCTATCAAAACTCGTAGCAGTCAAGGAATCAAGATTGGATTCCCGTGCCCTGCGTTCGCAGGGGATGGCTCTCTCAGCAGGGATTTGCACTACTCTGCTTGCGTGGATCCTCAACTGAGCTGATTTAATACCATGATTAATTTTTCGTGGTTCTTTTCTTCCCCCAAGCCTACGTATTGCTCTTTGGATTTGTCAGTGACTCATTTCTAATGGCCTAATGCTATATTCTAGTGACAAGATCTGTGAGCTTTGGTTGATTTCTCTCAGAATTGGGTAGGTCTAAGAAATGTTATCTTTTGAAAGGAAAGACTGGATTTTTATCCTTGCTGGCTCTTTATAGTGATCCTCCTTAGATTCTTCCTTAGAATTAACAGATTACTGTAAAAATTGAATAGCCCAAAATGGAATGCTGAGAAGAGATTTTACTCCTGCAGTTTTTAACACACAAGGTAAACATCAGATGTGGGGTGTTTCTGGTGTAATGTGGGCCTTATGAAAGCCAGAAGTGATTAACTGACTTGGATTATCTGGTTGAATTAATAGATCCTATGCACATTTAAAAACTTTTAATAGCTCATTTACTTGGAAAGCCTTTTCCAAGCCACTTGAACAGAATCACAAAATCCTTTTACATCATCTTGCAACTATTTGAGGAATTTGTTCATGCTTCTTGTAGGTTGTGTGAAAATTGTGTCTGACACAACCCTGACTTGGGGAATTGCATCTTTTCCTGTGAGACTGAGCCAAAACAATGTGCCTTCAATGATTTATGTTAATAGAGGATCTAGCCTAATATGTCTATTTCTGGCATACACAGAGCAGAGGCCGTGTGTTCTTTATACTGTGGTCTGATTGTCATCTTTGCCTAATGCTCTTTGCAAATAAATGCCCCAAACCAGTGAAAAGAATCAGCTGAGCTGATGAAAGTGAACCATCTGTTTCAATTTCAAGTGTTACTTTAAGGGTTTAAAAACTCTGTAGATGTCAGAGTTTTTGTAGTCCTTAGCTCAATGGGGAAAGTCTTCAGATGGCAATGAGCTACAAGGCTGGATCCCTATTACCTTTGATTGCTTGTTCATTAAGCTACAATAGATTGACAGGGCTGTAAAAGGTCTGTGACTTTCTTCTAAAGATGTACTCTGTCTTAATTTGAAGGTCTCAGTGCTTAATCGCTCCTTCAGTTGAAAGTGAGTCTTGTTTCCAATTTGTAGTTGCTCAACTTGAACTGTCTAGCCCTGCTTCTTGGTTTGCCTCTGTTTGATTACAAATTCTGCTCTGATTCAGCGTCCTCATAGGTCTCTTCTTGAGAAGGTAGGCAATGGAAGATTTTAATTCTTTCATGTTTGTGTCTCTTCAGTTTTGTGCTGTGATTTTCCATATGTGGACTCCAGAATTGGAAGCAGCGTTTCCATTTCAGTGCTATCAATAAATGCACTGAAGTGAAATCTTACTTTTCCCAGGTTCATATACTGAAGGAACATAATAGTATTTCTTGTATCTTCATAGCACTTAGAGACTAATGATAAAATAATTCTGTTTATCATTTGTTTGTCCATTTTAACTCTAGATTAGTTTTAAGTCACTGCTTTGCCAATACACTCTCCATTCTGTAGGTATGATTCACACTTTTCTTTCTAGGTGTATAATGTGAATGTGATTTTGTTAAAATATTTTGTGGGCTTAATTGTTTCATATGCTGAATTACTTCAGATCTTTCTATATAACTGTTCCATCTTTGCTCTGTATCATTCTACCTATTTTTGTAATCTGTAATTTTTCTATGATTGCATTAGCTTTATTTCAAAATCAGTTATAAAAATGTTATGTGTTCTGAAGTCCAGTGCTGACCCTGAGGAATCATACTGAAATTACTTGGGTTCCATGGTGTTTTCCCTTTTGTGACTATTTCTAGAGATTTGTGGGCCATTTAAAAATTCTCTGAATGTGTGCTTTATTAATAATGTATAGTGTTAATTTTTAGATCTGGTTGTCATATGCTTATGCATAAGTCAAATGCCTTATAAAAGTCTAAATATATCCTCACAGTTATCTTTTTTTTTTAAAGAGAATTGTGACCTCATAAAATAATTAGATAAGATTTGGTCAGTAAGATCTGCTTTCTGTAACATCATCATCACTGGCTGTAATTATATTCCAGCATTTATTTTTTAATTGATAAACTCATACAAGATTTACTTGAGAATTTGCCCATGTTAGATTAATTGGCTTGTAGTCGTGCTAACTGTCCTGCTTGCCTTTTTTGAAGGTACGTGCACCAATTAGCAATCTTCTGAAATTGTTAAAAATATAAAGCAGAGGCAGATACCTCCTCAGGTAGCTGTAGCACATCATTGACATGTAAGAAAAGTTTTCAACATGTCATCAAAATATTTTATCATTGAAAAAGGCCAATCTCAATAAATTACTTTTTTTTTCATATGAAACCTTTTTTATTTCAATATGGTTTTCAATGGAAGAAAAAAAAAGAACCAAAGTACTATTAGTTAGTAGTTAATGTGTTGCTTAATACCAGTTTAACAAAGGCATCTCCTCCTTTAAATGAAATCCTTCGTCTTCTGTAAATAAAGAACTTAAATACAGTTTACAGCAAATCACTGGTGAAAGCAAGATGACAAAACATGGAGCAGAAGGATGATATAATTATTATTTTTGTCCATATTTTCATGCCCCTTCTAAGTCAAATCAACCTTCATATAATTGAAATTCAGAGTGTGTGTCCTTGATTCAAGGATAGATTGAGCATCTGGTAGGAGCAGCAACCTCAGTCTTTGTATTGGCAGAAAATAAAACTGAATCTACTTTAACCAGAAAGGGGCAGTGAAAATCAACAGCTTATGACTGGGAACTAAAGAGGCAGCAGGGAGAAATTAGAATCTGAGCCCTTCTGAGGCATTGTCAGAGGTGAGTGAGAGGCAGCCCAGAGCTGAGGGGGAATGGGCTGTCTCCAGAGATGACCCGATTCGAGCTGCAGCTGTCACACAGGTGGAGGAGGGATTGTCTAAGCCAAGAGATTTGGTGCCTTAACAAGGAAAAAAGAGCACCAAAGGGAAATTCTTAAATTCTTAAAATGAATTAAATACTAGAAAAGACAAAGGAACAGCATGGCAGAAGCGTGCATTGTCAAGATGAACCCAAAGCTCTTGCAGATTCCCTTGGGAAGGGAAAATGAAACTATGGATAGAGTATGAAACCACAGGCTTTGTTTGACATTAACACAAAATTAATCTGGCTAAAACTTGACTGACTGCAGGCAGGTCACCTGTGTACACTGGAACAAGAAGAAAGCTCTGCTGGTGGTGGGCTGTGTACTTAGAATGCCAGGATATGGGCATGTGTATGAATCATAGAATGGTTAAAGTTGGAAGGGACCTTTAAAGGTCATCTAGTCCAACCCCCATGGGGCAGGGGCATCTCTAACCAGATCAGGTTGCTCAGAGCCTCATCCAACTTGGCCTTGAATGAAGCTGTCGTGCTGGCATCAGGAAATGGTGTTGTCCAAGACAAACAACCCATAGCAGCCCGACCTTAAGAAGAACCCACAGCAGAGAAGGAGGAATGGTCTAAGTCAGTGCGATGCAACAGCACTGTACATTTTACCTTATCTTTTGTGTTGCTGTATGATCTCCAGAAACAGGCACACATATTTCTGTACACCAATAATTGTAATGTTTATTTTCTCCTTAGTGATGCAGGACCAAAGTTTTTAAAGGATGTTGACACTTGTAAATTGAGGGGCTTATGAAGGGATTTAGCTGTATAGATACCTTTAAAAGTCTGTTATTTCAGCTAAAATTTATTGAAGTGGACAAACCTGTTTCTGTTTACTTCAGCAAACTTTGAATTGGGCCTAAGTTCATCTGTTTGATTATGTATTTTAGTATGCAGAACTTTTTTTTTTTTAAGTCAAATTGCAAAAACAGTGTTTTATTCTATTCAGTGCTCAAGATAATTTCATGACAGATAACACCACTGTTTCAGAACTGACATGTACCTGCTCCTCCTTCAAAGAGAAGAATCTGTGTCAACTCTGCAAAGTTGCTAGGACAACATGAGGGAACTTATGAATTCTTCTCCTCGAGGAGCAGCACTTTTCTTGCTGCTGCATTAATTACATTACTCTATATTTATTGCAGCTCAGGAGAAAAGTGACAATTAAGCTATGACACTTCTCTGGAGAACTGCCATTTTATTTAGAAGCAGTGTGAAGTTGGGGGTGGAGGCCCTTGCCACACAGTGCTATCAATTATACTTTAGATAAAGAGATTTTTCCATCAGTGCTCAATTTAGGAATTAATGTAGCTTTTCTTCAGAAGTGATAGGAGAAGTTTTGGCAACGCAAAGTTTTGTTTTAAGTATAGTTACCTAAGTTGTATGCTTGTGCAGAGAAATGTAGGATAAGATCCTACTACCAGGGATACTTGAAAATGTTCTTTGAACTTCTTGTTCTCCCATTTTAAAGTGTCAGTTCAACAGAGCTGTGGGAAATTCTTCCAGAAAAACCTTTTCCAACTTGAAAAATATATACACCCTGTCATGATTTAATAAAAAGTCCTGTTTCACTTACTTGATTTCTGAAATCAGCTCCTTGATTTATTTTATTTTTTGCAAAAAGAATTATTTATTTCACCTTGGACATCTCTGTGATAGTATTTGGGGTAGACCAAATATTAAATATTCTGGATGTCTCAAAAGAGGTTTCATGTGATTAATTGGAGGAAATCTGTAGATTCTAAACTTTCTGCCCAGCGTGGAAAGGAGGAAAAAATCCTAAGGGTGGGCAAACCCACTTCTCTGACAACCTTGCCCCTCTAAGCCTGTAGGCAATCCTGTCTGAGCTAAGGAATCCTGCTGTCTGATTGCTGCACATCATCCCTAAGATGGTGCTCGTAAGATGTTTAATTGAGGGTTATGTATGCACCTGCTTACTCTCTTTCTGGAGCAGTGTGGCAAGGAAGCAATCTTCAAAACTGTTTTGACACCAGGGGAGTAGCTTAATTTGTTGCTGAGCTAGGCTGGCAGATAACTCCCTCTTCATAGGGAGCAAGGAGAAAGCAGGGAAGGATGTGCATTTAGGTGCTTCCAGAGCTAATCTTCTAAAACTTGAAGCATTAAAGCAATTAAAGTCACTTCTATCCTGTTTGACCATAATTGAAATACCTGTGAAAAGTAACTTTTTTTTTTTTTAAGCTGAAGCATTGATAATCTGCTACTTACAAAAAGAAAGGGCATCAAGCAGAGGACATGAGCAGCACTATCAGAGTCAGAACAAGTTATTTTTTCTCAGAATCTTTGCTCTATTTTCTGTACATGGCTTATTAGATAGCACTGAGCATGCTTTAAGGGCTATCATGATATCTATGATACTTTTTGAATGTTTGATCTTATTTAATTGCTGTCATATGGTATTCCATCTAGAATTGCTTCAGTGCTAATTGTGTAGAGGGAGATGACAGGATGACACAAATGTGTGCTTGCAGCCCAGAAGGCCAGTTGCATCCTGGGCCGCATCAAAAGCAGCGTGGCCAGCAGGTCGAGCGAGGTGATTCTGCCCCTCTACTCTGCTCTGGTGAGACCTCACCTGCAGTACTGCGTCCAGTACTGCAGGTGGATCAGTTGGAGTGAGTCCAATGGAGGGCCATGAAGATGATCAGAAGACTGGAGCACCTTTCCTATGAGGACAGGCTGAGAGAGTTGGGGCTGTTCAGCCTGGAGAAGAGAAGGCTCTGAGGAGATCTTATAGCAGCCTTCCAGTACCTCAACGGGGCTTATAAAAAAGATGGGGAAAAAATCTTCAGTAGGGCCTGTTGTGATAGGGATAATGGTTTTAAAATAGAAGGAGGTAGATTTAGATTAGATATCAGGAAAAAATTTTGTACACTGAGTGTGGTGGAGCACTGACACAGGTTGCCCAGACAGGTGGTTGATGCCCCATCCCTGGAAACATTCAAGGCCAGGTTGGACGGGGCTCTGAGCAGCCTGATCTGGTTGGAGATGTCCTTGCTCCTTGCAGGGGGGTTGGACTAGATGAAAGGTCCCTTCCAACCCAAACTGTTGTATGATTCTATGATTCTGTTAAATTAGAGAGAGACCAGTTACTGTATTATGTTTACTCAGTTAAAAACAGGAGACAAAAATCAGCACTGTGCAAATATACGTCTGCAACTAGGGTCGTCCTGTGGAAACAGAATTAAAATAATCTTTGTCTTTAATTTACTTCGAGACAAAATTTATTTTGTTTCCTTATGTCTTCAACATGCATTATCAAGTTAGGTGACAACATAAATTATACATTAATAATAAACTTCATGAATGAGAAATCTGAAATACTATTTTGGGGTCATATGTAAAGTTACATAAAAACATCTGAAACAAGGGGTTTTTTTGTGCTCTTAGTTTTACCTTACCAATTTTTACACAAGACAGAGGCCTTTCTTTCCAGTCTACTTCAAAATAAGTAAGATTTGCACTGCTTAGTTTGGCATCTGAGAATCCTAGGCTTTGAAAGAAGACCCAGCTACCATAAATGAGATTGGATTCCCTATGTGGTTTCAATATTTACAAAGTTTCTGGCCTTAAATTCTTTGAGCATATGTGCTGATAAATTTAATGTATTACTCCTTAAAAGCTATGGATATTCTTATGTCGTGAAATCATTTCAACAGATGGTTAATGTATGACCCCAGAATTTCAGTGGATGTCAGCAAAAATGTGCTAGATTAGGTTTATCCTTGGCTTAAACCCACTGAATCAGATCTTGCCAGGTATGAAATGGGCCTTTGTAATCTACCTGGTTGTGGTGTTCCTATCAACGATTTATGTACATCCAGTACTCCTATGCAGTACTGCAAATAACTTTGGCCAGTTATCTATTGTAAATACCTTTCAGTGAAAAAATTTAATCTGTTATTTTATGCATTCATCTTTAAAGAGATGTACTTCTATCCTGCATTTTTTACAAATAAAAAGAAAACTTGCAATATTAATGATATTTACGGATAACATGAAATTTGAAAGAGTTTTGAAAGAGACAGAGAAATAAGTCAGGGAGGAAAAAAAGAGCAATTAAAGTACCTTGAATTGCAGAAGATAGCCAAGAGTTGATTCCACATGGTTGAATGCAAGAGGAAAAAGAAATACTCCACGCAATGAAAAACTCAGTGGTAGGGAGAAATTTTACAGTAAACACTGAATGGCAGAGTAACAAGTTTAGTTATTTTATTATTAGATTTCTGTAATGATCTTCTTATCAGTACTCATGCAACTCCAAAGCAGTAAAGAACTTACCATCATTGTACATTGTGTTATAACATCAGGGCATTATTTTATAGATTTTACAGCTGAGAAGCTGGCACACATGTAGATGTATTCTTCAGAGAGCAGAGCATCCTGAAGAGAAGCAATTTTCTGGCTTAAACCAGACTAGCTGTTCCAAAAGGCATTCATCAAGTGAAGGCATGGTACTTCTTCCAGACTGAAGCACATAAAGGTCCTCTCCGGCGTATCGGGAAAAGAAGTTGTGTTACTGTAGTCCTGATATGAATTTTAACTAAAAAAATATGGAGTGGACAGTGAGTTATAGGAAGAAAGATATTTTTATGTGTCTTCAGTAGTAAGACATGAGGACATTTAACCATGGATTGAGAAGATATGCCTCCTTTTTCTGTGACACTTTGGGACCAGAAGAATTCTGTTTTCAATTCTGGACATGACAATACCAAAAATAGGCAGATCATTTTGCAGTAATAAAAGGAAAAAAAAAGATATGAAAAATATTGATGCTAAGAAGATTTTGTGCTACTTAACACCTAAATAAAAGGTACAGTTTTTGAAGTTGTTAAACACCCAAAATCTTTTATTGATAAGTTTAATGGTGGTTTATATACTTCTAATAACACCATATTATTATTGTCTTTCAGTTTTGGTAGAAGGATTGCCACAGACTTCAAGGTATCAAAGATTTCATCTGCATAGTTGCAGGAAAAGACGATTACCCAAGGCACCAGTTTTCTGGCTAGAGCACTTTTTAAGCACAGGGGTGATGTGACCTGGTATGTCCAGTTTGGAGCAGAAACTTGAACTGAAATCTGCTTTGTTCTGAGAGTGGGGTGACTGAGCCATCTTTCTGCAGGTATTCTTTCTCTCTGTCTTTATTCATGGTGTTTTTCTACTTTGTGTTAAAAATGTGCCATTACTTTTCAATGTGTTTTACCTTGGAGAAATTAGAAAGGAAATAATCTGCTGTTCTTTTTTCCCTCACAAAAAATAAATTTGATTTGCTCTATTTCAGACCTACTTGTAAGAAGGCTCACAAAAGAGTGTTTAAGACATCAAAAAAAAAGTTGCCTCAATGCTGATTAATTTTCATTCCAACTTTCATCTTCTTGCTGGGACCATTTTGTCACTGCAGAAGGACAGGATCTAATACTCTACCCTAGACATGTAATGCCGTCCCTTGCTCCCTCCCCTTTCCCTGCAGCATTAACTTAGAAAGGAGCAACAGCATTAAGCTAAAATTCAGCTCATGGCTTAGGACTAAATTATCAGAAGGAATGCCTCATATTGATATGTCGTACAACTTGTGAAACAAGGGCAACGTTGTGGCCTCAGGCACCGCTCAGGATCCCAGATCGCACTGTCCGAGGAACGGCCCCGAGCTGCGCCATAGCGCATCTCCCTTCCAGAAGCTGAGCCCTCGCCTTTGGGAACCTCCCTCAGCAGGGAGAGTCCGAGGCAACGCTTCTGCAAGCGCTGCTTGCGTTTTGCAAGGAGGGTGATTATTGTCTGTTTGCTTTCTCAGTCAGCGTTTCAAAATCTTTTGTTGCTTTAAAGAAAAACAAAGGAACAGGATAAGAATTTTCCCCAGATGGCAGCCTCACAGATGAGAAGGTGCTGCCTTTTCTCACTTTGTGATTTGTTGAAAGCTTTCTTCTCTTTTGCTGCTTTAATTTCATCTTGTTGGCATGTTCCCAGTGAACCTGTTTTCCCCATATGTGAATATTCTTTTTTGTAAACCAAGGTAACACCATTGGCAAATGTCCCTGGATGTAAAGGTCTCTTTTCTTTTTACTGTCGTGATCAATAGTACTTGTTTGATCTATCAAGCATATTTTTATGTGCAGTCCCTCGAAAGGCCAACGTAAAAGCATCCTGTTATTTGACCGCTTTGTTCTTGTGTGTAAACAGTTGCTCATAAAGGATCTTTCCTTGCATCTAGGGCAAATGGTAAGTGTCATTCATATCTCTTGTCTTTCCAAGGCTTCAAGATAAAAGATATATTCCCAGATTTCTGAGATTAAATTTAAACTTTTTTTTTTTGTGCATAACTGCGCTATTGCCAGATGATGGGTATGCGTCACATTGTACGGTCTGCTTATTTATATGAATAAAGGGGAAACGAACTAAAGTTTATCTCATTGTATATAGAGTGAAGGAAGACACAGAGAAAGTAAAGATTATTTATCTTTTGCAGGACAGAACTTCTAGATCACCTGTTGCCTGGTAAAGAGGGACTGGCGCAGTGTAAAATACCCAAGACAAGACAGGCTGGTTGTGCCTGTTCTAGTAAACAAATGTGCGAAGGCCTGGGTTGTGGCTTTGATGGTAAATGACATGGCACCTGGATTTTTCACCTCCCCAGACTGACCTCATCTGTTTCCCGACCTGGACATTGTCTGGGAGATAAGTAGTTAGCATAAGACAAAGTTATACTAAAAAAGCCAACAATTTAGATTACTATATAGGTGTAGCCTCAAAACCAGCTGAATTAACTTAGCCCAGATGGAGTGCTCTTTAAAAGCACTTAACATGTCTGGACAGAAACTAATAGATTCATTCATATTTTAGTTTGGCCAAAGTCCTGCTTACATTCTCCTGATTAAGTCTTGATTTTCCTTCCATAAGGAGAAAAGGAAAGGCCTCTTAAAATACCTATTGACTTGGAGAACTTCCCAGAAGTGTAGTAAGCATGGAGTCCAGCTTCTTCCTGGACTGACTGATTTGAAATAAAGATTAGGACCCACATCTGCTTCCACTTTGGAGGAAGGAGATGAAGAGTTCTTTGTCTGAAGGTCATGTTTTGGAGCTATTCTACTTTGTATTAAACAATTGTCCACTGAGCCAGAGAAGGTGAGAGAATAAGACAGCAGTCGGCTATGTTCGTGTGTTCAGAAACAGAGTGGTGAGCCCACTTGGTTGGATTTGCAGCTGAGACACCATGACTGATCCTGTGTATGTTTGTAGTCACTTGCGATACATAGCAAATCAATAATAAAGCTGATTTATGCTGCTGCTTCTGCTGAAATGCCTTCCTAAAAGATGTGAATTTGACACCTTACAATTAGGTGATTGTGTAACTGATTGGCAACACAAGTTGACAATCTCTTCTTCACTAGAAATGGATGTGGGAAATGGAACTGTTACTGAAGCTACATCCTTGTTGATACTGATGACTTGTGATTTTAGGTTTATTTTGCTGGGTCACTGTGAACATTTGTCTAAATTCTCATCCAGAGAAATATATGTGTATGTTTATATATATAAATAGTAATGGAATAGATTTTCTGACTTCACTTCAGGCCTCTGCACATTAACCAACACTTCTAAGAAGATTCAATCTTTGATTTCATTTAAACAACTTATGTAGATATTTAATGTACAGAATATAAAGAGGTTGAGAGGTATTGTTCTGGTTTTATTTTGGGGGGGGGGCCTAAGGTGGTAGAGAGACTGCGTAGTCGGGTCCCAGTTGGGGCTGAACTACGACAGGTATATTTTATTTTTCTCTCATTAACTCTCTTAGACACATAAAGACTGTAGAATAATATAATGATTTAGAATAAATATAAATTAACCTCTTCATTTCTTAGGTGAAAGCTTGGGGAATAAAAGCTTGATAACAGTGGTAGAAAAATGTTCTGATTTTTCGTGGGTATAAGTTTTATGGTCAAGGAATGTGAGTGAGAAGAAGGGTTATACATCAAACACTGACATTCTCTTTCATCTAACAGGTTTCATCTTTCTAGCTTTCAACATCAAGAGCTAAAGACAGACCCTAATGACTGCGATTAAGATATGCCCTCTTACATCAGGGCTGAAAGTTGTGCCTGGTTATTTGAAGGGCAATAATAAAAAACACATAACTGGATTTTACTTGGCTAGAGCTCTCCTTACATTAACCACCATACTGCAGAAAAGTTATGGGGTAATGAAATTTTATATGAGGGCTTTTAAACATAAAAAGAGTGTATACTACTGAAAATTTATGAGTCATTTTATTCAACTACTGTAGTGTTATTCTGGCCAGATCAAACATTTGGCTAGTAGTCTAGGACTTATATACTTTTTTTTAAGATGACAGAAGAAATCAATAAGAAATAGTGTTGTTCTCAGGGCTGTAGTCAGCATGACCTCTGTCTGTTGTAGATTCTTCTGTTCAGCTATAAAAGAATCATGGCACTAGGTTCTGAGCCTACAGAAAATCTGTTTGCTTCAGTGGAATAAAGGAGCAGTAATTATTTTTAGCAGTGTATTCAAGCACCTCTTGTTAATTAAAATGAGACTTAAACAGGCCTATACCTGGAAAATTAGGCCATAAAATCTAGTCTCTAAATACTTAAATATTTAAAATGTCGCACTACAGCTGCAATTAGGATGGGATTCACTTGGGAAAAAAATGCTCAGCTTTACTCATTGATGTCAGTCTGAGAACATAACAGTGTTAATTAGTAGATCTTTTAATCAGAATTTAAGAGGGACAAACTGAACTGTCTAGCTAAAGAACTGTCTAGCTCAGACTGTGGTCCTGATGGATGCTTGGGGAAGGAGAGCAATAAACAAGGCAGGTGTTTCCCTGTTCTATCTTGCATCCTGCACACATCCTAATCTGTCTGAAAGCCATGGATTTCTAACAGTTAGTAGATTTATCCAACAACTGTAGTGGATATGCAGGCTCTGGAGATTACAGACCCTTTCATGTGGATTTAAAGCAAAAAAAAAAAAAAACAACCATCACAGTCTTCATTTCTATTTCTCTTCCTTCAAGGAAAGATACTGTATTTTATTTTCTTGTTTCACTCTCTCAGCACCTGCCACCTGCCTCATTAGATACACAGGTGAAGTGACGGGAACAGCTTTGGCTTGGGTATTTCTGCTTCCTTCTGCCAGGAAGAAGTTCACTATTCACTGAATCATGTCACACATCAGGTTGAATTTTAATATCACCCATAACAGACAGATGCACCAAGCGTTATCACAATACGTACTCCTGTCTGTAGTGGTGATGAGATGGTGGGACTGTGACAGTGATTCTTCTGGGACGGCATTATCAAGGTGAAGAGCATCCATGTGTCCTATGTGCTGAGGTGTGATGGAAAGAAAACTCAAGAGGGAATTTGTATTGCGAGTTGTGTAAATTGGCAATTCCAAAGTCACAAAAATTAAAATTATTGATGATACGGCACTTGGAATCTTAAACTCTGGGGTACAGCTTGTTCCTATCCACTCTGAAACCTGTCATGTACCTCAGAGAGTCAACAAAGTGAACATGCTCGAGTGCATGCAGCCACATAAATCTCTGCCCTCATAGACAAAACTGCGGTCCTGCAGTCCAAGCTGAAGCCATATATCTAAAATAAGGAGTTTCTCTTCCTGTCCTAGTTCTTTGCCCGATACACTTCAGTGAAGTTAAATACATATCCATAGCCAAATAAAATAAATATTTGGTGAGCGTGAATAAGCATGTATGGAGAGAAAAATATTTTGATTTGTCTACTCCAGTCACTTATAAACTTTTCTGAAAATTGAATTTGCTAAAACGTCAAATTCAATTCACATGAGATCAGGAGATCTATGTTTTGAAGGAAGTTCATGTCAGGACAACCCTACTTTCCAAATGCTGTTACAGACCTAATACAAAGGTTCAAGTTGATTCCCCTTCTCCGGGACTTGTGCCAGCTTGACTGGATGGGACCTGGTGACTGCTCTTTGACTGCTTCCAGATAGTCTTTCCCAACAGGGGAGCACTTTGAAAATGTCACAGATCATCATAATATTTGAAATTGCTGCACTATTAAACATGTGGTGTTTATTAAGGAACATTAAAGAACACCAATAAATGGCTTCTGTGCAGTTTGAGACCTGGCTGTACCAGAGACAAAATATTTATCAAAACATCAAGAGATTTTAATGACTGAATGTATACTAGAAGTAAACATGCCTTCACACAAATAATTTGTTAGTCAGTTATGAACCTTAGGTCTCTTCGCTGTTGGAGATGAGTGGCTTTCCACGCTGCCTTACCTTTTCCTCCCCCATCAGACACTAATCCAAATGGTTTTCACAAGGTCTGCCAAGGTAGCCCTCATCTGTGTACTTGTAAAAGGCCTTTTGTGCATCTTTTCTGCCAGATTCATTCCCGGACGCTAATGCAATGAAAATATTGTCAGTGCTGTGGTGTGTGACACTGGCTCTTGAAGTGCAGTCCGTGCGGTGTGTGGTGGAGCTCAGTGGGGATGAGCTCAGATGATGCTGGCTCCTTCTCCTTCCTACTCACTACCAAGATGCTGAAAAGCAGCTCAGAGTATGTTGCTAAGAGTAATTTTCTATTGCTTCACAAGAACCTAATGAAAACGGATAACCGGGTTCATGAAACTCTACGGCGGTGCTAGGGATTCACTATGCTTAATTGTTGTTTATAATGATTGACATATGAGCTAGCTCCCCTAAATTCCTTTTGTAATGAATGGGGAGCAGTAAACATTGGAAAGTGGGGTTTCTGCAATCTGGTTTAGCTGTCTGCTGTGGATTGAAAGGACATGTCTGCCAGAAGTGCCTGATTTTCTCTGTTAACTCTAAATGAAGCGTATGGTGCCTGCCTCGGGTGTAGATGTCCGTATCACAGGGCATACCAGCCCCTGTCTCTATAGCTTCTTTGGAGAAAAAATATGTATTCTGCCCTGTAGGTTCTCTTCAGGAATAGGAAAAGAAGCTAAAAACCACTAGGACAAAAGTGAGTGAAGTTCTCATGCAATGAAAATGCTTGCAAAGGCTTGCTGTGGAGTGTCCTCTACAAGTTCACTAATACCCGGGATACATCCAGTCAGGTTAAGTTGTGTAAGCAAAAAGACTGAGTCTAACAAAAAATTAGTCATAGTGCTGTTTTGTTTCTTAGTGTAACTGCTATAAAAGTTACAGCAGCTTTAGAATCCAGACACTGTTTTCATTAAAGTACGATTTCAAACCCACTGGTGCATCATTTATTCCTACACAGAGTAAACATTTCATTGTGAGACATTGTAGAAAAAGGATTGCTAGGTTTTGCAAGTTAAAGCAAGCTGCGCAGTTATTTGATTTGTGACTAGACTAGAATTCATTCTGGATTGGGAGTTAATACTGGGATCCATTTTCAGGAGATACCTGTATTTTTCCATGCAGCAGCAAACGTGGCTTTTTGAATGTCCATTTTCCTTAAAGGAACACACAATACATTCAGGAACCACCGAGCTTGCAAGAAGTGCTTCATTCTTTCTTTTCAGTACTGTAAATATTTGCAGAATTTTTTTCCCTGTTTATTATAAACATCAATCAATAAATTAGTGTTTATAAGTCTGAAAATCCTACAAAGAAAGGTCTCAAAGGAATGTAATACAGGCATTATGCACTTACTGATTGAACCTCTGTATCATTTTTTTCTTATTAAAAACTGAAACCAGGTTAGTTTGTTACACAGGCTGTGTCCAATGCATATTCTTCTTCCCATTTTATATATATATGTGTGGGGGTGTGTGTATATATGCAGGTATAGGTAGTTTGCTTAGAACTGCATTGTAGATGAATTATTCTTAACCTCCTTGTAGCTACCTGGCTGACTTTCAAGCAGTTGCAGGACAATGCATCATAAAAATTCTTGATTTATATTCTGATTGTAGGAGCCTCTATGCCATTTAAATACATTTTCTGTATGCAGTAAGTATACAGATGTATGTGTATTATGTATACAGAGATATCCGTTAACAAATGTGCTCCATTTAAATACATTTATCTATTTTCTCTGCTTGTGATATTTTTGCATACTGGTCTTCAGGTTTATATAAGGATCTAAAGAGTCTATAAATTTTAAGCAGCCAAATGAAATGGATGAAATGAACCTGGTCTCAGCTTTTTATTTCTGCAAAGCAGCAGCAAAGGTATTTGCTGTGTTGCCTGGTCAGATGTCTTTTTAAGCAGCCTAAAGATTGACCAGTCTTACCAGTCTTAGACTATAATAACTGTCTAGGAGCAAAGTCAAGTTATTAATAGAAGCCCATTATCTGCAGCGCCAGAGGTAAGCTATTTGGAAAGCTATTTCCTTCCAGGAGCGGGGCCATTCTGCCGTAGGCGGTGTGAGGTTTGTGAGTGGGCTGGTCACACAGAACAGGGAAGCCCTGTCCCTCACTGGGCTTTGCTAAGCCATGAAGCAACCAGTGTGGATATTGAAATTAAATAGGAGTCTTCTCTTGCCTTCCAGACACCCTGGCAAGAAAACAGCATGAAACACAAAGAGTTTGCACATACCATGCTCTGCACCTCTTACAGTCGGTTTACACAAGCACAAGGTTGCCATAAGAGTCTGCCCCGGAATGGCTTGGCACGTGTTTGCTCTGTTTTACTGGCGTGTGACGTCACGCCGTGAACCATCAGGGTCAAAAATGTGCTTCAGCAGCATGAATCACCTGCCGCCTCACAAGGTAGAAAGCACTGTGCACAAACAAACTAGGAGCACTGCGTCCATGCTGGTAAAGCAGCCTGAACAGAAGAAAACCAGTTGCAGATACAGTCTTTTCTCAGCTGCAGGCTGTTGTCATGAGTGACAGAAGCAAATATGCCTAGCTGGCTTCTCTGGCTGGTAACGAACAACGCCGCTGCCTGACAGAAGCATAAAGAATCCTGTTTCCCTTAGCATGGGAAGGATGTGGCTGGTATTGGTGTGAACTGGTTGCCGTAGCCTCAGTTGAAGAGCCTGAGGAGTTCCTGCAGGTTACATGCAGGGCTGGCAGCACCTCAGAGCAGGGATGTATTACGGCTATGGAGAAAATGAAAGTTTTGCACATATAGGGAGAAAACCTGTCCGGCTGCCTTCAGAAATGCACTGAAGAGGTGAGATTGAACCGGAGTTATCTACCAGGGCTGATGGAGGGAGCCCTGGCTTGCCATTTAATTTTCATCTTTTCAGTCCTAGAGCACTGAGAAATGTAAGCTGACAGCACAATACAGAGAGTTCTCGGAGGCTTAATGCGTTAGTGTCAAATGAAACAAAACCTGAGATTAGCTTTTTAAAGGATTTTGTCTGCTGCAGATAAGAACTGAAAGGCTTTTATAGATCAGCTCTGTTGAATACGACTTTGGGGAAGGAAAGGGGCAGATGAGCATCAAGGAGGAATAGTGATGGGGCAACCAAATGGATTAATGGATGGTAATGATAAAATAGTGTGTTTGCCTACATAATTAGTACCTGCTTGGTTTACAGAAACTCAAGGTAATTTACTGAGGCTGCAGATCATGCCTTAACTTGAGAAGGATAAAAACCAGCTTTCTAAGGCCCACAAACCCCTGAAATTACTATAATAATCAACTGAATTCTAGTTTTGCTGGTTCTTTGTTTCCACTTTTTGAGCTGCTTCACTTAATGTTATCTAACCAAATAGTAATTTAGCCAGAAAAAGCATATTGTCCTATAGAAAAAACCTGCCAGTTGGAATGGAGGAGAGGGACCAAGGGGTAATTGACTGTGCCTGTAAAGTAAAATACTTCCTGTAAGGAAGCTTGGGAAGAAGCTCATACAGAGTGGCCAGGTGACTGGGGTTGCATCCTTGAACACAGGAGGTGGCAGCTCTCCTTCCACCTGGAGGTCTTGGTTGTTGCCAGTAACCTTTGGCTGCGTGCTGCTGGTCCCTGAGGTTTCTTGCACGAGATATTTATGCAGTTGCTGCCTTTTCAACGAGAATGAAAAAGAAGAACATTGCTTAAAGAGCAGTTAGCTTTGAGTGCCCCAGTCACACAACTGGCTCAGCCGGCAGAGGTGAGCAGGCAGCTTCCTCGAGCGGCAGGACAGCACACTGGGGCAGGAATCTCCATCCAGCAATGCTGGAGCTGGGAGAAAACTCATTTCTACCACCAAGCCGTGAGGACCGTGCTGCGAGTCAAGGCAGAACCTCAGAAGAGCTGGAAAAAGTTTGTCTGTTCAGATCCGAGGTGGGTGTTCATGTCACAAGACCATTCATGAGCCATACTGGAGCAATAGAAAGGTCTCTTGGTAATGCTGTTCTTGTTTAAACTGGTGTTTATGTCTCAGCAGGTAGCTTGGCTTTTAACAGGCAGACTTCTTCCAAGCCAAAACTGTTTTGTTGGAAAATCCCCAGGCAGCAATAGTAACGGCAGCACACACCAAATTGCTTACTATGGGTGTCTTCTGTACCATGCCATAGCAATCTTGTGAGGAGCAGCTGGTGGTTTCACTGAGGTGTGTGTGCCCTGGCACAGGCTTAACAAGTCGCCCTGTGGGGAAATTGAGATTCCATAAAGGCTTCTGCATCTTGGCATCTGATTATACATAGTGCAAGTCTGTGCTGAGCAGATGGCTTTCCAGACATCCTTGAATCGAAGAACGGAGTCTATCTTTCTGGAGGGTGGACTCTTCAGTAGTATTTATATGGTCTGAGAAGCCACCAGGGAAAGTGTTTTCAATTATACTATTCCTTCTAAAGTACCTATGTGCTTCCAAAAACACCAGCTGCACCAGAGACCCACACCTAAGCCCATTTCTCTGTCCGCCTGCAGATAAGGGAGGGATGTTTTTATATAAGTGTGGGGGAACAATTTCATTTAATTTCTTTGGGATATCGCTTAATTTTTCATAGTTATTCTGGTAAAATTGGGATATTTTGTAGAGGTTGCTATCTGGCTTAAGTAGTTAACAGATGATGCCATTTACAAAATTCATAAAAGCTTAACCTGGGAAAATAGCACAATGAATAAAAATAACCTTTAGTGCATTTAATTTTCATTTGATATTTACTTTTCTTTCTTTAACCTTTATTTATCCCAAAGTCCAGACCTTCATAGCTAGTTTACACTTAATTAAATACTTCAGCAGAAGTCCGCATGAGGGTATCTCACAAATCTACATGTTACATAACTTTGTTAACTGTCAAACAAGGTAAAATGTTTTAATAGGACCCCAGAATTTAGCTGATAACATGAGGGAGCTAAACTACCACACACAACTTGCTTGTTCTTCTGAGTACTTGCACGTGATGGCTTCTAAGCACCTGATTTCTGAGGATTTGCAGCAGACCCCCAGCCTCAACTGGCACTTAATGTCATTAAAAAGTGTTTTTAATCCTTCTGTGAACACTTAAATTCAGTATAAAAGTGGCCTTTGGTCAGCTTTACAGGAATGTCAATTATGCTAAACTGAAATAACATTTTAATCCCAATTAAAATACTGAGTTTTTGCCACAGGAGTTTGGCTTCCCTGTCATAGATGTGTGCTGTATCCAGCATATAGACAAATGTACTAATTAATTACTGCTAGGTAAGCAAGACTGAATTTGCAGAGCAGTACTAATAGGAGGTAACTGCCTGTGTGCACACACTAAGAATTAAACAATGGACAAGAGGATAAGTTACCTTCCATTTTCTGAGCAGCAGGAGGATGCACAAAGATGGCTGCAAGAGTTGTGAAGGTTAAGCTCTAAATTCACAGCCTCATCTATGTGTTGATAGCCTTCATTAATTTAATAGAATCATAGAATCACAGAACAGTTTGGGTTGGAAGGGACCTTCCATCTAGTCCAACCCCCCTGCAAGGAGCAGGGACATCTCCAACCAGATCAGGTTGCTCAGAGCCCTGTCCAACCTGGCCTTGAATGTTTCCAGGGATGGGGCATCCACCACCTCTCTGGGCAACCTGTGTCAGTGTTCCACCACCCTCAGTGTAAAAAATTTTCTTTAAGTCCTGTCTGAATCTACCTCCCTCTATTTAAAAACCGTTATCCCTTGTCCTATCATATCAGGCCCTGTTAAAGAGTTTCTCCCTATCTTTCTTATAAGGCTGCTCCCAAATAGATGAGCTTTCAATCTTATTACTCTCATTGTCTGTTCATTTCTTTATTTTCTTCGTAGGAAAATGTTCTTTCAATTACTTTCTGTTGGTTATTTCCCCTAACAAGCAACTGTCAATCAGATACTGATTGAAAGGGACATGCTGTCCCAGGAAAACACAGCTCCCCCTTGAATTTCCATGTTCAGACTTTGGTCTGCTCTGTCACTGAGGGCGCCTGTGATTGCTTCGGAGTCGAATTTGGAGAGAAGCAGTCACAAAACAGACCAGGGAAGCTGGCACCCAGCTCTACTGACAACACTTAAACTACGGGCTCCTTTTGTAGCATAGCAGAAGCCCCAACTGCTTCCAAAATTAAAGTATACATATATAAAATGTTGCTCTAGCAAATTTGATGTAAGGGGGATGTAGCCATGAAAACTCAGTTTGTAAATTTGCATTTCTTTAGCAAAACTTACAAAAATTGTATTTTGAAATATAAGCACTCTGCAAGTCCTTATTTTAGTACTAGAGCTTAAGGTTGCTGTATGTCATGGTCACTTTTTATTCGACTTCCCCTGTGTCTCGTGGTAGCTGTGAAATGAGGAGGCACCAGATTCTTTCAGGGTTTTCCAGTTTGATGCAGGAAAACCTTTCAAGCCTCTTTAGTAAATAGATTTTTGAAAGGGCATCTGTGTAATTTATGTCTTTTATTACCTGACATCAAAGTATTTTAACTCCGTGATGGCATGCAAGAGGTAACCACAGCTGGCTTGTGATATTACCACAAAGTGAGATCAATGACAATGTCTTCTGCTAAAAGTAGAGACCATTTCATCCCCTTCATGGTTCCTCCTCTCCCATGCAAGATAAATCAGTGCTACCTTAGTTAAAGGTAATGGAGTTCCAGTAGCAGAAAATCATTTTAAGGTGGTGGAGGGAAATCAGGGTCGAAAAGTATGCTTCATTTGAGAGATGTGATGGCGAAGGAAGATAATCCATCCAGTGGTCCTGTCCATCCATAACTGAAGACTATTTCCATGAAACAGCTAATTTTGCTGTTCCCTTAAATAGTCTTTGGATGTTTCAAGCTTCCCATCTTTTACTCTAGAACAGGACTCTGTATAGTTTGCACTTCTTTTTCAGAAGATTATTGTGTTATAAAGCACCTGACTTGCACAGAACATAGTTATCCACTGGCAACTGGTCAAAAATACACCGAATACTGGGAAGCTGACAGAGGAAAAAATGGCAACAGCAGTGATAGAAGTAGAATGATCCAAGCAGTTAAAGGAACAAGAAGAACATAAAGAAACAGAAGTGAGGCCAAAAGATCCCAGAAACAAACCTGGAGAGATAGATAGGACATTAGAAAAGTTGTAAATGGCTCAAAAATTGTATCAATTTTAGGAGAGTGTTTGTAAATAAGATTCAGTGGTCTATTCTTGTTTTTTTTTTATTTTATTTCTTTAGTAACACTTGCACTAGATACACTGAATAATGCCTTGTCCTTACCAGTTAGTGTATTTATCTAGCATGATACATAGGCATCCCGTGCAAAATTTAAGTCCAAAATTTAAGTCCTGCTCAGGTCCCTCCACTGCCCATTACTGGGACTGTGCATGCAATGACCCAGTAAGCACTAGAACTACCTTCCTCTCTGTTTTATTCTCTTCAGTAGACCTGCTTGCAGCATGGTTGAACTCAAACATTGTTGTTTTGAGGAGTCCGGGCTGTTTTGGGAGTGGTGAGACTCCAGCCAGGGAGAGGAGCGAGCTCTGAGATTGCTCTTTGTCCTGGGAGAAGACAAAGGCGAACAGGCAGCACTGGGGTAATCTGTTTTTCCTGTTCAGAGACAGAGGCCACAATGCCAGCTCTAGAAATCAGTCCCAGGAAAAGAATAAATTTTCTACTCCAAGATACTAAATTTCAGGTTTAATCTCCAGTAATAAATGTTTCCCTTTCTGCCGCCCCCCTTTCTCCTTTTCTTGGCAGTCTCACAAGAAGTCTCTGTCTTGTGTATCTGAGTCTCACAATACAAGAAACACCAAGGACTTCGTAGGGTGTTGGAGCATAGGGAAAAGGATTATTATGGGCTGCTGCTGTTGTATTTCTGTTAATAAAGAATTAGCTGCTTGAAGCAAAGGACATTGTATGAAGTTTCACTATGCAACAAAGTTATCAAGGAGAAATAATGTAGCAGACAATGATTTTTTCATAACTCATAGAGAAGGCTATGATTAAATCTCATGATATGATTTATTGAATTCTGAGAGGAAAAAAACTAAAGCGAGGTGCTAGAATAAGAAATACTGAATGGGCAATGATTTACAGACAATAAGAAACTGCATCTGTGCTTCTGCCTCAGGTGTCAGGCTCGGTCATCTTACAGATATATGCTTTCAGTATTAATAAAGAGAAAATTAAAAGTCGTTTCCAGTTTCTTCAATATAGTGGCTTTGCATTTAAAGGAGCTGATGATTCACACTGTGTTTACTTCATCAGGGAGCCTGACATTTAGAAGGATGCATTTAGTAGGAGTGGTTGTACAGGGGAAGAAAATTCATTTATCTGAGCTACACTTACCTTATATGTTAAGCACCAGCAATATGTCTAGATCCATGCTAGAGATGAGGCCTAATTTTCTTCTCTGTCACACCTGCATTAATCAGAAGTAATTCCAGTGCGGCAGCAAAGAGACAGGGAGTGTGAGCATCCCTTCCATGTGCTGTTGCTGCTGTTGGCAACAGCCAAGTTTTGATACATTTATTTACATTAAACAGAACCTTAATGCTTTAGACATACCGACAAAATATTTTACTTAGCATTGGAGAACTATAGCCTTTGCACTAATTTTTCATTTATTATAAAACTAAAGTAAATGTCTGTGGAGACGCTAGCGACAAAACACAATTTCAGTCATTTTTGTGGCTTGGCAAGAAGAGTCGTTAGTCTTGACTTTTTCAGTCACACATCAGGCTGACATTTTACTGAAACAAAAGGGGACATTTCCTTCTACTTTTAAAGATTTAGCTGGTATGTTTCTCAGGAATTGTTTTTTTTTTTTTTTATTACAACAGCAGCAAGAGCTGCGGGACCAATTTGTTTTAGAAGCTTAAAAATTCTGTCTTTATGCACCAGAGATGCATATTTTCAGCAGCAGAGAAGAGAGATCAGGGCAAAAGCTGGGATGGACAAAGCCTACTTTTCCAAGAATGTTATTTTCTTGTTTGTCACTGTTTGCAAGAGGAGGCAAACATTTTTCCCTTGGCTTAGCTGTGTAATTTATTACACTTTCAGTTCTTGTAGCAGTTTTCTAGCTGCTCTTTTTAGTGATTCTGAGACGACCTTTACTGATTCAGGGGAAGGAAATCTGTGGAATGCCTTCCACTGCCTAGGAGCAAAACAGAACCATTGATAAGAAGGGCTGTATGTGTGAGATCCAAGTGCAAATGCAGGTTTTGGTGTTACAGTGAGACTCAGGGATGATCAGTCTTCCTAACAGAGCCACATGTGAAGTTTCTTGTAAATGTTTGCTTTCCTTTTTTTAAAAAAAATAAAGTAAACCAATTTTATTTTTGCTAAAATTGTCCACTTTCTGCAGAAAATGTGATTTCTCTCTTTTTTTTTTTTTTAAATGAAGGAAAATAAACCATATACTTTAACCAGCTTGTGTTCAAATTTCTGGGAGACCAAAGAATACATTTCTAGCACAGTAGGAAGAAACACAGATGTTGTTGGATAGATGATGCAAAGCAATAGCCAAGCAGAAAGAAACAGTATATCCTTTTGCAGCCCTAGTTGCTTTAATTACACATAGGTACAGCTTCTAGAAACCAAACACTGAAAGGACTTCTTGATGATGAAACCTACCCAGCTCTTCCAAACTAACATATCTTCAGGTCTCAGAAAATATCTTTAGCAAAACTACAGAGTTGTGGCCAAATTGTTAGCTCCTAAAGGAATCATTGGCTCAGAAGAAAGGAGATGTCCTCCAACTCCTTCACAAGAACTATTTTGAGTGACCTCATTAAACAAAAGAAACCATGCTCTGAGCTGCTGCTCCTTTACTGGAGCCCTGCTGGCCAACTCACTTTTTTTACTCTGTTCTGTACAAAGTCTTATTAAATCATGTGAAAACCAGTCTCTGAAGTCTTTAGAAATTGCTACAGATCACTTTGATTTTGGACTCCCTAATGATGTTGCTTTACATTACGAGATCATAGTTTCTCAGGCTCTGATGTAGTTATGTTTACAGTTTCCCAATATGCATAGAGGTAGTGAGGTCCCTCTGATTTGAGTAAATTAAAAAAAAATACTGGGATGTTTCAAATAATCTCCATTGTACCAAGATGGCTACTCTAGGAGCAACTTGAAGGTGGGGGCAGTCCGCAGCCATGTAGCCGCATTGCCTTTGTAAGCCTGAACTTGGTTGCTCTGAAACCTGCCTGCTTTTGGCGCGAGCGGTGCCTCTCTCCTGCCAGGAGGGACCTCGAGCTGCATGAAGAGAAGATGCTTGTGGACTCTTCCACAAGGTAAACAAGAGCGTGCAGCTCTTGTGCTCACTTTCAGCTTTCACACGTGCTACATTTATCTTCAGTCATTCATCTAACGTGTTACATCTGTCCACACTACAAGCGTTTGTTTTTTCCCCAGAGCTTGTAGTGATTATGTACCTCACCAATGTTGCTGTACTGCTCTGGCCAACAAGTGTCTCTGCTGAGAAGCAGGAAAAACCCTGCATAGCTCTTCCACCCACATTAGCTTTCTTAATAATGTCTAACAATGAATCCTGATGACTTTCTGAACACACATCCTCTCTTTTTTCCCTTCTCTCTATATATTACATAGTTTTAATCATGACCTCTTGGACATGAATGGAAACGGGCATACAGGAGAGAGCTGGGAGGTTTGCTGGGTGGGCAGACTGTTCCTGGTAGCCAGCAGTGGGTGGGTAAGTGGGTCTAAGGATTGATCTTCCAGGGACAGATTTTGATGTGGGAAGTCTTTCCTTTTTAGGTTCTGTCCAGAGTAATTGTTAGACGAGAATAAAACCATTGTCACCTAATATATAACAAACTAAAAAGAAATTGTCAAAGTCTTGGAAACTTTATGGGGTGGAGTTGGGACCTTAATACAGCTGGGAGAGGTATGTGGGAGGGTGGGTGAATTAGTTTGTTGGTAAACACTTAACACTGGAGTTAAGGATGGAGGAGGATGGAGTTTTAAGCTAGCTGCCAACTGCCATGGTATGTCAAGACATACCTGAGAAACTGACGGCAGGCTGAGGTTTATGTGCCTGTGACAGCTTGCGACTCTGACTGCAAGCCTGCTTTTCCTACCTGGTGTAGAAGCTGTAATATCTGCACTAGGGGTTGTTCCAGGATAACTATTCAGAGAATCAGATCCTCTAGTGAAATACCTCCATGTGTTCATTCTGTGCAGATTGAGCTTTGGAAATATTTCTTGTTTTAACTGTATTTTTCAGGTTTGTTTTTTTTTTTAGTGAGATGTGTTCTGCCTGCTCCGTGCTGGCAGCCTAGCTTGTTTTTTGTTCTGCTGTATTGTGGTTTCAGGAGAAGAAGAAAGCACCTCAAAAGTGAACAATAACAAATAGCTCAGGAATGGAATAGCAAGTATGAGAGCAATTCCCTTTTGGCTGTCGAGCACAGAACATGGATCACACAGCTAAGCGTTTGCTGGTTTTTAAAGCTATCTTGCAGTGTAGCACAGAAAATCACATTTACCTGTTAAAATTCATACCTTGATTAGAAAAGCATCTCTCTGGTATTTTGTTTTAAATTGCAAGGAAACCCAGAGTAAAGAGTTAAATCTGATTCCTCTTTCCTGGGGCAAGCAGCTAAGTAAGCACAGCCTAGCCTGACAATATTGAGGAGTTACTGTCAGAAATGGAGATGCTAAAAATGGGCCTGTGAGATACAGAGAAAGTAACCAGACTGAACAGGATTCGGTGGGAGGACTGCTGTTGGATACTGCCTTTGGTTGTGCTTTATTTTTTTTTGTGGGGACACAATATCAGATCAGCCTGCAAACATGCAAAATGTGAATTAAAAAATATGTCTCATTGAACAAAGTGTAGCTCTAGACAGGGACCAGAAAAACAGGGAAAAGTACAAAGTCATAACTCTTCTTAAATAGCTTTCTCTTCTAAAGATTTAGGGATATCTTATTTTGTCCTTGAACTCCAGGGAAAGAGTTCATTCATTTCCCCAAATCCCTTCTCTCTGAGATTGTGTAATGACTACAGTCCTTTCCATCTTTACCGCCTCAACATTCAAGTTACCTTATAGACAGAAATAGCTGCTGCAGTTCTGAGCTCGCTATCTTATAAATAGCCACTGCATCTTCTGTGTTACATCCCTTTGTACAGGTGAAGACAAAAAAAAAACCTTATATGGAAAGAATGTATTCCTAGTGTACTTGAAGTCTGAACAGCCTAATCAAGCAGTTATTACTAGGCAAGATCTAATTGCAACAGGTCAAGTGATAAAATAAAGAGAAGAACAGTATTACAGAAAAAGCGTAGTTAATAATAGCTGAAATTGTTAGACTCGCAGTTACTAGTCTTTTCTCTTTCTCTTCCTGTTACCTCTGGCTCCGAGGTTGCCATTGGCTTCAGCCCCAAAGGATAGTGATGCTGTGTGGAGTTACCACATTCCAGGTACCTTGTGGGGACAGCATGACACCGATGGTGGGAGTTTCTTCCTCCACTTTGCCAGCAGAAGCATGATGTTTATGATTTCTTCTGCCTCACTCTAGAGCCCACATGGGACTATATGCATCTCCTACAATATCTAACCACTTTTTATGTCTTCACTGGCTGCAATTTTGTGTTAAATGTCAATATCCCTTATGTTTAGTATCGTACAGTGGTGGATACTTGTCATTTGTTTGCTTTGTTGTAGCTGAAACCCATTTTGCACAGTGACCAGTCCTTCACGTCTTTAAAAGACCACCATGGATGCTCATAGTCTGCAGTGTCCAGTGCCCGCCTGTGCCCACTCTGTTGTCATCTCCTGCCTGTACCGCTCTGCACCCCATCCTGGGTCTCACTGTGACGACATTGTGCCACATTCTTCTACATGACATCATCATGCTGGAGTCAGGAATATTTCACTCTACACCAGGTAGCTGCTTATTACTCCTAGCCATCTAAAAATTAACAGTTATACTCAAGGAATATAGTTGACCCATCCCTGGAAACATTCAAGGCCAGGTTGGACGGGGCTCTGAGCAACCTGACCTGGTTGGAGATGTCCCTGTGCCTTGCAGGGAGGGTTGGACTAGATGGCCTTTAAAGATCCCTTCCAACCCAAACTATTCCATGATCTATGATTCTAACATACAGAGAGATTATTCAAAGAAGTTAGCAGTTAACCACCTTGTCATTAGAAAAGTTGCTGTTACAGCTGAACAAGCTAAAACAAAGCACCAGGCAGGCCAAGCCAAGCTCAGGCAAGCCTGGCAAGCTTCACTCCTGCGACCTTGCAAAGTCAGTGTGGTGTCTATTCCTGTTGCTGTCAATGGCAATAGGGTATTTCCTGGGCAACAGGGCTGCATCAGGTCTTTCAATCAGTATTACTCGCTCTTACAGTTTTGCTCTTTCTTTTTCCCAGCAAAATATCATATGGGCAGGTTCATCAAAGAGCCGTTAAATAATTTAAGAACGAAGGTGACTGTTTGGTTAAAAATATACATATGCAAATTCATCTTAAGCACAGCTGCTTGCTCTGAAGGCTGAGTTCTGTGATCATTATGATCCAGTTACAGTTGTGTTGGATGAACTCCAAGAGAAGGGTGGTGTTGCTTCCGTGGAAGCAACTAAAACATTTCAAATGGTTTCTTGAGGGGGCTGTGTTCGGGCAACTCAGGCTATTGAAAAGCCCTCCCCACAGCAGGGCTCACAGAGCAATCTGGGTTGGAAGATATGCTGCAGCTCTGCAGAAGCAGTGGCAGGTCCAGGTGAGGTGGCTCCGGCTGCTACCCACCCTTGCCTATGAGGATGCTTGTCCAACATTTGGCCAGAAGTCATTCTCCTTCCCTTATTTCTATTTTGGGCCAGTTGCTTTCTTTAGCTGTATCACATACCCAAAACTCTTAAATTATTATTATTAAAAAAAAAAAAACACAGCAGTTGAAGTGGCAGTTCTGCAGAGGTGCTGCTTTCTGGTAGGAAGGTGGGATGAGAGCTATGGAAGGGGCTGGGGTTGACAACTCCCTGGCCTGGCTCAGCACTGGGTGGGCACTTGGCTTAAGCAAATATTAATATGTTTTAACTGAACCTGATGAGTTTGACTGAATCAGGTTAGGGAGCAGTCAACTGAGCGGTTTACGGCAGGCAACTTGAAAGGGTGCCAGTTTTTCCTGGGGAGATGGTGTTGAGAAGGTGATGCTGAACTGGGGGACATAATCTTTTGACCCAGCTGAGCTGCATCAGGGGCAGGGTTTAAACAGATCCTTCAGCTAAAATGCAAAAATCATAGATTAGAAACTGGGAAGAAGGGATGGAGAGAAAAACATGGATTTGAAAATTTGTGTTAATTTAATAAGACAAATATTTTTGTACCAGTATGTCTCTGGGAATGGTTGGAAAAATGACCTGATTTTGTTCAGCATCTCAAAACAAGCACTGGGCAGACATTCAGCCAGAATCCTCTTCTCTCTTTTCTCTCCTCTCCATTTAGCTCATGGATGCTCCAGCCCCGCTCAGTGCTGCTTGTCAGCTGCAAACGCTGGACGCTTCTGGAGCAGGATGTTTTTTTTCCCTGTTGGTGATTGTTTCACTCCTTCATCATGAGGAGGCCATAGCACATCAAGGGCTAAACTGCAATCTCTGTAATCCACTCAGGCATCATAAAGATTTAAGTCAGAAAGCAATCTGAAAAGTGAGATGTGTGTTCATATAGTCTCTTCTTTTTAAGACAGTCTCCTGTTTTTTCTAGGGCTGATTTATTGCTTTTGAACCTAGTGAACCACTCTGAAACCTGAATTCAGCACGAGTTTATGAGGATGGAAACATACTTTAAACCTCAGTACCTCAGTATTTTGTAATGTAAATATACTATATGATATAGTATTATATCTATCTAAACTATACAGTGTAGTTTAAATGTATTACACTTTTTAATTTAATGCTTTAAAATTATTTCTTAATTTCCTATAAGAAAATTAATTCCATAAATGTGTAAACTAAGGTAATTGCCTCTGATTATTAATTCTAGACTTGAAGAAGTGAATTTTTATTTCCACTTTCATCGTAATTCCATTAAAGTGTCAACATGAACAACTGTGAGTTAATACTTCTAGATCATGATTGTAAGTAATAATTTTTTTCCTTATTTTTTAGAAAAAGCTATCCCAACAAGAGGTGATATATATTACCTCAATGTGCAGTGAAAAGTAAATTTCAGATGTATTTATTAGGTCAAAAAATAAAATAAGTCCAAATAAAATTTTGATTTTCTCTTCTGGTTGCAAACATTCTTGATGTTACCTGGAAAAGCCACGTGACAAAAATAGCACTAAGAGGAAGCTGCTGTCCCGTTAATGTTTGTGAAATGTTTCATGGTACTCTTGAGCAACTTTGGTAGTTGCACTGAAAACATAAAAACACATTTAAAATTAGTAGAGTAATCATTTTAGTGATCTATAATTTGCCATTTCTAATTAACAAAAGCAGAAATTTTTTTCTGCTTCTCGAACGACCTTTGCTGTAGTGGAGTCTTGTTATCTGAACGACAGAGGCAATGGGCTATGACTGCCACTATAATCTGCAACTAAACCGTACTTTTCAAATCTTGATGAAGGGCACGTTTGATGCGTATATGAGAAGTCAGGAAAACCAGCTCTGTCTGGCACTGCAAGTGACGCATGTTAGCTTTACTAGCCGGGCTAATTAATCGCATTTAGGGCATACCTGCCCTACTTCTGCCATCCGAGCCACCGCCTGCCCAACCCTGTCATCCGCAGGAACAGGCTGGGCGTCTCGGGCAGCCCACAGCGCTCGCTGCTTGTGCTGCGCGGGGCCCTTCGCCCACATGGCGAGCGCTGAATGTGTTAGCATAAGAGCTGAGCCAGGGCCAAATTAGTGTTTCTGCTCTGAGATTTCTGATGAATTGGTAGAAGCATTTCCTTTATGCATGTATACTCACATGATGCTTTGGAGAACTATACTGACTGTTTGGGTTTTAATAGCTGATTGATTAAGGAGCAAGAGATAATCAGAGAGTCCGAATCACAGCTTCTGGGATGCACTGCTAGCATGCTTTTTTTTTTTTTTTGCCAATATTATAGTCTACTTGGCTTTGTAGCAGTTGTTTTTTAATTATAAGATATCTAACATATAACGCATTGTAGCATCACAAAATAATACCAGCTGCACCCCCAGGAAACTGAACTTCTCATACATTATCTTGCTTTTTTTCCCCCTGTGCCTATTTCTGCAGTGTTATCTAAGCAGCCCAATATGTGAGTCAGGCTCCTTTTTCTTTTTTTTCAAGTGATGCCTTTCTGATATTGTGACAAGCAATCGGTGAAAAATGTAGAACTGATAAAAGAAAAATAAATTGTTTACAGATAAGCCTGCTTCATCTTTTGCTGTTTTGCCAGAACAAGCAAAATTACTTTGTGAGCTTGAGAAAGAAGGTAGGTTTTTTAGTTCCTGAAAAGTAGATTTAGAACAAATTAAGAATCACTACATTAAACACACATTACTACAAGAGAAATGAGACCTGCACTACATTACTATAAAACTCAGCTGTTCGTTAGCAATAACTGTTAATTAATCACTCAGAGCCAAGGAGACAATTTTGGTTTGGTGTGTTGATAATCAGAATGGTGTAACACATCTGCATTGCATTGCATGGCTCTGGGTTGCCTGTCCTGGTCTCTTGCCCAGGTAGCTTCCCAAATCTTCCTTTTCCAGCCAAATTTAGGGAAAAAAAAAAAAGTTAACAAGCAGCATTCACATAATCTAAATTTTCAGATGTTCCAAATCCATCTGCTAATCCAGGACAAAGAGAGGGGTCCTCTTATGGAACCAGTGTGAACAGTTTAAGGAAAACTGTCCTTAGCTGCTAATTTCTGGAGGTGACTCTCTCAAGGCTGAGACATCTGGATAGGTTACATATGTTTTCCTCACCTACTAAAACACACCTGAAATGGTTTGGATTAGCTCAGCTGCCTGTGCGCTGCAGGAGATGAAGAGCAATTAAGTGATCCATTAATAGATTTGGGTTGTATTTAAAAACTTACTTGACTATGACTACATAGGTGTGTCTTAAAAACTGACTAGCACAACTTACCTTAAGTAGCTGAGCACTAAGATGCTTTGGTAGTGATGTGGCTTTCTGAATCCAGTAGAGACATCAGTGTTGCTGTTGAATATAATAAAAGCTGTTATTTGATGTTGAATCATGTCCCATACCTCATCCACTGCTGCCTGCTGGGTTCTTGCCTTTCTAAGGACGTCTTGGACAAAAATTCTGACTCATTGCACCACCTCCTTGGTTCAGTGGAAGGTACAATCTATGTCTTAGGAATTGTCTATGGAGCATGACAGGCTTATACAGAGTTGGAAGAAATGCTGCCTCTAATGGTAGACTGATGCTCATGTGTCCTTAGAGGTAGCGTTTCTTTCAGCCCTGTTTCATAGTCCATGACTTCCCACCACAAACATACATCATCCTGTGTTTACAAGGCAGCAGCTCCCAGGGCTTCAAAGCCCATTGACTTCTTGGTTTTGTTTCATCACCTGCTTTGTAGTTCTGAAGCTTTCCAGGGACTAAAGTCAGTTGTTCACACCAAGGACCACCTTGTTTTCAATTTTCTGTTGCAGGAATTGTCAGTGTGGAAGAACCTGTGCTTCACTGGTGCTGTTGTGCAGTTTAGCAGGGGTTTGTAGCGAGGAGCCTGCTGCAAGCCGGAGCAACTGGCCCACAGCAGGATGTGGCAAAGGAACATCCCAAGACACTGTGGAACAATAATTTCTATGGCCTTTTTTCTCCTTTAGCTGATTTGTTCTAGAAATTCCATCCATTCCAAAGGAAAAAAAAATAGACAAAACCAATTCCTTTGAAGCTAACCAGTGGTATTCTAGTTTTAACAGAAAATAAGTGCTTGGTGGACTGTTGACAGCAAATAATTTATTCATTGAATTTAGCTCTTTTATGTTTCCCTGTTGCCAGTAAACATATGATGACAATAATATCCAGAAATGTATGTCACTCATATGCAAATCAGTAAAAGGGTATTTTATGTGGATAAACAACAACTCAGAGATTGATCTGACAGTGAACTGTATAGTGCAGGACTGTTTGCATGTTTAATATTCTCAATTGTTGTGATTTTTACTAGAGACAGAAGTACCTTGCATTCTTTTCATGAAGGGATCAGTGTTAGTTTTAGGAGCAGGGCTTGATGCAGATAGACGTCACTGGAGAATTGAACTTACTTGCCAGAAAGATATGCTGAAATACCAGCAATTGCTAAATTAACATGCATATGCCAAGATTGCTTTTTGAAAGAAGTCTAAAATAATGTACCTCATTTAAGTTTTAAGTTATTTTTAAAGTATGACATGCTTAGCTTCTCTCCACACGACTACAGCACCTGTTATAAATGTAAAGTTTAACACTGCTGTTAATAATGAGAGAAGTGTGTCATTACTGGTGTTATGGTTGATGGGACTGTTATCACTGAGATTTTTAAGAACTGGCTAGATAAAAACCTGTGAGGCGTGATTTAGGTGTGGATGATCTCGCCTTAGCACAGAGGAACGGACTCGGGAGGTCTCTGTTTTCCAGGAGTCTTCTGCAGAGAGGAGATTTGTATACAGCAGGTCAAATAACGGAAAGCCTGGATGGGATGGTCCAAGCAATCCATGTTGAAATTATTAGTATTAAAATCAGCCTGGACGGTCGAGTTGGGCTTAGGATCTGCAGGGTGACTGCAGGCTGCATTCAGCCAGAACAAAAGCTGGGCTGTGCTCCAATAAATTGTCTTATTCTCAGGTCCTTTGTAAAGCTTTTGATGAACTTTTCATCCCTTTGTTAAAAAAAAAATCAACTTGGTCGATGAAACAGAATGATTTTTGAAGGCAAGATTATTATCAAATAAATGACTACTGCCGTTTTGACAGTATACTTCTCATATGCTGTTATGTACGTTTAATACTGATCTATCATGTTATGAAATATGCATACCACACTAAAGATGTTGACTGAAATTTCTCAAAAGAACAATTTTCTATAGAGTACTTAAAAAATGCAGTCTGAAATAATTTTGCTGCTCCTGGATTGGAAGAAGGGACAGACTTTTTATTTCATAGAAGATTAATGTGTAGTCAGAAGGAAGAGAGTGCTTATATTTGGATCATTCTTCACAAGCAAAAGCCTGACTTTGTTTCACAGTGATTGCCTTTATTTGATGAATAGTTCCTAGTTGAAATGGAATACGTAAATATTTAGGGACATAACTCAGTCGTGGTAATGACTTGTAGACAGTGATATATCAATGCCATTGTGGAAATTTGTATCCAGCGTCATGAACAAAAGCTAAACCGTGTAACATGAGAGGGTATTTCTGTATAAGAATTCCGGGGAGCAAAAGTTTGCATATGTGTATGATGGAGATCAGCACAAATTTCCAAAAAGTGAGGTATTATGAAATAATGTTCTACAAATATGTGTACTCATTCTATCCAGACCTGCCCTGGGGCTGCTCTAAGTATGGCTGCGAGAGGACAGAATAGGGATGTCTTTAATATATAACGAGTATCAGATTGGCAAGGAACTGCCCCAGGGAGAGATGGTAATAGGTATCAGCTTAGTGGGAAAAGAGTCCCTTGAGCATCTGATGCTGAGCTGACCTGGGCTGGCTTTGTGCAGGTGAAGAAAAACTACGGGCAAAAATGAGCACAGAGGTGGCCTTGGGTATCCACCAAAGAATGGGGTGGCTTGTCAAGCTGGGGAGGTGGGAAGGGGCTTGTGATCCTTTGTGGAGGATGCGATGTTGTGGGGCTGGTGACGAGACTGCTGCAGTAATTGTCCACTGGAAACAACATGAAGAAGTCACTTTCAGCTGAGGTTGGTTGAAAGCTGCTGTTGTGCTGTCAGTGTGAAAAAGCTAGGGTTGGCTCAGCAAAAAAAAAATCTTTCCATTAGGGATAGAAATTGGAGATATTGTAGGTCCTTGTGAAACCTGCATACAAATTTAATCACTCATGCATAAGAAATTCAGAGATGAGTGGCAAAGAGTGTTTAAAACTCTAATTTCAGTTCCCTGATTTATGGATATTCTGTGAATTGGCTGCATGGTGACCCTGCATTCTCACATTTCTTAGCGTCTGGTGCTTGATTTTGTAAATGTCAGAACATTTTTAGCACAGGTTTTGTTTATTTGTTTATGTTTTGGGTGGAAATGTATGCAATGTCTTTAAATGCATGTTACCATCTGGAAGCAGGAATGAGAGCCAGGAAACCACAGCCAGCTCTCTTAAAAACTCCAGCCAGGGCTTTTCAAATCACATCAAGTCTTACTGATTTATAGGATACACAATTATTGAATATTGTGAAGCACGTGGAGTCCGAGGAATGATCAACTTCAGATGAAATTTTGTAAGTTCTCCAGGGATACTGAAATTAAAGTGGCCCCTCTACCCTGCTCAGCAAACTGCATGCACTGGGTTCAGACAAGTGTTACTGACTGAGTGTGACCTCCAGAGATTACTGGTTGTGCCTGGGATGTACTTTCACATTTCCAAGAGCCACTGAGGGCTCTTTTTCTTGTCAACAAACCTTCTATCTCCACTTCTCAATGAAAATTAACAGGGAACCCTACTGATACATACACCTTCCTGAAGAAAGCAGTTTTTTTTTCTCTTTTTGTTCTGCGAATGCTATTGTCAGAGTATATGAAGTGCCTTAAAAAAAATCACAACTATTTCATTAAATAAAATAGCTAAAAGACAATAGGAAGAAAGCAGTACTTATTTCAGCTTATCTCAAAACTATGTCTGCATTGTTTGCTGGAAATTGTATACACTGTGTGGAAAATCCAATAGCCAAAGAAAATGTAGAGAATGTATCTTACAGTAGTGCACTGCTAGAATAACACTGCTTGAAATGGGTCACTGTGATGGCTTCTGACTTACCAGAGCTCAAGCAGTTTAGATGGAAGACTAGATCTCTTCAGGTTCACAGGTCTATCTTTATGTGAAGCAAAGGAATATATCTTTCTTTTTATATAAAACCAATGCTTAGCTTCGGCAGGTTGCTAATTTATTCGTGTGTTGATGTGTTGTGTTGCCTTTCCTCTCCAGTGGAAGCATCGTGTGCTTACCTTCCAAATATGACCACATGCTGTAGGAAACTGTGTAGGATATGTGTATACAGGAATTTCTGGGCTTTTTCTTCACATACCTTTTTTTTTTCTTCTCCTCCGAAGGGAATGAGCAGCTTAGAGTTCAAATAGCTGATTTAATTTGCTCTCTGGCTATACTGTTTGCACAAACCTTCCTTTCTTTTTTTCCCTCCTTCTGATAACCTTAATAAGAAATCCCTGCATGAGCATAGGGAACTGTGACAAAGCTGCTCCAAATAAAAATTAATTAAAACCCCAGCTAAAAATGTCAGACTAATGTTTATTTATTGGAAACTTGCTCCCTGTAAAGGCGCAAAATGATGGTCAGCCAGAGAAAGCGCATCATGGGGATGGGGACTGGGATGGGAGATCCAGCACAGCACCAGGCAGCCCAGCTCTCAGCCCCAGGTGGCAGAAACTGGAATAGATGAGGATACTTGTGAAAAGTGCCCAGCTATACATAGATCAGAATACATTTCTTTCCCTTTTCTCCCCTTTTTCTCACATGATAGGGAAAGTGCATCTGGCCCAACACAATAGCTCAGGCACCAAACAGCCTCCCTGCACTTCTGACCTATAGCTACAACCAGTCCAGATTAATACAATGAGATGTATCTTGCTGGAAATTGATCTTACCCAATAATTCACCATCCTTTTCTTTCCTGTCAAATGGCAGCCTCTGCTTTCCTCCAGGATTCATGAAAAATCCTGTGCAGCAGCATAACCTGAGTTGTACCATGTATGAACGTGAACGTAAACAGTTGTGCTAGAGACGGGGGGGTGAAGTCACAGCACTCCTACTGTGGCTGGAGTCCCACAGCTCAGGGTTTACAGGCAGATAATTCTTGGCCAACTATAAAATCAAATATAAAGCTCTGAATTTTCAACATCTGCAGCTCAGTGAAGCCTGACAGCATTTTAATGCAAGTTTACCAATATTAATACATATAATTTTTATCAATCATATTTATATTACCATAGTAATCGAGTGTATAAAAATCTTCAATGTGGCAATCCTTATACCACCTCCAAAACATAAGAGGGTAATTTATTTCTGATATAAAGATGGACAGTCAAAGCCAAAGAGTGGCTTGTCCTAGGTGACAGAGGATGCCGCCTGTGTGGTCTTTCACAGCCTTCGAAGAGCAAACTTGCTGAGCCATCTGAATGCAAGGCAGCTCAGATTAGAAATGCTGTAGCTATCTGGGAGGATTTAGCCTCCCAACAAGAGGGGACCTCTCCAGCACAGCACCAAACTGATCTCTTCAGCTGAATTAGAGAGTGAACTGTGTTTGCGTGCAGGAGTGCTCTGTTGCAGTGGGTAAACTTCCCTGTGCTCAGACTCTGAAGATCTGTGTAATCCCAGGCTCCTCCAGACCCCAGTTGTGGAAGCAGCTTAAATCATATGCCGTAGTTGTGATTGCATCTTCATAACCCACTGGCTGTGTCTCTGGTGGTCTAAAATGTAGGTAGTGCAGAGCTGGGACAGTCTCATCATGTGCACTGCAAACACAAGGGATCCCGATCTCACCAGCAGACTCTCAGAGATTCTGTGTGCTGATGCTGGACCTCTTGGCACAAAATACATCTCGGGGGGGGGAGGTAGGGGGGGGAAGAATCTACATTTTGCAGATTTTTATTTTTTTAAGGAGTAAGGGACACGACTCCTGCTGGGCAAAGAAAGGCATTGTTTTCTAGACAAATTCCATTTTTATTTCAAAGGAGATGGAGGCTTAACGATCAATGCTATAGCAAGGCCTTAGGAAGGAAAGGAAGAACAATGGAAGATGAAGAGAAAAGTGGGGAGGACAAAACAAAATGAAGCAAACTAGTGTCATAGAAATCATAGAACCAGAGAATCATAAAATAGTTTGAGTTGGAAGGGACCTTTAAAGGTCATATAGTCCAACTGCCCTGCAAGGACCAGGGACATCTCCAACCAGATCAAGTTCCTCAGAACCCCATCCAACCTGGCCTTGAATGTTTCCAGGGATGGGGCATCCACCACCTCTCTGGACAACCTATTCCAGTGTTACACCACCCTCATTGTAAAAATTTATTTTCCTTATATCCAGTCTGAATCTACCTCCCTTTATTTTAAAATCATTACCCCTCATCCTATCACAGCAGGCCCTGTATTTAAGTATAAGCTCCAAGATGCTACCAAGAGATGAAACGCAGCAAATCACCGCACAGAAGAACTCTACCAAATGAAACGATACAGCACAGCAGTTAAAAGCAGACACATGGGGTGAGTGCTGAGCAGAAATGTAAGAGGTTTTCCTCCATGTTTGCTGCCCAAGATGGAGATTATTGCTGCATGTAACCATATGTGGGGAACCACGAAACAAGGGCCATGTCTTCTCTGGAGGTAACTCAAGACCACAAGGGACACAAAGTGGAGTAATTTTTAAAACTGTCTTTCTCATTCAGCAGTCATCTCAGTCAAAGGGACACTTTCCTCTAGGACGAAGAACAGACCTTCAGTTCGTTGTCCAAGGGAGTGCAAAGAGCCCAGTAGGGAGTTAACATCACTGTCCCTTGCTTTGGGAGCAGTCTGGTCTGGTAGAAATTACAGTCCCACCCATCAGCACTAAGACTGTTCTGTGTCAAAAACCTCCATGCCCATGCACAGGAAGGTCCAATATAAATATTCTACATGGTTGTTCCCCTGCTTTTACTGTTTGTCCTCCTAAATATAGGGGGGGGGGTTTTGTGAGGTTATATTGCTACCACAGTTGACGGTGAGATTTCAACACATGCAAATGCTGCAGCTAGTGCTAATTTAGGAGGTGACGGTACTGACAGCTGTGCAACTACAGCAGCATGGCTGTCAGCACGGGCTCTTCTAAATTTGATGTAGGAGGTCATTTCGAAGAAGCCTGTGATGTTCAGGTTTCCTTTCACTTGGCATCTGTCAACCCTTGGTATAGCTAGAGATGTTACACACTCTTGGCTGTATGTTTCCCTTTGCTGCTTCACATTTTCAGTCCTACACCAACCAGCCATTGTCTGGTGGGTCTCAGCCCAGAAGTAATCTGAGTACCAGAAGCAGAGACATGAGGTGTGCAGGGAAGGGAGGATGAAGACTGGTACTGGAAAGAGTCTGAAATTTTCGGCTGTAGGATAATCCCAGGTCTTGAAGATTCCTTATTCCCCAGAATGATAACTTCTGTATAAAGATGTACTTGCATTGGTGGTTTTTTTTCTACAAATTTTATGAAATTGAATTACATTCCATTTGCTCTAATCACTTATATTGTGAAAACAACAGTTGTGTCTAACCTATTAAGACAAGGTGCTTAATATGACCTTCTTTACCGAGCAGGGAGGTTTTTTTTTTTTCCTTTGCTGCAGGGAGCTGACCATATTTCTGATGGATTTAAACTGGCAGGTGTGTGTTTTGGTTGTTCAATTCGCACTCTGGTATTTATAGTTTCTGTTAGACTAATGATGAATCTTTGAAGCAGCCCATCTGTTAAGCTGCACAGCCACAACTTTGAAGACTTTAATTTCTCTTGAATTGCAGTATTCTCAGCTGCACAATGAAAGACATCTTTTGATCAGTCTGCAGCATTATAACTTCTCTGCTAGGCTTATTGTACTTACAAATATTCTGATTTGTATGCTCGTGGTGCTTACGATCTGCATTACAGAGTAACCAGTGTGAAAGCATCACAGATTCACATGAGGCCAGCCCAGTTAAGAACAGGTGAAAGAGGACGGGTGAAATTCCCTTCTGATGGCTACACTGTTCTTGCCTCAGCCAGGTGACAAGAGCAGTACTTGATAAATTTTCACTAAGATTGAGAAAAATGTGACATGAAAATGTTTCATGAGGACATGAAAACGTGTCAAAGACAACAAAGTGACAGAATGGCTGAGGCTGGAAGGGTGAGGATGCAATGCTGGCTGATGGTCGACTTGATGCCCACCAGCCCCTCCACAGGTTGTTTTCTGCAGAGCTGCTTTCCCGCTGGCCGGCCTCCAGCCTCTACTGGTGTATGGACTTATTTCTCTGAGGTAGAGGATTTTATATTTCTCATAATTAAATTTAATGAGATTCCTGTTGGCTCATTTTTCCGACCCATTGAGGTCCCTTTGAATGGTAGCACAAACCAAATCTCCTGGACCCATCTTCCCTCCAGGACCATACGTGGCCCTCTTCCAAGCAGGTTCCTGAAAAGTCCAAAATGAGGGCCAGCTGCTACCCTTCCTTTTAGATGTACAAATTCTGTGCCATATAAAAGGTTTAGATTCAACTCTAGTTAGAAGTCCCCAAAATGCTAAATGGCAACTCCAAGGAATATAAATCACAAGCTCTCTTGGCAGAGGGCTCAAGAAGGGAATTTTCTTGCTGTTGTCGTTGGATCTACTTCTAAAATCCTGACCCTTGTTTTACTTTCTTTATTCAGGCACTTGCCAAACAATTCAACTTCTGAAGAACTTCTGACTCATGGGGCGAAGGCTGACATTGGGCCAGGGTAAGAAACTGGGAAAGTCTTACGTGGGAGTCTGTGGGTTGCTTCCTTTCCTGAGGGAAAATTCGGGTTACTCGCATTGTGTCGTATAAGCAGAATCATAAAAGAGGAAAATGGGCTTCGTTAAAATGGACGTTGCTTTGACTAGGCAGAGGTAGGTCGCAGGAAAAAATGAAACTGAACACTTTGAATAAGTCCATACATTTCCAAATGACATTTGCTTTATATTTCTCTAAAGTAGATTAAAAGAAGAATAAGCCCCAAGTAAGTGAGATAAAAACATTTTGTTTTAGTCTCCATTAGATGTTTTAGTTGACCGACAAATAATTTATAGTTGTTTTACTGTAAAAAGATTCTCATATTTTAACTTTTTTTTTTGTTTACTTAGTGATCCAAAAAATCAATTGTTTCTAAATTTCCATTTTTCTTTGAAAACTAGGGATGGCTGAAAAAGGGAATCAGATATTTATGAAAATATGAGAGTGATTTTATTTTTTACTTGAAGGTATTAAAAAGCTCATGTGCTACAGATCTAATTCACTTTAGGAGGGTTGTACAGAGGTGCAAGACTTGGAAAGACAAAAGATAATAGAGGTTTTCACAGATTAAAAAAAAAGCCATGGTTGTAGTACAAATGGTGTGGACATGCGAGATGTGTGTTAGCTGTCGAATGTGATCGGTTTGCTAAAGAAAACTGGCAAGTGAAGCGTAAGAGCTACAGCATCAGAGCTGGAAAAGAGATTGCTTCTCTGCTGTGCACCTTGCTGACACAGTAATGCTCTCTTTCACTTCAGACCACTTATTGCATCGTACAGTTTAATTTTTACTGAATATTCTTTTGCTTCCTTTGGGAAACTGACAGACTGACTAATTCCCATGTTCCCGTGGCTTTTTTCTTAAAAGTCCTCTCTGTGTTTCCTTTCTTCTGTTACTTATCATTGTATCATCAATGATTCATCTCCTTCGTTTAAGTAGTGCAAGTCTGCCCAGCTAAATTTGCAGAGCCATTTATTTAGGGAGTTCTGCTTTATCAAACGGCGTTAAGCATTGTTCGTCAGGAGATCCTTTTCAATGGCGTGAATTAGAGAAATCCCTCAAACCTCTCAGATTTAACCTCTACCAAGTTAAATTCTAACCTTTTTCTTTCTTAATATTTTGAAACTCCTTTTCAAATAGCTCATTTGAAAAATAATTCAAAACATAGGATTTCTCTATATGCATATGAAAGGTATAATCTGTCAAGACAGTACTCACATGAAAAGTTACACAGTCATTTTTCCTATAATTTTATTTCATCTAAGAGTTTATCCAAGATACTCCAGAAACACAAAGTAACTTTGCATATCTTTTGCTGTACTTTTTATTTCTTCTGAGCACTTTCCAAATGATCTTTCTACAAGTCTTTCCCCATTAATCGTGTTATCCAACAAAGGTGTGTTCTGTAATTTTTAACTCTATGCCAATGCATGTATTTTATCTTTCTAACCTTTTTTAAACACTGCCATTTCTCTCCCTTATGTTTTGAATCACCTTTTAACACACAAACTGACTTGCACAGACATTTGGAAGCAGGCATACTGCAGAAAACCTACCTGTCCATCACCTTTTCTTATTGCTGGCAGTAAAAACCTTACTGTTATGTTATGTCCTTTCCTTATTTTCAATCTTTTCTGTTGCAGTCATTTTCCCTTATCTATGAAGTGTTTTTAATTTGGCTTATCTATTATTAACTTTTGTTACCTGTTGTATTCTATATCCTGGTGGGAAGGTGGGGAATAGATCCTGAGATAGACGAGTTCAAATTCTAGTTAAAGAAAACTTCATGCCTCACTTAACCCACAGGGCCTTAGTTCCCAGGCTGAAAAATGAAGGCTTTGAGAGTCTTAGTATTTCACATTGCACGGGACTTGGCCCTGGGGTAACAGGTAACTTTATGAAGAGCGATGGAAAGCACAGGGCTCTCTGAGAACTGTCCACAACAGTAATGGACATTGGAGTAAATGGGCTCTAGGAGATCAAGATCCAAACCCTGCAGGAAAGGGAGAGATCAGTATGGGGGGTGTATAGAATCTGCAGTCTCTGGTCTGGAGAAATCCAGCAAGGTAATCAAGGAGTCTTTGTCCTGTTATTTATTGCTCTTGAGCTAAGTCTCAGAGATGCAATGGTTCTTCTAGAAATATTTTTAGTATTTTTAGGATAGATTTACCTGGTTCCATTACTCAGTTTTGACAACAACAAAAGAAGAAAATTATAAATCCTTTGTGGAGAACAAGCTGCCTCTAAGTGCCACATTATAAATCCAGTGACATGCTTTAGCAGATCTTCTGCTCACGTCTCATCTTAAAGGGAGGTACCTGAAGACCAACCCTATAGCTTCTCAGGATCATGGAAAATACAAGATAAAAATAGACAAGGTCACCTTCAGAGAGGGTCTGCTTCTCTGGTCTACTTTTAGTCATAGTTCTCACTGTGAGGGAATTGCATTCTTTGTGACCTGGACTGCCATCAGCACTATATAACGTATATATACCCAGGCTCTGATCCAGAGAGCAAGAGAGGACTGCACTTGCCCATTGGTATGGGTTATCGCCTCATGAGATGATAGACCAACTTGGATCTCTGGTCTAAATTTTCACAGGTGTTTATGAGAACAGCTACATCCAAGCTCCAAATTGACTACACAGAGTTCTTATAAAATGTGGCAGATGCAAAAATTGTGCTCTTTGCCATCGCCTCTCTGCTACCATCTTCTATGGTTTTCTTTTGGAGGGGTGTTCTTCTATGGATATTGAATATTTTTATATGTATAAGGTTGCTATCAGCTATTTAACCTTTTTTTTTTTTCTCAAAAAAAAATAGCATCTTAGAAGGTCCTTATGATTTAATGACATCTTTAAGAAGGCAGCTTTCAAAACTCTGCGGCATTCTGAAACTAACCTGCTAATGTTATAATGTTTATAACTGATACAGCTTCAACAGTGTCTTTGGTAATATACAGGGAGGAAAAAACAAGTGGCTTATGTACCTTAAAAGTTTATAATTGGATGTCCAGCCAGACACTGAGTACATCTATGGACTATTAAAAAACAAAACAAATCAAAACAAAGAGAAACAGCCAGGTCTCTGGCTGGCAAAACCATGAATTACAACCTTTCCCTGAGAACCTGACTCATTTTTACCCTCAGTCGATGTCAAGGAGTGAAGCTGATACCAAAGCAAAAAGAACTTTCTGGCTTGAAAACTTTTCTTTCTAATTGGCTGAATTTTTCATCCTATCGGGCAAATTTTTTTTTTGTAAAATATTAGTTCACATTTCAGCAAATATGAAGCTCATTAAAACTCCACTGGCTTCAGCAGGAAAAAGCAATGCTCAAATTGAGAGTGATGAAAGATGGAAACTAGGCAACCTCTATGAAATTGTAATTTGGAAAGTGGGTGATCTTGGGTAATGCGCTCTGCTTTATTTCTCTTGTATACATTTAATCAATAAGGTGAAATAATTAGTTGTGAAATTTTTTTTATCGCGTTGCTTTAATTCTCTTTTAGTTACATTTTAGGAATCATTCTTTCAAGAATGTTTCCCCCTCCTTTATAAAATTTGTTTTAAACCTTAAATTGCGCTAGGGCATACCTGTTTGCCGTCTGTAACTTAATGTAACTGCCTGGTGAAAAACAGCTGTAATATGGACGTTTGCTAACACACCAAATTGCTATGTTCAGAAGGGTTGGTTGAAAGCCTTAAATTAACATAACAACATACAGATGGCCTTCAATAAAGAGCAATAAAAGGGTTTGTGGTTCAAAAGTAATTTATGTCTGAAACTGTTGTCCTTGGCAACACACCTACATGCTTTGTTGGGGGAATGTGTTACTGTTCCGTCTGCCGGAAGGGTAAAAAAGAATATTTAATGAAAATAAAAGGCAAAATATATTATTATAAAGAGGAGAGGAAAGAATCTGGATTAACATAGTATTTCACTGTTTTTGTTAATCCCAGTCAAGAGTTGTCATAGAAGCATCTGCTATGTTTTACCTCTGTATGGGAGATATTCTCTCTTGAGAGGATAGGATAAAAAAATTGGGTCTTTAAATAACATCCTTGTGGGAACCTGTCTTGTGGTGTTTCTCGAGATCCCTTTTATCTTTTAAGATGGAAATTCAGAGCCACTTTTTCCAGTTTATAGATGAATAGCTGATAATTATGCTTTAAAAACCACAGGATGACATTGAAAGTTATATGAAAATTCATGAAAGAAAAAAAAATAAAATCATGAGCACAATGGTGGCTAGAAAAGGTTATTACTGGAGCTGTTTGATAAGAATAAGTACATTACATTCTTTTTTTTTTTTTTCCTGGAAATGCCACTGTGTCTAGGCTTGCACATACATAAATATTTACCCTGTACTCCTGATAGCTGCACAAGAACTTTATCTTGAAGTTTGACCCCATCACCTGCACTGTGCCCACCAACTACAGCTACTTCTAGTATTTTAAAACTCCTCCAAAACTTTCCAGCAGCCCCAAACCAGAAACATAAATAGAAATCTTTTTTGTATTCTCTTTTTTTTTATTTTTTCTTCCCAGAGCCTTCCCCACCAGACTACTTGTTCTCTCTCCTTCCATCTGAGCAATTTCAGAGGTTTAAGGCTCACATTTCTGACTGGCTTTGCACAAATATTGTTTTTCTGGGCATGCAACATGCAGTGGATACATGAATCCTATGACCCAGGCCATTCCTTAAGGATCTCTGGACACACACTATCCTGCGGCAGCGGAGGAACTTCTCCTGTTGGACCGCCAGCTGCTTGGGAGGCCAAGGGAGTTTTTCTTTTTATTCTGACTAGACAAAGCTTGGGAGTAGAGAGGAAGATCTACATGGGAAACACAGAGGTTTGCTGCTTCATAGAGAGCACTTCTAGAACCACCAAAAATAAAGTTCAACAGCTAGGGAGTAACAGGAGAAATACTTGTTTATAATGAGGAAGGCATCATGGATTCCCATAATTTTTAAAAGAAACAATTTTTCTTCTGGGTCTGTACAATTCTTATAAGGACACCCTAAGTAAGATACATGGATTAAAATGCTTCTGAAGTTGATTTTTTTTTTTGGACTCAAATTGCAACAGAACCAGGAAAAGGGAATCTGATTGCCCACTCCATTCCCACAGCCATACCACAGAATCTCTGTCAGGTATTTGCGTGTATATTGTGCTACAGATACATATTTCCAACATATCAGGCACTATACCGCACCAATTCTGCCCTAAAATAAGTTTGAATCTTGTTCCTTTTTCATCGACCAGACCAGACTGTCCATGCTTTAGCACTTAGGAAATTTAATCTTATTTCCAGCCTAAATGAGTTCAAAATCTATCTATCTGTTTATTCCTCTACCAGTATTATCTTTTAACAGAAACATCTCTTCTCCTCCTGCATTTATAGAGGATTATCACATCTGCTTTTCAGCTTTTACATTTTGAGAATGAATAAACCCATCTCTGCTGGTCTCCTTTCATGTGACCAACTCTCTTTACCCCCAACATTTCTAGTGTCCTGTTCGCACCCTAGTCCAAGTTAACAGAGCCACATTTGTAAATACCATGTTGAATGGCAATTGTAGATTATTTTTCTTCTGAAAGTAGCACATTAGACAATGTAGCATTCTTCAAAATTTATGTAAGTAGGCAAATATGCCTAAAATATTTTTTTTTAAAATGCTTATTTTGATAGAAAGCTTAAAAGTCTCCTCCTCTGCCTCCTCAAATTCTGAAATTAGTATTTGCAATGAAAGGAAAAATATTTCAAAACTTGTTGGAAAATGCTTAACTACCAAACAAATCAAACATAGAGAGACACCTTTAATCTGTACTGGAAATTTTAGAGGAATTGCAGATCAGCAAAGTTTGGAAACCACTCTAATAAAGGACAGGTTTTGGGAAATTCATACCTTGCTTTTGGTTTGAGTGATTTCACAGCTTAATTAAGAAATTTAAAAAGGAAATATTGTAGAATCCACTTCTAATCAACCAATCAATCAATAAAATAATCAACATTCTGATATCTTAGAAAATGGTCATCAGCAAACAAGTGCTGAAAATTTAGAAAGGGACAATTAGCAATTAAGGATTAAGTAAATATAAAATCCAAACCACACTGTTAACATTTGCTAATCAGACGAAAATGAATGGATCTAAATTTTATTCAAAACTTTAAAATATATTTTAGAAATCTATGCAGCTTTCCACTTAAAATAAATTTTCACTGAAAAGTAAAATTAAAACAAAAATACAGAAGATTTAAGTCTCCATGTTTCATTTTACATTTTGTTTTTCCCTATCCCCTCTCTCATTAACCTTTTAAGTTTCCCTACTGCAATGAAGATAGTTGAAAGAGAAACAGAAGAGTGGAAAGTAAAACCTTTCCTCCCTGCAACCTCCAAATTTAAGACTGAAAGTTTATTGATGAAAACTACAAAAAATATTTTTTAAATTAATTCACTAGCTTAATTTAAACACATGACTTTTCTAAAGTTTTGTTAGTTTAAGCAGCTATAGTGAGAAGTTGTACTCAATTTAGTTAATTTTTATTTTCTTCATGTTTGAGCAACACTGGGATCCATTTCACAGTTTAACTTCACAAGTCACATAATAATGACCATTTAATCTAATTTTAGCTTTTAAAAATTATTATTTAGTTTTAATTAAAACTTCCTGAAGCTCAGTCAGTCCCTTGCTCATGGAAGTCAAGTTAGTATGAAATTGTGCTGTCTTCTGGAAATTCAAGGAAAAACAGTTTTATCAAACAGACATTTTAACCAAAAGAAAGTAGCAGTGAAGGACTTGAAGAAGTCCTTCTTGTTCCTCTAAACAGTATTCCTATGGGAGAGTTGTCCCTGGGAAAAGATTCCAAAAAATGCCCGATCATATTTCTTCCAGATGTGGCATTAAATAAAAATGCAGAGAAATAGGGGAGACAGTCCAGCCTGGACTGGCTGCATCACTGTGAGCGCAGGGTGCAAGGCCAAGGGGTTAACATGTAGGAAGAGAGCCTTGATACCTTTGGACAGAAGTGGGTGTCTCTGTAGTCCTGGGATGAGCAAACAATTTCCTTACACAGTGGGAGCAATTCAGAGCACTTTCAGTTAGGGTCCTTGGGGAAAAGATACTCAGGCTTTCCAGTAGCTACAACAGGAGCCTGAGTAGCCTTTTCAGGCAGAGATTAGTCTCTGAGAGCATTTTCAGTGACCCTCAAGTCTGTCCTTTGGAGACAAAGTCACGCTGGGAGGTTTACTGAGCACCAAGGTTGGGGAGGACAAGTGTGAGAGTGTCTGGGGGAGCTGGGAGTAGGATGGTTTCTCCCAGAAGTGGTCTCTCAACCAGCCTTGGGCACGACAGCACCCTCCCCTCTCTCTCCTTGGAGAAAGACTGAAGCTGTCTGTGCTTTAAGCCTGGATGACTGAAATAAAAGTATTCATTGAAAACTCTCTTTTGCTGTATTTTTTACCATTGCTGCTTTATCTGTATTGCACCCCTAGCATATACTCATTATTTGCGTGAGGAGGGAGACTGTTTTTGACCTCAGTCTCTCCCAGTTCACATACCCTTAACAGCTGACAATGCTGCAATAATGTCTGTAACTCTCTTCCATGGTTTGTTTTAACAGCTTCGGCATTCTTCACTTACGCTGTGCCAATCTCCTTCTCCTTCCCTTCATCTTGAACATTTCCCCTGAGAATTCCTGCTTATAACTCCAGGTATAATCTGCGTCATCCGTTACAGCAGAAATCCTTACCACTGTATGATTTGCCAGTGGTAGCTGTAGCAGTACATTTCCAGAAAACAGAATAATTACAGAGCATCATTTTGGTGGTTAGGCATTTTAGAGTTTCAACTCTAAATAAAACTCCAGCTATTTGAAGACTCTTTATTTCCTGAGCCTTAGCTGGAATCTTCCTAATGCTTTACCCCTCAAAACCTCCTGGGTCTGTGAGCTCCTTCAAGACAACTGGAAGTAGCCTTGATTATTTTGTCCACAGAAAACTATTTTGTAGGAGGAATGTGTTGATTCAAGTGGTAGTAAGGCTCCCTGTGAAGATTCCCTTTTCCTCTGCTTAGAATGATGGTAGTATTTTTTAACATTATATAAATAATGACATTCAGTATAGCTTTATTTCAAGAATGTGATTGTTTTCTCTCTATTACATTTTTAAATTATTTTAATTTCGTTGAGATTTTTTTTCTAGGTTGCCATGTTAGAAAAAGTCACCTGTTGTGCTAGCAAATGAAGACTATCAATAAGCAAAGAGATCTTTGAAGTACTGTGACATCAATCAGTGGGAGGTACAAAATGTCAAAAGCTGTCAAAAGCTTTCAAAAGCTTAAAAGCTATTGAAATTTATAAATCAAACACCACACCCAACCTACCTACCAAGAGCCTGCAACACCTAGAAGCTAAGAGGCATTGCCACCATCCTTGGGATGGTGACAAGCTGGCACAAACTGACTGAATCCTTGTTTGGATCCAGGGTCAGGTCTAACTACTTGGAAATGAGCTGTTTGCATGTAATTCAACACTTTATTGGACCGAAAGAAAGCTGCCTGCTTAAGATCACTGAAATCCTCATTAGAAGAAAGTTTTAGTGTAAGAGCATCTTTTTAGGGCTTTTGAAGCCTTAAAACTTTCCCTCTGTTGGAGCGAGTTCCCTGTCCTGACCTGCTTCCTTTTTAAGAGCAAGCAAATTTGTTTGTAGCTGTAAAGCAACACAGCTACTGACCATTAATGAAAAACATATGCTCTCTGTAGCAAATGAGTCTCTATTATTTACCTGAAGTGGTTTTGGTAGAGATGGCTAATGATTTTTCGTTTAGAAGTCAAGCCTCAACATGATGCACTTTCAGAACATCTTAAATGCTCTTATGGTGGTAGTTTCTGCTCATAGCTTCCAAATGCAAAGACATGCATGTGTATATAAGCATGAACTGTATCAGTTTCAGTTTAAGTAACATGCTTAGCGAATGTCACTCATATATTTTTATTACTTCTAGCTATTACACTTCAGCTGATATTAGAAATGCACTGATGTAAAATCTCCCCCTACTATTTCCTCCAAATCATAGGATTCTTTTAATTACCTGCATAAATGCATTTATTAGCACTGTTAACCTTTGAATAAAACACCCATTACTGCCATCAGTCACTTAATCGGGCTTTCCTAACCCGCTTAAGCTCATTACCTGTTCCTCCATCTTTCATATCGGCCTCCTTCTGTGGTGGAGAACTGAAAATGCAGCACTTCACCCGGGGCTCCGCCATCAGAGGTTGCCTGGGCAACCAAGATACAGGAATTGGATGTGTGGATTGTGGCAGGAGGAAAATAAAAACTCTAACAGAAAAAAAAAAAATCCAAAATACTCTTTATAAATACTTTGCCAGTTGTAAAACTGTTCATAAGTATTCCAGGGTAGCTCTGTACCAGTGTCCGAGGAGTGAGTCTCATCTACCTTGCAGTGAGGCTACAAGAGCTCAGGCAACAGTTTAGCAAAGGGAAGGTTAATATGATGACAGCCTAAAATTATCCAGAGAGAAAAAAGGATTTCTGATACAATAAGGCTTTCTATTTTAGAACAAAAATGTATAACAGTATCTGACAGCCAGATCTAGCTGAAGATAAATACATTCAGACTAGAAATAATGTATGCATTTTTAATCAGGAGAGCAGTTAAGCTTTGAAGAAACTCACCTAAGGATTTGTCTCTCCCTGTAACTTAATAACTGTCTCTTTTTAAAAGCTACTCTGCAGCTTCTAGATAAAATGTGGATTTCACAAAGGTGTCACTCAGGGTAAGTCATCAGGCTGCTGCATTCTGCAGTTCAAATAGTTCCTAACGGATTAAAGTCTACAGAGAGAAAACAGAGCAAAAGAAATAGTCATTAAAAAAGGTATAACTTTTTCCTTACGATGAGTAAATGCTAACATGTTGGATCAGACCAGTACTCCAGCTAGTCTGCTGGTTTTCATTTGACTACATCCTGACTGAGGTTTTTCAGGGAACGATTTTTTTTGCAGTAGCCAGTTCTGCAATTTCTTGTCTCCAGAGTCTGTTTTTTTTCAGTTCCGACGGGTGAAAGGGTGGCCCTGGCTGTGAATATGGTTTACTATTTGCAATCTTTTCCATAGCTCCGTATTTGTTTCCCTGGCAAATGCGTTTTTGCCCCATGTTAAGCATTTTTGTCATCCCTATTTTTTGATCCTTAGAGATGAACTGTTGTTTTATACATGGCTTTGTTGCTAACTGACACCTGTTGCTAATTGACTCTTTTTTTCACAGTAGAATCTAGCTCCAAACCTTGATGACTGGTGCTAATGCGCATATTTTCAGTGGCCAGAGATCAAACCCAACACTTTTTCTCTTTGAATTCAAGTTGTACCCCATCTGTGAAATATTTTGTGGTTTCTAGGGCTGAAATCTTGCCCACATTTTCATTCCAGTAACAGACAAAAATCTCAAGAGAACATTTTGGGTAATTTCAATGATAAATATAAAACTTATTCCTGACCACAGCTTATGCTGTGAAAACTAGTTACTAAGTCACTTGAAAAAAAATAATTTGTATCTTGCAATTTTCTTAGTCACTCTGCTTAAATATCTGTCTTCTTTTAGAAGCTCTGTTTGTACATTAGCCACCTCAGAATCACAAAGTGGTTGAGGTTAGACAGGAACTCTGGAGGTCATCAGATCCAACCTCCCTGCTCACGCAGGACCACGTAGAGCTGGTTGCCCAGGTCCGTGTCCAGATGGTTTTCAGATGTCTCCAAGGACGGGAACTCGACAACCTCTCTGGGCCACCTGTGCCAGTGCTTGGTCACCCTCACAGTAAAAAAGTCTTAGGTTTTACATCAGAAGAGACAGACAGCAGAAAAGCTGAAGGACTCATTTTGATTTACGGACCTCAACCATCAAACCCAATGTAATTAAGGCCTGAGATCAGTGTCTCCTTAACAGAAAACTGGCAGGAAAATCCTCAAGTGAAACAGCAGAAAATGCCCTCTTTACAAATGTGCAATACCTAGACTGGAAAAATTTTTGCTGCCATGCTGGTAGGACTGCTAACATCATGAGCAGCTGAACCACGTGCTACTCTAGCAAAACAGGCCTAAAAGACAGGCAAATGCAATATACTGTGAAGTTGTGTGTGAAGATCCGTGTTTTAAAGGATAAGGAGCACACTGCACAGCAGCCAGCTGACCTATATTTACAGATGAAGATGTAAAACTGCCCCAGAGGGAGCTGTGTCTAACCTGCAAATGGACCATGTATTTCGAAATGATAAACTGAGGAGGAGCAGCAGCATGAGGATGGGTTTTTCCTGCTGCCCTACATAAGTAGCAAACCAGATCAATATAGAACGATAGGCCAGTGCTGGCAGGGAAACACAGCTTGGAGTAACTCCTGCTTTCTCGATGCGTGTGCTGTGGGGAGAAAAGCACGCTCTTGATATGCAGAGGCACACCCAGGCTGGGAGGTGCTGGCAGCCCAGGAGCCAGCGGTACGTGAGACGACAGTGTGGGCTGGGCTGGGCTGGACAAAGTGGGTGAGTCCTGGGGCCCTGGAGCAGGCGGCAAGACTGCAGCAGTGCCCGCGCTGCTCTGCCTTCAGTGCCATCGAAGCTCATGCAGGTACCAACACCCAGATGCAAATCCAGCTTGCCACATCAGCATGGATGACTTTCAATGAAAGGAAAGAGGTAAACAGTGCATTGTAGGGTCACTAGGATGTAAAGAGAGGAGAGCAGACAGAGGCAAAACCTTCCCCCTCCAGACACAGTGGTGATAATTGCACAAGGGGAGAATCATGCACACTTGGGATCAGATTTTTAGCCCCCACCAAAGTAACTCTGTTGAGACAAGCACAGTGTTGCTTCATGCTGTGCAAGGATCTCCCTGTTGGCATCCATCAGCCTTAGAAAAACAGACTCCTAGTTAATTTGCTGAGTCCTGCCCCAAAGACATTTACTTTTTTTTTTGAACAGAGCCTTCCCCATCCATCTGTGGAGCTGCATGGTCATAGGACAGGTAAAGAATACATGAGCAATTAACGCTGCAGTGGAAAAGGAAAGGCATAAAAAATTGAAAGTTACTACAAAACAAAAATGCTTATCCTAAACCTGCCTATTAGAGATAAACCGTAAGCATTAATTAAGCCACCCTGCCTATACTTAAATTACATCACACCAGCGTTTCATATATACAAATAACCACAGAAGGAAACTTCATTAACAAAGCCCAGTTAGAAAACCATCTCCCAGATTATGCAGTTACTTCTCTTTTAATTTTATTTTTATTTGTTTTTAGAAATCTAACCACCTTTTTTCAAAACTTCGCGCAGACAAGACTTTTCCCAGGACCAGCTGGTGCATTTCCACGGTGTTTGGAAAAAGTCTGAAACACAACCATTGCACCAATGCAAATGCCTGTCGCAGACACAATACCCTCCCAGAAGCCAGGGCAGCTTGGCTGCAGCATGACGTGAGGACCAGCTGCCGAGACATAGCTGGGCTTGTGCTGGTGCAAGTTATGGCAGTGGGTGTCTCTACGTGTGACAACCTTGACTAGGTCAAGTTTGTTACCTTTGCTGTCATGCAGAAATCACCACCCGTTTAGAATCTTCACGGCATTTCTGTGACATTGATGAAAAGCGTGATGCCCATATGTTGGAGCTGACACATGACATAAACTTGAAGAGAAAACAGTCATGTTTTCATGTACCATATCTTTTTCCTTCCACCCACATACAGTCTTGTATCAGAAAAGGAGGGTAAGAAGTTGATTGAATGTTTCCTTTTTAAAATTAATCTTTGATGGCCATCATATTAAATAAGGGCAAAATGAATGAGGTTTGGTTTACAGTGCAGGCAAAACCACTTAATATAAAAACCTAATCTGCTGCAATGGAACTGCTTGAGGAAATTCCTGTTTCTGGCATGGGTTCTGGAAGAAGGAAAAATAATTCAAGTGTTCCCTGTTTCTTTCCTGTTACAAGAACATTTTCCCTCCATGCTTAGTTTCAAAAGAAATAATTTATATTTTAAAGGTCAGAGCATTTACCCATTACTGTCTCTGCCAGTCTTCTCATTTCAGCAGCTCACTTCCAAATTTCACTCTTCACAGACAACATTTCAGTAATGCTTTTTGGCCAAAGTTAGGTACTTTTTTACTTTTGGTAAATAGTGCTCTATTTATTCAAGGAAGATAGACTGGAAAAATCTTTCAAAGGTGATTAGAGGACTCAACAGCCTTAGCCTCTATCTAAGCCACATTTTAAAAAGGAGAAAGTCAGTGGCTTTAAAGCTATTTTAGACAAATTTGAAAATTTTACCCGATATTGACCTATAGTGATTTACAAGAAACTGAAGAGACGACAGATTATCCCACACAGCCTGACACAGCCTGGTAGGCTTAATTTTTGTTAGCTGCATTTAGGAAGTCTGCCGTCTCCTCTAGGAACAGCAGTAGTGACCAGCATGTATTCCCCATGGCAAATTACATCTTCCCTAAAACCTGTGCTGGTCATCTAGATTTATGAAACATTATAGAACTCTCCAGAGGGAAACCCAAGGAGCAAGTGTATGATCCCTCTGTAGTCTAGCCTAAAGATGACAAGCATGTACCATCAGGTAGAATAATTGTTCAAAAAATACTTCCTAAAAAGTCAGCTGAAAGAAGATCTTTGGTATATTGGAAGCATTTCACATATTAGCATTAGAGTATTGGCTGAACATTCCTTGTTTCCACAGTCTTTAAGTGCCTTATTTTCAACATTCATGAAGTAGCAACTTAAACGATTACACAGTCTTTTCAAGGGCTTTTTCCTCCACTTTAGCTACAAGTGTGGAGAACAATTTTTTCAACTTTGTGCCTTGCACTAACTCTCCATGCGAGAGCTTATTCTAGCCTAGACTCCCACGAATTGACACATTTTAATGATTTATTCATCAAAGGGGTGATGCCCATCTGGACACACTTAACTAGCCACATTTCATCACACATACAAAATGATGCATAGTAGATTATTTGTAAAAGATTAAGGGGACACAAAGCTTGGCTTATATGGACCAATGTGCAGTTTGGCCATTTGCTACTGTCAGGCCAGATGTTCAAACGACTGTAGGGGTGCTGATAGTGTTGTAGCAGGTTACGAGTGGCTGTAGGTTGCTGTCTTACTGAGGAAGCTTGCCCAAAGCAAGACCAACAGGCTTTCCCTCCTCTTCTTCTCCCCTGCTTCCTTCTTGCATCTCCTTGCCCTTGGAAGGATCGCAAGAAAACTGAGGGAGGAAACCTTGTGTTCAGGAAAACAGAAGCATGCACAGATGCATGCTTTTTAAACAAATAATATTACATCAAAGATGTGAGCCGTGTGTAATCAGTATCATTTTGGGATAGAAACACCCCCAGAAAGCCGCAAACACCAGTTTCCCGCTCAGATCAGAGTGGCTACAGCCGCTGCACCGTAAGGGAGTGCACAAGCTGCTCTGGAAAGATCCTGTCACCCACCCATCAGTTGTGACAGTGCGTGCAGAAAGCTTGAGTTGTTACCTAGCTCAGTAAAACTCATTTTCGATAGAAATGGGATGTACACAAAGCTTTGTTTAAAATGGATCTCATCAAACAGCGTCTGTAGAGTCTAACTTTGGTAACATCAACTAAAAATGAAAATTGATTGTTTTCAATTAAGTAATCACATGTACCTGTGGCAAGTTTTCTTATTGTCTAAGTTGAAGAACACATCCAATATCTTCTAACAAAGCACCACCACAACAATACCTTGCCTCTCACATGCATACCCACACAGTAGTACCATAGCTCAATGCTCTGGTTTAATGAGATGAAGCTGTTCGGAATGTATTTTTCAAGCATAGATACACTCTAGATACATATGCGCACTCTGTGAACTCAACACTGGCCAATCAACTTTCCTTTGTGCCAGAAATAGAATGACATATTTATTCGATAACTTGGTTGCTGGTTTGGTAGAAGAGCTAGCCCTTACCTTCCCCATTTGGATAGCAGGAAGACAATCTCATTATAAAAATAATAAAAAACTGAATGATTAGCAGCACTCTGCCCTCAGAAACCTTCCTTTCCTTTTTCTTTACCTCAAATATTTACAAACCAGCAAGGCTACATTCTGTTACTGGCTGTGTACCTTTATGATTTGGTTTCAGGAGGCCCAGTTTCACACTTACGAATGTTTCAGCACAATTACTAAGAAGAAAAAGCACAAATACCCATGGGGTTCCTTTTCTTTCCTTTCTGATCATAGCTCTCAGGAAAAAAAGAAGTTGCTCTTAATTAAGACTGATTAATTAACATGCAGGTGTACAGGGATGTGTGTAACACACTGCCACTTTTCTCTCCTCTTTTTAAGTCTTTATGGATTCACAGCAACTCTTTCTACAGACAAACTGCTTTTGATGCAAGATTTATCATGTTGCATTGCCATTTCAGGATGCCCAGAGCTGGGACAATTTCATCTGTGCAGTTACTCAGTATGCAAAGAGAAAAATCTTTTTCCTTCTGCAGATGTTCAACCAAGAGCAAAATTGGCCAAAAAAAAATGTTAAATTTGTACTAAAATCTAGTTCCTTTTTTTCTGGACAAATCTCAACAGATCTGGACAGATCCAGCAAAAAATGTAAACTTAAGTAATTCCAACATGATTAAAAAAAAAAAATGTGGATTTACCTCAACCTAAAAACTAGACCAGAAATTGTAAATCAATCAGGTTGTTTAAAAAATATAATTAAAAAATCCATATTTTCTAATAATAAAGTAGTTATTTTAGTAGAAATTGAGTTTCAGAAGGGAAAAATACATATGGGAGAGAGGAAGCGGGAAAAGAGGGGAAAAAACAATAAAAAAGCAAAGCTGAAAAGTGTTGCGAAGGAAAGGGAAAAGGGAGGAAGAGAGAGAGATGGGAATGACAAAAGCTGAATCACCTGCCGATATGAATTTCCAGCCAGAAATGACAACTGCTAAGGACAGCAAAGGAAAATAGATGGAGCGAGAAAAGTAAAATTAAACCAAGTAGAGATAAGGATAAGTAATATAAAAATTGTGTTTCATTCTTAGCCGCTAAATTGATGGGTTCAGGAACAGCCTCTCTGTACAAATGGTCTCTTCCATGTCATAATCATTTATTGATGTTGATCTGCTGCACACAAACTCAGTGTCTGCCCTCTCTCTCTGTTAAGGTACTTTTAATATTGATGGACGACATAACACGTGTAGATTAATGAAGCCTACATAGGAACTGTATATTAATTTGGCAGACTACTCAGACTCATCAGAAGTCGATGGGAAATCTTTGCAAAGCAAAAAGTAAAATTTAGCTCTCAGTCCTGTAGGCTCATATTTCTTAATGACCCTTTTAAAATTAGCAGGTTTGTTGAATTCATACTCCATTTAAAAAAAAATTAAAAATTCTTAATATGCTTAGAAGCAGCAAGATACTCTAAAAATTTTCCACAACATTTCTAAAGGTATTTTGAAGAGGATAACAGTTACATAATGTGAGATCTAAATAGCAGCCCCTTGTTCATAAAACTTTTATTCAAATAAGCCATCTTGTTAACTTTAATAAGCATATTGGAAAGGCTTACAAGCCTCAGCGGGAGTTACATTAATCCTGCTGTAAGTATCTAGAAGAGCACATTAACTTCAGGTACATCATACACTCAAAGAAATGGTCAAAGGAACATTATGCAGACAGTGGAGTCAAACACTCAGTAGTAGGAAATGTTGAGAACAAAATTATCCGTGCAATCTCAATTCAGGTCTTGGTGAATAGGCTTTCTTTTATGTTCTTTAGGCACATACAATACATAAGGATGCTTTTTGCCCAGGTCCCTGCTTGAATCCAGGCAGAAGACAGGTAGTGCTCAGTCAGTAAGCTTCATTTTTTCCCTCGTTATTAATGACTGAATATGCATTGGGAAGTAAAAGAAGTATTATTTACTTGTACCTCTCCTGCAATAATATCACCCCCATGTTTCCCATTTTACAGAGAGAGTTCTTAGGCACTATATATAAGCCAAACTTAAGGCAAATATATGTGTGATTGACTTGCTCAGCATATATATGAAAACTACTGCAGTGGACAAATTAACTTTCCCAGTTTTCTCTTATTTCCATTTTGGCCAAAAGAATAACTTTCCTCTCACGTTTTTCACCATACACCTTCCATTATCTAACAAATTGGCAGAGCAATACAGAGGAATCAGCAGCAGAGGCCTATCTGTGTGCTTGATGGAGCATGATGTGAGTAAAAAGATGTTTTGTGTCATAATGTTAATTATCCACACATCATAAAGCATGAACTCATAGGATGAAGATAACCAGAATAAGTAGCACAGGAAATTAAGTTCCCAAATTTCATAACCATTTAATACTTTGCGTTGTTTTATTTTGATAGAGGGTCGTGTTTGTTCTAAAAAAAAAATAAAATTGTTTTTAAAATGTGAAAATTTAGAAATGTGGAGCAATGTTGACCTTCACCTTGATTACCATAAAGTGCAATCTACATGATTATAACTCTGCTCTCTGTCACCTTCTTGACTTCACGGTTTATCTGTGTTCTGGTTTTGTTGGGTGAGGGGGGGCCTAATGTAGTAGCTTCTGTAGGAAACTGCTAGAAGTCACTTCCTTTAGTCTAGTGGACTCTGTCGGGCCTAGGGCGGACCCCCTGCTGGCCAAGGCCGAGTCAATTGGTAGCAGAATGTCCCATGATAATACCTCTGCAACAATGTATTTAAGAAGGGGAAAACAGGAAAAAAAGAGAAGAGAAGATGTGAAGAAGCTGAGCGGAGGCAGAGAGGGAAAGGTATGATTGTGGGCCTTGCAGCCCTCACCCTCTGGCCTCTCGCCAGGCGGCCAACTGGGCCCAACTCGGCCCGGCCTGGCTGCAAGAAGTGGAGAGGAGATGAGAAGTGAATAAGATGTAAAAAGGATCCTGAGAGGCATCTGCCAGCCTGTTGTGAGGAACGGCTGCAGATGCCAAAGTCAGTGAAGAAGGAGGGGGAGGAGTAATGAGGCTCCTGGCCAAGATTCCCCTGCAGCCTGTGGTGATAACCATGGTGGAGCAGGTTGTCACCCTGCAGCCCATGGAGGTCCACGGAGGGGCAGAGATTCACCTGCAGCCCGTGGAGGACCCCACGCCGGAGCAGGTGGAGGCCTGAAGGAGGCTGTGGCCCTTGGAGGGCCCGCTGGGACAGCTGTTCTGGAGGGACTGCACCCCGTGGAAGAGCTGACCCACGCTGGAGCAGTTTCATGAAGGACTGTGGCCCGTGGCAGGGAACCCACGAAGGAGCAGGGGAGGACTGTGAGGAGTTCTTCCCCTGACGATGACGCAGCAGCATGAAACAACGCACGATGAACTGACCGCAACCCCCATTTCCTCTTCCCCCCTGTCCCGCTCAGGGTGGGGGAAGGTAGTAGAGATAATGTTAAACTTGGGAAGAGGGAGGGGTCGGGGGAGGCTATCTTGTTCCCTGTCTCATTCTCCTGCTAGTTTTAGAAATGAAATAAATGAGTATTTTTCCCCAAGTCAAGTCTGTTTTGCCCGTAATGGTAACTTTAAGGATTTCTCCCCGTCCTTATCTCAAACTTTGTGCCATTTTTCCTTATGTTATCTCTCCCTGTTCTCTCGGAGGGTGGGGGGAGTGGGAGAGAGACTGCGTAGTCTGGTCCCGATCGGGGCTGAACTACGACAATCTGGAAACCATCTCTGGAGAGAGAATATAACACACTACTATACTCCCAACAAGAAAAAGAAAAGAGATGAAAAACCTGCAGACTTTGAGGGAGAGCATGGTTTCATAGCCCAGACTTATTCCTGCCTGAGCATTTACTGAGTATTTCAGCTTTACTGCTACGTTGCATCATCAGTCCTGTTTCCCTCCTTGGTGGGAGTTTGAATATCAGACTCTGTTAATTTTTTTAGCTATACTGTTGGGGTTTATTTTTAAACACCTCTTTTGATTTACAATACAAGATCTCTTCTTTCTTTCATGGATTTTGGCATCTCTGCTGCCTGAGTTCCAGTCCTAGTTTGATATTTGGGATCTCTACATGGTATGACTTACCTTTTGTCCTAGGTTTACTATCCAGCCACATAAAATTCTTCATAAATCCCAGAGCTCTGCAGCCAATCTGCCTCCTTATCCTTTGGTTTCTCACTACTAGTGTCCTGAGCACACAAATGGACCTTAATGGACCCAACCAGCCTCACCTGAGACCTCTCCTCATCTCCTGACCATGGGTGCAGGAACCTCATTTAAGCTCAGAGCTGGCCCCTAGCCTAAGTTATGTTGTGTGTCTGTCTTTAGTCCTACTTTTTGGCCTTATCTCCCAGGTGGCCCTTAGACCTATGTTGTAGCCTTGTCTCCAGCCGCATCTCCTGCTGCTCCAGGATATCCCATGAAGACTGTAATACTTTAGATAAAATCCTTGCTGGTCACACTCCTGCCTCAGCAGTGATGACCCAGAAGCTGTGGGAAGTCAAGTTGATGGGGTACAACCAAATAGCAGAAGTAAGCTTTCAGTTGCTAAAAACTGAATCCATGTGTAGGTAAAATATCAAATTACATTTCAATTACTTATAGTGAAATCCATTACGAAAGTCCATTAACTACCCTTTTAAATGTAGCAGGCTCAGACTAACAAGGACTTATTTGATGTTGATCTAACGATATCAAAGTGCTTAGACTTAACTGCAAGACTTGCAGTGTTTTATTATAAGATACTTCTGAAAGAACAGTTAGAAAAACCTCATATCTATTGAGTTGATGAATGTTTCACAAGCCACTCATATTTAGCCCTAGTGACAACTCATTCTTGTAATCGTCACAAAGCTACATGGGCTGGTCTGTATAATTGTCAGTTCTCAGATCAGATCTTGTTAGCTAAAGATTTTTCTGCCTTGAGTCAGTAATGGGGTCATGTGGGTTTTTAAGTTGTATTTATTGTTTTTAACTAGCCTGAGCCAATAGACTGGCATCACTGTGCATGACTGAAAACACAAAGCCATTTTGAGGAATTTGTTGTTATGAGTTAGCATATAGGAACTGAAATTAGATGTAACCTGGCACATTAAACTGGACAGCTCTAGAATGTGAGTGGGTTATAATTACTGTCTGATTAGCAAGTACCTTCTTCAGGTGATGATGTCCTGACAGCTACTGCTTTAGTAGAAAGCCAAGGAGTCAGGGAAGAGGCTTCAAGCAGAAGGCTGATGTTACACAGAAGTATTTTCTTAGGTATGGGATTCAATTCTTTCTTTCAGTTTTAACTACTTAATTGTTACATTTTTGCTCCCTGTTTTGTTGAAAATTAACTAATATAATTTCCACCACTTCATTACATCAGTACTTCTTGCATGCTCAGTTCCATTCATAGGAACTTTAAACTTTATTTAAGGGCTTCAACCAATTTCCAAACCCTCTGCATACAGATGAGAAAGCTGACAAACCATCTAGAAATCACTCCTGCAGAAGATACTGTTTTTCAACAGTTTAGTTTTACATATTAATAAAAAATACTGGCTCTATTCATCTAAACAGTTTATAAAACTGGTCTGTTTCTGAGTAGGAAAAGTGCAATCACGGAATGAAAGTCTTAAGTCATCTGGGGAAATGAACTGTAAGATTCCTATGGCCAAGTTCAACTAGTGCTTTGGAACAAACTGCTTTAGTTTTAGGTTGTGTTTCTGTTGTCAGCGCTGGAGCCACACGCAGGCCCCTGTGCAGCAGTGGAAGAGATGCTGGTGGATGTGAGGAACTCTGCAGTGTCTCTGCTGAACACCTTTCCCTCTCAAACAGTCTTGCTAGACTAGGCTCAAGAAAACTTTCTCATGCAGAAATACGCTATTTCTATTTCTTTAATCCTCCCTCCTTAGAGGCAAATGCAGCATAAGGTAATTCAGTATGAAACGGAATCTGCTGGGGAATAACATGAAGAGCTTACACTGGGACAATGGAAGTCCACTGAATTTTTTCTTCAGAAATGCTTTGTCTTAAGGAATTGGGTAGAAATTGTGTAGACCACCTTTAGCTTCTTTACAGTACTGCTATACTTGCATAAGTCTGACTTTAAGGGTAATGCCAAAATAATAATTATACAACCTGTATCTAGAGTACTGCCCTGGTCACTAACGGGGGGGGGGGGAGGCGTTGGGAAGCGGGGGAAAGAGCTGAAAAAAAAGAAATATGTATGCTAATGGAGGCTAAGAAGTGAACAATCTTTTTCAGCAAGGATTTGTTTGCTGAGAGCAGAAGGACCCCAGAAAATGTTTTTTTTGATCTTTCTCAAGATGCAAATTTTTTGCCTCTCTTGTCATCTTTCATTTTACTCTTGGCTTATGTCAGTGACTTGACTTGGGTGTGTTGACTTCTCAAGTCGCGTTCCCTCTCTCTCTCCCTTGTCAATAGATTTCTTAGATTTAAAAAAAAAAACAAACACCAAACCCTAAGGAGGTGCTTGACATTATCTACAGTTTGTAAAATACTTAATTAGTTGCACTATATTTCTTAAATATCTAGAAAGCACTCTTCTTTCAGGCTACTATGGGTAACAATCTAAAAGAAAAACTAAGTCTCCTAATTAGCTGTTCTGTTGTGGCCTCTTTAGGGAAAAGTTTATTTTAAAACAGATCGTGAGTTTATGACAAGGGATTGAATAACGTTTTTTTACACCCTGGTACATGTACAAGTACTTCAGTTCAGAAGGCATCACAAAGTGTATGTTTGCATGGTTGTCAGCAGTTGGAGGGATGGACTTGGCAGTTGGAGTACTGCTTTGGTTTCTCTACTGTTAAATTCACTACACCCCCAAACACTCATCAGGGTTCTCTTGAAGGTGGAATTACTCCATTAGGCTGTGAGTCATACTTGAACCCCATTGCCTTGTAAGACAACATGGTGTGAGTGGTGGTTGAAGGGTGCGTGGGAACAGGCGAGAGCCTGGATGTGCCTGGGGTGGGCACGTGAACAGCTGAATGCGAATGACATCTCCTCTTCAGAAGAGCATAATTTGTACCTGAAGAGGAACAGCTCATTAAAGCCACAGGGCTGGTGAGTGCAACATGCTCCTTAAATTCTCTGTGCTGAGATCTAAAAGCCATAGCACAAATTCAAGAGGAAAAGAAAAAAAGCCCAACCATTTTCTGTCTCTCCACATATCTGCTGACACCAAGGCATGTGACACAGCAAACAACGGCAAAGCTCTTTGGCAAACCGGTCAAAATGCCAAGTGAGTGTCCCTAGCTTTGCCTCTGCTAGACTGCTTAGATGACTCCTATTTCTAAACTAATGGTTGATGTTTATGTAAGAGTATACTCTAAGTCTGCCTTTTTGGAGGGTTAATAAAGTGTTTAGACTGCACAAAGCGATTAGCTAAATTAGAGGAGTTGTGTGGATTTGTATATAAATTTTAAAGTGGATAAATTAACTAAGCAGGGATAAGAATGCACTGCTCTGAGAGAGATTCAGAGATGTTTGAGAGGATGAGAGAGCACAGAAAAAGGTCTTTGTGATGCAGCCAAAAACCCAGCTGTGCAATAGCTTGAGATCAGTCTCTTTGCAAAGAGATGGTATGGGTTTTGTGTTTCTGACAACGTGATTTTGAAATGCCTCCCCCTAAAACACACCCTGTAGATTTTTCCCACAGGGTAAAAGGCAGAGATGAAATTTAAGCTGCCTGGTGATGTATTATTTGTCTTACCTGAATGCCTGGCTGTGCCTGAGTTACATGTTTCTACCACTTGCCATGGGAACAGCACAGAACTTAAATATCAGGAAAGGATGCTTCATATAGATACATTAGCATGATCGTTTCAGTCACCGTATGCTTGTTTAAAATGAGTTTTCTAATGGTAGGCTAAGAAATACTTCTTAGACTACTGTTTTTGGGGAAATTTGCTGCTGCTTTGCTGGACTTCCGAGGTGTTGAGCACTTTTTTCTGCAATGGAGCAGTGGGCAACTTCCAGGGCCAAGTTCCACCATCTTCAGCTTCTGCTGACCTCTCTGGGAAATGGAGGGGTTCAATACAGTGTCCTGCAGGACTGTGCTCTCTTTCATTAGGAAAGTGCAGTTATTAACTAGTGTTTTGAGAGGGGAAAAAAATTAGGAGGTTGAGGTCACTACCAGTTGGCAAGAGGTTTGCATGCAAATCTTTTGCTTCCCTCAGGAACAATTAAATGAAATCAGTTATATTTGCATATAAAATAACTTATCTTTTCCTTCATCTGAAAATAGGTATTATGAGACTCTTCTCTTTTTCCTCACAAGAATTCACTTGAGGATTATTTAATTGGAAAGCTTAAATCTCTTCTAAAACCAAATAGAAAATGAGATTTCGTATACATTTTTTAATAATATTCACAAATGGGAACTTTAATAGCTTAGTAATCTGTAGAGAAGTTGTATTTAATACTTTAATGAATTTATAATGCTTTGTGAAGTTATTTGCGCTCATTATTTTAAAAATTACTTTTAGGTATTTTAAAGGAATCTTATTAACTAGTCTAGACATATGATAAGGAACTCCTAGTGCAGAAGCAAGGCCAGCTTTCCAAACTGTTAAGCTCCTGAGAATTTGTCAAGACTTCAACACACTTTTTTTGAATATGTGTTTCCAGACTACTTTTATAAGTTAAGATTCAAATGTAAGTCTTGGGACTTAGGCACAAAATAGAAATAAGTAAATCTTGAATTATTTGAGTAGGTGCATTTTTAATCTTAAAACTCAACCTGCAAGTTATTTTGTACCTGTTTCTGTGTTTCCTTAACACCCGTAAGAGCAGCTCTGTTCCACCCCACTGGCATTGGACCTCAGTTCTACCTGAAGTAGGGTTTGAAATTTTTTCGTGGTGACCACCAAGGCTGACTCCAGAGCTCCTGGGCCATTTCTACATTGACATGTAATTTAGTCCAGTGGGTTTTTTTGCAGTTTGGTTGGTGAGTCTGACTGACAAGCCATTAGCCAAATAAGTATTTAGTCAATCAGGAGCTTTCAGGACTAAATACGAGACCTATTACAGAGAGTCAAACTCTATAGTTGGAAATCAGTGTGATTTGTTATCCAGGTGGCATGAGGCTGCTTTAAAGCATGCTCGTTATAAGATTAGCTTCGCCTGTGACTGGAAGGACTGTTGGCTAACTCAGTAGGGCTGGTGAGGAGTGCCAGGAAAGCCCTGAAACCCAGGGATTTACCAGCCTGGTTCTGTCTCTGGCCGAGGGGTCCTGCTGGCCTCATCCCTGTCTGCTTCCCTACAGGATTCCCTCCTGGTATTACAAACTGCACCTGTCATTTTGGCAGCTCCCTATGTACAAACTGGGGTCCTGGCCCTTCCCAAAGCCTCACTCACTATATCTCAGGGACATCACAGTGGGAGCAAACTAGATGACCCAAGTTGCACTTTCTCAGGGTGTTGCTCTGGAACAGAGTTCCTTTATACCTTTGCTACTAAAAACAAAGTTTTAATACTTTACCTAAAATATACTTTTTAACATCTCTATTTGACTTAAAAAGTTATAGTCCATATGTCAGCTGTGAAAGAACGTTTGAAAGCAGCCAACTACTTTTTCTTTCCATGTGTAAGTTACAGCACAGCTCTGCTTCCAGGCTTGGTCAGGTTTTCTTACTTTTTTCATTGTAAAAACAGAGGAGAACTTGGAATTAGAAGTGAGGCTGGAGATATGTTTTGTCCACGTCTTTACTTGTATTGAGTCTGACTTGTTATGAAAGCAATGGCTGCCTTTCCTCAAGAAATACTTCAGTAGGTTATTAATTCGCTGTCTGTGTAGATTTTTGATGTCTCTTCACCGTATACGAATGACATGCTGAAACGTATGTTTTTCAAATCCAAGCAAGAGTCCAATTTTGAAGTGTAGCTTGTGTAGAACTTGGCAGCACTGAGACCTGTAAGCCCTTTTGCTAGAAATGACTATTGCAGGAGGATAATAAGGTCGAAGAACAGAGCAGCAGCACTAGCAGATCGATGCCTGAACTTTTTCTCAGAAATCTTATACAGATACCATGGCTCTTCAAGGTTCCAAAAGCATGGCTTTTCATTAAGGCTGTGCATAAAGTGTTTTTTTCTTTCCTCCCTTCACTTTTCTAAGGAAAGTTACCCACCTGCTTTCTCTCTTTCAGTAATAATACTCTTAACTTATTGATTAGTTCTAATCAAATCCGATAGAAAGGTGGGGATGTCAAAGATTTATGAAATCCAGGTCTGCCTGCTATCCTCTCCCTGTGCAGCCCTGACGCTGTTGGCTTCCTGCTCACCAACGGTGTTGGCCGTGGCCAGCTGGCCCACCAGCGCACCTCCAGCTCCAGCAGCACATGGCTGTGCCTTTGCCATCCCCACAGAGGCAGCTGAGGACGTGGAGGGGAGCTGAGGTTACTGCAGGGGAGGAGGGAGGAAAGGGTGCGGAGCTGGGGAATTGTACTGTAGCTGCAAGAAATCAGTCTTCATTAGTCCTGCTGCAAAGATTTGGAGTGATTCTTCTCTGTCTCTCAGACCATCTTAATCATCTGGGACAAAGAATTTCAGCGACTTTGTCCTGATTGTCCCTCCAGAGGCTGCTGGTTTTTTATGGATAATCCACTATTCAGTACAGTAACACCAGGAACGTGATGAGGAGTATCAGGTGAATGCATCCACTGTAGCTGCTGTGCTCCTCTGCCCGCTGAATATTGAAATGTTTTATACCCACTTTCAAAACAAAAAAAAAAAAGTGTTTCTTGGAGGATTAAAAGTTCAGCACTGGTGGGGAATAACTCATCCCTCTTCTTGAAGCTGTTGTTGTCTCTATTCACACATTACAAATAATGTACGTTTAAAATAAAAGGATGGCAAAAGTTTTAGTGTAGGAGAGGTTCAGAAAGGTAACTGTTCAGCAAAACAAAACAAAACCAAACAAAAAAAATTTTCTTTTTTTCCCTGCCACCAAGAAACAAACCCTGAAACAATGCCAATGAGATGTTTTGCATCAGTGTTGCAGGACAGCTGTCTTAGGCCCATTGCTTTGGCAAACATTTGGGTACCCTGAGAAATGCCCCAGGCGTTGCTAATCCCTCCAGCATTGCAGGTCTGGGAAGAATGGTTCAGCAGGGAGTCCCTGCTAGAAGCTACTCAACTTTCTGTTGATTTTTCTGCTTTGATTTTGTCAAAACTGGGCTTTCTTACAGGAATAATTTGATCCTTCAAAAATCAAGTGATCCCACTGAAACACTATGTTGTTAGCATATTATCAGTCACCTTCAGATTTCATCAGGTTTCTGCAAAATGCTCCTGTCAAGCCTGACAGACTTTTCATTCTCGTTTGAAACTAATTAGAGCTTCTGCCTTACTCCAATTTTATGAAAGACAGTGGCTGGGGAATATTTGGTTGCTCTTACAGCTCTAGCCCTAAGGAAACATCTCTGTATAATATAGTAGACATCTAGATGTAAAATATGTGTTTTGCATAATGTTTACATACAATATGGTGAGACATTTGCCAGTCTTAGGATACAGCCAAGCACTTGCCATGCTTCTTTGTGTACAAACTCATATTGATTCCAAGACAGTCGAACAGAATTAATATTCTGGTAATTATCTATTTCCAATTAAAATATCATTGTGCAATGAATAATAATAAAAAAGAGCCAAGGCTTTCAAATGTTTGAGGTTGAGTGCCTTGAATTAATATTTATGAACCCAAAATCAATGTCCTGACTTCATAAGAGTGCTGTGCACTCAGCAGCATCTTCTACAATCAACAAAAACATGGATGCGGCATAAAGTAACCTGGCTCTCTTCTGCATTTTAATTACGGACAGGACTTGCTGTCTTGTTAAGTGCACAAAGCTGCACTTGGGTCAGGTGTAAGCAAGTCTGAGTTTCCTTGGTTAATGATGACAGTTTGCAGTAATAACTAGTTTTAAGAAGTAGATGTACTTAACACTTTGAAAAGCACTCAGTGGCTTCTTCTGAAATCCTGGCTTCTGAAATGCAAACCACTTACTTAGTTTTGGGGGTTTTGTTAGCTGCCAGCCCATGAGGGTGACTTCTCTGGGTGACAAAGCTTTGTTTTGAACTCTGTGGTGGTTTTGTGTGTCTGAAGATTGTGGGAATACAAAAAGAACAACTCACTACTACCATTCAGTCCCTTCAAAATAAGCTTGCTTAAGCTCTATGAAAGGTTATGGAATATCTTTTTGCACATTAAAGCAGCTATTTTTTAAAAAGATACAAATTCTTCCATCTGCACTTGCTGTCCGTACAACTTCCTGGGAGCTTGCTTAGCCATTACATCTTCAGAAATACCACAAGAGAAGACAGTTGTGTGGCTCTATGCTGCATCCAGATTTGCAGCACTGCACTTGTAAACAGTGTTTAGGTGATGTGGGATGCAACAGAAAATTGCAGGGAATTTGGCCCTGCTCCCTGAGGTTCCTGCCTTTCCACAGACAGGAGACACTGCTCTGATGCCTGTGAAGATGTTGAGCAGATGCTTGCACCAGCTGACAGATACTGAGGCCTGACAGAACATCAGGCCATCTGTTTAATGATGTTGTGTTTAGCCCTTTTTCAACTGGACATAAACAGATATATTCCTCAATGCCCTTCTCAACTTTTTGAGAGTCTGAAAAACTGCCCAGCCTTAGCCATTTTCCTGCTGCAGTTGGAGGTCCTCCTTTCATAAACAACAAGGTTAAAATTTTCTGGATCATTCTGCTGTACATCTAGTCACCTGTTTGGTGCTGGCTGTTCAGCCAAGAATAATTTCCATAACTTCTTAGCCTTGAGTTTTATGTTATCACAGGCCTGATGGAATTGTGCCATACATATCTATTAGTGATTTATTAAAGTGGATTTCAACACTAGCTAATCAAAAGGCATTAACCTACTTTAGATTCTTCAGGGTGAGCCACTAGAGAAAGTGCCAGACAAGAATTAAGGCCCCACTGCCCCGCTGTACAACGTGTATCTCAGCTCTACCTGCTCCCTGGGACTCTACAGCTCTGTCCAATGTAATCCCACAGTGATGAGTGAAAGGAGTATTTAACATCTTAAGACATGTGGTTTACTTTCTTTTCTTTGTACTTCCACTCTTAACTGCAGATGTCCACCAAGTAATAAAATAAATCTTTATTTCAAAATAAAGATGGGTCACGGTATTAGCTGAAGTTAAATTTTCTTGGGTTTTGCTGGTATAAATGGTCAATATGTATCAACATTTCCTGAGTTTTAGTCATTATTTCCTGACTTCTATTCCATCCTAGTTTTACTGAGTAACATTCTGCTTTGCACAGGAATTGTACAGCAGATTGAACCAAGGGACATCTAATCTAACAGTCACGTGGAAGCCAGTATCACCTATCTCAGTGGAAGGTGTAAGAATCAGCAATCGATAGGCATCAGGTAAATACGTGTCATGTCAGTTCCTTGTTTCTAATAGAGATTGTTTTACAGGCTTGCATTTAAGTTGCTGCATTCACTTGGGATAATTCTGTGAAGTGTTTTTATGACTATACATGTTCCTGCTTTCTGTGACAAAAATAAACCTCTACCTTCCTATGGCTTGATACTTCACTTCAAGGACCATTTTGTCCCAGATGGGAGACCAGTGACCTTTCCTTAGAAGCAATTCTTTAGGTTCAAAACTCTTTTCTACCTGCCTCATTACATTCATTTATCAGGGATGTCTGAAATAGTAATTTTAGAAAGATGGGGAGTAACCTCTTCCACCAATGCAGTTGTCAGGAGTCAGCACAAATCAGTCCCTGGCATCCATGATGTGTCAGGGGGAGTTTTGGGAAAGCTGGGGAAGCTCAGCGCTCCAACACTGGTGAAAACAACTCTGTGTTTCAGCATCACTGTGCTTAGCTGGTGCCAATTTGCAGGAATAAAGATTTCTCTGCTGATTGCAAGAACAGGTTTTTGGTTGACTGAAAGAAAATATTCTCAAAAAGTCTCCCAAAATATTGTCAGATTTGAAGTCTGATGAAAAACTTGATCTATTCCACTAATTGCCTTCCAGAACTTTTTTTTTTTTTTAAGGGATGCTCTCCTTCCTCAGCTGTATTCACCATCCTTCCTCAGCTTTTAAAATGCATCTCTGGCTTACTAAGGCCAAAACAAACTCTTTCATAGCATAGGAGATTGCTGTCTGCTTGGAAAACCTCTCCTATTTGCATTCAGGATGAGCAGCTGCTGACTGGATGTGTTTTATGTGCACAGTATTGCTTGCAGGTACCTGTGGTCAGCTGGTAAGGCGGAACACGAGAAATCAGCAGTAGACAGCTGCTTAAATCAGACTGTCAGAGGTGAAATGGATAATGGAGTCTTAAAACTCCAGAGGCTCCTATTGAATTCGAGTGTAGTCTGCGTGGCATGGTGATTGAAAAAGCATTGCATACTCCATTTTTTTTAGGTAGTATTTGAGTTCTGTTCAAATACAGGGATTGTACAACCTGAAGCGGAATTAAACTACACAGTTTAGCGGCACAGCTGTGGTGGAAAACTGAAGAAACATTTATAGTAGAACTCTCCTGCTATGTATACAGGTATTTAATCCTTTTCCCTGCCTCAGGTTTTCACCTGTAAGCTGAGAGCAATGCTAATCTTTCACTCCATCCTCTGTTGCCTCCACGCACTGCATCTCATGGGGCAGAGACTGTCTGTCTATGCTGAGGGCAAGGTGGGGAGGCCCATGGCTGCAAATGGAACTGTTCTTGATGCAAATGATTCAAATGGGATCACACATATAATTAAAATAAGAGAGCAAAAGAGAAAATCTAACCCACAGGTAATAAAAGGGAATTGCTGTCTGCCTTACAAGAACTGCGGATTGGTCTCAGGTTACATGAATCAGACTTAGTGCAGCATTTTACTCAGCATTTTACTGGGGAAGAGAAGAATTCCCTAATCTTCTAAGTGACATGGCCTGCTGGGATCTGGATCTACGGATGGATGAAGACCATAGGAAGCCCTGGCCTGTGGGCATATTTTTCTTCTTTCTGAAATGTCATGTCTGTGAAAAGTATCTGATTACTGATGGGCTTTTAAACTTTTATGGCTTCTGCTCCATGTTCGAAGGTACGTTTTTTTTCTCTTTCCAGCTTGTCATATTGAGACATTACTAAAGGGATCAGAGGCAAACGATTAATTTATTTCCTTAGTTCCTATTCCATTTTGAATATAAAGCCTTCATTACTGTCTTCCATTTAACAGCCCCCTGTGCAGCTAGCTGTTCCCACTTTCACCTGCTCATCTCGGCTGCAGTGCACCTTCATGGAGGCTTTGGTTTGACGGGAAGACCTTGCCTTAAGGACTGCAGTTTGGCACCTCTAGTTTGATGCTGTATGACTTTCCTCCATGTCTGTCTTAAACAGCTCCAAGCCTTGTTCTCCTGTTTTTTGTGACATTGGCTTCTGCAGCTCTTTGCAAAAACGGGAGAGGAGGAAAGGGAACCGCACCGCACGTCAGACCAATGCAGCAACGCTGTGAACTGCAGAAGGCAGTGCCCAGTGTTCCTGTCAAAGTCTGTGGTTTAACAGCATTTAGTGCTATGATTGAATTAAGAGGCATGAACCAAAAACATGGAGGAAAACTTCTTGATAGTGTTAAGAACTGAATGAGGGTAGCTTTGAGACAAGACTGCAAATGTCCCTGCTCAGGCCTCACTGCCTGCTGGCTTACACCACACGTAAATCTACCACATTGAGCCCTGCAGCATACTAGCATGTTCCCCTATCCCAGCTTGATAGAATTCTGTGATTTTTTTTTTCTGTGCCTGCACAGTGTTAGTTAAATTAGAAGTTCAGCTGGGTTTCATTGACAGCAACCAAGTGGAAGTACTGTAACCGAATCTTTACTTACAGCTTAATCATACAACCAACAAAACTGCAAAACTTTGACAAAGAGCAAAACAGTGTCATTTGTGCCAAGCTAACATTGATTAGTTTGTTGATCTGTTTCTATTCAGTTCTTTATAAGTAAGTATGAGATTCTGTAAGTAGCTGAGACCCTACCCTTGTACCACACCGTGCCGTTGGTATTCCTGCATGGAGAGTGCACCTGTACCCATCCCTACAAAGCGGCACTGCAGCTGGGTAACGGGTGTTCTGCAGCCCGTTTCTCTGTGACAGTACTAGACCTGGTGTCTGCATAACTAGTGGGTTTTCGGCTGTCTATGTACCCATGATAAACATAGACTGTGAGCTAGAGACTGCTTACAATTGTCCTGCTTTCTCCTTGTCTGTGGAAAAGTTTATCTTTTGCAAAAAAACCAACAACAACAACAACAACAAAAACAAACCCATATATTAAAATCTGAGGGAAAATTGAAGAAATCTTAGTGTTTATTGGATATAGGCAATAGGCATAATGGGAATTCCTCGGCACTGATATGAAAGTTCATGCTATATCTGCAGAGAGATAAGATGAACAGGAGCCTCTATAAGCATTGGAAATACCATTTTGGTGCTGAGAATTTAGGCTTTCTGAGAACACAGTTTTGCTCAGGGTATTTCTTCAAATTAAAAATCTTCACAGAGCAAACCATTATCTCTTAAAAAAAACCTAAAGCCATAAGCTCTGTTTCCTGTTACATAGAAGGAATGAAATATTAGGGTTGACTGAATAACTTCCATTGAAACTAGTTTACTATCTTAGGTTTTCTCTAGAATATAAAAAGAGCATCTTCCTCTCTCCTTGTACCCCATCACTAGGCTTTAGTCATTCTTAGAGAGATAACATCCTGTCCGTGCAATAGTTTCTCAGCTGCCAGGATAACTGCACTGCTGAGTGAAAATCATCACTGAGGGCTAACGCCACTTCCAGTTTAGGTGTTTCCCACTAAAATGTGTTTTGCTGCCTTAATGTGTTTGAGTGCATGTTGATATTTTTTTTTCAAGTACAGACTATTCTGATGCATCTGTTTGAGGTGTAAGTAACATAGGGAAACAGGGGTAGAGCCATGGATTTCCAGTGTGTTGGCTCAGCCAGGAAAATGGTTAAAATAATCTGGCTGATGGTCCAATTTTTCTGTTTGTGTTAATCACAAACAAGGAGGATGCCATAGCTTGGATGCAGACTCCCATGGGAAAACACCAGTGGGAGTTATTCACATTGACTTCATTACAGAAACCAGTGTCCTTGAAACTGTGGTCTTGGGTAAATACAGGACAGAATCATTGGGCACGACCTTTGCGCAACTTTGTGTGCTGTAGCTTGCACCTCTATGATGTTAAATACTAAACACTAGCAATTCTGAATAGTGGTGTTTTATGTCTGTTTTCTGCAGGGATTGTTGACTGAAAGGAGTGGTAGAGGACCAAGCTGAGACTGTGTCTCATATTGACTGAAACTTCTCAGTTGAACTGGGAACTTAACTAGGAAATAAAACCAGAGGCTCAGTCTGAACCCCCTCCACAACACGTGTGTGTCCCCCCCCACACCAAAAAAAAAGCCAAACACCAAAAAAAAACCCCAAAACTGAACAAAAACAAACCCTCAAAACCCCAAACCAAAAACAATCCAAAAGAAACAGCATACCAGTGGTGTTTATCAAGGAAACCATGAATCATTGGTCAATGTATCCAAATTTTGCTTAGATGGTTATCAGCATATATTGGAGTTAGTCACAGTAGGTGAGCTGGAAGGGTACTTGACAAGACATGACAGTCATTGTCAAGTGCTTTTGTTGGTGCCATAGCAAAGAAGAGTGTTTAGATGGACTAAGAGGAGAGTAATAGAGAAGCGTTAAGTGGATCAAAATGAAAAGAAAGCATGAAAGGGCTTGTTTGAAAATCTACTTTGGAAAAACAGGCTGGCATCATCAGCTGATTCAAGTGGGCCAGCCCCTGCTACTGCCTGAGGTGGTAGGATGAGTTGCAGCAGGTGGGCAGTAAAAGGGTGGAAAGGTGTCACATAGGCAAAGAAGTTGGTAGGAAGACTGTCTCTGTTTCATCTTCCCAGGTAGTTCTGGACTGGCAAGATCACATTTGCTACGGCCAAAGAAAAGGATGTTGCAATAATTGATACTGAGAGATTTATCTTTTGGGCTCTTAGAGATGAAAACTCAAAATTTATCTCATATATATATACATGCACACACATACACAGTCTAAAGGAAATTACCTTGGCTAAATCAAAAATTTGCAAGTTTGAGAGCCAGGGAAAAACAGGAGGAGTTATGTGTTTTGTTTTGTTTTGTTTTGTTTTGTTTTAAAGGATGTCTAATGAGGCATCATCCAGTGGAAAGGAATGGAGATGGAAGACTATCCATCATGGAGGGATTAGTCCTGCCCAGGTGGAGTGTCCATACGATACTCATAAAGAGACAGGGAAGAACTGATGGCAAGACTGTAGCATATTCATTGCCCATCTCGTTCCTCCTGTGCTGAGCAGCTCAAACTACAAAATCACACTGCACTTCGGAGCTGAAAGTTGCTAATTTCAACCCTTGCTGTGCGAGGCTGGATATCACACTTGCCTCAGGTTAGACAGGATGGTGCTCAGGCTGTTGGTAGTGAAGGCTTCAGGCAGCTTAATGCTCTCGTGTTTTGTGAGTCACTACTAAGGGTTATAAATAGGAAATAATATAAAGTATATGAACCTTACAAACCACATGGTGTGGGGATAGTATGGCTCAGTCCAGTCACCCATCCCCAATTTTATAATTTCTTTTTATTACTATATGACACTTGAGCTCTGAAATACTGGGGACAAGCCAGGATCTGTTGCATTAATGAGGTGTTTCTTGGTTCTTGTTTCTCCAGATACATTATATTGTATTGCAACAAGTGGAAAAAGCATAAACTGAAATATCTTACGAAAAAATATGATAAAGACTAAAGTCAAGCTAAGATGGCAAGAGAGGAAAAAGGGTGAGGGGCGGAGTGGGGAATGTTTATACTACAAATAACTCAAGATTTTAAGTAAAACCGGAATTTATGATTAGGAAAGAAGAGGGGAGTGAACTGCATCTCATTTCCATGTTCACAGCTGTGGATCTCTATTCAGTGACACCTCTTAACCAAGAAGGAGGGAAAAAAAACCGTATAGGATGTTTGTTTATTGACCAAGCTGGGGTACAAACAGTGAGTGGTGATGGATGTGAAGGGACAGTCCTATACAGCAAAGCCCAGGGAGTGCAGCGTGTGCAGGGACCCATCCTGCCACAGAACTTGGTGGTGTCAGCCATTGAACAGGACTAAGTTTGAGGTGGAGTTTCAATAATCTGGTCTGGTTTTGGTTTTTTTTTTGTCTCTGTAGTTCTTTGCTGTATTGTAATTCATTGCCTAACCTTGTGTTTTGCTAGTTTGAACACTTGTGTGTGATCTCTGCTAGTAAACCTCGTCTCAAAGGTTCCATCCACCTGGGAACTGAGAAGATATTTGTAAGGGTGCAGGTGTCCTTTGAACCATCCTGCACCCCACGAATGTGCTGGAAACCCTGACTAAAGGTGACAGTGCCTGGTTAGAGGGAAGTGTTCATGGAGAAGCATAAGTAGACTCAAAATGTAGTGAAACTGCTGTGTTTTGAAAAAAATTCTTACAAAGAGTGAAAAACACTGAGCTATGTTTCATTATGTTGTCTTATGGTCTTATGGTCTTACACATGACCATCAATACAGTCTGCAAATAGAAGAAACTTCAAATACTGAACAAAGGAGGTTCCCACAAAAAAAAAAAAAAAATCACTTGTCTTCTAAAAGGTGTCCTTAGCTGGATGAAAAAGTGAAAGGCATGAAGGAGGTCATGATTTGGCCTCTGCCAGCAGAAAAGGTCACAGCTCCAGAGGGAAGGAAGCTAAACCTGAGTTCACGCAGAGATTGGTGGTGGAGGTCTGATTGAAATTTTGCTAACTGGCAAATTGTGAATTTTCCTAGGAAAGGTCAAGACAGTTTAGCAGGAAAAAAAGCTGCTTCCAAAACCTGATGACTTTCTTTTCCCCAGCTAGCAATAACTCTGAACTGTCTGGATAGGTTAACCTGCAGCAGTGCCAATTAAATAAGCTGAGTTACCCTGGGACAAGTTCATCCTTGCTGTGACTATTTGCTGAGCTGCTTTTGGACCAGGTTTATTCAGCTTTCCTTTACATTACTTTTCTGGACTATAACAAGCTCTTATCTGAGACATCTGAAGAAATAATAGTTAAATAAATAAAATAATAATTTTAAATAAAAAATTATTAATAAAGTAGATATTTCAGATACTTTGCTTGCAAATAATTCATTGCACTGAATTAGTTTTCTCTAATCAATTAGGAGTCTGCCAGGTACCAGCAAATGGTAATTTAACAGCAGGAACAATTTTCTGTATTTTTAGAGAGGATGAGAGAGTAGAACCAATTTATTTAAAATTACTCCTCCAACACACAGGGCTCCGGCTGAACATTTCCCTCCCATGACACAAGGGCTTTTGTTCACCAGTCTTCCTGTTTGGAATGAGGATATATTGACTTAGTGCTACTTTGAGCCTAGTGATTTCATTTGCTGGTGGAGCGCCGTGAGTATTTACTCTTGTGAGCAAAATATACAGTCGTATGAGTTATTTACCTCAAGGACAAAACCAAGATCTGCAGAGACAAAAATGAGTGCTTATAGTTTCTACATCTATAGCTGATGTGGTTTTAGCAGGATGGTGCAGGCCCCTTTTACAATCAGTACAGAGACACAGAGGACCAGAGTGACCCAGAATACCCACGTGGTGATCTGAGCTTCAAGAAAAATAGGGCCACGAAGATGATGAAAGGGCTGGAGCACCTCTCTTATGAGGACAGGCTGAGTGAGTTGGGGCTGTTCAGCCTGGAGAAGAGGAGGCTCCAGGGAGACCTGATAGCGGTCTTCCAGTACCTCAAGGGGGCCTACAAGAAAGATGGGGAGAGGCTGTTTAGTAGGGCCTGTTGCAATAGGACAAGAAGTAATGGTTTTAAAATAGTGGGGGGTAGATTTAGATTGGAAATTAGGAAAAATTTTTTTACAATGTGAGTTATAGAACACTGGAACAGGTTGCCCAGAAAGGTGGTGGAAGCCCCATCCCCGGAAACGTTCAAGGCCAGGCTGGATGAGGCTCTGAGCAACCTGACCTAGTCAGGGATGTCCCTGCTCCTTGCAGGGGGGTTGGACTAGATGACCTTTGAAGGTCCCTTCCAACCCTAACCATTCTATGATTCTATGATCCTATGATTCTAAAAATGAAAAACATGGCTTGCAGTCCTCTCTGGATGCATGCTGGAGACAATGAGATTGGATGCTGGAAACCACGAAATGCCCTTCTGACTCTCCCAGCCAAGGGCTTTGGTTTCCTTTACCCGGGTGTTCAGGCCGAGGTCCTGCTCCAGCTGCATGTTGGTGCAAAGTATGTCATTCCAAGTATCACGTGTTGATAGTGCAGTAGGGAAATCCACTTCAGCACCCCGCTGTCATAGAATGCCATCGTCTGACATAGTCTGACAAGGCCCATGCACCTTTCAGTAGATTAAAGCCACATGTCTCAAAACGAAAAGGCATTTGACCTCAGGCAAAAGCAAGTGTGTGCCATGTAATTGTCATTAACTGCTTTTCGGCATGATTGCAAAAACTTGAACAGCTTGCAGCTGTCGCATTTAGTGCCCTAATCAGTTCCACATTTCACTGGATAAAAACTGAAATATTCATGTTTTGTGGAGTTCAAGAATTCTCTGTATCTGCTTCCACAAACTCCACATTGGTTTTACTATCTAGTCTGCATTCTGGTCTGCACAGCTGGCTGTCTCAAGCCGTCATTAAGGGGAATGACTGAGACGCAGCGCTCTGAAGTGACACGGGCCGTGCCTTAGGCAAAAGGGGAAACTTTCCACGGGAAACTTCATCAAAACCTCTCAGGGTAAAGGGCTGCTTTTCTCTCCTGTTTTAAGTTGAACCAACAAAGACATTTCTGAAAATGCTGTATTCTAACAGCTCCTTTCAAACTTAAGAAATAGCCATGCCAGTTAATATTAGCACTGTTTTTTATCTGATGCCAACACAAACTAAGTGCTCTGCAAAACCCCAGAACAAAGACAGCCTCTAGTCTAATACAAAACCCTTGTGTAGCAAATTTCTTGTTAACCATACACCCATTTTCCCACTAACCTGATGGAAAAAACTTCCAGGCATGAAACTGAAGTATAAGCAGGAGTGTTTTGCAAGTCAAGGCTTGAGGCATCTTTAAGGGCATGAACCAAGGCCCAGGGAGGTCCATGGGAGGCTCCAACCAACCAAAGGATTTCAGAGGTCAGCTTGTAAATACAGTAAAATAATGTGTAGATTCGTATCCAAAAAGATTCTTCAAATTGGATGTGATAACTGACATTAGTAGAAGTTTGAAACCCAACATCTCATGAGGTTGGAAAAAAATATGCTGCCCTATTGCTGGATGGTCCTTGTGGAGAAAAAGTCTATTCTTCTATCCAACATGCCTCTTGTCTCTCATTCTACCGCTATGTGACGAGCCTGCTTTTATAACAAGAATTTTTTAACACTACCAAGGGCTTGTCAAGCTTCTATACTCACTAATTTCTTTTTAAAAATTTGGTCTTATTTTTCTTTGGAGCTCAGTGAATTAAATTGTACAATAATATTATGTGTCTGTATTTTGAGATCCTGCGAAAAGCAAAAAACAGTTCTGTTAAAAATGTGAATAATTGTAAGGGTTGTTGAAATTTCAGCTTTCAATAATTTCAGCTACAATTAAAATAATTAGTGTGCAATTTGCTTCATGAAAATGTTGAACAGAAATGCTAAAAGAACATACCAAATTAAAATGTACGTTTTAGAATTCATAAGGCTTTCAGTCAGGATCTCAAAGGACCTTATAGTCCCACTGTTTTTTAAGTAAGCGTATTATGCAGAACTGCCAGACTTCTGGGCCTTTTCTACCTCAAATATTAGGATTCTCTACAAGCTTATGAAGATCTCGGCAGATAAAATACACCTGCAGAAAATTTACTCTTGCTCTTGTTGGTGGAATGTTCTTCCCTATAGCACATCATTCTCTGGTGCTTCATCTAGACTAGTTGTAAAATAAAGCTGTGCAATAACTTAAAAATTTAACCAAGAAAACATATCTTGCTGCTCAGAAATAGTTTTCCTGTTATAATGAGCTCACTCTTTTTTTTTTTGTGGTACCAAGTTCTGCCTGTCAAATGCAATGAGATATAATACGCAGATGCAGAATGATCACTTCCAAAATGACTTGGGACTGTAGCTTGGTAGGATGGAGCTGTGGGCAGCAGAACATCGTGCCAGTTCAGGGCAGTGGCAGTAACACAGCTTTTCTGTCCACTGCCATTAGATGCTAGTGCATAGCAGATGGAAAAGTTTCCGTGAACTTGCTTATCGTGTGCTGGAGCAGCACACACAGCTTTTAAATACTGGGCAGAATGACACAGGAAACTTCTTAGTGTGACTGATACCAGCCTCACCTGCTGGATAAGATGTTCCATCACATGTACACCTGGAAAGACAAGACTTTTGCTTGGAATGACAGAAAGTGCTCTGCAAGCCACTGAAGATGAAACTGCTTGTTTCCAGTGTCCTGCTCAGGGGCCAGGGATGCTCTCTCCGGTGTCGCCCTTCCTTAACGTGGAGTTCATAATTTATTTCCTTGATGTGTTACAGCTAACTGCAAAGTTTTGGTTGGTTTTTTGTCGTTGTTGTTGTTGTTTGGGTTTTGGGTTTTTTTGGTGGTTTTTTGGGGGCTGGTTTTTGGTTTGGTTTTTTTCGTTTATTTGTTTGTTTTGTTTTGTTTTGTTTTGTTTTCCGGACGTGCATTTTTTGTTTGTTTGTTCATCTTTTTAAACCAAAGGAGTGCGGGTGAATGCCAGGCAGTGTCTCACCCACCTGACGGGTCCCTCTAGTGGTGCCATCCGGACAATCTTACTCCTCCATTCCCAAATTAATTAGGAGCAAATACACATCAAACTGAACAAATATTTTAATGCAATCTGTCATTATGGAAAATACTGCAACTTTGTGAAATGTGAATGCAATTGATCTAATTAGCATCACACTTGTGGAAAATCGCGTAGCAGGGTAATTCCAGTGCCTTCAGTTTAACAGGAGTTGAAACTGTTTTCAGGGACAGCTGAGCAAGGTCCTTACTTTTCATGCAAACATGAAGCAAGCTATAAATACGAAACATGAAAATGTTCTCCTCGGCTCTTCTCAGAAAGATGTTTGAGGAAGTCTATTTTGAGCAAATTAATTATATTTCTATGGTGAGCTTGTGAGGGATGACTTCAGTATTATCAGAGTGCATGCTGCAAATGGGGAGTTCAAGTTGGGGCGTAATGTTCACAAATAGATATGAAAAAAATTATATTTCTACTTTCTTGAAGCTGTAAAACGTTGGGAGGGAAATAACAGTGAAAGGTTGGAAGTGAAACAGAAATGTCACTAAAAGTGAAATTAAAGAACTGAGAAAGGCAGAATGGTCTTTGAAGCAAACACACCTGCATGTGAAATGCTCCATACAGTATTGTTTTAATTTCAATTTTAATTCTTAGTGGGTTTGGTGGGGTTTTTTGGGGGGGATGGTAGGTTTTTGTGGGTTTGTTGGGGTTTTTTTGTTTGTTTGTTTCTTGGTTTTTTTTGGTTTTTTTTGCAATGTATTCAAGTAAAGAGGAGAAACCACATTTATTTGTAAGGGCTTTTTTAGCTTTCGAGGTTCAGGGCAATCAGAGTAGATCTGCAAAATGTTTTGGTTGACTCCAAACCCCTGAGTGGTGAAACACAGCATGCAAAGGCAGCAGAAGTCGGGCAGTGACCTAAATGACAGGGAGCAGATGATAACCAAGCACAGGCTGTCCTGACCGACTGCGTGCCCAGAACCACCCTCAGCACTTCCACATGCTCTGATGGGAAAGGGAATGTCATTTACTGCCCAGTAAATCCAGGTCTCGTTGAAAGGGGCATAGTGGGAGAGCAAGGCACCACTGCCACAGCAAATCAGGGCTTTCCTAAAAATCAAGTGCTTTATTTCCAGTTTTCCACATTGACCCAGAGCCACTGGGTCAGAGCACCTGGTATTTCATTTTGGTTTGGCACTTATTTCAGAAAAATTCAGCTTTATCTGGGAATACAGCATTAACTCCCTTAATATTAGGAATTGAAAGATTCATGTGGAAAAAATAAAATTAATTTCTTTTCTTCCACTAGGTTTTCAGTCAAGGTATGGGAAGGAAAATGGTATCATTTTTCTTTTTTTTTCCTGATACCTTGAGATTAGATGAGATTAAATATACTGTAATACTGCACCCTTATGCAATGCTCTGCAGAGATACCTGACCAAAGTCTGATGACTGACGAGTCAGTGAAACTGCGTATAGGTCCTTCCCTGGTTGTTGAAGCAGCCAAGCTGTGTTAGCCTGGCAAGATGGCTCTGCTGCTTTTGGGCTGGAAATTCAGTTTCCAGGCAAAGTCCAGAGCCAGCACAGCTCTTCCCACTGGGCTCTGTTTTGTGGGCTGCAAATGTGCTTGGACCCACAGTGAAACAGTCCGTACCTCTATCCTGGGATGTTCTTAAGAGATGTAATGGATGAAATCCTCAAGGGCAGCAGCTTAAACCTACTACTAAAGTTAATAACAGGGAGACACACACTGCAAAGTTTCATGTAATAAATCTAAATATTAACTTGGTGCAAGAGGACTTATCAACAACTGCTTTGATAGAGTTACAGGTGCTTTGAGTATGACAATTTTGCATTTCTCAATGAAAAATTTGAATACTGAAAGTGTCACCCAAAATGTATTTAATTTCCTTGAGTTTGAACTTTAATATATATTTTTTAAATTATATATTGCTTTCAAGAGAAACTAATGCTATTTGAGAAACTTTGGAAGGCAACAGGCTATAACAATAACAAAAAAAAAAAGATATGGGTTCACAAACTATTCATTTTATTTCAAAACATAAAGCAGTGAGCCATGACTAGCTGGTATTTGTGTTTATGCCTCTGTATGCAGAAGTTTGCTGACCAGGGAGGGAAGGTTTGGGCTCTGGAATCAATACTGAGCACTGAAGTAGCTTTTAGACGCTTGGCTCCTGCTGTGCTTGGTCTAATTTGCAGTTTGTTGAAATCCCATTTTAAATGCTGCTGGAGGAGTCTGCTTTATCTCAGCAAGAAATCTAGGGAAGCTGGTAGTTGAAAATAGTGGATCGTCAGGAAATAAATGTAGGGATAATGTATACAGGGAAAACTTCAGCCATGAATCTTGTTTTGGAGGAGGGCGAGCCCACCTCTCTGCTCACTCTTCATTGTTAGAAACAAAATCATCCAGCCGCTATGCGGAATGATTGGGCCTAACAGTTACATTTGGGTCTTATGGCTGAAATCTTGGAAAGACTTACTTTATTAGTTTGATCTAGCTGACAGAGATAAAGATTTGTGCTCGAGCTTTCAGAAGAAGAGGTAATTTGGGAGAAAGTCCCACTGCTCCTGAGCTCTGCCCCGCATGCTGAGTTTCACCCTTTGCAGCATTTTGAGAAGGGTCTCCGCAAACCCAGCCTGGTTGAGCTGTACACACTCTGTGTTCCTAATCTCTGTCAAAAAAGTACAGCAGTTACTGTGTGTTGTTTTGGGAAACTGATGCTTGCAGCAAAAGACGTGTGAATATTGGGCAGGAATCCCAGAGGGTGAGAAATAACCCTTACCCTTTGGAGACGATAACTTTTTGGTTAGTGAAACTTCCTCTCACCCCACTCTTCGGCAGCCCCGTTCTACAGGGAACCAGCAAAGACCACGGTAACTTGTCAGTAAGTTAAATAGATAAATGAAAGGGAGAACTTAAAAAGCTCATGCAGCCTGCCTCCATTCATCACTATAGCAATAATTCCCTGTGAAAGTCGTGCAAAGACATGTTTTATGTGATAACACACTTTTAAAATGCAATATTGCTAGCAAAAACCCTCTCTCATTGTAACCCACAGATCTGTGAAGTCCTTTAATGACATTAATAAGGTTCTTTGCCTTCCTGAAGGAGTTCTCAACTGGCTGGGAACGAATTTAGCAACTCCTACCTTACAGTTATGGGAAAGATTCTAGATGTGTGAGTGCTTAAACAATAGAAGATTTAAGAACAGGCTGTACCTTGATATGAGCAAGTCCTCTGCCTTCTCTTACTGCTTCAGATTTCCAAATCCCCCAGAGCAGTAAGAGATGCAGATGCAACTAAAAGTTGCTGGCTCTTGTTTGGGTATTAACGCCCTTTTGTGCTCTTGAAAGTCCACTCTATACAAAGTGCTAAGGTAGGAGAAACATTCCCAAGAGACGTGTCAGCTAGAGTTGTCATATGTCAGAGGCAGGGTATGAAAGAGTTTCCCTGAAACGTATTTTTTGCTATTTGCAGAGTGCAGGGCTCTTACAGCAGCCAATGCCTTATCCATCTTTATTTCTCTTCAGGGGACTAAGAGCTCTTTCCTACCTTGTGAGGGAACTGGGAAGGTTACAGGCTGTGAGATCCTTGCGTATGGCACAGGCTGACGGTGAGCAGCGGACGTTCTGCTGGAATCTCTCCTTCTGACCCGTTCAGAGTCTCTGGAGGCGCAGAGAGCACCACCTGCCTCTCCTCTGCATCTGCAAAGTTGTAGTCCTTCTACACATTAAATTTTCATTCTGTACAATTGAAAAATACAGTCCAAGGAATCAGTGGGTTATCTGGCTTGTACGTACCTTTTTTTTGTGCTATTCAGTGAGGTGTTAACCATGCCTTCTGTGTTTACATGCCTGGCAACTAGCAATATTGTTTTCATTAAATGCCTTTTGACTAGAAGAATTCAGCTATTTTGTAAAAGCAAAAATATGAAGCAGCTCTGCAATATGCTGGTATTTTAGTACCACTCTGCTTTTTCTGAAGTAATTAAATAGAAACTGAGGATGCACTAAATTTTAAAGTACATTCATTTGTCTTAAGGCTTTAGAGTAACCTTGTTACTTCACCTACTTCAGCTGAACAAATAGAAAATTCTGTTCTACTCAGCCCAGATCGAGCTAGTTTTAGATTTAGGTATTTTTTTGCCTATCAATATGTGAATGTGATTTGGATTTTGCTGTAAGGGGAAAAAATCTGGGGCTTTCACCTCCTGCGCAGAACACAACAGGAAAAAAAAAAAAGTTTTAATTTCTGTGGCCAAGCTAAAAGAGAATTGGGAGAATAATTCACTTTGATTTAAATGTAAAAGTTGGAGAGGTGTATTTTTTTTCTTTTCAAAATGGGAAAACATGTGCTTGGCCAAGCAAACGTTTAGTTCCGCTGGAAAAAAAAATGCTTTTTTTCATTTTGTAGAAATTCTTGTTATTACTTCTTAATAAAGCTGCATGTTAGAATCATCTTGTAAGTGAATGTTGAAAAGGTGCTTGAGTTTTTCCCTGAATTTTCCTTTGAGCTGAAACTTGTTGCTTAATCTAATCCAAATGTTCAAACTCTTTCATTCCCCTTGACTCAGGATTTCTCACTGAAGGAGCTGTCTCTGGGAAAGCCTTCCCAAGCCCCAAGAAAAAGTGAATTCTGAGGGGAAATGCACACGTGGGAGTTGCCAGGAAGGGCCATGTGTGTCCCTAGGGCACGGCAGAGTGTGGACGTCTCACAGCACAGGGGACCCAGGGGGAGAAATCTGGAAGCAGGGTGGTGGTTTTCTTGAATATCCAATATTATAGGATAGAATATCCTTTATAAGATTATTGTTATAATACAATACAATAGAATATTATGTAATAAAATTTACTGTAATAATAGGATAATTCCTATAATACAGGATATAATAACAGGATTATTCCTATAATATAGGATATCCTACAATATAGGACATCTGATATCAGGATGCTCTCATCCTGGGGAACATGAAGCTATGGATCACAGGGTAGTGAAATAATAATTTCCAGGCCTCTGATAACTTGTCATCATCTCTGTCTCTTCACTGTCAGTTCTGGGATTTGCAAGGCGTATAGAGAGAGCGAGAGAGTGAAACATCTGAATCAGCTCAGCTCAGGCACAGCAATGCGATCTAGCCAGAAAGAGCAAAGCTAAAGGCCACCTGTACCCATCTGCATGTTCAACTGTTCAGTTTTTCGCCTATGTGAGTCATTGGCTTTTTCAAACTTCAGACTGAATAAAGCAAAATCCTGAAAGGAACTACAGGTTCGATGAAACCAGTTTCTCAAATGAGGGAAATATTCTTCCTAAATGGACAAAAGAAATGTCACAGCATTAGCAGGGATGAGTTTTTATGAAGTGAGGGTGGAGAGGGAGGTAGCAGAAAAAAATGTCAGTTGAGCACATAAGTGTATTATCTGTGTTTTGTCAGAATAACCAGCATCATGCAGGAGTCCTTTCCTTTCACCGATTGTCAGTCCTCAGAGTGAAAGCCCAACAGCAGCTGTAGGCTTGGCAAGACTGTGGATGGTAATCCAGCTGGAAGAGGTTATCATTCTCAGTCATGAACAGGATCATTACCCGATGTAGTTTCAGATAGACTTTCTTCCCACTGCAGAAACATTTAAAGATCAGAGAGAAAAGTGCAAGCATGAAAACCTTTTATAATATATAGCTACACTAAGCATTTTAGTGATGGAAAGTACATGCTGTATCACGCTGATGTCCAACACTGGCTCAGGGTTCATAGCAGCTCCTAGCAACATCTGCTACAGTAGAATCTCTCAGCAACAGACAATCCACTGCAATGTTTTCACTATGACAAAGGACATCCACCTTCTCACGGCTATGGGCTGAACATTGCTGCAGGGAAAAGAAAGGGACTCTGGTTCTGTGCATACTCAGACGAGATCTGTTGCTGAGGCTCCTAGAGCATCTTCTCAAACTCCCTCAGTGACACAAGCGTTGAGTGGGACAAGCCCCTTCCCTTCATTAAAGGGCTTTCACAAGGTATAACTTATACTCGTAAGCCAAGGGAGTGGAATCTCAAACCCTGTGCTCCTGATTACCAGTCAGACCTCAGCTAAAGCCATGAGATTTACACACCTTGCCTCTCAAATTTCTCTCATGCTCAGGCTCACCATCCATCAGGGATACCTTTAAGAAAGCCCCCAGACACCATTTGTGCACATGAGCAGTCTTGGCAGCTCTTCCTGTGGTTTTTGGTCGTTTAGTACAACAGCAAGGGAGGCCAGATGGGCTGTTTGTGGACTGCATGTAATGATCCTACTCTGTGCTGGAAATGGGAATATTGGACGAGCCGCTTGAGATAGATGCAGAGATATTTTCTATTAAGCATGTAGTCAGTCTTTATGTTGTACGCTGTTCATATTTCTAGCCGTTGAATTCATCAGTTCAATGAATGCAATTTAGATGGGTAATGAAAAGTCCTCTGTTCTACCTTAAACTGGCACATAATTTTACCTGTCAACAATCTGCAGTACAGAAGGTTGTTTCTGAAATTCCTGGCTCTAGAAGTTACCAAGGCACTTATGAAAATGTACTTAACTGCCAGTGAGTCAGCATTCAGCGGTCTGAAACTCATTTCCAGGAATTATGTGATTTACAAGGCTTGACTTCCAAACCTGGCGACTAACATAGCAAGAGAAAGAATAAAGAAACTCTCAAATACAAACCCCACATGCCATTTAAAAGCAAACCACAGTAAGAAAACAGTCAGTCTCTTGAGACACATCTGCACCTGTCATTTAAAATCAGAGGGTAGTGGAGAAATACTCCATATCTCAGTCGTTTTTTCATTGGGGTCACAGTTTTTTTCACTGATATCAAGTCCGAAGATCCCACTGAACCAAAAAAGGGAACGTTCTTTAAATTTAACCATACTAACAAAGACCATTCCTGTTATTTTGGATCCTTTAAACATGGAATGAAAGCATTTAGCATATTACTAGCATCATAACAACTGATGGTATCTGCTTTGGGCAGCTCTGTGAGTGGGGTGGAGATGACAGTCTACGAGCAGCAAAAGCCTCAGTATTATAATTTAACGTTGATATTCCAGTGGTTCCCAGGAACACTTTGGCAAGGACCATTTCCAAAGAGGAGTTTCAAACAATGCCAGTGCTTTTAAAGTAGAAGTGAGACAATTTGCAAGCCCTATTTAGGGAATGAGACAGATAATTTATTTAGAGTGTTAAGGCAAGGGAAGTGACCCTGTCTATGTGCCCCCTCAGCTACTAAGCAGGATTCACTGGTAGCAATCTCTTAGGGAGAATAATTTATCTGCCTGGCAGTGTGTTCGGCAGCTGACTGCGTGCTCTTGGAAATAAGTTGCTGTTCTGTCTCATTTCTTTAATTTGCTGGCTCTGTGTCCTACTTTTCAAACAGATACTTTTCCCTTTCATCAGGGATGTTATGGTAAAGGTGTAATTCATACTTCTAGGAGCCAAAGCAGTAGCAGAGCTACTAAACATGTGGGCAGTGCAACTTTGTGAGACCCCATGGCTGGAAAGGGTGTCCGTGCTCCAGACTGAAAGACCAGACAAGGCAGAAGCTCGTGGCTGCAGTTTGCTGGGAGGCAGAGCATCCATCCCTTGCACCCGAGCCTTGGCCAACTGAATCGTGCTGTTCCCCTTAGTGTGGTATGTTTTTAATTGGAGTGAGGCACATGACAGCAAAGAACTAATCAAATTTGTGGCAAGCCTCGTAATTTTTCTTTTTTTTTAAGGATGGCATTTAGTACTTTTGTTTGCCATCTGACTCCTATTTTGCTGCAGAAGTTACCGTCTTCTTCGCTGTGATTGGTAAATGTCACTGAGGAATAGGAAAATATGTAGAAAGTGCTAGTAGCTCATATATATACTGAATTTTCCTCTTGCTTATGGAAAAAAATAGTTACTTGGCAAATTCCCAGTGTCATATATTCTGCAGTATCTTGCATTGCTATCAGTTCATTTTCAAACTTGGTTACGCCATGGGAACAAGCTGGCTTTATATGTGAGAGCAGATGATGTCCTCAACTTTGTGGATATAGTTAAAGCCCCCATCATGATTTTCTGAAAAGTTTATTGGACTTTACTTAATTATGTAGTAGTTTAGGCTGGTATATGTGATTTGGCTGGACCTGAAAGTTTTCCTGAAAATAGATGTTTTGTTCATGTCTTTGACAGAAATCTGAGGTTTGCAGTGGGAAAGACAGCTCTTCTCCCTAAGAGATGTCTATTCTGTGGTACCATAATGTTCATAAATTCCTTGCATGTTTCTTTTACTGAATCAATACAAACCTCCAGGGTGTCACTTATGTTTGTACAAATTAAAAGCCCTGCCTGCGCAAGGTATGAGAACATATGAAATAATTTGGGTCAACTTGCTTGGGTTTCATCAGAACAGCAGAGGAGTCGTTTTCCAAGGTTGATGCCAGGCCATTAAATAAAGAGGAATATGTTCAGTGCTCTGGTGGCAATATGCCACTGGGGCTTTTCTTTCAAGCTTCAATATCCCAAGCCAAATGTTTACGTTCCATCTGAAAGCCAACAGGTGATCTGCCTAGGTTCTTTGGCAAACAGATGTTATAAGACTCTTTATGTGTTTTACAGACGGAAAGCAAACTGCAGTTCATGTACAACATACTCTGTTCTCAAAGCAGCAAAGTTGTCTATTATGACAGCAACATCCTAACTGAGGTAAAATGAGTTTAGAAATGTTCATGGGCACTACTCTATGGGAATTGTGTGGCACCAGCCAGAGGTCTGACAGAGCTCTTCATTTGCTTTTTGTTTGAAGCAAACCGGTATTCCCGCACAACAATTTTGTGTTACGTGACTTCTAGGTCTATTCCTGGGCTGAGTTGAGAAGCCAAAAAAAGTGCATTTGAAATGAAGGAATATTAAAAATTACCTTGTCCAAACTCAATGTACAGATGACTGTTAGGTATGAAGGATCTTTACATTTCCATGCCAGTTTTGTGATCCTCAGTTTAGATTTCAGCATTATACTGTAAAGAGTGGACTGCATAGAAGTAACAGAATGAAATACATATAAAAAATAGAAAGAAAATATTATCTATTTGAAGAATATTGTACTGGAAATATACCAAAATATGGAACAAAATACTCTTGTGTGCAAGTAGGTAAATGTATGCCCAGTAACAAATGATCTTGATTGCATAAAAAACAATAATGTTCTTGAAATCCTAAATAATCAGATGATAATAAATGAAAAACCCAGCCTGCTATATCAAGTCTCTGTGCATTTACAGAGTTGGAGGAAAGCTTGACATTTCAATAGTCATTACATATACAGTTGATAGGGCACTTGAAAAAGGCAGCTGTAAATTATTTCTGATCATGGACTAAATAAACCATTTACATTTTATTTGGACAAGAGAATTTCAGCAGTTGCTTTAGACATGATTACTGAGTTCAAAGCAGAAAACATTTTAACCAGGACATCCTTCCATCTACTTTTGTTTTGGTGAGGGTTATTTAGGTTCTTATTAAATCATCTGTTAGTAATCAAATGAGAAAAGACAGGAAGGGTAAATATGTTGGAAATTAAAATAGAAAACATTAAAAAAAGTTACTACTTGTGTTTTGCAGGCTGCAGAATGTGGCTTTAACACCGCAGCAAGCCAAGAGAAGCTTGCCTCTACAAAACCAGAGGGTCCATCTGACTTCAGTGGACTGTGTGGGCAGCCACCGAGCCACACACCTCCAATCCTGGATGGATTTACTCCCAAACATGCAGAAGAAAGGCTCCAACTGGGACCAGCTCTGGAAAGAAGCAGAATCACTGCGGATCTCCATTCTGCCGTTGCTCCACTCCTAGGCTCAGAGGAGAGAGGTGCAGTTTTGGTGTTTGCTCCTTGTTTGTTTTTGTTTTAGAATTTTTCTGCTAACCTGTTGACCTGTCTTCTTGTTTAAAAAGTGCCCTACTAAATGAGGAAGATTTTTAAATGATGGTCCAAGAAGATACATTTTGCCCTTTTGGTTTAGGTAAATCTTATTTTAATTTTTGATATTTTGCTGTAGCTTGGCTTTTTTTTTTTTTTCAGCATGTCTATCTAATGCATAAATAACTTCCTATAGTGAAGCAGCAGCCTTTCTAACAAAGGATCATATGGAATATCAATCTAACACCAGTGCGAATGATTATTTGTTTTAGCAATTTTGCAGAGCTGTTTGTCTCTAATCTTTTGTTGTTACATTATGGGACTCACTGTTACAACAAATCATCTGAATTTGTCTTGCAATGGGAATGATAGCTATCAACCAGATGCTCATTTGCACACCAGAGGGTTACTGAGGGACAGGCACGAAAGGTACAACAGCTCGAAGAGTCAACTCTGCTCTTAAAGCTAAGGCAAACCTCTATTGTTGTAAACTGCTGCAATACTAAAAAAAAAATAGTTAAAGATTTTTTATTAAAAGATTTTAAAAACGTAAATAATTGCACTAAATGAGTTCTTGACATAAAAAGTAAAAAAAAAAACCCAAAACAAAACAAAACCAAGAAACCTCAAAATACAATTTATTGTGATTGTCCCAATTGTCTCTCACAAACGTTACGATCCCATTTCTTATTATTTATGCTCACTGTGGTTCTCAAGAGAGCAGTGAGCAATATGCCATTTTGGAACTGCTATCATCAAGGGCTACATAGTTTAATTATTAAAACAAAGCTGTTGCGTTTCATGCTCTAAATGCCACTGCTGCCACTTAGAAACTGATGTGATTTGCATTCCTTTTAATAAATTAGGCATTTAATTACATTATAAATGTAACCTCTAATTGAAGCACCTTCTCCCAGTGGGCATAACTCCATGATGATTTCTCATGAGCTACCTAGAAGTAAATGCATGCTGGTGCAAGAGTGGGAGTCTCACTAACAAGCACTTAAACGTCATTCTTGAGTATTTTTGCAACTCAATAGATCTTCCCCCAGGATATTTCTTAGGAGGATATTTTTTCTGCTGTAGCATGTTGCCTTTCGCTCTTGTCCTCCACTTCTGGCCATCTGTGTGTCTGCACTTTTCTTTTTGCTAGCTTTTATTTTGCATGCCTGGATACCCAATGGCATCTCTATAGTTTGTAAAAGTGGATGTAAGTCCCCATTCATGGGTATTTCATGGCAATGATGGTACTGTTCTGTTCTAAACCTATTTAACATTCTAAATAAATCTCAAATGTTTTTATCCTATTAAGTGATCTCTGATACTTCAGTTTGCTCTGTGTAGTAATTCATGGACCCAGTTCAGAAGAGCAATTCCCTGCTGAGGGTACAGTGTAAAACTTCATTTTATGTTGAAGTCCTGTGTCATTCTGATTATTAAAGATTTGACAGCTTTAAATATATTTATTTACCTTAGCCTTTTGGCTAAGTTCTAGTCTAAGCAGTTATTTTCTGCTAATCTATAATTTGTTGTCATTTCAGCAAGGAACTTCATTTTATGTTTTTGTCTGTAAATTACTTCATATTGCTTCTGCCCAATTTAACTCCCAAGGTGGCTGAATAGATGTATTCAAACAACACCTGCCCATATTTCTTGAATCTGGAGAATGCTGTGAAATTGGTGAAAACAGAGTATAAATCAATACATTTAACTAATGTTACTGTTTGATTGCAGGTCATCGAGATGTTAGGTGGGATTAAATAAAAATAATAATAATAATTTCTGCTGTGGTTGAAGAGCAGCTTCCCTGATTCATGTTTCCAAGACTACCCCCAGACTTGCCCTCTTTGTTTGCTTCCATGGGGGGATGAAAACCTGGTGCTCAAACCCGAACAAACAAGGCACACTCATGTCAGTTAGGACTTCTGAGCCAATCTCTGTAATACCAGTGCAATTCAATTGCTGAAACAATGATGGAGGCCCTGAGGAGCAGAAAAAGATGTTAAGACCTGTTCTGAGTTTAGATAGTTTAAAAGGCTCACTTGGTCACTCCGAAATAGTACAGGAATTTCAACACCTGGAGTCTGTCTATCATAGTAACTTATTCCTGGCAGTAGGCAGTACCAGCTACCAGAGGGAAGTCCCAGGAAACAAAAGAACAACAACAAAAAAAAGGCTATTTGTGGACTGCTTACAGTTCACTTCCTTCCCAAATCCCCCAGGAATTTTTGCTTTTCTAATTCTTATTTAAACTCTCACTTCATTACTAATATGTTTTCTGTGTGCTTTTGAACCGTGGTCTTGGTTCTACCTAGCACTGGTTCAATGCACAGTGTTGCATTGTTTCAATGGCTTTAATTTCTTTCACCCTGCTTCTCCTGGTTCTTATAGTAGGAGAAAGATGACCAGGCATTTACCATCTAAAAAAGCCTGATATTTAAATTCAAATTGATACAGTTTCCAGGATTAGGATAGATAAGGTAAATGAGAGCTGGGTGACCTTAGAAAAGTCTTATCTCTCAACGAGAACTTGAATAAGGTCATGTGGAAGAAGGACAAACCATAAACATTTTTGGTTACTCTCTGTATTCTGTAAACAACACGAGAACTTTCTCCATTTCTCTGGGAGATATCCAAAGATTAATTCAACCACATACATACACAGCTGATAGATTGCAATATCCTTTCCCGCCCCAAAGCTCTCATTTTGAAAGATGAAGCCTGAATTTCAACTATGAGATAAGTAGCCTACTTAATTAGTTAGGACTCTCCTATCTGTGGGTAGACAAATTCTGTTTCTCAGAAGTATGAAAGCTCCTTTTCACATAAACCCAAGAATGTGATGCCATTTATTTTTCATTCTGTAAATTGTATCACTAGTTAAACTCATTAGCAAAATAACTGAAGAAGTATGGGAATACCATTTCTGAAGGAGAAACTGTACAAAAACAATCTGGCTGCAAAATGTATGTTTGTAAACACTAGGTCACATTCTCAACTGCGTAGCTTCATTGACTTTGATTAATAAGGATCTGGTCTCTCAGATAAATACTAATGTACCCTTCCTTGTGTCTCAAAATTGTTCTCCCTGATACCAAGTGGAGAAAGGAGGACAGCTGAAGCAAGGCGTCCTGGCTAAGACTTCTAATGGAGGCTACAGTATTCTCAAAAATATTAAAGAATAAACTGTACATACAGGGCTGCGAAAGAGGGGCAGCTATTTTCATGTGGGGCATCTCACTCCACCTTTCTTGGGATATGGCATTGCCTAAGGCCAGCTCTGCTCTGAATAAACAGATGCTTTTGAGACTTCATCCTTTGCCAGGTAACGTGTATTTTGTACTTTCAGCAGCATCAGCAACCACATCTGCAGCTACGCTGAGAAGACAATTAAAAAGGAAGAACAAGAGGGATCACACACTTTTTGGCTAGGTTGTCTTATTGGGCTTAGGGTTTTGCAATCATGAGGTCGAGGATTATTCAATAGCCTTGGGGTTACCAGCAGCAGCCTCTGGACTTCAGGATTATAAAGGTGGTTTTGCTAGACATGTGAGCGGAGCCTACTGCGGGCTGTGGAGTAGGATGGTAAAGTCCTACTCCCTCCTTATCTGCTGCTACTAACTAATTAAACTTGTCTTGGTCAAATAACCACAGTGAAAGTGGATCAACAGTGAAGGGCTTGCTTTTTGAGGTGCCTACTATAGAGTTTGGTAATTCTCAAGATTTTTGTGGTGGCTTTTCCTTGGTTGTCCCTGTGGCCATTCTGCGGAAGGCAAATTTATCCCCATCTGCACCATCACACTGTGTCAGTATTGTAGGTGTGGCTGCTCTTAGTACCTTTTTTATCTCTCAGATATTGTATATCTCTGACTATTCTAATTAAGTTTTCTGTTAAATCCCCAAGCTGTTAGAGAATAACATTACAGAATTCAGCACAGCTGTGGGGTCGTAGTGTAACGTGCCTTTGGAAGACAGACGCGAGCAGCAAGGTAGGAAGTTCCCCATCAATACATGTGGGAAAAATAAGTGGTCTGTAGAACATCTGTGCTGGGAAAGGAGAAGCTGTCACCTAACGCTGGGCGTGGGAAGCTCAGGGATAGTCATGCTACTTCATTCCGCTGGCAGGATGCCCTCTCCCAGTTGATTTCCACCTAAGCAGGCGGCAGGGGTGCCTTGTGTTTTACGTGGGGTGAAAAAAGTGCTACATCTTCATGCTCTGCTTGACTCCCTACAGCTTTGCTCCATGTGCTTTTGCTACATGACATATGGCTTTATTAAGAGACTCACCGTCAGCTTGGGAAGTGTCTTTTCACTGCCTGGGACTTGTTTCACTCCCTTCTGCCATCTGTAACTGTGACAGTTAAAACCGTGTTCGTCTGGAGTATGTTCAGGGTTTGCTGGTGAAAAACCTGAGAGCTGAAAGTAGCCAGGCTGTTTTATTAGTAAAGGCCAAAGTGAACGTTCCTATGGGACAGACTAGTCACTGCTTTTCAGAGCAGTCACAGTTGTTTCCTAATGATAATTTTTTTTTTTCACAAAAAATAAGAATCCTCAAAGTTGTCTGACTCATTTTACACCTGATTTCAGTAAAGACTAATTGCATGTTCTGTGCCTTTCCTAAAGCAGTTTTGATTGACTTCTCTTTGTTCTTCACTTTAATCCAAATGAAAAAAAAAAAAAGGCATTTACTTGTGCTAATTAATTTATTTGTGTTAATGAACATCTATTGACTCATCCTTCTGTACTGCACTGAAATTTGAGGTGTGCTGCAAATCAAGCATGGTTTAGCATACCAACAAAATAAAATCATTTGTGGGCTGTAGGTTGGTTATATACCTACCATAAATAAAGGCACTTAACGAAATTGAAAGCACTGACTTCAGGCCGTTGGTTAGAGGAAAACTCTTGTTTTCAGCCTGAGATGTGGCTCAGCTGTGTTTGTGGCACTGGCTATTTACAGCCATTTATGCTCTTATAGAGATTTATAAATAGTTTACAGAAATATGACTGCAGTTGAACAAAGCAATCTTTTTTTTTCTTTTTTTTTTCCAGAAGTGATGGTATGAGCCACTGAAGGCTGGGGAAGTTGTTGATAAAATGTCACAAACAAGGAGCAGAGAAAAACCAGCTCTGTCTGGAGCAGGATATCATGCAGCCTTGAGGAGATGGAAGTAGGGTTGTCCAGCCAGGATGGGACTTTTGGTTGCTCTTGAGGATCTGTCAGACCAAAGCAGCAGGACAACTTCTCCTTGGGTCAGGGGCTCAGAAGAAGGGCCACAGAGGTGCAGTGTGGATGTTCGGGGGGAGGAAAATTTTGTTGTGGTTTTCCCCGGTTAGAAGAGCTTCCCCAAAGCCCCTGCCAGTAGCAGAAGAGTGTTTGAACATAAAATCATAGAATCATAGAATGGTTAGGGTTGGAAGGGACCTTCAAAGGTCATCTAGTCCAACCCCCCTGCAAGGAGCAGGGACATCTCCAACCAGATCAGGTTGCTCAGAGCCTCATCCAGCCTGGCCTTGAACGTTTCCAGGGATGGGGCTTCCACCACCTCTCTGGGCAACCTGTTCCAGAGTTCTATAACTCGCATCATAAAAAATTTTTTCCTAATTTCTAATCTAAATCTACCCCCCTCTATTTTAAAACCATTACTTCTTGTCCTATTGCAACAGGCCCTACTAAACAGCCTTTCACCATCTTTCTTGTAGGCCCCCTTGAGGTACTGGAAGACCACTATCAGGTCTCCCCGGAGCCTCCTCTTCTCCAGGCTGAACAGCCCCAACTCTCTCAGCCTGTCCTCATAAGAGAGGTGCTCCAGCCCTTTTATCATCTTCGTGGCCCTCCTCTGGACCTTCTCCAACTGGTCTATGTCCTTCTTGTGTTGGGGGCTCCAGAACTGGACACAGTACTCCAGGTGGGGTCCCACCAGGGCAGAGTAGAGGGGGAGAATCACCTCCCTCACCCTGCTGGCCACGCTCCTCTTGATGCAGCCCAGGATGCGGTTGGCCTTCTGGGCCGCAAGGGCGCATTGCCTGCTCATGTTAAGCTTCTCATCCACCAGCACTCCCAAGTCCTTCTCCTCAGGGCTGCTCTCAATCCATTCCCCACCCAGCCTGTATTTGTGCCTGGGATTGCTATGACCCAGGTGCAGGACCTTGCACTTTGCCTGGTTGAACTTCATAAGGATGGCATGGGCCCACCTCTCCAGCGTGTCCAGGTCCCTCTGGATGGCATCCCTCCCTTCCAGCGTGTCGACGGCACCACACAACTTGGTGTCATCGGCGAACTTGCTGAGGGTGCACTCTATCCCACTGTCCATGTCGCTGACAAAGATGTTGAACAGGGTCGGGCCCAGCACGGACCCCTGAGGGATGCCACTCGTGACTAGTCTCCACATGGACATTGAGCCGTTGACCACCACTCTCTGAGTGCGGCCATCCAGCCAACTCCTTATCCACCGAGTGGTCCATCCATCAAAGCCATGTCTCTCTAGTTTAGAGAGAAGGATGTCATGTGGGACAGTGTCAAAAGCTTTGCACAAGTCCAGGTAGATGATGTCAGTTGCTCGTCCCTTGTCCACCGATGCTGTTACCCCGTCATAGAAGGCCACCAAATTGGTCAGGCATGATCTGCCCTTGGTGAAGCCATGTTGGCTGTCACCAACCACCTCCTTGCTCTCCATATGCCTTAGCATGGTTTCCAGGAGAATCTGCTCCATGACCTTGCCAGGCACAGAGGTGAGGCTGACCGGCCTGTAGTTACCCGGGTCTTCCTTATTCCCCTTTTTAAAAATTGGGGTTATGTTCCCTCTCTTCCAGTCATCAGGGACCTCACCAGACCACCACAACTTCTCAAATACGATGGCCAGTGGCTTGGCAACTTCATCCGCCAGTTCCCTCAGGACCCGCGGATGGATCTCATCAGGTCCCATGGACTTGTGCACCTTTAGGTTCCTCAGATGATCCCTAACATGCTCTTCGAGTACAATGGGCGGTTATTCATTCTCGCAGTCCCTGCTTGCACCTTCTACAGCTTGGGTGGTGGGACAGGAACTCTTGTCGGTGAAGACTGAGGCAAAAAAGTCATTGAGAACCTCAGCCTTCTCCATGTCCTGGGTAACCAGGACACCAGTTCCCTTCTGGAGGGGGCCTACATTTTCCCTGGACTTTCTTTTGTCCCCTACGTACCTATAAAAGCTCTTCCTCTTGCGTTTTATATCCCTGGCCAGATTCAGTTCTGCCAGGGCTTTGGTCCTCCTTACCTTATCCCTGGCCACTCACACAGCCTCTTTGTAGTCCTCCCAGGCTACCTGTCCCCGCTTCCACCCTCTATAGGCTTCCTTTTTCACTTTCAGTTGGTCCAGGAGCTCCTTGCTCATCCACGCCGGCCTCCTGGCCTTTTTGCCTGACTTGTTTTTCATTGGGATGCACTTCTGCTGAGCTTGGAGGAGGTGCTCCTTGAATATAGGTCAACTTTCCTGGGCCCTTCTTCCCTCCAGGGCCGCCTCCCATGGCACTTGGCCCATCAGGTCCCTGAAGAGGCTGAAGTCCGCCTTCCTGAAGTCTAGGGCAGAGAGCTTGCCATGTAGTTTCCTTGCTGCCCCGTGGATCTTGAACTCCACCATGTCATGCAGCCAAGGCTGTCCTTTAGTTTCACATCCCCCACCAGCCCCTCCCTGTTGGTGAGCACAAGGTCGAGCATGGCACCCCTCCTTGTCGGCTCCTCTATCGCCTGCAGGAGCAAGTTGTCATCCACACATTCCAGGAACCTCCTGGACTGCCTGTGCTCTGCCGTGTTGTCTCTCCAACAGATGTCAGGGTGGTTGAAGTCCCCCATGAGAACCAGGGCCTGTGACCATGAGGCTGCTCCTATCTGCCTACATGGATGAGGCAAAATGGTCAAGGCAGGTATGAAAAGGGTGACCTCTCCAGAAGCATCATCAGCTGCTGCTCCCTCCGTTTGCCCTTCTTCTGGCCACTCAGAGGCTCTGCTCAGACCACTGCTAATTTTAGTCTCAGTCCTTCTATTTCTCACACTGGAAACAGCTCCAACTGAGCTGGCTGGTGCCATGAGGGAGACAGCTTGGAGGGCTGCAAGAGGGCTTGGTGGGTTCTTCATATCTTCTCTACCTCTCCCAGATACCAAGTGATAGGTAAATAAAGTGTCCTTGCAGGTCCAGCCAGTGCAGACGTGGGTCTTGTGCAGTTGATGAGAGAGAAAAAAAATAAAACCAAACCAGTTACTGCTCTCAGTTTCTATTCGTGTTGGTTATTTTTGACCTTTTTTGCCCACATGCCTTGGTACCAGGCCATGATAATCTACCCTTGATCTTGGCAAGAATTTGCAATGATCGGAGCGAGGCTCCATGCTGTGACAAGCAAGTGGGACGTTATGGTGGGCCCTGGACCCTTCCTACAAGTATACCTTATGGTTGAAGAATGAGAAAGATTTGGGGCAGGTGAAAGACAGAGAAGTGTGAAAGGGAAGGAAAGCAGGAGCCACGGAAAGGCTAGAGGTGGGGAGTTGCCCATGGACACAGGGGTTGTGTTGGTTATTTTCTCCCGATGCTCAGTTGTTCTGGCAGGGGAAATACCATAGTGAGGAAAGACAAATGGTGATCTTTGTCAGGATGACCATCTTGAGAGGAACAGAAAACTCTCAAACGTGGTTGGGTTAGGAGAAGACTCCTCCTCTTTCCCTTCCTACCCTGAGCATGTGGGATACTGAGAGAAGAGGGTGAATATGAGCAGCGGTGTAAGCCTGCAAAACCACACCAGGTGTGCGGCAGACTTTAAAACCAACTGTTTACAATAAAGCCAAACAGTATGAACCAAATGATGCTTACTAGTGTCCTACGCTCTGGACAGGCTTCCAAGCTGGGTGGGAAGTGAGCTGGAAAATTGCCAGGCAAGTACATAGCACAGATGTGCCAATAGGAACCCCCGTGCTTTGCCGTGCAAAGAACTTAGCAGTGTCTCAAACAGGCATACAGAAGGTGACATATTTCACCAACTACTGCAAAAAGCTTCCTTCTGGGCACACACACACTTACATGCAGCAATGATGATGTCCATCCGCTGTGGCTGACCAGACCTAATTGCATTTCAAAGCTTTCCCTTTTGTGGCAGGATCCTGAAGGGAAATTCCTCTTCTGGCCCTTCTTCCTGGGAGAACTGCCCAGTACTGGTTGCCTTTTCTGATGCTGGGAGTCTTGCTTTGTGGTTCTGGTTCCTTTAAATGCTTAAAATGCTTTGTGAAAATGGATTTTCTTAGGTGCAAAGGGCACCTTTATTGGGTATTCTGGTTAAATTCAGTGTCATCGTTTGGGTGAGTCTGACTGGATGCTCACTTGGGGATGTAAGACAGCAGCTTTTGTTTCCAAATTGCTTTATATTTTGTGGAATAACTTCCATCTGTGAAGCTTTAAAATAACATCAAATTTAAATGCTGGCATTTTGCATTTATTTTGTCCAAATGTAAATGTTTAGGCTGTTAGGCCCAGAATGAAACTTTCTACTTATCTATTATTGAAGAATGTCCCTCGAGGAAATACACTCATAATTTAATCTATCTCTAAAATTTCCACTCTGCCTTTAATCATATTTCTTGCAATACATTCTCTCTTTTCCCCCAAAAGAGTAAGTTCTTGGCTTTTCTTTTTTCTTTTTTTTTTTTCCTATTTCTTCAGTAGAAAAATTGGCAAAAAGATTGTGTTCAGATGAATCTGTTGCGGGGAAAGAAATCAGTCGGTTACTACCTCTAGAAATCAAGTCATGCAAGGTTATCGTATGCATCCAGCTGGCACAGTTTCAAACTTCTTGTTACCAGGAGTTGCAGCATTTCAACCTACCCACTTTCTGGGAACATGACTTTTTCCTTGTGCTCTGCAAAGTGGGTGAACGCATTTCTATTTATGTAGCAAATTAGAGCTTTGCTTGACTATTGATTAGCTAACTTCAGAATCTGCTTTAAGGAGGTAAAATGTGCTATTAGAACTTGAGGTTCAACAGGGTAATTAATAAATGTTTAGGATTTGCCTGGTTTTTTTAAATCACCTTATTTGTTTGAATGTTTAGCTAATTGCTAAATTTTTGTTTGTGTAAATTCCTCAGGGAAAATAGTTATTATGCTCAAAATTGTACAAATAGAACATTATTGAATGTTTTCTTTCCTTAGGAGCAGCTCAAAGCCTTTGACATACCTACTTTGTAACTCAAAGACTTGATTGCCATTTAACTTTAATTGCCTTTATTGCCATATAGCCTTTAGGTCATCCTGCATAAAACTGCTTTCATTTTATTCCTTCATTAAAGAATATGGGAATGAAGGCCAACACTAGCCTACTTCAACACTATACTTCCAATTTTTCCCAGACAATGGAAAGTGAGTACATTTTCAGAACATAAACTTGACGCTTAGGAAGCAAACACAGCAAAGGCACTGCTGTATACACATTCTGTGCAGGTTCAAGCCATTTGGGGACTGAATGAGTCAGTTCATAGCCACTGTGGGATTATTTTTTCATGGCTTTTTACTCAGATAACCATGCACAAATAAACAGGAATTGTTAGTGGTGTTTGAAAAGGTGAAAACTGTTGTCCATGTGTTGGTAGCTACTTGCACAGGTATGAATCCCAACCACTTTTAACATAGAAGAAATACTTTAAATTTAAAATCACCTAAACTTTACTTATTAACTTAAGATGTATTAGAATTTACTGATTCTCTAGATGAAGACAAAGTTGTTTCCTAATTAAAATATAGAGATAAATTTAACTGGTAGAAATGTAATAGAGGGGCATGCTTATGCTTATGTGTCACTAGATCTTCACACTGGAGAGATGCAGTTGTTCATTGTGGTAGTAAACACAGCAAGGGCATTTATGCAATATAAGGTGGGCAGGCTGGTTTGTAAAATTAAGTATTACGTAGGTTTTACCCATTAGTTGAGGTGGTCTGTTTTTTTTCAGCCTGAAAATATTAGGAGCTAAATTGTTACAACAGTGAAGCCTCATTTTACTTACACAGGTGCCTGAGAAGCAGTTGGATCATGGCTTGGTTTGGAGAAGTTAATCAGCTAGAACAGGAGTTTTTATCAATCCCCTCCAAAAAGACAGATCTGTATCATCAGTGGTCTGTTGGAGATTGCTACCAAATGACACATGCTAGAGAAGTCATTAGGCTGTTCAAGCTAATATTGGTGCTTGGCTGCTGCAGGGTTTGTTTTTATCAGAGGCATAATTATAGCTTCACCGTGGGCTCTTAACTTGCATTCTGTGTATTTGTATTTATCTCATGCACGTCCTAGTTCTTGTCAATTGAGATATGGGGTTGGAGGTCCAGTGGAGATCTGGTGGGTTTAAAAGTTAAAAACCATTAACTTTCAGCACAGCTTCTTAGCTATGTTGAATATATGGTCCTCTAAAAAAGGATATAGTCTAAAACCCCTTCATTAGTCATTAAACAAAAGTTACCTTCTCCTCTGTAGATGTAAAAATCTTCTCCACAAGGACGATGGATTAAATACAAAGCACACAGATAGAGGTTGGGTGTTTGTGGATTTTTTTTAAGCTCACAAACTGAAGTTGCTGTTAAATCTTCTCTGTCAAGGATAAATATCAGATACTCGTAAGTCATCTTTAGTACAAAGTGTAAGGACAGTGAAAAAGGAAACAAATGCTTTTTAGGTACAAAGTATGTTTGCATAGCTGTAAAAATCTGGCAAGTAGATAGCAACACATTGAATTTTAATAGGAAATCAGATCTGCAAAAACATTGTTTGTTACCAGATTGCTCTTGAAAACACTGATTATGATGACTGATAGGAGTCTCTGCAACGCACACCTTGCTTGGGCTGGCAAGCAGTTGCTCACGTGAATCGCTGCAATGATTTCAGTGCATTGGCTTTCTCCCCAGTGCAAGACAAGCACATAAGCTGGTCCAAACCTTTACTTATAAATCAATGTGAGGGTCAGCAATATTTTCTCTGAGGACTGGGAGATGATAAGGTTCAGAGTTTATCTGTAATTGCATGCATGTTCTTGAGGCATGGTGAGTGAGGGACAAAATGACCAAACAAGTATTGAGCTCTCCTGAGCTGTGCTGTGTTTAGCACAAGCTAAAAACATGCATGTGAAAAGCTAACACAGCCCAGCTGACACATGGTAAGTCTTTAATGTTTTCTGAGGCATGAAAAAGCCTTTTTTACAGGAAAATCCCATCTGCAGAAAGTGGAGGAATTTCAGGAGGGAAAGCACAGAGTTCGGTTCAAGAAATAGCTTCAGAGTGGGAGGATATCTAAGAAGTGTGCCTGGGATGCAAAAATACTTCTAGGAACCTAGAAAATCCTTTCAAGAGCTGTTAGAAAAGAACAGAAAAAAAGTCCAAGTAGTTCTGAGATGTCACAAACTGTGACAGTTTTAGCAGTGCTAAATAGCAGTGCTGTTTTCTCAGTTCCTGGGACACATGGCAGTGTGTAAAAAATCTTGTGTGCTGTTGTTGAAGGGCACAGCACAGCAGAGTCCATCACTGCGTGCTTCGTCAGGAGGGGCCATGAGAAAATGATGAGTGTTCTATGAACAGTCACTTGCTTGTAAGGTTCTTGCTAGTTAAATTTAGGGAAGAACTGAGAAGTGATTTTTCTGTTATTCTAGCTAAAATTTGGTATTTTTAATACATTTAGGTATTTTTTTAACTCCCTTCATGGAGTTTTATGTGAAAGGTATCAGAGAAGAAAAAATCCATCCATGTGATGGGCTTATGCAGGAGTCCCTGAAGTCCTCCCATTTTGTGAGAGTTTGTGCTTCCATTGGGAAATATTTAGAACATGAAGAAAGAGAAACTGCAAATCACTTCTATAAAGGATGGAATATTTTAAAACCTCTAAATGCCATCTAGGCATTGGAGATAGTTATTACGCAGTGAATTCTCAAAACTCTTTTGGAGGAGGGTCAGGAAGACCATCTATAGAAAACAAAAATGTTGGTCTGAGATGTTATGGATCTTTTCACAACCCTGTATTTTGCCATTTCCTCTAGGTTGTATTTTTCATTGTTTCTTGTTTCTTAGGAAGATCTTTGCTATTTCTGGGACTCCTAAACTCGGTATTGTTCCAGTTATAGCTTATTGCAGGTGATTCATTCTTTGGGGAGCCATGCATTCACTGCTTTGCAAACATGGACACTGGCACAATTCTGCAAAACAGCTAAGGTACAGCTTCGACAGGTGAATGCACAGTAAGGTATGGGAGTGGGCCTCCAGCAATCACTCTTATATCTTCAGAGTTGTACATTTTTTTCTCTCTACTCTTATTTTTCTGACATGACTCCTCTGTAGTCTCAAGGATCATCTGAGGATTTGACAAAGTAAAATGATGGTAGTTATGATGAAGCTCCTTTATGTTCTTGCTAGAATTTAATGAAATCAAAGGATTTTTGTGTTAACTTTTAAAAATACATTGTTTTGTTTTTTTCCCTGTTTTCATTTTCAGTAAGGTAACAATGTTTGCATGCACATGCATGTACATCTGTGTTCTCCACTCCTGGGCCTTACATGAGAGGTATTAATTTCATTAACAGTTCCTGCTTTCCAGAAAGAAGACCTATCTCACTTTTTTTTTTTCTCCAATATGATGATCTTAAAGAGAGACAAAACTAAAAAAGGTCAGATACCCAGAGTCATACAGTAATTTAGGTCAGAAGGGACCTGTGCAGTCATCTGTTCCAACATTCTGCTCAGACCAAGGCTAACTTCAGAGTTAGGTCAGATGTCTCATGGTTTCATCCAGCTGTGTTTTGAATATTTTCAAGGCTGGATATTCCACAGCCTCTCTCTCCATTTGTTTCTACACCTAATCTCCTTCCTTGTGAATTTTCTCTCTGCATATCTAGCTGGAGTTCCCCTTTTTTGCACCTTGTCATAGTTGCCTCCTGTCCTGCTGTTGTGCACCTCTGGGAAGAGTCTGGCTCTGCCTTCTCGCAGGAGGTAGGACTGCTCCTGGCCAGGCTCAGTCTCACCTGACCCTTCATCCCCTACAGCCAAGCTAGAGGAGTCCACTCCGCTCCAGTCTGTGGAGCTCCCTTGTGTACTGGGAGCTCAAAGCTGGACATTGGGTACTAGGTGTGGCCTCATCAATGCCAAATACAGGGCAATGGCAAACTGTTGTTAGGGCTTTCTCTTAAGAACACAGCATGACCCAAAACCTGATTCCATAAACAAATAAATAAATAGCATATTTTCAATGGCTTTTTAAAGAAAACTTAGCCATGGATGTTTCTAAGGAAGTAAATGATGTGGCTTTACTTACTGGCTTCCACTGTTTGTGCCACAATATCCTTATTTCATAACTGAGGCTAGGTATTCCATGATTAAAAAATAGGTGACTATTATAATAAAAATAATTTAGGATATGTTCTCTGCTAATAAAATGCAACAAATTGAACACTGAAGTAGGAAAGACAGCCGTGAATGTGGAAGAAAGGTAAGTTTGCATGTTTGACATTATCACTCCTATGACAGCATAGTCTTAATTCCCCAAATTCAGGCATACATGAAATGGAGATAAAAATAGATTTTTTTTGCTGGCTTTGAATCATGGGAATGTATTGTACTTATATTTCATTGGTAAGATTTTCCACTGAGAGCTAATGTAACCATTAAAACTTGTAATTGTCCACCTTTATAAGAAAACTGTGTATCTGTATAAGGATAGGAGCCACTTTTTAAGGGGTGTCAGTTGATTGCCTCGCTTGAGTGCAGCAGAAATGAAGATATGTCCTGGAGCTGGCACCCATTTATTGTCCCTAGATCATGCTAATGATAGCAAATCTCGCCAATCTCCTGCTGTCAAATGTTTCAAATTTGGAAGCCTGAAACTAGGCGTGTAATTCCAAAGCCATGAGCTCTGCGGACAAGAATCAACAGTGTAAATAGCTTAGCCACAGCTGATAGTGTTGATTGATGAAAGCGCCTTGGATACAAGTCTCTCTATTAAAAAAGACATTATTAAAGAATATGAGCTGACAAAAAGCATACTAATTTAAGTTTCCCAGAAAGTCATCATGTGCGCTGTGGGGGACATTCAGTGTGCTACAATAGATCTGCAGATCTCTACCCGCCTCCCTAGCTCCTCTGCCTAGCACTGTACTGGTCCTACATATTGCAGCAAATACTTCAATTTATCTTTTTTTCCTGTGTGTTTCCCATAGCTACATCCAGCCTTACACCATTGCACAGGAGTAGAGCGGCTGACTGCTGCACTCTTGAACTCACAGGACAGGATTTCTGGGCAAACGATGCCACTGGCAGAAGAACACCTCTGTGGCACTGCTGCTTCTGTGGAGGACACTTTAAAGCCTGCCTGGAGTCACGTAAGTTCAATGCAAAGTTATGAAGTTGAGTTTGTGTTTCGATCTTCATTTATCAGGAAAAAAAAATACAGCCAAAGAAGGATAGAAGCATGGGAAGATCCAAGTTCAAATTAGTTTAAGTCTGATCATGAAAGACTGATGGAGGGCTTCTGGTCAGAAAGGCAGCTCATGGCCTGCCTGGTCGCAGCATGCCACTCGCAGAGGCAGTCCAAGTGAAAGGCATGGCAGAGTCCACCATTTTGTTTTCATGTTGAGTTCGACAGGAGACACTGGAAATTACCCTCATTGGTCTGATAGGATTCCTGTGGCTAGCAAAAGCAGGAACAATTCAATATTATAAAGTATTTATAAGTCCCTAAGGCACATTTACAGATGTCCTTGGCAACATCAATTTCCAGCCTGTTAATAGCTTTAAAAGCTAAAAGCAGAACTCTAGACCTTTTCTAGGCACCAAAAAACAGCAAATGCTGACAGAAAAGTAGTGAGTAGGCAGATCCCTCTCTGCCCACCTCTGATAACAATCAAGTCGCTGTATTGTGCATTAGCGTCAGGGAATGTATTAGCCCTTTTGGCAGCCCACTATAAAGCACTTTGCAGTAATCTCATTTTGAGAACTCACAGGCATGAATCATCCGGGTCAAGTTTAAATTGTGCTTTGAGGGCCAGATTCTTATCTCGCTTACGCCAAAATGAATAGAGCGCTATTGTGTTAGAGCCAATGTCTTTACACAGCCGTGTAACATCAGTATGCACGTGATCAGAATTGGGCCCTGAGGGTGAAAAGTTGGCATACTGGTAAAAATTAGCTAAGGGAGAATCAACTACTTCTAACATTGAATGGGGAGCTTTCTTACAATAAAGGAAAGGGAATGGTCCAATTTCAACTAAATATTTAAGATCCTCACTGGTTAGGTTCCTACTTCTCCACTGAGTTCACTGGCTGCTTCTGTGATCAAGTTATAAGCATTTCACAAGCAGACACAAATATTTGAATATACACATCCTCCCATCACACAAATACATGCCTCTCTGGCTTGGGATGAGGTCTCTTGGCCAGTTCTTGTTAGTGCACGGAAAACTTGGCAAATAAGGAAGATGGCAGATGGTGGGCTGCTAGATGACTTTATCCAGCCCATGTCCCACTCTCCACCTACATCTGAGGGAGTCCGGAAAATGAAGGTGAAAGTGATGCTGGGGAGTTGTTCTCGGGGGCTGTATTGGACTTGTAGGAAGTATCTTTGGGATTTTCCTCGTTTGATCAATTCTGAGATGACTGCCTCCAGTGTGAGTACACTGTAGGCTGCATCCTCAGAAGAGGCAGTACATTTTTCAGCTGCATAATGTTTAAACAAGGTATATACATAGCACCAAGCTGTTTCTCCATCATTAATATCTAGAAGTGAAAGACGTAAATACTTTAGCCTCCTCAGACCTGCTCTTATTAACAGCTGTCAGGGCACGTGTTTATATGTTTTTGAGGCAGCTTACCCTGCAGCCTCTCTTCCCTCTCATCCCCACCTTGCTATGCAAATTGCTTACATTTTTCTCATTTGTAGATTCCTGGTGAGCAGGGCAGATTTATTCCACCAGAGGAGAGAGCAAAGGGTGGGCCTACTGCTAATGCAAGTATTTGCTGAAGAGTTGTACACAGCTTTTCCTCTGAAAACTGCTCACTCACCCATTTTCTGAAGGTTTGCTTGGGAAACAATGTGCTTAAAAGTTGTCTGGATCTGAGGAGCTTCAAATGCTGAGAGTGCAAAGTGTCTAGAAATCTGAAAAGAAACAAGATGCTACTCTGTCCAGTGACCTGGAATAAAAGCAATGTGGCTTAGAGGAGTTTGTAGGGGTCAGGTAGTCCATGCCCTGCCTTGCAGCAAGCTCAGCTCTTCCTAGACCATTACTGGCAAATGTGGGTCTACCCTGTTCTTAAAAAATCTTCTGTGGGGGAGATTCTGCCACCTTCCGAAGCAAGCTCCGGTGGTACATACTTGTCCTCAGTTGCTTATTGATACATAACAGCCCTGAGAAGTTGGATAGGTCTGAACCTAGGATCCCTTACTTGTTTTTTCTTTTGCAGTAACGATGGTTTTGGTCTGCACTGGAATATTCATTTTTGAAGGTTGAAGGTTTATGGGAGTGGAGGAGACTGGAGCTCTTGCTTCACATTTCAAGCACATCCTCTGACTTTGAAAGCAAAATGAAGAGAGTTCCCCAGTGATTCTGAGCTCAAAATACTTGCAAGGCAAACTTATGGAAGCTGAAATTTCTGCAACCAGTCGAGCTCAGACTTCTAGGATTGTTAGGCATCTGGCTGCCCAGTGGGGAGTCTGTCAGCTCTGTGAAATGCATCTTCTAGGCTCTGCCATGGACAGTGCAGGCAAGGTGGTGGAAGGGCAGGCGCATTTCCCTTGCAAGGCTAAATTAAACCAGTGTGTCCCTGCTAAATAGGCACATTTTAGAAAACCACCCTCCCACCATGTGTTTATCAAATATGCTACCCCTTTCCCCTCAGATAGTTTGAGAGATGGTTTTGCATCGGCATTCTACAAGAGCATTCTTTTGGGGCATTCTACAAAAGCATTTCTGTATTTCTGGAGGGAAAATACTAACTTTGTATGTCTGTGCAATTTTTAATAGTGTACCCCTTGCCTGCAATATAATCAGCTTTCATTATGATTAATGAAACAAATGAAATGCAATTTGCATTGCTGCCAATGAAACAAACTGCCTGCATACAGGCACATTCAGGGGAACAGGTTGTTGAGTGGGTTTACAGCTCTTGGGTTCACTTTCCAAGAACTTTAGGGAAGTAGTTAGGCCTTTTTAGTTTGTCTGTTTTACAGCCAGAATACCAATATTTACAGTTCTGCACATTCTTTGATCCTTCTGTTAGTGTCTTCATACTGGCTGAAAATGTTTTTGCAAAAGTTAAAAAGAGACCTCAACTGTAGCAAGAGCTTTTACATGTGGAAATAAACATTGCTGCTTCTCAGCTGCAAACAGTGCAGCTACTCAGCTGCCATTCAAGCCCAGGGTTACGAGGAGTGTTTACAGAATAATGCACACTGATGCAAGAGCACTGTCTTTTGTGCTTACACTTTGTTCCCTCTCACAACACTTGGAATTTAAAGGCTTCAATCAGTGACCAGATTCTTCTTTGTTTTGCTGCAATATATGGTACTGCCCCTCCAGAAGCCTGTAAGATCTACAAACCCACTTTTTTCTTCATAGAAGATGGGAGGCAAAGGTACTCTCTCTGATGCTTGGGCAGGAGGAAGTGCAAAGGAATACTGGTCAATTACACAAAATGAATCATAGAATGGTTTGGGTTGGAAGGGATCTTTCAGGGTCATCTAGTTCAACGCCCCTGCAAGGAGCAGGGACTTCTCCAACCAGATCAGGTTGCTCAGAGCCTCATCCAGCCTGGCCTTGAATGTTTTCAGGGATGGGGCATCCACCACCTCTCTGGGCAATCTGATCCAGTGCTTTGCGACCCTCATTACAAACATTTTTTTTTTCCTTATATCTAGTCTAAATCTACCCTCTTTTAGTTTAAAATCATTACGCCTTGTACTATTGCTACAGACCCTGTTAAAAAGTTTGTCCCCATCTTTCTTATAAGCCCCCCTTGGGTACTGGAAGGGCATTATAAGGACTCCCTGGAGCCTTCTCTTCTCCAAGATGAACAATGCCAACTCTCTCAGACCTTCTTCACAGGAGAGGTGCTCTGCCCTCTGATCATCTTGGACCTGTTGGAGTGAGTCCAGAAGATACAGGTGGAATCCTGGTGTCCAGGTGGAATCTTACCAAAGTGGAGTAGAGGGGCAGAATCACCTCCCTCGACCTCCTGACCACACTTCTTTTGATGCAGCCCAAGAAACAATTGGCTTTCTGGGCTGTGAATAAATTGAATGTGAAGGCAGGACACGTCTTAGCAGAGTGTAGACAACTCAGGATGGGGACAGGGCTGTCTTTACTATGCAATTGCTATGAGATGTTCCCTCTCCACAGTAGGGAAGGGCAAAGATGCAGCTGTCAGGCATACTCTTCTTCATCTTCGCAACCTTCACCCCCACTGCTAGAAAACATGTCATTATAAAAATAGACATACACAAGTCCTTCAGCGAAGAAAATCTATTTGTAATTGAGTTAATTTATGTAAGACCTCTTTTAAGTGATTCAGCTCCTTTCTGAAGCTTAGCGAGGGTCTCTACTCCAGCATATCAGATAACACTAGCAAGGAATATCTGGGTGGTGGTTTTTGGCTGTTCATATGAAAGCTTTTCTCCATGAAAGGAGCAGAGAAGGAAAAGGAGTAGGAGAAAATACTGAGAAGGTAAGAACAAGAAAAGGTCAAGAAGAATGAGTATGGATGGACCATGAATGTGCTTGCAAGCACTCATGGTAGGTTTCAGGTCCTCAGCTAAATCACTGGCATGTGGATGTCTCAATATGAAGTAGGTGATTAAAAGCCTATCAAAATTAATGGAGGCAAGAAGGCTATGTGGCTGACCAGACACAGGTGTTGAGGGAAAGTATTTGCCCTGGAGCTTCTCTGCCATAAAAAGGCAGATGGGTCTCGGTCTGCACCATCTCACATGCTGGTTGAATTCTCGATGTGTATCTCCTCATTCTCCTTTTCCTCCTCCTCTTCTCCATCTCTGTTTTCATTTGATATAATTCCATAAGTACACAGCTGAAACAAATTGGAGGGCTACAAAGACAACTACCACCATCAGTTGACTATGTAGCCACATAATCAACCTTTAAAGTTGTGGAAACTGTGTGTCCTCTTCTAGCTAATATCTATGAGCCACATTGTGATGCAAAGATGTTTTCCATACAGAGCATTCTACGTTCACTGAAAGACTTTGCTTTTCACTAGCCTATTTGCTTACTCACTTGAAACTGAGCATGTACACTGCTATTTTACAACTGTCTGTAGATCATCTTTTGACGTGAACTGTAATGAGAAACACTGCTGTACTGTCAGCTTAGGCATTTATGTTGTGGAGAATTGATCCACTCAGTACCTAAAATTAGGCTTATATTAGGTGAACACTTGCTTTGCTTATCAGAAATACAGTGCTATAGAGTCCTGGAAGACACATCCCTCACCAGGAAATGCTCTCAAAATAATTGCACCAGCCTTTGGTACATCCTGAGACTGTTATGCTTCCTCTCAATCTTCTCTAAGCTAAACAACTGCATTTCTTTCAACTGTCCCTGTCAAGCCATGTTTCCTCAGGCTCTGATTATCCTTGTCGCTCTCTTATCGACACGCCAATTGCTCCCGTCTGTCTCTGATTACGAACGAGAGGCAGGATTCCCACTGAGGCCATGCCAGAGCTGGAAGGAAGGTGAGTATTGCTTCACGTCTTGCATAAAACCCACCTGTCTCTACATGCCAGAAGGAGGCAGGTAAATACAGTGCAGCTGTGTGACACTGTAAACTCATTCAGTTTGCACATCTGACCCTTTTCTCCAAAACTTAATGTTTATCTAATTCTTTCCTGTCTTCTATTTGTGCAGCTGATTATTCCTACATTTTCGCCTGTCCTTGCTGAGTTGCATTCTATTTATTTCAGACTGCTACTCCAGCTAATGAAGGTACTTCTTTCCTTTAATTCTGCATCCAAAGAGGTCACAATTCATGTTAAGTTTCAGACTGTATAGAAATTTCATAAAGAGCACTCCCCACTCATGTGAGTCATTAATAGCAATACTGAGAAATGCCAGAAGCAAGTCAGATTTTTGCAGAAAGACATAGGACATCCTTCTTGTTTGACAGCAAACACTGATTTTGGCATACAGTTTTCAGGCAATTGTGTACAGCTTATAACAATTTCAGCTAGGGCACTCATTTATAAAACATGGTATAAGTACCTCCAATAGAGTATTTGAGCTACCTAAAAAACCTTACTGTTACACAGCAAAAAGCCTCCTTTTTACCTGAATGCTGCCCAGCAGAGAGTCAGGGGCTTTTTGCCATTACTGGCAGTAGTAGCTTAGGAAACCAAGCCTGGAACTCCTAATCTACAGGACATTCTTCTAGCTGGTTTGAAAATATATTAGATTAGTAGGCTTTTCATGATGTTTTAAGTAAAAATACAGCACATCACATCTATTTTCTTCAAGTGTTTTGGATCCATAGTAGAATAACATCCATTGTTTGATGTCAGTTGTCCCTGAGAAATTAATGTTGCTGTTGCTGGCTTTTTAGGGGCTTGTAAATTAGTATTTTTGTGGCAGTATTTCAAGGAGTGTTGGAGTAAGGCTGACTACGCTACACTTCTGACACTTCTGCCTTCCTACTCCAGCCTTTTTTATTTTTTAATAGATATGCCACATGTTTTTTTCCAAGGTTTCTATTTTCACCTGTCCTCCATAATTCTCAAATCCAGTGCTTATGAACTGCCTGGGATTGCACCACTCAGTTCCCCATACACGTCAGTGTGAGTTCCACTGGGTCAGCCTGAGCCAGGAAATGCAATTTATAGAAGTATAATATAATTTAGATTACAAATAACTTCTGGAGGTCATCTATTGCAATCCCTGCTCACAGGGCCAATTTGAACTTACCTAAGCATTTTCTGCTTTTTTTTCCCATTTTTTTCCTTTGTTCTTCAAGCTTAAGATCTCTCCTTTTTATTACTAAGGTTAATTGTTGTAAACATTTGATAGCTGTTAAACTCCAAAGAAGGCTAAACAAAACAGAAGATAACACCAGAAAACTGTTTATTAGCTTTCTAATCTCACAGAGTGATGAACCAGGCCTTTTTATCTTCGTCTGAAGAATGTGTTCATTGAATATTTCCCCATTTCTGTCTGTATATTTGTCAAAGAGCAAAATGAACTACCTTTGGTCATCTAGCCTCTAGATAATCCGGTAACTATCTCACACTCCTCCTGAGTCTTTTCATGACATTCCAAGAGTAAAAATATTTAGAAGTGCAACTGAACTATTCAAAGTCTTTTTCTTCACAGCGGTGGTTCCTCTTTCACTCTGTATTTGCTCCACAAAGGAACAGTTATTAAACAATTCACGTCCTTTTCAAGTCAAAGATAGCTGCTTCTTCCCTTACGTACTTCATCAGGAATCTTACTGCTTGTTACTGCTAATTTTGCCTTTTTTACATTGTTACTCACTGTAGTCCTCAAAAATATGCCAACAATGTGCCTCAAAAAAAAAAAAAAAACCAACTCAAGTCACTTTTCACTGGGGTAGCCTTAAAATACATTTAGCCTGGAAATACATTTCAATATTTACCTAGATTTGATTTTGTTGCATTGCTAGCTCTTAATCTGATTAAATCTAGAGTGGTAATTTTCCCAGAATTGCTGAAAACAAAAAACCCTGCTCCTATCTTTCATTGGACAAGAGTTATTTCTAGGCCTATCACCTTTTGACACAAACAGTACAAATCTTATTTGTATTAACCTCTTGAATATGGTAGGAAAGCATGTCACATTGTAGGCTTTGGAAGCTCTTCCTCAGGTTTGATATCTTTCAGAAAGAAATTAATACGAATTCTAACAATTTGATTTTGAATGGCATTAACTTTATTAATGAAACGTATTATCACTCGCACTTATTTTTGCCTGGGAAAGAAGGCTAGCACACAATTTGAGCTGCTCTGGATGTCTTCTGGGAATGGCACCACTCTGACTGAGTGCACACTGTATCTGGCCGATACGCACAGCCGGAGGAGCTAGTTGACACTGCTGCTGGTGTGGAAGCTGAACCAAATACCACAAGCAACTGGCAGAAGTCTCAGAGCTGGATTTTAAAGGTGTTTAGGTATCTAAGTGTTTGTGCAAATACTGTTCTTTATTTGGTTGTGGTTTCTAAAAGAAACCACAAAGAATATGTCTACAGTAATCAATGTGACATCCAAGTGAGTTTGAAGTAAACTAGCATGCAAAGATGGTAATTTGAGTGTCCTGAAAGCAGTAGAGAATTGCATTATATTGGACTAACTAATACTGCTTTTTGACAAGGCAGTTGCCTTGGAATGGGGCTTTTCTGACAGGGTTGTGGCTGCTGAAGCTGTAGACAGCTGGTTGAATGCTGGACTGAGGGCTCTGCTCTGCTGTACTGCCCAGTGTGAATTCGCCAAGTCAGTAGGATCAACTCATGATCACAGATCTTTCAGTTTGTGAGAGCTGGAGACTTACAACTTAGCTCTTGATGAAAGTTCATAGTTGCTTTCTGCTTTTGTGGGGTGAGGCTTAACTTGTGGCTAAAAGCTTCTTTAAAAGATACAGCTTCTTGGGAAGTGTTATTAAAAAAGAACCTGAATTAGGACTACATACACCTCTGAAATATTGAATGTTCATAACTAGATTAAAGACCACAGCTTCCTCAGGAGATGTAGCATGTTAATGTTCTTTAAATATCCCTTACTTCAGCACAGTCATATGTTCAGAGATAGATTTTTGTGTCTGACAAAAAGACACAAAGACTTTTCCATTTAAACAAACCACTTTCTGTTACATGGACATTCAAAGTAATTTACCTGTACATGTGTAAAGCAAATGCAATAAATACATTTGTCTTGTATTTGGATTCAGCTCTACAGAATCATTTTCTCTTTTCAGCTAAGCAAAAATATGAAAGATGACTGAAAATGAATGTTGCTATATTGCCTTGTGCTGAATTCATTCAATTCAATTTTCTAAGGGAAAATATTGAGACATCAGTATGCAACTCCATGCTTTGGAGTGCCATCTAGTCATGTATAGAATTGTGTTTTATTCATGTAAAAGATGAAAATGCAGCTACATTCAGATCTTAATAATTATTCATAAAACTACTTTTTTTTTCCTTTTCTTTCTTCTTTCTTCCTTCACCTTCTTACTTCTTTCTTCCTTCACCTTTCTCCTCTCTTCACCCTTCTCTCTCATCTCTTCTTTTTTTCTAAAACAGAAAGTAAGCAGAAATCTGTTGACTGCCAGTAAAACATGGAATAAAGGGAAGGAAAAGTAATTTTCAAATGGTCATGTATGTCTGTCCTGGTTTCAACAGGGATGGAGTTAATTTTTCTTTCAGTAGCCAATGAGTTTTGGATTTTGTATATGAAGAATGTTGGTAAACACTCTGATGATATGAGTTGCTGCTAATGAGACCAAGGACACTGTCCAGCTTTTCAAGTCTCACAAATTTGCAGATGTAGGAAGCTCGGAGAAAGACAGAATAATTGACCCAAACTGGTCAAAGAGAGTATTCCATGCCATAAATTCTCAGTATATAAGTGAGGGTTGCCCACAGTGGGGGGCATCCACTTTTTCCATCCATCTCTCACTTGCTGGCATTGTTCCCTCTACCTTGCTGGCTCCCTTTCACTACTTTGCTTGCTGCTCGGTTTTGTTTCTGTGATTCCTGCTCAGGACAGGATATATCAGTCATTGGAACATCAGGTGGTGAGAAATCCTGTATTGTTCATTATTCATTGCTGATATATTTTAGTATCTGTACATTTTATTATTATTAAAGTTTTTCCTTTTTTATTCTAGTAAACTGTCTTCTTCTCAACCCATGAGTTTTCCTTTTTTTTCCCAATTTCTCTCCCCCATCCCACTGGGGAGGTGGAGGGTGAGCAAGGAACTGTGTGGTGACTAGGGCTAAACCACAACAATGTCAAAGACCAACAGGGAAGACTTCTTCTAGGGAAACACTCCACAGATGCAGGAGAGTGAGTGGGTGACTCTAAAGCACCTTGGAGATGCAATGATGACACTTTACGTGTGAAATACATGCACAAAATACTGCACGGATTTAAGCAAGTAAAAGCTCATGTATTTGTTGTGTATTGCATGGCTGTTTTTTCTCTACTTACTCACGGCTTCAGCTACTCCAATTTTAAATGTTAGTCCAAGCATCAAAGAAAGTTGTGAACAAGTGTCTTGAACTACTAAACTCCAACATGTCATTAGTGTTGAAGAAAGCTCAACTACATACATCCATAGCTGAGTGATCAGACCTGAATGCACAATCATGATCATGCTTGTCCAATGGGGACCCAGTGCAACTGTGCATGCAAATGAAGTCAAATATTTTACTCAAAACTCTGCAAATTGTATCAATTAATTACAGGTCATCCCCATTATTTATGAGAATATAGTCCATTTTGGAAAAAGTAACTGTAACAATCTTAAGGCTTCAGGAATGAGTGCAGTGCTCTCATCAAATTAGAGAATTAGAGAAATTAAGGTTGACTCTTTGCCTAAAATTCTTACAAACTGTATTGTGGCTATGGCAAATAAAATATTGGCTCTATCAGATATCTCCACTATGAGGAAAGCAGACCAATTTCTGCAGTTGAAAATGCCATTTTAAAAGCCCCTTAAAAATGAGGCCCAGCTCTTCAGCTACAAAACAGGAGCAACACCAACTGATTCTGAAGAGTGCTGCTCATATTGTACAGTCATAGAAGAAAGTGCTGTGATTTAAATAAAAATAAATCAATTAGCTTTTTTGTCTAATAGTACTAGAGCACCGATTGCTGTCCATATTTGGGAAAACAATGATGCAAACATTTAAACCATTCAACCTAACTTTTAATAATTTCAGTTTCTGATTTCAGATTTCAGCTGTATGCCTTATGAAGCCATGCCTCAGGTTTCATCCAGTTGGTAATGAAGTTTTAGAGGAAGATGAATCTAGCTTTATGATTGCAGCTTCTGCTTTCCAAAATGCAGTAGCTTTTTCCCTTGGAATAAGGCAGAGGTGCACAGTGTCCACACAAGTATTTCCAACTGTTTTCTTTAGGAAACTCTTGTCTGTTTCCAGAAGTCACACTTTAGTTAGAGAATATGATTCCTGATCTGTGTGAAATGTTTCCTATTTTCACATGTCTATGTAGTTGAGATGTAGATTGTGTATGTTACCAGTCAGGGAATATACGTACCCTTATTCAATAAAGAATGGACAGCTTTTCCCTTTTTTTCCCCCCTCAGAAGTACTAGGCTTTTCATTATTGTTTTGATTTGAGTATTAGTTCTAAAGCTTTTTCCTGGATAAGATTCTCTCTAGTTTCAAGTATGTTGTTTTATTGCTGAGATACATTTTAGATGTCTGTAGAAGAAACATATCTTTTGAATGTCTTGTCTACCGTTAGCTCTGGTTTCTGGCACTAGTGACAACTTTGATGAGTGCTGAGAATGTCACAGTCTACATAAAAGCATTTGGGAAAAATTGGCAGACGTGAAATATGTTGTTGTAGTTATATAAAATGGGAGACAAAAGATTTTTTATATAAAAAAAACAAACAAAGAACCAAACCCAAATAACAATATTGAGATAAGTGCATTAATTTATTTTAAGATAATAGTTTGATAAATACTCTGAAATGTGTACTTGTGTGTTCTCCAATATACAAAAAAATTTCTGTGGAAACATTGATATAGGTAATCATAAATAAGATGCTGAAAGATGTCCCAATCAGATAAATTTACCAAGCAGGTAAAGTGCCCATGCACTCAGTTGCTGAAGTTCAGTGATGTGCTCTCCCATCTACCTCTTGTCTGCATAAGCTGTAATCTAGGAATAACTGTCACCTTTTAAATTAATTAATTTTGTCTTTATCAGAAGCTATCAAATTTAAACAAGTCCTTGTTAATCACTGAAGCTTAAGTTAAGTTAATCACATCAAGCTTTCCACTTAGTGATGTGTAAGACATATTTGGACAGAAATATACACCAGAACAAGATTAAATGTAGCAGGAACCAGCTTAGATATTTCTGAATCACAGAACATTTTGTATTGGGGATGTTTTAAATCCCACCAATAGCAGGTAAGTGCTTCAGTCCTGATGTAGTTTATCTCCTCAGTAGCGTGGCCTGCTACGCACAATTGCTTTTTACGTTAGCTTTTCGTAAGAGGTTGCCTGCAGTTCAAGGTCTTGCCCTTATCTTCAAGAGACCCCAGGCAGGATTGATCAGACCAGATGTAGACTCCTACATCTGAGTGAGTCATCGCAGGCTCACTGTACTGTCAGTGAAGAGAAATAGGTGCTTGATGGCAGAAATCTTCTCATCCTGAGGTCAATGTCTAAAATAGCATAGACAGATCTTACCCAGCAGTGCTTCCTTCTGTGAACTATATTTGGGTAAGACGAATTCCACCCACACACAACTGAACCCTCTGCAGCAAAGGGAAAAAGGGGTCTGCTGCCTCTAAATACCAGCTGGATTATGACACTCTGCTACAAATATTTCTCCTGCTGGGGCTGACTGAGCGAACAGATAAGCGACAAACATCTTACAAGCCCTAATGAATGTTGAAGGAGGTGCTGGCTACAGGGAGAGCGGGATGCGAACATACGCAGGGCATGGCAACGTAGCAGGAGCTGCAAGCCCAACTGCTGTCCCCAGTTTGGTAGCCTGCCATGCAGCTCTTATTTTATCTGAGTGCAAATGTACTCCTGTTCAATGTAAAGACTGTATTTCATAAGTCACTGACATCAGCTTCCTACTGCTCTTCTGGGAACAATTAAAATTTTTCATATTAAATCAGTGCATATGTTGTTCCTGGTTATCTCTGAGATCACTTAGTACTCCATATGAGCCGAAAATAAATGCTTGGGACATTACAACTACTGCTTTTTGCAGTGAAAAGTCCTGCTGGGGAGGGAGTATTTTCAAATGAAGACTCTTGTTTTCAGAATTTGGTTCTCTATCAAGTCTAGCAGAGAGTGTTTTCTGACTTCTATGGCAATGAAAATGTGCTTACTGATTATTTCTCTCTGTACAGCCTACTATCCCTTGTCAAGAAGAGATGGATGTTTCTCAGAGGAATACTGAAAGCCAGTACATAGGGAATTTCTTTCCTCAGCTAAACAACTTCTGTCTACAAAATACGATATTACTATTCTTTCCACATGAGCTAGCGACCTTTGCAAAAGTATGCTGCTGTTTATGAAAACATGTCTGTCAATTTAATAATTGAGCAGATATCAGCTTTCATTCAGTGGATGAGAAATAATGTACTGATTATCTAATTCTATATTGTTTTGCAGAATGATTGAAACACTGCATTTGACTCCAAGCTTTCTGACTTCTTTCGTTATCATTAAGGTAATTTCCTGTTCAGCAAATTCTAATAGTAATTGGTGCTTAGGGTTTATTACCATTTTTGTGCAATCTATGCCAGTATTAGGAATCCCATGTCTTTTTACCATTACATCAGCCTGCATGGTTTTGGATGAATGATGCTCATGAGAATAAGTAGATGGTTTTCCTGGTTTTAGCTAGGGTGGAATTAATTTTCCTCTCAGTAGCCAACATGTTTTGTATTTTGAATGTGAAGAATGTTGATAAACACCCTGATGATATAAGTTGCTGCTAATGAGACAAAGGCCACTGTCTGGCTTTCCAGGTCTCGCTAATGTGCAGATGCAGGAAGCTGGGAGAGAGACAGACAGCATAATTGACCCAAACTGTCCAAAGAGAGTATTCCACCCCATAAATGTCATGCTCAGTATATAAGTGGTAGTTGGCCAGGGAGGACATCTCTCCCTCTTGCTCCCTTGCTTGCTGCTCAGTCTCATTTCTGTGATCGCTGCTTGGGACGGGCTGTCATTGAAACATTGGGTAGTGAGAAATTGTGCGTTGTTCATTTTGTATATTTTAATATCTTTATATTCTGTTATTATTGTAATTTTCCTTTGCTATTCTAGTAAACTCTCTTCACTCAACCTATGAGTTTTCCTTTCTTCCTAGTTCTCTCCCCTGTCTTGGTGGGGAGGGGGAGGGAGAGTTAGCAACTGTGTGGTGACTAGGGCTAAAACCACAACAATTTTTACTTGACTATAATAAGGTTTTCCATGTAACATGCTTTAACTGATGGTCTTCTGATTTGAAATGGCAATATTGGAAGTAATTTCACAGAGTTAACTAAGTTATTTTGACATGAAACTAGTAAAGGGGAGAAGAGACCTGGGGTATTTTGAGGCTATGCTGATCTTACTGAGACAACTGTGTGTGATCCAGCAATGCTCCCCATCACAGACAGTGAGTTATTCAGCTGATCAAATGTGGGCTTACCTCACGGGGAGCTGAGTACCTCATTGGGCTCACTAGCTAGAATCAATATTGATTACAAAGTAAATGCAGACACCAGGATACCTATATTTAGGCACTCAGATTTAGATATCCACAGTCTGAACTGTCTTCCTTGAGCAGACCAAAAGACAAGGAAGACTTTGAGGCCCATTGGGCCATGGAATGAAACAAATTTTTTTTCTTTTCCTGTCTTTACTCAATCCCACTGAGTAAACTTATGAGTTTGAATTTATGAAGAGGCTTGTTCTGAAATTACTGTTTCGGTAATGTGGTGGTTTGAAGATACCACCCCTTACAAACTTGAAGGACATGTCTTCTTATAAGCCTTCACAGCAGACTGTCCAGTAATTCTGGTTATGGTGCCTTTGGAAAGAGAAAGTAAAATGCAACGGTCATATAAATCTATTTTTCTATACCTAAAGTATTTGATAAGAATGTTGTTGCCATGTTGTATCTTGTGTTTCCAAGAAAGATATCTTCCTTATTAATTTCTTTCAAGCCTCCCAATCTTTTCTGTTGGAGGTGCAGGTTGGTAACACTGCAGAAATCATGAAAACATACTTCTGCCATACTTCCAGGGAACAGCCTTCAGTGGGGCATTAATTCACTTTGCCAATGGTTAGCTGGAGAGAGTGAAGGCTGGGACATTGTCTGAGGCAAAAAGATTTTACTCCAAGTTCTCCAGCCCATATGTCCTCCATAGACAATGGAAAATACAGTTTAATGTTGCAGTACATTGAAGAGAAAATATGACACATAAGTAGCAGTTCAGGTTTCTAGGAGTTTGACTCTGTGTACTGGTAACTGCTTCTACAATTCCTATTAGTATGGGATGGGCATTTTTTACTTGTTACAGGTAGGAATATCTGACAACTAAAAGCTTGTATAAAAAAAAAGTGATTACAAGTTTCAGAAAATGCTACTCTCTCATGAAGAACAGAGACTCAATCTGGAAGATTAACTTCACAAGGCAAGGAGGACTTGTGAGAGTGTAGACATGTATGTCAGGCTGGTTTCCATATCCTAGATTTAAAGAAATTTCTTATGAATTGTTTTAGAGAAAAATCTAATAAGAAATGAAATTAAGACTGCATATATTCCTCTAGATATCCAGCTACCACCTTTTCTAATTAATCTCTTATTAATCCTTTCTGTGGTGCAACAGCCATGCTGTAGCCTGTGACTGACTTCCAGGTATATTTGCAGAAGCCTATGCAGCTGACAAACATGGAATACGTTTTCCAAACATGGGAAACTCCTTCTCTTAGTGAAAGGTGAGAGCAAGATTACCTAGGGATGCCGTAGTTGGTAAAAGCCAAGTAGCACTTGTATTGCTCGAGTGTGGTATAGATATCACATCTCAGCCCTCGGACCAGACACACATTTCAGTCTTGCATTGATCAAACCCATAAGCTAGAGATATTTTTAACTCCTACTTTTATAAACTTTCCACTGTACTTTGACTTCCTACTGGCTGTAGGAAAACCCGGAGAATGATGTGTCAGGCTAAATGACTGTTATCAGATATTCCCATAGAGCTTCAAAAATAGCGGGTAAACATGTCTCGTAATTGCCATGCTTAATCTCTGGATGTTTCCTAGCCCTGCTCTGCTCATTCTTCAATGCACGTATGTCCATGGAGATTTGAATCCATATCTCCTCATCCATCTCCTTCCTCCGCACTGGCAAGGACAAAAGTTGCAGTATCGTGCTTCAGATTGCAAACATCAGACTTAACTGCAAAGTGTCAGACATTCAAAACCCATGAACAGCAGCTCAGCTCCCATTCCTGTTAGTATCGGGTGGTAAATTTTAATTTAAATCTACATTAATTTGTAATAACTGCAGAATCTGTTCTTTAAAAATATGCTGGCAAGCACTTTTTCTTGCTACTTTCTAGCAGAACTATTACAGCTTCTTTTGGATATCTCTGCTGAGGGGAAGGTACTTAAACAGATCAAACATATGAACTTCATATTTCAAGATCCTCTGCTTAATACAGGACATAAATATTAAAAGCATGATTTAAGCAGAACTTAAGCTCTGCTATCCAGAGTATGCTACTCAACTGCTGACAAACCTGTCTGGTTGTAATGCTCTCCAGAAACTCCTAATTCTGCTTGTGTGTGTGCCTAGAACAGCTCTAGCTGAGCCTCTGTCCTTCAGAAGATGTCGATGCACTACCGGGCACGGTCACACAGAAATGCCTGAAAAGCTGCTGAGCAAAGCTAGATGCTTGATGAGCTCCAGCCACTTAACAGTACTGCTTTATCCTGGCTAACCACACTTCCTAAGAATCAAGCTTAATTTGTCTGGATGGATTTTATAAGTTAATACAGCTATGAGGCTTCCCCAGGCCAACCTAGCTTGTTCTAAGCCAGTATCTTTCCCCAACGGATCACTGCAACACTGGGATTTTCTTCACTTGTTCGCAGAAGGGCCTGATCAGCCATGCGTAGAAGAGAGTCCTTTATGGAGTCTAGTTGTAACAACTTTCCTTGGAAACATGGACAGTGATGGTGTCCGTCTTGGATAAAAAAGCCTAGTCCTTGGAGCAAATCAAGCAGTAAGACTTCACTTCTACTTGTTCCCAAAGGAGGTTCTTAAATTCGCCAAGGTAAGGCCAACATTTGGACGGAAGAATGGCCGTTGCACAGAAAGTACTCAGCTTTCATCGAAATTTGACTTGCCTACATTTCTTGGTCTACTATTCCCTCTTGTAAACAATCCTTTTTGTGTTGATGGCCATTTTGAATACTCCTTTAGAACATCTCATCTCTTCCACATACAGCTTTGAGTTCTGCTACCCAACTCCATGCTCAATTCTTTCTTCAGCAGCTTCTCTTTTGGGTGCCTTACCCAGTTATTTGGCCTAATTATAGTACTCGCAGAAGAATTAGTGGCTTCTAAGACGGCCAACATTTTGTGTATAGGAAATAAAGTTGCATCACCATGGTGGCTTCACCCTGTGACATCCTCTTTGTTTGTGAATACATGGTGTGGCATAATTTACTCAGATAAAACTTGTGAGTTTTCTTGTTTGAAAATAACAGAAGTATTTCTTTTCTAAATTTCAATGAGCCCACAAACTTCTGTCAGATGTGTCTCTTCTTGTTGCTGAACTTCAATCAAACACATTCTGAGTGTCCGACAATTAAAGCATTAAGTTGAGCTTAATGCCTAATTGGAGAGAATTTTCTCAGCAAGTACAAAGGGGCACTGTCTTCTGCCTTCAGTCATGTTAGCCTTCAGTAACAGAGACAGGTAAACTAATCCTTTCTTTCCAGCCAGACTACTCTGAAAATAGGCCAGGTCCCACTGGGAACAAAAGATGCTCCTAGAAAAGTCTGTAATTAGACAACTTCAACTGCTCTGCACAAATACCTCATTAAATTTCCACTATGATCAACTCTGCTGATGCATAAGACAGACATAAACATCTCAGCTGAAAGCTGTTTTCTTTGATTCATTCTCTGAAGCAAATATTGCAGAGACTGTTTATCTCTTTAATCCAAGCAGATAGCTGTTTTTCTTCATTGATAACGCAATCAAATGCCTATTGTAGCTGACAGAATATTTTCCAATAATTGAAAAGAATTCAATAATTTGGATCAAGCCCTGAGAAAGGCTAATGGAAGGCCTGCAGAATAAACTCCTGGTAGCACTTCGTTCATTCATCTCAGATGGAGGCGTAGTCTGCAGCTGTGCCTGGTCACTGACTCAGAGTCAATGCCAGCTAGTTTTCTGTTCAAAGTTTAGGTCCATATGCTGATGTTAAGTCTGCTGCTTAAGAAAGTAAGACCAGAATTAGTGTCTGATTTAGGATTAAGTATGGGAGAAAGAAAAGCTAACATGGTAATTTTGATAATTTTTCTAATTTATTCATGGTGTTCTGCATTATTTGCCTTTTTGCAACACAACTGTCTGCAAGGGAAACTAAAATTATTTCTTGTGAAATGTAGATTAAGTGTTTTGCTTGCACTAGGATCTTAATCTTCAACATTTATTCTTGCTTTTACACTTACTCCCCACCCCACAAAACCCATCCACTGAACCCAGTCAATGGTTTCTGCTGGGCACAAAAGCACGAGATAGCCCTGGTTAGCTTGCTGCTTCTGTGTGATTCACTGTTGGATTGAAAATCAGTTTTCCCCTTTTAAGAGCAATGGTGTCAACTCCTGACAGTACCCTGTAAACTGGCTGTGTGTCTGGCGAAGGGAAGCAGAAGAGCGATCTCTCTCCCCACACTTTGGCTAGATACCCAGCAATGCTAAAGAAAGTTTGTTTTTCAAGAAATAAGTCCTGGGAGGTTAATGACAATCGGTTAAGTGGGATATAACTGGTTCATATTATATTTCTTTCCTAACTGATAGAACACCTCTTTGGAAAGAACCTGGACTTTATTAAAATTGAGGAAGATGGGAAGGAAAGGTGGAGACTGAGGCTGAAAATATGATCCTGTATTTTAAGATATTCACAGAGAAAACATAGGATTGTGATGTGGATTAAACAATCAAAAGAGATTTCGATAGAAGAGATGAGTCTAGAGCCAAAAAGGAGAAACAGGGAAAGATGTAGGCTTTATTTTGCCTAGGAAACTGTTCTGCATTTTATTTTTGATACAGTTATTTCTACATTGTTTCTAGGCTTTTTCTGCTAGGATTTACCAAAGAGTTTTGATGTTCAAGGATTGTTTTGTGGCTCTCTGCTGTCACAGATCCTGAGGACTGACAGATGCTCTGATCCTTCTTGGTGCAGTGCCAGCAGTGGCAGCAGGTAGTGAACTACACCGGGTGCCACCAGCCCATATGGCATGTCCACACATTAATTAGTTCTCAGGAGCCGGTCCTCCTGAGCCCACCCATTTGTTGCTTTCATTGACTACTGCCTCATCTCATTAATCAATATTCGCTTCTGCAAACTTCTGGTAAAGATGGTTAGCAGACCTGTAGCAAGTAAACCTAGAAATATGATTTTTTGTAGCACTGAAAATAAAAACTTAAAGGTCTGCAATGCAAAGATGACTTCCTAACTCTTACAGTTAGCACAGGCGAGACTGAACTGCTGGCTCAGAAAATGATCATGCAGCATCGATGTCCTGAAACCTGAATAACTGACAGAGACTTGGGTCTCTCCTCCCAGACACATTTCTCTCCATCCTCACTGGTGTTAGTCAGTGCAGATTCAGTTCTTGCCATAATATTTTAATCTGATGTTTGGAAGCATGTCCCTCTACTCTAGCAAGAGTTTGGGAAGAGGGGATGAGTAACTGGTCATTTCACTCTCTCCAGACAAAAGTAGTGAGGGCTATGAAAAAAATTCAGTTAGATTTATCAGCTTCTTCTCAGTGACTTTTTCTGCTTTAAATGTATCCAGCTAGAATGCAATTCCCATTATCTGCCTTAAACTGAAAAGCATCTGCCAGAAGTCTTCCAGGTACTCTGTGCTTATATTTTTCTTTATGCTCGTTGATTATTCCAAGACACACTCCTGTCCCTTTGGAATCTCACACAACCAAGGTCTTCCTTTGCTTTTCACATCAAACTTTTGGCCTATCATGTCCTTGCCCTTTTTAAATGCCTCTGAAGCCCTTTCTCCCTTTCTCAGGTTTTGTTATATGTTTCTAAATAAGCGATTCTTAGGCTTGCAAATATGTATCCTGCCTGCTAGACACTTGGTTTTGTTTTTACCTAAACTAGATTGCTATCATTTGCAGACAGGAGCTTGCTCAAGCCTTGGACACATAGTTTATATACAGAAATAAATAAACATAGGAGATGATAGGCAAAAAAAAAAAAAGTATTTTTTATGACTGAGCTCCTTTCAGTGCTTGAAAATAATCATTTCTCCTCAGTCCCTGAATCAGTTGCCTAAAATAGGTTTTGAGGACCAGCTGGGATGCCCTAGGCTATCCCATCTAGCTCTGAATCAGCTTGCGTACATTTCCTGTAGGTCCTGAGGCTCTTCTGCCAGCCCTGTGCAGATCTCTGCTCACTGAGAGCATCCTGCATCGTACTGGAGGGCATGCCTCTCTGTGAGGGCATGCGACCTGGTGCCTTAATGTCTCCAAATCCACTTCTCATGTATTTTCTTTCCTTTTTATCTTTTTTCATCCCTACATCCTCAACATCATCTCTAGTCTAATCTTACGGGTAAGGCGATCATTACTGAGGTCTCCCATGCCACAGGAGCCAGCCAGTCTGTGATGGGAGGCTCAGGGAGTCATTCTGCAGCCACACTCTTGCAGAGGGCTGGTGAGGAAGAGGGAGAGATCTTGTCTGACAGCACCTCACTCAAAGGGGACATGCATCTGTCCTACAGTGCTGTTGCTGGATTACTGCAGCTAGGCATACACCTATCAGGGGTATGAGGGGCCTGTAAACATGCTGTCCCTCACCTCCAAGATACCAACTGCAGCACGGGTACACGTTTTCCTGTGTTGGGAGAGTGTTATGTGGAAGGAATTGGTCACTGTGAGTGCTCTTGTGCTTGGGTGTTGGAAGACAGAGGTTACAGCACTGGACAACAGGATTATGAGTGCTGCTGTCTTAGTTGTGGAGCCTTCCCTCCCCTTTCTGTTCTTAAAGATTGTTTATCTCTTCTCAGAAGAAGATGAAAAGGAGGTGGAGACAAGAGGGGTCCTTTGCCAGGTCCTCACAGTTCTGCTGCTGAGCTTTCTTTCCATCAAAAACAATTAATCCACAGAGTCTCTGTTCTTCCTTATGGACAGAAGTGCTGGACACCAATGGCTCTTCAGAGAGTTATTTCACACACTTCTTAAAAATGTATCCATGACAGTTCACTTTGATATAATACCTCTTGATCTGCCTGCTGTGGGATCAAAGTTTGTTTAAATTTCTAAAGCAGAACACAGAGCAGAGACGTGAAAGTTTGCTCTGGATAAATCCAGATGAAAGTCTGGACTGTGGTCCATTGGTGGTGCTTCCACATTGTCCAGATGCTGTATCACCACCTGAGCAGTGAGTGTATGTTATCACATGCAATCTACTTTTTGTGTAATATCTTTCAACCCAAGGTCTCTTCTCTGTGACTAATGTCTGACCTAAGCATGATGACTGTACACCTGGATGATAGCAGTAGCTCAGGAAATGCCACCTCTGAAGAGAAGGTGACTGATGCTTTACACAGGTCAGGGAGGTGCTTTCTTCCTCTCTCAGTGCCAGAAGGCAAGGTGAGGTGAGAGTGCAGGACGTGTGTCTGGAGTACCCTTGAGCCATTCTGACCCTCGGTTGCAGTTTGGCTTCTCGTTCCTGCTAAGGGGAACTAGAGCAGCACTTGAGAGCTCTGAGCTGAAAATGACAGCAGGTCTATTAAGCAGCACAGGAACCTGCCCAGTGTACGTCTGTACTGGGGTTACAGAACCTTCTAGGCGTGGAGCCATTTAAACCCAGTATATTGCTCTGTATACTGCATTTCATCACATCCTTAAGTATTTAGGTTACTTGCTGCTTTAAGCCTCCTCCACCTCCAAATTATGGGCCCAATATCTAAAACCTGTTATTAAAAAAGATCTCTCTGATGTACATAAATCCCATCTGTTTACACCTGGCAGAAATTCTCATACTGGTAAGTTTACAGATCTTTTTGCTTTGGGAAACATTTTTCCATGTTGTGTTGCCCAGAATAATGCAGGGTTGCCCTCTAAAGAAAAAAAAAAATCCCCTCTGACATGAAGATATATGCTTGTTAAAAATGAATTGAAAATCTTATGAAAGTACAGGAACTTACAAGTTTGTCTCTCAGACCCATGCACGTGCAATCTCACCAACATGGCAACACTCACCCTTCAGCAAGAGAGGAACGTGCAAGGAGACATCTGCACCTCAGAGTCCAGGAGGAGCCTGAGACTTGGCTTCTGCTCGTGCCTAGCCCAAGGAACTTACACCTCTGCAGCTGCAGCATGGGCTCTGGGTGCTGTGGTAAGGTGAATACTCGTATGATGTGTATCATGATGAAAATGTATATCCAATAAAAGTAAAATAGTTATAAGATACAGCTAAAGGAGAAAGTCTTATGGTATTGGGATTTAGAATGACCAGTACACTTCCATAATTGATTAAAAATCAAGTAAAATCAAGTACAGAGCATAACATTTTTTCTTTTGTCACTCCAGATTTCAGTACTCATTACCTTTTTTCTTAAAAGGAGATGTTTTGCAGGTATAATACAGATCTTTACAGAATGTGTTATCTCATGTACTAATGCTGTATCCACATTCTTGTTTAGCTCTGGGCAAGTGCTGGTAAACATTTAGAGGGAATGATCAAACCCTACAGAATTATTCACATTGCCATCAAATTGATGGATTTTCTATGTTCACGGTTTCTCTGTCTTCTAGTGAGACTGTTTGCTACAAGTTAAGGGACATCTCCTCCTGTAGTTCTCAAAGATGTAGCATAGAGTCCCTGGAGGTAGAGCTTACAAAACAAACAAACAAAAAAAAAAGCTAGAGAAGATGATGAGACAGAAAGGGCAAAAGTGGAGTGGAGGAGGGAGAAAACTCACCAGCAAGACCGTACATCTGCTCAGCAGGGAAAAGTGCACGGTGGAATGAAGCAGATCTGAAAGGGAAAAGAAATAACTGTCAAGGTAGATAATTGTTTTGATGTTTTGCCAAATGAGTGGGCGTTCACAATGGTCTGAAGACAGTGTAAGTGATTTTGCAGGTGGTCCTAGGAAATGGAAGAGAGCCTGGGGACAGTGGTGAGGGAAGCGGATGTGCAGAAGGTTTGGGAATTTATTGTGGTCTGTGTAAACATACAAAAATCTGAACATAAACTTGAATCTGCTCAAGCTTCTTAAGGAAAAGCCCCACATGTTACTGTGGTGGTAGACAACCACTATAGGAAGGAAGTACCTGAATGTTTTTCCAATGTCAAGAGACCAGAACTAAAAGCTAGTTGGGAGAGGAAGAATTTCCAGTCTTGGGTTGATTTGTTTTAATAAGTAATTAACCTCACTTGAAAATCTCAAATCCTCATTTCTGCCTTGAGTTTTCTGAACTTCGCTTTCAGCTGGTAGCCATTGAATTACACTGTGCTTTTAGCTGATGCTTTATAGATCTTACTAGTACCACTGCTTAGTCTTGGGTGATTTTTTTTTGTTTTGGTTTGATTTGGTTTGGTTTTGACACATAAGTCTCATGCAGTGGATGTAAGAAAATATTTTTTTTTCCCCTACTTAATTTGTGTATGTTTTAGGGGCATTTGGATTTTCTGTTACTCCTAAAGCACTTTTACATTTCTCAAAGGCAGACAGATACTCTAGTATAAAGTGAGGTGAGGTAGAGAGAAGCTGATCATTTTTACATAACGTATAATAACACAAGACAGTAGGTGCTGTAAAAACTGGTGCTGAGGTTGGCCCATTCACACTCTGGGTCACTTCTACCCCCTAGCCCGAAAATCTGCACCTGATATGAAAACCATCATGTAAATTTGAACAAATAAGAGTTCACATCTCACAGTCATTGTGGTTCATGAACAAAATATAGACCACGATGTGAAAACGAAAACTCCTAAAATTCTGATTTGATGTGGATGGCTTCTATACCTCAGGACAAAGCTTGGCAAGTTGAGTATATTTATTTGATGTAAGCCATCTGCTGAAAAAGACTTGATGTTGAACTGTAATTCCAGGTTATTACTGCAAATTCTGCAAAGGAAGGAAATGGGAATTGACTACTTATTTTTCAGCTAGTCTAGAATAAATGAGAATGACAAGCACTGAGAAAAGAAACATCATTTCAAACACTGTGTGCTATCTTATGGGAAAAAAAAAAACAGCAATAATTGATGTCTAAAAGTAAGCTACTCATTAGGATGGACATGTGTATTAGACAACCTGTGGGTGAATAACAGCATTGACTTTAGTCAGAATTTTTTTTCTCAATCTTACTGTATAAAAATATTAGCAGTGAACAAAATAGATCTACACTGAAGCCAACACCACAGGCCACCCCCCAGGTGAGATAATTTTATACCAAAGTTTTCTTGAGAACTAGACCAAGGCAAGTTGCCAGAGCTATTTTTGTGGTTCCTCGACTTGTCCTACCACTGGGACAAGACTGTTCACTGAGGTGAAGGTAAGAATATAATCTTCTTTTGCCAGCCAGCATTGTTTTGTTCATTATAAGGTTGACTGTATCTCTGGCTATTGCTTTAAGCTTGCCTTGGTTTTCTTTCATGTCCTTTTGAGATGTGTAAGTCTTTGAGCTGCCTTAAAGCGAATGTTACTTAATTGGCAGTATAGTTACTGTGCCACTGCAGAGCGAAGAGGGGAAAAATAAGTACATATGTTTACATAAACTCACAGACCCTTTTACTTAATGCTGTGAGGGGTCAGTAGGGCTGGGAGGCAAGGAAGGTGCCAGCTGGGCAGGCTGCCATTCCTCAGGCTGCCCCAAGCCCCAATAGCCAAACCCCAGAGCGGATGGATGATCTCCAGGCCCTTACAGCCTTTTTCCAAATGGTGAAGGGACACATCATCATGCTGATGGGAAGCTGGTATCATCAGCTTTAAAGCAGGCTCTTTACTCTTGCTTTAGATCCAGGACACAAGGACAAAAACACTGAATTTAATAGGGCCCTTGACTGCACTGCAAGGGGCGCAGCTCGTGGCACCCACAGGTTTCCTTTACACAGCAACATCTTGGCTGGTAAACCATGGAATTTGGTAGTTGATTCCCAAAATAAAATCTAGCTCTGTCCTAAGTCTCCCTACAAAGATGCCTTTTTCTATCACCCCTCATCAAGGAAAATGAATCATTAATATACTCAATTCATTTTCCAGTGCTCCCTATTGATCATGTTGCTGTGGAAGGAAGAAGACGCCATAGGGAGATCACTGCATCTGGCGTGTCTGCTTTGCATCGAGAAGGCAGATGTGTTACTTTAAGAGTGTGCTCATAGCCTGGTCCTGCTCTGCTGTGTTGTAGCGAGCCCGTTGGGCTAATGATATACCCAGGTAAGGAAAGTGGCCTTTCCTACTACTACGACTGATAGCACGCTCTGGTGCATAGGTCCCACACTGCTGTGGGTGATAAAAAGCAGAGAGAGCACCGAACCATAGACTGGGTCAGTGTTGTGGTTTTGTTTAGTGAGGGGGGGCCTAAGGTGGTAGCTTCTGTAGGAAACTGCTAGAAGTTGTTTCCGCTTTGTTTAGTGGACTCGGCCGGGCCTAGGGCGGACCTGCTGCTGGCCAAGGCCAAGCCGAGCCTACTGAACAATACTCTCATACTTCCACTGTAGCTTGTGTAACAAAGGAGTTAAAGCACTTCTTTCACAAACACAAGTTAAAACCCACATAACATGGGATTTAAGGTGATCTTTTTAAGCAGAACTATGTCTATAAACGTCCAAATTTAAAAATGGCATACAACTACTCTCTTTAATGCCTTAGTTGCCTTCCCACTCACATATGCATTTTCTGAAATCCAGGGGGAAAATTTAATCATGCACCTCAGGCAGTACAGGTACAAATTGGTCCTCTGTATTTTAAAAACTGCCATAAATACATTATGCAGGTGGACGAATAGCACTCTTACAGAGCCATGATTGCTTATTACGGTTTCCAGGGAGTTTATTTCTGCAAAAAGGTTGTAATTCACTCACATCACTCTCTTTTGATCTTTAGTTCCGTAATCATTTGATTTAGACTTGTTCTTGAGCTTTTTCTGATTTAGGTGACTAAGCAGCGTGTAAATAGCATGTATCACTTTTAATTATTGTTCTGGGACCGTTTTTAAGATTGCTTTAAGACTTTAATTTTTAACTCAAAAGTTATACAGGGTATTAGTTCTTTGTGGACAAGGTCATCAAACGGGGAAATGTCTTTGCACTTCCCTAGACTGGTACCACCAGATTCAGCTGCACTTTCTAAGCTATTGTGAGTGAGGATGGCAATAAAAGCTCAATTTAACTGAATTTCTGTTTCGTAGGAAATTCTGACATTTGGAAACTTATTTTTCTTCTGAAGCAGAATGATTTGCAATGCCTTTGGAAATCCTGAAAAGGTCTGGACCATGTTAAAAAGCATAATTCCACATTTCTAGGAAATCTTGTATTGCATAGTTGAAATAAAGTCATTTCAACGTCAAGGTGTCATTAACTTTTTGGTAATGTTTCTTCTATGCAAATCACTGCTGAAAAGAGTAAACATCCCAAAGGCAGGCTGAGTGTGTTCTCTTTGACTTTCTTTTCTTATGGTCCCAGAGGAGAGCTGTGGTGTGCTGAGGGATGAGCAAGCATCACAGCAGCTGCTGCTTTTCCCTCCCACAAAAATTTCTAGAACAGAGAAGTGCTGGCTTTTCCCATGATGATGAGGCACTTTATATTCCCTGCCACTAGCAAAAGTGATGCCGCCATAGTGATGCTGTGCCATTGAAGTAGGTGTCACACGGGTTCAGAGGTCCTGAGGAGCAGAAGATTACACTGGTGGAGGGGGAGGGAAAGCACAGGCTGCAGTAGCTGGTCCAGGATAGGGAAAATGGCAGTGAGAAATGAAGAGTGAAGTACTGTAGCATATAGGGATGAGACCTCAAAGGAAAGAAATCAAGAAAAAGCAGCTTCTTTAAAAAAAAAAAAGGGGGGTTGGCTGAGGTCAGTTAGGAGGATTTCTCTGAAATGATTGGTAGTTTCCTTCCTTTCAGTGAACCTGGACATCTCAGTTGCTCTTCCACCGCTGGGGAGAAGTTGAATTGCCCAGAATTATTCTCATAACCCAAGTGACCATTGTGAAGAGTTTACTATTGTGGTCTCCTACTGAAGCATCCTGTCTGAGATGTCTGTCCTCTTGCCAAGAACATATTTAAACCAGCAGCTGACTTCAGTTCAATTTGATGTCTCAAAGAAAAGAGTTCCAGCAGTTTTTGTAGAAGCGGGTAACTGGAGAGGAGGAGGGGGCTAGGATCCCGGGCTTTCCCAGGTTCCTGCCTATAAATTCTTATCATTATTCTCATAACTTCTCATTCCCTTTCTTTTTCTTCTTCAGCAGCATGACTTTCCAAAGCACATTACTTTTGCCTCCAAATGATACGAAACAATGTGAGGCAAAGAGCCTTTTAGTGAATAGTTCGAGAAAAGACGGACAAATTGTCCCATCCCCTGCATCCCCTTCACCGTTTGGAGCTAAGCTAGATGTTGCAAAGCAATTTATGATTGGAGTTGAGAAGACAGAAGCTCACATACTCCTTGTGATTTGATGTGGTTTGCATGCATATAGAGGGCTGTGGCAGATGAAAGGAAGAAATTGTACAACAGTCCAGCTTCCACCCCTCATACAGAGCAGAGCTGGTGCACTACACCTCCACGTATGTGGAGGGGACCAGATGTGTCTGGCCATTCTCCTCCTCCATTAAATCTACCTCTGCCCATAGTGGTAGCTTCTCTTTTACTGATTTTCTGCCTTGAGTAATAATGAGCCCTGGTTCCTATGCTTGAAACCACTGAAGTCTTTTTTACTAGCCCTGGTTTAGCTACACCATTTTTACAGGCATATTGCCTTCCACCGTTAGTCCTTTTGTTCACATCTGCATCTAACTGCAGAGACTGTGCTGGCTGCTTGTTCAGAGATTGAAAATGTTTTAGCTTGTAACTTGCTTTTTCTGTCTTAAACTTACATACCTTACTCTAATATTAGGTCTTAAATTCTTCTGATGTCAGCTGTTAGCACCTTCCAGCACAGCATCCTCTCTGGACACTTGTTTTCTTGTTTCCTCTAGTCATCTTTAAATAAACACGGCTGATAATTATAGGTGAAAGTGCATTTTTGCCTTGTTGCCAGTTTACTGTCCACAAACAATTTCGTATCTGTTTTTCAGCATTTTTTTAATCTACTGTCAAAAATGTCTCTTTAATATTTTAGAATAAACCCAAGTATATCTCACACTGTAATCCTCTTATCTTATTCTCCTTTATGTATTTTTTTTTCTTGTTTACCTTAATCCTACAAAATTTCAAAGTTTTCCTCTTCCTCCTTTTATGCAGCTTTTAGTACTGTCATGTCAAGCTCCTGTCCTGAAAACCGGTAATGAAAGTAAGTACTGCTTTTAAAAAAAACCAACCCTCATTCATTAATCATGGTGACATCTCATATTAACTAGTTAATGTATAAAGGCCTTTGGGCATTTATGAATCTGTCATTTCAGAAGAACTAAAATGAAGCAATAGTATTTCAGGCAACCAAAGGAAAAATCACCAAGGGCAAATTTAACGTTATGCAACTGTTCCAAAAATATTCATTCTATACACAGAACAATACATTTTTTAAAGTAAAAATCAAAACACACTGGAGAATTTACATATGAAAGCCTGGCTGCTTTCTAGGCAGAATGTCAGTTCTGTATTGAATCCTTATCATTCCGAGGGCCTCTTTCTTGAAGTTAAAAAGCCCTTTCAACAAAATAGGAAAACACACTTGCTAAATTTCTCAGTTGCTTTTTAAAGGTAGTATACATAGCTATCTGCTAGTGACAACTTTATAGGAAAGCAATATATCATACGAATGACTCCAATATTTTTGATACCCTTACTGCCTCATGCCTTACCGAATAGGTAGTCCCATAGATTTTTAAGGGGGACATGTTATTTAATTTGAGCAAATTTTGAGATCTGAGTGATTCTTACTAACATGTAAGCATACCAGACAAGACTTTGGATCTCATGTGTAGTTTGTCACTGTCATTAGATGAAATTCCTTCTAATATATTCAATATACAAATATAACAAAAAGTACTAAGATACCCTATATTGCCAGAGAAGCCACATATGCTGAGAAAAGACCTTTTTTGACAAACTGAGATAAATTATTTATATAATCATAGAATCATTAGCGTTGGAAGGGACCAAGTAAGATGGAAATGTAGAATGGTCAAAAGAGGAAGAGAAACAGTGATTTTTTTTTAAAAAAGGGGCTAGAAGAGTGGATTTACAGGAATATCTCTCAGGCATGACCTGGCAAGATCTGCTGTTATGACCACTGAGTCCTCTTGTAAAGTTGCTTTTCTCACATGTACAGAGTATTTTGTCACTACCTTTTTTTTTTGAGAAAGAAAAATATCTCTTTTGACTGAATGTATATGGGGACAGTTTTCCAATAACCGTGCAGTAGCAGTGCATAGGGGAAGTGGAAATGGGTCTCCGACCTCTGATTGGGGTGATCCACATGCAGACTTGTTAGAGTTGCTTCTTGCCTATGCTGTACCTTTCTCTGCAGTCTGATAGTTGTCCAGGTGCATGTTAAAGAGTTCAGTATAGTATTGCAAGGCAAATGAATTATTTAGCTTGTGTGAGTCTTGAATTCACTACCTTCTATCTCCACTGAGCACAGGGATATGGCTACATGAATAAATTACTGTGAGATAAGACAAGTTGTGCAGTTAAAAAGTATGAGCTGTGCTGTGGAACTTGTATATTTGCATGGTTTTACTCTTGAAAAACATGAGGAAATTTGGGATAACTTGCTTCTCAAAGTTTACAGTTGGATTCAATGATCTTATGGCTCTTTTCCAACCTTAACGATTCTATGGTTCTATGATTCAAAGCATGTAAACTGCCTTGCAGGAGAGCTCTTGGTAGTGGTTACTATGAGGCAGCTGACATGCTATGCATCCACACTGGTTTTGACGTTTTGATAACTTTGCAATGGCTCCCAAAATATGGGAGTGAGAAGATCTGTGGACTGTTCTTACCCCAGTGAATGATGTTTTACTTAATTTACAGCTGATCCATCAAATAATTGAATATTCTTTAACAGCAGAACATTTTCTGGATGTTAACAACTGACAATTTAAACTGTAGTTAACAAGGCCGAAAATGACATGGAAAGGTCATTTAATCCATTCCCTACAGAAAGACAGGATCAACAATACATTTATCATTCTTTACAGAAGTTTGTCTAACTTTTAACGTGATCTCTGGTATGGAAACTCTGTGATTTCTGCAAGCAGTGAATTTAAATTCCTTGTAAATCAGATCTTGTAATTAAAGAGTTTTCCTAGTGTCTCATCTAAATATCCTTTGTCCTGCCTACCATGGATATGAAGAACACTTTGTAACTGTCTTTTTCTGCAAAAGGGACTTGAAAACTGTCTTGCAAGACTTTAAAAGAGTCTTTTTGAACTCAGATGGTTTACAGTTTCCCATCAGTCTTCCAACCACTTTGATTCATTCAGCTGTTCCTCATAAGCAACCAGAAGCAATATTTTCCAGTCATCTATCAGTCTCATTGTTTTTCTCTGGACTTCCTCTCTTTCTGCACTCTATTTCTAAATGGCATTCTGCAGAATAGCTACACAATAGCTACTATTGTTCCCCATCATGTCCACTTGATTACTCTTCTTTACCTTTAGAACATTGCACTTGCTGAATTGCACGTATGCTGAATTTCATCCCAGTTTTGGACCATTCCTCCAACTTGCCAGGATCATTATTAAGTTGTTATCCCATTCTACAGCCATTTCTAGCTTTTTGTTATCTGCACTTTTAATAGGCATACTGACCATCCATCATCCAGATTATAAATTGAAATATTGTACAGATATTTGGAGAACCCTGCTTGACAAGTCTTTCAGTTTTGTCAGTGAATTCGATGAATTACTCTCTCAAAATGAGTAGCCAAACTCTTTTTTAGCATTTTCATCTAGAACACTGGGAGTCTGTCCTAAGGCAAAATTAATACTTACCAAAACCTAGATATGCAATACGTACTTTGTCTTTCCATCCACAAAGATTGATGGCGTTATACAAAGAATTTCTTTTTAGAGTAAAAAAAGATTATATTTAACAAGTCTGTGTTATATTGTCCTTGTTTCCTTGCTAAGAAATAGTTGGCCAGTCAATACTTTATTTGCTGCCCTTCTTTTTAAAGATAGACATGGTCTTTGGCTTTATAGACTGTTTCAGTACTGTAGCTATCGTTACCGGAGTCTTGTAAGCATCATTAGTTGTTCTGAAGTTGCTTTAGCCAATTCCAACCAACAGGATGCTGTTCTGTGCCTTTGAGAATGAAACACTCAACTTCTGTGTTTCACTGAACAGCTCAATAAATAGGAAAATTAATTTGTTCCTCTTGATTTACATTATACAAACTGGAAACATAAAATTTGTTTCCATTTGGAGGTTACCTTCACTATGCTGATAAAAAAGCATTACATAAGTGATAAAGAAAGCATTATTCTTTTTCAAGATAGTGCTGAGATCAAATTAAAAATGAAAAATTTCTTCTGCCCTTCCCATGATGGTTTTTTCTGTGGTAATGTCCTCCTTTCCTGGCTATGATTGATTACTTTTATTCATTAGTTACAGACTAGTTCAGCTGATTTCTTACACACACACAGAGTCCAAAATTCAATCCCCCATCAGTATATTTAGCAGTGAGTCTAGTCCAGAGCTTACTGCATTAACATTATAGTAGAGTTGAAGACATGTAGGGAAGATACTTACAATCCCTGATTCTCAGTGCCAACTACAGCTAAAAGTAGACTTCAGATCCCTGGTGGGTTTTCTTTAAAGTGTGCAATTAATAGTGGGTGCTCTGTGTGTCTGCTCAGTGACTTGTCTTTCATGGCACTCTTGTTAAGAAACTATAGACCATAAACCCAAGAGTTGATTGTGGCATATTTGGGTCTCTTCAGAGGTCAATTTTGGCAATTGAATTATCTGAGGGAAATCTGGATCTAAATAATGGCCTCTTTTACATTCTTGTTAGTTCCAACACTCTGTAACAGAGCAGAGTGTCTGATCTTAAACAACTATTTTTGTTCTTTTAACTCAGTCAATACATTATACTCTTGCCTTATTTCTTCTTTCATACTGTTTGTAATCAGATTAAGTCAAAAGACACTACTACATTTCCCATTTCATTAAAATTCTTGTTGGTTTCTTATTTTTTCATCTTCCCCTCTTCATATGCCTCAACATCTGAAATTCTCAAGTGGTCCCTTCAATGTATTTCAGTCCATGAAAACTCCTGTACAACTAACCTGTGAAAGTTACAAGTCATTTGTCTTTTCATGGTATATTGCTTGATTTTGTCTATGCTTGACTGGTGAATGTACTTACCTCTGACCAGCCCCCTGGTTTGAACTGTATCAGAATTTCTCATAAAGCTGGTTCCTCTACATATATTTTAAAATGTTGAGTGCCCTGTCCCCAGAAGCTATTTCAGATGGCCCTCCTTACAGATACTCCCCTATCTTTATGCTACAGAGGCTTTTTTATTTGGCAGAGCTGAAACAGTGCTTTGGGAAATGCCATTAAACCCGTGCTATGGTCTACAAAAGTGTTGTATTTCAGTTTACTTCACGCTGGTTTTAAGGTGAATTAAACCAGAGGCCATTATAAAACAAAACTGAACGGTACAAATGGCTTTTGGGACCAGTTTAATTTTAAAGGTGGTTTCAAACATGTCCTGTGCAGATATTCCTCCATCTCAGTCTCTGCAGCCAGCACAGTAGCATCCTCTCAGTCCTGCTCAGCCTTGGGCCGGCTGCAGCAAAGCACAACTCTCTTCCCACAGCTGAAGGTCATGAAACCATCCAGGCTCTGGTCCTCTCCATGTCTTTCCTTATGGGTTGTGACTGTACTGACCTCATTTCCATCCTACATGGGTGGTAGATGGATGGCTATGTTAATTTAAGCCATTCTTCTTCAGATAGAGGCCTTCAGCTGATATTTAAGTCAATCTTATTTGTAAGGATAGTGCAAAACTGTTTTATGACTCAATGCCCTTGTTTATCTGTCCTACAAATATGAGTATGTCAAGACTGATAGAGGGTATTATTGTCTTCTATAAATACATTAAGGAGAGACAGGCAACCTGTACAACAGTAAATGGCAGTTGTGTGAAGGAAAGGCTATTTAAGCTGAAGGCAATGTAGGTACTAATGGGTAGATGTGGTCTACATTTGCATTAACAATGAATATTAAAATAAGGTTGTAATACTGTGTGACTCTGAGTGACTTTCCAGCAGAAATACCGGAGGCAGGAACCTAACTGGATTCCAAACGGAGCCTGAGGCACTTCTGAAGCTGTTTATGTGGTCATTTTCTGCAGTGACGGGGAACCAGCCATACTGACCAAGAAGATTTTTCCCAGGCATATGCTTCGTATTCCTAAATCCTTAGTGACACCAGAGGCACTACTGATGTATTCATCAGAGTGATGTAGTTAGTACTGCCCTACACTGCTGAAAGTTTGAAGTTATCTCAGTTTTGAGGAGATGAACTAGATTTCTGGAGAGCCTTTCCAGCCTTAATGTTTCTATAATTCTACACACTTTTATTTACAAAATAAAAATAAATAAAGAAGAAACCTTTAAGAGGGGACTGGGAATTTTGGCTCTGCTTTTCATTTCAAAAGCAGGATCTGGTTTTCTGCAGTTGTTTGAATTTATGTTCTTTGAAGAATAGTATGGGCAGGCAGGGGGAAGAGTTTACTGGGTCTAGGAGGAGAAGCAATGGTGGTTGTGTCCCAGTGTGGTGGTATCATATGGCTGCCCACCAGCCTGCTTTCTGAAACATGGGCTACCCACGCTGATGAATCCTGGTAGCAAAGGCTTAATCAGGCTGACTTGGGTCTCTGAAGCTATTATGGAGGCATTGAGTGGAAAAATGAGATTATTCTCCCGATTTGTGTTCATCCGATATTTTCTAACTTGGGCAAAATTCGAAAAGGTGGAAAAAAATGCAGTTTGAGAAATGTGAGGTAACAGTGTGGAAATATGTGGTTTTCATAAAGCAGAGATGCAGATCTGACACTGCTACCATCTAAGTCAATTGTTTCTTCTTAGCCCACTCTGGAAGATAAGCATGTCAAAGTGGTCAGATGTAAGTCTGTCTTTAAATTACTGGGCAGTGAGTAAGATTCAATTAGTAGCTATCTCCTAGCGTTCTTGAAGAGGCAAGTTCTTGCTGAACTGCATGAAATATGATGTGATGTCATGAAGCTACTGTGGAGCTTGGATTATTTCAGCACTGAGTGTTATGTGGCTGTTTTGACAATCTCAGGATTGCAGTGAAATAATTGTATTGCTGGGCCAGGGGAATCTAAAGCAAATTATAATCCTATATCTTACATAATTGTTCTTAGGGTCTCAAGGAAGTGAATGGGAGTTCTCCTGACTTCATATCTGATTAATTTTCTTGAGAAATATTTTCCTGGTGAATGTAGCAACTGGCAATTTTTGTTTCGTATATGACAATAAAATTAGTGCCTTGTACTTTCAAAATGTATCATCAGTCAAGTGTAAATCAGAGATGAACTGATCTGGTTTATTGTTACTCTTGCAATACGAAAACATTTCTTGAAGCTGGAATCATCCTATTTTATTTTATTGTTCCAGTTGTGAAAACTTTACGTGGAATTACATTTACTTCTTGGACAGCAACAGATTCTTCTGTAATGGCTTGGCAAGTAAATAGCATTTCATTATTTCTTCACTCTGTGTCGTTACATCATGTTAATGTTCTTATGGAGGTACAAATAAACATGAATTCAACACTGGAAAATAACGTGTCCTGAAAGACTATTCCTTTTGAAATATTAAATCAGATTCTTATAACATGAAGAGAGTGTACAATGGGCCTGAGTTTTTAAACTCAGGGCCAAAGTTTTCCAGGAGTTCAGCTTTCAGACCAAAAGAAAAGTGGAGCTTTAAAGATAAAAAGTGTCAAATTTTCCCTCAGATACCAATGGATTATCAAAGGATTTGAAGTATTGGACTTAAAATACCTGATCATTCATTTTGTTTCACTCTCTTTCAAAAATTGCCCCTAAAATGTACATTCTTTATGGCTTAATCAATTTTGTGTCACACTTGTGAATTGCTGTTTTCATAGAGATTCTTAGCTGTAAAGCTGTTCTGATACAAAGCTTAATGCCTTTGAAATTACATTATTGTGTGAACAGATGTGTCTGAATAACAGGCCTGGAAGTGAAGGACTTGGTATCTCAAGTATTCGTTCTCATTGTGTCATTTTCTTTAATGAAATTCTCTAAGGAGTGACAAATTCAGAGATAAACAGCAATTAATAATTCACAGTGGCCAGAGGGAAGGAACAGACGGTTGTACTTCGTTGCACAGATCTAACAACTAACACATAGCCTGGGCACAAAATTGAAGGAGTGGGTCACTGGCTGATTCTTCCTCAATTCAATCTCAATTTGGATAAAATGGGTCCATAAGCAAGAGTGCCTGTGTTCATAAAGCAATGTAAAAATATTAACATTTCTTTAACCATTGTCTTATGAATACAATCTGGCATCTATTCTGCAGTGCACACTGTTTTTTTACCTGACTAAAATGGGATTCCTTTTAATCATCTGATGTGTAATAGAGAAATAACCTACTGTGAATTCCAGTCCCTCTCATGCCCTTTCTATCTGCCTGAGACTCACTGTATTTATTAAATACATAGTAGCTCAATTTAATTTCCAGGAGTTTGCCACCATGGGGAGTGATTATCACAGCCATTTAGTCATTGCACATGCAAACGTAGTGTCTAAAAACATCTCTCATATTGACCACTCGATGGACAAGGAGTTGGCTGGATGTATACACTCAAAGTGTTGCAGTCAACAGCTCAATGTCCAAATGGAGACAAGTGACGAGTGACATTCCTCTGTGGTCAGTTTTGGGCCCGGCCCCGTTCAACATCTTTGTTGGTGACATAGACAGTGGGATAGAGCACACCCTCAGCAACTTCACCAATGACATCAAGCTGTGTGGTGCAGTCAACATGCTGGAGGGAAGGGATGCCATCCAGAGGGACCTTGACAGGCTGGAGAGGCGGACCTGTGCAAACCTCATGAAGTTCAACCAGGCCAAGTGCAAGGTCCTGCAGGTGGGTCAGGGCAATCTCAAGCACAAATACAGGCTGGGCAGAGCATGGATTGAGACCAGCCCTGAGGAGAAGGAATTGGGAGTGCTGGTGGATGAAAAACTCAACATGAGCCAGCAATGTGACCTTGCAGCCCAGAAGGCCAACCGCATCCTGGGCTTCATCAAGAGGAGCGTGGCCTGCAGGTCAAGGGAGGTGATTCTCCCCCTCTACTCTGCCCTGGTGAGACCTGGCGTACTGTGTCCAGTTCTGGAGCCCCCAACATAAGAAGGACATGGACCTGTTGGACCGAGTCGAGAGGAGGGCCATGAAGATGATCAGAGGGCTGGAGCACTTCTGCTATGAGGACAGGCTGAGAGAGTTGGGGCTACTCAGCCTGGAGAAAAGAAGGCTCCAGGGAGACCTTATAGAAGCCTTCCAGTACCTAAAGGGGGCTTATAAGAAAGCTGGGAAGGGACTTTTGACAAGGGCTTGTGGTGATAGGAGAAGGGGTAATGGCTGTAAACTAGAAGAGAGTTGATTTAGATTAGATATAAGGAAGAAATATTTTATAATGAGGGCAGTGAGACACTGGAACAGGTTGCCCAGAGAGCTGTGGATCCTTCATCCCTGGAATTGTTCAAGGCCAGGTTGGATGGGTCTTTATATAACCTGGTCTAGTGGAAGGTGTCTCTTCCCAGGGCAGAGGTGTTGGAACTATGACTCTATGATTCTATGAAACAGTTTTTGTATATTAGCAAGAGTTGAAATTCTGAACACTCAGTAGGGTTTAGTTGTTGTTTTTTTTTTTAATATAATGCATCTGCCTGGGGGTAGCGAGGCCCTACAGAGGGATCTGGACAGGCTGGAGAGCTGGGCTGAAGCCAATGGGATGAGGTTCAACAAGACCAAATGCCGAGTCCTGCACTTCGGCCACAACAACCCCAGGCAGCGCTATAGGCTTGGGGCGGAGTGGCTGGAGGACTGTGTGGAGGAAACGGACCTGGGGGTACTGATTGATGCTCGGCTGAGCATGAGCCAACAGTGTGCCCGGGTGGCCAAGAAGGCCAACGGCATCCTGGCTTGCATCAAAAACAGAGTTACTAGCAGGAACAGGGAGGTAATTGTCCCCCTGTACTTGGCACTGGTGAGGCCGCACCTCAAGTACTGTGTTCAGTTTTGGGCCCCTCACTGCAAGAAAGACATTGAGGCCCTGGAACGCGTTCAGAGGAGGGCTACAAAGCTGGTGAGGGGTCTGGAGCACAGGCCTTATGAGGAGCGGCTGAGGGAGCTGGGATTGTTCAGTCTGGAGGAGAGGAGGCTCAGGGGAGACCTTATAGCTCTCTGTAACTTCCTGAAGGGAGGTTGTAGTGAGCTAGGGGTCGGCCTTTTCTCTCATGTAGACAGTGATAGAACTAGAGGCAATGGTTTCAAGCTGCACCAGGGGAGATTCAGGCTGGACATTAGGAAATATTACTTCTCGGAAAGGGTAGTCAGGCACTGGAATGCACTGCCCAGGGAGGTGGTGGAGTCATCGACCATGGGGGTGTTCAAGAAACGTTTGGATGTTGTGTTGAGGGATATGATTTAGCTGAGAAGTATTGGTGATGGTTGGACTGGATGATCTTTTAGGTCTTTTCCAATCTTGATAATAATTCTGTGATTCTGTAAATTCTGTGATCTATTTCTGGTGTTCATGTGGTATTAATCTGGTGTTTAATGGTAAGGATTTAGCACATTTGGCTTTTGACCAGCAGTCAGAAACATGCTAGGAGAGTGCAAAAGGATAAGCTTAGCTCCGATTCTTTGGTAGCAATTTCAGGCTGAATTTTGCACCAGCTACGGGCAAGGATTAAATTTTCACTAATTCTTCTTACTAAATTTCTTACTGTTGCTAACATAATCTTTTTTGACATGTAGTAAAGGAATATCCCAACTATTGGGCTATGAATAGATTATTTTGAGAATTCTGAACTTAAACACTTCGATATTGCCTTATATTTGGTAAACAATCTTTCCCCCTTTTTTTCCTTTGCTTATTTTTTTATAAGCATGCTGTTTCTTCTTTCATACACTTTTCTTTTGCCCATAAAGCATGCATTATTTATTTTTATTTGTCAAAATTCATCTTATCTTGCAGTGTGCTGAGTTCTGTATATACTGGAAGGTTAGGTGAGCTGCCTCAAACTGCTGAGAGATCTTCTCTGTTCTCATCCTGTTTCAGGAAAATATGTGCTCTCTTAAGGTGGTTTTGGTGAAAGACTAAAGTCAGCATTCAGAATAAGAATATCACTTTGAAAAATATTGCTTGTGAGTAAGGTGACAAGTATCCCTAAGATTCCAGGAGGAAGAAAGGGTGGAAAATACATATTCTCAGTCATAGGACAGCAATTTATTTTGTTTTGTTTTGTTTTTCAGAAAGATGAAGACATGAGGCCTTTCCAGAAGCCACTGAGTCGTGGATGAATGTTAAAATAATATTATCTTTATTTATTGGCAAAAGCAGGGGAGTCTATCACCCCCGAAGTAGCTTGCCTGTTGTGTTGGCTCAGGAAGCAGCTTTTTCTCACTCATGATCCACGAAAACTGTGGATAAAACCTCCACATGGCATATCAAGACTTCAGGTGGTTTTGGGCTTTTTTTTTCTTTTTTATTTGGACTCCGTTTGCTCAATATGCAGTGAAGAGTAGATTCTACATTTGCAGGTAAAGAAACATGCTGGGAATCAAAGGTTTTCAGTGTTGAGGAAGTAAATTTGACTCTGTCTGAAAACACAAGATACTTCAGAGCTTTTCTCAGGCTGTACAACACCAGAAAAGTGATGGGATCACTGCTGAAATTCATTACATAAATTCTATGGAGCTTAGCGTGAAGGATGCCATGAAAGTGATTTGGATTGTAGAAGCTCATTGACTGCATATAAAAACCATAAGCATCTCTCTAGTGAAGAGACATTTTCGATGTGGAAGAACAAATAAGTAAGCAGACGTGACAAGGTAATTTTGACATCTTGTAAAGCTGCTGTTAGTCAGGAATTTCCAAACTTGCTATTTATTAAAATACTATCCAAATACGGATAGTATTTTAATAAATACAAAATCTGTAGACTCCTCTCCTTGTAAACACGCAGTTAGAGCAACTACAGCAGTTGCAATTGTATAGAATTATTTTAACTATTTTTAGGATGAAGTGCTGGCATATTTCTTAAAAATTAATAATTTAAACTGTTTTTTTCCTATCCTTAGTCCCTCTGCACCATTTGCGTCTTCCCTCCCATGAATGCTGCTTTGACACGTGGGTTACTCTTGATTCTTCTAGCTGCTTCTGCACCTTGGGTACCAAGTTTCCCAAGCTGATGTCTGTTAATCTAACAGTGCTTTCTACTAGTACTTCCTACTACCTATTAAGAGTCCACAGGAGTGAAATTTGATATTTCTTTCATCTGAGAACATAGGAACATAGTAACAAAAAGGACAACAAAGGTCATCACATCCTTTCCCCTGCATCTGCAGGAAACCCTGTGCTGGGCATGTAACTCAAAAGGATGTGCTGAACATCCAGTCCCTGCTTGACAGAGGGTGCAAAGAGATTTCAACATCTTATAACAACATTCAAATACAAATTCCTGACCTATCCAACCAGTAGACTTTGGTCTAGAAATTTGTAACCCACAGACTGCTAGGGAATGGTCATTTAATAGCTATAGATAATGAAGTTTGCTTTGTAGGACAGGAAATCTGACACCTATCGTTTTAAAATCAATGGAAGCAAGAACCTGTGGGCAGACTCGTGGATGAATTACTCAATACAGTTGATGACATTGGTGATATTTAAATTTACCATCCCACACTGGCCAGCAGCAGTCCATCCCTGCAATGTGGCCTGAGAAGGTCCCATCAGATGACAGGAGGCTCTGCACCACTGGATGGTGGTAGGACTGAAAGTTGCTCAGCATCACACAGGAGAGGACTGAGGAGGGATTTTCCTGTGGATTGTTGACTCTCACTCTCACCATGCTTTCAGCTTGCCTCCTTTCTTCTTCTGGAACTGTCCCTAGACAGCAAGGAATATTACATTTTGAACACAGTTAATAACACTTCATTCATTATTGAATCAATATTCTTAGCACTATTTAGAGAGCCTTGGCTATTTTTAAATTCTCCCAATGCCAGTTTTACAGGCACGTTGACTAAAAGCTGATTATAAACCATAAATCAGTTTACCATTACTGTAAACTGAAAAGAAATTTTAAAATAACACAAATAACAAAGAACCAGCTGATTCTAAATTTTCTTTCAGTTTCAATAAATTAACATTATCCATAATGTGAATGATAGCATCTCTAAAAATACTTATTACTTTTAGCCCAACAATATATCTGTCAGTGACAATGTCTGTTAGAAGAAATGTCAACACATCTGCACCATTTCTTGTGTTTTCTGATGGTCTCTGCTAGAGCTTGGGAGAACAGTGCAAAGTGTACAACAAACCGAGCATCTTTGTAAACACTGCTCAGACTTTCAGGAGTACTGATTCAAACACATTATCCTGCCAAGGAAAATGTATGAAACAAAATGTGAGCCTTTGCACCTGTTTGCCCCTGGCCATCATTTTCCTATTTTTATTGTAAGAAAGGATCCCATGGTATTGACTCATTTATATTCATCTTTGTCCTTAACTTCTCATCTTAGAAGTGACTAGTTAATTCAGGAGATTTCTAGAAAAAGAGAAAAAAAAATAGACTAAAATTTAAAGATTTTATTTGTTAATGATACTGTCAATGATATGCAGTTAGACATGTCTGCATTCATTATTTAAAATTATGTACACTCCCTCTGTGCTTTAATGGACTCTGTAACTGACATGTTCAGCTTCCATTTAATTTATTGCATTTCTTTATTTGTTCTACTTACTGCTTCCATTTCATCCTTCACCAACAGAAACTCTCTAAAATTTGTTCTTTATTCTTTAAAGTATTTTTTCACTTGTTCCCATTACCAGTGTACTTCTATGAGTCTCCATTTGCAGCATGAGAAGCCAATACTGAGATGCCAATGTGAGTTTGACAGAAAAAGGCATCACTGGAGAAAAAGGGAATAAATTGTAGCCTTTGCTAGGATTGTCCTTCTTTATTGTATTGAGGGTTAAGCCTTTATAGCTGACTTCTCAATTCATTTATAACAGCATGAGCTGTAAATGTGCCAAACCATTCTATGACACTATATGAAAACCTCCTCAAATCTGCCTATTACTGTTAAAAGTCTTTGGGTTTCTAAGGCAGAGGTTTTAGTCTGAGGTGTCTCATTATTCAGACATCCAAGCATAGCTGCAGATGATGTTTCATGAGTCAAATCCTGCAGTCCTAGCATCATTGTGCCTGACCTCTGGAGTCAGTGGGAGTCTTACATGGCCAAAAAAGTGGCATAATGTCACTAGCTTAAAAAAAAAGCACATCCCTGGTTTGAATAAGAGTCCAAGGCAACATGAGTTAAGGAACTGAACAGTGAATTAGTAATTCTGAAAGTTCTGAACAGTCCTATCAGTGAAAACATTGATAATGCTCCCTGTTTTTACTGATAAGAAACATATAGATATTTCCAGTCTTTCCTTTTAATGTTTGGATAAATTGTGCCTATATATCCAGTTAAAAAAAAATGCTAGAGTATTAAGCAAGTGATTAATTAGATATGCTAGGAAAATAAAAGAATGTAGTTCCCTGGAAATCTGATCCTCAGTAAATTTCCCAGGGAAGTAAGTCAGCTGTTGGACTAGTTGCACTGGACAAGAGCAGGCTCTCATTAGTTAATATCCCGAAAAAAGCTGCAATTTCTGACAGGCAGGGAGAAGTGCTTTTCTTGAATGACTTCTTCACTAAAAGCTACTTTGGCCATCATCCTACAGTGACATTCTAGCTGACAGAGAAGTCCACCTTCGTGTGTCTCTGGGGTCTCAACTTGCAAATCCAGGGGCTGATACAAGATTTCAACATTTCTGAGTCCAAAAAATTCTCAAACTGTACAGAGAACCCTAATGCCATTTAATGAAATCTCTGATTATTTTTCAGTGGTTTGTTTCAATGTAGGTATTCTTTTGTTTTGAAGAAATAAATTAGTATGTGAGAAAATTATTAAGTGCAAAAACTGGAACCAATTTATTTAAAAATGACAGAAAAAAAACAGCTGGGATAGAAGAGAGTTAGGTGCTCAGACATTAAATGTTGTGCTGTCTCTGATTTGAATTTGCATTTCTTTGCCCTTCAAGTTAAAAAAAAAAAAAAGACTTCCATTATAATGTCAGATTTGTCCATTTCTATTCATATCTTAAACCTGGCAGGACCATTGTGATCACCTACTCTGATTTGCTGCATGAAAAAAAAAAACCAAAAATAAAATACAGGCAACAGAGCATTAGCAAGTAATTCCTGTATCAGGCTCACAGACAGCAGAGACTTTATTTTTCAAAGAAAGAGATTTAATCTTGATCCTAATATTAAAAGCTGAACGCATAATCTAGACCGAGAAAATGAAGACTATATTTACTATGGCTTATGACTATATTTACAAAGCCATATGACTAACTCACTACTTCCACTCTAAAGTTTTCAACTTTGAAATGTTCATTCACTCTGTCTATACATTATAACCTGTACATAAATGATACTCCTCATTGTGTCTGACAGCTGAAAAATGTTTTGTCAGACAAAAACTCTCACTGTTCTCCTCCCAGTGCATTTTTCCTACTGAGTAAGAGGAAGAGCAGTGAAGGAACTTATTCCACTGTTGCTGATTTTTATTAGATTTATTTTCATGAGGAAAAAAGATTCCACACAAAATTCTCCATGCAGCCTGGAGTGACAGCTTGTTTTCATAAACATCATTATGCTTCACTTTTGTTTGGTTATTACATTTGATGGCTAAACAGAATTGTGCACTGGATTAAGCGTAAAATTGGAGCATCGCAGTACCTTGGTTTTAAGCAACTACTCCATAGACAGTATCTAAAATCCAGAGTCAGGTAGATAACATCTTTATGTATGCAATTTGCATAAATATATTTTAAAATTACAATTTTTTTACTATAATTTATTATTATATTTTAAAATCTTACATCAAAATATGGCAAAGCAACATTCCTATACAATTTCTCTTGCTTCCTGCTTGGAAGGAAATGGCAAATGGATGTACAAGTAAGTCTACAAGTCCCAGTGAAAGGGCAAATTTTAATACACCGGTTTGTTCCTCTTCCCTTGAAATTTGAGTAGTTCAGTGGGTTTAATTTCTTTCTAAAGTAATATGAGTCCACACAGTATTAGATTAAGAATCAAGCATTAAGAATGATAATAAGCTATTTGGGATCACACAACACTGATTTCCAGCTGCTGAGCACTAACCTTGCCCCAGTGAAGCTCACAGAAGAATCACACAAAACCAACCAAATTGGCGTAAAGTCCACTTCAGCCACAACTACATTAAACCTCTCCAGTCAGCCACTATACACCATCGACTCATTCTCTTGGCAAGTCAAAAGGAGGGCTGGCTTCCCTGTGTGTTGATGCCAGACTCAGTTGTTTCTCAAAAGGGCTGGCGCAGGGGCCCCGAGTGCCTCCAGGGCAGGTGGACATCTCTAACCCTGCTTTTAAATTGACTTGATAAAAACACTGGAAGATATAAGATACAATAAACTAGAAGAAACTACAGAAATGACTAGTGTTTATTTTTTTTAAATAAGGAGGGGTGATGCATTTAAGACTGGGCATGTTTGCCAGCAGTGGTAGGTCCTTGAGATGGAGTCACTCTCTGAGGAGCAGCAGACAGTCCACCTCTCCCTTCTCCCAGACAAGGCTAAAAGCACAGTCAAGACTTCCCTCCTGGCCTTCCCCAGTTACAGAAAAAAAAAAAACCAAACATTTATCTGTGTGGCTATTCAGGGTGTTGTCAGACTCTCTGACACAGAAATAAAGGATTCAGAACCTTTCCTTGACTGCTGAAATTTGGCACAGAGCAATCTCATTGCAACTGAATGTCCTAGATAAGCACATCTTGGTGTTTGTCCCTTTAAAACGTGTTCAAGAAATCATAATTTCTAACAGCCATTCTTTAATCAAGACTCTTTCTGTAATTTTAAAAATTTTGTTTCGATAGAAAGCATGGAGATGCTACAGAATAAATGAGGGTGGTGTGGGGGGCCCTTTGCGCTACAAGTGGATGTTCTGCATGCCATCTTGACAGGATACACATTGGTTTTAATTTTATTTTTGTAATCATCTTGTGTTGGCTTCATTTAGTTTTACAGTTTATTAAAGTACACTGCAAAGCAGGAATTCAGGAACTAAAAAATGTATTTGTGCCTGAAATATAAACAAATGCTGCTGAAGCTCATACTTCCGAGTGATGCAGCCATGCCAAGCTCCTGCCAAGAAAGCTTGCCTACACCCCATCTCAACGTGAGTCTCTCTGTCTGGCTGTTTCTGTTGTGAATGTAGTTACTCATTGGTAAGCATCCCAGGAAAATTTTGCATGCATAGGCACAGAAAATATAGATCCTCAGGAAAAAAAAAAAAAAAGACAAAAAGAGGAGAGAAATAGGTGACGACCAGGATGAACTGGAAGAGCTGAGTATGAAATAATAGAACTGGATTTCTTTTAATTCCAGGACAATGTCCAGTTCATTAGTGAACTGTAAAAGTGTATGAAAGAACAAAAAATAAAATTTTATCAGAAAATGAAAACCAACAAATACCATATCAATAGTTACTGGAGCAGCGCAATGTTCTTTTGGGTTAACAGATTGACTTACATGTCTTGCTTGTGGATTTTGATGAATGCTATTATCCGGAAAAAAAAAAAAAAAAGAAGCAGTCATATTTTATTGGTTGTGAAGTATTTTTACAACTTGAGTTGAACTACCAGTTCTATAGACACGTAGAATCATAGAATATGTAGACACTTCACACACATAATTCATTAAAGTGAATTCAAAAAAGCTGCTTGGATGCTTGAGGTCATACACTGGTATCTTCAGGAGCAGGCTTTGTTTCCTGGGCTTTGCATTAGACTCTGAAAGAATAAATCCCAGCTCACGATTGCCCAGCAGTAAGCAGTTGGAGTTATTCAGGCTGATATTCACTGTAGCTTGATTAGGAATCCAGGCTGTGCAGGTAGGGAATGGAAAGAGGCACATTCCTGCAGAGCATGATTCAGAGCACCTCGTTTAATAGCCTAATGATTGATTGCCTAACCCACATGCTCTGAATCTTCTCCTGGAGCTGTCTGTCTGCCAGGGAGGGCTGGGCATGTCCAAAGCTTGGAGTTAAGAATACCAGCTTTGCCTCCATGACCCCTTGGCTCAGCTCAGCATGGGGACTGAGGACAGCTGATTTCAGTGTGGAAGAGCATTAGACGGGCTCCATGTCTGTTGTATTTTTTGAAGGCCCTTTTGCTAATTTTCTTAATGTCTTGTCAGTATGGCCCTGTAGCCTCCATTCCTCTGTGTTTCTGTCCCACAATCTGCCACAAAACCCAGAGTATTCATTTTCAGACTCAGAATCCAGATTCTGCATCCCACAAAAGGAAGCTTAACTTCATCTGAAGGGGTTACCAGAAAGAGACCTTTTCTATTCTCCCTTCAGCATAGGAACAGTCTGGTTTGCAATGACTCCAATTTCACCCTGGCTTTACGAGCTGCCAGTACAGCAAGTGACTTATTCAGTCTTTTCTCTGCCTAAAGTCAGCTTCCTGCTAAGAGGCACTGGTTCAGCTGACAGCATCCCAGATGGATTTCACTTGGGTAGATAAGATGGAAACCCTTAAAGGAGGTGTTTGGAAACCAGCAAGGCTTCCTCAGTTTGGGCTTTCTTTTGGAGGTTCTCAACCCTGATGGGAAGCCGGATCATAGGAACCCAGTGGGCTTCTGAATAAGGCTTTGACCTGCAGGACAGCAGTTTCCTCTCCAGTTTCCCTGATGCAATCTCTGCATCCTAAAATTTAAATTTTGATTTGTCACATGCTGTTTCTATTACACCATCAATCCATTCATCCTCAGCAAGTGGGTGGACTTAGTTTCTCTTTTCTGTTAATAGCAAAACTGCATTTAGCCACTGTAGATTCCTATTACTCATAATTGTTCCTAATAAGCCAGTCATCCTTTTTTTTTTTTTCCACTTCCCTGGTTTCAGTGAAAAAAAAAAAGCTTTACAGTGGGAATGAAACCTGACACTGATCATTGTTGGCAAAAAAAAGTTAATGACCAAGAAAGGCAAAAATCTTCCTTTGGCTCAAAAATCACCTGAGGTTACTGCTTGTAAGTCACTGGTGCATTTTGGTACTCCTGTCATTTGGAGCCCATGGATAAAAAAAAAAAAGATTAATCTTTAAGCCAAGTCTAAGGCATTGTAGCCTTTTTGAGGAGTTTACTTTCTGTCAGTCTGATTTCTCAACAGGTCTGATGAGGATGTGAAAAATTTGATTTCAAACTTACTGAAATCAAAGTAAATGTTCCTGGTGATGTCTGAGCTCTTTTGATGCAATGTAAATTATTAGCAGGATGAAGCTGTTTTAAAATTGTGGTTTCGTTTGTTCCAAGAAATCAACCTCCATATGTAACACAAGTGAATTGGTCACATTTCCTCCATTGCAGGCCATCCCCAGGGTACTTTGTATCCCTTCATTTGCAAACCTCTTCCTTCGGGCTTTCAGGGTTTTCCTAAAGTCAGTGTTCAACCATAAGAGCTTTCTTGATGACCTGAAATAAATCCACATGGCATCAAACTAAGGCCACCCCCCTCACGAGGACATCCCCCTCATGTGTTGTTTCGTGGGAAATCTCTATAAACTGGCAATTTTGATTCCACGACAGCATCTCTGAGTGTGGATTTAAGATCTCACTGCCCTTCTTTCCTTCACTCTGTATGCCCAAGCGCAAAGAGCCTAACGCTTGCCCCAGATGAGGGGATATCACAGCTGAGCCAGTGACGGGGCACGTGAGCTGGTACCTCAGTTCTCCCTACTTATAGTCCATTGATTAAAGTGCATTTGTGCAAATACATCTGAGTCTACAACAGGCTTTGCAGTCAGAGCGTATAGCAGACAGCTTAGGGGAAAGTAAAATCTTATACCATAACAGAATAATCCTTTATCGGTGTCTTTCACCTCAAACAAGAACTGGGATGTCATTGCATCTGCCGTGCCATTTGAAGTTCTTCTGTGAGGGTCTAAATGACGGATCCACAAAAAAAGCCAGTGTTCTAATTATAGAGAATAAATTGGAAAGGTTCAAATACTCCCCTGCCATTCAGCTCAATATTTTGTTAAGTGTTTGCACTAATATAAAGCTGTGAGTTTTATTTAAAATTCACATCAGTGTGCATTTCAAGGTGAATGCACTCTTTATTCTGAAAACTTCTTCTGCATTACTTCATTCAGCCCTATAAACACTTATGGAAAGCACGCTCTAAAAATAAATTCCTTTTGCAGTTCTCTCGTTTAAATTGCTTTCAGGAAAATGCTGATATCAGGAAAGAGGCACCCACATCCATATGTTTACATTTATAGCAATTCTCAGTCACTTTTCTAATGTTAACTAGGAAATTATGTTATTTGAAAAACCTGTAATTACTCAAAAAGCAGCACTCTCTCTTCATATTCACTGCTTTTATTAACTTCTATGGTACCTACAAAATCTGCCTTCAGATTCAGGGCCGAGGCACACAGCTGAGGCAGACAATATAAGTAAAGAGAGACACGCTTTCCCCTCCGGGTGATCATGGGTCAGAGTGACTGCCACTGGGCTGTGTATAACGTGGAGGAGAAAAGACATCACAAGATGAAAGATGTGTTCCTGCTGCAGATGCGCACATCATCTGCCTGCAGCAGACCTCAGCTCAGGAACAACGGTTTTAACAACATTAGTGCCAAAGAGAGTTTCCCTGCCCCAGATACTTCTTGGGGAACATTTTTTTCCAGTCATCTGTGTTGACAGGTGGGCCTGCATGGGGTAACTCAGCTCTCCTGAACTGGTGGCAGCCGTGCAGTGCAAGCTGATGCATCTCCTCCAAGTGTGGGGGATGGTGCCCTGCTGAGGGATTGTTGGGTGTGGTGAGGAATATGAGGCTGCAACGATTTTCAAGATTGAGAATTGAGCTGGTTTGGCACTGGAAAACAACCCAAGTCTTTAGCTGTTTGAAAAATACATTCTTGTCAATGAACAACTTCTGGCAAAGTGAAGGTCGCCCTTACTCTTCTTTCTGAGAAGTAGAGACCCTGTCATGAACTCCAGGTGCTTTCTACATAAAAATACATTTTCTGACATCTTCGGTCTTCTCAGGTTAATAGCTCATTGCCATTTTTATTTGAAATATAATAACCCAACAAAAGCCTTGGGCAGCTGTGAATAATTCATCATATGTATATAGATCCTCAGGGTCTGCTCCTTACATAGTAGGTCCCACCTGGTCATGTCCCACCATGAGTCTTTGATGGTCTGAGTAGCTGCTTCCTCAGCAGGTTACTCAAGTCTCTCTTTACAGTCCACTGTGATGCGTACAATAAATAAGTAGCACTTTGTGCACTTGAGAAGTATCAAAAGTTTGTGTGCTGCAATTAAAATGTTTGTTGAAAATCATCAAGATGTTCAAGTTTGAAATGTAATCATACTGTTGGGGGAAAAAACATTGCTCTGATTGCCACTAACTCTGGAAACAGTATTTAAAATGTATTTTGTATTGACTAGATGTTGTCTAGTGTGTCTCAGTGAGAGACGGCTTTCTACAGTGCCAGGGAGTAACTTGTTCTTGCTGTATGGCTCATGAGTACATCAGAAATACAAGGTAGTCACCTAATTACAGAGCAGGCACAGTGTTATTAGTGATGCGTAGCTCAAAATGGAACCATAATTATGTATGAAGATCACTCCAAGAAACACTTAATTGCATCACTTATTGCTAACAACTTATAGCTATCAGCATGCTGCTGAGTGATAAAAGCTGTTCTTCCCCACACAGTCCTGGGTCGCATAATATGCTAAATCTCTGCCAGGACAGAGATTGTGGAAAAGGGTATACTTGTATCAGGGAGTCAGATATAGCTCTTTACAAAAATACATTTTGTCTAAAGCCAAATGGAACTACTTTTTATTGCTCAAAAAATGTCCTCTCTTAAAAGCAAAACTTCTCCCAATGATTCGTGATATTCTTTGGATTTTTTCCTCTTTTGTCAAATGTGTAATGTACAAAACAAATTATAAAACAATGCAGTTATAAAACAGATCATACCAACGTTTTTTGAACATTCATAAGGTAGTGTGTTCATATTCACACATTCTTATAGTTTACTGTAATTTCTTAGCCATTTAAAGTTTTAAGAAGTAAAATTCACACTTAATTTAACATTTCTGTTAAATAATAATGAACAAAAGAGGTCTGTACTTAATTTTATCACATTTTTTAAAAATTCCTTAAATTTTCAGTTCATGTTTCATCTCGGTTAAGTGTATTGAGGTTTGTTACAAGAACTCTTGGGGCAATAACAAACATTTATAAAACAGCTTGGGGATGATTTCCAAATTAATATTTTACTTCTTTTAATATTCAAACTAAAATAAATACAAATTAAAAAATGTATCTGCTGTTCACTTTGTTTAAACTTGCTGTTAAGAATGGGAATTTCTGTGATAGAAGAGGAAAATACTGGATGTGCAGTATTAGATATTCCTTTTTATTTTCTTGCTTCAGATCAATATTTGCAAGCCCATGATAATGAAAAGAGTCCCGTATGATAAGGTTAACCTGAGTTTTCACTCACAAAGTCAGGAGATAGAGATCAAACTGCATATCTGATTTCATTAGAAACATTAATTTTCTATTTTCTTGAATTAAAAGTAATGCTGTACACATGATCTAGTTTTCCCTTCTCTTTTTTTATATATTTGCAAACATTATCTAGAAACAATTTTTTTTTTCCTTGAACAACTTTGGGGAAAAAAAGAGGCAGAGTTTTTGCCTTTCAGTTTTCCAGTACAGGGGAACGGGGAAGAATTCTTACTGATGAATTGACAATTTAAATTTATTTTCTTAAATGGTCAAGATCTTAATTTGACCTTAAGGTCTGAATTGACCTTTTAGTCTCCAAATCCTCAAAAAGGAAGGGTGAAGAGTCACTTGCAATGGTCCACTCCTTGAAAGCTAACTCCAGTAGGCAGATGTCACACCGCAGAAAATCCTGAGGCAGTGGCATCTGTTCCCTAAGGAAGTCAGCACCCAAGAGCAGAGGCTTTGCTTATTGCCTCTGGGCCTGCCAGAGGGATGCCATGTCTTCCAGATTTCCTTTTGCTTGACTGTTTCCTTTATTTTTAACTCCCGTCTCTGTCTATAAAATGAATATAATGTCCACCTTCTGGAAACAGGAAACTTCAGGAATTCTGTAGGATGTGTACATACACACAAAAAAATTTGTTTATTTACAACCTACATACACATATATATTAACAATCAGTCCCATAATTCCAATTTCCCGTTTATTCTGGAAGTTAAACTGTGTTTTTAAATTGTCTGGGGAAAGAAAATAAACAAAGGGAACCTGATGGCCCTCCAGATGCCTTCTCAAAGAATCTTAGCAGTGGGGAGAAACTCCCTGCACAGCTGACAAAATAAATGATCCAATGGTGGGAGCTGCACACTTAGATCTTACATCTGGGAAAGTACTGCGGGTCGTGAGACCGCACATGCTGCAACCCAGGGTAAGGCACAGGTGGTATGGGGAGAGCCCTGTGTTTGCTCCCAGACTGGAGTGAGTGGCTTGGAAAGCGAAAGAACTATTTCAATAAGATTTTGCAGGCAATTAGCCTAAAACAGGGAAAAAATGCCTGCAGCTTCTTATCAGATGCTTTCTGAAAAAAAAGAAAAAAGTGTCAGGGGAAATTTTTAGTCACATTTTAAATATTATTTAATGGCTATGCACAGAAAAAAAAAACCTAATTCTTCTGAGCTATGGAGTTCCTTCTAATACAGCAGAGACAGAAGCTAGTAACATCTATCAGGAGGTTTGTGTGTCTCTGTGGTAATGTCCCTGAAAATGCATAATGTCAAGAAGGAGTGAAAAAAATGAAAAGCTAAAATCTCCAAGAGAAGGAAGGGAAGCAGAGGATCTTCAGTTCGCACCACTTCACAGAAGTGAGGTTTCTAATGCGCAACAGAGGCCTTATATATCAGCAACCCAAGGAAAAAATAAGGCAATTGACTGAAGGAAGGAGGAAAAAGCACATTATAAGGAGGACAAGAAATGCTCTATGAAATGGCACTTAAATGTATAAATCTGTGTGACAGTAAAGGACTTCTCAGGATGATGTTGTGGCTATGGGTTTCTTGGCATTTTCACAAATGGGAAACTGCTGCTTCCTGAACCAACAATTTATTTGCTCTCCAGTGTCAATGTTAGCATATTTGGGACTTTATAGCTGCTAACTTGGTGGCTTTCCAAATGATAAGAAATATTTTGATTACTCCCTTAATTAATCCAGATTGTCACCTTTGGTCATCTTACATGGTATCAATTTAATAAATAGGCTCATTATGCTTCTTCTGCCAATTTGCTCTTCATCTCCTTGACTCTGGCTTTTCTGCCATTAGCATCCAAATTAGATGCTTCACCTTCTACACCCTGCCTGGCTGTCCATCATTAAAAGCATGGGCGAGACAAGCTCCTTCTTTCAATGTCAGGGCCAGGCTTTACAACACACCAGGGCATTTGTTAACATCTGTCTTACAGAGTAAATCAACTTTTGTCCTAAATGCCTGGATGGGGGATGCTCTGAGGGCTGCAGTGCTGCCACGGTGGGATTGAGGGGATGCTCTGTGCTCAGGCACTCTGTGGGCAGGAGGAAGGGCAGCAACCCAGCTTGTGGGAGGCAAAACGGTTTTGATTTCTGTTTAAATGCAAGTTCGCTAGGCACAGCAAAATGCACTTCTCAAAAGCATTTAAAATGGCCGTATCTACAGATATTCACATGGGAGTCATCAGGCCCTGAGCTTACTTTCACCCTCCCTGCCCACATTTATTTCTGGCTCTGACAAATTAGAATTCCTTCTCCAAGTCAGAGAAGGAAAGCGCAAATGCAAGGAAACAGGAAGATTGGTTTAGCATATCCAAAATAATGGATGTTCTCTACGCATAGAATCCTGGAATAGTTTGGGTTGGAAGGGACCTTTAAAGGTCATCTAGTCCAAGCCCCCTGGAAGGAACAGGGACACCTCCAACAAGACCAGGTTGCTCAGAGCTTCATCCAACCTGGCCTTGAATGTTTCCAAGGATGGGGTATCAACCACCTCTCTGGGCAGCCTGTTCCAGTAAAAAAAAAAAAAAAAAAAAAACTGTAAAAAATTTCTTCCTTATATCCAGTCTGAATCTGCTTCCCTCTATTTTAAAAGCATTACTCCTTGTCCTGTCACAACAGTCCTGCTAAAGAGTTTCTCCCTGTCTTTCCTGTAGGCCCCCTTGAGGTACTGGAAGAGGTCTATAAGGTCTCCCAGGAGCCTTCTCTTCTCCAGGCTGAACAGCCCCAACTCCCTCAGCCTCTTCTCATAAGAGAGGTGCTCCAGCCCTTTTATCATCTTCGTGGCCCTCCTCTGGACCTTCTCCAGCTGATCCTTGTCCTTCTTGTGTTGGGGGCTCCAGAACTGGACACAGTACTCCAGGTGGGGTCTCACCAGGGCAGAGTAGAGGGGAACCACCTCCCTCGGCCTGCTGGCCACGCTCCTCTTGATGCAGCCCAGGATGCGGTTGGCCTTCTGGGCTGCAAGCACACATTATCAGCTCATGTTGAGCTTCTCATCCACAAGTACTCCCAAGTCCTTCTCCTCAGGGCTGCTCTTGATTCATTGTCCACCCGGCCTGTTTTGTGCTTGGGATTGCCCCAACTCATGTGCAGGACCTTGCACTTGGCCTGATTGAACTTCATGAGATTTGCACAGGCCCACCTCTCCAGCCTGTCAAGGTCCCTCTGGATGGCATCCCTTCCCTCCAGTGTGTTGACTGCACCACAGAGCTTGGTGTTGTCAGTGAACTTCCTGAGGGTGCTCTCTATACCACTGCCCATGTCACCAACAAAGATATTAAACAGAGCCGGTTGCAGTATCAACCCCTGAGGAATGCTACTTGTCACTGGTCTCCACTCGGTCATCGAGCCATTGACCACAACTCTTTGAGTGAAGTCAATTCATTGTTCACAGAGTTGTCAATATGAGAAACATTTTTAGATCCTGCATTTGCATGTGCAATGACTAAATAGCTGTGGTAGTCACTCTCCATGGTGCAGTGACCACTCTCCATGGTGCACCGATGCCTGACATTTTACCTGATTATTTTTTATTCTTAATATTTTACATGGTTTCCTAAGGAAACCTGTCATACTTGTTTGTCAATTCTCATCTTATAACTTACATTGGCTAGTTTCAAACAAAAATGAAAGAAGTAGAAGTCTTCGCCATAGTTAAGATTTTACTATTTCTATTAAAGAGAGTAAGGAGAGACAACCTAAATTAATATCACCAGAGAGGAAAGACAGACAGAATGTAACTCTGCTGTAGACTGTAGGTCAGTCAGCACAGTCATACTTCCCTGCCCTGCTGGGAACAAAGGTCTGCTTCCTTACACGCAGTTGTAGTTTAGCCCTCCCTGGGTCCAAGCTATCCAGTTTCTCGCTGACTCCCCTCACCCTCCAGTGGGATGGGGAGGAGACTTGGTAAAGAAAAGAAGGCAAAACTCATAGGTTGAGATTAAAAAAAAAAAGTTTAAGAGAATAACAGAAGAAAACAAAACAGATATGAAAAATAAACAAACAATACTAATAACTGAAAATACCGAAGCACATAATTTACAGTACAATAGCTCACCATGGATCCTGATGTCCAGCTTCCTCCCCAATAGCAGAAACCTCCCCTTACCACCCTCCTCACTGATATACTGAGCATGATGTCACAGGGGATGGAAGGGCCCTTGGGACAATTTGGGTAAACTTACCCCAGCTGTGGGCTAATTAGTAACCTATCCCAGCTGTGTCCTCTAGCCACAGGTGCCACCAGCTCCAGTTCCTCTCCCAGCTCAGGTGAAAATTAACTCTATCCTAACCAGATCCAGGACATACGCTCAGGCACAGCACCAGGCTCTGCATCTGCTATGGATTCATATCCAACCAGCTCAGGTCTGTTTGCACATGCTCAGACTGATATGCTTTGGTATTATCAAGAAAAACTCAAGAGCTTTTAATATCAATGTATGATAAAAGAATAAACCATTAAAATCTGCAGTAACAATATAAACTTGGTAGTGATTTTGAGGGGGAAAATGTCAAATTAGAGAAGCAGGAATATTATAGCTGTAGATATCTATTTTCTCTATTCATATGCTCATTTTCAAAATATTGATTTTAAAAGACTACTATTATTATTTTAAAGTATGTGTGAATCTTGCCAATGTGTTTTCACTGCTCTAAAACTTTCAATTTTTGCACAGCTAATAGAAACCCATGATGTCAAAAGCTGGTCAGACACAGGAGGGTGTGCTTGTTATTACAGCAAGAATAATAGATAGAAAGGGAGAAATAAAAGTAATAAAGATCTGAATTGTTAAAAATGATATGTTTTCAATAGAGGCAACAGTTTCCTGGGTGGATGATCGCAAGGAAAAATTGTACAAAGAATTAGACAGGAGAGTCTAGATTTGTGAGGATGGCATATACACGGGAGAACTTCAAAAACATTTTTCATGGAGATCTCAAAACGCTTACATGACACAGTGAATACTAGGTTGTTGAAAGGTCAAGAATTTGTCAGTAATGTAGATCGAATCATCAGCACTGAGATGAATGAATGCTGTTCTATTCAGATTTAGTTGTGTACCATGTATGCATCCCTGCAGTCACTGGCCATCGTATGTATGAAATGGATGTCCAGGAGGCTCCACAAATACACGGTTTCTATACCTTCCCCCCAAAGATGTTACAGTCAGAAAACTCTCCCTAATCTTAATAATGAGTTTAAAACATTTATCATGAAAACCAGCAGCTATAAAACCACAGTGTAGCACAGGAGCAACAGTAGGAAATTGATTAGGTGAAGACAACCAGGAGAACAACCTCAGTGAGTGGATCCCTTTTCATACTATGCAGCAAGGCAAAACCCCAATAAGCACTCTGCCTGGCAGTCTGACCGAGGGGGAAACTCCTGTTACTGAAAGGGCAACTGGTTTGGAAAGAAGGACTAATGGACAGACATCAGACTCCCTGCCCAGCACAATCTGTTATAAAAGTTGCCAGAACCAGTATAACAACTATTGTCAAGCAATGTTTTCTCTGTGTTATGATTAGTCTGTTCCATTTTTTTTGTTTATTTTTTCCATGTCTCTCAGATGTGGTCACCAACATTATTTCTGCAGGAAATAGTGTCTTCTGTGCCTTGTTTACATTGCTGAAGCACACAGCTAAACTAGTGTTTCCTCTAAGACACATCATTATTGTAATGCTGACATCAATGAGCACATTTTGAGAATTCTACCATCAAACAGTATCAGAAAGAGGTGCTCTACTGAGATATCTCAAGACCACTGACTAGACCTTGGGTCTATTCCTGTGAGATGCTAAATCTCAGCATTTGAAAGTTTTACAAAAAATTGTGTTTGTTGGGTTTTGGCTTGTTTTTTCTTAAGTTGGAGGAATGAAGCATAAGGAATGTGATCGAAATGAGGACATGGCTTCACAGAGAAAATATAATGCTGAAATGCATGGATTATTAGATATTGTCATAAAAAAATCCATGGAAAAATGCAATTAAAGTTAGTGTACTAAATGCAGAGATTAAATCCAGCAGCAACTAGTATATCAAACAGATATGTGTCCTCCTGTAAATGGAGAGCACAGTGTGTCTAATTATAGGTCACGAATACAGTTGACCAAGGAACAAACATCTCACAAGCATAAATTGAGGTTTCAACCTTTGTCTCCATTCTGACAGGTCTTGAAAATAAATCCTATTATTTGTGAGTATTTTTTTTAAGAGAAAGTGGAAGAAGAGAACTTCACCTGTATTAGTGATTAGGACAGATCAATGAGATATGAGATAAATCCTTGACCTATATCAGGCAGACTGGAAGTTTAAACCTCTATTTCTCTCATCCCACCCGGGAGCTCAGTCCAAGCAGAGCAAGAAGGTGATCTTCCTATGTAGGAAAGCTAAAGAAAGAAAAATCTTGATGACCTTCTTACTTGAATTGATACTTTCTAGTGGCCACAGAATCATAGAATCACAGAATGATTGAGATTGGAAGGGACCTCTGGCAGTCATCTGGTCCAACTCCCCTGCTCAAGCAGGGCCACCTACAACCAGTTGCCCAGGACCATGGCTTTTGACTGTCTCCAAAGATGGAGACTCCACAATCTCCATGGGAAACCTGTGCCAGTGTTTACACTCTCACAATAAAAAAAAATGTTTCCTGATGTTCAGAGGGAACTTCCTGTGCTTCAGGTTGTGCCCATTGCCTCTTGTGCTGTCACTGAGCACCATGAAAAAGAGGCTGGCTCCATCTTCTTTGCCCTCTCCCTTCAGGTATTTGTATACATTGACAGGGTTCCCCTGACTTGCCTTCTTTCCAAGCTGAACAGTCCCAGCTCTGTCAGTTTTTCCTCATAGCAGAGACGCTTCAGACCCTTCAACATCTTTGTTGCCCTTCACTGGACTGTCTCCAGGATGTCCATGTCTCTCGTGTACTGGTGAGCCCAGAACTGGACACAACACTCCAGGTGTGCCCTCTTCACTGCTCAGTAGAGGGGAAGGATCACTTCCCTTGACCTACTGTCAACCCTTTGTCTAATACAATTCACCTTTGCAGCAGAGGCACATTCCTGGCTCGTGCTCAACTTGGCATCATCCATCAGGATTCCAGGTCTCCACCTGAGTCTATATCACCACTAGTATTTCCACAACATTTTCTTTCCTAACCAAAATAGGGAGAAACAGTGTTGCTTCTCATTTATGTCAAAACCTCTTCTGCTGCTCTGGAAAGCTGAAGAGGTATAAAATTATTTCTTGTACCTCCAGTTCAAAGTCCACCCTCTTCATGCTGCCAGAGTGGTGCAAAGGGAGTTTGGTGAAAAGGTAAGTGAAGTCCATTACTGGAATTACATGCTGAAAATGACCACTGCATGGAGTTAGTTATAGTAATTTTAAGAGCCACAGTGGTTAGAAGTTCCTCTTGCTAAACTCTTTTCTTTTTTTATTTCTTTCTGCAAGAACAGCAGCAGTTCTCAGCCAAATAGTTGTGCCCTGTCAGAGCTCTGACCTTACATGTATTCTGTTCCCAGAGGATTATTTCACTACTTCTATCCTGTTTTAACTTGTGCTCTTCAAAAGCGCTTGTGAAGCATATCCCCCTGTGACACACCAGTCCTGGAAGACCACTGTGCAGTTTGCTTCATCTTCTCTGCAGGGAGACTGAAGTTACGACAATCTTCTCCAGAACTACAGATCAGAGACAAAAGCACCTTTGGTGGGATTTTTTTTCCCCAAAATACTGACCCTAGTGATTATTAGCTGTTTGCATAGCAGATGGGGGCGGGAGATCCATCAGGAATGGTTGTTTTTCTTCCTAAGAGGATATAAGACATTAATTTGGGCTGAAATTATTTCAGGATCCATTGGATAGTATGTTTTCTTCTTATAGCATAGCTAGGAAGGCAGTGAATAGAGAAAGGTTAGGAAAACTAACCCTTGCTTTGCAGATACGATGTCACTTCTGGATGCAAGCGTGATTTTTTCCAGGTCACAGCAGGACACCAATGGAAACTGGGTCCCTAAATGCCTTTGTAAATCAAAGTGAAACTGTAAGTGAAAGCTAATGGGTTCCATGCTTAAATATGCATGTCTCTGAAAATTTCCCTCATCACCCATTCTAATATAAATGTGTGAAGGGAAAATTGAGGATGTTACATATTTAGAGTTCCGTAAATCACTTGGCACTGTGTTGCATGAAATCTTACTGCTAAATTGATTCAGATTGGCTTGGATAGCAGCATACTCATGTGGACTGAAAACTGCCTGACAGATTGTAAACATGTGGCAGTGATAAAGAGTCCTCCTTCTACAGTGTTAAAGATATGTGTCTAGTGTCATACGCTGTAGAGACTGCGACTAACCAAGTCTCATTATATTATATTAAGAGTATAAATATCTTCAATATTAACCGAAAAGAGAGACTCAAATATGAAAAGACTGAAATATATATAGCTTTGCAGAGTTTTATTAATCTTTTTGAGATCTAGAGATCAAAAGTCCTGAAAAGAGTAGAGCTAAGAGATTAGAAATAAGATTAATTTGTATAGAAAAAAAAAAAAAACCAAACAAAAAACTACCCAAGGTACCTAATGATAAAAAATGCAATGAGAGGCAAAGGACTGGAAAACTGTAATGGTTTATTGACAATAATTTAGAAGTGTAGCATACAAAATTTTGCAGTACGATACAGGAACAAAATAAACCAGTGACTTCAGAGTGTGTATGCAAAGTCATGATGCAATGGACTAATTTTGTTCTGATGTTAGCTATTAACCATGCTGATCAGAACTATTTCACTACTATTGCTTGAAATTATCTTCCTCCTGCTATGGAACATAAAAAATCAAATGGCTCTTCTGTTCTGTGGTGGAATAGCAGTTTGTGTAGTGAAGCTCTGAGACATCTCTTGGCATTTCAGAAATACAATGAGTAACACAGACAGCTTTCCTCTATAGCTCTGAGATGACTACATCCTTCCTAAACACTACATTCTTCATATTACCTGAAACACATTCAAGGCAATTCAGAGAATTGAAACAAACAAACAAAAACCTGAACTTTGCTTGACCATAACAAAAGACCAAAACAGCCATACCTGCAGAATTTCTAAAAAAAATGAAGAGATACTAGATTTTTTTCCTCCTTGAAAATATTTAGAGCCATTTTATTCCATTACAGGCTCACTGAAATCCAATGGAAAACCTAAGAGTAAAAATAAACATTTTGCATACTATTGAGAATTTGCTTAGCATTCAAAATGTGTGAGTATTTTGCAAATACAAAGACAAACACAATCTCTCCACTGAGGAGCAGGAAATTAAGAATCATCCTACAACCATTTCACTGTAGCTGTATCCTGATGTAACCTTAATATATGTCAGTTGTTTCATAGGACTTTCTCAAATCCTAGATCTCCAGCCTGTGATAAATCTGAGCTCCTCTTCAATGAAAAATGAATTATTTACTAAAGGATAATATTGCATAAATAAACAGGTACCATTGATCACTGGTAACTCTATAGCATGGTAACATAATAAATGACACTATATTTGCACTCTCATTAACATTATTTCACCATGTGCAAAAACTTGTTGCTACATCTGTATCTTGAGAGTTCTGTAGCAGCTGCAAAGGATGCTGCCTTTTATCATCAAAAAAATGGGTTAAAAGCTGGCAGGTGATCATATGTGTTGCATATGTGTGCTCATAGGTGTTGCAATGTAAGCTTTTACTGATAGGTGTTGGAGGATGCTGCTTCTTCTCGTTTAAAAGAGGAGAGAATATGTGGGTTTGATTTGTCAAAATGTTCCATCTTTCTGGTGAATGGCTTTACACATTCATGAAAGGGAATGGACCAAGTGGGTTCAAACCTATGGTAACGAGAAACACCATGGCCAATTGAGTACCACGATCTATTACGGCCTTATTGGTTGTCTTCTGACTGTTTGATGCTCTATCCTCCACCTAACTCTCAACCAGCTGGTTAATGGAGAACATCACTTACCAGCCCATATTTGGGTGTTTGGGCACAATTTCATAACAAACAGACCTCCAAGGTATTCAGCTTGACAAAATGATTGTGAACCAGTTTTGAAACTGAACTTTAATCTGAACAAAGCAAAAAAGAGTGTCTAGGTTAGTCCACTAATTAACACAACGTACATTTATGTAGCTACATTGCTACTTCTACTCATTTTTTTGGGTATGTGGACAATAAACACATGCATTGGCCAAATAACCAATTTCCTTTCAGCCTACACTGGCAAGGCAGAGAGGTTTTCTTGTTAATCATCATCTATTAATGCTTAGCCAGCTGAAAAGAACTCTGAATATGACACTCCTTGCTTTCCAGTACTACTGCTATAAATTGAGAATAATTAAAGGCAATCAATGAAGAGAGAACTAGATGCTGGGACACTGCAGCTTATTCTCAGTGTGGCCAAATATATATATTCCCACTTATATCATCCAAGGACAGAGGAGAGGGTTAGCAAAAAAAAAAAGTATGAACCAAACTGCAGAAAGAGAAATAAAATGCAAATAAGCAACAAATCTAAATAACCTTAAACTGGATCGCTTAGACATCACTTCTTCCAGTTAACACAGATTCTTCTTCCACACTCAGCATTTTGATAATAAACTTTTTTTATTATTATTTTATTTTCATGTTATTTTTTTGCTACTTAAACCAGAGCAAAGCACTATGGGTTTAATCAAAAACAGTGGTCTGTCCTTGTCTATGGACCCACTTGGAAAAGTAAGGTGCATGCTTAGTCACTCCAGTTTAATCTTCCTGAGTGCCTCCAGGAAGCAGGAAACCGAGGCTCCAGCAGAGCTGCTGGTCTAAGCACTGCTGGAAAGCCGCACGGCCAGCTGAACCTGGATCAGGAAAAGGGGATGGGTGTGAGCCGATCGCCCGTCTATTGGCGAGGGGCAACACTGCCCTCAGATCTGCATGTTGTTACCTGGAATAATCAGGAAATTTATCAGATTAAAATATGCAAAATTGGTTTGGTACCAGATTCAAGAAGGGACAGGAATAAAGCTTACAGATTGGGAAGTTTCCCCATGCCTTCAGCAGCCGCTATTGTCTTTAAAATGCTAGTCTTACAAAACAGCACATATTGTTTTACACAATTGTGACTCTTGTTTCTGTTACAGGATTGCTCCTCACAGCCTGCAGAATCGTCCTGCCCGTCACTTATATGCAAAAAACATCATTTGGAGATTCTGACTGTAGAAATGGCCAGATTTCAATCATTACTTCCATAAAGGTTTTTTTTTTTTTTCTTCAACAATGAAATAAGGTTGTCAGTTTTTATTTCTGAGCTAGTTATTATAAAAATCAATTTATGTAAAAGGCAATTTTAAGTTGAGAAATACCATCAAATCATGATGTTTCTTAGAAAATACCATGGGAAATTGGTTTTGGTCTGTGATATTTAATACTTTGATCAGGGACTTGGGCGATAACATAAGATCACTGATAAAACTTTCAGCTCAAAAAGAGAATGGAGATAAGTAACGATGAAAAGGACAAGTCTATAGCCTGGAGTGCTCCAGATCACTCAGCTAAATAAAAAGTGATATGCTTTAAAATAGCCAGCTTAAAATCATACCTGTAGAATCATGCAATTTAGTTTATATTGATAAGAAATACCCCTCTGATCTTGGGAAGAAAGTACCGTAACAAGGACTTTCAGGTAACTTTGAAATCAGTTGTACCTAATGCCATGGTGTGATGTTGTTTAATATAAGCCCCCAGTATATAACAGAGTGTCTCCATAATCAGTGTGGTGGGTATTGTTGTGAGCACATCTGTGCTTAACTGTGATTTCTGTTGTTAAAGACAGACGTCGAACTGGAGAGGGCTCAATTAAGAACTGGAAATTGATGTACTTAATCAGTTAGTTTACATTAGCAGAATTTAGGTAACTGACTCTATAATCTGGGGAAGAAATGTGTAAGCAATCCCCTGGCTGAAGCTAAAGCTGAACATGTTCAGTTCAGAAATGAGCCATACCTCTCTCAACAGTGAGAGCGATCAGCCAGGACAAATTCGGTAGATCACCTGCAACACATTCCCTGCACAAGACTTTTTTTGTCATTAAGATTGAATTTTTAGTTATGCTGTGGTCCAGAGAAGATAGTATCATAGCCATTTTTGACAGAATGACAGAATAAATGATCACAGCAGTTCACTTTATTTAGTTTCATGATCTATAAATCCTCTTAATATACCTCGATTATTGATTTTAACATGAGCTAATTTAAAAAAAACAACACAGCTTTCAAGGTAATGCTGTCTTTTAAACTGTTATGCATATAACTATTTAAAGTTTGCAAGCATCTTATTTCAGATACAATTATGTAATATAATTGGAAAGGAATAGTACATACATAATCTAAAAAAAACCACAGAGGATTTTATAAAATTAGCTTAAAGAGCCATTCCTGGGACATTTTTACTAGCTACAGTAATCATAAACAATGAAAAACGCTGCTCATAAGTATCCTCGTTGCTGAGATCAGCAATCAGTTATGTCTATATATCATCATGGTCAGTGATTATTCTTCTGCAACACAGCCTGTACTCCATGTAGTTTGCTCACAGTCCACCATGACTCATGCGTGAAGTCCATCCTTGCCCTCCATCTGTGACAGTGTGCTTCCCACCACAACCTGACCACTTTTCCATAACCCTGTTCAAGTGACAACCATTAGTGATAGATGTGTCTGGTCCTGATGGTGATGGTGGCATCCAACTCAAAGTGGATTTGAGGGAGACAGATAACAACACAGTAGCCAAGGGATGGTGATGCACGCTCCTAACCACAGTGCTGGGTAATGTCCAACCAAGCCAAATTTGGCAGAAACTGACATCTACAGTTCGTGTGCAAATATGATTAGTAGTCAATTATCTCACTCCATAAATAGTGAGCAGCCCAAGAGCCCTTTGAGGTCTCCTACACAGCAGTGGGCTGCACATTGAGGTCTCCTCTTGAGTAGGGATGCTTCTCAAAGTTACTCCTCGAGGCTGAGAGATGCCTTGCCACAACAGACCCTCAGTAAGTGACTAGTAGCAGGCTGAACTTTTAAATCTTAGTTAAGTGAGATAAAGGATTGATTGTGCACATATAATCCTTTAGATATAAACTGTTGGTCAAGCCTGCGACTAGGATTGGATCCAGCTACACCTAGACTCCTCTCTGAGAAGGAGTTTAGGAAGCAAAGGGGTCCTCTGTGAATCTCATGACTCAATGGGAGGGTCTCCCTGGCAGTCTTGTCTGACCCTGTCCTCTAAACAGTAAATAACCCAGTGCACCTCGCCATCCAATCTTGTTAAATCACTGTCGCATTTACCATTTACTATTAAACTTTGTTAACTCACTGGTTTGTATTAACAAAATATGTTTCTTCTCTATTATGAGTGAAGTGCATCACATTCCCAGCCGCGACACCACCCAATGCAGCACTCAAAGGGTAGTCACTGAGCTCCAGCAAGCGGGGTGCCACCTACTCCTGCTCCAAGCAAAACCCATCCCTACTGACCTGGCACATTTCTCACCCGACATCATGCCTCCTTCCCATCACTGACCTTGAATGGTAAGGCACATGACCAAAGATGACAATATCTCACGCTTCCAGAAGACAATTTTTAAGGAATTTGTGCATTTCATATGTTGCTTGAATAGCAACATATTCAAGCATATATTTCTCAGCGCTGAGAAGTATAATTATTTGCTGTTTCTATACAAGTAATGTATAGGAGCCTCTCGTAGGGTGCCACCTGATAGGCAGAGACTAAGAGACAATGACTTTTATCTCTCCTGCACAGATTTGATGATTTAAATATGAGATGGGACACAATAAATTGTGCAAGTAAGTGAGAGGAGTGGGAGTTTGGGAAAAGATGGGTAAAAAAACCACAAGATAACAAGGGCTGATGTAGGCTGATGGCTGCTAACCGGGAACGGACAGAAAGCAATTTTGTGAGACATTTCAAGATGTTAAATTTGTTTCTCTCCAACATTAGCACAAAATGAAAGCTTTCCAAATGTTTCACTAAATGGTAGACAAGAAATGGTTGCCTTCCTTTACCGAACAATTTGGTTACTGGCCTCTGTAGGCTCAGACCCCTGTTTGGGTTAAAATAAGGCAGATTTTTTTACCCCTGATTACTCAGGTAGATTAGGGAATTAAATCCAATGCTTTCCTATCCTAGACTTACACCTGAATTAGCCCAACTAGTGAGAGAGCTTTCTCAACTCCTGAAACATTTTTTTTTTTTTTTTTGTGGAGAATAAAGACATTTTTCAAGCGTCTTTTCCTTTTTTTTTTTTATTTTTGAAGCTGCTATGTTAAAAGTACCAGCAGCTGGGCCTGTATTGGAGTGGCAGAGAGAGCTCAGAGCAGCTCTAGACACCAGTTGCCCAGAATTGCTCTGTGTATGACAACAGAACAATGTATTTTTACTTGCTCAACTCATTGCATGAAGCAAGATTGTGGGTACAAAGCTCTGCTTAGCTGTTTCCTGGACTACTGCTATGTTAATGAAAACAATTATCCAGGAAAGTGACAAAACTCTAAATGACCTTAAGAGGCACAAAAATGAACATAATTATAAAAAATAATTATTCAGAATTCAGAATAAATTAATAATTTGTAATGCACCTCCAAAGAAATTGCAGAGATTACAAAACTCAAGGGACCTCATCAGCAGAAGGAGGAAAAACATTGTTCTGAGAATAATGGATTTGCACTGGGCTCCTAAGAGAAGGTCAGACAGAGCACAGGGTAAGTTTTCAGGTACTTTTGAGTGGCTGCGCCTAGGCAGGCACAACAGAGAGCTTCAGCTATAGATAATTTCTCAGAGTCCTTGTGGAGAGAAGGAGCACATGGCATTTCTTCTTCCCCTACCTGCGAAGGACGTACATGTCCACCATATTCCCTCAGGACAAAGGTTTGAGGAAGCAACATCCAAAATGCTATGTGGGAGACAAGTAAGAGTCCAGTCCAAGGGTCACTCGGCCCCTGCTGCCACAGACACAGGAGAGGTCAGGGCAAGGTTATTCCAACATAGTGTTTTGGGGAAGAGAGCCCCACTGTGGCTTTATACACAGGTGAGCAAGGGTAGGTGTAGAAGGTGTAGGAGGAATGGCTGTAGAGGGCTATCATCCCCAGCTTAAGCTTCAGTTCCCCATTCCTGTGTGTTTCTGAAGATCTTATTGACTTTGGCAGCATTTGTTTGCAGTGGGGTTCCTGGCAAGACTGAGGACCAAACTGTCCTATGTTCTCCAGATGAAGCCTATCCTGGGTAAGGATGAGAGTGAGAGCCATGGAGGGGGGTGATATTCTTCACTTCTGTGCTTCTGGTGGGAGACTGAGCCTCTCTTCCTGCATAATTGGAGGGGATGATTTGGGGCTACATGTTGTTATTGTTCCTAAGCAACATAACTTACTGTGGGAACCCCTGCTACGCCAATGTGCAGAGTTTGCATTATGTCAATTTTGTCCTGGCAGTTTCTTGATTTCTTTCTTTAACCTAATGAAAGGGGGGGCTTTTTGGTGTTGGGTTTTTTTTTCAGTACACTCAGTGAAACACACAGTGAAAGGTGCATGATAATAGAGACTCTGAGATAGCTGTGCATGCACAATAACCTGCGTTCACATTTAAATGTCTTAGCCCCAGAGAGTGTTTTTACGAAAGTAGCATAACACAGGCCTATTTATTACCTGCCAACTCCATTTCCTAGAGTGAAGTTGCTTCTGAGCCAGTTTTTTCTGCTAGAACATGTTCCCGCGGATGGATGTGGGGGTGGGTGGATGGGTGGGTAGGCAGGGGAAAGGGATGGCTGTGATGGGAGGACAGTACCTAGGTATTACAAATTGATGTAGAAAATATCTTGCTATTTATTCCTTGAAGCAGATGGTGCCAGTTGATTACCTTCACCAATAGAAGCTGTACCTGTTAGCAGGGGTGTGAAGAAACCTCTCTGCAGTGACAGTTTAGGGAAAGGCAAACTATTGTGTAAGGTATTCAAGCAAGAACCCGCTGCAGAAAGATTAATGTGTGAAGGTTAAAGGGATGGGGCAGGGGAAGCAGGGTCAACTCTGTACAACACAGGGCTGTTGTCCTGAATTATGGGGACTGGTCTGCTGCATATCTACAAGGGGATAAGTTATGTGGCACATCCATCCCGTAGGAGGGAATTGGTAGAGCAGAGAGGTGTTGTGCCGCAATGCCAGAGCAATTTGCCCCACTGTGGCTGCTCTGGTTACATCTAAGTTGAACCCACGGTGACTTGCACATTGCGCAAGCCCAGCTCTCTCCATTCCTTTGATTCAGTGCCTATTTAAACTGCTCCTCAGCAAACAGCTTAGGAAAGAGCTCTTGGCAAGGTACGTGTGCTCCTTCCTCTACAGCCATCCGAAGGGCAAGCTTGCCTTGCGCATCTCCGTCCCTGAGCAGCTCAGCAGTCATCTCTGTCAGATCAACTCTTCCACTGCACAAGGGGGGTTAATCTTTTCCTTGATGTGTTTGCTGAGAGTGCTCTGTATAATAAACAACCGTAAGCAAAATGGCCCCCATCGTAGAAGCTTCATACTGTTTTTAAAGCCTTATGTTTGATTGCTTTAATTTCCACTGCGTTGGTTTCCCCAGTGGCTTTAAAGGACTTATCTTGGGTTTGCACCGACTCAAGGAAAGGAAAATCAAACAGTCTGTGTAAGATATGTATGGGATTTTGAGCAAGTAAGGCAGAAAAAGGAGAATTTCTACACTACAGCAGAACAACACATGCTGGTTTTTTTCATATGTTGGCTCCTGGAACTTTGCTGCAACAGTTAATAAATTGCCTCAGCAGTTTCTGAAAAATGCCATTTAATGTTTGCTGGCCCCTGGGAGTGCTAAACATTGTCACATTTGTTGAAAATGCCAGTAAAAGACTCCTGGGAATTTCATCCCCATGCCTGCAGCTTTGATAAGTTTTATAACAAGCTGGTGTAGTACAGCACTGCTAGTATAAACCACTGTGTTTGTGAGGCATTGTGAAAAAAAACAGCAAGAAAAATGCACATTAATCTTTATTTCTGTCAGGTTAAAATATATTGATATACCAAATACTTAAGAAATGGACAAAATAAATGAAAATGAAAGGCGGATACATGTGCTCTTACACTGAGATTCAATGAGAATCCACTCGCCATTTTATTTTTTCTCAAGACTGCAGAAGAATTGTGCCTTTGTAAAATGAAAAATTCTGATTATGGCTTAAGTCCTAAATATTCCATTAAATCATGAGTGATTCTGTTGTAGAACTAGTCCGAGGAAAGAACCAGCATAGTCAGGGTATTTTGAAGAACTTGACACTGAGTTATGGAAGACAGAGACTCAAGTTCCTGTGCTGTTTGCTTGAGGGAACAGTATTTCTCCATTAATATTTCAGACCTGCTTGATATCTGTAAAGCTGTTTGGTTTAAAAGCTAGTTAGTGTTTGTTTACCTCCTGACACAAACTTCAACAAAATCAATATGTTTTGCTGGTCAGTAGAACAGCATATTTTTGCATTCACATTTTTGCATTGTACTCTAGGAAAAAAATCCAGCCAGCTTTATTCCAAAGCCGAATTTTGCAATCCAGATTTCTAGTTCTACCTGCTGGATCATGTTGTGGAAAAGGAAAACAAAATGAACCAGTGGCAGAAAGAGGAAGCAATAACACATATCCATACACATCCATTTTTAGAATTGTATCTCAGCTGAAACTGTTTTGAATTCTGTGAATATTTTGCTGTTTTCCTTTCTTCCTCCAGTATCTGTGCACTTTTATTTCCATTAAGAAATATCAAGAATAGAATCATAGAATCATTTAGGTTGGAAAAGAGCCTTAAGACCATTGAGTCCAACAGTTAACCTAACACTGCCAAGTCCACCACTAAACCGTGTCCCTAATCACCAGGTCTACACATCTTTTAAATACCTCCAGGGATGGTGACTCAACCACTTCCCTAGGCAGCCTGTTCCAGTGCTTGACAACCCTTTTGGTGAAGACATTTTTTCTTAATATCCAATCTAAACCCCGCCTGGCACAACTGGAGGCTATTTCCTCTCGTCCTATTGCTTGTTACTTGGGAGAAGAGACAGATACCCACCTCGCTACAACCTCCTTTCAGGTAGCTGTAGAGAGTGATAAGGTCTCCCCTCAACCTCCTCTTCTTCAGGCTAAACAACCCCATTTCCCTCAGCTGCTCCTCATAAGACCTGTTCTCTAGATCCTTCAACAGCTTCGTTGCCCTTCTTTGGACATGCTCCAGCACCTCAATATCTTTCTTGTACTGAGGGGCCCAAAACTGAACACAGTATTTAAGATATGGTCTCACCAGTTATTCTTGTGGTATTTTTACCCGTTTCTTCAAACCTTAACTCTGTCCTCCAAAATCAAATATTTTCTGCTTGTATTATTTTTCGAGATCTATTTTTGTAGACTGTATGGATATGTCTAGTTTGCATAAACACAAACATGAGTCAAAATATTTCTGCAAGTGTACAGTTTTAATACAACTGCAAGATTATCTGTTGAACTACAAGATGCTTTATTACAATATTTAAGCAATTTTGAAGTAATTTAAGTTTGCAGAACTGTTGCACGATTGGGCTTCATATTTCTTTTGCTCTTCTCTCTTCTCAGGTAGTTATGATAAATACACGTTCCTTTTACTGCTGTATTTTTCTTTTTTCCTGCAGAGCAGGGGTTTACAGGAGGAACGTCTAGACCTTTCAGTTCGGCTTTACTCCAGTTTAGGGAGATCTCTATGACAAAGCTATTCCACAGGTGCTAAATATGCCCATTGGAATTCTGCCACAGGAACAGTGTTGCAGAATCATATTAGACTGATGAGTCAGGCCTCACATCTTTTCTGAAGAGACTAACAGCATGTCAGTTATTATGTTACTACAATCTACTGGCTTATTTGTCTTATTGTTCCAAAAGAATAAAAGCTGTGTTAGTCTAGCAGGTAAGGATGTCCTGCTTGCTCAAAGACCCTATAGTTCAAATCATAATAAAGCAGGACTCTGAAAAGAAAGAGAGAATAAAAAAGAATGAGGGAATAGAAAAAATTAAGTTGCTTCTGAGTCTGAATGGGCTGAAGGACTCTATCTTCACTAAAGCTTCATTAACTAAAACTAATGCAACAACAATGACACACCTGCTGCCATTGTGTTGGTGAGAAGACACTGCCATGTGCTTGTCAGGAACTATGAGTACTAGAGCTGTTGTCGTAGTTCAGCCCCAACGGGGACCAGACTACACAGTCTCTCTCTCACTCCCCCCACTCTCCGAGAGAATAGGAGGAGATTTGACAAACAAAAGAAAACCAGGAAAAAAAAAAAAACAAACACACGGGTTGAGATTGAACAAAAAGTAAATTTAACAGTAATGACAGAAGAAAACAAGACAGTGATGGAACACAAATACAGTATAATAGCTCACAACAGATCTCCACATCCAGTCTCTTCCAACTAGCAGGGCCTCCCTTCAGCACCCTCCTCACTTATATACTGAGCATGATGTCAGATGGGATGGAATAGCCCTTTGGCTAATTTGGGTAAATTAACCCCAGCTGTTAGCTAATTAGTTAACTATCCCAGCCATAGGGGCTACCAGCTTCAGTTCTCCACCCAGCTCAGGTAAATATTAACTCTATCCTGGCCAGAACCAGGACAAGAGCATACTGAAAAATCTCATCAGTATTAACCATTCTTGCTCACTTTTGAAATGGGTCACTTTTTAGCAAGTGGCCTAGAAGCAAAAAGCTTTGTTCTTATCATCAGTTCCATGAGTCATTCCATTTCCTCCCATATTTGTTAAGATAATTTGATTTCCCTCTCTTCACCTATCATAAGACAAGATGGGGGAAAGGGTTGCTTTTCTCTGTACTTGCAAATTATTTGATGTCATTTGTTTGAGACCTCTTTCTTTCATGGTGCTTTCTTAAAATTAGAACAAATTAAATGTGTTCCTAGCCATTGCAGAATACATTGATTAGAGCTGAATTATGCTCAGTTGTGATCTACATTGAAATTTGCGTGACACATCTCTCCTGGAGTGAAACTAAAAGGGAATTTGAATTTTCCCCTACTCCTTTCCAATGAATACAGTCCATTAACCATTAAATCCAATAAGTTGTGGTCAATATTTAGAACAGATGGATGTGTAGATTTAGTGAATGATGCAGCTATTAAAATAAAAGTCTCAGGTACTTACCTAATCTGTGCTAACTGAATAGTCTATGTCCATTAAAGGATAATTAATGACAAGCACCTCTTTTTTTTTTTCCTTTTCTTATTTGTATTGCAGCAGTCTCCACAGTCCCCAGTTTCAATTAAGACAGTATCCTTGTTATGAAAGCAAATACTGTAAGATCTTGATTGGGAAAATACGTATGCTCAGCACGACCGTTGTGAGCATCTGCAGTGATTTAGGTATGTCTGCTTATATACAAAAAGGTAGCAAGGGTATATATGTTTTCAGGGGCTAAGGTGGCTGATGTCTGCCTTTGCAGACCCACAGTGGCAAGTTCAAGCCTTCTGGCCACACATAGGTGACTGTTTTCAGCCTCATAAGCTGTAAATGGGCATTTGAACATCAGACTGAAAGGTGGCCGATATGAAGTGTTATGGTTTGCTGCCATGGAGCAGGGCTGCAATGGGAGAGGGCCAGCAGAGGACCCACATCCCACAGAAAGCTATCCATATGATTAATTTGTCACGTTGACAAAGGTCCACTGAAAAAAAAAAGGGAAACTCTAACAATGTCATCTTTTCTGGATTCTCTGAGTCCAGGATATTGTTGCAGGGGACTGTACAACTCACTGTACATGTGAAAAAGCAGAATCCTTTTTTTCCTGGCTTTTGGCTGCTTGCCACCTTCTTTTTTCTTGTCTTGTTTTAATGTGTTCTTTCTCCATTAGTTTTCAGAAACAATTCATCCTTCATTTGAAAAGATTGTGTTAGAGAAATTATGTGTATATGTGTAGAAGACAGAGAGAAAGAGACAGAAGTTGCCTTCTGTCTGGATCCAACAGGAAATATCTTCTCAAGCAGCCATCACAGTAAGAGAACAGTCCATCTAGGTTGTCTCTGCGATGATATGAAATAACATCTACCCCACCTGACATCACTACACAGACAGCCTCTAATCCCAGATGGCTGACATAAAAGCTCCATAACCTTGTGATACTATTAAATGAAAGGCAGGTCATGGATGGCTTCTGACTAGTAGGAACCTTAAGAATTGCTGCTGTGAGAGAGGGAGCAATTGCCAAACCTCTGCTTTGCATGAATACAGCCAGCTTCTCCCATGATGGTTCTGCGCTTCCCAATCCTCTGTGCAGTGTTTGGCTCTGCAGTGTTGGTTCCCTGGTGATAGAAATGCAACAACTGAACTCCGAGAGAACTGGTATTGTCGTGCATTTATGGATTTTTTTTTTCTCCAATGTTTACACAGATATATATATTGGATTTTTGTTTGTCAAGCATAAGCACTGTCAAATGTATCTGCTCTTTTTAAACTTTGGAAATGACAGCTTTCTCATCAAAGAAAACATTCATTTTCTTTCCATTCAGAGGAAGAATATAGTACTGCTTCTCTTCCAGATAACACATATCGTGTCTTTTTGCTTTGCTCTTTCCTTAAGACATATACTTGCCATAGAAAGCTTTTCAATTAGGCCCTGATCTAAAACTTAGAATTGCTGTTGAAGAAAAATTAAAAAAAAAAAAAAAACAAAACCAAACATTGCCTTCGGGCTCTTGCAAGTAGTTTTACGTGCAGTTATTCACACAGTGGTCACACTTGCGTGACAAGGCTACATTGTAGGGACAATATATACAATACAGCATTTCCTTAGGATATTAATGGTCATTTTGGAGAGTGGGAAAGCTACCTTTTCTTCTCCTTTTTCTTCATGTCAGTTCTGGCAATCAACTGTAAAATGTGACAGTGATTAAACATGGCAGATATTTTCTGTACCAGTGTTTTGGTGCACCAAAATTTGCTCCCTCTTTTTTTTTCTTTTTTTTTTTATATATATTTTTTAATCGAAGACAAAGATTTATTTTATCTTTGGGCATTAGCTGTGTGATCTACTTTCCTGGCAGGTGCAAGAGGGAGAATTTCTGGCCTCTTTCATGTCTGTGTTTCCAGCTTCTGCCACAATGTGGTAACTGAAATGGCACTGTCGTGTTAACAGTGTAAATGGAAAATAGTAAGGAAGAGACTTTAGTTTTCCACGGAATGTGCCAGCACCACCCTACTGTGGGTACTTGCTCAGCCAGCTGGGGCTTTCAGAGTGTGAGTCCAAGCAGCCGAAATGATGTCTCTAACCCAGCAACATCCCTCATTGCTGTCCAAGGGGGAGAATGTGAACACCCAGGGGGATCATAGCTCCTCTAGGCACTATGAACTAAAAGGGGGGGGAAGGGCCAGTAATCCCTCAGGTGGAGGGGGGAAGTCTCCCTAGGACACAGAGAGTAGCTTTTTGACAAGTTCCAGGAATGCTGGATGCAGCTGGTTTGGTGAGGATGTGCATCCCTGAGCGCAGCGCAGAGATTAAACTACCAGCAACTCGCCGCCAGCTCTGATCCTTCCTGAGCTGCGCATTAGCGGAAAGTTGGGCTTCCTGTTGCTCCCGCCCGCGGTCCGGGAGCGGATCTCACTGACTCCGCGATGCCCGGCTGAGCCTGTGCCTCGCAGCCACTCGTCTGCGCATGAGTCGCGGCGGGAGGCTCCGCGGCTGGAGTATTTCAGGGGCTGGGCGCGGGGGGAAGATGCTCAGTGCCTGAAGGAGGCCGTGCGCCCGCCGGAGCGCGCACCGCGGCGGGGGGCACCGCGGGCCGCGGGCCGACGCCGGGGCGGCGCGGCCGTCGGGGCAGCGCCCGCTTCAGCACCGCGGACAGCGCGCAGCGAGCACCGCGCCCTCGGACCCGGCTACCGGACCCCGCGCCCCCGGACACCGCTCCCCGCTCCTCCCCGCTCCCCCGGCCCCGGACTCCGCTCCCTCGGACCCAGCTCCTCGCTACCTCCGTCCCCCCTCCCCCGACTCCCCCTCTCCTCCGGACCCCGCTCCCCCGGATCCTACTCCTCGCTACCCCCGGCACCGCTCCCCCCGACTCTGCCCCACGCTACCCCCGGTCCTGCTCCCCCGGCCCCTGCTCCTCTCTAGCCTTCGTCCTACTGCCTTCGGCCCCGCTCCCCGCACCTCGCTCCCGCCACTCCCCCGACCCCCAGCCAGTCCTCGCGTGCCCCAATCTCTCCCCTACCTCCGGCTCCCGTCGCCCCGCCGCCCCTGCCGTCTGCTCCAGCCCTGCTCTCCCGCTGCCCGGCCCCGCTCCCCCGCAAGTCCCCTCTTCTCTGTCCCGGCCACCCCGCCTCGCTGCCCTCACCCCTCTCTCCTTACCTCCGCTCCCCCTCCTCCTCACAGCTTCCCTCCCTCCCCTCCGCTGCCCCCCGCTCTGTTCCGCGCTCCCCCCGGCCCCCTGCCCCCTGGCAACATGCGCGGGCGGCCGCGGGGGGCGACAGGCGAGGCTGCGGTGCCGGCTCGGATGCCCCCTTCCTCCTGCCCTCGCCCGCTCCCGGCGACCCGCTGAGAGATGGACTTGGCAGGCGTGCTGCTGGCGCTGCTCCTCGTGCTGGTGCTGGTTGTCTCCCTGCTCTCCAACCTCCTGGTGCTGCTATGCTTCGTCTACAGTACGGAGATCCGCAAGCAGGTGGCCGGGGTTTTCCTGGTGAACTTATCCTTTTGCAACCTGCTCCTCACCGTCCTGAACATGCCTTTCACCTTGGTGGGGATCCTGAGGAACCCGCAACCCCTCGGGGGCTGCGTCTGCAAAGCGGTGGGTTTCCTGGAAACTTTCCTGACTTCCAACACAATGCTGAGCATGGCAGCACTCAGCATCGACAAGTGGATTGCAGTGGTGTTCCCCTTGAGCTACACCAGCAAGATGCGGTATAAGGATGCTGTGATACTGATGGGCTACTCGTGGCTCCACTCCCTCACGTTCCCCTTGGTGTCCCTCTTTTACTCCTGGGTAGATTACAGCAGCGTTTATGCCTCTTGCACCTTGCACCTGAAGGAAGAGACGGAGCGGAGAAGGTTTACAGTGTTCACCATCGTCTTTCACTCCACCAGTTTCATGCTGTCGCTGGTGATCTTGTGTTTCACCTATTTAAAGGTGCTGAAAGTTGCCCGGTTCCACTGCAAGCGGATAGACATTATTACCATGCAGACTCTGGTTTTGCTGGTGGATATCCACCCCAGGTAATGTGTGCGTGTTCGTATTCGCAGCCCTGGGGCACTTGTGGTAGGTACCCCGGGCAGAGAGGATGTCCTGCCTCCCCCTCACCCTCCTGCCTGCCTCAGCCACATGGCGAATGCTCCTGCCTCCAGTTTCAGATGCTGCTTATAGTGCCAAAAGACGGTGGCTTGCGCATTTGTAGCCCGCTTTGTTTAAATGCTAGTCCCGCTCGCTGGGTGCTCTCACTTTCCTGAGCTCCCTTTGACAGGGAAGCTGCTCCTTTGGTGAGTGCGATGGTCCCCAGGCTGGCTGGGGCCAGGGCTGCCCTTCTCTCCCCAGGGCAAGGGCTCTCCAGCGGAGAGCGAGTCCTTCCCGTCTCCCCTGGTCTCACATCTCTCCTCCTCCCTTCTTGCTTGAACCCACCGAGTGCTCTTTTCCCTTTGCAGTGTGAAGCAGCGCTGTCTTAACGAGCAGAAACGGAGGAGGCAGCGAGCTACCAAGAAAATCAGTATTTTTATAGGGTCGTTCGTGATCTGTTTTGGTCCTTACATTATCACCAGGTTAGTATTGCCTGTTGGGGTGGGAGACTTTCCGGGACTGGTATGCCCTCTGATGTGCAGGTGCCTGGAGCAGGGTGGGGGCTACAGCTAATTTTGGGGTGCCGGAGCCTGACTGAGACCTGAGGCAGGTTCTGAGGGGCAGAGCACACACACGTGCATTCACACACACTCCCACCCACACCGACCCTGCCCACACACCCAGCCCGCTGGATGCAGCCTCGGCAGCCTCTGGCTCTCCTTTCCTCATTGCAGCCAGGTCTGGGTCCCTGTGCCAAGAGCAAGAGGCTTTTAGGACAAGTACCAGGAATTAATTACATGCCAGTGGGAGATGAAAGCAGTTTAAAAGACTGGCCACCCTTTCTTATTAGCACAACTGGCGCAACAGAGAGAAGAACAGACAGCTTTTCCTGATTAGCTCAGATCTTTATTTTTTAAAGCCACAAGGCCAAGCTTGCTGCTATTGGAAGCTGAGGTGACATAATTTAAATTTATCCAGGCTGATAATTTGTCAGATAAGCTTTGTGTTGGGAGACATTAATGTCTGTAAAGATATTGCTAATGATGCAGCATGGCCTTGTGATGAGGTGTGAGAGTTATCTCCCAGGAAAACCAATAATAAAATGTAAGGCAACATCATGCTCCTCAACTGGTTAGAATCATTGGTATCCACCTTAGTGGTCTGCACCTTTGAAATAGTCATGTATCATTCTCATTCCGTGCTTGTGTAGTCTTTACACAACATATGATTATTATTTTTAAATCTTGCATAAATCAGTGAGCTGGAAGCCAGTGTAACTTTACTGAATTGCAGCACCTCAGGATTTAACCTTTCATCTCTACACTGAAATGGGCTATGTATTTCACCAGCAGTTTTTTAAAATACTTCCAACTTCACAGTGTATTCAAGACGCACTTGAAGAGAACTGACTTCTGTCATGGAAGGTGCACCAATGTTTGCAAAACCACCCTGGTGAGGGCTTCCTCAAGGTCGTTGCCAAGCTGCCAGGCTCTGCAGCCACACCAGCTTACAGAAATTGGCCAGCTTTAGCACACCGATCTTACACAGTCACATATATATAGGACACTTATGATCACTGTCATTGCCCTTTTCTTACATGGGTAAGGGAACAGATTGAGGCCGGAGCAGAAAATGACAATGCTTTTTAACCTTTACGATGACCTTTCTTTCAGTTTGCATTTATATGTTGAAAGGGATTCCTGACTGATTGTCTGGACAACTGCAATTTTTTTTTTTCTGCAGTTGAAAGGATTTTTACAAATACTAACATTACATCATAGAGTTAAAAGGTTAATTGATCACTGTTCAGTACATTATGAGTCATTTTCTATTCACTTTTGCCATAATAATGATATAATTATATTGAGCAAAGTGGATTTTGCCATCTTCTTTCCATCTAAACATTACCAAGCTCAGCAAATTCCAGCATTGCCACATTTTTCAGGGTGGAGATATTTCTTATAAACTCCTAAAATAAAAGCTACTTCTTCTTCAGACCTTGCACTTGGCAAGTGTGAGCTGGGGTATTTTCTATGCGTGACAAACTGGTACCCCGTGTGTCACTAGAGCCAAGACTGAGGCTTGGTTTATATAAATGTGTGTGTCAAGGTGCAGCTCCTGTCTCAGTCACCAAGGACCGAGGTGGTTCAGTGACAGCAAAATGGGAAGTATTTGGGGATGACATCCTCAAACGCTCTTTGCTCCAAAGGCAAGACAGTGTTCAGGCAGCACTCAGTAAAGGGTGATGGTGGAGGTGAGGTTGGAGGGCTTGCTTCCATGCCCAGTTCTCCACTCTTCCCCCATGCTGGTTTTCAGGGAGGTGGCTCTTGCTGAAGCAGTCTGTATGGAGGCAATGTGAGAGATCTCCTCCCCTGTTTTCTTGCTCTTTGGCCTGGTGACTCAGGTTGCATTGTGAGCTCAGTATTTGCTCCTCATTTCAGAAATGTGAATGAGATTATGATCATTAGTAATATATTCATCTGTTCACTAAGAGCCAACAGATGAATTTCATCTTTTCTGTAAAAGCACTGAAAACAAGAAAATGATACTAAGATGCATTCAGATGGATATTTCTAAGGCTGACTTGATTTGCCTAGGCCCTTTATCTTATTAAAATCCGTATAATTTTTCTTCTGTTGACTTCAGTGCAATTATGCTTGGGCCCATAATACATTAAAGGGAACACATAGCAATACATCTATTTTCATGACTGAAAGATACCTTACTTTTCTTCTTTATTGTGTTTATAAAAAAAAAATAAATCATGTAAATAGCAAATGTGTATTTCTTGTACTAGGATGACATACAGGATGGGATAAACCTAAGCAACCATGCAGCAAGTGCCATTTATTGTACTTTTCTTTCTTTATCACATTTTGTGTCCGGTACATTTATTCATTCCTCCCATTTTATACTTTCATGTGCTCTCTGTTATGAATTCACTGGAATTTTTTCCAAGCAGATTCAAACAGAAGTCATCTGGTTTTTAAATGCACTTGCCACAGGAATGATTTCACTTTTACACATACAAATGAGAAATTTTTCTGTCAGAGTTCAGCCACTTGTTGCAATGTTCAGCCTTAGTGATGGTAAGTCAGCTTTTCCATACGGAGGGATCAGAACAGCTTCAAAAGTCAACGCTTTGCAAGTTGGGAGCTCTGCACTTTGGAAAGAAGCCAAAAGGTTCTTCAAGCCTTGAGAAAGCTTCTGATCTTACATCTTCAAACAGTGATGGCTTATGGTACAGAAAAGGGCTATTTTATCTCATGGCACTTTTTTCTTCCTTCTGGAATGAATATAGCAAAATAGTATATTCTTGCTTCTGCAAAAGGTGTCACAAAAGATGTACAGATAGTGAAAGCTTCTCACTCTGTTCCTTCCACCTTCCTGGAGAGTTTGCCCACTGCAGATGAGCTGTATGCCAGACACGTGCTGGAATAGTGAGAAGGTTTGCTCTCACTTCTGTGGAGAAATTGTTTAACTTAGTTGCAGTTTCTGCACCCATGATTAATACTCCCATCTCAGTGGAGGTACTGAGGCCACTAATCATCCGTGAAGCATGGACCAGGAGACACAGGTCTGGAGACAGCTGGCTGGTCATCTAATGATGATTAAAGCGTTGTCTCCTTTTTTCCTTTGGCCAAGCTAGCTGTCAGCCAAGTGCACACAGAAACTTTCACAGGCAAGTAGATGCAGTTGTGCTCCTAAGTATACTGTGGGATTGCACGGGCCACCCAAACCTCTCTGAGGCACTGCCGTGTTGCTCGCCATACTACTACGGTCAAACATGAATCCTTTTTGCTTACGTGATAATTCACAGCAGTGGTGCAATGCAGGTTCACTGTTCTGTATGTGAGGGGGTGGATTCAGAGATCTAGACCAGGTTTCTGGTGTCATTTGAGATAACTCATAGTATCCAAAAGCTTTGCGTAGGTTGGCAGGTATGACACAGGACCTAGAGGAGACCCGCAACTTCCAGGAACAGCAGCCTAATGCTAAGGGGGTTATGTCCAAATGTCTCAAGTGCCGCTAGATTCCTGTACTTAGGCAACTGAGTTGAGTGAGCGTGGACGCTCCAAGTCACATGCATCTATCTCAAGCTTGCCATGGGAGAGGCGTAGTCAGTTATTTCACCAAGATTTTGACCACCTACCAGCACAACTCTCTAAATTCAGAAAGTGAGCAATAAACTGCAGCACTTTCATATCTCCGATGCATGGGAGCGTTAACATTGAAAACACACTTTCTCTCACTTTCCGTAGAGGGAATGATTGTTGTCTCCCAGTGGCCTTGCTAGAAAAGTTCCCTTTGCCTTTATTGAATCCAAGGAGTAAGTAAGTACAGGGCCCTTCTCTTGTAGGGACTGTGTACTGTAAGAAAATAAGTGTTACTTTAATGTTTCATGAAGCCTGAGCTGAGCACTGGACTCAGTGTGAATATAACACTCAAGTGTTTCCATCTCTTTAATTTTTAACAGGTTGATAGAGCTCCTTCCTTTTGTTACCATAAATTACTACTGGGGAATTATAAGCAAGTGCCTCACCTACAGTAAGGCTGCATCAGATCCATTTGTTTACTCACTTTTACGTCAACAGTACAAAAAAGTTCTGATCAACATCGTCAATAGGATACTTAAGAGGGACCTGTATCCATCATCGGGGTACAACAGCTCTCTTGACACTGAAAACGATTACTGCTTGCACAGAACAAACTAACATCATGAAAAGCATTCCCCTTCGAGTGAGACAGATGTTTGCTGCTACTGGAAAGCTGCCTTTTCCCTCCCATGCTGCCAGTGCTGCCAGTGTCTCCAGGGTGTGAAAGGCGCATGAATGCGATGCATTTCATTGTGGACTTTCAAGGAAGGCCCTTCCCTGGTCTGCAGCCAAGTAAAATACGTGGCAAAGCCTTCTGCCTGCGTGAATGGAGTAGGCTTGAGGGGTTTTAAGAGAGCCTTTGAAGGCTTTAGAGAAGCTTAGAGAGCTTTTAATGTTTCATGTCTGAAGACTTGGTATGTTCTGGAGCGTCTCACATCAGACGTGATATTCCAGCATCTTCTGGGACCAGAGGAATTCCCAGGTTGGAAGGAGAGGTTCAGAGTCCTCCATCCTGCACGTGTAACTTGGCAGCCCTGGATCTGCTCTATTAGTTTCAAACATTACAAACAAGTTCTAATTGACTGATTTATTGTATTGGTGCCTCAAGTGAGTGATATGGGTCAGCACTTTGGATCTGAGATTGTTATTATTATTATTTATTCCTAGGCATCATGATTGTAACATAGCCTTTAGGAAGTGGTACATATATTTGATATGCCAGTATTCTATCAAGCATAACCAAAGTCCACATATCTGAGTTACTAATATTTAGCACTTCAGTGGTATGTGATTACAATAATAGCAGCAACAGTAACGAAGACGTATATGAAGTTTAGTTAAATAGCACTGTAGGTCCATCACTGAGCTAGTAGTCCTATTCAAACAAGCTTTTATTCAGAAAAAAAAATCAGTTAGAGAGTAGAAGTGACAGATACCACTGTGTTTAAGATATATTACTTCAGAAGCTATCTGTTTTCAAAGAACGGGCTAAAATATTATAATTCTTTTTAAGGGATATATAATGTGTAATATATTTCATGCATTGGCTGTATTTGATGGATTGTAATAATATTGTACAATATCTTTTCTGTTATAATGATCAATTCATCTAGTGATTTTAACTGATACCAAGAGATGTCTGAAAGATATTATAACAGACCTGCTGCCAAATGTGCAGAAACACAAAGTTGTATTATTATTACATGTATTTTTTTCTTCTTTTATTTATTTTTAAATCTAAACAGCCTTTGGAAAAATGAGGGAATTATTTTTGAACAATCTTTCTTTGATTATATAAGACATGATTCAGAATATTCTATGTCATTCAATAAACTACTATTTTCTAATCAAGTACATATGGGGAAAATTAACGCAATCCTAAAATATATTTTAAGGAAAAAAAGAAAGAAGATAGTAAAGAACATTTATTTTTTATGTAACAATGGACTTGACCCTGTTAAGCTTTGAGAAGTCTCTTCCTGGTCAAACTAAGCATATAAGCATCTGATTAGGCACAAATATAATTTCTTTGAAGTTAATGGCTCTATTCCTGTCATGAAAATTAAGTACACGCTTAACTCTTCTGTAAAATCAGTGTTAAGCAGTCAGCACATCGAGAGGATTGTTCCCAACATCCATGATGAGGAAGAAGGAGAGCACCTTATTGCAATCCCATTGAAGTCAAGGAAAAGTGATGCTGCGTAACAAATACAACATTCCTTATCTCCTGCTTTGAATCTCTGAGGCCTTTCTGAGGCTTTTTTTTTTCTTTGCCATGCAAGCACCTTAGACCTCTGTATTTTGCATCTATAGTTCTGCCTGTGTTTAAACTGAATGTACTATAATGGTTTTGTCTTCTTAGTAAAGTATTTGTACTCTCTCCGATTTTGTGTAAATACAGTATTTCAGAGAAAAAAAAAAACCTGTCTATAGAATTTTTCCACTTTATTGTCTTCCTGTCTGCCTCCACATGTCTCCCTCCTCTGCCATGCCACTACAAAACCTGATGCTTCAGTCTTTCATTTCAGCTGCAGCATAAGGGCCAGATATCTTGGGGAGGGGAATGGGAGGGATGCTTAATTTTCAGTTATTTTTCAGTTGGTTTTGTGCCAAAACATTTCAATAGACTACAGCATTTATTTGTGACTAAACGTGAGTTCAATGATACCTACAGTTGTTAGCTTACCTTTGGTTTCCTAAATGAAATCGTGTGCACTTTAAGAAATGAATATGTTATATACAGTTAAGTACATTCAATTGTCACCTCCAAGACATATAAATGAAATAAATCTTTACTTTGATTTTATTCTATCTTAGTATCAAGAAGATGGTAGAGGAGGAAAAAAAAAGAACTTTAATGGTATTACAGTAATAAACTTCTAAAGCCATTAAACTATAAGCCACATTTTAAACATATAGAAGAGGACATAGTTAAACTGCTACATCTGCTATTAAGTTAATTAATGAAGTTTATTCATGCCAGTTGAGAGTGCTGTCGTGCACATACTTTATGAGACCACTCAACCTCACAAATCATTGAAGATGTTCAGAGGTGCTTAGGTCTGAGGGGATGGGGAGGAGAGGAATATTTTGAGCTTGTGCTGGGTGTTGCACAACGTTGTGTAGATTTAATTTCCATAGAGAATTAGGAAGCTAAGATATACAGTATGCTCCAGATATAAAGACACCAGAAACTAAGGAAGGGTGAGGAGAGCTGTAGTCCTCTCAGTTTTTATTTGCATTGAAGTTTAAGTGCCTTGTTTAGCATTACCAGAAGGCATCTTCTTCTGCTTAGTATGCACAGCCAGTTCTGCAAGTAATTTTTTCTTTCTCCCTTCTCTCTACCCACTCCTCACCAGAGAAAGGCTCGCTCTACTTTTCTAATCAAGTAGGAAACGTTCAGAGGTCTTAGTTTCATTCCTCCAGGTTCCCGATGTAGTCAAAACTCCTGTTAGCTTGGTGCTTCAGTCACCATGCTCTGGCTTATTCAGGCATAGAAGGAAGTAGGGGGAAACAACACTTTGCCCTCATTTTTGTGGATGCTGCAAAAAGGATCAAGGGATTTAGTGCTATACTGGAGGTGAGAGCATGTATCTTACATAACGGGAGCATTCACCAAAGGTAGCAAGGTTGTGGATTCCTTCTTACTGACAGTTCAGATAAAACAAACTTTGGATACACAGTTCTGAGAGTAGGGTTTAGTTTGGATCAGAAGATCTCCAAAAAAGCTGAAGTATGATATCCAAAATGGCACCGTGCCATTGACACATTCTTGCCAACTGGAAGGTAGTGCTTTAGGAAACTTTGTCTGCATTTCCTGCCCAACGGCCTGGAGTGGTTTTTGCTAGGAGACAAGAGACTGGCAAATACTTGCCAGGTGTGTTGTGGAGTTGGAAATGCCACAGGGGTCAGGAGGAACTGCCTGGTACGGTGACTTCCCTAGCAGAGTGAGCTGTGACCCACCTGTGGCTGCCTAGGAAAAACAATGGTGAGTTGTTAAAGGAGTATGCAAAAGAAGCATAATTTCCTCAGAGCAGTAGCAACAGAGCCTGAAAAGCTCCTGGGCTGGGGTTTTTCAGTTCCTGATTGCAATCTGAATCAGCAAAAAAAGTCCTCTCCCCTTCTCCCAACTTATATTTTGGCTGCAGGGACTGGAGTTGGGAACTGCACCTTCCCTGGGTGACCCCCTCCTCCTAATGTCAGTTAGAATATAAACGCTGCAGCACAGCAAACCTTTAATTAGTCCATGCAACTGAGGACACATTCAACTTCATTATTTTTTGCTTGACACACTGCCACCAAAGTATGTCCAAGCCTGATGATTTGGATATTTTCTGGTGAGATCCAGGATGGAGTTTTGAATCTGCCTTTACAGAGGAAGAAAGCAAGCCTGCGTGAGTACTATGACATTTATTTATCAGAGAGTCTCCTCTTCCAAAGAAAACAGGATTTTTTTTTTTCCCTAGAAGCTATATTACAGGTAAACTCTGAATCTGACCATTGGACTGAGTTTCTGAGGCAATAAAGGGGAAGTAGTTCTTAGGCTACAGATTCTCAAAAGGCTTAGCTATGAGCTGGATTCCAGCCCACTAAATCCTGACAAGATAGATGTGTTTGAGTAGAAATGCAAAAATAAAACTAGTTTTCTTGTGTTGTGCACTATGGAAAACTTACGTGTCTCTGAGCTTAGATGGCAGCTGAGCAATGAGGACCTCAGGTTCTGTGAATTTTCACCCCACCAATTCATTAGCCCCACCGAAGAGCAGGCATGTTATTTATCTGGGTAAATCGGCACCTAATAAACTTTTGCAAATAATCTGTGCAGCTCAGTGATTACTGAATACATATTTGCCTTGTCTTAACATGAGTAATGGTGGTACTGAACTTAAATTTCAGAGCTAATTGCAATGTTGGTCTTATTGCATGGTTAAGCATGTGGCAAACAAAGTTCTTTAACGCAAGTGCTGTTACATGACAAGAGAGTGATCGTGTTCTTTACAACTACGGGTTAAAATTTGAGGTCTCTGAGAAATTTAGCAGTATTGAGCCTTGTTGAATAAAATGACCTGTGACAAGATGTTCAAACTCATCTAAGTGAAGTGCTTAAAAAAAAAAACAACCAAAATCCAAACTGAAGAAAACTATCCTATGCGAGTGGGAAGGTTTGACTAGATCACCTGGAGGACATATTTTCTGTTGTACTTTAGGGTTTTTTTTTCCCGAGAATAATTATGTGCACTTGTGCACGCAGAAAGAACAAACAACTGAGTAGCTGTCTCAAAAGCACATAGCATATTTTAATAAAGTGCAAATGGCTTGTTCGGTCTGGTTCAGGAGGACACCTGGTTTGTGGGAGGTGTTAATTACACTAGTAAATTAGAGGTTCTGCTTTTTATTTTTGGAAAGCAGGTCCAATTAATATTTAATGTCTCAGCTGGAGACACAGCAGAGATGACCTTAAGAAAGGTTGTAAATATATGAATATCTTTCAGTGCCAGAAGCCTGGGAGAGTAGAATGTCACCTGGCACAGTATATGCAACCAGCTCCTTCTCTGAGCTGGAGCTGGTTTTCCCTGTGTCTTATGGATGTGACACAGGCCAAATGACTGGTCCCATTGCTGCATATGCCTGGCTCTTCTCCCTTTAACGGCAGGTTTTCCTTGCCAGGACATGAGGGTGCACGACGCAAACTAGATGCTTCTGCTCTTTTCTGTAAGTGAGCAATGCATGAACCATGAGTCGCTCCCAGCCAGGCTTCTCATACACTCTCTATGCAAATGTAACATATTGCAAAGCATGCATGCTAAATGTCATAGGGTCCATACAATTAAAGGTATTTTTGAGTGTTGAGAACTACAGATCATTCCAGTCCACTCACACCACCTTTTTAACCAGATGCCTTCAGAAATGTTATAAACCATAACTGAAGAATCTTAGTTTCTGGGTCCAGTACACTCTCACATATTGCCTGTGCAAGTTGCTGAGCAGCCCACTGTGGACAGTAAAGACTCTCTAAACAAAACCTAAACCATTCCCTTTGGGATATAACCTGTTATTTGTTGTGCATCTTTTCATCCATGTCACTGCATCCTGCTGTTTGCACATGGCATATACAGATTTGCATCCTGCAATTGGCAGCAAACTATCCAGCATGTGTTTACGTTTCCAATTTGGAAACTAAATCCAAATGGATTGAAGTCTCGAGATGCTTTCCAAGAAGACCCCTGCTCCTCATGCCTAACCCTAGAGTAGCTTTACTTAACTCACTTTCTCAATTTGATTTTTTTTTTTTTTCAACGGAAGGCTTAGCACTGTAATTGTATTTCAGTGAAGCCTGACCTTAAGCAGCAGACTCATTACCACCTTCTTTTCACTCTTATAATTCCTGTCTTTACATATCCAACCACTCTGTTCTCCTTGCTTGCAGCTGTCAGCCCTGAGGCACATTTTCAAAATATTTTGTTGAAACGAAAGAAATTGCTCAGTGTCCCAGCTCCATGGCATGGGACTGGAGATTGGGTTTGTGTGTGCATCTTTATGAGAATACTTAAAGATGTTTTAGGTAATCTGTTTCATATTTTTCCTCATTCATGGTAAAACAAAGTGTCGATCAGCAGTACATGATCTTTGTTTTACAAACCACTCCTTACAGGTGCATAGCTCAGGCTGGCTTTCAGCTTTAAACCCGACTTTTCAGCTAATCAGACTATTATTGTTGTTGTTGCTGATGAAGCCTGCTTTCAGCATTTAAAAGATCTTTTGGGCTCCCCACACAGTAGTCTGAATACTTCATTATCTTTTTATTCTTAGTACCTTGCTGGGAGTCAGGGAAGTACTAGCACTGCTTTTCTCAGGAGACCTGAAACACAGGCAGATGAAAGGTCACACAGCCAATAAAGGATCAAATTACATGAAGCGCAGTTTAGAAGATACCTAGGAATGGAAGACAAACATTTTCATTCTGAATCTGTTGAGCTCTTGCTCCATGTTTCTCAGGCCTTTGAGAAATGTTCTCATGATGGCTGGTGATACCTCAGAGCTGACAGTGGAGCTGAGTTTCTGAAAGAAAACTACTTAGGATAGAAGAACAAGATGTTCCTCCTCCCATCCTGAGGAGCTTGCCACACCAGCACCATCTGAAAATGAGTGAAAGACACCCCTTACTCATAAAACACGGCTCCATATGTTTAAGTCACATCTCCCTTTTGTAAACTTCTAAATGGAGCTTCAATGGTCTTCTCTGAGAGCTCAGGCTGGGATCTCTCTTCTGCTTGGAGAATGTAACTTTGACCAAGCTGGTAGCTGAATAGAAAGGGGTCCTGCTCTCCTTCTGTACAAATGAGAGTCTGAGATGCTGTGTATGGGACAGCACAGACTCCGTGTAAATGATGCTCAAGTTTAGTGGGTAGGGCACTTGTTACAAAGGGGTAGACAATGTTCCTGCTCGTCTTCTGAGAGGTGCTTATGTGTTACACCCCACTCGTTTTGTTAGTGGGCAGAGACATAACCAAAGGGGAAAATACGTTAACAGTAAAATACTGCCTTCACTGACTTCAGGTGGAGGTAAGCCAAGATTTTACTTGAAAGTTTTCATCACTAGAGCCCAAGTCTGAACTTGCAAAAATCTTTCCAAAAGACCATTTCAGACCAGCTCAGTAAAAGAAGTCTAGCCATTGAGTTAACCACATAAAAAAAGAAACCCCACAAAAATAAAAACAAAACAAAACAAAAAACACCAACAAAACCCCAAACAAAGAAACAAACAAAAAGTGATTCAAACCCAGGGCTTTTTCCTTCTTTCTTAAAAATCCTGTTTATGCTTATTATTCATAAATTCTCATCTACTCAATTATCTTAATTTCTGGGCTTAGAGCTGAACAGACACAGGAACAGAAGCACTTGCCCTTTGCATCTCTGCTAGCCTGTGCTTCCTTTGCAGCCGCAGACAGCTCAGTCAGGCCCCATGCTTCCTTCACCTTCATCACCTTTCGAGGTCTCTACCTGCCTTCTGGTTTCTCACGTCACCTGAAAGCCAGGCTACTCAGACCCTTTCTTTCCTTGATGCATTTCCTCAGACTATTGTGGTGGCATTCCCACTTATTTTTTTTTTCCCCTGTGGTTTTGGTTTTCTGTGGGTTTTTCATTGCTTTTTAATTAGTTTTTCACTGACAGCCTTTCCAGTTTTTAATTTTGTGCGCTGAGCAGGACTGTAATATGCAAATTAAATAAACTAGAAAGAAAGCTGTGCCCCTCACTTTTTTTTTTGTTCTTGACAAAGAAAGCAGGCAAAATAATCAAACCAAGAATCTTACTGCATCTATTTTGTCCCTTGGGATTACAGTCTACCAATTTCTGCAGTCGGTGGCACATAGAGAGTAGTAATATACTGTCACATTTTCACTTTCAGATAAAATTACCAGATATCAATTTATGGCTGAATCAAGGTGTTCAGCATGAATTCCTCATAAAAATAAAATTCTTAGCTTTGGAGCTTCAAGAAAACTTCCCACTTACTGTCCCAATAAGCCTCACAAAAGGAAGATTGGATGGAAATGCAACCTACCAACGTGGATGCATAGTTTCTCTGGGCTTGTTCTGCAATGCCTGTTATTGCTCTGGCAGCTCATAACCTCTGCTTCCAACGCAGATGCTCTCAGGTTCAATGCTTAGTGTCAGTCACCTTTTGACTTTCAACAGTACATTATATGAACCTGAAAAAAAACCAGATAAATGGATCCCAAGACCTCTTGCCTTGTCATTTCCCATACTGCTGCTGCATTGATTTGATGAGTCTTGAGGGTACCTGTTGCTTGGCAACTTGAAGCTAAACAGGTCCAACATAAGATGGAGTATGTAAATGGCTTGCTCTTATCTAGCAAGGTTTCTTGACATCTTCCTCACAGAGGGAAGCTGAAGGACAGACTTTCCTCCTGGTGCAAAGCAGTTTACTTCAAGGAGAAAGAAGTGTGCCTAACACAATCATCTGGAAGAAAATGGAAAAAAAAAATCAGCTCCTCTAGGTATTTCTCTGGATATCTGTGCTCCAAAGGTGTCCTGTTTAGCAGTGATTTAAGTGAAGAACCTTGATATAGAAAACAAATCTTAAGACACTCAAAAATTATCACGGCCCAGATATTTAGTGGGACATAGACTCTCAGTATATTGATATGTAATTTTAAAGTGCCCCTGACTAACCAAAATTTTGACAAGTTAATCTTTTTGATGAGCCACTGGTTCTTTTTTGTTCTCTCATCAGAGCAAAAGAGTAGAGGATGACTCAGTGGAGTGAAGAATTGAAGAAAATTAGAAAAATACAAATCCCCAGTTGTCATAGGGAGCTAATAGCGTGGCTGGGACTATTGATTACAGCTCCTGAGCTGCTAAGGGTCTTGTTCTGAAGCCTTGTAGGCTGAAGGAGTAGAGAAAAACCTCTCCCATAGAGTTTAGTTTGATATGTGGATGATATGACATTTCTAAAATCTGTACAAAACTTAGCAGTTCTGAATCAGATCTTTAACCAGTACAACATCATTATATCAGTAGAACTAGGGGAATTTACACTGGCAGAGGTTTTAATCCAAAATATTGTGTTTTTTGAAAAGCAGGGAGAAGGATTTGATTAAATGATGGAGCTGTTCCCAGAGTTTAGCCCATGGCTGGTATTGTTCCCAGCATTTAGCCTGTGGCTGGTATTTAAGACCAAATAGCCTTTCTCTTACTCTCCCTGACTGCCCTGTTTTGCTCTCTTGACCTTTCATAACTGTGGCTTGGCCTGTTCTATACAACTTTTGTCTCTTATAAGACACTTGTAAGTGTCTTACATACTTGAAATATTTGTAGATGACTCCTGCATATCCAATTAGTCATTATTTGGCCAAGAAAAACCCATATTCAGTAGCTAAAATTGTTTCTCATGATGAGCTGATGCTTAAGGCCCCATTCTATTTGTTACCTCTCTCTTAAATCCCTTCCAATCTGTTAATGCTTTTCCTGAAATGAAAACACTCATGCTTTTAATGTCACTGGATGCACAACAGCATGACAGAATGGTGACACATAGCAGTGCTGTGCAGGACTCTAACTCTCTAGCTGAACCCCAGAACAAGTCATGTGAGGCAGCCCTGAACCAGTGACAAATCATCATCCCCCCTCCCTCCAATATTATTGCAAACTACATTTGAAATAGATAACCATATGTAGGAACTAACTACTTTCTTACAAATTACTTATGGAGCTGAGATGCTGCCTGTGGGTCTGGCATGGTTTATGCCCATGTAGACTTTGACAAAGATGGGAGAAAGGCCTTGAGGTCAGCTTGCTCTCTGTAGAGCAGGCAAGCTGTCTGTGATGCCTTTGTGCATCTGGGTATCAAGCTGCTGAATACGCTGGCTGCGTGGGATCCTGCATGATCCCAAGGATGGTCTCCAACCTGGTCTCTCCACCTTTGCTATCCCTATCCAGCACCTTTGGTCTTTGCCCTTTGTGGGCAATTCAGCACATTTTCAATCTGAGTATGGCAAGTGGAGTTCACTTGAATACAACAGGCTAGAGATAATGTCTTCCAAACACTGTCTGGAAAAAAATGGACCTTAGAATTGTTTTATATTTGGTCTCTATGATGGTTTGTAAATTCTCTGAATGACAGAAGAAAATAAAAATGGAACTAAAATTCCTTATCTGTTAAAAGACTCTCTATTTAGGGGGCACTTAAGCTGTGCTGCTCTAAAGACTTGGAACCTTGATATAGAAAACAACTCTTAAGACACTTAAAAATTATCACAGCCCAGATATTTAGTTGGATGTAGATTCTCAGTATACTGATATGTAATTTAAAGTGCCTAAATACCTTTTAAAACATCCAGTTTTAACTAGTTTAACAGCCTATTTCTCCTGACTTTTTGAGGTTTGGGTCTTGCTTTGATTTGGGAGTTTATTTCTGAAAGCGAAGTTGAAACCCTCAGAGCTCTCATGCCAATATAATTTGAAATGGCTACTGGTCCTTGCTGTCTGAGTTTGATACTGTTTTCTGGAGGCCTTCGGGGGCCTGAATTTTTCAAAAGTGCCAAGGATCTGCCTTTAAGGAAGCAGGGTCTGTTAAGTGTTTCCCCCATTAGGTATCTACAAACTAAAGCACTCTAAGTCACTTTTTCAAAATACTTCCCAGCACCTCTGCGAATGTGCAAAGCAAGCCCTAGAGGACTTCTTTTGAATGTTTTGGCATTAATGTTCTGTGAGACAGGGAAAAGAGACAAAGTGAAATCAGTCTCAAAATAGGACTGTCAAGTTCTTTTCTGGTAGAGCTTACATTAATTTTTAATACTCCATCTGTGATCAGAAGAAAAGACAGACCTTTAGTTCTCAGCACAGATCTTTTTTGAGCACACTTACTTTTCCTTGTAGCCATTATATATTCAGTTCTATGATTCACTGGCTTACTTGTATTCTTTTTCCTGCTTTATGGGAGTCAGGCACAGTCATCTTTGGGCCTCGTCTTGAACTGAGACCACAAAATGCATTACCAGGAACCCCTTAGCAGTAATCCTGCTTTCCTGCTTTACATGTGGGAGTCATAAGAGGCAGCCTTTGAGAGGATAACAAGGTCCCCACATCAGTTCCAACTTTTTAATGACTAAGTTTAATATTATGTGCTTATAGCAAGGTTTGATGGTTGGTGTATGCTATTTTGCAAGTTTTCCTGCACATAGGATCATATTTATTACTGCTGTCCCTTTGTGGTCTTTTAACTAGACATCATTTTCTCCTGTCATGAAAAGAAACTTTCTGAGTGGCTTCATTTCTTACTGATTAGCCCAACCAAGCACACAAATCTCATGAAGAGTATGCTGAAAGAAAGGCATGTATTCAGTCAAATATTTCTAGGACGGTAAGGCCTTCTCCTGCTTTAGTTGCAGTCCTCTGCATTATGATAGGATCAGTTCAGTGGATCACCTGGAAGTGGTATAAGGAACTAATTTAGTGGGTCATTGACTTAGTTAATCTGTGACAAGTCAGAAGATTAAAACAGAATTTAATTACCACTGGCAGTACTTGTATTGAATTTAAATGATTTAATTTTTTTTCAAGAGCTGCAAATTTATTAATTATATTTAACCACAGAGGAAAGAAATATCTGTGATCTCAATATATCAATAGGAGGAAAAAACTCCACACCCACTTATTACTTTATTTTGTTTCCAGTATATGAGGAAAAACTGGGGGAAAGAAATAGTAAAAATGTGACAAAAAGACAAAAATAAAAATAAAATCATTAAAGTCCAATTTTGGAGCCATTACAGGAAATTTAATTTTTTGAGCATAGCTAGACTGATTTGCTCTGGGAAGGTCTACCAGAAGATTACTCCTCCTCCCTTAGTGTGCTGGTACAAATATGGACTTGGTGAATAATGATCAAAAATAATTGCTAGAGGGAACTTGTGAAGTGTTTGTGACATGAAGAAAGTTTCAGTCCATGTTCCATTCTAGGTTAAACTCCTAGGATTTACTGTAGGAAAACAGGAAAATTCTTGTGTGGTCTCTTTCTCTAATCTCTACTCTTTGTCTCTCTATCAAATTTCTGGTTCTCAATATTCATCTGTGATAGTTTCTAAAGCTGGTTTAATCTTGTGGGTCATAAGGGGAATAGTTTGAAAGTTGAGATAAAAAGCACTGCTGACAAAATTGTCTGTGAGAAAGTTAAAAGCTCCACAGGCAAAACGTAGATGGTTCCAGAGAGAAACATCTCAAAATATCTACTCTTAACAAGTGCGGAGCTCAGAATAGTCTGTGTATCTTTACAGTAAAATAGCAATTTCTTTTATAAATATGCATGTTAATTTGAATTAGAAATATTTGTTTAGAGAACAAATGAGTTTTCCTCTTTTAACTTAACACCTAGAAGCTGAAAGAGAAGCCCTTGTGGCCCTTTCACAGATCTCTACTGTTCCCTGAAGACAATCAGGGCATATGGGGGTAAGGTCTTGCAAAGATAGGTGGAGTAGTTTGTTGTTTGGGGTTTTTTTTAACAAAAAAAAAATAAGTTGCTGTTGCTTTGCAGGAAGTTGCTAATTCACTCCCTGACTGTTCTGAGAGCAGATCCTCTTCTCTGTCCTGGTCTGCAGAAACTGAAAGAATTAAAAAAAAAAAAAAAAGGCATGATAGGGATTGTTTTCTGCTATGCAAACGAAAATATCTCCTGGATTAAACTAGTGTGAAGTCCTAAAACCATGCCTGCTGCTTTTGTACTGGAGCAGATGTGATGTGGTGCCATACACCATTCTGCCCGCTCCACTAGCACCTAGGGAGGGAGAGAATAACAAGACATGAAGCAGCGTTTTGATCTGCTCTCAGTCTGTTTAGGTCCTTCAGAAAACAGTTATCTAGACAGCACTGCTTCTGTTTATTGTTCAACCTCCTATCAGCAGAGTCCAAATAAAAAGGACCAGGTAATGAAAACCAGTCTGAGTCTGATATATCCCACTACTAAATTTTTCTGACAATAGTAAGAATCATGAGAATGTGAGAAAGTTAAATGTGCCGTATTTAATCCTGCTTTGAGCACCTTCCAAAGACATAAATCAGTTTTGGTATTTAGTCCTGTCTGGGGATTTCTGGATGGCTGCTGTACTGTGTGCTGTAGGCTAAAGAAAGGTCTGATCTGGAAAGAGGTGGTCAGTAATAACAGCTAGTAAAATTATTTAACTTAAATTTATTGTAGTGATTCAAGTCCAAAAGATTAAACCCAGCTGATGCTGCAACAGCTGCTCATCACTCTGGGATTTGTTTGTTCATTTTTAAGATTCTTTCATAATTGGAGTGAATATGTCATATTTAAGCCTAAATCACAACTTGATGTCAACTCCCTCGAAAGCCTACAAGATTTACTAAAACCCAGAAATGAAAAGGCAGAGATGGAGATTCCCAACCATCCCTTCCTTGGCTGCTTTTTAATGCTTTTAGGTTTTGGTCATACACCTGTGCAAACCCTGCTAGTCATCCCATTTGATACAGTCAACATTAACAGAAAACAAACGTATGAGAAGGATAAGTGACATCCATGGAGTACTAATAATGATTTGAAAAATAGCCAAACAAGGTAGAAATGCTGGATGGATGGAAATATTGTATGAGTGGGAGAAGCAGTAGCTGAACTACTGTTCACCTCAGAAAGGTGCGGGTCTGGAAGGGTACCAGAGGGGGATGGACAAAATTTCACAGAAAGACACAGTAAAAAGCTTAGGCTCAAATCCCTTGGAAAGGAGAAAAAGAACAAGCAATCTAAGGTAAGACTAAATGAAAAAACCCTTGTAGACCTGTTCTCCATGCTTTACAGCATGCAACCATGGAAACATTTACAGATGGTGGTGACAAAGTGATAAATTTACCTTTGTTACTAATTACCTTAATGTCTTTCTTAGGCCCCTATCTACCCTACTTAAGCTTGGTACCAAATAGACATCCTGCTTGAATGTAAAAGGTATGTGGAAGCTGAGAAACAAAGAGGTTTGGAGTTTTTTGGATGCCAGCTATTGAGGGTTTTATGTAGTTGGTGCAGTGGAGCTTGTTAAGGATGTGATGTTTGTGGGTGCCAGATCCAGACAACCAGGGACAGAAGGATTCCCGTTTCCTGTTGTGATGCCCAGGGGTGTCTCTGTCCCAGACCTGCGGGTGCAGCTGCTGCTGTTCCCAATTGCAGGTTCAGCCAGCAGCAGGGCTGAGCATGTGTCCCACAACGACATGAACAAACACACATGTACACACATGCATGGTGCCATGTGCCTCTACCAGCACCAACAGCACTCACATAAAGGTAAGTACAGAGAGCCCAGTCGTCCTGTCTCTCTCTATCTGTCCAGGATTGAAGTTCACTAGTGAAGAGACACATGGTCCCACTCTGGGTTCACAGGTACACTCACATTCACAGATCCCGCAGATATCAGCACAAGTTCTCAGTCCATGTCTGCACCCTGGATCCCCTACCCAGCCATGGATTCAGACCTTGAGCCCTTCCAGATGCAAGTCTCGTCCTTCTTGCCTGCTACTCCAGACTAAGTTTGCTAGCAAACTACACAAACACATGGAGACAGGATCATATTCACTCAGGAAATATGAACACACCCAGGTCTCTCCAGTCACTGGCACTTTGACCTTGCAGCTTACACCTTGGTGTCTCCAGTTGCTGGCACTTTGACCTTTCAGCTCTCACATCTAGGTCAGAGAGGGAGAATACATGGGGGGGCGGAAGTTAAGAAAGGGTTTAATCTGAAAATAGACTAGCTTGCAGGAACCCGACACAGGACTCAGTGAGATGAGCATACTGCATGGCAGCCTGCCTGCATGCAACCGTACACTTTACTGCCCTCCCCTGTGATTCTCCTACTCTTGTGCCTCCCTGATCCACTCTGGTCCTTCACTTTGCTCCTTCCCCTAAGCATGTCATGCTAAGTTTTGCATGGACTCTGAAGGCGCTTCTAATATCCTATAATACTAATGGAAATCACGTTTCATGTTTCTTATCAGTGACAAAGTCCAGGCTGATGCTCTTCAAGGCTGTGCCCAAAGGGTTGCTTTAACGACCCATCAGTCAGTGACCAACATGTTCTGGTCCCTGTTAATGTCTCCTTCATCACCTGCTTGTTAATTCCTGAGTGTCTGTGGGTTTAATTTATCCCTTTCCTTGTTACTTGTTTGTTCTGTTTTACTGAGCAGTCCTTACCCAGGTAACTTACTGAACCAAGTGCTCTGTCATGGTGCGTACCTGTGCAGAGCTCGCTGGGCCATGTGTCGGTGTGTATAGGAGCCATACAACACACCACATTCCAGGTGTTGCAGAGGATGAGCTAACCCTGATCCAGGCCAGTACTCCCATTTTCATGTTTGGAACGGACCTCCATGTGCAAACATCAGGTATGGGTAATCTCTCACAGCAATACCAAAAGGCTCTGTCTCTCTTCCTGACCAATATTTCCTCTTGATTCTTTAAAGAAGTCAAGAAGAATCAAAACAGAAAGACAGGAGTTTTAAAGGGTTCCTAGGCAGCCCAGTGTGCATGACGACGGTGTGGGGCAGGATATAGCCTTGGAAGCACAAAGAGTGGGCAGAGGTCTGCTCCTGTCATCCGAGATGGTGGCCTCTTAAAGCCACTCTGCAGCTCTAGACAATGTCATAAAGAAACGCAAGGTGACCCGCAGGAGTGAGGGCACGGTGTTGCAGGCTCTGGCCCTGGAAAACCTGCACTGAGGCCAACAAGTCCTGACCCTTGGCAAGGCCAATTAGGCTGAGCATGTTGCTATGATGATGAGACGCAATGTTCTTTTTGTTCCAGAACTCATCCAAGCTCATCATTAGGTTGTACTGCCTTATGCAAGGCAAAGAAAATACCATTCTGATGAATGTGATATAATGGCTCAAAGGCTGGTTGAACTGCAGTGAGTGTGTGGAAATCAATGTGTAGACAAGCTACAAATAATATTAGATGGATACAATAATCTTGAGAACAAGAAATTATATAATGTGTACCACAATCATTTAATTCAGGGAAGTAACAAATGGACATTCCCAAATGACACCAAGTCATTATTCCTGGTGTGATGGGACTTTGTGTCATGAGTATTTGAGACAAGGCATGGAGCACAGTATGAATGTGGAGTATCACAGTAGGGCCGACAGCATTGGTGAAAGCAGGTGAGTGGTTTGCAAAATGTTTTGGGGGTTCCCAGTAAAGTGAACTTATGTTGGTGTTTTTAAAATATGACCATTTAGATGACCCTAAAGTATGAGTCATCTAAATAGGGACGGTAGCCTGCAGTGTGGTGGAAGGGGGATGCTCTCATGAGGATACAGTGCCTAGATTGAAGGTTGGGAGACCGAGTGAGAAATCACAGGCAGAAACAAAATAATGCTGACAAGAAAAAGACAAAAAAGTGGAAAGCTGATTGGATTACAACTACTGAAGCTCACCTCAAAGAGCGTTGGGATGTACAGGGGAGATGTCCTTGTTGCAGAAAATTACAAGACTTCAGCATTTCCAAGGACTAGGGGTCAGCTTTCGTTTGCGAGTATAATCTCCGCAGCCTTTTTAGCAGTAAGGAATTTAACCTCATCACTTAGGTTAGATCTGAGCAGCCTCATTCTTGCCCTTTAACACAAAGTTCATGGCCCAGGCATACAGCAAGGTTTGGGCTCAGACACACCCTTGGCCGTACCCAAGCACATCAGGTACGAATGTGGCAGACTGGTATCCAGAGCAGCCCATCGCAGGCCGCCGGGGAGATGGGCAGAAGGTGAAGTATTCCTGCCCTTGAAGAGCACACTTGCAGAGCTGTGCCGGTATTATTATTTTTTTTTTTTTTTTTTTCCCCACAGAGTCCAGACATGCTGCTGTGTGATTAGGGCAGAAAAAAAAAAAGGCAGCTAAATAATACTCTTGTTCTTAGAAGTTTGTTCTTTGAACCCTGATGGGCTTTTGTGCTGTTTACCCCCAGGGCAGGCTTCACAGTTTCCAGATCTAGTAGGAAATACTGGAGGCAAGAAAAGCCACACTCTCTTGCAGAGCCTGGCAGCAGCAGATGTACTTTACTGCAGAGCTTCCCAAATCCATCTAGCAATGTAACCTCTTTCAAATATGATGAGACATCAGTTGCTTTTCGAGACGCATACAGCTTTCTCCTGCCCTGTCAGCCTCTTTTGTGTGTTTCCCTACAGGGAGGTTTATTTGATTACATTATCATATAGCACCACAGCTCCCTACCGATCTCTCTGATAGTGATCAGCAGGAGCCAGCGTGCTCCGACTGCACGGACAGATTCTCTGCTCTCATGTGTAAGCAGGTATCCATCCTCAAAGGAACACACACCACTTGGAAAGACAGGATGCTTTGGTCTGTTTTGGTCTAGATTTTTGAAGAAAAATCCCTTTAATCCATTTTCCTGTGACACAGATGGAAAAAAGAGAGATTTTTCTGATGTATAGGTAAGAAACAAGGTGTTCACATCCTGCCTAATGCAAGCTTCTCCACCGTAGATGTTGCATAGGGATAAGAATATACAATTCCTATTTCTCCATTTAAAAACAAAACATCTTCCCCTCCTCCCCCCCCCAAAAAAAAAAACCAAACTAAAAATAAATAAATAAATTTAAGATAAACTTTATATATATTTACCATCCAGTTAAAGCTTGTATTGTTCTGGGACCTTCTCTACTTTTTTTGTCAAGTCTTTTTTTTAAGAATAGACAGAAAAGACTAATATCCCTCCAAGTCTGCCTCTGTGAACTGGATCTTATCTTAAGTAAATTGCCCAGCAGGAGCACGTGGTGGGGGATCCTGGTGGCAGTTTTGTGGGTTCCCATTCTCGCCGTGCTGGAGGGAATGTAGCTTAGAGTCCCCACACTGCGTTTTAAACTTGCAGTGAAGTAGGTTATGAAATACCATTCTTTGGGAGAAAAGTTGCTTTCGATTGTTTGCTTTTCTCTGTCTCTTTTCCCCCTGCTCTCTCCAGGCAGTTGCTCTCAGCTTCAGCGAGCCACGCTTTAAGGAAGCTCTCGTGTCCCTTAGGAAAACTGCTGCATGGAGACCAAAGGCATTGGACCCTTGGCTGGGAAGCAGAGAGATGCATCCCTGCAGGGACCCCCTTGGCTCCAACTGTTTATGAAATTGTAAACCAGGCTGCAAGAGGTCGGGAGGCAGAGGGGAGGGGGAGCTCATTCCTCCTCCCTCTCTGTCTCAAAGCCTTTTGCTTTCCAAGCTCAAATGCTAGCTGAAATCTGACGCCTGGACTGCATACACTGCGAGACGTGGGCATGCCCCTGCAGTGCACTGATTTCCTCTGCAGCTTGGAGAGCCAGAGCCGCACTGAGGCTCCGAGCGAGGAGCTGCTCCATCAGGCAGCGAGTGCCACATCACTGTGCTGCCCGTGCAAAGGGGCTCCAACATGGTCCTGAGGTTCCTGCTCCTCCTCGGCGGGCTGTTCAGGGCCACCGAGCCAGCACCCCGCTGCGAAACCGGCCAGGAGACCCTAGGTAAGGCTGACCACCCCAAAAGCCTCCCTTCTCTCCTTCCTTCTCTTGGAGATAAGCAGAGAAAAGGGCTCCAGCTTTGAGGTCAGGGAGGCAGGAGCTGTCACTCTCCCCTAGAGATGAGGGGATCAGTTCTTTGGAAATCCGCAGACTGCCAGTGGTGAAACTGGGGTTGTGCTTGGGATGCGTGGATGGGAAGGCAGGCAGTGGTGTGGCTCTGCAACAAAAAAAACAAGTTTATGATGTAAGGGAATGCAATGTTTCTCCATCGCTGTCTCTTATGGCCATGTGTAAATGTGCCTTTCTATCAATTTACAGTGTTCCCAGTTGGCAGGATTCCCCTTGCTGTCATGGGGAATGCAGGGGATTTGCCCCATCTCTGGCCTTGCCTTCTAGGAACGTGGTAGTCAGATTGCAAGAACATGAACTTTCGACCTTCTATGTGCTTTTCTGCTTAAGAAAAAAATCTTCTCCTTACATTTAGCTTTAGGTCACTTATTTCGAATCCAAAGCATGAGAAGATTTATTAGGATCTGACAGCTGTAGGGTGTGTTTTAGCTTGCTATAAGCAACATGGAATTTGTATGAGTTGATTGGCTGGAAAGCAGATTTACACATCAGAATAAAGGTTAGATAGGAATATGCTGCTAAATGGATATAAAGCTTTTGGTTCAGTAACCAGCTGATTGATAAAAAAAAAAAAAAATATTAACAGTGTCTTTTAAAAATACATGCTGCTTTTAATCAAATGGACTTATTTCAAATTTCATTTCTATGGAGACAGTGGAGAGGTGGATTCCAGTGTAGTGACAAGGTCTATTCCAGGAAAACTATTTTCAGAGTTCAAATTCAAAATGATTCAGAAAAATACTTATTTTATGGGAATACAGGAAGGGATAAGTTAACCTGAAAGTGACCTTAATGTTACCCAAGGAAGTTCAACTATATTTCAGTGCTTAAATATAAGTCATAGACTGTACTGGCATTGAATTGCTACACAACGCAGTCCATGTGCCGTGTACTGCATATAATTTGAGAGTGCTGTTCCCATGAACATCAAAGTGAAGTCTACCGCAGTCTGAAGGGATTTTATTTTTGGATAAAGCTGCACAAAGAGAAATGTTGTAGTCTATTTACAGCCAATTACAGGAAGAGGCTGTGTGGTTTGTAGCATGCCCTTTCTCTGTGAGGTATGATTCTGCTCCAGTTACATCTGATCAAAGTTTTGCCATGGGGTATTGGTCCTGGCAACCACAATTGTAGGGATCATCGAGGGGTAACTCTGCAGTAGCATAAAGTTTTGTGTGTGTATCAGCAATTGTGTGGTCTTTAGGGGAGGACCTGAGGAAAAGCAGGTGATGGAAATACACCTTCCACGTGGTGGGACCAGAACACTGAATGTGGCCCTAGAGGGATGGCTAGTGGTAGGGAAAGTGAGCTGCCAACATCACTACATGGTGTGCAACGTGAGGAAGGGGCACACTTCACAAGGTCCCTTCGAACCATAACGATCCTATGATTCTATGTTGGACCAGGGAGTAAAGTAGCAGCTTGGACACTGAGAGACCTGCCAGATTTCTCAAAGGGCCTTCAGTTTCTGAAGGGGAGATAAGGTCATGTCAGGCCACATGGAAAAGAAAGAGGACTGCAGTGCTGCATATGTCCACAAATACACCTTGCAGGGGTCTCCTCTCAACATCCAGGACTCTAGGTCATGTTTTCAGCTGTAGCGGTAGGAGTCTCTCTGCTGTTTTGGGATCCCTTGTACAGATCTTCGTGGATCTCAGTGGCCAGACCTGCGAAGCCCCATGGGAGCAGAGCAGCCTGGAGCTGCTGGTGCAAGAGAGAAAGGCAGCAGGAACCAGTGCCACTGTTTGACTCTCAGCAAGGCTGGAGCTGTTTTCTGCGGACTGCTTGGCCTTGCCGGTGATATTTGCTCTGCTGTGACTCATTTTGCTTTTTTAATAAGAAACACAAATGAAACACTGTTAACAATACCAAGATCATTACAAAATGCTTTGTGCTCTTCTGTTTAGAAAAATAAGGAAATTATTACTGTCATCCAGTCCCACAGCATGGCACAGGCATCACACAGTCTGTGGGGAGCTCTGTGGGCAGCAGCTGGGAAGAGGGCAGATCCCTTCTCCCCGGCGGTGCCCTGTGTCCTTGGGGAGCCTGTAAGCCACTGCCTCCCCCAGTGTTAAGATGCTACATTGCCCCATGGTGAGAAAGCACTTCCAAACCCTGAGGCGTTTTACTGGCCCCTTAGCCTCTGTTTTGGGTGTGAAAAGCACAGCTTGGCCTGTTTCCCCTGAAAGGTACCCAGCCTTTGGCGGAGGGAGCTGGTAGCACACGTTCCTGTTTTATCTGTCTCTGCTGCTGACGGATGCATTCCAGCTGTAATTAGTTAAATGCAGCACTTTTACCATCGCTGACAACAAAAATAAAAACAAAACAGAGGCAGGCTGAAGTCACATGCCTTGAAATAGCAAAAGCAGATGCCTCTCTGTGCAAGCAGGGAGGCTGCCAGGGACCGGGTTAAGGCAGCTCTTCTGACGGCTGGCGTTCATACCGCGCTTCGCTGGGGGCTCCTGGGGCAGGGGCACCGATTCATAGAGCGAGCGAGGAGGCAACACTCGGGCCCTGGCCCCGTCCCGGCTCCCGGTGCCGGCGGGCAGCGCGGCCCCCTCACAGGCCTGGCCCCGCTGCCGTCTGTGGTGCCACCGTGTGGGCTCCGGGACCTGGTACAGGCGGCTCTGGGGCGGCAGCAGAGCCGGGCCGGGTTCAGAGGCAAAAGGGGCGCCTGAGCCCTTTACTCCTTGCCCGACCGTTTGAAAGGCGTTTCAGGTACGTGGCACAGCCCGGGCGAGGTCCATCCCGAGGGCCGGGGCTGTGTGTTCTGCAGGTGGGAGAGCGGCTGGAGCGCGGCCCCCCGGGCTGCCCTGGCTGGCGCTCCCCACGCGTGGGCTGCCTCCTCTCCCACCCGCCTCTGCCTCTCCCCTCATCCTGGCTCGCTTTGCTCCCAGGCCAGAGATTTCCCCATCCCGAGGGTCTCTGAGTTAAACCGCTGGAGGTGGGAGGGAGTGGGGAGGAATAAGGCCGAGAGCTGGGGGAGGGAAAGTCTAGCCGGTTGCGGGGCAGGAGTACCCTATTTCCTTGGGGCCCATTACAGCTTTTGTGGTACTGCCCTCTTCTCTAAGCCGTGGCATCGAGTAAAGTTGATTTTCGTCTGGAAAATCAGACTGATGATTGAAAAACTGGCTTCACATATAGACACTATACCTTTCCTCTCTCCTTCTGTAGTATTCCCATCTCCACAATGTGCCATGGTTTACTGCTAAGTGACAAAATGAAAAGCCATTGCTTTCCATGAGTGCCATGCTGTCCCCAGCTTCACAGGACCATTAGTTCACTTGCTGCACACGTTTCAAATGCTCATTTCCCAGTGAAACCCATGTCTATGTACACACACACAGGCAGAGCCTCTCCAGCTACTGCTGCCTTCATGCATGTGACTGCGCTGGGTGACCTGGCAGCGGGCTGGGGTCCGCTCCGGTGCCCCAGGTCCAGTGGTGCTGGCTGGGTCCCTCGCCCTGCCGCGGGACAGCCGACAGCAAGCGTGGCCACGGCACTGTGCTGCCACGTGCGGGAAAGCCCAAGCTGTAGGGATCTCGCCTGCTGCACCCAAGATGGATGTCTCCAAGACTTGTCAAGATAAAAAAAATACAGAACTAGCATCTACATCATGCACACTCACAAGATGAGAAATTTCAGCTCTTGTAAACCCGGTTTTCATCACCGAGTCATGTGAGCTTCTCTGGATTCCCACCGCTGACTCTAGTATTTCTACACAAGTATTATTTTAGCAATACTGATCTTCAGCTACATTTAACATGGGAAATGGGATTAGAAACAGCCACTGATGTGGGGAAAGTAAGTTTACATTGAAAATATAATACACAGGTATATGCTTTTCCTGCTGAAATAGTTTATGTATGATTTTAATCTAAAGGCAAAGTTTTCTTCAGAATACTTGTTCAAACATTTTAAAAGTGTGGGTGTGTAAATACATGGAGGTCAAAACTTGAACAAAAACCCCACTGCCTTAAGGCACAGATAGACTTTTAGCAAGACTTAGTAACACTTATGGTTGATTCCCTTTAATATTTCTAGACATTGCCTTTCCCTTCACACAGTCAATTAGTGGTTGGTTGGGGGTACTGGCTGGCTGATAGCTACCGTGGTCCCCTTTGGGCTGCCCAGGCCATGTGAGAGCCATCCTCTCCTCAGGCTTGGACCAAATGTTGGATAAATGTCACAGGTGTCATTGTTTTAGGAGAGGCTGAGCATGGAGGTACTGTGCAGAAGTCATGCTGTGAACATGATTTTTGGGGCTCCTGGGACATGTCCTGGTCTCTTTACCAAACTTTTATGACTTCTGAATCCTGTTTAGACAGAGTCACCCTCCCAGTTGGCCACAGCTGTCACAGGTCAATGGAGTTTAAGGACTTAGAGTTGCTCTGCCCATTGCAGAAGTAAAACTGAAATTTCAATCCCTTTGTTTATCCTGCTGTAACTCCATTGATTTAATTGGCACTATTTCATTTTTTACAGGGTTATAACAGGACATCCCTATCTAGGAGACAATATGAGATTAAGAGACAGATTTAAAATTCCAGTGTTATTAAGATTGTAGTCAAGGCTGTTGAATTAACTATCAATCTTTTGTAACATAAAAATACCACATTTGGCTAAAACTCAACAACCTGCAGAAGACCCAGATGTATTGTTAATTACAATAGTTCTCATACATCTAAACTAATTAAAAGACACAGTTATGCTAAGGGGCTACACAGACTTTGTTTAAAGAGGATAGAATGGTGTTTCGGTAAATGTTTTGGAAGGGTTGTAGCACCAAGGATAAAAACCTCAGTTTTTCAGACATAATCCTCTGTCCAGTGACATTCAACAAAGTTGAACTGACTCAAAGGTAAGCTGTTGGCCAAAGTGCTTACAGAGTACTGTGTCCCTAGACAGTGGGAACTGAGCTATAGAAAGTACATGGTCACAAAGTAAAGCTATGGAGCCATCACAGCTCCAGGTTACCAGCCAGTAAGTGGTTTCACCCTTCTCCTGTTACCCTGACAAAAAAAAAAATGATCCTTTAGGTGACAGTTGTAGAGATTTTCTGATCTATTCCACTTTCCCACCCCACCTGTTGTTCCAAACATTTCCCAGATCTGAGCTGATTTCTCCTTCCTTTGTTGGCCAGACACTGAGAGATGATCTCTATGTGTCTCCAGATCATCTTGGTGCACAGTGAATGCATGTTCAACAGCAGCCCAGCCACATGTGCAGCCCAGCAAGCCTTCAGTCAGTTTGGCAACTCCTGGACCATTTTTCTGTCATTGTTGTTTCTTTGTGTTTTGTTTTCCCAGCTGGTAGTTTTTCCCTTCACAACTGAGAAAACATCTCCAATGAGGCTGAAAAAGGGCACTTAGCATTTTTTGGTTTGGGATTATGCTTCTGTTCAGGATTTTCAGCAGGGAGGACAGATGGTGGGGACAGGCAGGCAGACAGCAATACTCTTCCTCAGTTCTTTTAGGCTCCTACAACTGCAGCCCCGTTTGAGTTGCATCTGGACAATTAGAAACAACTGAGAACTACTGGCCACCACTGAGGCTGGCTTTGAGCCATTGCTGAGTGGCAGGTCTTGCTGTGCATCTGCACAGATTTTGACCTGTGGTTTGCAGGTTGCATGAACTTCCATCACCTGTGAGAAAGCTTCAACATCTTCTCAAAAGCACCAGACCAGTCCTGTGGAAGAAACAGTCCTGGAAGAGCCAACTGCAGTGTCATTGCCATGTGAACACCTTCAGTAATTTGATAAAAACGGATGTTTAACTGAATGCCAGGCAGCATCTGGGTTAGAAAGAATGGTGATTAATAATGAACACCAGCTTGCATCTTCCTGCTGTGATCTTGCTCTGCAAAGTGAAGGTAGATCAGGCATTAATCTCTTTCAGGTGCTTTCAGGCTTCTTCATGTGAGGGAACAGCGCTATACCAGGGCTTGTCTCACTGCCTGCGCATCCAGGTCCTGTACGCTGCTTCGGCCTGTTTGCAAACACATCTCCCTCCTGGGGCAGTTACAGCAATTGCTGGAGTGGAAGATTAGTAACAGGATTTCAGTCCTCTACTCACAACAGCTTTGATGTATCCAGAAAAAGGAGTTAACCACAGGGGCTGCATTTTGCAACCACTCCTCTCTCCTCCAGTTTTCCTGGAATTCCTTCTCTGTGGCTGGGAATCTTCTCCACTTCTGCCACTGCATGTATGCCATAGATATGTAGCTACCTTTTCTCCTGAGCTTTCTGCTTGACCATTTTCCCCTGGCTAAGCTACTCAACTGCTTCATTCCTCTGCCACTAGTCCCCTTACTTCTCCACTCCTCCTGCACCCTCCTCCTGGCAATTCCGATCCGTTGTCGTATGCTATGATGGATCTTGCCCTGCTCTTGCCCTCATGCTGTAGCCAGGAGCCGGCTCTGGAGGCAGGCGGTGCTTTGCCACTTGCAGGTGCTGTTGCAATGTTTTGCAAAATGGTACAGCCCAGCAGTGCTTGCATACTACTGCTGATATTAAGTTTTGTCTGTTTAGTGTTACAAGGCAGATTATCGTTGCAAAGACTGACTCGATGAACCATGTAGAACTGCAAGGAGAGTAATACTAATATCATCAGAAACTGAAATGCCTTGTTTGGAAAAGCAGAGATTTTTACTATAAACAGGCTAAGATGAATACATATGTCTTCCAATATTGTTAACAAACAGTAAGAAACCCAGAGAGCTGGTAGAGGGTGTGCTGGTCTGTATAAGATAAATTATCAGATCTTGTTTGATCTGTCAGTCATAACAATGCAATTGTGTAAGCCTCACTGAATGATTTAGATATTTTGAATTTAAGACTGGCCCTTTGGCTTAGTCTGTATCCTCAAGTGCACAAGTCTCCTGTTGGCTTTGCTCTCAAACAGGCAACCAGCCAAGCCATGGCACTGGAAGTAGCTGTTGAGCCCCATTGTCTGGGTTAGGGTTAATCACAGCAGCTTGCTTCTTTCAGTGCTGAATCATCAAGGGGAAAAAATGTAAGCTTGGCAGTAAAATATGTATGTGCTGCATTGTAGATTTTCAGGCTTGCCTTTGCAAATTAAAAACAGAAGCGTATATTATAGAGAGGGCTCAGAAAGCTTGAAATGGCTTTTCTCCTCTTCAGTAAGTTATTTTATCCATAATCTTTAATAGAAGCCGTGCTACTGAAAGGACTTTTGTAGCTCTGGTGGAATAGCTAGAGTAGAAAAATAAACATAAAAAACTGAAAAGGCTGTTCTGGGTCAGGAAGAAAAAGGTCTCTGTGTACCAACCTGTCTGTGGATGGGACTATGAGACGAGGCGGCATTGTCTTCCTCTGAGCCCAGGGAAGCCTCTGCTCAAAGAATGGAAGAGGTTTCGGCTCTTTCAAGCACACAAGAAGCAGCAACTGAAGCCTGCCAAGGAAATCTGGAGAGCTGAGAAAATCTGTGTATCATTGCCTGCATTCCTCTTATGAAAAAGAGAAAAGGAGTGGCTGAACTCTTCTGGTTAGCATTGCCGGAGCTTTGACAAAATGAGCCGTAATGGATGGGGACACAGATATATTGGTCATTTCTGTGTGTGGTGACCCAGACTCGCGGTGCAGGGCTCCAGGAGCAGAGCGTGCAGCTGCAGCTCGGGAGCTGGCCTCGGAGAGTTTCCTGACGCCTGCTCTCCAGGCAGCCAGGCTCTGGCCCAGTTACGTGCATCCACACTTATTTGTATAAGTACACGCACTGGAGAATTATCTTTGGCCCTTGCAGAGCTGCACCCTCCAAAACATATGCAAGCATTGGCGTTAGGAAACATAGGAAAAGTCCAAACACCACATCAGCACACATACACATTTAAGACTTGCTATAAAGCCAGCTCTAGTATAAACCAGACCTTTTCTCTCTTGCTTTTATAAATATTAACTCCTGATAACCTGAAAGGTCGAGCTGTTTCACTCAAAGGTGCTTACGTGACAGAGCTGTGGCTGATGTATGGCTCATGTGGCAGCTTGCAGGGGGCTGTGATGGGGTGCTGCAATTTGGGCAGAGCTGGCCTCTGAGACGGCAGAAGAAGTTGTATGCATGTCTCTGGCAGAGACAGGGAGAAAATAGCATAGCGTGCTGCAGAAATGTGAGGCTTAGGTTTAGGACCCAGGAGGAAGGAATCGGTTTTGCTGCTAGTCAGTGAGCAAGTGTTAGTAGCTCTGAGCAGGTGAGGGACATCCTGGGCCAAATGTAGTGGAAAAGCTTTATCCTGTGCTGAAGAATCACCCCTCCTTATTGCATACTGAGATGAACAACTTCAGTCAACGTGGGAAAAGTTTATATGGGTTTGAGTTCCTCATCTAAAATCTATCCTCTTCAGTCAGCATCTTTGTTAATGAATAATAGCCATGTTGCTTAACAGATTGCCTCTCCCTGTAAGTATGGTAAAAATAACAGAGTGTAGAAGCCAGGTAGCAGACAGTCTGAAACCGGAGCTGTCTGCCTCTCCTGTGCTAACATCTACTCCTGCTCACAAAACGATGCAGTCCTCTTGTGAACCCAGCTACAGCATGTGACTTAGCAGAATTTCGCATGTCTCTTCCATCAGCGATCCATTGCTTCCCAACACCTCTCCTTCTGGCCAGCTGGGCAGAAAAAGGCATCTGCTAAACGTAGCAAGGCTGCTGCCGCTCGGAGAGCCAGAGCAGGGGAAGGAGCAGCACCATGCCCAGGCCCCGCCTGTTGCATTTTCCCTTTGGTTTCCTCTGCTTGTTCCAGTGTGTTGCCAGAATGCCTTTTTTTTTTCTCCAGCTGAATAAGCAGAATACTGAGACACCATTGAGAACAGGTTTGTGCCACGTATCAGACTGACTGATGGCCATAGCACTCCTGCGCAGTAATAGCAGTCTGGGAGATTGCGTGTGCCTCAGTTTCGTTATTTGATCAGCACATGTTGCAGAGACAAACAAAAGGGACGTTTGTAGCTTGGTCACAGAGCCAGCAGAGGGGAAATGCCTTTTACCTTTGAGGAAACTTGAGCAGTTGTGGAAAGACTGTTCCTACTCCTACATGAACCCATGAGGAACTGTGCTCAGCACCCATGGCCTTGCAGTCTAAAATAATAGCTACACTACAGTAATTTTCTGCTGAGGAGGAAAAAAAAAGCCTCAAATATTTCTTAGCTGCCCCTCAAGGTAATGAAGAGGATTCGTTGTTAATGGTCCTGGTGATAACCAGAGATACCATCCCTCTGCTCGTTGGGACATGGCCGAGCTTAAGGCAGTACCACCCACACCAAGTGTTCCCCTCTGTATGGAACATTTTGCTGGCTCCAGACTTGTGTCTGAGGCCTCATGAGTGTTGTGGGTGTGACGGCGTTAGGATATAAGACTATCCAGATTCACAGAGGTAGTGACATCCAATTTGATAAGCAGGATTAATTGCTGGAGCTCTTCCTAACAAGAGATCGCTCCTTTCTCTTTCCCAGCTAGCATTGTACAAAATACTATCCCTTGATTACCCCCAGAAGTAAAACTGCATGCAGTGTCTGGCTGAGATGAAACTTTTTTAGAAATGCCTTGACCTTAATAACTATCTCGCTGAGGGGATTGTGCCTAACTAAGGGAAACACTGAAATCCTGTAACAGAAGGCACTGTTGATGAAGCAGGTATTGTTTATTGCAATTAGCATAATGTACCAAGCCAGGAAAGGAGTTTGTATGAATATAATTTTTTCCAGCTTGCTGCTTACCAGAACTTGCTGGTGCTGGAAATGGGCTGTTTCTGCTAGTTCTGATCCCTCATTTATTTTATGAGGTAATGTGGATCAATGACAATTCATAATACAGAACCAGACTCATTTCCAATTACATGTCTCCTTCCAAGATAAAACTCCAGGGTTAATTTTGTTCTCGTTATAATGATTTTATTTTGGATAAAGCATGATCAACTTACTAGCAACACATATGCAGATGATTACATTTAAACAAATATGCTGGGAGTAAAGTTTAAACTTTGCTTAGTAGGAAAAAAAGAAAACATAATGAATTTGGTCTTATGAGGACAAATGCTCAATTTTCTGAGCAAGAAGCTAGATGCCTGTCCGCCCAATGAGAGTCAGAAATAGCAACATAGCTAGATCCCCAGTACATCACAAGGAAAGCAGACCTGTTGGTGTTTAAAAAGCTTGCACGTAGTGGCTTAGCTCCTATGAGGCACTGGTGAAAACATCTCCAGTACCTTGGTAGCAATATTTTTTTTTAGTTACCAGTATCGGAGAAAGTATAGAATCATTGGCTATAGGAGCAAAAGAGACCTCTCCTGGTCATCACACCATGTTCCTTCAAAATCAAGAGAGCTTTGTTTATTTGACCTAGTAAATAGAAAGCTAAGGGGATCTGATTGCTTTCTGCAAACACAGGATGAAGGAAGACACCAGGGAGCATGAAGAGCTATTTAAGCTACAGGACAATGCTGGCACAACAACACATGGATATAAACTGGCCACAAATACTTTTAGGCAGGAAATTAAAAGGCAATTTCTAGCTATTAGAGCAGTGAGCTTTTGGAAAAGCTTTCCTGTGAGAGTAGTTGAGGAGGGAAATAATTAGTTTTAAGATGTTATTAAAAGGATTATATAATGCAGTTGCTAGAGATAGGATGAAGTAGGATGAAGCAGAAATACATCCCTTAATATCCACCAAAGGCTCAATTGCTTTACAAGAAAGGCATGCACAGCATTATGTGTGACCAGAAGATTTGCTAGGGGAAGGTCCATAAGGCGTCTTGGTATGTACAGGAGGACTTACATGGACTTTTAGACAAAACTAGATTATTAATGACCTACATTTTCATTAGTGAAATTTCCTAGGCGCTTAACTTACAGTTTTTAAGCATGCCTAGAAATATTGTCAAGTTGTCAGGGCTGGAGAGCTCAGCATCTTTTTCAAACACAGACCTGATTTCTTACACAATCGCATTTCATGATGCTTTTGCTGCCGGTTGTGTTTGCCTATACTGTGTTTTCAACATGTGCTTGTCCCTGGTATGGCTGGTCCTCAGAATGTAGAGCTGCAGCATCCTCTGTGGGGCTACCAGATTGGACAATTCCTAACACCACGGAGGTACCATGGACAACTGCCCCATAATGCTTTTTTTTTCATCTTTGTTTACAGGTCAATGCCAAACTGTACAGAAAGGTATGATGTGACTTTGCTCGCTGTCCTTGGAGGATCTCAAGACCTTAAGTATTTCTTCATTATTTCCTGACAAGTTTTCTAATGTTGGTGCTATATTAGGTTTTGTTCCTAGAGAGATGATCTCTTTCACACAAGGTAGAATTTTGCTGCTGTAACAATGGTGTTTGCTACTGGCCAGAGACCTTAGCAACTGGGCTCAAACGTAGGCCCATTACTGTAATAGCCAGTAACTCTATGAAGAGACATCTCTATTACGCCCTTTTCACGTCTGAGTGGGTTGAAGGTATTACCAACACTTATCCTTCCTAAGGCCTCTTAACCTGATTTCTTCAAATGTATTAGGTTTATGAGAATATACATGTCAGCACATTTATGGGCCTGCTTGCCTGTGAGTGAAGTCCCAGAATAACTTTTGATCTTTTCAGGCAATTTCAATCAAACTACACACAGGGACTGCAGTTTCAGAGATATTGAAATCTTACAAATTTTGTGAGGCCAAGGAAAGAAGAGAGATATCTTATCGATACCTGCCCCACTAAAGGAAAAAAATCTATATTATCTGACACCTCATCAGGGAATCCGTACTAAAAGGCAAGGACAGGGGAAAGAGGGATATCACAAATACACTTGATTCAGGAATCTGAGTTTTCCCCATGTTAGACACCAGAAAATTCTCACCTCAGCAGGGGATTTTTCTCTTTTATGGATTCTCTGCTGTATAATAAGCTCAAACCATATTCTTAATTTAAATCAGATAAGATTTAATTGAGTATGAGACAGTCTTTCCTTTGGAAACCAGGCTTTATTAATTTTGGTGGTTTCCAAGCTAAGTGAATTCCCATAGGGGCCTCGTCCTCCAGTGTTTTCTGGCCAGGGATTTGTCCTTTCATTGCTGTTCAGGTATTGAATTTACAAAAATCTTATTTTACGAGGAGTGCTTATCAATCAGATAAGCCCTGATGCCCCATCAAATTGTCAGGTACCATTTGAATTCTGAATGACATCTACTTGCATCAACCTGTTCCCAGTGAATCTTCAGACCAAGCATACTTTCCATCATCTTTCTATAAGTAGTTTTAGACATCAGATTCATTTGAGAGTATTGCAAACTGCCTCCAGTCTATCTGTGAACAAAAAAAAAAAAGAGTTCATTGAATGTGTTATTTGTTTTGTTGTCTTTGAACTATTTAGAGTGTCAATGAAGCAAGTTATTTTTCATATGTTCATCTTCTTTTCATAGCAAAATGTGTCGACATTGCCTTAAGTTCTTGTACTGATGTTGCCTATACTCAAACGATGTATCCTAATTTTCTGGATCAGAAATCTCGAGAAGTGATTGAGTACAGCTCTGAGTACATCCTCATCAGTGTGCTGCACAACTTGCTCCAGGGAGAATGCAATCCAGACCTGAGGCTCCTGGGCTGCTCGGTGCTGGCCCCGCAGTGCGAAAAGGACAAAATTATAAAGCCCTGCCGGCACGTCTGTGAAAATCTGAAAAAAAATTGCCTCCCTGCCTTTGACGCAATAGACATGGCTTGGCCCTACTTCTTAGACTGCGACCGCTTTTTCGCGGGGGAAGAAGAGGGATGTTTTGACCCACTGGCAAAGCTGCGAGGTAAGGGAGGAAGTTCTGCTGACACATCTTACTCATCTAGATTGAAAGGGTCTCATCTCACTCAGCTTGACATGTCTATGGCACAAAACCCCTCCACTTGTCATCTCAGCTTGTCATCTTTATAGACACCTGTAAGGTGTGATTCATTTTGTTCTACCTATTTTAAACACTTAATTAAACTATGTTCAAGAAGCATCTGTTTCTCTCCCTCATATACAAAGAGCATGAAGACAGGCAGCTCAGAACTAGATGTTTTGACTGCCAATGTGCATTTAGATAAGCCCTGCCCTGTGTGATAGCTGTCTGTATATTTGAAATATTTTATTTAAAAACTGAGACTTTAATGTACTTGTAAATTCATGACTACTTGACAAACTTAACAGCTCATTAAAATAATCTCATTAATGATTGTCACAGATTTTTGTTTGCGTGAAAAAGATCTAGATAGCTGAAGACAGTTGAATCTCATAAAAATGATTTTGATCCACCAAATTCAAACGGAAAAATGTGTTCATTTTGTGACTAAAATGTGCTAAGCCTGCCAAAGGCCAAATTAGAATTTGAGGTTCCAGAAAATATTTGTCAGTATGCATATGCCTTAATATGATTTTGCAAACAAAATATGCCACAATAAGCAGTATAGGACATACTACATACATTTAAGGTTTTGATCACGGCTGTATTTTCTATAGTTCTACTACTGAAAAGATATTTTGCAGAAATATGCAGGTATTCTTACAATACTTTGAGCATCATGGTTTTAAACACTGTGTTACAATTTGTCTTTGCAGGAGAAGTAGAGGTTGAGGAAGATTTGCCTTCAGACTTGCCAGCAACTTTTATTCAGTTCAAACACCATTCATATTCCCAAATGGTGAGCACGTTGAAGAAGACTGCTTCTAAGTGCTCCCACATTGCAACAACTTACAGCATAGGTCGCAGTTTTGAAGGGAAGGATCTTTTTGTGATTGAGTTTTCAACCAAGCCTGGACACCATGAACTGCGTGAGTTATATCAGTGTTGATCAGGTTATTGAGGGCAGTGCAGATTATCTGAGTGAAAACAGGTCCTTTTAATGGGATATCACTTAAACTGTAAACAGCATTGGTTCAAAAACTTTTCTCCTCCTCTGTGAATTGCAGTGATGGCTGATGATTCACTGCAGCAATTACAGTCCAGTTGCAATTTCCTAACTTTATGACCTCCATTTATGACCATGGCTGACATTCCTTGTTCCTAGATGTATGACCGTGTACTTGGTTGCAGCAATACGGCTATAATGTATTTGTGCCCAGCGTACAAAGAAGTTGGGATAGTCTTCTGTTACTGACCTGCCCTCTCCATCATCTACCACTTCCTCAGTCTCCTTTTATTTACTGCTGTACCGTCAAACCCTAGACACTTCCTACAAGTAATGCACGTCCCTAGTCTAAACATAGTCCTTCACATCCTAAAATATTTACAGCTTGTGAGAAGGCCTCAGATATAGAAGGACATTGACATCAAAAAAAAGGCAGTGCAGCACAGAAAACAATCCTCCTGAGCAGAGATTCAGGTCAGTGCAGTACCTGTCAGTGTAACAGGTGAATGATACCAGGAATTTATGTTGTCATAGCACCTGAATACCTTGATCTTGTAGATTCATCACTGAGACAGCAAGGGCCAGATTTTTAAATGTTCTAAAGGCTTCAAAACGCAGATCATTTTCCTGGGGAGTATTAGGTATTATTTTCTAGTTATGAGCTCCCAGCTCAAATACAGTACCTGACTAAATGTTGTGGACTGCTATGGCCATTGCTGCACACCAAGAGCCTCAGGTTGCTTATCGTCGGACTAGCTCCAGCATCAAAGCAGCCTCAGCAGTGTAGCAGAAGTGAACTGCATCTGACTTAATACTTTATTAAGATTATCATCTCAAGTCAAGCTAATGTGTCTTCTGTGTGCTGTGCTGCAGGAGAGGCAGAGAAGGCAGCGAAGACTGGTGTTAGCTTTGTTTACTCTCGGCCACACTGCCTTGCATGGTGTAGATGTATTTTGAGGTGGCTTTAAACTTGATCAAGATCCCAGCAGACGGCTTTAACAGAGCAAAGATCTACATTACTATTTCCTGGCCTATCATCCTTCCTCTCTTGTGTAAAGCAAAGAAGTTGCAGGTGTCTCTTTAAGCTGATACTCCATTTACCAGGAAAACACAAAGGCTACGAATCAGGGTTTTAAATTAAAACTGGGCTATGGCATGATAAAATATGGTACTCTAACACGTTACCTAGCAATTCATTCTAAATCTGTTGCTTCGTGCTGCTTAGGACAGCATAAAAGAGGGTGGAAATAGTTTTAGAGCTGGAGATTTTGCCAGCCTGAGCAAGCTGTCATAATAGCTCTGTGCTGGCCCTTCTCCTGTGTCTAGTGCTCGATGATGGCCAGGATCAAAGACAAAGATGAAGGGATAGACAGGAAAAGGTGTCTCCAAAATGCGTCTGTTTTGTACTTTCCATTGGACTCCAAGGAAGGATGGAAACTGAGAGAAGAACTGCAGGGAATTGTGAGGTTATATGTTTCTAATAGTCTTATTCCAAGGCTATTTAGCCTGGAAGCCACTTTTTATGCACGACCTAATTTCTGTTCAAGTACAGGGGTAATATATTACACATCTGCAGGTCGTTTCTAGGATCTGTGACAACATAAGGCATTGAAGCTGCTCAAGGTAAATGAGAGTGCCAGGGGTGTATTTTCTTCCTTCCCAGCCATGGCTTGACAGTTTTGTTTGCAGCATTCTTTCTTCACAATTAATGATGAGTCCAGCAAAAGCTCAGAGCAATGATTGCGTCTTATGGTTTGGGATCCTGAAAGTATGAACTTACTTTATTTCACACTATTTAAATTGTTGCTGAACTGACTTGTAATGAAGGGAAAATCACCTGGAACTGGTGTGCTATTTACAGAAACATATGCATTAAATTAGTGTAAATAAAACTTTCTGACTCATCAGTAAGCTATTTGGGTTACTCTGCTTTTGGAAGCCATCCAGGTATAATCTAATTAAAACATCTCATTACTTCATATTCCACAGTCAAGCCAGAATTTAAGTACGTTGGCAATATGCATGGAAATGAAGTTGTGGGGAAAGAACTGCTAATATACCTCGCACAATATCTATGTTCGGAGTATCTTCTTGGGAACCCTCGCGTCCAGACCTTGATTAATAATACCAGAATTCATCTCCTACCTTCACTCAACCCTGATGGGTATGAACTGGCTGCAGAAGAGGTGAAAGACTTTTTATAAGGAAATATTCAGAGCTTCATGTTTCTAAAATTCCCTGTGAGAAAGGACAAACTGGGAGGAGAGTGTCACGTATGGGAGGGAATGTTAATAATCGGCAGCCAGAATCCCAGGCTGGTTTGCCAGTAGGTTGGTTTCCAAAGATGATGTGGACAGAGTTAAGAGGAAATCAGAGCCATGTTTATAATTTTTGCTGCCTGCATGCAATGATGTGGGAATGACTGTGTTACTTTTTCGCACATTTAGCATTCTCTGCTATCAGTTCTAGAACAAAATTCCCACTGACTCACTGTAATGCCTGTTAAATTATTTTATAAGGAAATGCAGTTTAACACTGTGGAATAGATGTTCTTCCTCATTTATAAGAACAAGTATAATAAAATGTGAATATTTTCTGTACTGTCACACTTTCATAATAGACGGCAGTTTTCTGAGATCAGCTGGTGGCTGAAGGAGATCTGTGAAAGCAAAACTTCTATTGTGTGTTACCCAACATTCTTCTTCTTTTCGCCTCACTGTTATCACTAGCACCATTAGCATGAAAATAGGACCTTTCTTTTTCTACATTGCTCGTCTCTTGTATGAGTCTGGGGCTATGGCATTCTGCCTGAGCCTTTCTTGGAGTGTCAGCTGTATTTTCTTTTTCTCCTTTAAACCACTCTGCATGCTGCTCTGTGCTGAGTAAGAAGCTGCTGTGTTCCTCGCATGACTCACATCACTGGTGAGTGAAATGCTTTCTGCATACTCGTCAGTGCGTTAGTGTTCATGGGGATAAAACTGACGAATAAGTGTGGTTTTTTAACAGTAAAGACGTTTTCAGTTTACTTCTTTTAAAACTTCCCCTTGATTAAAATGGTATTTTAAACAATTTTCACAAAGCAATTTTGAGGAGTTATTCTGAGGTTGGCTTCTATGTTACAATATAGGGAGCTGGCTACAATGGATGGGTCATTGGACGACAGACAGCTCAGAACTTGGACCTGAACAGAAATTTCCCTGATCTCACATCTGAGGCTTACAGAAGAGCTGGGATTCGTGGGGCCCGCCTTGACCACATCCCCATTCCACAATCCTACTGGTGGGGTAAGGTATGAATTACAGATTTTACAAATCACATATACTACAGAGCAGCTCAGGAATTAAGAAACTGAGATTGCTTAGTCTAAAGTTATTCTCTGCTAATCAGATTTTTTTAAGTAGGACTAAACTGGAGAGGCTCAGAATTGGCATGAAAAATCATGGTGTAGGTCTGGACAAAGAGGCAGGTGTCGTAAATCATTGGGGAAATTTGTGGATAATTTAGATTTTTTTATTTTAGATTAAGTATAATGACTGTTAGGAGGGGGTCACGAGTGTGTAATGATTCATCACTAGTGATTTAAACTGTGATAGCATATTAAAGACTTTATGGACTTGGCTCTCATTGCATTAAGCTCTGCACAGATCTCTGCTCACATCACTAGATTTCTACATGAGTATAAGGCCACAGGCTTAATAGTTTCCAACTTTTGATTGAATAATGAGAGACAACAGTGAGCTGATAAATCCAAGTAGAGTGCCTCAGATAGGAAAAAGGGTTGAGAGCATACGGAGCAGAGCCTGAGGTCAAATGAAAACAACTGAAAATGAAGGATGTTTTAAGAGAAAAGTCTAGAGAGATAATAGTTTTGATTCACTTCATTTGTGCTTCATAGTACTTTTCATGGCTGTACATCTAAGAACCATGTGTAGCTATCAAACTGAAAGTTTTCTTCAGCAAATAAATGGTATATGAATGAATATGAAGAACCTCGGGAGCAGAGTTAGGCCCAGCCTTGCAGATACCTGGCATGCAACCACGTTGTTTGCAGAGGGGACCTGAGCACTGCAGGTGTGAGCTCTGAGCTGGCTGCACTACAGAGTCTTACCTGGTCTCTCAGTGGGTTTGCTCTCCCATGTGGGACTGAGGCTTGGAGCCATCCCTGTTCTCTTTTTATGAAACCCTCTTACTCATCCTTTGAAGCTGGGACTTCAGCAGGAGATGCCTGAGTTTCACAGCAATTCTCTGAAGAGAGCTCACTTTAGTTTGGTATCTGTCATCCTGTTCCCATAGGGGAATCCAAGATTAATCAATTAGCAACCTGACAGCTTTTGTAACATAAAGTAATGTTTACTCAGAAGAACATGCTAAATCGAAAATATGTAATAAAACAAGTCACTACAAACATACGTATATATGTTTCTAGCTTAGTGGGAGTCACTGTGCTATTTCAGACCCTCTTGCAGAGCCCATCTCTCTTGGTCACAGCTTCTCACTGGGTTCCTGATTTGAGAGCAAGTTTTGTCTTGCTCTCAGCCCTGTTAAGGTTGGCCATTCCATGCAATTGCAGGTCTGTACTTGCCAGGCTTTTTGACCCACGTCTGTGCACATTCTTTCCTGGGGCAGATGCTTACAAGGATTTGTTCCCCGTCTTGAGAATATGAACTCGCAACCGCTGACTTCAGTTCTTGCTGAGATTGTGTAGCTCAGCCATCAAGCAGTGCCACCAGCCTGTCCATAAGGATATGGCTGATGAGTCAAATTGTGTCTGCAACATCTCACTTACCAGACAGCATTCTTTTTCTTGCATGGCTCTTTGCAGAATCAGAAGTGAGGGTGCCAGTCTCCTAGGGAGTTCTTTCATGGACTGTATCATTCCCTGAGCTACATGCAGACAGGCTACAGGAGTGTGTGGCATGCCTAAAAAAGTCGTTGAAAATGCCTTTAGTTTTCCATGGAGGCATCCAGGAAAGCTGCTTTTGCCCTTTCGGACTGGACATAGTGGCTGTGCAGCAGACTTCAAGGTATGAAGGAAAGGACAGAGAGCTCCCTCCAGCTGTCTGCCCACGCTCTCTCTGCATCCAGAGATGCACATGTGAAGGCCCAAGCACCACTGAGGAAGGACAAACATGGCTTTGGTCCTTCTTTGTGCCAGTAGCCGGTGTGCAGGCTGTGAGCTTGTCCCACTCTGTGCAGCCCAAAGTCCTCATAACTCTGGATTTTCTGGCTCCAACCTCCCTCCTCCCTCCTCCAGCTCCTGCTTTTGCCCGGGTCCTTCTAATGGTCTTTGGGATGGTCAGTAGTAGGCAGACACTTGCAGAAGTCATTTTTACAACCATGTATTTAGCTTTTTTAGGTTCTGCATAATATCACAGCAGTTTATAGAGGGCTGGATAGAGACAGCCTAATGTTTCTCCCACAGTTACTCCACTGCTGTGGCCAGCTCTGCCCCAGATACAGTATGCCAGTCCCACCAAGGTGTCTGTCACCACAGGCAAGGGACCAGGAGGCTTGGGACACAACCACCCTCTGTCTGAGCTCTGCCTCAGTGGGTGCAGACCCCAGGGTATAAATACATCCCTTATCCTGCAAAACTTTTCTTGTCTTTGAAGAATAAATTGAAATAAGATGATGGTCCAATGACCAATGACCTTTAGTGCTGTTTGGTCCTCACAGCACCAAACCTGAGGGAACCTCTAGATGTTCCTCTGACCTCAAAGTGGGTCCTGACCTAAACAACACCCAAAGCATCTCAAAATCTACATGCTTTTGTAGAACAAATGAGGGAACCAATTTGCCTGTGACCTGGATGGCACCACAAAATCCCCTTGATGACTGCAGTTTCACATGGTTCAAAAATCTGGCAGTGAGCAGTCTCACAGCCTCGGGCCCTTCTCCTCCGCCGGTGGTATCACAGGACAGCCAAATCAGCTCTCCCATAACGAGCACCAATTTTGTCAGGCAGATGAACCCGTCGCTCTTACAGTACTCTGCTTTGTGCATGCGAAAGCATTAGATTGGATGTTTCAACACCAGCCTCTCAGCTTTCATTTACTTAATAGTGTTTATTACCTGCTTTATTAAAGTAATTATCTGAGTATTGCAGGACATTGCATAAAGATCAGAAAATGGAAAGTGAGCTCCCAGCCAATCTCATAAACTCAGGAGAGCTCCTGCCTCCCCATAACCCTTGCTGTACAGCGTGTTTTGTTCCCCACTATTATGAATTATCATAATAAGTGGTCTGAGGGCTCAGACTGAGAGACTTCAGGCTTCATCTGAAATTAAGTCAGTTAAATTGGTTTGATTCAAACAGAATTTGGAGGTCTGTGCCAGTGGAGGCTGGCATAGTCTTTAGGAAAATTAGTCACGTTGCTTCTAAAAGGGAAAAAAGAAATCTTTGAAAGCCATGGAGACAGTGACAAATTGCAGTATAATTGACAGAAATTAGATTCAGGTTTAAAAAGGGTAGTGGCCATTCCCTGTGCTTATGCAGAAATAATTTAGCTGCTTTCTGATTGTGCCCCAAATTGTTCTTGTGATATGGATACTTGAAAATTTATTCCCTCTGACTAAAAAGCAAGAGCCCTGGTGGAAAAAAAAAATCAAAACCCACATTAAAGGAAAAGTCTATGAATAGTCAAAGGCCAGAATGACACAGATAGCATCTGATATCATCCAGTGGAGCTGAACCAGGATGTGCACATTTCAAAGCCTTAATCACTGTATGTGATGTCACTGAAATGCTATTAGGATAAAAATAGTGACATTGAAACTCCTGATTTTCCACAACATTTGCTTCAATAAGACATTGGCTCTGTGACATAGCAGTGTCTTGTGGGTTGTGCAGGTATCTAGCGAGCAAGTTGGCTAATCAGGGGGAGGGACTGGATTTAGGAGCTCACTGAGTAAAACCGTGCATTTCATTCTTGCCCACTCAATTGCAGAAGCAACTTAAAAATCATTTTATTGAGGCCTGGGACTGCTGTTTGAGAGCAGGGCTGATTCTGGCATCACGCACGCTCTCCCTGGCTGGGCAGCAGGCAGGCAGGGCAGGGAGCTGCTGAGAGTTTGGGGCAGCATCCTCCTGGGGAGTGCTAGTGCTGTGGAGCTGGGAGGATGCAGGCTTGGTGCCAGCTCCTCAGCCACCCTGTGAAAACCCAAGCCTGTGGGGCAGGCAGTGCTGCTCGTAGCCCCTTACAAGTCATCTGAGGTCTTCTGCTCTTCAGAAGAGACGGGCCAGGATGAACAAAGCGCTTTTGGGGCTCAGTTGAGAGTGGCTGGTTCAGTCTCAAATTTCCTTGGGAAAAAGACTGTGATCAGGCCATCCCAGGGCACTGTATGAAGGCCAAAAAAGCAAATACTTTGACTGCTGCAGGTAGCATCTTTCGGACACTGCCAGGTTCCTTGTCACAAAGCCTGGTGGGCTGTTTTCTTCTCCCATCTCTGTGTTGTGTGAGTGAGTGTGTGAGACCGCAAAAAGTGCAGATCATTTGTCCTTTCTTTCAGAGTCCCCTTTATCTGCCCTTCTTAAAAATGTTTTTCAGGTCATACCCTTCCTGGAAACTCTGTGTCTAATCTTCCCAGAAAATTTTGGTTGGGTTTCTGGTGTGCAAAGTGCATTCTGTGTGTTCCTGAGTTGGTCAGACTTTACCTGTTACATCTCATCTTACATTTAAGTTGCCTCTTTATAATATCAAGGTTGAAAGAGTTGCAACACAGAGATTCAGAGGCCACCAGTAGGTTGACAGATAAAATGGATCTGGCCCATTTCTCCTGAGGACAAGTGGCACAATATCTGACTTGTGTCCATATGCTAACCACAAACTACTGATTTAATGATTCACCTTACAGCAGTGGGAACCCTCAGGTTCCTATTTCTTCCCAAGTACAAGGTACAACCTGTTCAAATAGCACAGCTGCAGTGGCTGGAGGCACTAGTTCAGCTCGATGGCTACAGAATGGCATTTTAAGGAAACCTGAAAACTGGGAAGACCAGTTAATAACCATGGCATCTGAAAGGAGGTACCCTCCTGCCTAGATCAGGAATGGGCAGGGTGTTATCTTCTTAAATCATTCCAGTAAATGGAATCATACTTAAATCATACAGTAAAACTATATTACACGTGGCTTTTTCCTGAGATGCTTTTCTTTCTGTCTTTACCTGTTACAGCTCGATGCTATAATACATCCATGGTGCACCTTTGCTTCGCCACGTTTCTCTCTGCTGCACACCTACGTTTGTGCTACCCACTGCATCCCCAAAGCTGTGATTTACCAATAGCAGAACAGGGACCGATCCAAAGAAAACAGGAATTACTATTATTGCAAACCTAATGTATAGGTCTTTAGGTTTTTTGGTTGGCTGGTTTGTTTGGTTTGTGTTTTTTTTTTTCCTGCGCATTGCTGATTTCATTCACGGTTACTGGTCATTAGCCACTCTGGGATCCTGGCTGGATGATTTTCTAACGGCTGATGGAATTGAAGCAAAGGATGATATGAAATGTTAGCAGCCCTATATAGATGCTGGGCTAAGTCTGTCATAACAGATCTTTTAAAAAAAAAAAAAAAAAAACAAAAAAACCAAAACCTGCACTTGTGCAAAGCACAGTCCGGATTTGCCTCCACCCACTTTTCCCCTTGTAACTTCGCAAGCTGCGAGGAAAGGAGCCCCAGCTCCTCCAGGGGCACTGGCGGGTGCCTGGGCTTGCAGGGACCGGCCACCAGATGACACTGCTGCCCCTAAAATCCACCCGCACCGGCGCGTGTCCGTGAAATTGCCCCTCGGAAAAAGGGGATGAAGGAGCCTCCTGCGTGCCGGGGGGAGATGGGTGCCTGAGCGTCTCTGGGAGTCCGGTGCCCACTCCCTCGGCAGCTGTTACTGAGCATGAACGGTCAGAAACACCAATTTTGTGACTTACCTGCAGCAGTGCGCTGCAGGGAAACTGCAGCCATTGCTGTGCTTTATAAACTTTAGTTTTCACTTATTTACAGATGAACCTGGACCAAAGGATAGCCAATGAGACAAGGTAGTTCCAACAAGTGCTGAGAATTACAAATTGATCCCCGTATCCCAGAGTATCCGTCCAACGTTAATCCTGCTGATTCAGAAAAGAAATTAGATAAGGAGCCTGGTTTGCAAGAGTGGCACAATGCCACAATTTTTCAAGTCTAAAATGCTGCCATCATCACTTCGAACTGCTGAAAATGTGACTGTAATAAAAAGTTATTATTCTGTCAAAGTTTCTTTTTTTTTTTCTTTTTTTTTTTTTTCAGTTGTTCCACAGTGAAATCCAGCAGTTTTTCCAGCAGTGTATCTCCTCTGTTCCCTGGAGCAAACTGACCGTCTTCCCCCATTAACCTTTCGGCTGGAAGAGCCCAAGACCCTCATGATTCTCCAGTCTGACACACTCCCTTCTCTGCTGGGTTCCATCCTGCCCAGGACAAAATCCCTCTTGAGCTGCATGACTGCTCACAGCTTTTTCTTTTTTTTTTCTCATGGATTTCAGGTGGCCCCTGAGACAAAAGCAGTCATGAAGTGGTTGAGGTCTATCCCGTTTGTGCTCTCTGCCAGCCTCCATGGGGGTGAGCTGGTTGTGACCTATCCTTACGACTATTCAAGGCATCCTATGGAAGAAAAAATGTTCTCCCCTACACCTGATGAGAAGGTAATACTGGTTTTGCAGGGTGAGCATATCAGTATGGTTTCCGTATGTGGAACTATGGAAACTTTTAATAAGCAACAAGCTTTGATTTGTCTGAATTGTATACATGTGTGTATATGTATGCATGTGTATATGAAATATATAATAAATCACATGTTTGTATATATAATGCATTTTTATATACATATATGTATTACAACTTATACATTTATTTAATGTGCTTTAAAATATAGGATCATATACACACTACCAGCTTGATCTGTAAAGGCTTATCCATGTTTTGTGAGGTGAAACATGATTTGACAAGGCACAGGCTTTTACTATTTAAAGAGTAAAGGCTATGATATTTTTACCACTGATTTCCAGAAGAAAAGGAACAAACCTGACCAGCAGTGTTATTTTCTGTTGAAATCTGTGGGGGGGGGGCGGGGGGAAAAAGACTGTCTGCCATATGGTGGCAGCCTTGTAACATTTATTCCAGGTCAGATGAAGGGGAATGGTTTTTCCTTCTCTGTCCCTGGAAAGTTCCCCATTTGGGACTCACTGTAAATCTTCTGTGAAATTTTTTGCCATCTTTCCTATTTCCCCTTGGTTTCCTCAATCTAGTATTCATTGCCGACATGCCCACTAGGAGAACAGCTAGTGTTTCAGTCTTCTAGCATCTGTTAAAAATGTCCCTGGTCTCTTAAGAAAAAGTGGTTCATTATATAACAAACAGCAGTTGAAAATAGTCAGGAGTTGATCTTTAGCTTGAAGCGTCCATTGTCTGAGCATTATCTCAAAGCAAGTCTGGGCTGACTTCTTCTAAAGTGACAGTTCTCACCAGTGCCTATTAAATATTTAAATATATATGACTATTAAACTTTTTCTATATCAATGAATTTTTTTTCTGAGCTGTACAATAACTACTGACTATGTGTATGTGATGATGATTTAGCAGTAAAAATAGGCACTGCACAGTAAAAAGCCCATGTAAGAAATGTCTGGTGGGTGATAATGAAAGCTGCAGAAGGTCTTGGCAAGGACTAGGGGAAATCTTTAGCCTGTGCACTTATATCCCATTGCCTGGCTAGATGTATCCTGATTTACACACAGATGGTGGAGAAATACGGCCATGTGTGCCTTATCAAGCAGTTCACCTGCGGGATGGAAGGACAGCAGTCCCTCTCCATCATCTCCAGTCAGGGACAGCACATGAATTTTGAGTGAAAAGATGCAGTCACACATACAAAGTGCTCCATCCCAATGCAGTGCACAGCTGGGCAAGCCCTAATGGCATCCCTAGTTTGCAACAGTGGAAGATACAGGATCTCACACCAGTGGCTGCTGTACAGTGTAGCTGCAAAGCCTGGGAAGATACCTACAAAAATGGTGACTTAAACCATGTCTGGTGTTTAAAACAGAGACAAGGGCTGGGGATGTCATCAATTAAAACCAATTTTTAAAATGAGTCAGCACAGGAACCTTAACACTACCAGTAACACTTTAAATGTTGCCCAGAAAGTTGTAAAACCTGTACTTGTGAAGTGACTTGCATTTAAGAAATGTCATCTGCTGCTGCTGGGGAACCTGCCTCCTGAAGTATTGCAGCTTGTTTTAGCGGCCATCCATTAGCCATAACCCTTGTTCTGACAGCTGACCTGTCGAATTTGCTGTGGAAGGGGAAACAAGGCAAGTTTGCACCCTTGGATGGAGCTCAGGGTGAAATATTGCAGTGCAGATACAATGGCCAGAAATTAAAAACTCAAATTCTGTGAAGTATACTCAAACCAGGTTGCCCTCTTTGAAAGTGCATCCGAGTTTAACTTTTTTTTTTTTTTTTAAATCAATTTCACTTGATTTCTCACTTTCTCTTCCCACTACCATCCATCTTTGTTCACTTGCACCAGGGGCCAGGCAAAAGTCTTATGCCTCTTAGTGTGAAACAAGAGAAAAAAGACTTGGTCACTGGAATTAAAACATCTGCAGGTGTCTTTGGGAAAGACAAAGAGTACACTCCTAAGTTACATAGACACCTTCTAAACTTTTAGCAAATATCTTCCACAGAAGATTTGGAACTGGGACCCAAATTCCTGTAGAAATTAAAGATTTTGGGTCTGGCCCCAAACTATGAGCAGTAAAAGTTCTCCTTAACATATTTAATTAACATTCATTTCTTTCCAGTAGAACTTCAAAGGATACCTAGTTGTCTGGACTGAGCAATACTTAGACACACAGAAACTCAAGGGAGATGCAAAAGGATTTTACATTAAGTCAGGATTTTTAGTGTCTGGTCATCAGAAGTATTTTGGCAAATTGTCTTTACATTTAAATATCACTCTCTTTCTGCCTTTCCTTGGTCACCTACCTGACCCCATAATTGGCTCAGCTTTGTGATTATTAGAAACATTCATAAATATTAAATCAAAGTTGTGTGCTTGGTCATTTTGGTCTTTATCCTTGACAACAGCATCAAGTGTAAAGTTTTAGGATCACTTCCAAAAATAGGATTTTAGCCACCTTGCACATGTTGTCTTAAGCAATATGCAATGAAAATCATGATGCTGAGTAGTAGGATCAATAGCATCTGAAAACTGCTGCCCTTTCAATGTTGAAATCTGAAATTATAGCTTTTGTAGATGTGATTCAAATAGACAAAAAGGAGAGAGGATATTTCTGTACCAATTTGGAATAAATATTAGAGAAAAAGGGCAGGAACCTGATTCAAATAAATGGTTTTTGCAGGTCACTGCTATTTCTTCTGTCTTCGCTACATATACCTGTCACTTTTCCTTACTGAGTAGTGCGTCCTCTGTTCTTCATCAGTATCAACACTCTTAGGAAATCCGTGGTGACATCCTCCATCATCACATCCTATCCTTTGCTTTTTAGGAATGGTTTCTGCCCCACAAAGAAGCAACTGTCATTGAGATCAAACTGGCAAGTTGTCCTGTGTGAGTGACAAGTGCAAAGTAAATTGACACTCTCTATTTTAAACAGCAGCAACCAATGCAAAGATCTGGTTGGGCTGAGGCTGATGTAGGTATTTTTGAAAGGGTAAAAGTAGCAAGAGTTAAAACATAACGGGAAGAGCTAATTTCAGCTTTAAAACCTGGGACTTGAAGTACAACAAAATAAGCCCTCTGCTGCCCCAGGTGATATGTTGAAGCCAAGTGTCACAAACTCCACTGATATTTAATGTTATCTCTGGCTAAATGAATTGAAGAGAAGGACCTTGGACATTAAATACCAGTGGATTTTGTGATACTTAGAAGAAGATAAGTGAAAACTTGCTGGCAGAACATCCTTGCACAGAGAGAGGTTCACCCTCTCCATCAGCCTTGAGGATGCAGGGTAGCTCATTGTCTGGGCTCGCAACAGCAACAGTTCCTAGCAGCAATGACAGTGTTTACAGTTTGTAAAAGCAAAGGTATTCCAAACTTTTTTTTTTGTTACAGATGTTTAAAATACTGGCTAAAGCCTACGCAGATGCACATCCAGTCATCTCGGACAGATCCGAAATGCGTTGCGGTGGAAATTTTGTAAAACGCGGAGGTATTATAAATGGTGCTGAGTGGTACAGCTTCACTGGAGGTAAAACCACTTTACCATCATATCAAGTGAGGTAAAACCTCTATATGACCTTTATGAGACACAAGGATTTGAAAGAAATAATTTTATTCATTTCAGTTTGCTTTAAGTCAAATCCCTGCAAAAACTTATATCTCTTAACTTGTAAGGGATTTAAGTAGCAAAATGTATCTTGGTAACATTTATATTCAGATACCATGGGATGTATTCAGCCCTGATATGACCTAAGAAAAGTTAACAAGTTATACAAGGGTCAAATCTGTTATTGCATAGAATATCACTATTTTTCAAATCTGAAATGTGAAAATAAATGCTTAATGCTGTGCTCTCATTCCTTAGCAGCATGAATTTTAATCCATCCTGCAGGCTATGCAAGTGCAGTTTAAATAAACTCTTTTTCAGGAAAAACTACAACAGAGACAAACATCCCTTTCATTTGTGCTTAGGTTGCTAATTTGATTTACCCAATAAAAGTATTTTGTTTTCTTCAGGATTCATGAAACACTGGCATGGATGAAATAACAGTGTTCCTAAAATTTTTAGCAGTGTTTCAGTTGTGTTTTCAAACAGGACTCACCTGGACTCCCAAATAATTATGTTGAAACTAGGCATTTAGAAAGCTACGGGGCATGAGTGAGAATTAGGTTTAAATATTCTAGGCTTAGAGAGATATATATATAGGATATAATTTTCCATTATATATATATATATATATATAGGATAGATATAGATATAGATATATATATTGGATATAATTTTCCATTATATATATATATAGGATATATATATATATATAGGATATAATTTTCCATTATATGTATATAATGGAAAATTATATGCAATGTCTTTTGTACAGAAACAGTTTTGAACATACTAATAGCAAAAGGTCATCTCTTTGCTGGTGACCCTTGGCAATCACTTCTGATACAGCTGATTATCCAATTACTATGATTAACCAATCCTTATTTCTCGATCACTGCTTCTTGGTCAGGTGAATAATAGTTTAAAATGATTATTTTCACCTGAAAGAATTGGCATTGTCATTAGTTAATTCATAGTTGAAATGAGTTGTAGCATTCTGAATTTGTTGAATACTTTTTATATATTGGCCATGCATACTGTTTACAGTATGTCAATGCAAACCCATGAGGATCGCGTGCAGCTGTCTGCAACAGCAAAGCTCCAGTTAAGGGCTACATGGCTTGTTCATGATGTCTCCTTTTTCTTTTTAAACCTATAGGTATGGCAGATTTTAATTACCTTCACACAAATTGCTTTGAAATTACCGTGGAGGTAGGATGCGAAAAGTTTCCTTTGGAGGAAGAACTGTTTACAATCTGGCATGAAAACAGGGATGCCCTTCTGAATTACATGGAAATGGTATGGCTCTGCTTTTACAGACCTTTGTGCTTATGGTTTTTCTTCTTTCTTTATCAATATTAGTTTCTTCACTGTTTCCCTGTTAGTTATCGAGATGGCATGGAATCAATAGTCACACTCCACCAGGTGCCCCAGTGCCTCAGTTTGTCTAGCAGGACACACAGATAATATTTTACCTATCTTGCAGAAAGGATGGGGATTGAGAACTGTAAAAGCCTTGAAAAGAGTGAAAAAGGGAATTGTCTATAAATACTTTGTGCAACATTATAAATCAACCATCCAAAATCTAATGCTAGAGAAAATCCACATATTCAGAAAAATAGGAATCATAGAAACATTTAGGGTGGAAAACACCTTTAAGATTTGCCTTTTTCTCGAAGAATAAACCAACAAGATCTGCTTTCCACCGAGCTTCTTGGAACTTTTTCCTCTACATATTCCATGTTTGTGGCCCAAACCCTGCATGGCAGCAGGAGATTTAGATTCAGCTGAAATTGAGAGTTTCTAAGTATCTTGCTAGAAATCCTGTTTCCACAATTTTCAGCTTGATTTCTTGATCAAAGTAGTTGGAAAAAGATCTGAAGCCTGATCTTCTAAAGGAACAATTGCATGTCTGTGAGCATTGAAACATGCCATTTAAAAGTCATTTTTAATAATAAGTTTAAGCTCAGCAAAAACAAATACCTCACTGACAATAAGTAAGTGAACACAGAAACAGGAGTTGCTCATCTTTCTCTCAGCCATTAGTAGATTAGCTTTCTGTCATGCCTTATTTTGATAGAGTACGCAGTAATTTAAAATTGTTAGGAGTGTTTTTATGGCCTTTCTAAGCAACCTCTTGCTACTTGTGGTAAGTATTATCATTCAATAAAGTCTACAGTACAGACCACCAAACTCATTTCATTTTACAGCTGTCTGATGAAAATGAGTTTTAGTGAATCCAAATGGAGCTGGGTTAAATCCATATATATTACAGTTGAAGTCTTCAAGATGTAAAGATTTTTATAGTGTGAGATACTGTAGAAGTCTATGCTGGAAAAGCTTTTTGAGTAAATGCAGGATAGTAAGCAAAACAACTTTGTAGATAAGGATGACTGAATTACTCTCGATAAGGATTAAGTCTGCCATAACCAATTCAAACTTTTCTTATTTTGATATATACCAGGCTGTTTGGTGTGTGCGTACAAAGATACTTGGCTTAACACACAGAAGTAGAATTCATTTTCATAAACTATGTTCTCTTGTCCCCATCAGAAGTGGTATAAAAGCACTCTCCCAAACTTACATGGAACAGACTTGAGGCAAAACCAAAAATAAGGTATTTACTAAAGCAGAACAAATCAACATTGTTAAAGAAATTTCAATTTTGTAATTTTTATGCCATCATCATTTAATTGCAAAATTATTATTGAAGTTGGATGAGGTCATACTACTTTGAGTATGTCTATACTGTAAATTAAATTTGGGTCTGAGATGAGTCTTCTGACAAGATTTACCCGCTCTCCGTATGATAAATCCTCAAGTCCATGCTGAAAAGCAAATTGCAGTGCTTCATCATAATAGTTCTTAAGGGACAGTTTTCAAGTCCTTATACTGAGCTGTTCCTAAACCCTCCAATGAATATGTCTCCTCAGTATGGAATGGCTATTTAACAAGAGCATTGACAGCACAGCTTCACCTTAAATAAAAAGCTGTTGTCACTAGACTTTTTTTTTTCCAGCTTCGTTTTAAGAATTACTGTAAAGGTGGATATTTTAATTTTTATTTTTAAACATTTCTATATTCCAAGAGAAAAGCTAATATATTTTTTCCATTGTTCTTTTTTTTTTCTATTCTTCTGTGACAAAGAATAATGGGGAGGAAAAAATGGGAAGAAGAGAAAAAAAAAGTAGGGGGAAGTGAAGTAAAGAACATCTCAAGCTGATCATAGCAGTTCAGGGGAAAAATCGAAATGGAATTAGTTTTCATTTAAAAAGGTCATACAGAGTTTCCAATAGAAAATGTTTTCGTTTCAAAAGGCTGCAAATAAAGAACCTTAAGAGGTTTAATGTTCAAATACTTGGATTTTTTCCTGTTTTGTTCTATTTTGTTTTGTTTTATTGAACTTCAAATATAATGAGCTGTTTGTACACCTCCTTGTATGACAGGATTCACACCACTCTTTAGTTTGTCACCAAGCACATTTCTCATCAGCTTAAGCAGCTGGGTTCTGTGCTTGTAGAGAAGGGAAAAAGGATATTACACACACTGCCATCATGACATTCTGACATGTAGTGAAGTGTGGGCAGCAGAGCGATGATGAGTCCCAAGTAGCTAAAGAATTCCCTCACCTATTCCTATTCACTGATAGTAATTAAGAATATTAACAAATTAATAATTTTATTAAATATTATAGATTGATTAATACGTATCGGTGTATTTGAGAATTATTAACAGATATTGTTTTTTAAAATGTATATTAAATAATACTAATATAGGAGTATCCATATAATTTTATTCTTATGCTTGTGCTCTACTTTAAATTAGTAACAATTTAAAGTAGAGAGCCTATCACAGGACAGTTGTTTAGTTTTGGTTCTTTATCTCTAAGTAGTTTGGAACTCTTTTAGATGCGGTGAAAGAAAATGAAAACTATGTGTTTCAACTAATACTAAAGACCTGATTTCTTTATACAACTCACACTGATTGATTGTACTGCCAGGATGGCAGTGTGATGTTTGATAAGTGGTACCGTCTGAAAGCTAATAATTCTGCTTGATTCTGATTTATTTCACACATCTTCTAGTGCTGCACTTTGAATAGATCAAAGGGCCATTGCTTCATGCTGAATTAACTTCACTCATAGCACCAGTGATGCCTTCTCATTGTGTATAGAGTATCAGATTGTATTTAAAGCCTTAACTTTTCATTTCTTTGTGGTTCTGGGTCTAGGGCAGACATTCAGAAACAGCCTTTGAATACTGTGGTCAGATCATGAGGTGCCAGTGACATATGCAGAGAAAGGATGCTCAATGCAGAGCCACATACCTAGCCCAAAAAAGCTCTTGTTCGGTTATCCCTTTTCCTCAGCCCTCTTGGAGCTCCCAAAATAGAGGATGTGATCTGAAGGGGTATTAGTGCCCAAGAGCTTCTATAATGGATTGAACCTCTTGAAAGTTATTTCCTCTCTAGAGGCGTTTCTTTTTAGAAGATGAGGAGGTGGTACTGTAATAAATGACTTCTATTTAACTTTGCTTTACTTTGCCAGGTTCATCGGGGGATAAAAGGAATTGTGTCTGATAAGTTTGGCAACCCAATAAAAAATGCTCGTATTTCAGTCAGGGGCATCCAGCATGATGTCACCACAGGTAATATTTTTAGTCTGAGCTTTCTCCTGGGGAGGGTGAAAGCACTGAGAGCTTAACATGCAAAGGTCACATTTGATAGAAATGGCACCTTAATGGAGGACTGAAGGCTCAGCTGTGAGTTTGTTTCTAGAATAACAAGAGGCAAGACACGTCAGGCTGTTGGGTCTGTCATGTCTCTGCAATGATGTCATCCTTCCTGTTAAAACTTCAACCTGAAACTGCCAGCTGTCCATCAAAGCCAACATGTCTGCAATGAGATTGAGAAATCCACCTCTATGTTTCATGTTTGGGGAATATGGCAGTAGCCCTGCTGTGGGGCACAACTCTGTCCATCCTGTAACTCAGCATATGGAGGTGTGGAGCCCTGATAGTTGAAATACTGTGAGCAAGAAGTGTAGATATTAGAGTAGGGTCCACACTGAATTTAACAGTAGGAATAACTGCACTGATTGAAGGACAGGCAACCTTTTTTGTTCATGTGGAAAAGCACAAATATATGCAATTTTTTGACAATAGTTATATCAGGTGCAAAAAAACTAGAACATTGAATTATGTTCACTTTATATCTGTCGCCAGCTGGTAAAAGTGTATTGAGGCATATGCAACTGTTAAATTTCACAGTCATAAAGTTCTGAGCTTTTAGGCTCTCACTGAAATCAATGCTCTCATTTTATTATTGATTTCAGTGAGAACAGGGTAGGCCATAGGAGTGCAAAATAGGAGACATGAATGGTAACATTTTGCTCTAATGATAGTTGTTGAATCAATTCAGAAAGCCAGAATGGTTTATAATGTAGTGGATGCTTTCCAGCTTTCAAAAAAACTAACATTAGAGGGGATACAATAGTGGAGATGATGCAGATTCTTGAGGCTGGTAGGAGACTCTGGCATGAATTAGGGTTTATTTCAAACTTCTTCCCAGACAATGGCTTTCCATTGGCAGTGGACCTTTAAAGAATCAAGAATTAAATAAAAAATGTGTTTACATTGAAAGAAAAAGGAGTATTTGTTCTTGAGTTAGGTGGAGTTCAGAATGTCATATGATTAAAAAGGTCTTTTAATTTCAGTGTTTAAAAAGACTGAGAAATTCCATGAAAAAATAGCATTAATTCAACCTTAACTGGCTTAAGAAACTTACCATTCAAAATAAAGGAAATATAAAATGAAGAATCAATACTCTGTTTTCAGACTCCCTGCAGGCTCTAACCTTCAGCTGGAGGAAATTTACACCCATTTTACACTAATGGCAATTTATACCAGCTGCAGCTCCAACTCCATAGTCTCATGTGCTATAATGTCTGCAAAGTAATTGAATGTAATATAATAAAAGCAAGGATTTCTTAGCTCCTTAGACATGCTATATATATATATATATTTGCAACTTGGATTATACTTTCACTTTCTTAAATTTCACATAGTTTTAAATTAATTTGATTTCTTTGGAGTTATTTCTTGTACTCCTGGGAAAGCAGCATGAAGGAAAGCTTCCCTTCCCTATGACACAAGCACAGCAGTTACTGACATTTTGTATGTGGATTTTACTCTATTAGCTCCCAAAGGTCAGATTTTCGCAGGTGGAGTCTCTTTTTGTCATTCTGGAGTTTGCATCTGAGCTTTTTTTTAAAATCTGAATCAAAATCTGAGATCCTTTCAAAACCTGCCCCCTAAACGCTTGTGATTTCTGTGCATGCAAGTGTGTGTGGGTATACAACTGTCAAGGATGCGAGACTAAAAACTAAACTCAGTTTTATGCTGTTACCTTTCCTAAGCTGCTGATGGAGACTACTGGCGCCTGCTGCCTCCGGGGACGTACATAATCAGTGCCCAAGCGGCGGGATACAGCCGGGTGATGAAGAGGGTCACCCTTCCTGCCAAGATGAAACGGGCTGGGCGAGTCGACTTTGTATTGCGACCTGTTGAGACTTGGCCCAACAAGCTCCTGCGCCGCTCAATGGAAGACACATACGACCCGTATGACCCACTGGAACTTTTTGACCCTCACGCCCAACACGGGCAGCCCGAGGCTCGGGGTGGGTTGTCACCAGGCAGGGAGAAGCCTTGGTGGTGGTCTTACTTCAGCTCTCTAGACCTGCACAAACCTCTGTGGCTGCTGAAGCAGCGCTAAAGGATGTCACGGTGCTCTGCTCACCTCTCTGTGCTGCCCTTTCCACCCAACTCCAGATGCCCTCGCTGCTCTTGGCAATATTTAAATCTGTTTCATTTGAAAATACAATGTTAATTCAAGCGCGCTTACTTCTTCTGTTTTTTCTCTACACACAACTGAGTATGTTCAAGTGTTTTTATATATTAAAAACAATGGTGCACACCCGTTCAAAGGACAGGTTTTATGCAGTTTTTTTCTTGGTAATGCTCTGTACTTCTGCCCATGTAGGTAATCATCACATTCATTATTTATTAGTTTCTAGGTACCTGCAGGAAAATATTTTTGATCCTTTAATGCATTTTTGTACATGTCAACACATTAATGAATATATACTAAAAACAACTTTCAGAAACATTCAGAAAACTCTTTTATTTCCTCTTTTTATGTTATTTTAGCATATTAAGGTCAGTTCATTAACTCTTCTAATATAGCTCACAATGATTTTTTAAAATATGTTATGTGATATTAGCACTGATTTCAGATAGAAAAAAATCATTAGGAATTAAGAATTTGGAAATAAATCTACATCTGAGTAAGTAATGTATTCAATAGGATGGGCTGCTCATAGGCAGGTCAGTATCAATAATAACATATTTTCCCAAGTAAACTTTCAGACATATGTACTAAAATCGTTAAATCTTTACAGACTTCCTGCTTTGAAATCTCTTGCACCATGAGTAGATCCATCAAATCAGGGAAAATGCTTGGAAAGTAAACTCTATTCTAAGGAGTTAACTGTTAATGCAATTTGAACAGCTTTTAACCTCTTAAGCAAATAGATTTTTCATCTATTTCAGCAAAATACTGAAAAACACTTTTACTGCTGGAAATATACACATCTTATGACATAGAAAAATACATCAGATAATTTGTGTGGAATTTAAGTTAAAATATGGCGTATTATACTGAGATTGTTAACATCATGCACTGTTGTGAGTCAATGTACTTATTAATGAAACTTGTAGACACCAAAGAAATCACAAACTTCTTTTCAAGACAGTTGGGTAAAGCTAGCTGAATAGCAGTCTTGCAAGATGACGTCTCTCTCAGACATCAGATGTAATGTTTTTTTAAGGTGATTTAAAAAAATATCCCTAATTTTTATGAAAAACATAGGCCCACACTTTCTTTTGGCATGAACTAGTTGATGAACTCTATATTTCCTCATCCTAATGCCAGAGTGTGTGAACAGGGTGATTGTTTGGAGCTGGTATACTCACTGCAGGATCTCCTGGATTATCTGTCTGGATTACCCTTTGATTTCTAAAAAATTTTTTGCTTATCTTAAGTAAAGAAGACCACATTGCGTGAATTCTATAGTCCATGTGCACTTATCTCATACTATAATTGCCTAAGACCCAAGAGATGAATGATCTCAATTCTGCAACCAGATGCTGCACATGCCTAAGTACCTCATTCCAATTTGTAATCTGATTGAAGTTAGGAGTCTGTTATTCATGCACTTGAATGTCTGCAGGTCTGGAGACTGTGTAAAAATAAAAGAAAAACAATTTCATAGCATTAACAAAAAGTAATTATATGGGAGTGAATGTACTGCATGCACATGGATAAGTGGTCCTTGCCCAGGCTTGCCAAGTTAAAGAAACTCTGAATCCTAAATATGCCAAAGATAAGCGAGCAAGAGATACACCTCCAGACTTTATTTCCAGTAATAGGTATTACTGCTTTTGCTGTGGTCATTTTTTTTCGAAGCCGCCATCCTGTGAAAACAGTGCTAATTCTAACAAAATCAGAACAATATGCCAAATCGCTGACTATTAGCTGCTCTTTTTATGCACATCATGTCTTGCACACTTAGAAAGATGCTTTCTTATAGGGCTATTTAGAATTTTTCAAGTAATCACAGTAAACCCAAGCCCACTGACACGCAAAACAAAATGACTGTGCAGAAAAACCACTTTCCTGGAGTCCTGATTTAATGGCAGTCAAAACTTGGGAAATATGATTTTCTGGGAAGACTGTAAGGTTGTGTTATGTTTGAGAGAGTTTGAAAAACTACTGTTCTATACTACTATACCACTAACATGAAATCAGTATGATAAAGCAAGAGTAGCCTTCTTGTGTCTCTACCTTATCTACAGAAAGAGGTGCTGAGCAGAGAGAAAGTTAAGATCAGATTTGTGCTAGTTCACACACAACAGCCTGTATAGATGGAATGGAACTACTTCATTTTTTCATAACATCAAATCTTCAGTTTTCAGTTCCTTGGAGGTGGAAAAGACTGCCAGAATTCCCTGGGTGGCTCTCAAAGAAAGAAAGAATGAAAGGAGGGATTGATCAAAAATAGCCAAATAACAATGCAACCAAAATTTGTATCACCTTTCCATTTTTATTTGAGATTAATACAGATTAAGTTCTATATTTATCTGCAAGAGAAAGTATTGGCTTGACTTAAATTGTCTTTCATATTTATTTCAATCAAGAACTGTGTGTTTAATATCAGATAGTTTTGTTAAAAAAAAAAAACAAAACCAAACAACCCACCCCACAACTATAATATGGTTAAAAGGATTGTAAGTGGTGGTGAAATTAAAGCAGCTGCAGGCAGCTCTGTAATTAATACATAAAAATGAACACTGCGATGAGCTCTCTCACCTCCCTGAAAGATGCTCAGAGTTTAATGGAACATAAAGTTAGGAGCATATTAAAAACTTTCTGCATAGGGAGAGGGATTGCAATGCTTCAGTGAAACATGCCCTCCTACAGCTGAATTACAAGTAACATAGGAAAGAGGTGAAAACCAACCAGACTTCCCTGGCAGTCTCCATCGTGCTCAAACCATGCCTTACAGTCTGGGCTTGGCCTTTTTCCAATGCTACTTCAGAGTGTGACAGGTTCAGCAGCCAGACGGTGCTGTCAGAAATTATAGTGTGTGTTCATGAGACTCCCTCTCCTTTTAAGTCAGAGTCTACATAATTTTTTTCAATTACCTTCTAACCACATATTGAACAGTATTGATGTATGTTTTTGTAACATCCTCCTTAATAATTAATTTCCTAGTCTCCACATTCATTTCAGAGATCTTCTTTACTATGGAGCCAAACTTTTCCTGCACAAAGCAATCACGTTAATAAACGTTCTGACCTGCCAACTGTCCAGACCTCCTCACTCTGCCAACAATGAATCTTCACAACAAGTCAAAGCCTGCAAATCTAACTAACAACACTACAAGCATAAAGAGCAAAGCAAAAGGTCCGCTTATGTAAAATGTGCAATTTCTCTTTCATTCATATGGCACAAAAAGTCAAGAACATATACCAAAAAATGCCAGCAGATAAATCGCAAGCGGTGTGCATGAATTATACCAAAGAAGATTTGGGTCTGTTTGTTCCATTCATAAAAACTTCTTAGATCAAAAATAACAGTAATAAACAAAGACAGAAAAGTTTGCAGCTGTTGACATCTTCATCTCCTGTAACAAAACGATGTCCAGTCTCGAGCCCCCCACGTACAGGAAGGAACATCTTTATTTTCCTGAAGACAGAAGAGAGAGGTGTCTTAAGCTACCTGCCCAAAACCAAAACCTTTAAGTGTCAAAATCACTGACTAACAGAAGCTCTTCCTGCTACCATTTTTCACAGTGTTTATACCCTTCTTCTGCTTTTCATGCCTCAGTTTAGCACTCCAAAACAATATTGCAGTCTGGTTTGAAGTCCTGCAAAGCAGCTGTCGAGCAGAATTTGCCATGCCAGAGCCATTCCTTTGTGTCCATCACTCTAGTATTGCACTGCAATTCAAAACCAAGCCAGAGATGTCTTTAACCATTATGAAAGCAGCCATCAGAATGAGAAAAGACTGTATGTCTCTGCAGTGATGCCTGCAGACAGACTGGAAGATCTCTGTGATGGCTGGGCATCCCCCCTCCCACCCTCCACAGCAGCAAAGTGTTGAAGGTTCAGCCTTCGGGAGACAAGGAACAACAGGGAATGGAGCTGTTTGGGTGGCTTGGAAGGAAATGTAAGCCGAAGCTGATATGCCTTTTTACAAAGTTCCTGTCAGAGGTACTCCCAAGCTGTCTTCCTCTGCTGTGTAAGATCTGCTTTTTGATGCTACCGCACTGTAAAAGGAATGGATGGGGAAGCTGTAGTGTACTTCCCCGCTGTCTTTGTCTTCACAGCACGTCAGAGGAGAGATCCTGTTTGACGTTTGTCTTTTCTGATGTCCTGTAGTCTCAGGTGGTGCTGACAAAAGGCTTCACGTTGGCTTCCTTGATGGGACAGCCAGACATCAGCAAGGAGGTGTGCTGCTTCCAACCACCTGTCATACGTGAAGGGATACCAGAAGAAGGGCTTCTCTGTAGGGGCTTTTTGGCTTCCATGTCGTTTCTGCCTCTAGGTCTGCTTAAATGAGTGCATGAGGGAGATTTGCCCCCCAGTTTGGCAGCTCCTCCTGGCTCCCAAGGGCTGCCAGTGTCACCCTGGTACAGCAGCACTAGTGTCGGTGAGGCCATGGTGGTAAAAGGGAAGATGCTGAGCATCTCTGCAGCACCCCGTCGGTAAGCATCTCATTGTGATACCGAGACTGACCCAGACTGCCTTTATGGGTAGAGCTTGGAAGCATAACACCACTTTCCCATCCCGTTCAGATGTGTTAACAGGACAGAAGGCCAGCTGGCAATGTGTGGTCATATCACTGAAGAGACAAATAAATAATTTTATAAATACAGGATTTTTTGGCAGATGCCTGCTACTGCATCTGCCATCTTGCTACTGTAGTGCCTGTGTGGAACTGGATTATGGAAAGGGATGTAGCATTTTAAAAATATTGTTATAAATTTACATATATATTTTTGAAATACATCTATAATTTCAGTATATAGGTCCTAACTTCAAAAAGAGGAAAGGAAAACAATGACAAAAAATCATCAATATACATCTGTAACCAATCTTTGTTATCAGGGATGATTTTAAATGATGGGAGAAGAGACTTAGAAGTTAAGTATTTCTGTAAGGAGTTATATCACCTTCTACAATACAGTTAAAAGAATAGTGGCAGTGGACCCTGATATTGTTTTTAATTTCCTTTTTTCAAAGTGGAATTTAAATATTTTTGTGCACTCAGTAATGTAATGCACATGCATCCCTTTCAGTTTTCTCTTTCTGCCACAAGATACATATTCTTTATTTTCAAACAATTAGTGCTGGCATTGCTCTATGCTGGATCTGATTAAGCATTTTTAGGATTTTTTGTTGTTGTTTAAAAAATAGTAATTGAAGGAAATTGACAAGAAAGAGGCAGTGGAAAATTCCTTTCTGTTGAAGTCAAGATATTTAGCTTTTCATGATTCTCACAGAAGCACAATTCTGAAATATCAGTTTCCCGTAGAATAGAAACTTCATTTTACATCTTGCACTAACTTACGTTTTGAGGAAGATCTTTCTAATTTCTGTCCCTTCCCTTTTAGTAACTGTGATTTAGTGTGTGAAAAACAGACTTGTTCTTCTTTTCTTTCTTGTTATTTTGAATGATTGGATAAAAGTCTTAAATTACAGTATTTTATTTGTTTTACTGTTTTAAGGAAGGGTTTTTTTCCTGCATAATGCAAAAGCTGTTAATTTCTCATTAAAAATTTACTGAGCAGCCTCAGACTATCCAGTGTAACACATGCTCTGCAACATGTTCTGGGCACCACCATTTATCCTACAGTTACACGTATAAAAATACCCGCAGTGTTGCAATAATTAGAAATTAAATGGGTAAATTTCCAAGAAACTTTAAGAACGTAATTGTAACTTCTGGCACAGAAAGTAAAGGCTCTGAATCTCTGCTTGACGTTAAAGGCCTTGTACTTCCTAACTTACAGCCAGCGATGTGCTGTGGCTGTTTGAGCTTTGCTGCGTGGCACACACACCACTGCCCACTCCATAGCAGGACAACTGTCATGACCTCTTCACACCGCACCATGTGAACATCCCAAATTAGTTTTGCCTTTTGCTTCCTTCTGCTGCCGAGCCCAAGCAGGTAAGTCAGGCTCTGCACGGCATTACCCATGCAGGGCAGTGGCTGCCCCATGGTTAGGGGTCTCCTTTACGCTGTTGACTTCAAAGAGGGGCAGTTCAGCTTCGCAGGAGAGTGCTCCTGCCCCTGCTTCTCATCTGCAACTCTCTTCCCTAATTTTAATGCTATTCCTGATTGCTTGCCATAAAACAGTGCTGGTGGTGCCTCTGTGATAACATGTTTAAGAAAGAGTAAAAAATGCACAGCAGCTGTGAGAGAGAGGAGTGAGAAGATGTGAGAGGAACGGCTGCAGATGCCAAGATCAGTGAAGAACGAGAGGGAGGAGTAATGTGGCTCCTGGCAGAGGTTCGCCTGCAGCCCGTGGCAGATGGATTCCTGAGGGAGGCTGTGGCCCGTGGAGGGCCCACTGGGGCAGGCTCCTGGCAGGACCTGTGGCCCCGTGGAGAGAGAGGCCCAGGCTGGAGCAGGTTTGCTGGCAGGGCCTGCGACCCCATGGGAGACCCACACTGGAGCAGTCTGTTCCTGAGGGACTGCACCCCGTGGAATGGACCCACACTGGAGCAGTTCATGGGGGACTGCAGCCCCTGGGAAGGACTCATGCTGGAGCAAGGGAACAGCATGAGGAGAAGGAAGAGCACCAGAGGTGAAGTGCTACGAACTGACCACCACCCCCATTCCCTGTCCCTCTGTGCTGCTCAGGGGGAGGAGGTAGAAGAGCCAGGAGTGAAGCTGAGCCTGGGAAGAAGAAGAGTGAGGGTTTAGTGTGTTTAGTTTGGTTTTTCTTTCTCACTATCCTACTCTATTTTTAATTGTCAATAAATTAAATTGATTTTCCCCAAATCAAGTCTGTTTTGCTTATGACAGTAATTGGTGTCTTTATCTTAACCCACAAACTTTTTCATATGAGTTTTCTTTCCCTGCCTCGTGGAGGATGGGAAGCGAGAGAGTGGCATGGTGGGCACTTGGTTAACCCACCACACAGTGTCCGTGTGGCCCAGTGTCTCTTACCAAGTTGCTGGCAGTCCTTTCAGCGAACTGGCTGCTGAAAAACCTAAGGGATTACTTAAGGCTGTGTATGGAGGTGACAGAGTGAGGGTTGGGTCTTATGGCTTCTTGGCTTCTTCAACCACATGGAAACAGCTGGCAGTTCTACTAACATGTATTTCCATTAACTTTTGCTTGACTACCAGTCACTAGCAGGCCAGCTGAAACAGCCCCATACGTCCACAGCTTAATATAGTCTGCTCTCCTCAGCTCCACAGTGGTTTTAGTTTAGGTGCAATAGCAGTGATCCATTTAAAAATGAGAATTTCTATTAAAGCTACACATGTAACAGCTAATGCAGATGATAGCAATAATGCATGATTAACGGTGAGTAGACTGGTGAAACCCATGTAAGTTAGATTAATAAAAAATGACTTCAGAATTCACTGCTTTATTAATCTTTAACAAGAATAAAGATAACATTTGTCATCAGAAAATAAAGTTTCATAGATAAAAATCATAGACAAGTATGCAGCAATATATTGTAGAAAGCAACGTACCACTAACTAAAACAAAAATCAGACAGCATAGCTCTTATGCTGACATTAAGTAGCATTTTATGTCTCTAATAGTATTTCAGCTAAATATATGTTTGAACCATATAACCCAGTATTCAAATGAGCATTATTAAGTCATACCTTGGATGTCTCAGTCTCGGTTAAGCTGCCAATTAAAAAACCTTTACTACATAAGGAGTAAATCTCTGTGAGACAGATCACATACATGTACAAAAGAAAAAAGGAATACAGGCAACACATTTTTATATGTGAATATAATCCAGAGAGAAGATGACTTCTACAAACAATAGCTTGTGTGTTGGATGACTGGAGAATATGACTGCTACTCAACTTTAGAGAATAATTTATCTCCTGTGTAGTCCAGAGAAAGTGATACCCAGTCTAATCATAAATATACTACAAACTTCAAGGAAAAATAAAGAAGCTGAACTGCATAGGGATCACTATGAATTAAATCCATCTAATGGTAAGGATTATCAGACATGGATAAGGCTGGTTTTATCATTCCTTCTGATCAACCAGTTCAGGCAAAAATGCAAATCTTCCTTACAAAAACCGAGTTGACACAGGGTTGTTATCCAGACTGGCTTATTTTGACCATAAGAAGCCAAAGCAGGTGATCAGTAGACCAGGGGCATGGTGACCTTGCAGGTGCAGGGGCGTGTGAACAGGTCTGGAGGCTGGTGAGAACTTCAGCTGCCACAGCTGCTACCCAAGGGGAATGAAAGCACTAGCCCAAAGGCTAGCAGAGCTATTTCCCACAGAGAAGAAGGAAAAATGCACTTCTGCGATGGTGTGACTGCATCCGTAGGAAAACTCTTTCTGGACTAACTGAAAGTTGTACCCACCACTGAGATAGTCACAGTAACAGAGAGGAACGCAGGAAACACTGGTCTGGATCAGAACACTGGTCACCTCTTATGGTGCTCCCCAAGGCTGGTATCTAACCCTCCCCAGACAAGGGGGATAGGTCACAGCAAGCAGCCCTTGCCTTTATAGAGTTTTTTTCTGGACATTAGCAGCTTTAGGCAGGGCCTGCGTTAGGCAGATGAAGGTTGTGTGCTGTCGCTGCATTTGTTTCATAAATCCAATGCAACAAAGTGCTTCTGAACGCAGCCTCAACCATGTTCCCCAAGCAAAAATGCTTAAATTGAGCTGGTACGTACCAGCGCTTTGGGGAGAGCAGAACAAAGCAAGATGGTTGTGTCTGTGCAGTGCTCAGCTGCACTGATAAAACAGCCTCTTGCCAGGGCTCAGCTCTGGGATGGCACCATGTTGTGCTGCCAGGGCTGGGGTAGCACTGGGGCAGGTCCCTGGGTTTCTCTGCATGCCTGCACCCGTATGATCCCTCCTTAGGTTTTAAGGAATGCCATGAGCCTTTATTAACCCACAACATGTTTTACTCTTTTTCTTGCCCATGTGGGAACAATCACAAACACCTGTGTATCTTTCTACATAATCCAGAAGAGAATTCCAATTTCATGTGTATCTTGCTGCTGCTTGAATATCTTGGATATCTTTAAGGTTGCTGTCCGGTAACTCCACTCATGCAGTATATATGCTCCCAGGCAGGTCCCCAGTGCTCTGCAGTGCTTTCCCTGCTTCTTCTCCCTCCACTGTCCTCTGACCAAGCCTCTGCCTACTTCATTGATGGGAAACAACAGCAGCATGATACACTACATTCATTCCTCTGAAAGACCTGTCTGCTATGGGATTTCTCAGCAAATTTCTGTTTCGGGAAGAAATGCAGTAATGGATAGTGGTGGAAATCTTAACCTGTGAGCTTATACAAAGGTATATAGTTCTGATGTATAAAAATCAGTATCTCCTTTAAAATAACCCCTTAACATTATATAGTTGTGGATGTCTTCATGAGGCATTTAATGTCAACTGTTATGTTATACTCTTGTCAGGTACTTTGCTTCAATTCTGCTCTGAGGCAGTGATTTCCATAGTTTGCAGACATTTTAATGCTCTTAGCTTTATTAAGGTGTTGTTGTTGTTTACCACCTAAATAAAGCTAAGCCCCCCTGATGAGACTAGGAACAACTTTCAGAAACTGTGATGCAGAAAACCCTCTGGTGGAAACTGACCACTTGTCCCTCATTGAATGTAAGTTTGAATGCTTTCTTGAGTAGGAACGGGCTATTGGATTTTGGCAAAGGGTGGACATGGAGCAGATACTGCAAACTGGCCCTTAAGCTGTGAGAAAGTTTTTCAGGCTACATTAGCCTGTTTGATAACTTTAAGTCTTATATTTCTTTTGGAACACATCTTGGGGTGGAGGAAAGGTCAAGGATTCTTCTGCTTTCCTCCTGCTGATGCTAGTATCCACTCAGCTCCAGTTCTGCTACAAAAGGGAGAAACTTGTGGCATGTCAAGATGTGAAGAAAAAAAATCTTTGAGGAGCTCAGTGTGGCTATGGTTAGACAATTTCCAGTGCCTGCATGTATTTGGCTTAAAGGTAACTTGGGTAACTTATCACCACTCAACATAGTAGTGTGCAGTGTAGCTATACCATTAAATACATCTTCCACCCTTAACGATGACTGAAAATCTATTTGAACAGGTAGGTAAATGGAGGGATTTGAAGCTGCCACAACATAAGACAGTTTCCTTCTATTTAGTCCATGTTAAAAATGCAAAAGGGTGGTGCAGGCATGGTCCTGGCAGCTTGGTTTATAAAAATAAATGTTGTGGTTAAGTGGGTGAGAAGTACAATGAGGAGCTGAGGACCAAATGTGACACGTCTGCTGGCTGAGGAATGGTTTTGCAATCTTGATTTTTCTGTGTGTAAAGTCAACCTTGCAGTGCACAGACTAAGAGAAGAGACCACACAACCTTTTGGCGCATTTGGGAGTAGTCATTATGAGGAGTCAGAAGTATTTGCTAAGATGCCCTGATGATCAAATAAGGTAGCTAAGCTGTCTTATCTTGCTGGAGAATAGATTGCTTTCTTATGCCAATTACAGAAACAACGCTGAACACTTTTTTTTCCTCTTATCATTTAGATTCAAATTCTTCCATCCTTCATCACCGTATTTAATTCATTCCTCTGTAGACAATTCCACCCAGCTAAACTCTGGAATAATAAAAAATATTGTACACACTTCCCTGGAGCTTTTCAAATGTCTGACTGGCTACAACAACATTGACCTTGGAGTGGTGGGCCAAGGAGTTGGCTCATGTTGACTTAGACAATGGTGGGGAGACTGCCATGCCTGCACTGGCTCAGTGTTGTAGGATGTGTTCACCAGCAAAGGCAGCCAAATGTGAATGCTCTTGGCTTAACTAGCAATGTTAGTAGAAATAAGGCAGCAGAGCTTCTACTCAAAAGCTTTCTGATGAAAAAGCACCTTTCAGAAGCAACTGTACCCCATCATGATTGTACAGGTACCACTGATCTGCCTTGTCTTTAAAAGTGAGATAGCTGTAAATATGGAGTCTGATTCAAAGGAGATTTCCTTTGAAATTTCCATCCTCTTTAATGACTGCAAAATGACTCCCAGATCAGCATGAGCAAAGCAAATATTCTGGTGGCAGCAGAAAGTTGTAACATCACAGAGGAGCAGTGGTGAGCACACATAACTCTGTCAGCACTGGAACCAAGGATGTCCGGTGTCCTACTGATTTGTGTCTCAAGGTAGAGTTCCTGAGAAGATACCCCATGTCCAAGCAGGGCTAAACTCACTGTAAAGTTGCCTCCTCAGTGGGAGCCTTAGCAGAATTTCTTTATTTTGAGATCTTTCTCCCTCTCTTAAATTTTGATTGCAATTAACCAAAAGTCAGTGGAGAGTAGAGATAATTGCATGAGCAGGCATGCACATGCAGCCCCCCACACCCATAAGTGTATCAAGGTCTTTTCCTGCAGAAACCAGCCTAATACTCTTGCAAATGCGAACACATCTGCCCCAGACCACTGTGGTGGACTGCTGTTCCCTCCTCGGTGCAAGGGTGCTCAGTTGCTGGAAATCCAGTACCCATCTAGAAGTGATGTGCTTTAAACTGCCATGCCAGTGATACAAATAAAAAGCCAGAATGAGCTCCTCCACTTCACAAGCAGTGATAAATGCAGTAGAAGCCACTTAATTAGTCCATGATAAATTACATGCCTAATTAATTGTGATGATTGCTAGGGGGCAAAACCCCACTTGAGGCAGTCTGATGGCTCCAAAGAACAGACTAATGGCACACTTTAGTGAGCACTGGAGAGTCTCCTCCCATGCCCTTCTACAGTTGTCGGTAGTTGAATCACAACAGTTAACTGCCATGGATTTATTTGCTTGCACCAGCTTTGCCCCAATTTGACCTTTTCTTCATTTTATGCTGGTTAAATGAATCAATATTATCTTAATAACAGTGTTTCCTTTCATCCTCCCAGTAGCAGTGCATGGTTATACCGTGGACTTAAAATGCAATTAATGAAATATTAAATGAGTGCAATGGGCTTCCTTATCCCTCAGGGCTGTAGGTGGGAATTGGGAGGAAACACATTAAAGGTAAAGGAGTTACCTGAATGTTAAATCAGCGTGTATCTGAAAGCCGCACTTCTTAAATTTAGGTACAGAACTTATGAAGCACGGCCATTGCAAGCAGTGTTGTACCAGTTTGAGCAAAAAGATGGTTTTAAAATTATTTTCCTAAACCAGTGACAAAGACCATGCAGACATTCCTCTTTCAGTTTTAAAACAGTAAATGACTTCACAGGGCAGAGTCAGGTCCCAGATGTGCCATCTGCCTGTTTGTGGTTTGTTTACTTTATACATGATTGAGTTTAGTACTTGTCTTTATTCCTTTTACATAATGATATTGTGATAACCACATAATTAATGTTTTTAGTGTCTAGCAGATAAATGAAATGTAAAAAGAGAGAGAGAAATATCGGATGTTTAAATAGAAATTCTTCTAAAATGCCCAGTAGGAGCCAAGTTTTATTCCATGATATTTAATCTATAATTTGACACATATAATATTTAGCTTTAGCTTACAGTGATAATAAAGGTGGTTCACAGACCATTCCTGGGATGTCAATGTTTGGATGAAACAAATCCTTTTGTCTATTTTTTTCCTAACACCTTTTTTTTTTTGCCTCAAAGATATTAATTTCGAAAACTTTATGAAATTTCAGCAGAAAATAAAATGACATATGATTAAAATAAGCAAAAATATTTCACTTTATTTGGAGAACAGTTGAGGGATATCCTGGAAATATCATTACAAATTTATACTTGAAAATATTTCAGTTTTTTTTTCAGATCTTCTACTCCATGTGAATGCTTATACTCTTGCCCCTTCTTATTTCTCATCCAAATGTGGAGCTTATACTCTTGCCCCTTCTTATTTGGAAATTTAACCTCTCTGCAAATACAAGTAGAGTTTGAGCAGAAACATATGGAGAAAATACTTGTTGTTCTCTTGGTTCCATGAAAAATTATGAAGTGGAGGTGAAGTATGTGAGCTTAGTAGGGGGAGAGGAGGTCAATGAGAAATTTGTCCCTTTTCAAATATTTTTGCATCATAGATTAGATTGGGCAATGTTCTTCCCAGGTCAGGATCATGGAAATGTGTCTCCAGTGATCTGACTTTAGCCTCTCTCCGGACGGATTTCTGTTGGGAATTTTCGTAGGTCTTAGTGGTGTTTTAAATTGCAAATGTTCAGATAAAGAACTCCATACATTCACAAAATCAAGCTCTACTGACTTCTGTAGCAATGCACAAAGCTGATGTCTGCTATTAAGAAAGTGCTTTACAGGAATAATTTTGAAGTGGAGTTACACATTATTAATGGAGACAGATATGATGGTGAAGCAAACCGCATTTGGCAGCAAGAACATTTACTAAAAATGTCATTAAAGAATTTAAACTCTATACTACCATGTATTTTGTAACTCCCTCCACTGACTTCTTGGCCTTTCTTTTTCTTTCATGTCTGCTAAGTAGCTTGAGGTGGTTGATGAACATTGGAATTGAGGAAGTCTGGCTTCTTGCTGCTGTTTGTCTAAAGGTTTGTTGGCTTTAACACCTAAGAAGAAGGAAGCTCTACGCCAGTCCATGGCTCGTTTTGTGCATTTAGAACATTCCTAAGGCCTTTCTTTCATATAGGTTTTACGGTGTCAAAAAAGAAGTAGAGTTTTTACTGTAACTATTTCCTCAGCAGAGGTAAATTTACAACGTTTTTCTAATAATGAGTGCCTATTTCCACAATTTAGAAAATTTGAGATCTCTTCTAACCTACACCTGACAAATTTATATCAATACAAGCTGATAAATTTTGTTAAAATTTTCCACTAAATGATAAAAGAAAAATAGACAATCCAGTAGGCTTTAATATTCACTTAGAATGACACCACAGGACTCATGTCTTAGAAACTCCACTTTTAAAAAAGAGAAGCCATGTGGGATGTATTTCATCAAACACTGCATTCAATATCATCTTTGGGAAAAAAACATAGCTTGCTGCTGCATCTCTTACTGGGTGGCATCTCTATTTGAAATGGTGAGGCAGTGAAAATAAATAGTTACATTTGGAATGAAATACAGCCTTGTCCTGGTTGGAGTTAATTTTCATCTCAGAAGCTGATGTGTTTTGGATTTCATATGTGAAGAATGTTGATAAATACACTGATGTTGTTAGCTCTTGCTAAGGAGACCAAGGTCACTGACTGTCTTCCCAGGTTCCACTAATGTGCAGGTACAGGAAGCTGGGAGGGATATAGCCAGAGCGGTTAACGCAAACTGGCCAAAGAGAGTATTCCATGCCATGTTGTGGGATTGTTTACAGGGGTTTTTTTGTTCTGTGATTGCTGCTTCAGACAGGCTGTATTGGTCATTGGGTCATCAGGTGGTGAGAAATTGTGCATCATTCAGGATTTGTTTTGTTTTGTTTTGCTTGGTTTGGGTTTTTTAAAATTATTATTATTACTATTGTTTTTTCTATTATTATTATTACCATTATTTTATACATATTTTATTTTCATTTGCTATCCTAGTAAACTGTCTTTATGTCAACCCACCAGTTTTCTTCTCTTCCCAGTTCTCTCCCTCATCCCCTGGGGAAGGCGAGAGTGATTGAGCAGCTGTGTGGTACTTGATTGCTGACTGTAGCTAAACCATGTAAAGACTGGTTTACTGGGTCAAGAAGTTACCACCCAGGTGATCTTTAGTATGACTGGAGAGAATGACAATAACCCTGTTGTATAGCAGTCAGTTTTATCTAAAAAATAGGGAAGGTGATCCTATTGTTCATTTGAAATTTACTGATATCACAAAACAATGCAAGTACCTAGGGTTTTTTTCTGACATACCACTGAATATTGGTTATAAATAAATAGCCCCAGAGATCTGGAATCAGAAAATGAGGAAGTATTTCAAATAAGGGGAAAATTCACTTTCAGGACTTGAAATCTAAGCAGATAAAAATTTATATAGATATATATATATAATTTTTTTTCCACTGGATATAATTTTTTGCACTGAATATTGGACAACTATACAAGGCCTGGCACAGAGCTCTCTAGCCATTGAATTTAGGGCAAGAACTTGTAAAGACTATATGATCTGAAGCTGGACATCTACAGTTAGGACTGTGAGCTGGCACTTGTGATCTGTAGACACTATGGCCTTGATTCCCAAAAGTAACAAAACTTTAATCAGGGACTTTCCCAGCTCCTTAGGGAGTGCTGAAGGCACAAGGTATTTCTTCCAGCAGCTGTATGACTTTCCCAGACAGATGAAGTGCCTCCGTCTTTTTAGGGCTTGCAAGCAGACCTATCCCTAAAGGTAGGGCCCTCTTTTTTCAAAGTCTTTCTGGAATTCAGTGTTGGCCTCATCTCAGCCCTCCCAAGAGCTGACTGGAGCCGTCATCTTGGAGGCTACCCTATCCTCAGGGATGTTTCATAGGAACATGGAGGAGTGGATGAAACCTATGTCTAACAGTCTTCCTGAGGAGGAGTTAAGTTTATTCTACTTTTCACCAAAGTACTTAAATATTCGCTATGCCAGATGGAGAAAGAAGAAACATTGCACTGCTCAAGTAATGGCAGTCCAGGTGGGCCACTTCCAGGGGCTGTCCACCTTTATTGGGGAACCCTGGTTATTGGTAGGTGTTTGCTGGGAAATGACACCTGCACTTTGTAGAGTCCAAGATGATGTTCTCCATCTTCCAAGCAGGGCAGCCAGACTTGCACCCTGAGCAGAGGTATTTTGGAGAGTTTGCAGGAGCAGAACTGCTGGGGCATTAGTTGTGTTGACAGAATGTAAATGCTTCCAGTGGCAGATGAAAAGAGGGTGGTGGTTTTGAGGAGTGAAATTTGAGTAAATGCACTCCAATCCTGCAGTCTATTCAGGAGCTTAAATCCCTCTGTGGATATTGGCCTATATAAAAAGCCGCTGGACTGTGCTTTTACGTAAGATCCTGAGTGACTTTGTAAGCCTTCAGCAGCTTCCAAATCCTTCATGTTCAACAACAGTGCTCTTTGTACTAAAAATTCAGTATATAACGCCATATCATAGACTTGGGCTTGAATATACTCAGAAAAGTTCCAGGTAATGGCATCTTAATGCCTAGACAAATGCAAAATTAATATACTGAAGTTCTCCAGCACCAGTAAGAGTAAGAGCAGTATGATTTTTTAATGTTTTGTTGGGATTTTTTTAGTAGCAAGCTCTGTTTTTGAGACAGGCAGAGGAAAATTTTCTCAAGCTGTAAGCTCAGCGTCCCTGGGGTGAATAGGGTTCAATGTAGCATGGATAATTTGTTTGCTTTGCAATTATTTTCCGTCAGTGGAGACAAATTGATTTGTACAATAAAATTGATGGTCACTGCAAGGCAGCTGGCTTTCTAAACTGTAAAAGAATTTGACTAGGTTAAGTGAGTACCAAATTTTTGGAGTACCGGGATGTCCTTTCGTACTGGAAAAACTGGCAACAATTTTAGGGCATGCCAGCGACTGCTATGTGGACTTCAGCATCAGAGAACGCCAAAATGGTTATTCTTAATACCACTCTGAGGAGACCTGCTGCCAGTTTATTAGTGGCCTGCTTTGAAAACTATTTCCACCGAAACAGAAATCAAAATGCAGGAAAAGAAACTCATAGTAGAGCAGATGAATAGGTAGGAAGGAAATAGCAATAATTGCCTCCAAACTGTCTTCTTAGTTATTAAAGGTAATTAGATATTTAACATGAGCCAGAGTACAGATACTGGGCAACAAGAGAGTTTCTGTCAGAGAAAAAGCATGTAGCAAAAGCTTTATCTGGAAAATAGGAGCACGATCAGCCAGTGAGGCGTATTACCAGAAAATGCTGGTAGTGGAAGCAGAGAATGAAATAACCATTTTGTGCTGCAACTAGAATATTTGGATGTTTGTCCAAATAAAAATATTTGAAGTCCATGAAAACTAAACAGCTATTGACATGCATTCTTCCATTTTTCTGTTTAAAAAACAAAGGCTTGATTTAGCCTCTCAAAAACACTGGCAAAACTTCAGTGCATGCATGGTAAAATGCTAAATGTGATTAGGGATGCCTTAGTACCTGGTAGCCACCTGGAATCAGGCTTTGATTCCACTTTTCACAACACTGGGCTAATCAGGACATACTGTTACATTTAATCTAAAAGCAGAATATGCCCCAGAAAAATGCTGGACCTAAAAGTTCTGTAAATTGCTCTGGTTAAACTGCATTTGGATGTTCCAAGTGTTAAACTTCATTGTAGACATCAGGATTAGATTAGCGATACTGTCAGTTTTACAAAAGTCCAGGATCAGCACTAAGTAAGGTAGAAGTTTGCTAAGACAGGCTGGTTTCTCTTTGCCCAATCTTAAAGGACCTGGGAAAAACTGATACTGTACAGTTCAAGCACATTTGACTGGGCTTAATACACAAGGTAAACAAAGCGCTCCAAGTACTGATCAAAGTGCAGTCCTGGGGGCCAGTGGCATGATCTTTAGGTGTGAGAAAGAAAGTTTTGAGGAAGAAGGTCACATGTTTGAAGGTCCAGACAATCAGGCTTTGGCTTGACCTCTCTGCCTAACGGGGAGCAGCTCTCCCCAGCTACTCATGTGAGCAGGGTTCAGAGGTTACCAATTACTTAGGGAGGCTGAGAAAGTTGTATGGAGCTGCTCTCAGCTGTCATTTCACATTAGCATCAGGCCACTTGCAGGTAGGCCATCGCAGTTAATTCTTCACTGTCAGTCACGGATGTTCTTCAGCTTGCAATTGCCACAGCAGCGATGAAGCATCTCCCCATCCTGCCGACCGACTCTTCGTGTCCGCCCTACAGCACAATCGCTCCAGTGCCGCTCCCCATCCCCACACATTCCTGTATCACATAGCTCTGCCCCAACTACATGGGAGTTGTTTTAATTGCTTAACTGTTGACCAGGTTATATTTTTTCCCTTTTTTAATTTTTCTCTTTTTTTTTTTCCTATGAATATTTCTGAGCCATCAATAGAAGTGAGTGAAATGCTTTAATTAGTTGCAGATACTGAGATTGTTAGAGTAATTTCTGGCAACTTTTTCTTACAAACCTTAAAATAATATATGTGCCTGCACACACTTCCTTAATAACAAATTAAGCAAGGATGACTTACAAGCTTATGATAGAGAAAGTATAAAAAAATACTTTCAATAAACATCTTGTAAGACATATTACATTTCTGAAACTTGTACTAAAGCTCTTAATTTAAGAGCTTATATAATTTTCCAACTTTAGAAGTTAGAATTACCCTTAGAGATTATGTTGGGGTGAATAGATTGTGTCAAATGTGCTCCCTGGGGGGGTTCTCATGCTTTCTTCTGAAGTTGCTCTCTTGGGTAGTGAAAAACAGGATAGTGAACTATCCAGACCTCTGGTTTGATCCAGTATGAAAAATCCTATTCTTTCCATTTCACAAATAGGATTTAGGAGTTTGAATTTTTTTGCTCTGTGGAAGTCGCAAAATCGAGAATGATCATACTTCCCTAATGCAAGACATATTTTCACTCTGAAAATGAGCCAGTTTCCTTTCAGAAATAAGTCTGATTTTGATTACATATCCTTTTACTTTCCCTGGAAAATGAGTACATTTCTGCTTGGAAATATTCACATAAGTGAAAAAATTTTCTAGGAAATTAAATGAGCCACTTCAGTTTACAGTGAAAGGCAAAAGCAGTCCAGCCTTAGATTGTGAATATACTGTTTCACATACACTGCCTTCATTCATATCTATTAAAAGATTTTGGGGTTTTTTTTTAACTAAAAAACCACCCAAAATGCAACTGGGATTATTTATTCTTGATTTACACCTCACTTTCTTCTTCTCTTCCTCCTACCACCTCTAGGGTGAAAGGTGATACCTGTTAAACAGTATTTTACTAAGTAAATGTGTGGTCCCCATACGTTGGTCCCATATATGGTCCCATACAACTGGAAGTCATATTTTGCATACAGCAAACAGACAAGAGTAAGGACTAGTACTTTCAATATCTGATGGTAGAGTTGGAATATCTTGGTGACACGGGACGTCACGCTGCATGGCACAGACTTTGACATATTTGGAGAAACAAAAAGTTTTTTCAAAAGCCAGTCTTTTATCTTTCTTTGAGTTTGACATATTTTCCCCAATTAAAAAAAAAAAAGCTTTCCTTCCTTATAGGCTTTTTTTTTCCCTATAATTTTTACTTTGCTATCCTTTTACAATGACCTTTCATTTGCCATCATGCCTGAAAATCCACTGTCATTCCTTGTTTGCCGGCACATGCTACTTGTATGGCTGCAACAATTACAGTTGCACATTTTGATATGCATATTCATGGTATAAAAGAGCTACTCTTTACAACCTTATCTCATTGGAATAGACTGAGAATTACAGGAGAGTTACTAAGAGTGATGTGGAAAAATACTGAAAATTAGAATAAACTGAAATAAATGAGTAGCCTACTGATGGCAGCTTGTAGACAAAGCTAAAGGGAACCTTAGAGGCTGAACCTGTTCCCACTAAATGTAGCTGGAGTTTTCACATTGGCATTAATGATACTAGACCAAATCCTAGGTTTGCAGTGACATTATTATGCAAGGAGGAACTGTGAAACCTGCAAAGATATCTTTTACCATGGAGACAATAAAGGACATAGATTTTCGTTAAAAACACTAAAAATGAATTGAAATCCTGACTCTGAGTCATACCGCTATAGAGGCTCTTATTTAATATACAGATACATTACAAATGTTCCAGTTTGTTTCGTTTTGGCATTTTTGTTACCACTTGCCAAGTGAGGTTAAATGGGGTGGCAATAATTTTCCATTTAAGTATTACTTTTCTCCTCCAAAAAATTCCAGTGGTATTTCCACTATTAAGCAAACCTTAATTGGCTAATCTTTTTGAGAATTTAGTCCTGTCACTGTGGGTTTAGTAGGAGAAGGGATTTTATACCTCAATATAAAAGGAACTGTAGCCTCTTAACTAGGCTGTGGCTAGGAAAATTCAATCACTTTCACAGGAAAAAAAAAAAAAAGGAGCAAGCATAGACAATCCTGAGAAAGGTCAGGATATGGTATTCAATAGAATTTCTGGGGGTCATAGGTTTATAATTGTCCAAATTGCAATGCCTAGAGCCGTTACATAGTATAATGTAATAGATATCTTTAGTAGGATTATCAATGAAAGAGGAAAGAAATGCAAGGATGACATCTTTTAAGTGTTTTGGTCCCCATTTTGTGCAGATTTGTCCCTCCGCAGAAGTGTTTTCAGATTTCAACCCTCACTATCAGAAGGCAATTCAAAGCATTGCATAATTTTCAGAAAGACGACTGTGGAGAACGCTAGGGAGGAGAATAGCCAGGAAAAGATTCCTGGGAAAAGAGGGCTTGCAGAGGAGATTTTTCATCTCATTACTCACTTGGGTTGAAGCCAGAGGAGGAAGATTGCTACAAAGAAGAAGAATGGGTGGGAAGATGAGATTAAAAAGACTGAAGAATTAGATGAAGGATAAGGAGGAGGAAGGCTATAGGAAGAGAAAGTACGTGAAACTTGGGATGTGTTTTGGATAAGCATTAGAGACATAGACCCTAAGATATAACAACAAGTAGACATCCAATTGAAATGCTTGACAATATACAGAGGACATTATTTCTATCTGTTTTACATTATCCTCTTTTAAACAAAACATTTATTACATTACATGCCCTATTATGCATGAACTCAATATTGAAAGCAATACTACTGTGAAATATTCTTCTGCATTTAATGTAAGAACATCCTTTTGCTCCTTTCCCTGTAGTTATTCTATATAAAAGAGAAACTGAAATCCAGGCTTTTTTTTATGAGTACTATTTGCAACAAAAAACAAAAAACAAAAAACAAAAAAAAAGCCCCAAAAAAAACCTAACAAAAAAACCACAGTGTGGCATTCCAAATACTTTAATATTTAGGTGTTTCATACTACCATCATTAACTTAATGATGAAAACCCCTTATGCTCTGTGTAAAATTCAGTGTGTTTAAGAATATACTTTAAAGAAACTTCAGTCAAAAATCCTAGTGCAGTACAGAAGCAAAAACATGTATTGCAGAGAGAAATGTTTCTAGCAGAAGTGTCAGGAGTAGCAATTAGGGGAAGTTTTGGAAGTTGAGAGTGATATAGATTACAGGGACTTCATTAATTTAGCTACTTAGGAAAGAAAAAAGCCTGAATGTACACAGAGTTTTTAAAGGTATTGCCAGATGTAAATACTACACCTAACTTGGAGGTCTTACGGAGATTTTGCAATGTTGCTCTGGATGACTGAAGAAAAGCCATAGAGCGCAGAGAGAACCGAAGAGTAGATTTTTGCAATGTATGTTTAAAAGTTTTCTTTCCAAATTTCAAGGCTGAGCAGTGCCAAAATTAAAATATTAAACAAATGTGCATATTGAAATATCTTCTGTACCCCTTCTTTTCATCTTTGATTGTATTTAGAAGTCACACATGCAGTACCAGATATCTATGGCACAAGTGTTTCGTTTTTTTTTTGTCAGAAATATTCTGCCCTGATTTCTCCATGAGGCCATATAAACTTTTCAACTACTTGAAGTATGTGGATACCACTTATTTCAATGTGCCATGCAGTGTTAAGAGAGGTGGGCAGGAGATATGTCCTTGGAAAGGTCTATATATAGATTATACAATAGAATCCTCATTTCATAGTTTTTTATTTAAATAATATCTCTCATCCAGGTAGGAATTTGTGATAGTGCCACTTGATTGAATAATCAGTCACATGTTATAAATAATGAATATTGTAATAAAAAATAGTGAATAGTTGAAGTATCTTGTCTGTTGAAACCTCTTGCTGAAAAATGTCCCCCGATTTAGTTAGCGACTGCTTCTGAAGAATAAGCCCATCAACAGAAATCAAGGGCTCTGCTTGTGACAGGTCTATGACAAATGAGTCAATGGTCTGCTTTGATCTGTCCTGATATCAGTCTGCAGTCCAGATGAGACCACTGCCTAGGATATGTCAGCCAGACTCTGACACAGAAAGATTGCCAACTCAATGGGCAGCACAGAAAATGTGGAGGAAAAAAAACAGATGCTAAGATGCCAAAAGCTAGGTAAGAGGTTGAGGGGAGAAAGGAGATTAGAACTCAAGGCTGATGTCCGCGAGGTCTTGGGAAAGGCTTCCTGATGCTGTAAGGGACCTGTTGCTGTGTGCTTCAAAGGGATGCAAGCAGCAAATTTGGGGTGCATGCGTATGCAGCACCAAACCGCCCAGATGATGGATTTAAAAGGCACGATGCTGTTTCAAAGCAATACTGAAAATTTTTTGTCTTTGTGCCTCTCAAGTGGAATTAATTGTTCCTAAGAACAATTTGTCTTTTCATTGTTTTGTCTCCTTCTCCTCTAAAATTTATTAGCCTTCACTCCATGATAATTTGCAGAGGAATTAAAAAAATTATAAGAAGATACAGAGTTTACAGAGTGGGTTTTTTACCCCCTAATCATTCAAAACTGAAGAAATGTCACCAGAATTTGAAAATTAAATCATCAACATTCCCACCATGTCAGCTGATCTTGGTTAAGCTAATAGAAAGAACAAATAATCACAGTGGGTAAAGCACAACCAAAAAGGTCAAAGGCTGTTACTGTAGTGGCAGACTCTTGAATGATGTCCTGTCTTGGATCAGTAGCTGCTGAATGGTGTTGGGAGAGCCAGGGAAGCTTTTGGTTGATTTATCAGAGTGAGGAAATTGGATGACATCAAGTTTCAGATAAAATGAGGTCTTTGAAATGATAGCCCTACCAAATTTGTTGCACACAGCAGAGAAATACTGAAGCAGCCAGCCCACACAGGGTTGCATTTCACAGAGCAGCTTTTAAAATACTCCAGTGAACCACAGGAAGAGAGGCAGCAGGAAATGCGAAGATAAGTTGAGCGGACTGAAGCTCTGATCTCCCTTTATGTCACAGATAGATGTGGTGAGAAATGGTGCCATGCACACACTGGGCTTTTCAGTCACACTGGCACACACAACGGACACCAATATCCTCTTTGACTCTGAAGGACAACGCACCAGCGATTTCATAGAAACTTGCAGCTCTTAGACATCATGTAGATCTGATTTCTGTTATTCCTCAGAAAAATTATAATGACAGGAAAATTTACTAAAGGGGATAAACAAATGTAAAATAAAGCCAAATTTTCCACTATGAGATTGGAAATCAAGACATTGGAGTTCAGTTCCCAGGTCTGCTGTAATACTGAATGAATTACAACAATGTAAATGCCTCAGATACTCATCCATCCAAATGGCTGGTGGTCCCTCACCTGCTGCCTTTTTTGTCAATTGCCTTTCAACTAAAATACTTTTGTCAACTGTTAAGTCTTTAACAGCAGGGTTCTATCTAATTGCAAGGCTATAATACATAAAATAAGTTTTAAAAGATCAATATCTCTCTTTATTTTCTTCTTCTGTGTTTTGAACATATATGAGGATAAAACCTTGCCCTGATAATTAACATGATCAAAGGTAACACCAAATTCTTCCACTACATGCTTCACCACCCTAAAGAAAGGTTAAGACTCATTCAAGTGAATAGCACCCCTCCTCATGATGCAAAATCTAAACTTGCCTATTTAAAGCAGTTATTTTTTTCTTGACTAGCTTTATATTTCATAAAATGTTCACTAGCAAATGTATTTTGTTAAAAGACCATTTTGAAAGAGGTGGGGGATGATTTCAGCCAAAACCTTGCTTCCTTTTGCCATGTGCACTCTATCTCCAGTGTTTCAAGCAGTTTTTATTGTCATTTTTGTTGGTTTTTGCTGGTAGTAACTAGCTAAGCAGAAACAGACCTGTGATGACAGTAATATGTTACAGTGGGTACTACAGAAGGTGGGAAAGAGTCACAAGGAAGGGAAGGGGGAAGTGGGCAGACACAGCCAAACTGCTCTTTTCTGGAGTATATCCAGGTTCAGAGCAGTGCAATAGGATTCATCCCAAGATATTTTACCTCTTTTCTAGGCAGGAAGAAGCTGTTCACATATAGTCTTACTGTTCCTACATACATGAAAGAAGTCATTATCTTCAGCAGCCTCAGCAAGGACCTGTGGATCGCCATCCCTTATTTCTCTTTTATGTCTTCTCCCAGCTGTGATCTGGGTTGGATGCAGGGGATCAGATGTATCAGGATGCTCAGATTACTTTGGAGAGGCAAAGATGAAGTTGTGTAGTGGAAAACCTAACCTTGTGGAGTTTTAATAGCAGTGATTGCTCCAGCATTTGGAGAAGCTACTGTCTGCAGCTGCATGTCATGGTCATCTTTCTAGATATCACCATCCTCACAGTGCCAGCTGAGCATCTAGTGTTAGCACTAAGTCTTCTTACAAAAATAAGAAGCCAAGTATGCAAAAATGGCCAACAAAACCTTTTTTTAGCATACAGCAGCCATAGATTTCTTTGCCCATGTGATTCTCCAGCATGTTCCTCCTGCAGCTCAGTCTGGCTTTTGGCCTCCCTCAGCACTCCTCAACAGTCACCCCCTGCCTCGCCGTCCTCCTGATGGCAAGTTATGCCCTATAGCAGCGATTTTTAAGGATTATCCTCTGCCCCGCTGGCTAGGCCAGACAGGAGGGCAATTGCTAGGAGTAGCCGTCTCCTTCCTAGCTAACGCATTGTGCTTGCTTTCTCTTTTATGTATGCTGGTGTCACTTGTAAAGTGTTATTTTAGTTGCAGTCATAACTAAAGCTAATAAAATGCTATTATGGTTAATTATATTCACCAGCGAGGCACTTAAACTTTACATGAAATGGCATCCCAGTAGTCTTGAGTTTTCATAACATATGGCAGTTGGAATGGCAAGGTTTTAAAAAACATGTAATTTCATTAGAGTAACAAGACAACCACTTGAGTAGTCTTTTTATGACATGTTTAATGGTACTGCCATATGGATGGCTTGTAAGTAAACAAAAAAAACGCCTACGGAAGGCTACATGAGGTAAGAGACACATACATCTGGCAGAGGATATCCCAGAATGCTTCGAGCACTTGCAGCACTTCTCAGCACCTTGTGTTTATGCAAAGGTGCAGTAAGGCTGTACTCATTCTTGTCCATTTCCAGAATTAATTTTTGTTTAAAATTTCTTTTTAAAAGTGTGTGATGCTATTATCAATTCCTTTCAGGCCCTTGGGAAGTCTTGCTGTATACCAAGGAGCTTTTCTCACTGGCTTTATTGGCTAGAAGACATTTATTCCATACTGATCTCAATGCTACTAACTTCTAAGCTAGCTCCACAGTTTTGTGGAGATGAACTTTCCTACCTTTTGAGTACCTTGGAAAATTATTTTGGGACACTATGTTATTGATGGGATGCCCTAATGTTAACCTACTGTAGTTTGCTTGAGCCTAGTTAAGAGTACTTATTTATGACATCCAAAATAGTGTTACAAAGGTTTACAGGGATGCAGGTGACAGAAAATAAAATCATGTTTATCTACAAGATCAAATCCAGGGGACCTGTCTCCCTTCCATACCTAGCTGCAGAGGTGTAGGTGCTCTCGCAACCCATAGCACCAGGGAGTTTGTCTGTGCATGCCTCAGAGAGCATTGAAAGAAAAGAGTCTTCAGTTTTGGATGTGTACAAACTTCTGTTTCCCTTTACCTGAGATTTGTCAGACGGTTCACACATGATCATATTTTCCCCCTTCTCAGTTCTTCTTCCTCAGATTATTTGACCTCAGTTTGGAAGATGGTTTTGAACTTCTAGGCTAATAACTTTCCTCAATGTTTTGGAGATAACTACTATGTCTATGGCAAGCTAGGTGTTTGACAATAATTCTGGCAGATCCTTACCCGTACAAAAGTGATATAGTTCTTTGTGCCTGATAAAGTAATTTGCAAATAGCAGACAAACTGTCTGTTCTCCAGAACATATAGCTCACATTAACATGCAGTTAACAACCATATTTTACAGAAAGCAGCCCGTTACTGACTCCTGACTAAGATTATATATGACGATAAATAATCACTGCAAGGTGTTAATCTCTGAAGAGGTATGACTCCATCACACAGTCTCCATTTTTTAGATATACCATAATAAAAGTTTTAAATACTGTTCCAATGGAATTTGTATCAGTTGTCCAGTCTAACCTGTTCATCACTTTTGCTGTCAGAGTTTTGAGTGGTTCCAAGTAGATCTGTCAATCAGGACTGCTCAACAGACATGCACAGAAAACAAGGAGAGGAATTAATACTCTGTGGACAGGATTGCATGTGTAGGGAATACGGAAACACAGGATTAGGCAAATACATATGTGAAGTGGAGGAAAGCAGTAGGTGAGGTGTTCTGAGGCATAGGGAAGACAGACACTGAAACAGCCAGATGAAGCAGGTTAATGAGGTGGAATTTACAGAAGGAAATTTGGAGAAGGACAGGAAAAACAGAATAAGGGGGAAAGGGAAGGAAAAGTCCTTCCCCTGCCAGCACAGCAGAAAAGGTGAGAGTGGGAAGGACTAAGAGCAGTAGAAGAGTTATGAACACTGACAACTTGGAGACCTCAGAAGCACTGAGATGGTCATCAGGAGAACTTTTTGTCAGTCATCATAAAATAGGAAATCAGGACACTTCTACTCATTACAGAATAAAGGAAAGCCAACTTACTTTTAGCTTCCCTAAGCTACATTTTCCCCTTTTATTGAGTGCCTTCAGGGGTCATTAAAGAGCAAAACCAGTAACACAGACTCGAGGAACACAAAGTGTGAGCAGATGTTATGCCATCTCTCGTGTGTGTAATTCTGCCCCGGTACCTGTCATGTCAGTTGTGACCTATAATAATAACACCTCTGAACTTTCACTTCTGTGCTGCTTTTAACCACAGACTGCAGTAGTTTGAGACTGCGTGATGACTTTGTGATGTTGACAACTGGAGACCAAGATTAAACTACTAAATTCTTTTAAATAACAACCAAACATAGGATGCAAAGTCTCTAGAGGCAACCTAAATTGTCAACTCTGCTTTTAAAAATGTAATTTGCCAGGAAGCAATCCGCAATTTGCATATCTATTTTCTTTTAAAACACTTTTTTAAAACAAAGAAGTATTAAGTCTTAGCAGAGGCTTTTGGCTAAAATGCAGAAATACATTATGAAGTGATTTTTCCAGTATGTTTCCACATTATTATTGCTATACTATCTAGACCTATGCAGAAGCTTTACTATATATGTTCATTTTATGAATGGAAAATAGTCAGCAACTTTAGGATTTTGTTAAAGCCAGAGAAGAAATACATTTCCAATATAGCTCAGGATAATAGTTCCAATTGAAGAAACCTTTGTTTCTTGATGCTGTGAAGGTGGCATTGCCCAAGACTGCCATTCACACACAAAAAAAAAACCCCAGCTTAACAAATTGAATCATTCACACATGCCTTCATAATTCTAAAATATTTTCTAACTACTTTGTTTCTGAAAATTATTTTAGTGTCTTAAAAGTGAATCTTTTCAAGTAAAGGTGGATGCTTCTTAAGCTCTTTTCTTACCACTGTTTCCTTTTCGGACAGTTTGCGATGTAAAACTGACTGGTCTGTTTGCCTCTGAATATTTGATCTGGGAAGTGAGAAACAGGGATTTTTAAAGTGAGCTTAGAAATCAGTGAATAGAGTTTCTAAAGAAGAACAATGAGTAACTGTGGGGTACAGTACGTTTTTGAACTTTTTGAGTGTGTTTGTATCTGAGAAACATTCTAGTTTGTGGATGCTGTTTTTGCTTTTCTGTCCTACTACATTACGTGCTGCCACATTTCAGGTGCATAGGGACCATCACATAGATGCTAACAGCAAAAGTTTCATTTCACAAATAAACTAAAAAAAAAAAAAGGAAGTAAAAAGAGTAAAGTTAGTAAAGTTTCTCTCCTAACCCACATAGAGGGCAAATTATAGAGGGCAGACAAGGATAATAAAATTGCATGATTGACAGCTGACAGAATGCCAGTGAAAATTTTTCTCCCCCTTAGGATATTATTTTTATAATCTTTGACGATTTAATACTTTATGGAACTAGAGATTTTTCTTTTGTCTGTGTGGATATTTTTTGAGGGATGGGGGTTGCACTTGTCAATTGCACATCAAAATAGGGTAGATAAACAGGGAAGTGAAATGTAAACAACAGCTCCAGGTTTGTTTTTTTTCTCCTTGGGCTGTTGGGGGGTGTCTTTGTACATGAAGGTTAACAGAGCACAGTAGCAGCCTTCATCAATTCTTAAGGACATTTGGCCAATGCTCCCATACAACTCAGCTGACCACAGTGTTATTACCTGGTTTTGTATCTTATAGTCAAAAAAGCCTATTCTGAAATGTGACTGTAACCTAATGTAATGGGCGTACCTGTTTACGGTATCGGTATTTAAAGACTATACATTTGCCGAGAAATATGTATATCCTTTTCTGTTGGTGAGTCCATCATTTCACCACAAGGTCTATCAGTCCACTTAGTCATTGTCTGTTTTATATACGTGCAAAGTTTTTGTGAGCATGTGATGAGACATTGTGCCCAAACAACGAGTGTCCTGATCACACTGAGGTGACAAGTAGTGCATGCACGCATACACACAGAGAACAGAATACAGCGCAGCACATGGCATTGCTGGCACAAGTACTCAGTCTATGGGACTTTGCACAAGTTTGGTGTCCTCAGGCTCCTCTACCCCCGGCCATCATGACTTCCTATCCCTCACCAATGGTACTGCTTTCTTGGGGAACCAGCAGCTGGTCAGATTCGGAGTCCTTGTCCCCATTTGTCATCTGGCCACCCTTTTATCTCAGCAGTGACTTATGCCTTGCAAGATGGGTGAAATAGCCAAGTTTCCTCTCCCACAGTTATGCTGAGCCTGCAATGCAACAAAGAACAAAACATAAACAAAAGGAGCTTTTCCAATGGAAGTTTGCAGATATGACTTCAAATGCACTGAAGAGGCAGATCTGTTGAGTTGTGGATGTCTTTTGTAGAAATATAATCAGTTTTCCTACTGGAATCAGACTTTCAAACAATTTTTTGCTCAGACTTCAACGGCTCCGTATCAAATTTTCTTGGTTTGCAAGTAAAATGCAATGCTCATCTTTCAAACAAAGACCGCTCTGAATGTTAAGATAATTTTTTTCCCCCCAACGTTAATATCAGGAAGAAGGATTATACAGGCCAAACAGTTTCATCTGTGCATCTCTACTAATTTCAGATAATACCTTCTGTGGCACAGATGTCCGTTGTGTTTGGTAGGATATCACCATTGTTATTGATTGGAACTTACTAAACAGTTCTGTAGATGATGATTCATAAAAGATTTCCATTTCTTCTAGTGAATAAGCTTTATGGTGGGAAAGAGTGGATGTACGTCTTCCTAACTATGGATCTAGCAGGGACTACCCTGAGCACCCTTGGGCTTTAGCCCACCTCTGATCTATCTACACCAAAGCTGAAGTGGAGCTAAAGAGGTGAGGAGAGCTTCACTCTGAATTGTACTACGTCAGTCTTATATCAATATTTTGATACTAAAAGGGGACTCTGATAAAAAAGGAAATTAAATAAACTACTTTCAAATATTTATAGATACAACAATATAGTTCTGGTGGAACTGTACTTGTTGAGGCAGTTTCTTTGTGAAAACAATGTGTTATTCAAAGAATGATGAAAATGAAACTACACAGTTTCACATTAAGTTAATTTATCATGGGTTTTTTTTTACTTGGTTAGCTGAGACAGAAGTAGATGCTTGAACACATAAAAACTGTGGTTTACTTTGTATTGGAGATTAATCCTTTAAAAATGCATCTAAATATCCTTTCATACAGGCATGTTCCCACTGAATGCAGAGAGACAGCACTGACACATCTGTGACCTGATGGTTATTTTCACACAAAATCTGATTTGAGTAGACTATGACTAATTCACTGGGGTCTAATGAGTGTGTATGAAGTTTTCTTCTGTCTGAAGTACATTATGTAGAATTTTGCTATTGATATGCTATTGGACATCTTATCTACTTGTAAAGAACATGTTCTCTCCTTTTGTGCTCTTAGCCCTTTCTGTCTGCCCTACGCCCATTTCTTTGTGTCTGAGGATGCCTCTCTGTCATTTTTCTTTCCTTACTTTATGCAAAGGCAAATAATACTTGTCAATTTATTTGTGGTGTTCTCAGCTGCGTAGCTAATGCTCTTCTGCTTGATAGGATGTCATTGCTTTCTGTAATTATAGTTCTGCTTGTGCCCTTGAGGAAGAACATCTGCTATTTCCCACTCATCAGTTACATTTCATCCTCTCATTTCCTCAGCATTATCCTGCACCACAGTGATGTGATGGTCTCTGATGCCCTTTGCAGGACTTTTCCCAGGGGTTCTGTACAGCAGGGTCCTCAGTTATCCTCACCTTCCCATTCCTTCATCGGCCCGTTGTGCTGTTGTCCTCAATATGGGCTATGCCTTCACTTCTCTGATTCAGCCAGAGGGAGAGGGCAGAGGTGTGCAGGGAGCTCCTACGACAATCTGCCTTGGCTGGGAATAAATGTGCAATTTGTGCCTGAGGACAATGTGCTGCAAGGCTCTTACCAAAACGAGCCCTGTAGGATGTCAGGATCATCATATGTGGTCACCCAGTTAGAATAGCAAATAACAAGAGGGGGAAAAACCCCGCTGTCTCTTTTTGGACACTTACTAGTAAAATTCTGCCAACCTGGCATATTATTCCCACCATATTTGTTGCCTCTGTTGCTTACTGTTGCATGTAAATCAGCTGAATGATTCTTTGTTAATCCTTTGTTCTTACACATTTATAATTTTCTTTTAAAGTGATTTCTTGATATGAACATGAAACAATATTGTACAGTAGGCAAATTTTGAGGGATACATATTTTTGGAATAGTCAAAATTAGCTGTTTGAATTTTTTAATATTTTTGTAATATTCACTCCTCTTGTGTAATAGCTATTTTTATATGTAATGCATCATTTTAATTAATAATTAATAGATATTTTCACATGACCAGAATTAGGTGTGGTGAATCCCAACCAAGGAGACTATGTCAAAGACTTTGAAGTATTCAGGTTTTAACAAGAGCTGAGAAGAAGACAGGGCTCATTACTTATAATAACCAAAGGAAAAAAAGTATAAGATAGAGTGATAGAGCCTCATACATATAGCCTTGACTCTGTTAGTCTGGCTCATACAGTACGGAACTGGTTGAAGGTTTAACTGCTTGAGAAAGTGCTGTCACCCTTCAGCAACCCTGCCAGTGCTGGAGTCAGCAGAGAGATCTGGGAAAGGTCAATCCTAATTTATGGAAGAGGTTGGCATCCTGAACTTCTAGGGATTTCTTTCTTCCCTAGCTAATTAGTTCAGCACAGTGATTTTTGAGATAATACTGTGGCACTATTGTAATAAAAACTGCTATATTATTGCTTTGAGATCAGCTGGTAAGTGTATGTGTTCCAATAGCTGAAATAGGAACTTAGTATGGATGTACAAAGTGAATAGGTTAGAATCATAGAATCATAGAATGGTTAGGGTTGGAAGGGACCTTCAAAGGTCATCTAGTCCAACCCCCCTGCAAGGAGCAGGGACATCCCTGACTAGGTCAGGTTGCTCAGAGCCTCATCCAGCCTGGCCTTGAACGCTTCCAGAGATGGGGCCTCCACCACCTTTCTGGGCAACCTGTTCCAGTGTTCTATAACCCGCATCGTAAAAAATATTTTCCTAATTTCTAATCTAAATCTACCCCCCTCTATTTTAAAACCATTACCTCTCGTCCTACCGTTACAGTGTCAAGGGTAATTTTTATTACAAATAATTATGCAGAACTGGAAGAATAAGGAAGTGTTGTGTATTGAAAATAAAAATTGATTGGTGCACTAGCCAATTGACTGTGTGTTGCAGGATTAGAGGGACTGTGTGGTATTTGGTATTTTCCTTTTTTCAAGAAGAGGACTGACATAGGGTTTTAAAAGGATATGAAATCCTTTTTAAAAAATCACCTTTTATATTTATTAAGAGAGGGATAAACCTAACAGGATGGAGGCTGGAGGGGAGAGGATGGTGACTTCAGCAATGTGATAGACACTAAGATTGTTTTACTTAAAGTGCATTGAACGCATTGAAATAGGAAGGGACGAGGCTAGAAGACAGCTGTAGAAGAACATGCAACTGCACCTAATGCTAACCTAGATGCTAAGGGGAAGATAGTTAACTATTAAGTGGCACACTGGATATAAGACTGGTCGAGTCCATGGAAAAATGAAGTAAGAAGATGGACAAAACCAGGAACAATGAGGATCTCCTGAGAGAAATTATTAAAATTACAGATTTAGCAAGGTATAATATGGAAAATAGATGATATATCCATACAGGGGAATCATAGTATGGGGACAGACAGGCCTGTGAGCAACATGTACAGTGTTTCACTGCCATGAAGACTGCTGAGGTCTTTGCATGGGCAGTGGATAACCCAGTAGAGATCCCTGAAAGAAAAAACAAGCAAGAAAAGTATCCATCAATGGCTTTGCTCCTTGTCCTTGGCGTTACTGAAATGAAAGAAGAGTCCAACAAAAGTGAATCTTGTTATAGAGACAAAGGAGAAAACAGAGAAAGGAGCCCTCAACCTAAGAAGGATGTGGATCTGTTGGAGAGAATTGAGAGGAAGACCACGCAGATGATCAGAAGGCTGGAGCACCTCTCCTGTGAGGACAGGCTGAGAGAGTTGGGGCTGTTCAGCCTGGAGAAAAGAAGGCTCCAGGGAGACCTTATAGCAGCCTTCCAGTACCTAAAGGGGGCCTACAGGAAAGATGAGGAGAAAGCCTTTAGCAGGGTCTGTTGTGATAGGACAAGCGGTAATGGTTTTAAAATAGAGGGAGGTAGATTAAGAGCAGACATAAGGAAAAAATTTTTTACACTGAGGGTTGTAGAGCACTGGACCAGGTTGACCAGAGAGGTGGTGGATGCCCCATCCCTGGAAATATTCAAGGCCAGGCTGGACTCTGAGCAACCTGATCTAGTCGGGGATGTCCCTGCTCCTTGCAGGGGCGTTGGACTAGATGACCTTTGAAGGTCCCTTCCAACCCAAACCATTTTATGATTCTATGACTCTTCTGAAAGCAGAGAAGCATATCTCCTGTATCTCACCCAAGAGGTGAAAAGGTATAAATATATCAGTGCTGGAATCCATGTTTCAAGAGGAAAAGAAGTTAAGAGTTGGGAAAGGATGCAAGAACAAAAGAGTAACTGCTGGGACTGGTAGTTTTAATTACAGAAATGTCATCAGCCAACTTCAGCAGCAAATAAATAAAGATTAGGGATGAAGAGAAATGAATGGGGAAGAAAAAATATGATTGAGGGAAACAGAGTAGTTAAGCAAAGGAAAATAGGAGGAGAACAGGAGGGGGGATTTTGTGAGGGCAGGGGGGATACTTACTAAGAAAAAGGTTGGTTTTCATGCACTTGAATATACACATGCACACACACAGGCACACTCAGTTTCTTGGAGTAGCTCGTACTGTGCTCTGAAAGGGGACATGGGAAAAGATGCAAGCTTAAATAGATTTGGAGTTTTTTTATGGAGGTGGAAGGAGGGACAAGGGACAGGCGAGTGCTGACATCTGGAGAGTGGTAACAGCTGTGAAGGCCTCAGGGCTGGGGACTTTTGTTTCTGACCTTAGGGAGAAACCGGAGAGTACTGACCACATGGAGTGGTTGCAAGGAAGAGTGAGGGCAGAGGGGAGACAGAAGTGGCAGCCCCTTATTTTTGTACCCTGAAGCCTTGGTAATATATCTCCGTAGAGAGGCCAGTGCATGTTCATACGAGAAGTTACTCCTTTCTGTCTGAAATTATGTTAAAAATAACTCTCTTTGGGCCTTGGGGCATTGCACTATAATGAAGTTAAAAGGATAAATGCTATTAAATGTCTGAATAATGTTGCTAACATAGCTTGTCTTCCTGATCATTTTGTTAAACTACAGTAACGTACAATCATGTCACCATTAATACTTCCTTCATGTGCAGGAAAGAAGAATACAAAGAGTATGAAATATCAATTGATTTTAGGATAGTGTGTTTTGTATTGAAAACAGCTGGATAACTTATTCTCTCATGTGGCTGGTGGCGAGCACTGGAAACATCACACATTTTTATTGTCGAAACAGAGTGCAAACTATTCAGAGCAATACACCTACATCTGTACTGTATTATACTGTGTGCCTGGCTGCCATCTTTTTATGGACTCAATATCTGTCCAACTATTATTTTTATTGGGTCTCATAACTCCATAGTTGGTCCACCTGTAAAGCCTGTGAGTTATCAAGCTAGTGTGTTTTGCCATTGTCATGTGTCCAGTTTTCAAATTAGAGTGGTTTCCAACTGGACTACAAAGAATCAGAAGTGCTATTCTTATAGCTATTTTTATTTTAACTACACCAATTCCTATTAATCATTGCAGTCTGCTGGAAAAAGTCCACTTTCTAACAAAGAGAATTTTTTTTTTTTTTGGATGGGAGAAGGGAACATGTACTGTATTCTTCATCTCCTTTTTATTATTGTTTAATTGTTCCCACACTTCATACTTGTTTATTGCTATCACATTAAAAAGCAGGAATAATTGTCCAATTCCTGGGTTATAAAATCTCTCTGGCACGTTCCTGAGACTCACTTAGACAGTTCACGATCATTCAGACATCAAAGGCAGCTTGAATCCAAATTCTCCTTTAAAGACAAATAGCCATTCCTAAAACCCACTCTGTGCATTCTGGGCAAGGTCTTATTGCCACAGCCTTTGCTCACTCCTGCTGACTTGAATAATACCATTTTTTCTTGATCTTCTTTATCACGTATGTCCCTCCCCACATTTCTTTTTTACATTTGTCTACCTCCTCTTTCCAAATGTCTACCTTACTCTGCCCTTTACTTTTTTATTTCACAGTAGGTATCATGTTCATGATGCATTTCCATCTACCGGTCCTTTTCTGTTGTACCCCTGAGTTGATATCTCTGGCTTCTGCCTGCCTCCTTTTCCTTCTTCCTCTGTGTTCCACCCTCAAATGACTCTTCCCCCAAAACTCTCATTGTTTCTCCAAACTAGCTTCCATTCGCAGCTGTGTTCAAGATTCTTCACTGGTCTACTCTTTCCTGCTACCTATCACAGCTCCATATTGCAAGTCCTACCAAAGTAGCTGGCAATGTGTGGTTGCTTCAATACCATGTCAGTTCTTATACAGAAAAGTATAAGATGACTGTTGAATGCTGCAGCAAGCCCACAGGTTATGATATAGCTGTGTTTTCAGCCACCAGAATGGCAAGCCTGACTCATTTTAAATTACTTACTCTGTTCTAGTTTCTGTGTTCAGCTTACCTCACAAGTGTTTACAAACCAACTTCAAAAGTTCTAGAATATTTTAGCAATTTTATGGGCTAGAAGTACAAGTCTGAGCTTTTCACTGAAGCCTACAGGACTAGGCCTTTTAATAGGACTTTATGAGAAGTAAAATGGGCAGGTTCTGTGGACCACCACTGTGTTATTAGGCTTATTAAGTTGTCTCTAATGTACCCTGCGGTCTTTGCAGTCTAGGAAAGAAACATCTGCTCCATGAAAGTTTCCATTTGTATCTGTTTTGTTAACTACATTAAGGAACTAAATAGAAAAAAAAATACATAATGCAATGAAAACAAAACTACTTAAGCTAAAACAATTTGAGGTCGAATTAGTCACACAACTGTATAAAATATCACAATTATTACAACCAGCAACCACTTTTAAGATTTTACACAGAATTAGGGCTGATGATAAACTTTGCTCATCTACTACTCCCCAGTAACAGACCATGCAGTAAAAATATCTACGTGTTAGGCTATAAACAGACATGGGTTTATGTTGCCCATGAGCTCATTCTGATTCAAAGATGTTCAATTGCATCACCAAAGGACTAGGTTCCATTTACTGTAGTCTGCTTCTCATTTGTTTTTTTAAGATTTAGGCTTTGTCCTTTGCTGACTTAACAGTACACCACACAGATATGGAGGCCACTGGTTACCCAGACAGGCTGAAAAAACATTGAGGAGCATCCACATTTGCCTACCATACACGTGGAAGTTGTCCCCTCTCTACCGACAGACACGCTCCAGACAAATGTCTGAAGGAATAGAGCATCCAGTCACACTGACATTAATATTTAAATGGATAATCTCTTACCATGTAAAGCAAACTGATCAGTTTTTTATTAGCAGATTATTTTTTTTTCTCTCATTAGCAAAGAATTAAATAAAATGGCAGTGGGAGCAGTGACAACTTTTGAAACTGGTGGGTGGGATTAAATATAGGTGTCTAAAGCAAGCAAAAAAAAGATCCTTGAAATACCTGTTTCACTTAACTGACTGCAATGGAAATTTACAGTGAAGGGCTAAATTCAGGCAAGTTGAATCCACTCCAGAGAGACCAGACTGCTGAAACACCCAGTATTTTAATTGAAAAAGAGATTCCTTTCACTTAATTTTTGCTGATTGTAATTTATTCTAAGTTAGTTGTCCAAATTTTCCTGATAGTCATTTAAAACAAGCATTTGCAGAAGGTAATTCAGCCACTGTCTTAGCCACCCGGCTTCAGCTGAGTGGAGTAGTGCTCTAGAGCACTACTTCCCATCTGTCTTTGCTGAATACAGTGCAAGGCAAGACAACTAGCTTGATTAGACTCCTGATTTTGAGAAAAACATGATGTCTAGGGTGTTATTTTAAGTTATCATTCTGTAGTGTGCAATATACAGAAGATTTTTTCATAAACAGTTTCAGGGAAAGCTCAGAAAAGGCAGGAGTCAGGGAAATGTGGGCAGAATGGAGGCTGCCTTCCACTGGAGGCAGGAGCTGCACAAAGGGCTGGATTCTGTCATGGTTCTGGGGAGCCCAGAACAAGGGGACGCACTTTTTGGTTGGTAAATGAAAAAAGATTTGTACATGTATAAAGCTGTGCAAAGTTAAATAAATGTATCGAAAAGGGATCTTTTCTACTATGTGGGGTGAAATTTTAGAAGATTTATTTGATACCAACTCTTTTCTAGCCTCAATGTCTCCATGTGGCCCTCAAACATGACTTACAGAAACATTTCTCTATGTGTTTGGTACCTGTATTGCTCTGTCATGTTCATTATAAGAAAAGCCTGTGATTTTGAAGTTATAAAGAGTACTGAAGTTCATAGGCATGACATTTTTGTCTAAGAAGAAATCAGCAGACTGGAATTGCTGGACATCCCTGAACAAAGACAAGATTTGCTCAGCTAAAGCTAGAGGTAATGTGCATTTCCCTCTGTAAAAGAAATCACAGCTAGACGTCAAACCCATCAAGTCTACACAAGAATTAAAGGAAACTGAAGTAGTCACCAGAACACCTGGAACAGATATATTTCCTTGGAAATTTTATTCCTATTTTAAATGGTCAAACATTCAGTCTGGAGTAGAACTATGTAAAAATGCCCAGTGAACTTTGCTGTCAGTCTGCACAAAATATTTTGAGAGAAGGAAAGTAATAAATAATTGAAGGATCCTTAAGCCCTAAAATGTTGTTAGAATTAGTGGGAAACTAAATTCTCTGTGTCCATGAAGGTTATTGGGATAGTCATTTTACATCACTACGCTGAAAACTGAAGGTAGCTCTGTATGTACCACAGATTTCAAGAAAAATGGCATGTTAATATGCACAGATAGACATATTTGGCCAGAGTCCATCAGTTTAAAGGGTTTGATTTGCTTATTTAGGCTATCTTTAGCTGAAACTGACTGTAAGACATCTATTTCCATTGTCAAATGAGATAAATACCCATGAGATTTTCTTTTTGGTTCATAGAATCATATCGAATTATAGAATGGTTTGGGTTGGAAGGGACCTTAAAGATCATGTAGCTCCAGCTCCCCTGCCCTGGCCAGGGACACCTTCCACTACATCAGGTTGCTCAAAGCCTGATCCAACCTGACCTTGAATACTTCCAGGGATGGGGCATCCACAACTTCTCTGGGCGACCTGTTCCGGTGCCTCACCGCCCTCATAGTGAAGAATTTCCTCCTATATCTAACCTAAACCTATCTTCTTTCAGTTTAAAGCAATTACCCTTTGTCTTATCACCACAGGCCTTTGCCAAAAATCCCTCTCCAGCTTTCCTGTAGGCCCCCTTTAGGCACTGGAAGATCACTATAAGGTCTCCCTGGAGCCTCCTCTTCTCCAGGCTGAACAACCCCAACTCTCTCAGCCTCTCCTCATAGGAAAGGTGCTCCAGCCCTCTTATCATCTTTGTGGCCCTCTTCTGTGGACTTGCTCCAATAGGTCCATGTCCTTATGTTGGGGGCTCCAGAACTGGACACAGTACTCCAGGTGTGGTCTCACCCAAGCAGAGTAGAGGTGCAGAATCACCACCCTCGACCTGCTGGCCATGCTTCTTCTGATGCAGCCCAGGATGCGGTTGGCTTTCTGGGCTGCAAGTGCGCATTGTTGGCTCATGTTGAGCTTCTCATCCACCAACACTCCCAAGTCCTTCTCCTCAGGGCTTCTCTCAATCCATTCTCTACCCAGCCTGTATTTGTGCTTGGGATTGGCCGGACCCACATGCAGGACCTTGCACTTGGCCTGGTTGAATTTAATGAGGTTTGCATCAGCGCACAGCTACATAATTTATAAATTAAACACCTGCCCACTAAGATTGATAGTGTCATGGGGCGTGGAATGGCTAACTAAGGCTTACTGGCAATTTCTTAAATAAATACAAAAATGGTCTGGTGCTTCTTATATTTTCATACTGATAAAAACATGGGATTTGCAGTAGTTAACCATCTTCTGAGGGTAAATACATGCCTGAGTAGCACTCAGTACTTTTGACCTAAAGTTCACTCCATTTCTTGAGTATGAAGTTTGGCAACTCCTGTTGGAGTCATCTCAGCTGGCAGCTTCACAGGGCCATTTCCCTCCTGCCCATCGCACTGTAAGGCAGTAACTTCAAGGCCAGGGATGTGAAGTGTCCTAAATCACTGCAGCAAGGTTTGCCAGACCTCATCCATTAGCCGGTATTTTCATTTGCTTAGGACAAAAAGCTCTGAATACACAAGTGCTGAAAAAGAAGAAGAATGAGAACATTGGACAGAGATGTCCCACAGTTAATGTGAATAGAGGTATACAGAAAAGGGCAGATTATACATTATTTTCAGGAAATGGTGTGAAACTATTATCTTACACGTTCGTAAATTATGTATTTAATGTTGGTGGATTTATTTGTTGGCTTGTTCAGGATATATTGGCTTAGACCAGAAATGCTCTTTTTGAAATTGCTCCTATCTACTTACTGGTAGGAAGGCAGAGCTGTAACAAACTGCACCTTGGAAAACTGGGCAACTGAGGACACCAGGAATCATAGAATCATAGAATGGTTTGGGTTGGAAGGGACCTTTAAAGGTCATCTAGTCCAGCCCCCCTGCAGTGAGCAGGGACATCTCCAACCAGATCAGGTTGCTCAGATCCCAGCTGTAGGTGAGCAGCTGAGCTGCCACCCCCATGCGCACATCCCCAAGCACTTCCACTGCCCCAGTTATCAGTGGGCTAGGGAAGGAAGATGAGGAGGACAGAAGAACAGAAGCAGTTGTACACTGGTGGAACAGGCAGAGGAAGAAAAGGTATGAAGAAGTCTAACTTGGTTGTTTCCAGATAAAATCTCTCTCCTTCCACTCAGAAGAAAAATAAATTCCAGATCCTTACCTATCAAACACTTCAAAGAAATGCTGAGGCAAATACCTGGGCAGTTTTGAAGGTCAACACTGTCATCAGCTTGTCTCTGAAGATTTTTGCATACAACATTAATACAATATTTAATGTGAGTGCCTCAAGACTAGAGCTATTTTGGTCCTAAAATGGTGACAGTTGACTTTCCTTTTACTGCTCTGTGTTTCTCATAGTACAAAATTTCCTACGTCATGTTTTTTTTTTTCTGAAAATTGTTGACTTCTTAATTAATTTATCTGAAAATCTTTGTCTGAGTTGTATGTTATGTAACTTTATTTAAAACATGGCCAGACAAATGAGAGTGTTTTGATCTGAGGTAGGCAAACAGCAAAAGATATGGTGAAAAACAAAAGGCAACCTAAAGCTCATCTTATTTAACAGATAGCAGTAACCATCTTAAAAGCGATTAGCTTATTGTAGATACTTTAAGCACCTTTAGAAAGCAACTTTCCATCCTCATAGTAAGGTCATTAGCGAGGGAGGGAGAGAGTTAGCTGATACCACAATCATCTTTTCTGTGCAGACACTGAGCCGGAAGCTCGGCATTTTGACATATTTCCCTCAAAATAAGGATTCTTGGCACTGTAAGGAAGGAAATGTTAGTTGCAGCAGAAAAATAAGCAAAGCAGAATCCTAGCTTTGAAGAACCGACTAAATTTAGACCTACATATGTGTAGATTTTCCTCCCAACATAAGAAGTTCAAAGAGATATATTGCTACTAAGTATGACAGCAAAAGTAATATTGCCACTATGCTCCATTATCATTCTGCACAAAATCAATATCAAAACAACCCAAGTCTAGACACATAAATGTCAAACTATTTAACAAGAAGCAGTTAGTGCAGGAAAAAAAACACTTAAATGGCAATTGAGGTAGTCTGATGGGTCTTAAAGTAGCTTACCAGGATTTATGTAAGATAAAAACAGTTTAACTAAGCATGTAGAACAAAGCCTGGGGGCTTATGGCTAAGAACAATATCAGAAGAACATCTAAGCTCTTTATCGTACCTGTCAGGTCCTAGTACTTGGCTGTTCTGTCAGAGGTGGAAGGCCTTCTAAATCTCCTAATTCCCTCCTTGATTTTAGGTTTTACGTTACTTAATAAAATTACCGTTCACCTACTACTCACAAGATAGAGTGCCCGGTTCACAAAAACGCGTGTGAGTTACTCCTGCTACTCATATGAAATCTATCATTTTCAGAGTGCTTTCTCCACTTATTACATGTCATTCCCTATTGAGAGCTGACAAGGAGGTTGTTAGCAAGTAATATCCTCCCAGAAATGGAATTTTGGAGTGAGATAGGCAGCAGAAATTAACACTTAATTAAAAACTAAAATGGCTAAACACTGTAATGAGTTTAAGATGGAAGAACTGGAAAATGTAAGAGGCATCAACTCAAAAATGACCAAATATTTTGTTATTAGTTTCTAAAGATTATCTTTAATTAAAGTGGCGTTCTTTTGGCTTTCGAATAGACATAAAATAGAAAAAGAAAAATTTTTAAAAATAGGGCTTAGGTGGAGCAAAACATTTTACTTGGTTAATAATTCATTTTTTATTGGTTCACAGTTCATTGTTGCTCTGTGTGCAACCAAAAGCCATTTTGATTCTGACATGAATCAGTTTTTTTTCTGATGTGGTCACAAAACAAAACAAATCCATCCTTAACCCATGTGAAATTAAACCTAACTGGGGAATTGCAGTGCTGAAAGAACATACCTTCAGTGTAAATAGAACTAAAGGAGATTTTATTGTCTAAGACATCTTTCATTTCACAGCCTTCAGCAAAAGTTATTAACAGACGTCTATAGCACAATGAACTCTGTGGAGAAATTTGTTGCTGATTTCCAGAGGAGAGGACTTATGTTTTACATAGGAAAACTTACGCAGTAACTGAATGAATATGAATCTCAATAGAAAGCAAGCTATTATAACCTCAACACCAGATCTTCTATATTTTGAACAATATGCATTATTTCAGATAATTAAGGCAATTTACAGTATTCAAGTTAAATATCTAGTTGGAAGTATTCAACTTGCCAAAATGAGAATGAAACAACTCATTAAATTGCTAGTTCTGGAACAACTCTTGTACCTTCTGATGCTTTTGCTGTAACCTGCCCAAGAGAAGAAGATGCAGTGCTACAGTGGGTAAGACAACCTGCTATAAACTCAGGCACGTTAAGCATGGCTCTGGGCAGGTGCCCATATGGCCAGCTGTACAAGCGACACAAGTCACTGAGGACAAGAAATGATGTTACTTCAATCACTTTGCTCCTCTGTGCATGTTGTCTCCAAAAGCAGATATTTCTTATCTTTGCCCAGAAGAGCTACTCGAGGCTTGGGCCTCACTTGGGCCTTTCAAGTCAGTAAAAATCTTTGTTAGATTTTTTTTTTTTCTTCAACCCTACCACATAGCAAAAGAGCAGGAAATTTCCAATAAAATGGAGTGTATTTTTTAAGGTAACTAATAGCTGTCTTAGCTATTCTGAGTGATAATCATGAAGACAGCTAAGCAATGTCTGACTTCAGTTATGACAGCAATCCCATTAAGTTGGTGGGATAATTGCAGGCTTAATGTTAGGAAAATATTTAAGGATTTTGCAAGCATTGTATTGTCTCGAATATCATTGTATTCTGCTTAGGACACCCTGGCATGTTGACATGCAACTCACTATTTATGAGCCACTGGTTTTTTTCAGCTGATGTGTGACTTCATGGAGGAAAACAGTGTGCTTTAAAATGGGATACACCTATCTGGGAAAAAGGATTTGACTGCTACGTCCTGTGTGCTTATACTATGTGGATGGCAACTTATACCTGGACAAACAGACTTCAGAGTTTACAAGTTGTCCCATAAAACTAAACTATCCAGACACTAATGGCAACTGCAAGGTCTCTGTGTAAGTACTGTGGCAATCTGAGGGGGAAGATGCATCACACTAAAAAAGTAAGTTTGCAGCTTGTAGTTTAGGTCTTCTATTTCTGATTGTATGCTTTTAGAGAAAAAAAAATTCCAGAGCATAAGGAATAAGAAACCCTCCAGTCCTCTTCTACCACTTTGGCTGAAGTCCATCTGTTAAAGCTCTATCCATCTTCTGTACCACAAAGATGGAAGTGACATTACAGGGGACAACAGAGAAGGTAAAAATATTTTTCCAGAAAGCCATCACCCATCCTTTCTGATCAACCCTGAGAAAATTTATGTGGGTAATCATTGCAGACTCTTTGCTGCTTCCTCCTCTACCTCATACTCTCCATTATTTCTACAGATAAGCAGGATTTCAGCTCAGCAGAAACCCATTAGAGCAAGGAAGCAGGCTCCCCATCTGTCTGCATAGGTAAAGAAACTCTCCTGCAGAAACCTGATGTGAGGTCTTCCAGGGCTGGAGGGTTTAGACTATAGAGAAGAAAAACTATTACACTCTGTCAAAGAAACTCTGAAACAATGAGTTGCTAAATGATCACAATCTTCACCATACTGTGTTAAGGCTGTAATTTTCAATTCTGCCCAGAATTCTGATCACAACACTTGATTCCTATCAGTTACTTCTGATAAATTAGTTTTAATCTGCACATATTAGTTATTTGCTAATCACACATATTTATTATCAGACCAAAGCTGTAATTTGCTTTATGTTCTGGCCTCCATGCTCCCCTAAGAACCTGGCCTCTGTCAACTCAAGGTGGCACCACCTTTCGTGCTGTGGCTTTGCACAACTGCATGCTTTGATCATAAGCCACTTTGGGCACAATCTCAGTCAACACAGAGGATATAATTGACTGTAAGAAGTCACGCCATTACAGCATGAGTGCACTCAATGTCATCTAGAGACACAGTTTGTTGAAGACAGAAGTTTAGAATTAGCGCTGGAAGTTAAATGTACTGACTATTTCTAAGTGAAACCAATCCTCTAAACACTTAAGAACTGTCTTAATTTTCAGCATATGCCAGAGACTTCAAAGGAGAGTCAAAGTCCAATAGTTTGAAGTAATGACAAGCAAGAAATACCCTGGGATATTGGATAAAGGAGAAAATACTATTATGGCAAGTGTTTCTAGGTGCTACTTTTACATTTAGCTTTTCAAGTTCCTAGCACGTGTGCAAATTTTCAATTTGAAAAGACACGTAATGTTGCCTTTTCGAATAAGGGTCTGGAAAAAGGTAGAGGACCCTGGTAGTTGTTATGCCCTTTCTTCTATGATTAAATATTTATAATTGAGATAATTATTCTTCGACAACTAAACAAGGGTGTTAAGCAAATATTCCTTCAAGAAACAATCGCCCAAAGTGCTGTTTTATCACTTCTACTACCAGATCTGGTTTATATACATAAACAAAACAATTTTTACTTAGAATATACCCAGACATTGTGTCACTGGTTTCTCCTTCCCTGTAAAGCTGAATTATAGGGCCTCAGGCTGACGCTATTGCTCACTGGAGAAACACTTTTGTCAGAATGGGATATTTGTGAGCAATGATACATTATCATCACTGCAAATGTAAGCCAGAATAAAAGGATCAGAAAGACTAAAACCAATAATTGAAATGCCTTTACCCGCCCTGTATGTGGCAGTCATGATTTAACATCCAGGACAGAAACAAGCATGACTGGAATAGTGAAGAAGAGGTCAAGGATTACACAAAATCATTTCCTAAGGTCACTAATTTGTAACACACATCACACTCACTCTATGCTTCCAGTCAGTGTCTACTCTTTTATATGTTTTTTGGTTATTTTTTCTCATTTATTTGGCATAAGATCTTGAGCTAAAGAGTTGGAGAGATGAGACTGAGGGAAGATGTGAAGAAAGCAAAGGCAGGGGGAGGTGAAAAATTGAAATAGTTCAAGGAAGCAGCTTAAGAAATGCTTGGGAAGTGCTTGAAAGAGCACTGCAAGAGGATGGAGGAGTGATGGGTCTGGAGATGCTTTTGTGTGAGGGATCCATCACTCTGAAACATCACTCTGGATCACCTCTGTTTTCTGTATTAACATTGTGTCTTTTAATCCCAGACGTATCGTGTAAAAGACTTTGACCTTGACAGAAACCCTCAAGAGAGAGAAAATCTAGTCATATTGCTGTATTTTTTTCCCTGAGGTGACAGTATCCTGAATGAAAATCTCTTTCCTTTGCAATAATTTTTTTCTTGGGTAAATAGACCAGTCTGGTCTATTCCTTTTACTCCTAAAAGGCTGGAGAAAAACTCCATATCACATTAATAAAATTTCTACCTATTTCTCATAAAAAGTTTACAAAAATAATGCAACAAAACAACAAAGTACAAATTATTAACTGAATCTCACATTTTCTTGCAAACCATGGCACCCTTGGAATCCCCAGGAAATACAAGTAACTTGGATAGGGGTTTTCGATTCAGTTATAAAACATCTACATTCCTTGGTCAAAAAAGCTGGGTGGGGGGAAACAGGGACCTCAAAGATTGTCTGGGACCTCTCATTTAGGACTCTTTTCATATCAATCACAGTCTCAGTGTCCCCTTAGTGAAGGAGTAAAATGATGGGATATTTCACTTTTCCAGACAACCAGACCCCTTTGCTTTCAAGAATGTCTAAGTGAGAATACATTGCAGCTGGTTGCACTATTGAGAACAGTTGGATAATCTTTCACTCTCAAACATTGACAGAGTATCTTCAAAGCATTCTCCTTCTATCTCTCATCCTTGCATGTCGGACTGCGCCGTAGGCAATGTGACAGCTGAACATATGGGGCGTAGGTAAGAACGTATGTAGATGGTCAAAGCTGGGTTCTGACTCAGGGTATTGTTGTATGGATTTGTGTGTACACACACATATATTTCTAAGGCATGGGGGGTGTGGAAACATGGAAAATGTTCATCTGTTTTTACAACCATAGATATTAGAAGGAAAGATACAGAGTTTGAGCTTCTTTCCTTAAATCTCGTTGCATATGGGTTATTTTTACCTGGTTTCTAACAGTAATTAGTGCAGCTACATTTGTAAGATTTCAAAATTTTGAAACAACTACTTGATTGCTTAGATGACTTTTCTACTTCAGGAGAGGGGTTGGACCAGGTGACCTCCAGACGTGCCTTTCAACCTCAACCCATCAGTGATCCTGTGATCAATGCAGTAACATGCTGTACGGTCCAGTCATGACTGAAATGGTGAGGTCTGTGTGAGTAGCATTTGGCATTTGTATGAGTTCAACATGCTGAGCCTCCCTCAATTCTGGACACCCACTGAGAAGGAGGAAGAGAGGGCATGGGTGAATCCATCTCTTCAGTGTGCCATTGCTTTTGTTTTTCTCACATTTAGAAATGCAAATAATATGATAACATCCTACCAGAGCAAAGTGAAACTCCTAAGGGATTTCATGTAAGACAAGTTCCTGTTAGGATTACCACTGCAGTGGTAGCGATACGGTGATAGCAACACATCTAGACCACTAGTGCTTCTAAATAAAAGAAATATTTGCTAATACATAAACCCTTTCAAATTATTCTCAGTGTCTGCTATTTACAAGGCTGATTTTGAGTTCTAAAGATAGAGCTTTTTTAGACCTCAATGAATCAGATTAACTCTACTAAGATTCACAAATTTTTTACAGAAGCTCACACAGATGAATAGGAAACTAGGGCTTGGCATCTTACTCTGTAACTCATAATCCTCTCCCCTGCAGAATTCTGGTGATTTCAGAAGTGTTACCATTGTGAGATGTAGAGGATAAATGCTAATGAAAAGACAACACTGCCTTTCATGTAAATACTAATATTGTATGCAAAAAAAAAAAAAAAAGTAGTAGAACTGCAGTAATTCTTATGCTTACTGCTATTTCTTCCTTTGCAAAAAGTCAGGTGTGGTTTTTTCCATCAGCAGTTGCTGAAAATGAGGTGGTCATGGCAACCCTAGTGCATGCTGGGTTGTTCCCAGCATGCCTTCTGGAGTGCAGCAAAACACAATGAAATTCATGGGTCGTTCAGAGACTCAGCTTGTGATTCTGCTCAAACAGACAAAACAGACAGCTCTTTGTGTCTTAAAATGAAATACAGCCTACGAGGAGAGCTGGTGTGGATTGTGTGAGAGGTATGGAGCAGGCGTGTGCTGTGCGCAATATGGGCCTCATGCTCAGGAGGTGCGAAGGTGTGGGGTCAGGTGCAGAGGCAGGAACGGTTAAATTACCATGCACCGTGGAAGCACGCGCAGTGCTCAGCCTGCGTATGGACCACTCCAGTTCAGCTGGCTGAGGAAGAGGGTTCCTGTCCTGGAGCAAATTACAGAGGCAGTGTAGGTATATAGCTAATGAAAACGTAGGCTAAACTGTGCAATCTCACCACTGGCTTTAGCAAAGAGCATGTACAGCAACCAGCAATGCGGTTTTGCTGATGGGCAGTAATTTGTTAGGCTGGTGAAACAGTACTGATGTTAATTATGTCTATACCATCTATTTTAATTTGTTATTTCTACTCAATGTTTCTGGTTATTCTTCTTTACTTCTTTACAGCAAATTATTGCAAACCTACCCTTAACAGGAATCATCTTACAAAAGCTGATCTCAGAAAAGTTTGCTATCTGTATTTTGAAAAGTTGATAATGTTACCCTTAAACTACATTTTAGACGACTCAGAATATGGAATTATTAGGGTTCCAGAAAAGTTTCTTTCACCACAAAAATCCATCATCTTATTGTATCCTTCATTGCCTTGTCTAATCTAATTTTAGAACTTCCAAATGATGGGTCTTCCTTTTCATTTGGAACATTCCACAGCTTAATAAATCTTTTTTTCTTCTTCTTCTTCTTCTTCTTAGATTAAGCTTAATTTGCTTATTTGTTTATTTTATTTATTTTCCATATGGAAACTGAAAACATTACAAAAATGGGCTGGATATTTTTTTTCGTTGAATATATCTGACCCTTCTTTTTACATTCGCATTCCACAAATATTTTACCAAATAAGGACTTTTCAATGAATTAGAATATTAGCAAACATTACATATCCTTATGAAAATGCTGATTCTGTCTGACTCACATGGAAGGAATAATACCAAAATTTTCCCCTGACAATTAAAAAGGGGAACAGTACTATGAATTAGTTATCCAATCAGATAAAAGTCTTCAATCCTTTGTTATTACTTCTAGATAAAGAGATTAAAGTGTTATTTTTCGTTATTGTTTTGTCACTCACACTGATATTTAAAGGTGGAGGCTACTACACGGTGAGTGTTTCAAGGGCAAGCACAAATTTGCCAACTATCTGTCCTGAAAACTAAATGGCACTGCAACTGTAGACAAGCACTGGGCAGATATCTGGGCTCTAGAAACTGCAACCAAAAAAAAAAAAGCATCAAGAGCCATCCAAGAAATTGTCTATTGGCTTCAGAAGTCATATGAGAGGTAACGAATATGGGTTCACCTCACTGCTCCGCCCCCTTGTGCCCAAGCATGAAGTAAAAAACATAGGTATGTAGATGACCAACCCTTTTGAGAACTTATCTCTGTAACCTGATGACTAGAGGAGTTCATTATGATGCTGGAAAACTCTGCTCCTGTTTCTGCTCCACCAAACACTTGTTTACACAAACATAAGAACTCTAAGAATAGGAAAAGACCTTGGAATAAACCACATCTCTAAGACAAACGCCTAGCAAGGCAAGTGTGAAGTTTAACTGTGCTTCAGATCAGTCTCGGCACACATGGTCTTGGTCTACCCCATCCTACCAGAACAGTGCAACTAGCAAGCCACTGCCTCTTCCAAAATCACATTGAGGGTGGGACCGGAAGTTTCCTCTGGAACCTGAGAGCTGTTCCACCTCTGTTGAGCGAACATTTTATTATAGGCCATACCAGTGTCTTGTACCTCTTGCTTATAGCAGAAAAACTTCAGAAGATCCCCTTGTGAAAGTTTTTTTTACAACAAGACTTTGCCTACTTTTCTTTGCTGATGCTGTTGACTATATTGCCTTCCACCTATACAATCATCACTTTTTTTTCTCTCCTGAAACAGGCATTTGCCTTTCATGTTTTATTGGTTCAATGAGCTGCAAGTTGGAAGGGAGTTTTCTGTGCACAGCAGGGCTATGGATGGGCAGAAGCACAGCTGTAGGTGAGAATGAGATCCATAGACATGTTTGTTCCTAGTATCTTCAGTTCATCATAAAAGCTGTATGTGTATTTTTCCATTTCCAATTATAAATATGCCTCTCTCATAATCATCTTTCTACAGAAAGAAATACAGAAAATTTATTTTGTTTGTAAGATCATATCCTAAATATTATAGGCATTCACAAAATAATCACCAATATGTTCTTTGACGGTTTAAATGAAAGTGCCCTTACACTTAAAAATAATTTTTATTTGATATATTTAGCTTTTGGATAAATGAAGGAAATAATAAAGACGGCTGTTTTTCATTCCACACATTCAGTAAATTGAGCTTATATGATAACTTTCATAGGATAAATGTTAGTTTAAATTATCTGCATTTGACCTTTAAGCCAGTATTAAAATGCTAAACCAATTTATGCTGTTAAAATGCATTGAACAAATTATATGACAATAACTCTTATACAATGTGAAGCAATTTTGATGATCTTTAAAGATAGTGGATGGTATTTATGATAACAGCTCTAAGCGCCTTTATATCACAGCTGTGGTGAGGCTTAATGTGGCAGGAACTGTCAGACTGGATCAATACATGCTTTTCAGCCTTCTTTTGGTGCCATAATCCAGCCCCTGCAAGAAGTGACCTCATGAGCTGCCTAAGCTCTTGTTGTTCTTGTTCTGTTTTGTTAATTGAAGAATATCGAGGCTTATGAAAATGACAAAGCTGAGCAAAAGCTAATTATGAAAGAAAAACAATAAAGCCAGGGGTGAGTCTAGGTCAGCTTTCAGTGGGAGTCCAGAGTCTACTATATTTTTTCTGCCATCTGTCTGCTGGTGTTTGAGAGAAGAAACTAAAATTTCCTGCATGCTAGATTAGTGAGCAGAATCAAGTAAGTATGTTCGTTTTTCCAGAGAAGCCTTTGTTGCTTTAAGAAGCCCTCACCTCACTACGAGGAAGCTGTAGGTGACAACAAGCAAGTTGCAGACAAATGAGCCACTTGTCTTTCCTCTTTATTTCCCTCTCATTTTACCTGTGGCCCCTGCTAACTCCCAGCTCTCCTCCTGCCTCACACAGCCAGGCGCCAGGGCTGCGGGATCGGGCCCTTCAGCGATACGGAGGTGCTGGCACCTTGACTTATTCCATCTAACAAGGGCTGGGAGGACAATAAAAAGAAAAGCTTTTACCATGAAGGCGGAAACATCCTCAGCAATGAGAGCGAACAGTGTTAGAAACCTCAAGGGAAAACATAACCTCGCTGTTAAAAAGAATTTTTACTTTAATTTAAAAGCCTTTTGTATGGAAGCACTAGGGCAGACAGCTTAGTACGTTCATCTGCTCAGGATGCAGTTGACTGTAAGCAAAAATATGGCAGATCCCTAAGCTGGTTGTAAGAGATTGTCTAATATCTGGACAGAGTCACCAAGTAACAGCTGCAAATAATTGGCTGCACCTTTTCCTAAGTATTTTAGTAATACACAATAGATTGTTAGCCATTAAAAACCTCTCACCGGGATCCCAGTCCTCGTGCAAGGTCTAATACTCCGGCAGAAATCCCATCCTTCTCTGGGTCTCAAGTTTAATTATAGCAACAATTTCTCTGCCTTTGGGAAAGCTCTGCTCCACCAAAGCCAGATGTATTTCTTATTGGATAATAGCTCCCTTCGCATTTCATAGAAAATACTGTGCTGAGTCCAGCTGTACATTATGCATTCGATATGCAGACACTAAATTAAAATATAAATGGACTACGTAAGTGACACGCGGTTGATGTTAATGCTAGAGAAACCTAGAAATGAGACTTAAAATCTAGGCTAAACATGTAAAAAATGCCTTACATTTTTCTAGAGGAGGGTTTCATGCTGGAGAAGTTTAGGTGTATATTTTTAAACACAGGCTATTATTATTTTCAAACAATCCACACAAGTTCATACAAACATATTCCAGAGCGATCTTTTCTGCAACTCAAGTACTTGAATAAAATGTCACTATTGAGATGTAAGCACAGCTTCCATTTCCTTACCCTTAAAATTAAGTGTGCAAGCAGAGTTCATTTTTGCCTTACACACCACAAACTCACAGTAACATGCCAGCAGTTCCTACCGTACCAAGGAGTGCAGTCCCAACAGACAAGCAAATTTAACTGAAGATCTTCCAATATCAGTAGGTATGGACAGGGCAGTATATTTCTACTTCATGCTTTAATAAAAATAACCTAGTATTGATGCATTATTACCAAAAGCTGCTTAAACCATGATGATCTACAAAGATAATCAGAAAGAGATGTTCAAAATAAACAGAATGAGATACTTAGGTCCTGTTTAATAACTAAGACATCTTTGAGTGCCCTACGGACCAATCAAAGAAAACTGACCCACAAGGGATTTTTGGCCAGAAGGATTGAGTATGGATGCATGGGCACAACTAAAATAAGTAGCTTAGAACTGAGGGGCAAAACTTGTGGCTTAAAAGTTGTTTCTGTTTTTTCCAAGGCATTCTTGGATTTTGCAGAGGACTTCTGTAAACAACTGGGGCAGGCATTTGGGAATTTTCCCCTTGTGTGATCCCTCTGGATGGGCTGGGTATGTGCATCGTCAGCAGCCCTGGGCACGATGGCTGTGCAGCACCATGAAACAGAAAAGTGAGGATTATATTAAAGAAAATAGAAGGGTAAACAATGGGATAGGAGGAAAAAGCACACACAGCAAGGCTACCAAACCCACCCAGGAATCACTCGTGCTATCACAGTGCTGCCCTGAGCCCAGCAATCACAGCCCCTCTGCTTGCAAGGTTTTTATGGGGCGTCTTCAGCATCCAACATGGCAAGCACCCAAGCCAACATCTGCCCACACGTGTGCATGCAGCACGCAGCCCAGCTCTGCTGCTCTCTGGGGCCAGATGAGGAGGGAAACCTGGGCTTGCTGTTGTTGTGGGTCTGGACATCTCCAGGAGAGAGGAGAAGAGCCCGTGCCCCAGCTCTGCACTCCAGTTTCCAGCTGCTGCCTCTCCACTACAAGCTGTCTGAGGGAGCCATCCTCCAGATGCTTGAGGAAACCACTGCCCTTTTTTAAAGGATTAAAGTTTATTATGAGTAAGCTGATTATTAGTAGGATTGGAGGACTCCACTGATTAATCGAGTCCTTTTTTCTTAGTCATTGCCTAAATTCAGAGCTCTTCCAAATAACCCACAGTAACAGTGATATGTGTTGCCCACTATTCATGGGCTGAAGAGAAATTACTTCCAATTTAAACACATCTTTAATATAAAAGCAAATAATGCTTCATGAATCCAACACTGATCACATCTTTTTCCAACATGACAGGAACTGAACTCAGACAGGCTTTTTTTCTGTGCTTATTAAGAAATCCTTTGAAGCTGGTGGTGACCTCTCAGAAAGTTTATGCAGAAGAGCCATGCTTAAGGAAATCACATTAGTGTCTGATAAAGAGACACATTTTAATTTCACTCTGTTTATCTTTGAGGGGAGAAAGCAGAGGACAATGCCACACAACATGAGACAATAGAAGTGCTGTAAATTGGTAAGGCAAAGCTCTTTTTTTTTTTTTTTTAATGCAACAAATAGCCGAATGCATCAATTAAGGAAGCTCCAGGAAGCTCCAGGAAGGAGCAGAAAAGAGCATTAAGCAGACAGAGAAGAACACCAGGAGGGAGAGAGCAACGTGTTAAGGCATGTAAGGAACTGCAGAGAAAAAGAAGTGTCAAATGAAATATACTTAGTGATGTGAAACATGCAGTCACCAAACATTGCTTTGCATTATAAAAATTAGAAGATGTCCAAAGAGGAATTTAAGATCATGTAAAATGGAATGGAATTTATAAAGAACAGGAATTTCTGAAGCATGAAAAAGCAGTCTGCAAAAAAGAGCTTGATATGCACAGATCTATTGAGTACACTGGGTTGTTGGGGTTTTTTTCTTCTCTGCATACCCATTCATGCCAAAAATTAAAGCCTGTCTTCCACACCAAATCCTGGGCCCTGATTCTTTGAACACCGCAATGGATTGGACCACTGCGCCCTGTGCCTCTGTGCGCAGACCTGGGACCCCACTTCTGCACACCTAGGAGATGGTTACACAAGGACCCCTCAGGGACCCAGCCCAAGCCAGCGAGTGCTGCGGGTTTATAATCTTCCTGCCTTGACCTGCCCACGGTCACACTGCGGCATGTCCAGAGGCCTTGCATGGGGCGCACGGACCGGGGCAAAGGAGGGACGTCTCAGTATTATTTGGTTTTTCTTTAACGTAGTCCTTTTAGAAATGCACCGCATAGCAATACTCTAGAATTCATTTTCTCATGCTGGTCATACTGTTTCTCCAATCGGCCGTTTGCATACAGATAATGCATTTTTAGTTAATACATTTATTTAATGTTATATAGATTTATAAATGTTTAATAGACATGCAAAAAGCACTGGAATTATATGCAATGGTAGAGCTGTATATTCTTAACCTAACAAAAATCTATTCTAGATTTTGGACTATGTTCTATATTAAAATCACTGTCGTTTTTATTAAAATTAGTGATATTTCCTTATGTGTCAAACTTTAAATAGCTTTTAATGAAATTAAACTTCTAGATTTGAGGGTTTGTTTTTTTCCCTCTGCAGAAATAAAAAATGAGATATAGTATGGTCAAAATTTTAATATCTTCACAGTAATTTTTTGTTCTTTTTGGAAGCTAGGCTCTATGCACAGAGAAAGTTTGCAGCAAAAAGCTCTTCTAGTCATCTGTAAGCTCTTTTTATCATCTGTATGCACTTGGTTATTGGTACGCATAATCAGAATAGCAGCCGAGCCCCTCTGAGCAGACTTTGAGCACCTCTGCCTTCAGCTACGTACATTCCTCCTCTCACACATTATCTAAGCTCCCTCTGCAATCAGCGAAATCACCTGCACAGCACAATTCATCCAACATCTTCTAGGCACTTATTTATGGTCCACTGGCTACAGAGAGAGCCTAAATAGCTATCTTAGGTTTGACACCTAACTTTTCCAAGTCAATGGCTAAGCAAGACAAGGCCCTTCCTTGCTGTAAGGACCTAACTGAATGCAGACAAGAGTGGAGGAGGGCTGATAAAGGGGAAAGAGAAAATGCACACACTGAGCACACACGTATATACTGCACATTTTTTTGATAATGTATTTCTTGGGAAATATTGCCATGAGAAACACATGCTTTTTTTCAGATATACCTTCAACTTCTCATGCCCTTATCCCATCAGGGATTTTTTTTTTCAGGGAAGTAACAAGGGTGAACAGTACATCATTTTTTCTATGACTGGCAAAGAAAATGAGGACTTGTATGGCTGAATTTGCACTGATTTGCTTACTGTGGAGCTCTACCGAAGTCAGTACCGCTTGGCCTGGCTATAAGCTACAGGTCTGGGTTTTAAAAGTGTATGCCTGCCACATATACTTTCACACAAGAATATTTTTCTTCATGATCCTTAAGGTTGTGTTTGTGTTTAGAGCCTCTTTAACAGCAAATTACTACAGCAGCAACCAATTGCAGAAAAGGAGGAGAAAGCTGGTTATTGTTTTCTGTCTTTTGCCCTCTTCCTCATACACAAAAGCAGGAGGATGGAGCATTATTCAGAGCTGGTTATTACAAGATAAATGCTTACAAGTAAAGATGTACCAAGACAAAATAAGTGCATTGTAAACTGCTCATGGCTATGCCACAAATAATGCACTTGCCTTTTACACAAGTAACCCTTCATAGCGCATTTGTTCGCTGTGTCTCATGGAAGCAATAACACTGTGAGCCATACCTTTTCTTGACTTTATTATCAGTAATCTTTGTTAGCCTGTCTCTCTTCATCCACGATGTCAAAGTTACAACGTGCACAAAGCTGCCAGGCTCCCAAGTCACACCTGGCCCTCGGAACATGTCACACCTATGTGCTTGTATTTAAACTGGCTTCTTGTCACATTTTTGCCTGGACTTTCAAAATGCTGCTTCCAACCTATGAAGCTTAGCACAGAGTCACCATTTTTGTGCAACAAACCATTTCCACCTTTCTGCCCTGTTTGCTCTTTAACAGTATCTGTCAAAGGTCGTGTGGGGTCAAATCTTCCCAAATTACATCGTAAACTAGAACCTCCCTTTTCTTCAAAATTTTAGAAATGAGAGAAATGACCTTCAAAATCTAATTGTAGATCCAAGTGCAAATTCTGTAAGTTGCCTTTCTAATACCATAGACCCCAAAACCCAAATTAAATTTTGCAGCCTGGGATCAATTCACAGGACCTAAAACTTGCAGCTCTAGACCTGAGGTTGGGGACTGCTAAAGATATATTGTTCAGACACATCAGCAGAAATCAAAAATCTGCAGAAACGCACTCAAGACCTCTCTGGATAAATTTAGCCACATGAGTTTTTTTGGCATTAGGACCAGGCAAAGATCTTTTAAAATAAAATATAACTGACATATACTGTTCTCCACACTTTGGTAAAACTGGTTTTTAAAGAAGATTGAATGATAGGCTATGCTTTTGTACCTGCTGAACAGTCTTCAAAGAGTAATCGTTAATATTTGTGTCAGTATTTTCCAGCGTGTTTGCTAAACAAAGAGTGAATTTAGATTGTATATATTTGAAGTTTTTCTGTGGCTTGATAACATCAGGCAATTGGTCTGCATGTGGGGATTTTCCATGGAAGCAATTATTTCTTCAAGGGAACCTATGATTTCTTCAAGGCCAGGAACAGGAATGGAAATGTTCTGTTGCACTGATGTCTGTGTCCCGGTGTGCAAGAGGGCAAAAGTCAGGAACTAAGCAAGAAGCAGCCACCGTCTATCTCCTAATTATCTGCCTAAAAATCACTGTGCAATGAGAGGCAGCTTTTGGATGCTGAAGCATTCTCCCTTCCTGAAATGCCCCAGGAGGGCTTAGAGGTTTGCTTTGTTTGTTCTTCCTGAATGGTAGTGGAAGAGTGCTGGGAGCATCAAGAAACAAGTGCCAGGACTTGATCTCCAAAAAAAAAGTCTTTTCTTGCTGTTTTCCATGTTGTCCATTTGCAGCCAGGCAGGACAACGTTCCAGCAGACTGGATTGCCAGACTGCATGCAGTGAATTGCCAGATTTTGCAGACTGAAGAGATTTGAACTAGGGAATCGCCAAGAGTGTGCTGGTCATTTCTAACTGTGGCCACCAATCCCTTTGAGAGTGTTCTGCCCCAGTTCTGGGACTGGCCCACGGAACTCAGGGTGAGAGGAAATCTCCGCCTGGCCAGAGCTTCCCGGTGCCCCCATAAGCAAAAGTTCTACCTTGTTCCTGAGAAAGAAACAAATTCAACAGCACTGAGGTTTTACCAAAATCCACCATACACATCAGCTATGCCTGTTACACAACTGATAACTTCAATCACCTGGCTAAGTCCCCGGCTCCAGGATCAGACCCTAAAACATGTGGTCCCATATTGCTTTGCTGTTGCAGCAGGATTTGCCAACTACTTTTGAGCAACTGGCAGGGAAAAAAAAATAAAAAAAACCCACCCTTCTACAAAAAACAAAGATTCATTTGAACCAAAGTCAAACCCTTCAAATTTCAAAGGTGATAAGAACAGGCCATGACTGGTCTGTCACTTATCGTTGTAGACAGAAACCACATGTTTCTCTGGGCTCCAAGATTGCTGCTCTGCTGGTTCTTCCGGCTCTGGACTAACAGCAAAAAAATCAAGAGAAGCCAAGATCACAATTTTCCTTTCTCACCAGATTTGAAACCTTTTGGTGGAGGCGTATGCTGTTTTGCTAACTCTGAAGATCACTGTAATCTGCAGAGCTGGGACTACAATCATTAAGAAACATTTGTGCAAAAATAGTCAGGCACTCAATGGTTTATGCATTTTATCCCCCAAAAAAAGAACGTAATGTTTTTTAAATTTAGGATTTACAACATACGTAGTTCACAACTCTAACAACTGTCGTGTAACGCACACCTGTAAGTCTCATTTTCCCTGGGAAAGCAGGTTGTATCAACACTATGTGCACTGTTGTGGAAGTGAACTGTGAAGACAAAGTGTAGGACTGATGCGATTTTTGCCTTGTCTTTGCCTCACAGCTTTCTGAAGCTACAGAACGACGTGAAAGTCAGCTCTCCGGTAAGGAAAGTGATTAGAGTTCCCCTGGAGATGATAGAAATAAGTGCACAGGGCCCAGGAAGCTTTGTTTGGTTTTAAAACTATATATGGCAAGGGAAGGCTGTCTATTGATCATGGAGACTACTAGTGTTGATGTAATTTAAATAAAATGGTGAATACAGGATGGTGAATCAAACAATTGCCCATCCCTGGAAAGGTCAAAATCCTACCATCCAGTAGGTGCAAGGTACATACCTGGCCATATTTTTCTCATACTTATAAAGCCAACAGAATGACTCTGTTTTCAAAAAAAAAATCCCAAGGGTTAAACTGTGCAAACAGAGCTTGTAGTAGCATAAATATCATCTGGTTTTGCAGTTTAAACATGTTCTGCTCAATTTCCTACACTAAAGATAGTTTATGGGCCTTAACCCGCGAGGTATGGTTGCCATCGAGTACACTTCATGACAGCAGATACCTGAAAGGGTGCGCGCCGGCCACTTGAGATGCCCAGCTGATTTCTTTGATCTCCCTTTTTTTGCGTTTGAGCCATGTCCTTTGGAGGGCAGATCTGTGTTACTGTACACCTATATCTGTTTTAGATTTGAGTTAGACGGCATTGCTTTATGAAAAGGGATTACTTTTCAAAGTTCCATAGGCCCCCAGGACATCTCAGCTCATGGAGGAAAGGAATATCCCCCTTTCGCTGCTTTCCGAATCAGCTCCCGCTCAAGCCATTTTTTCTCAGTTGTAATTCATTATCGGGGGCCTCCACACACGCTGCATCCTCGTAACAGCTCTGTCTCATAAGGTTACTCCAAAAGACACATTACCCCTAAAAGGCCCCCTCCTCTTTATACGGCGTGAATTACTGCTAAGGAGGTCGTAGGGGAAAAAAAGAGAAGAGGCGTAGGAGACTTTTTGCTACTCTGAAGAAGCAGCTGGTGAACAAGACGTTGTTCTCCACTGCTTGGGATGACTAGGGAGCCTGGTGGACCCTGGTTCATTGATGTTCATGTGAACATGGTAATCCCTGAGGGCTGGTCGCGCTTCTTAATTCACCCTGCAATACATTTGCTACTGATGGTGCAGATTTTGTCCTTCCCTCCCCACTGCCCTCAACAAAGCAGGGAAAATTACTCAATTAGTTGTCTGGCAGTTGCAGGGGCTGCCTGACAAGGGGGCAGTGCCCTTCTGCGCCAAACTAGGGATATAAATTTTTCCCTGTGAGCAGAGCGCATTACGGCTGTGTGCTGTGAGGCAGGGAGGTGCATGCATGCGTGTAATAGGCAGCTGATCATTCCCATGACAGCTGCTGCGGGGGGAGCGGGGAAAGGTGCGCCCACTGCCCCGCGCCGCCGCCTCCGGCGAGCGACCCCGTGAGGGAGTCACGCAGGCAACCCCGCGCCCAGGGGATTTCTCAGCCCATGACTTGTTCTCAAATGAGGGCTTCCTCCCACCGGCGCTTATATTGAAGGCGGCGAGTCATGTGCTCTGTTAATTTGGACTGTGGGATTCGCCAGGGCCCCGATGGCTGGCTGTTTAAAAACACAGTGTGTTTCCAGCTCTGCAACACAGGGGAGCTATCATTTAGTTTTTAGCTCTTTGGCAGAAGAAAACTGTGCATGAGGGTGAGCAGGTTAGATTTGACTGGATAATTATGTATTATTTTGCATGAATAGAAATGTCGCTGCTAATGACTGCCACAGAGGGCTCAAAAATGTTTCGGATTAAATACATTTGATCTTATACACCAGGTGCACGTAAATATTTTTAAACATTTGTATGCATTTAGTCCACCTGAGCAATTTACTGAATAATACGTGTGCAAAGTAGTAGTGCTCAAGACCTTCGTGCTCCTGAAACTACCATCCCAGTCTGTATTAAAGACCGTAAAACACAAGGGGTGTTTACCACCAACTCCCCTCCCCACATCTCTCTCCTCCCTCTCCTGCTTTAATCAGAGATGAAAATACTTTGACCTCTAAATTAAACAGGGTCAAACAACTTTTAGCATTGGGTCTAACAGTGCAGGCAGAGCTCAGCTCTTCAGGACCCTGAGCAGGTGTGTCCATGCCAATGGTTCAACTGCAAGACTTGACAATTGCCAAGAGCTCCTGAACTTGTTACACCTAACTACACATGGGAAATATTTGTATTTGTTTTTACAGTTATATGCAGGAGCAGTGATGTGTAGGAATTCTTGAGCCTACAGCTGAATTTCAAACTAAGTTGGTCCCTTCTGCTTTACAACAAAGGCTTTCCATTCATTTCAGGGTGGATGAGCTTTCCTTCTCCATATCAGCTGCTGTTACTATGGTCATTTTTCTGACCCATTTCTGTGGAAAATGGTGTCAAAAGGCTTTCTAGAATTTCTACAGGGTGAAGCTGCATAACAGAGCTGTGTAAAATATGTGCCACACAATTAGTAAAAAACTATAAGGATTTTTTTTTTTGTCATTCCAATAACTGTTTCTGAAGGACAGATGGAAGAAGCATTTGTGTGAGAAAGGGTAGCTGACATAGAGGCTTTTTAGATGTCTTAAATTTAGTTGAATTCATCTTAACAAATTTCCTTCTAGAAGCTTTGTAACTCTGAAAATCAGATCCTAGATATGGCAGAAATATAGTAAATCTTGTTTTTCAACATAAAACACAGAGATATATGGCTTTATTATTCAGCAGTACTCACTAGCAAGTTACTTACTAATGAAAACAGAGTCTTATTCAGTGAGTTACGTTCACGTTCTTTTATTTCAAATAGTAATTTTCCAACACAATTTCTTGCTTGAGTTCCTATCACTGCAACTTCGAATTCACTAGGAGCTGGGTTGAAATTGGCAGAAGGACTCCCAATACAGAAAGACACGGTCTCTGCTCACAGTGTGATTTGAAACAAGATGCAGCATGTAGGTTTTTAATTTTGTTTGTACTCATTAAAGCATAAGCAGTTGCTTATTTACTGGATCTTGGCTCACAAGATGGATATATAAATTGTTCTGGGAATAGGGAAATTAGGCAAATAATAGCAGCTGAAAGTGAACACTCATTTGGAAAAGGAGACTACTATGTCTAAGAAATTCCTCTCTCCTGTTGACGACTGGGAGATTTCAAATTGTAATGGCTCTGTTTTGAAGGGGAAGAGAAGAGAGGCAGGATTTGGAATTGTTTCAGTACAAGACCAACCCAGTATGTTAAATGCGGCTTATTTATATTTTATGAAGAAGAAAGACAACCTCTGGAATAGGCAACGAGAGAACACCACAGGAGGAAGGCAAACCTGGCAGAGGTCTTTGTTCTGCCTCGTGGCCTCGATCAAAATTGCCTTACTGCCCTGGATCCTCCTGCGCTGTTTAGATATAAGCAGAACTTCAGCCCCTTTGAGGAGCTTCCCAGGAGATTTCAGTGCCCTTCTCCAGATGTATTTCCACAATAATCCGGTGGAGACACATCTCTTTTGCCATCGTTGCTGGTGTAAATCTTTCCAACGGCTCCAGCAGGCTCTGGGACAGGCTCTCAGTGCGTGGTACCACTCATTTTTTGATCAGTAGCTATCCTGTCCTTCATTTCAGGGATTCAGGAAAAAAAGCCCTTAAATCAGAAGTTGCCAGAGTATATTGAATGCAGAACCATCCTTTAGTGGTCTTACTTATTCGTTACAGTAAACAATGCCATTTAAAATAATTTCCAAATCTCAATTTAGAAAAAAAAAAATCTTTTTTAGCTGTTACTCTCCCTCACAATGGAAAGCTGCCTCAGAGCATGTTACATTTCCAAGGAGCCTGCGAGATTTTTTTTTTTAATGGGAAGCTAAATGAAATGTTTAAATTTCAAATCAACAACAGCACATGTTCAAAGAGCTATATTTATGGAGTTTAAGTGAAAAATGCTCTGGCACTGCTTTTAAATAATGCTGGCAAGCAACTGAGGGAAGAACACCACTCACTGATTCTTTGCATGGCTTAGTCCACAGCCTTATTCAAGGCTCACGTATAATGTGAGTTGTTGGCTGTGATATTTTGGTTATAGCACTAGCGGAATTCACTGCAGGCAAAAGCTTGTGATGCTAAACAAAATGGACAAAAGGCTTTTACAGAATAATAAAAACAACAAGTCTCCATTTATGACTTAAAGTTAACGGTCCTCAGTGAAGACATTACTCAGTAAATAACTCTGTGGGAAAAACTGTAAAATATAAATGCCCTAGCAAGCTGGGGAAAGCACTGAGGTGATAGAAAATCTTAAAGATTCAAAAAAGTGAAAAAGGATGTTGTGTCTTGCTCGCAGCCCAGAGCCCTTTGCTGAATTGCTTTTCTTGCAGCTCTCAGTTCTAGTACAGCTCATACAGGTAGGGAAGCAATGAATCAGTTTCAAATATAGTGAAACTATGCTGGTTTTTTTTATGTTCAACTAAAATCATACTGAGCTTGCCTTTCTGGGATGAACATGCAGAAAATTACTCTGAAGTAGAAAAAAATGTAGACAGATTGTGGGTAAAGGAGCAGAGTGGGAAGAAGGAAAACTACTACTGAGAAATTAAGGTCAGAAACTGCACAATGCAACCTAATTTTTTAGCAATGTTCATCTTCCAGACTTAGTGAAAAACACTGCCAGAAGGTCCAGGCTGAGGCAAAGCTCAAGGTGAATCACCTGATCCCCAAATGCAGCCTGGTGGGACAAGTACCTGCTGCCAGCTGAACAGGTCTGCCCTCCTGGACCAGCTTTTGTGTGTCTGATCAGAGGTATCTCAAGCAGTTGGTCAACAAATGTTTGTAGCTATATTGTATTTCCTACAGTTCTTTATATTTCTATATCCCTATTTTTCTACAGCACAAAAAAGGAGATAGTACAAGGAAGTCTATGGGAATGGTTTAATCTGAGTTAAATTAAGAGCTGACTGTCATAATTGCTAAAAGATGCCAAAGTATGGAAAATATTTTGGGAGAAGATTTATGTTTTGCAAAAATTAAAATGAATGCAGTTTGTTTTGTGAGATTTTTTTTTCATTATCTTTTCTGCAATTTTTAGCCAAAATCTTCATTCAAAGAGCCTTTAGGACTCTTTTAATTATCACTAAAAATGCACTTTTATGAAATAATAATAAAAACTAAAAGTGAATAAAACAGCATAGGAAAATTTGGAAAAATGGATTATCATTGATGTTGTCAATTTTTAAACAGTATGGATTTTGCTTTTATAAGAAATAGAAACAAAAAGTTGCCTGGCGAGCTTAGTCTGTGGACACTTTTCAGTGCTTCATTCTTTTCCTATAGTTCTGTCTAATGGTATAACATCATTAACTTCCCTTTAACCATAAGAACTATAAGTTTAGGACAGAAGTTTGTGCCACCTAAGCATTGTTCTCTATGGCTTAAGTAATTGGTTTGTTCATTGTCTGCTTTGGTTGTAAAGGAAATGTTTTGCCAGAAGAGAAGAGAGGACCAGCATCCTCACCCAGTTTTCAGTCTGACAGAACTCACTTTCTCAAGCCATGTATTCAATGCTCTAAAATTGCTGCATGTCCCACTCCCACCTCATGGAGATGTATGGGAGCTTTCATGTCACCTCCAGTGATGGAATCAGTATAAACATCCAGTAAGCCACAAAGGTATTGAGGGGTTGTGGGTGTGTAGCAGAGGAGAAGGGAATAAAAATCTTATTTCCATTATGGAAATGACATTCTGTAACATTCTATTAAAAATAGAAATAAAAAATGTTCTTCCTTGCAGTAGGTGTTTCACTGTTAAACTAAAAATTGTGCTCCAGGCACCAGGGATTCCCCCAGGAATGTGGGATCTACACAGTGACACTTCTGGTTCCATTTCTCAAGGAATATAGGATGTACTTACTGATGCTCTTGGTGGACAGGCTTTGGAAACTTGGGACTCTGGGGCTCCTAAGTCTATAACCAACCTGCCAGGGAAGGTACAGGATAGCTGGTGTCGGGAAGGTGGCGGAAAAGAACCAAAGCAAGTTTTGTCAGAATTTTAATGTTCCCACAAATTTGGATGAACGAGAGAAATGTTCCGGTGGGAAAGCATCTCTGGGGCCCTGGAAGTGGAGCTTGGTGGCTCAGAGGAAGTTGACATGGGCCCATCTTCTGTGGTCTCCTTCATCCCCCACTGCAGTGCGGGTTGGTGATGCCTGCGCCTGAGCTGCAGCTGCACCATGTTCAGCTTGCTCTGAGCGTAGGCGCAGTAAGTCTGACATCAGAGGAGACATGCCCTTGAGGACCATCTTTCAGAGGTGCTACTGAACACTGGCGTTTTCCCTTGCCAGCTGTTGAGAATTTTTTCCAAGCTACATGCAAAAGTCCTTTAGGGAAAGGTATTTATTAGGTTAATGCATAGATCATCTCTAATTAAAGATTACATTTCTTTCTTCTAAGCAAGAGGAGCCTAATTCATCCTCTCTGTGGTATTGTTCCATAAACCTTTTCTCCTTTACTTTCCCAGTGTCATTTTCACTGTACACCCATCTGCAGCAGTAGCACCGATGTGCAGTGCTACACTTCCAGCACAAGGGCAAAGACAGAGGACACTGTGACCTGGTACATCTGTAATGAATCTGATCCTGCCCATGGTGGAGCTTCAGAGGCACTAAACTGATCCTCATGTACCTCTCCTGAGAGAGGTAATGGGGAAGGTGCACCAGTGCAAGGCTCTATTACTACATGCAATTTGGGGTTTAAAACCAGGAAAACTAAAACCAGAAGATTCCGAATGACTAAACACCCAGCGAGGAGACATGAGCTGAGAAATACAGAAATGACACAAGGGAGGTGTGAGTATTCAGAAGTTCACCTGCTAAAAGAGTTGCATCAGCTAGGAGATGATGATATCTACTCCTGTCATTCACGTGACGGTATGGTTACCCACAGGGATGGTGTTTAATTTGAAGATCACCTTCACTAACCGTTTCATACAGAATATGTCACAAGGTAAATTGAACAGCTAGATGTATAATCAGACAGAACGGCACAGTAAAATAATTACAGGCAGCCCCAAGATGCTGTCTGCTTAATGTAGAATGCTAATTGGTATTTGAATACCACACGGTGTGTGTTGAGGACAGACAGTGTAACTAATGTACCTGTATGTTGTGTGTAATAATACAGAATGAGACCTTGAGGGTACATCATCCCCTGAGGATTTCACACTGCAAACAGCTGATACCAATAACAACGGAGAAATGTATTTCCCCTGGTATTTTCCTGACATATTCTATCCCTGTTCCTGCTTCGCTGCAATCTGTGGGAAGCTTAAAGAGTGATATTGTACACTGGCATTAAACACAACTTAGGAAGTACATATGTCATCTTTCCAGTAGTAGGAACACTGTAGATGAATAGAACTGTGATACCACAGACTTTATAAATCCCTACTGGATTCCTTCAAAACAGTTGATTTAAAAAAAAAATTAAACAACCTTTTCTGTATGGAAAATGTTTTTCCTAATATGACTTTATGATGCTTCAGTTTTAAACAGCTGCAAGTTTTCTGACTTCAGAATACATGGAAGCAAACTTGTGTTGAGATAGAAATACTTCTTTTTAAAGAAATTGATAAATGCATTCATTTTCACATTTTTGTCTCAAAGCAGCTTAATGACAAGATATTTATTTTTTTTGATGTCAGCATATTTAACTGGTAACTAATAAAATAGTTTGAGGTAAAAAATGCTTTATATCTATTCAGTACAGGACAAAATATTTAAACTAGATTGTGGAAAATATTTGTATTGAAAATATTGTGTATGAAAAGGACTCTTAAAACAAACAGCCTCCCACCCCCACCCTTAAAAGGTGAAACAAAAAATGGAAGTCTAGTTGTAGTATACACAAGGAAATATTATGGTTGGAGCACTGATTATAGATGCCGGATGGTGTTACCCCTGTTCTCAACAAACAGTATTTCACTGTACTAACAGTTCTTTAACTAGCTAAAAGGAGCATTTATGAAGCAAAGCGCTACTAAGTGTGAATGAGTAGAAAAATTGGCTCCATATGCATATGGAGGTATCTGAGATGGTGTTCTCTATATAAAAAGAAGTCTATTAAAACTACTATTCTTACTCCTTAAAATGCTGCTCTGAGCACAAGAGCCACAAGTATAATACAATATTTCTCTTCATGCATAGGCACACTACTTTGGAAATAGTGTTCTTCCACAGAAAGACTTTTTCTCTGTCCTCATCCTAGACAATTTCCAATGAGACCAGAAATCCATTTTGTATCCCCAAGATTCATTTCACTTGACAATAAGCACAGCTATTTTGATACTCCCACTTGTGGGAGGAAAAGAAAGTGAGGTAAATTGTTGCCATATGTGCAGAAGAAAATTAACTAAGGTTTTCCTAGATTGGACTTCGAAACACAGAATTACAGAATTACTGAGATTGTCTGGGATCCCTGGAGATTATCTTGCCAAAGCCTCCTTCTCAAAGCAGGACCAACTAGGACAGGTTGCCCTGGGCCATGTCCAGTCAGGTTTTGAATATCTCTGAGACGGAGGACTCCACAACCCGTCCTTTTATGATCTTTTTGGGGCCTTCACCAGATTTGCTCCAGTATGCCCATGCCTCTTTTCTCCTGGGGAGCCCACAACTGGACCCAGAGATCTAGATGTGTCTCACCAGTGCTAAGCAGAGAGGGGGACTCACCTTTCTCAGCCTGGTGGCAATGGTCTCCCTAATGCAGCCGAGGAGGCTCTTGTCCTTTACTGCATGGGCATATTGCTGTCTCATATTTAAGTTTATGTCCACCAGGAACCTCAGGGCTTTTCATGAAAAGCCAGTGCAGGTGTGCAGGGTTATTTCCCAGAGTGGAATTATCCTTTGGAAGAGTCAATATTTTCTCCTTCAATTACTCAGCAGGATGAAGGTGGCTAGCCCACCTGTTGCAGGTATCTATGCTGCTAAACCTGAAATTAAAAGTATGGTCATCCTGTGCAGTTTCCTTGGACAGAGCCTGGATGGAATCAGACACTGGAGGTCTCAGAGCAGCAGAGGTGATGTATAGGTGCCAGGGCACGCAGGATGCTTGGAGCTGAAGCTCTGTGGAGCAGTGTTCATCCACAGACAGTCTAGAAGTAACAAGGAGTGCCCTCTGCCAAGAGGAGTCTCGAGCCTTCCCTTTTTCTCGCAGTCCCGTCTGAGGACAACAACTCACTGTTGCTGAGCTCAGACGCATAGAAGTGGTGTAACACAACAGAAGCCAGCTGCCAGGTCCAGCGAAGGTACAGTCATTTACTTATTTATTTTTTCAGAGACTAGTTTTGGGTTTCCTTTGCCTACTTTTATTGTTATCTTTTTCTGAATTTTCTACCAACAGTGAAAAAAATTCAATATTATGAGATGTTGTTAGCAGCATCACAACTGATGGTGTCCCGATGAACAATTTAGTTTTAAAGCCATGTTACTGTTTACTGTAGTGTAGTTAAAGACAGCAAGGCTGTGTAGATTAACCTGGTGTTTTGAAAGACCTTAATAAATTAGTAACATAACATAACATAACATAACATAAGGAGAGGAGAGGAGAGGAGAGGAGAGGAGAGGAGAGGAGAGGAGAGGAGAGGAGAGAAAAAAGAAAAGAAAAGGAAAGAAAAGAAAAGAAAAGGAAAGAAAAGAAAAGAAAAGAAAAGAAAAGAAAAGAAAAGAAAAGAAAAGAAAAGAAAAGAAAAGAAAAGAAAAGAAAAGAAAAGAAAAGAAAAGAAAAGAAAAGAAAAGAAAAGAAAAGAAAAGAAAAGAAAAGAAAAGAAAAGGAAAGGGAAGGTGCGGGAAGGGAAGGGAAGGTGCGGGAAGGTGCGGGAAGGTGCGGGAAGGTGCGGGAAGGGAAGGGAAGGGAAGGGAAGGGAAGGGAAGGGAAGGGAAGGGAAGGGAAGGGAAGGGAAGGGAAGGGAAGGGAAGGGAAGGGAAGGGAAGGGAAGGGAAGGGAAGGGAAAAAAAATAAAAGAAAGAGGGGAGGGGAGAGGAGGGGAGAGGAGGGGAGGGAAGGGGAGGGGAGGCAAGGCAAGGCAAAGCAAGGCGAGGCGAGGCGAGGATCCCTTGAACGACTCCAATGAATAAGTGTTTTACTGTCTGCATAAAAAAACTTCAAAGGTCTGGCAAGCCACACTTCCTGTGTAAGGAACTTCCTCAGATCATGGCAAGAGCTCTTCCCAGAGGGCTTGCAGGCTTCAGTGGAAATGCCTAAGTACCAAAATACTCAAAAGATATTGTGATACTTAGTTCCTACCAATATGAAGAAGAGATGGGTACACACAGGACTGATAATCTAGGCCAAGACAGGTGATACTGCTGCCAATACTGTCTTCAATAGCATCCATTACCAACAACCCAGTATGACTGGTCCACAGAGGAGATGGTTGCTCCTATTCCTACTTAAAAGAGTTTGGACTTTAATTTCAGTACTGGTGGTTTTGGCTCTTACAAATTCCGTGTTTTTTCCTTACAGATGATGAAAATAATAGTAGTTCAAAATGAACTGTTCCTTCATTGCTAACTTATGGCATTTTCATATCCCAGCTGCTAAAGCATTTTCAGCTTGCAACTGCTGCTAGTATTTCCAGGAAGAACAGCTAGAAATAGCAAATGCTGACTGAAAGGCCCTGTACTGAAGGGGCAAGAAGAGGAGATTCAAATATGTTCATTCCAACAAATAACAATTATTGTTTTAAACTCTTTATTTACTGAATAAAATAATAATGCCCAACAGGCATTTTAGGAACTGGCAACAATAGCTATAATCTGCTTCCCAAAACTCAGAACAACTTGTATTCTCATTGAAACAATAACAATTTTCATAATGGATAGGCCTGTCGAGTAGAAAGGAAAAGAATAATTCAAATAATGATGATTACAATATGCGTCAGATATGAGCAAACAATGCCACATACATAAATTCTTCTTCAGTCTGTTCACAGCTATTCCCTTTGGTGTTATCATCTCATAATAAATTCTGTTTACATTCTCTTACTTGAAATCCCTTTGTTGAAAAGTTCCAAAACACAGTAAAATACATTTTGGAGATCCTTAGTAAGAAAAAGATTGTGGCGGATTCTTTGCATTAGCATGTTTCACTAGTGAAACACCAGGAAACCTCTGATCATCTTCAATGCTTCATGCAATAGTCATAGATGTTTATGAGAAGACAAAATCAGCTTCTTGGTCGCTTTACAACAAGGATGGAAAAGAAAGGCCTTTTGTGTAGGCGTCTGTTGACTTGGCTAAATCACCACACCAAGGGATGAGACACTATTTCCAAATCACCATCTGCCTCCTCTTTCCGTGAGAGTGTCTTAGTCAAAGTCAGGGCTGGTGCTTAAGCACACACACCTACAACCTTGTTGGATGCTTTTAATTTTCTAGGACACGTGTCCCTCCAGAAAGCAGTCAGCATACCCTACCTCAAATGACAGTAATGCGCTGTGTTTAGATACCTCAGATCTGCTCCAACAGACCAACCATAGAATATACTGTTGCCCATTCACCTCCAAAAATTTGACTGATCTTGCCAGCTCAGGATATATTCTGTGTATTACTGAACACAATTTATCAGCTGATTTATTAACAATTCATATACACTCTGAGAAAATGTGAGAGAATGAGCACTCATAGGCAACAGGCACAATGGTCTCCAAAGAAATTTAAAACTCAAAGCATATGAAATGGATGCATATAGCTGTGCATATCAATTATTCTCCTAATCAATCAGACTCAAACCCAAGACTGTCGTCCAGATGACTTCACCTATTCAAATATCCTTTAGGAAAAAAAAAACGGTTCCATGGTCTTTAAAGAAGAAAATGAGTGTGTTTGTCTTTAAGTTGAACTTAACATAAGCATCACAGACATCTTTCAGCTACGAGAGTAAAAAACATACAGAAACAAAAATAGCCAAGGGTCAGCTAAGAAAACCCTTATTTCACCATCAAATGCTTTACTGTACTGTGGCCACTTTGGTTGGAAAGCCAAGCTGTTAACTTCAAGCCAATGTAGATTTACTTTAAGATTTACTCATACATAGGTGTTCGGCACGAAGCTATGGAATAAAATAAAACAGATTTTGCTCTGAAATGGGAAATAAGTTACTTAAAGTGCATGACCTCAGTGTGCTTCAGAAAAATATTTTTAATCTACATGTAGTCATTTTTTCACCCTTGCCTCCAGCCACAAGGTCAATGGTTGTTTTTTTTCATTACTCAAGTAATGCTTAGGGAAAGGTAACTTTGAAGTATATGCACAGTGAAATATTTAGCCGAACAGACACTATCCTAGATCACTTATAGATAGAAAATACTGTTTAAAAGAAAGATAAAAATATCACCTAAGAGAAAGAGAATTTTCAATGTGCTGAAAAAATGTGCTATGCTGCTTCCCCTGCTTTCTCCTTCACCATTCTGATTTCTAATATAGCCTTAAAATATTTAGAAGTTCTTCCCTGAAGGACTTTCTAGCTTCTCTAACTTTTCTAACTCTTAAAAATTTGGAACTTTCTCCTGCTATTTAATAGCGTCATATAATACAGCATATATGTTTCAGCTGTCACTGGTAGTTACATCAGGGTGTCTGTGATTTAAGACTCATGCTTTGTGTTTATTCTTTGTATTTTTCCTAAAAAGACATTTACAGAGTTTTAAGGAGGTAATTTAACTTACCTTGTGTTTGCTCCCTCTAGTTAGCAGCCCAGCTGGAAAAAAAAAAAATCCCTCTTCTGACAGAAATAAGGATCAATTTGAAGCTGACTTTTACAGCATGTAAAACTCTCATGAAAATCAACACACAGAGGTGTTGCTCGGTGGCCATGTTGCAGGGCTCCGGCAGAATTCCAGCTGGAATCAACACCATGAGTAGATTCTGTTTCAACAGCAGTATTCAAGATTATTTTCTGCCACTGTAAGTTGTTGCCATGTGTTGCCAAAAAAGATGACATTCAACAGCACAACTTCGCAGAACAAGGCAGGGAAGTGCATAAGCTGTGTTTTGCATGTGAGTTCTTAAGAATCCTATAGCTTTCAGTTTAATAATAGAAACACTACAAAAGGGTTTATCACAGTTTTAGAAGTGCTGTCTCGTTCTTTGTTCCACGACTGAGTTAATTTTCAATGTAAAATTGAAACCCCTGTTCAGTATTTATTTGGTCACTTTTAGAAGAAGATGTGAAGCTCCTATTCTCCTGTATATGTTATGTATAAATCCTCAAATCAAAGGGAATTATCTGTGCTCTGCAGGAAGATAAACTGACTGTAAGCCTTGCAAACTGCAAAACAAGGGAAAAGAAATGCTTAAGATAATATCTGCAGTTGTGCACACCACTCTGCGAATTCCATCTCATATTATAGGACTATAATAAAGATGTATCTCTTGTAGAAAATTCAGCTTAGACAATCATCTTGGAGTTCAGAGGAACAGCCTCTACTTAATACCACTGGGGAAGAGGACCCAGCAACTCTCTTTAACTCCTGCTCAGAAGTCAACTAGAATGGGAGTTCTCCTCCTCTGACACTTAACTGCCAAAGTGCACCAAAGCTGCCACTTGGGCTGTTGTCTTCCATGGAAACCAGGGAGTAGGACGTGGTCGGTGCTTGCTCAGATGATACATCGGCTAGAAGTAGTTGCGGTCTGCACCTGCAGCTTGCAAGTCAGGAGTGCACCTGAACGCACACCCTGGAGACCACCCCAGCACCATTTCTGTGCCATGCAGGTCCTGGAGAGGATCCAAGGTCTGGCAAATCCTGAGCAAATTCACACACAGCCAGTGCTGAGTTCAGCACCAAAGGCAGCAGCTATGGGCACATTCCCTCAGAAACCTCTCTGGAAAAGTCAACCTTTGCCACACAGCTTTAATCCAGAGAGTGGCAAAGGATCCAGAACCTTCTCACCTGGAGGAAATCCAAGCCCACTTTTTGAGAGAAAGAGGCAAATCCCCAGGCTATCAACTGGACTGGGCAGCAGGAGAGAGACTGTTAACCCTCCCATTGTTTCCTCTGGTGTGCAAAAGTCAAAGCATCAGCAGGAGAGCAAGCTAAAGGGCATTGGACTGCACAGCCTCATGATTTGGATACTCAGCTGGAAAGACGGAACTGGCTCTGCTCCCAGGACTATTCCCATTCTTGTTATGTAGCTCTAAAGCGTAATAAATGTCTAAATGTCTAAAATGCCATCCAGAGAAGAGGCAGAGGTCTTCAATTCTAAGGGCTAAACAGGGATGAGAGGTTGAACAGGGACTGGCATGGCCAGTTGTCTTCCTGCTGGTAACAGGAGGCTGTGAATTCAAATTATTCTGGAGAAGTAAGGAATCTTACTCATGTTTCCTGTTTCCCATTTCCCAGGCACATATTTAAACACCTACATTCAAATACCCACATTCTTAGGCAAAAAGCAACTCTTTACTAATCTGAGTGGGTCTTAGAAATGGTGATTCTTGCTCAGTGAGATAAGCATCGGAACAGATGAGCTGATGTTTCGAGTGGGTAAAAGCTACACATTTACAATCTTGAAGAAGTCTGAATTCAACCTTAAGAAAGATGAGAAACATCTCTGCAATTTTTGCTTTCTACTGACAAGCCCTTAGCCCTTTGGAGGCGTCTGACTATTAATCAATCGTGTAGGAGAGAAAGGTACCTAATCTAAGCACCCTAAATCCCCCTACTATATCTCTGTTCCTAGTAAACCATCCCGTCTGCTGGGTTAATGCAAAGCAAATCAGTTTCTGCAGTGCAGAACCTATCTGTGAGCAAATCAGGGGGAAAATAAGGTACCATCAGGTACGCTGCAGATATATTTGAAAAGTATTCTCTGTAATCTATACTCTATTTCTTACCATTTTCTCTACAGGAAATAAAGTTTGCAGTCTTCTGTGATGATGAATTTCTGCTGTGCCATGAAAGTGATGTGGAATGGAGCCCTGGCATCTACAAAGTCCTGCCGTTGCCCATCATTCATGTACATGCACTTAAAGAGCAGAAGATCTGGTGCGATTGCACTGGTATTGTAGATCTAAATGCACTGCTCATGCAAGGCGGATGGCTGTGACAAGCCATAAACATCTCTGATTTCTGCTGTACTTCGACGACTACGTGTAACAGGCAGGCCTTTCAAGGAACCCATTCTGGATTCTGGTTTCAAGCCACTATATATGTGAAATTAGAAGTAAGAAATGGTTTATTATTCTTCCCCCTTCAAAATGAACTTACTCTGCTGATTTCAGTCATTAAACTTATAGTAATGTGGTAGACAGAAACTAACCTGTTACAGAAGCTTGCTTTTTCAGACAAACACTGTGCTGGAGATCACTGGATAATTTCAGGTGTTTTCTTCATTTAAAAAAATACTACAGTAAACCATGGACATATGGATGTGAACTGATCTGAAGTGAATAGACTGCAGACAAAATTCCTCTCTCATCTGGAGTAGATTCATTGGCTTCAGTGGAACTATTCTGGATTTACAGTGATGTAATTTGGAACAGCATCTGGCTTCAGATATATAAGAGCCTGTTGTAATGGTTTATATCACTAACTACTTATTGCATAGTTTTACTATGCTTTCCTTATCTCTTATTATCTACACATAATTGTTGATTTTACATCTTTCTCTTGTATTTCACATAAGGCCTGTAAAAGCCTTGCAGAATGGGGAAAGTACACATTTCCTGCAGATCACCACTGCATGGCACCTCTCATGATTTAGTTCAAAACACAGGCTACAACTATCTTCTCTTTGTATTTTGGATACTACATTAAGGAATGCAGGTAAAGGAAAAGCCCCCTCTGTTGTGCCTGCTCTTCACATAGAGGGACTCAGTGCAGCAAGCCAGTGACGTTTACCTAGTAAACACCCTTTAATTCATACAGCCTTTTCCCATACAGCCTCCTCTGTTCTTTGAGCAGAAGTATGCTGTGTTGAGAGGTATCCACTCTAGTCACCTTAGCACAGGTTTGTTACTATTCTCTGATAAACAAATAAGTACGGGGCAGAATCTGCCTCCTCTCAAACCTGTGGCCTCTCCTTACTCCAACACGACGCACGCTCAATATCACTGCAGGGTGAAAAGGAGAGGTTGATGGAAAGTTACTATTTCCCTGTCATTCTGTGGATATCTTTAGTGTGTCCTTTTTCCTTGCAAGGCTTTCAACAGCTTGTTGTGCACACTCTGACCATGAGCTCTGAGTACAATCTTCTCTGCCTTCAGAATCTGTTAATATGATGTTTTGAATTTTAATGGAAGAGGATTTAATAAAACTACAAGGCAATGGGGAATAAATATGTAAATACACTAAATACCATTAAGAAATCAACTTTTGCTATTTTACCACATGTGGAACAGTTGTTTTTCATTATGTATTGCAAAACTATAGCATCTGAGCTTTTAATAGTAAAGCTGTACTTTGAAAATATGTTCAGCAATATTCACACATGTTTCTGTTTAATCTTATGACACTTGTTTTTCCAACTTGAAAATTGAATTCCAACATAATAATTTACTTAATTAATGTGAGATATGTAGTATATGTAATATACATGTAATATACTCGTTTAGCCCAAGTGGCTACAAGGACAGTTGTGGTAGCCAAAAGCAATATTTATATCATTTGCCTTTCTTTGAACTTCTAATTAAGTGGCACTTGCTTTAATAAAAACTAATATTATAGTTGACTCTATTTACTTTATTTCATTACAGCTGGCTTCCTTTTAGATAAGTTTTTTTTCCAAATGTACTCACAGAGAAAATATAAATGATATGCCATTATCTATTTTTAAAAGGCAGATCCATCCATCATAATGGATTACAAATTTGTCACCTTGAATCAATTTTTGTTCACAAGTTCAAAAGGAAATGTAAGTGCTTGAGGGCCCAGAAATATTTATTGTACATGTGGATATTATTAAAGTTTATTGAAATCCTTCACCAATGAGAATTGTTTCTGTTTTGTTTTGCAACACGTACAGCACTAATGTTAAAAAGCCAGTGCCTTTATTGTCTAGAAACTAAATTGGCAGCGCAGCATTGACTTTGAGGGCTACCGATTCTGACTAGAGATACTAACATATTTATGCAAGCATTCGTTTAATTAACCCATGACAACTTTATCTTGCCTAATTTAGTAAAAATGTGTTTCAACAGTTTCTTGTATAACATTTTCCCATGATGACGTCTATTTTCAAATAAAAACTGCTTCTGCTAGCGACTTCAGCAGTAATTCACTTAGACTCTTTTCCTTGTAATGGAGCAGAGAGAGAAAATGGAAACTTAAGATTCATGAGAGTCTTGGTTTAAGACTTAGCGACAAGACTACATCTGGTATCAATACAATTCCTCGGGATCTTGACCACATCTTTCATAAAGTGGTAAGTTCCGCCAAAAGGACACATCTTGCTGGCTGCTAACTACAACCTCCAAAACGCTGAGCCCGTGCGGGGGAGGAATGCAGCAATGCTCTGCTGGAGGCAGAAAATGAAACTGCATTTCTAATTACATTTTTATTATTGGTGTTAATGGGACGTTGAGCTCTTAAATTCTCTAGTAAGACATGCTTTCTTTGAAATTGTATAGCAGTGTCAGGAGTTAATGTGAGAGGAGTTTTTGTTGGTTTTTTTTTTTTTCTCCTTGTTTTGGGCTAATTTCTTATTCTGCTAAATTAATTAAGCCCTTGGAAATATTTCCCCCTTTAAAAAAAAAAAGATTTACAACCTCAGAAGGAAAAAAACCAGATCGGTTGTTGTGACCAGAAGGACGTATACCCTCCTGGCAATCAGACATGACTTTTCAATGGGTGAGGAAGCCGACTCAAAGAGCTGCAGGCAGGGCAGGGCAGGAGCCAGCAGCCACCCGGGTGTAAATTTCACTGCTTCCCATATAATATTTGTTTTGTTAAAGAGCAGGATATAGTGGTGTCTAATGAGTTTCCACTGGGACATCAGAGGGTGGTTTTGTATTTTTCCTTCTATTCTAGAGAAACTTAGGGAGTATCTTCCACAGGAGTCATACAACCCAGGAAAAAAAAAAAAAAAAAGAATATTTCATTATTTCACATGTTTAGAAGTGGAGTCCTAGCAGGCTACCTGTAAAAGCATTTTACTTAAAGCAGAAATATCTTGAAATGAGGAAGAGATTTGTATGATTAATGAAGATTAAGCTGGCATTTCACACAGTTTTACCAGTGACTTTTGCTGTTTCCACATTAAAGGGTCAACGTCATGCCAGCTTTGTCAAAAATTTTTCTTCTCAAATATATATATATATATATATGTATATATATATAGATGGTTTTGCTTTATTTCAAAGAACTTCAGGCACAGGAATCCAGTGTATGTGCTGTATAATCACATTTAATTTGTGGCTTTTAAGGTCCAGTAAAGATGTTTCATATGGCTTTTTTAGTGATAGCAGCCAGTTTAACTGGCTACACTAGATTTCTTTCATCTGAAAACATCCTTTACTTCCATAAAGCTGCAATCCTAATTCCTGCTCTATTTGTCAAGGGATATTAGGATGTGACCATAAAGGTAATTAAATGCACGGATTGGCAGATGCCAGAATGTCCCCATGTCTTTGACACTTTAGTTAAGATAGACGAGCCTATGGTTCATTGTCTGTGGCGCCAGGGGCATATTAGCTCCTCGCATTGCAAGGACTGCAGGAAAGTACTGATTACACAAAGTTTCCTTTCCTCTCTTCACAGGAGAATAGCTCACTTTGCTTTACACTACGTCTGGGCTGTGAAACTTGTCTAAAATAACTATTTCTGAGCACGGAAAAATCCCTATTATCACTTTTCAGGCCAGCTCTTAGTGGGATGGGGCTCTAGCAAGAGAGTGTCCAAGCTGGTGTCTGGCTGGAGGAGAGGTCTTTCCACCAGCAGAAAACTGCTCCTGCAACACAGTGTGCTCTCACAAGGGGTGGCTGGGGCTCAGTCAGCAAAGCTGGAAGGGTAGAGGCTTGGTAGTAGTGTCAGGACTTTGAGTCAACTGAATAATCTAGGAACTGATCCCATCCAAAGATGCCCCATTGCTATTTTTCACACTGTTTTATGCTCTGTTGTGGTGGACACCCTGCCAGTTCCAGTTCTGTGCTTCCATTTGGTGTTACTGAATAGCTGAACACTGAAAAAAAAAATCCTCTTATGGAGCTGACTAGGAAGACTTGCACTGAGTAGTGCCTACTCTGTATTTAATTCAATCAGTGTTAAGTATTCCGTCTACACATGGATCGCTTCAGGGTTTTAATGATGCTTTAAGGAAACATCAAACAAAAGTGTGAATGTGTATGTATACACATATCATATGACAAGAACCTCTAATGTTTAATGGTCACAGTTCGGTCTGACAAGCTATATCTGTGTAGCATTTTCAGATTTATTACATAAATAGAATGCTACATAGGAGTGAGTGTCACTCCTCTGTAAACATACATATAAGCATGATGGGTTTTCACATATTGTCAATAAAATCTATTTTGAAAAATCATCAGTTCTACAGTTTCAACTTGCAGGGTATCACCCATTAATTACATATATTATGCACCTGGAATGCTTATAATGTTTATACACTAAGGGAGAGAAAATGTTACAATAAGGGGGCAAAACTAATAAAGTTATTAAGCTTATCTCAAGTTTCCACTAGCTGTTTTTTAATTGCTGTCAACAGAGTTCAAAGTGTTAAAGGAACCAACATTTTCTCCTGTGGCATTTTTTTCCTTAGATTTCTCATGCGTTCCCTTTTCTGTGAAACTCTGCTTAGTAAATATTAATTTACCCTCAATTACTAATGACAAGTGAAAGAAACCCTTGCATTCATCAGGGCCACAGCCTTAGGATATACATTTGTCCTTCAAAGCATTCAACCATTCAACAATTAGAACTAATAGTTACTTCAGGCTATCGAGGCTGAAACACACAACGCCCTCCTAATGCCAAGCTCTAGGCAGAGGCAGTCATGGTGGTCTTACAACCTATTGACTTCATCAGCGAAAGTTGGGAAAGTGATTTGGAAAGTGGACAAATTAGACACAGAGTGATTGTCTAAAATGTGAGAACACTTAAGGATTGGGGAGGGGAACTAGGCAATTAGTTCACTAATAAACATTAGCTGTGTAAAAGCTCCCTCGCTTCTCACATGGACAAAACTTGAGAAGCTGGGGATTTTGCTAAGCAAAAGCAAAATTAAATAAATAAATAAATTAATTAATTAATTAATTAATAGAAAATGCTAAATTGGGAGCATAAAGGAGTGACTGATATTTACACTCTGGTATGTTCCCACACAACACCGAGGAACCTTAAATGTGCAGCTTCTACCTTTAAGCTTTCTTTGCTGGGAGCTTCACCTTTAAATAAATAAAATCCCCACGGCCTATTCAGAATCAACTGAAGCTTTGTGTTTGGATGTGGCTGCGAACACATACACACACCCATACAAATGTTTCTAATGGAGACCTTCACTTCGTACTTCATTATTCTCCCAGTATAACATAAAGGCTGGTTTGCTTAGACATCTCTGGTTGCTTTTCTTTGCAGGAACATAATATGTAGCTTATTTTCTTTTGTTTTCTGCTTTAATAACAATGAAGAAATTCTTTCATTACAGAAAGTAGGACAAAAGCATATAGTGAAAACATGATATTACAGAAATTCGTAGCTTTGCAGCCGAATTCAGTATGGTACAAGGATTTAATGAGTATACAGATTCTGTTCTTTAAAAGTGACTGAAAATGTTAATTGTATTTCCCTTCTCTGAATAGCTTAAAAAAATGATAAATTGCATATATTTTTCTTTCTTTATCAATTAAATTTGCAATGAAGATATTAATTTTAGCTAAACAATTCCTTTTCCTCATTGTAACATTGTAGATGAATGTCTGCAGCATACTTAAATGTTTCATCAGCATCATGTCCTACTTCTGCAAAGCATATACAAACAGGAGCATAAATAATGTCTCAATGAAAGTGTTTACCAAGAATTAAAACTGTCCAGACTGGATATTTGCCTATGAGCACACATCAGAATTGCTTTTAATAGACTTCCACCGCTACACTGTGTTGGGCAGTGAGCAAAGAACAAGCATCTGGTCCTTGCCCAAAATAATTTGCAGTGCAAGTGAAAGACAAGAGACAACCAACATCTGGGCATGACAACAGCAAGGGAACACAAAGATGCATTACCAGATCAAGACATTGTTTCTGGCAATATTAAAGGGAAAAAAGAAAGTATAATTTGTGGGAGGCCTGAAAATGTTTGGCAATATGGTTAATTTCTAAGAGAACAAAATCAGATTTAAGGACTTGAGAGAAAAAGTAAAGCTATAGCTTTATTTATAAGAAATCATAATAAAAATAAAAGAGTTAAACAGCAATGCTGTTTTTCAAAATGACTTCCCAACAAACCATCTGGCAACTAGATACATCTGGACCGTAAATGGCTACACCCAAGCTTTAAGTCAGAGTTCCCTGGACACCCTTCATCACCAGCCACTCGTCCTTGGAGGTCACAAAGGTCCTTCTGTGAAGGATCCAAGTCATGCCAGGGTACCACAACTGATGGCATGTAGGGGTTACCAAGCTTTCACTGAATTATACAAATGACAATAACAATGAATTCTTACTTATTAAAAAAATTACATGTGGTTAATACCAGGACCAGAGCTAATACCTATTGCTTAGAAAAGAAATAATTTTAATTCTAGATTTTTTTTGTGTACTGTGGATACAAGAAAACTTGAAGAATTTATTGAGATTTGTAAAGAATATTTCAATATGAATTACTTCTGACATCTTATATTTTATACAAAGTTTCGCAGATGATAGAAGAAAATAAATATGAACAAGCATTATATGATGCACTGTTGATTGGGCAAACTAGAGTTAATCTCTTGTACAAGGAAGCAACAAATAGATTTTCAGAAGTTTAGTTTTTCTGACCTCTGTAAAAAAAATATTTATAGAATGTGGCAAAATTAAATCACAGCATACTACAACAAAGATCACATACTGCACAAAGAGCCCAACTGTATGTTGGTTTGAAGCATGGCAATAAAAACTACTATTAACAGTAGGCAATGATTTTAGAAAATGTAAAGAGCTTGTAGCCATTCACTGATTATTGAAGGATATAATATGAAGACAAAATTGGGGTAAGGTTCTTCTCCATTAAGAAAATATTCCCTGTTCTCCATAATGATACTGGTAGCTCTGTGCACTGCTGAATTTAAAGTAATGACATGAGAGTGCATAGGGGATATTTCAGGGTTTTTCTTGAATAGATAATTTCACCCTAAATGAAGAAAAACTATAATTATACTAGAGTTTCAAGTAATCTCACTTTGACATTCAGCTTGGTTTCTTTAAAGAAAGTGATGGCACTTCTTATGTCAGTTTTCTAACAATCCATCTGTTGGGCAAATTAGATTTTGGGAATCCAAGGTGAAAGGCAGAACAGGTTGGATAATGGCAAATTGCAGCAGGTTAGGGAAAAATAGACACAAGATATTGCAGAGAGAGACGTAGTAAAAGAAGCTGAATGAAAGAGAAAATAAGGCACACAGAGAGAGAGAGACATTTATGGCAGCTTTTACCAATTAAAGATTCTTTACAAAGGCAGAAGGAGACAAGAAGGGTGCAGTAAGTCTGAAAATAAGAAGCGGAGTGTTGGGAGGATGAGTTTGTGGCAAAGAGCTGGTAGATTCAGGTAACATATACTGTGTACCTCTAAGCTAATAGAATGTTAAAAGGAAGTTAAGCAGAGAATTCAAACATCATGAAATTAGTTTCCCAAATTTCTACATCATATGTTTTGAAACATAACACAACTTAAATTTGCCAAGTAAAATTTTATTCTTACTTGGCAGCTCTGTTTAGAAAACTGTCCTAAATCCTAAATATAACTAAAATGCTTATTCCATTAAAATACCGTTAAAATATCTAATTCCTAAAATGCATTCATGTTTGTAATCAGTTTTGAAAGATTTAAAATTAGTTAATTCTCTTCTTATCTTTCAATATAATCTCAAAGAACAATTGTAGTCTGTTCTTATTTTAGGTTATCTTTTCAAGGGCTGATGTGGAAAAAATGAGATGCAGTCCTCCTGGGATTTTGTTTTCTAACAAAACATTGCCTCTCAAACAATTCACCCTGACTGATTCATGAGGAGGAGAGAGCTTATTCTGCAAGTAATTCCCCTCATAGCAGTGGTATCCTTAAGTAATAAAGTTTCTTGCTGTTTCTGTGTCCCAAGATATGGACATGATCCTTTATCTCTTCTCTCTTCATGAAGCACATTATCAGGACAGATTTAGTTCTTCTACTGTAAATCTCAATTTTGTTTGGAAGTCAGGGAAATATGTTGTGACCCTCCTAAACCAGGCATGCGCTGCACCGCTTTAATGGCTTAGAAGTTTTTTTCAGTCATATTTCCTTAAAATCACATACTAAAATAGTCGCGAGTTCAAAGAACTATTGTGAAATACAGAAGTCAAATCAAGAGACAGAATGTTTAAGTAATGGCACCTTCAGAGCATATATACATTAGCTGTGTGGACATAAATACATAATCTGTAAATTAAATACTTGTTAGCATCCATGCCTGTAATTCACAGTTTCCTCCTGACATGAATCATCATTTGGTATCATCAGATCAATGATGTAATATTAGATAGCTACACGTTTCTCTAATGTAATCAGGCCCTTAAAGATTTCAGTAGATATAATTCAGACTAATTGGATATTCAGAATAAGATTACCCGAAATTGATCGTATGGAAGACATTTTGAGGAACATTTCTTCTGCCAGATAAGTAAAGTTAATGAAGAGAACTGGGAAGTGGGAAGGGCTGTATGTTTTTCTTCTCTCTAAAATACTATTAGGGAAACTAAAAATTACCTATTTTCACAAGGAAATATATGTTTTTACAAAATAGATACCTTTCCCCCAGCTTTAAGAAGGAAATGCAAATGAGCTCCACATGCTTTCCAAATGGTTCAGAAGTACTTTTGCAGGCATCAGTGACAGGCATATCATACCAAATATACATGTGCCAATAGAAATTGTATACGCACATTTAGCAGCACAAACTTCTCAGGAATTTTTATGTAAAATCAGGTAGGCAAAAAAAGTCATCTTTTACAGACATGCATCTGGAACTTCAGACCACATCGTGGCTAATGGTTTTGTTGTGAAATATTTCCTCTCACTGGGATCATTGTCAGGGAGGCTGCTTGGGCTGCTAAGCACTTTGCAAACCCAGCAGTGGATGCATCTGACATTATGCTCTTTTCTTTTTCATGAAAAGAAAAAAAAAAAAAAAAAAAAAAAGGAGAGGAGAATACTGTAGAGTGTAACTGATGTGTCAGAAAGGTTCTTTGGGGAAACAAATACTGTAGCAGTGTATAGATCTATACTACAATAATTTTGGGTCCCAAAAGTGTTACAGGCACCTTGTTGAATATAAAAACAGCACATTTGCTTCCCAGAGAATGTAGTCTTTAACTACAGACTTGGCACAAGAAATATTGCAGTTAATATATGTCAGGGTGAAAGCAAGAATTACAGTTATGAGATTGTGCAATTCTGGCATGTGCCATGAATACTTTGTATGACCCCAGCACACTTCATCCCAGACTTTGGCTGGGCTATTTATAAGTCAGAGAAAGCCCTGCTCTCATCATACTACAGTCACTAGTTATCCGTTTAGTCCTCTTGCCTGTTTTTTCTTCAGTCCAACAACAGCAGATGAATCCTTTTTGGAAAACAAAATACAACTGTAACTCATGTTTCTAATATGGCCATAAATGCTGGGTTGTTGGTTTCTTTGTAAAACTGATATTGATATTGCTTTAATCAGAATGATTTTTTTTTTATTAATTTTCCCTTTCAAATCCCCACTGCTATTTTATTGGACAGAGCTGGTGGTAAAGTATGTAGCCACAGAAAACTTACTCAGAGCTGAACTCCATGGTACAGCCAAAGAAAGACTGAGAAAGAAGGCAAGCCCTCTACTCTTGCCAAGATTGGGTGCTACTAAGCATTTCTAAAACTTGAAATCTTGAACTTATATTGCTTTGAGGGGGTTAACAGGCGTCGTTCCTTCCAGTTTGGCGAACAAGTTCCTGTGGGAGATTCCGCTTGCACTTGCAGCACACAAGTGAGGTTCATTACCTAGTTACAACCATGGCCAAGCCTTTGTGCACTGCATGAGGACATTCTAGAGCTGCTTGGGGATTTTCAACTTGTGCGTCACTAATACTTTGGAATATTCACAGATGGTTTACTTCTTCATGGCCTTGGTCCTCAAATCTCTTTACTATTTATTCTGCAGACCATTTGTAATTACACATGTCCATAGGAAGATATTTCTCTAACTCTTCAACTGGGGAGTGCTATGTCTCTTAGCAAGGGTTACAAGAGTCTCAGGAGTGGTCCAGAAATGTTATATTAAGTGAACATACAAGCTGTTAGAAATTATGAGGTGTGGCTCTATATTTAAATGTAGGTCTTCTGTGATAGTTCTGGCAGTTACTGTTGCTGTTGCCTCCTACTAACCGTTAAAGTCAGAATTTTTCCTATTGACTCCCTTAGATGCTTTGATCAGGCTTTGGATGAGATCTCTCCTGTACAACTCCTCCCGCTGCAGGAGGATCCAGCTGTCATGATGAGAAACTCAATGAAGGATCCACTGGAAGCACTCTGGAATTTGAAGTGAATGCAGCAGAAATGTATCTACACTCAGAGATCATAAAATGGAGTTGTAATTTACTCGTTTCCATCATTGTAAGTCCGGTGTGGGCAGTGGAATATTTTCCCAGGGCACTTGCTCCTTTTGTAGACATTTGTGTCCTTTAGCAACTGCTGCTAAGACTAATTGAAGGACTGGTTCCTTTAACTCATTAGTAGCAGTCCTACTTCTGCTGTCACTTGTTCTGGACACTATACATCCCTTTCTTAGAAGACAGCAAAACCCTTTCCATTTGTTTTGGTTTTGTTTTCTGTGGTAAAAGGAAGAATAAGGAAGAGTGGAGCCAACATGTAAAAATACTCATTTCTTAGGTTGGGGTTCCCATAGGACCAGAAACATCACAGAACTGCTTTCCCTGTGATAGCAACACTTCGTAGCCCTTCGGAACTAGGAAGCAGAGGCTGTGCTTCTAAACTGTATGCACATTTCCTTATGTAAGAAAGTGTTCGCATTTGCACGTGTGTTCATATGTACTAAATACAGAATATAGCTCAATCATTTCCAATTTTGAGGGAATCTTGGCTGCAATTCTAGTTTTAAGTATTTGGAACGGTTCTTACTTTACATTAACTTAATGGGTTTGCCTGTTTGTAATGAGTATGTTTAGTGCAGTGAGACATTATGGTCACTCACTAGAATGTAAGTTGCTTTCTCGCACATTATGTTGCAGGCCAGATTCTGACTGATTAATACATTGCAGGTGTCAGCCAGAATACAAAAGGAAAAGGAGGAGAGTAAGAGGGTGAAGTTATTCCTTCTCTCTAGCTGTCTACTTTTGGTGGGGATTGCAGAAACCACTCTGAGAGTGGCTTGGAAAGAGATCCCACTCAGAAACATGGCTCAAGAAACAATACTTCTATCATCCTTTCCATCTGCACAAATTATTCCCACTCTTGGCAGAAAAAAAAAAAAAAAAGAAAAAAAAATGAAAAAAAAAAACAAGCAAAGGGGCCTCTTATAAGGCTATTGCCAGCCAAAGTACAGATGCCCATTAAAGCTAGGTTTGGACCTGATTTTTGAGGGTCAGCTGAAACCTTTCTTATGTTTGGTGGCCCATCAGTACAAACAAATCTGTCTGTGAAGACCTGCATAGTAGCTAATATAAACGTTGTATATTTTCGTCGTTTGATTAAATCTTGTCTGAATTATCAGTTGTAAAATGAGAAGAGCTGGCTTGCTCTGAGGTGCTAGCTGTCAATGGTTATTGTTAATCATCATCTAACAAGTACCAGATACAGCTATTTGGCAATTGAGAACTAACATTTTTCTTATTTAAGGTGATAGGAATGAAGGAAACATAAATCATAACATACTCATTTTCCCATATCTAAAGGTGCTTTAATACTTAACATTTGTCTACATTTCAAGACAAGAAATTCATGGTTATTACCAGGAAAATGTACATTTTAAACTGCTACTAAAGTTAGCATTACAGAATTCATCAATTGTTTCTCTTTCCTGGGATAATTCCACTGAAGAGAGCACTGTTACATATTTGAAAAAAGAGACAGTTCAAACTCACTAAGAAGAATTGCTAAAAACATCATAGAAAATCATACAAATAATGTATACATTAGTACAAAAGATTTTATGACAATTTACGCTTCAGAAGCATCCTTACACTAATCTTCTAACTTTATGTGTGTCTTTCAGTTGAAAAAAAATTTAGGTTTTTTAATAGACTCTTTTTACAGAAAGCCTTCAGAAATTTTTTATTGAACTAATGTAAATCATGTCAAGTACCTAAAGAAGCCAGCTGATAATCATTAAATAAAACTGAAGACAAGCTCAGACCTTGAAAACTTAATTTCATTGGGACTGCAAACATCCTGAAAATTAAGTACACAGGCTAAACTAAGTGTATAGGCTTCCACTCACAAGGGGCTTCATCATGGTTTTAAATCAGCGCATGGTACTGTAGGCTAGACAGAGCTGCACTTCCCATCTGGAGATATTTTGACTGACTCACAGGGTTTTCTCAACAGATCTAATGACTCTTCATAGGGTGTAATATAACCACATGCTTGCATGCTAGCATGGACAGTGTAAAGGAGATTGCCCTCTTTCTTTTCTCTTTGGGGATCTGAGAAATCCATTTGAAGTGTAGTTCAGGTCTGGCACAATAAAATTTTCCTGAACTAGCTGTGAAAATTAATATTTTTTTTAATTTTTTTTTTAGAACCAGCCCTATCTCACGCTTTTTAAAAGCAGCAGCATCTTTCTATGTAATGTAGTCTAGAGAAAAACTAGATATTCAACAAGTACTAAAAGACAGGCATCTCATGAAGACACCTAATTTGAGACAATTAAACTAAAATGTCAATACATGTGTGACCAAAGAGAAAACCTGGGATATGAGATGTTTCTCAATTGCAAGTGATAATCTCAAACAATTAAGTAATCTTTACCCCAGAATATCTCTTGATACAGTTTTGGTTCCTGACCGTTACCGGGAACTACACAAAACACGGATATCACCTGCAGGCTCACAATAGGCCCACCTACTTCAGGACTGACAAAGCCCCATCATGATATACATGCCACTTGTCCACTGCATTGTGTTGTGAGATGTCCGTCACCAACTTGCCGATCGCCAACTATCTTCCCAGCATCTAGTCCAAGAGTAGGACTTCAGCACCAGCCTGGAGTTTGAAGAGGTTTACTGACAGATATCATTGAGAACAATCCACAGCAACAGTGATTGCTGTTTCTGAGGACATTCAACTGAGCCACCACAGTTGTAGGGAGGAAGCTCAGAAGGATGCTACGCTAATTTCTGGCAGCTCCAGCACCATTTCCCGTGAAAAGTCACAAGTGGTGTTCCCCAGGGCTCAGTATTGGGGCCAGTTCTGTTTAAAATCTTTATCTGTCATCTGAATGAGGGGATGTCATAGTTTAGTCTGGCTCAGGACCAAGCTACACAGTCTCTCACTCACTTTCCCCACCCTCCAATACAATCAGGGAGACATAATATAACAAAAAGAGTCAAGGTTTGAGATAAGGACAGGGAGAGATCTTTCAGGTTACTGTTATGAGCAAAACAGACTCAACTTGGGGAAAACTATTTATTTATTTTAATTAATAAAATCAAAGCAGGATAATGAGAAAGAGAGCAGAAACAACTTACCCCCACCCCTCCCTCTTCCCAGGCCTAACTTCATTTCAGTTATCTCTACCTCCCTCCCCTCCCCAAGTGGCACAGAGGAGAAGAGGGAATGGGGGTTACGGTCAGTTCATGACATGTCACTTTACACTGCTCCTTCCTCCTCGTTGGGGGAAGAACTCCTCACATTCCTCCCCTGCTCCATTGTGGGGTCCCACACACGGGCTGCAGTCCTTTGTGAAACTGCTCCAGCGTGGGTTATTTTTTTCCACGGGGTGCAGTCTCTCCAGAACAGCTGCCCCAGTGGGCCCTCCATAGGCCACAGCCTCCTTGAGGCATCCACCTGCCTTGGCGTGGGGTCTTCCATGGGCTGCAGGTGGATCTCTGCTCCTCCATGGGCCTCCATGGGCTGCAGGGGGACAACCTGCTCCACCATGGGCTGCACCACAGGCTGCAGGGGAATCTTGGCCAGGAGCAACTTTACTCTTCCTCCTCCTTCATCACTGACCTTTGCATCTGCAGCCATTCCTCTCACAAAAAATTCTTCACAATCAGCTCAGGCAGACGCCTCTCAGGATCTCTTCACATCTCATCTCATCTCCACTTCTTGCAGCTGGGCAGGGCTGAATCAGGCCCGGTCGGCCACCCGGCGGGAGGCCAGGTGGTGAGGGCCGCAAGGCTCAAAAGGCTTGTGCCTCCCTCCTTTCTGCCCTCTAGCTTCTACTTCTTCACTTTTTTTTTTTTTTCTTTTCCCCCTTCTTAAATACGTTATCACAGAGATGTTAGCACTGAACATTCCATCATCAATTGGCTCAGTCCTGGCCAGTGGTGGGTCTGCCCTAGACCCAGTCGAGTCCATTGGACAAAGGGGAAACTTCTAGCAGCTTCTTGCAGAACAAGAAACAAAACCAACACAGGGAATCATGTGAACACTCAGTAAGTGTGCAGACAACAGCAAGTTGGGTGGGAGTGTTGGTCTGCCTGAGAGTAGGAAGGCTCTACAGAGAGATCTGGACGTGCTGGATCAATGGGCCAAGGTCAATTGTGCAAGATTCAACAAGACCAAGTGCCAGATCCTGCACTTCGGTCACAACAAGCCCATGCAATGCTACAGGCTTGGGGAAGAGCAGCTGCAAAGATGCCTGGCAGAAAAGGACCTGGGGTTGTTGGTTGACAGCCAGCTGAACATGAGCTAGCAGTGTTCCCAAGTGGCCAAGAAGGCCAACAGCATCCCAGCTTATACTAGAAATAGTGTGGCCAGCAGGAGTAAGGAAGTGATTGTGCCGCTGTACTCGGCACTGGTAAGGCCGTATCTCGAATACTGTGTGCAGTTTTGGGCCACTCAGTACAAGAAAGACATTGAGGTACTGGAGCACATCCAAAGAAGAGCAACAAAGCTGTGATGAAGTCTTATGAGGAGCAGCTAAGGGACCTGGGGTTGTTTAGCCTGGAGAAAAGGAGGCTGAAGGGAGACCTTATCACTCTCTACAACTACCTGAAAGGAGGTTGTAGCAAGGTGAGTGTTGGTCTCTTCTTCTGAGTAACAAGTGATAGGACAAGAGGAAATGGCCTCAAGTTGCATCAGGGGAGGTTTAGATTGGATATTACAAAAAGTATCTTCATTGAAAGGGTTGTCAAGCATTGGAACAGGCTGCCCAGGAAAGTGGTTGTGTCACCACCCCTGGTGGTATTCAAAAGATGTGTATACGTGGTGCTTAGGGACATGCTTTAGGATTTAGTGGTGGGCTTGGCAGTTTTAGGTTTATGGTTTAACTCAATGATCTTAAAGGTCTTTTCCAACCTAATTGATTCTATGATTCTATTTTATGAAAAGGCTCTTTCTGAAAAGAAGTTACTTTCCAACATTCCCTGTAAACTACTATGAGTATCGTGAAACAAGAGGTGGCAAGAAAAAAGGCAGTCAATGGTCACAACAGTCACCACTGATAGTTCAGCATTTTGAGAGAAAACACTTCACTCTAACAAATCTGTAGAAAAAGTATTTTTTTGCCTGCATTGTGGAAAGCTATAGAATAAGTTCTCCAAATTTGCAATGAAGAATCTTTTCCTTATTTAGAGCCATATAAAAATAGCATGACTGATGTTTCAGGAAGTTTTTGAGGTTGGGAAGGAAGGACTCTAATGACATGTGATAATAATGATTCCCCTAATAAAGGAATTAGGAATATGGAGTTGATTTTAAAATCATTGTTTTGATGAATAGGATCAATACCATTAAAGTCAATCAGTTTGTGTGTGAGACAAGATTAAATTACGTTGCACTGACTTTCACCAATTACATTACACAAGGATTAGCCTGGTGTAAACAACATCAGAATGAACATCAAGATCTCAGTTACTGATGTGCTTGTACGTATTGCCAGTGCATAATCTATAGCCTACAGTGCCTTTTTCAACAACATTTAAGGTAAATATGAATGAATAGATCTATGTCATGTAAACCTGAGTTGCTGCCAACCATTTCTATTTGATTGCTGCACTTCAGTGTTCGGTCTCACTAAACTCTGGCATCCTTTGGACTTGACAGATCAATGAATATATGGAGAAATTTGCATATTTGTTTTAAACCAGATGTTCTTCAAGCAGCACAGCCAAATTCCCATCATCACTATAATCACATTGTGTTTCGTTAACATAATGGAGCCATTAAAATTCCACCACATGCTTCTTTGTTGGGAAGAAAGGGTTATTACAGAATTTTCCAGGTGAATTCTAAGTGAATCCTAATTGAGAAGAAAGAGTTAGATCCCTAGCTAGTGTTAATTGTCTCCATTTATATCACCGAAGGATCTGGCTTATATCAGAGCAAGACTTATTTTGTTTTGCATTAGCATTAGCATACAGGCAATATGGTTGGAATAAAGCTTTATTATATTAATAGCAGTCAACAAGCAGACAATAACTGGTATTTTAAAATATATAATGTGTTATTTTTGTTATTAATAACCATGGACTTATGTTTGCATTTTTAATAAGATTTCTGAAATTATAACTTTTTCATTGGTTCACATAGCAAAGCATTTGGGTTTTTTTTATGTGAAGATGAATATTTGGTAACACTCAGCATGATTAATCATTGTTAAATCAACTAGTCCAAAGTTCTGCAATGCAAAGAATGAGAGTGACATGGTTTTGTTAAAACTATAAAGGAAAGTTTATCACTCCACAGAGTGATAAAGAAAGAAATAAACCTCATATAAGAAGGAAAGATTTATTTTTTGAGAAAGAAGCCAAGAGAAAGAGGAACTGGGTGAGGTTGGAGACTACATTCAAATAGACCTTTCTGATTCAATGCGACATTGTTTTTCTAAAAGAAAAATTCCAGACAGTCAGAAAGCAGAGGGGATACCCAGGAAAAACATACATTTGGAAGTGCTACTTTGTATTAAAAAATAAGTAATGTCTTGGGGCCAGGAATTGCCCTTTGAATTGTGGCACTAAGAAGTGAGTAGAGAAGTGAAAAAATGACACAGCTTTTCTCTTAGAATTTCTTAAATGATTAAATCATCCTTTCCCAGATGACTGGGAGAGCTGCAGGCAGCAAAAGGAATCTCACAGCGGCTGAGACCCTGAACATCTCACTACAGGTCTCGTAAGACACCCAGATACTAGAGTAAGGGATGAGATTTATCGAGGCTTTTTAAGTTTCAAATTTGCTTAGGGGCTATACACAGTATGAGGCAGTTCAGCCTGAACCGTAACAGGCCAGACAGAGGGAAAGAGGGGAGTATAGCTTAAGTAATCTGCAGCATGGTGGGTGATGGAGCATCTTAATAGTTTATTCTGGCCTAAAGAAGCAAAGGACAAGAGATGCTGAGAGAGGGAAAGAGATAGAGGTTGATCTGAGTAAGTCTATGGCTCAGAAATGGGGCAGGCCTGCTAATGTGGTAGCCACTGAAGTAGGAAGGGGCTAATTGAACCCTGTCAAAGAGCTATCCAAAAGTCAGTAGAAAATTGCATCAGACAAGACGCAAAGCCAGCTCTTGGCAACAGCTTGAAGAGCTCTGCAGTCAGAGCTTGCACCACTGGACAAACCTCAGCTGCAGGCACATAATCTGCTGTTGCAAAACATGGTTGGACATTTCCAAGCAAATGCCTGGCAAGTCACGATTTCAGAGAAGCTGACTGGATAAGGTCTATGGCATTTCATTAGGATGTGTTTGTTAAAAAGCTGTGTCTGAAATGTTTGAAAAGGTCGGTATAGACAGGCATGATCTACTGCAGTAAGTATGAAGCTTTGGCATTAATGAGATCTGTCTAAGTCATGATATAGTTGACTTGAGCACAGGACACTTAGAAACATTTAAACAATCTAAATCTAAACAAGGCACAACAGTGGTGATATGGAATGGTGACTGTAACAAAACTGTTACAAATGTGCCTTTTTGGGAGGCATTCTCACAATTTTACCATTCTTGCAATTTTATCACTCAAAATAATAATTCCTTGGAAAAGCACTTTCTTCTCTCAATAAGAAACAATATTTACACAAATATTAAATTTTTCAAAAACTGGAGTATAAAGATAACTTCTAAGCTAGAAAGATCTTTTCTAAGAATGTTACCTTTGCCCTTTTCACTGGGCCAATGAAAGTCTGTTATAAATTAATTCACTGACTGCTTTTGTGGTGTCACCCCCATTTCTTTTATGATGGTGAGGAAATGATATGTAAAGCTACTGATTTGTGAATGTATGAATTCTGAAGATTTCATTTGGGAAAGATCTTCCAGTAAGCAGCAGATAATTACTCAAAATGTTTGAAGTGTTTCCCAGTTCAGCTTGCACTCACTTGACCACTGAAGTGCTGAGGAAACCCATAAATCAGGCCAAAGAAATTACCATTTCTGATCAGTGAATTTACATGAAAAGAATGCAGAGACTTCCTTCAGTATGAGTTTTTTTTTCCTCTGCATCATCAACCCAGACACAGTCTTTAAAAATGTTTTACTAACTTTTCTATGCCTCACAGTCTTCAGCCCTTGCTTTTTCAACTGTCACCTAAAAATTTTCTTCTAATAGTTCTAAACTGGAAGTGAATGTATATCTGCAATGGATTGGAAATTAAATGGGTTAAAACAGAATGAGTGGGAGTGAGAGGGAGAGGAACACATTCTTAGAAACAGTATTCACACTTCATGTCATTTTGTTAGGACTGTAAAATTTTTTGGTTTAACCTCTCATTTAACCTCAGCCTTCAACAATGCCAATCATAATATTAAACTTTTAACAGAGAGGTAATAGCAACAATTATAATGAAATTTCAGGAACACAGGCCTGTGCAAAACTTCACAATGATTTCAGGTTTGTAAACATTATGTTTGGGTGCATACATTTATATCCCAAGTGCAAATAATCCACACTTTTGTTGTGAGCAAACACAAGCAATCATAAAAATGGTGAGCAGAACTCAGATATTTGCAGAGGATTTTCCTCTTCAACTTTGCCTCTGTCTTTTGTAATAAAAAATGTGACTTAAAAAATAGGCTGAAATGATGGGTGAAAAAAATCATTGGGCAATTTCCTTTAATTGAGCTGCACAGATTGTTGACTGAAATAATCTAAGTGACTACATCTACTGAAGCCACTGAGTCCTCGAAGTCTCTGGAGTCCCAGAAGAGCACAGCCTCACCTGAGCTTGCTGTCAGACCGCTGTCCTGAGAGGTGACACTTGGACACCAGCTCTACATCTAGCCTGGGTTAGTTATGAGCCTGAGTCTCAAGGCTCTGTTCACAGGGTTGATGGTATGAGTCTTTCAGCTCAGCTCTTCAGGAGCCACATGACAGGCACACACATGGCACACAGACTTTGCACATGCCTTTAGCACTGCATTGCTTTTCTTTTAATATTGCATAGATAGAGATCCCTTAGCAAAATCACCGTCCTGAAACCAATTCTTTTTATTTTACCCTGGCTTGGCTGAGCCAGCACCTGGAGCTGGTGAAGTCCTTTTGTGTATTACTCAAGCTACAGTCCATTTCTCTTCAACGTCCTCTTTAAACCCTGCTACCACCCAGTCGATGTCGCCATCTTCTGTTTTTCAGGATCCCCCTCAATAAGTCTGAAAAAATTGCTTTTCCACTTGAAGTCAAAGCACTGGACAAAATTTTATCTGTAAAGTAAATGCCTTCTATTATCCCTAGTCTGAAGGGTATTAATAGAGGTCTTATTAGCAGTAGTATATTATCCTCACAAAGACTTTTGCTGTATGACAACAGTCACAGTAATAGCTTCGTAACATTAAAAAATAAATAAATAAAACAAACAAACAAAAAAAAAAAAACCCAGGATGTTTAATTAATTCAGTAGGTGCCCAAATGATTTCACTGCCTGCTCCTGCATTTTGGATTTCTACTGCTCAATATTTTCAGACTTCTTCAAAGTAACATAACAAGCCCATGCAGGCCTTGGAGGGAGTGATCCTGCTCAGAGCTCCCTACCCAAACACACTAGTTCTGCTGTAGAGGTCACAAGGTCTTCTGGCATCTCAGTGCTGGGGACCAAGCACTGATTTCCACCTTAGAGGTCCATGTATTTCTTCTATTAGCCGTAACAGGAGCTTTCTGCCGCTTGCCTTGTATTGTCATTATCAAGAGGTCCACAACATCAGTAGAACTTGTGGAATCTGCAAGACAAAAAGAAATGACTCTGAGGAAATAACACAGAAGACATCAAATGTCTTGGATGGATTGCTGCATCTCTGCCATCTTCCCTATGAGTTTATATAGCAGCAGCTACAGCTGAGCAGTGGAACCAAATCACCTACAAAGCAAGCACAAAGTGGGGAGGCTGAGACAACATGGACCACATCTACAGCTCTTGCACATTAGTAATTTGGTAGTTTACAGTAATTTGGTAATTTGCACCAGTTGAACGTGAGGCCTTTTTCTGAATTAACTTAGTCCTGCATTTTCACATTAGGGGTTGTAGTGAAACCATTTGAATAATCTGAGTCCCATGATTTAGTACACCAGTTCATGAGTGCCAGATATCCTTACAGACAGGAATGGTGAGTGTGGCATGTCTACAGGAATTGATACGGGTAAAAAAGTAAGCTATTCTTCCCAATCCTAAAAAACAACTTCAGCAACATTGTAGATTAAATACATCCTTAAAGCAAAAGCCATGACTATGCAAGAAGAGGAAAGTACAGTGCTGTCAGAGAGGTCAGGATATGACCCCTTTCAGCTATAGGATACTTCAGAAATTATTTCACAAGCTCTTACTCTCTGGAACACAAGAAGTTGACTCCAGAGCTTAAGCTGCAAAGAGCAATTGTTATAGCTGAAAGTATTTGTTTCAAAGCACTGTGGAAGTAAATGAAAGTGTCATTTTGCACTAATGTGATAGGCAGCTACTCTGCCTTGTCAGAACAAGCAAAGTCCTGTAAGCTTTATCCCATTGCCACAGGCACTTGGGCACCTCTCTGGAAATCAATCACAGATTGGCCTGAAGAAGAGCAGAGCTGAAACAATGACACCAGAGTAGAGGACCCTTAATGAAAGCCATTTGCTAGTCCACACCTAGGCTGTCTAGACAGCACCTCCTGTGCTTTGATCACTGATAAACCATTCTAAATGTTACCAGTGCCCCTTTTTTGTTTCTGTTTACAGGCAATCAGTGGGCCTCTGGCCATTGCCTCTATTTCAAAGCAGCACTTTTCATCTGACTACAATCAAACAACAAAGAACAAAGAGATGGACATTTTGGATATGAGATACTTGTTTTCCTGTGATTTATACAATTTCAAATGAAGAGCGAAAACAAAAAAGCAATTGTGAGTGTACATGTGATAAATGTTTCTAATTACGCGTGCCCTCTTAATCAATTTGAGAGCAGATTTCCCTCCCAAACTAGCAAAAATTTAGTGTAACCTTGTGTGTGTGTGTGGGTGCATGCACATGTGTGTCTGTGCATGCTACACAACCCACACCTCTAGGCTTTAGAGCCCTTTTTATCTGCGTTGGAGCCACACTTCATGGTGCTCTTTCGTGCTGCCTGCTAGTATGGCCATCAGATTCACTCAGAAAACCCCACATGAAACATCTAGGTATTCTTCTAAGTGGCTTTGTTTCACAGTAAAATTAGAACCATAAAAACAAAAAAAAATCTACCAAAAAAGTTTCTGTGAAGCTCATATATCATGCTCAGCCAGCATACACTGGCCCATAAATAACTCAGACTTTTTAGTTATACATACTGATCTGTAAGTTTTTAACGATTTGTCTAAATATTGGTTTGTTTGTGTATTTAAACTCATTTTTGCCCAAATTCAAGCCCACAAATACCATGTGGTTGCCTATAGCTGGATGTCAGTTCTTGAACTTTAAGCCCTCCTCGTCTTTTACCTCATCTTTTATCTTCAGTAACTTGAAGCAGCCTACTTAAAGTCAACCTTTGAAACCTTCTCAGCTTCTCCCTACGTATGTCATACCAGTTTAGACATCTTAAGCCTCAATCACTTACACTCTTTAAAAAAAAATCTACAAGTTAGTAAAGTTATGAAGAGATTTAATCTCATCTCTTAATTTGGCTCAACCAGTATATAATTTGAAAACATTTCATTTCTTGTGTAGGAGTGCAAAGGCTATTTGGATGCAGCTTAACAACACTAAAAAAGTCAGTCTTGTAAAACTGTGCTTTTTTGTTCTGTATACCTGAAAATTTTTCTGGTTTGAGTAGGATCAAGACCAACTTTTTTGGCTTTTTTTTTTGGCTCATCTGTAATCTCTTCAAATCATGAATTTTTTTTCCTATTTCCTCTTCTCTTCTTTCTTGGGAAAGAATTAAGACATTTCATTAGATGCCCTCAAAATTGCCGTCCTGATGGGAAAATAGATAGATACACCATTTCGATAGCATAGTTAGACCGCTGAAGGTGACGTTCTCTGTGGTCCAAGTCTTTGACTTCAGATGCTATAGGATAAAACATCGTATGTCTACCCTTACCCCAAAGAAACACATGGTATTTTCACTCCCTTATAAAAATCCCATTAAGCTATTCAAGATTTACCATATAGTGACAGCAGAAGTTATAATATCTGTGGTTTATGCCATAAAAATCTGACAATGCATCAAAAACCCTCTCCAAAATACCATATGTCAAGGAAGTAGGAAAGTAGATGGAGCAAAAAAAAAGTCTTAATAAACTTCTTTTAAGAACACAAGTGATGCAGAACAGAGAAACAAAAGTTCTTTCCCAGGGCTATGTGCTAAACCTAACTTTATGCTATTTATCCAGGTCCCTTAGAGGACGCATAAAATTTACGGAGTTTAAGTCAAGTTCCTACTTTATATCCCTGGTTACAATAGGAGGGCTACCTTATAGAAAGAACTTAATACAAGTCTTCAGTTTCATTCCTTTGGCAATATATTCATTCAGATCAACACTATTTGAAGTGAGAAATCCCAAGGTCTCTGCAACATGAGACTATGGAGCTGCATAGGAAAATCAATCCATATTTAAAGTTTCACTTGTTCATCTACACTGTTTCTTACCAAAGGTAAGGCATGAGTTTAATTGAAATAGGACTGGAGTTGCTGAAAAATATTTTCCACTCATAGAGTAACTATAGCAGTTTAAGTGGTACACTTTTAAGATGAAACTTAAATAATGCAGAGGAGAAAAGAGCCAATGACATCTTTTATGAACACTGTGATTCTTACACATTGACTCAATGGTACAGCAGTCTGCCTTCATGATCCTCTTATTCTTAGGACTATTCTTATTCTAGTTTAATTCAGGAACCATTCCCTTTCCTTGAAGTCAAAAGCATTAACTGGGTGTAAATCTCCCAGGAGTAAAGGGAAATGAAACAGTGCCCCTTGGAATAAGACCAAAACAGCTTTCCCAGAAAGAAAAAAAAAAACTGAAATCCTATGAGTACCCAATAACTTTGTGAACATACTGTAGATTTGAGCCAAAAAGACATTAAAAATAACAGAACTTTGCCTGACTTGCTTTGAATGAAGTTTTTGATTATCTGTGCCTTCAAATGATATATTTAAACACCCAATATAATTGGAAAAAAAATAGAGAAATAGGAGTGGGATTGGGAATTTTTGTTCTGTAGCAGTCTTTCTTCTTTTAGTTGCAGTTAGCCATGAGATCTGTCATGTGTCATTTTTCAGCTCATTAGGTGGGATTTTGGCAATTTCTGTGTACAGTAAGAGGTACTGAGCAGTTGAAACTGGGAAGGTCAAATATTAAGAGCAATGTCATCATCCCTCATCGCTTCCAATGAAAAATTCTTGCATAATTGTTTAATGCCATGAGCTGCCTTTAGTGGGACATACTCATTTTTGCCAATTTCCATTAACTCTTAAGGCTCACAGCCAGAAGCGGTATGAGCAAAGAAACATACTCAGATTGGATCAAGCTGTTGTTCTGCTAATATTGCTGCTGCCCCGTATTAATTTAACAAGACTCCTCAGCAGTGAGAGAGAAGCCTTAGAGAGGGATGCAGCATATGGTCCAGTAAAACACTAGAATATACATCCCTTTGCATCTACAGACTGTGTAAATTGTGCACGGGGCAATGCTCAATTAGCATTTGCATGCTTTGGCCCCAAATCAGCAAACATCTTGCGCGTGCATTTTACTCAGGCAAGCCCTCGTGAGTTCAATAGCATTGCTTATGGGTGAGAAGCATGTACATCACTGTGAGCAGCATGGGGGCTTTTTTCGGACAAACATCTGTAAAGGCAAACACGGGATCAAATCCTTCTCTGCTGCAAATCAGCATACTTCTAGTGTTGGCTGTGGGATGGTCTGGCACTGTAGGTATTATGCCAACAGCTGAGAGAAGAAGATTTTCACAACACAGAGTAATGCTGCTCAAGACCAATTGTTTCTCCTAATGTGCTATTTCTTCGTAAAGTTGTTTCAAGAAAATTTTTAGTATTTCTGAGAATGATTCAATGCTCAAGGCAGAACTGACTTTCAAGACTTATCAGTACAAAGTAATTAACTGGAACAACTCAAGTGGAATAGATCGTCCCAGGAAAGCTCTCTGGTGTGCATGTACAGATATTCTAGTCGAGAATAAGTGAGTTTTAGTCCAGATCCCAGTCTGTTCAGAAGCCTAAGGGGAATTACTCCACAATAATTTAGTCTCCTTTTTAGCCTTGGCCTTAAACTGCTCTTGTTAAATCAGTACTAGCAAAACCCACAGTCTTATTTGGTAGAATATTTTAGTTCAAATAAGCTAAACTTTATGGTGTAAGATAACTAGTTTTACTTTGCATTGAAATACCAAATTATGGTTCAGGGATAGTAATTTCCAGCTGAAGGATAGAAATTAGCAACAGTAAAGCAATAATTTTTTTTGACCACTGAAAATAGATAGATGGCAAAGTCCTTTGTCTTGCCCTTCGTAAATGTGTGTACACAGATTTTTACATGGGTTCTACTGATACACAGTGTCGTCATTTGCAAAGCTGGTCCCTCAGAGTCCACTCAGATTTTTCAATCATTTAAATACTGCAATTTAAAATTCAGATTTGTATTGTAACAACACAACTCTCATTCTAGATTAAATATGTAAGACCTAAGATATTCTACCTTTTAAAAATGTTTTGTTTAAATAAGAATGCTACGTATAAACTGTACATGTAAACAACAATACAATAATGTTGTTACAAAATTCCTGCAGCTTCAAAAAGGGTGTTTTTACACATTAGTCCAGAAGTGAAATGTCTTTCTTCCACCAAAGTATAATTTTTTTTTTCCATGAAAATGATACCATCAAACACATTAGGAAGAGAAACACTCAAGCCTACCAAACTCCCAAAAATTCTAGATTTGAAAACAAAATCCAAGCCATCTGTAAGACTGAAGAGGGGATTTTATGTATGACTTTTTGTCTTTCCCAGTAGGATTATTTCAGTACAATAAATACTAAATTGTCTCAAGGTATTAGATCTCTGTTTTCAGGTGTTTTGAGATAATAATTTGTAAAGCAGTTTATGAACTTGTATCACTGATCTTCCGGTAACAGAAACACCTGCATTTACAGGCAGGAGGGTGGAAATACCTTATTAAAGTATAACTTCTGTAAATATACTTCTGTCCAATTTTCTGCTTCCAAAAGAAATTAAACTATACAAACTCTGGCTGAAATTCTATCCAGTGGGAAGCCAACATAGAGTTCACTGTTGATTTCAGTGGGGATCAAGATTTCTCTTTAAGATTCTCTCTTTTTTCTAGTTTCTATAGATAATGTGGCATTTTGGTTTTTTTTCTGTGTGGGATGTTGATATTTTTCTATGTCATGAAAACATAGAAGTAGATTAAGAGACTGGTGGCCCTGAGTCCATGGCAGGAGCCATGTACACCTCAGAGCAGGGAACTGCAGAAGAAGTTTTGATGGCTGAACAGCAAATGTGCGGTTAGTTCCTCATTTCCAAATCAGCCTTTGGATAGGTGAGGTGGTAGCAAGTAAAGTTAACGTTAGGGATTTGTCATACCTGGGCCAGATAATAAATTCAGAGCCATGGTGTACGCATAGGTGTGCATCTACACACATCCATCTGTATACACACAGAGAGGCAATGCAGTGTCATGACATAGCTTTGAGAAAGAAAGATAATATCTGTCACTTTGTCTATAAAATTGCTAAACAAAATTTAGTAATTTCTTTTATGCAGAATCTTGTGACTGTAAACACACTTAGTGCTACCATTGTCAGAGGTAGAGATGACTAAAAAGCATGTCAGTTCAGCTGTTCCCACTAGAGGCAAGTCTGTATCTGAATGAAGAGCATTTTTTTTGTTGTTTTGCTTGAAAAATTTAACAAATGCTTTCTTTGTTGAAGAAGCTTAATTAAAAGCAGATAAAAATCAAGAAAATATTTCTTGCATTCTTTCAAAATAGAACAAAATGTGCCTGCAATTGTGAGCTGAAAAGGAGCTGTCTTTCTGTTTGTTAAAGGGAGACTGAAGATGCATTGTGCAGCCTTATCTATATCTACCCCATCTGTCACTTAATCCTGTTAAAAACAGGGATGCTTATTCAACTCAAGCTCTTTCCAACAAAATTACACCATCTTGCACATAAATGAGCTAGTACTTTTGCACAGTCCATTTTTATAGTTTAGGTAATAGCAGCATACAGCCATAAATAGCTGTGAAGATAAAACAATTTTAGCATGAAAGGATAATCATACAATCCCAAAGGAATAAGAATTACAGGAAAAACTTGCCCCTGATGACATTCATCTGCTCAAGAGATGTACCCCGCAGATACTTAAGGGAAATAACAAAAAGAACTGTGATATAAATTATGCACCAGTGATCACATTTCCAAGGTGTTTTGAAAGGATGAAGTTAAATAGAAAACTGCATCACTGAATTTATCTCTTCATATCTGTTCCCACAGTGCCACAGCAAAAATCTTGTAGACAAGCTTAGAAAGAAGTGCTTATAATGCCTAAAACTGCTATCATGGATTCTGAAGGTACTTGTTTTACACTTTTCTACACAATGATTGCAGAGTATCTGATACAAGGAGACATTGCTCCCAGCTGTAACACGCACAACCCCGCGTTCCTCAGCGTTACACGGAAATGCTTAGTGAGAGTAACAGGTTAACAAAGCATTGGCAAATGGCTTCTTTGTTCAACCTGGTGCAAAAATAAGCAGACATGGAAATTCAGGCAAGGGGTTGGTTTAAATTCTATAACACGTAAAACAATTTCTCATTAATTAATTCAGTCATTAGTAGCAGTTTCCCTGAGGGTAGTGTAACCTGAACAGGATATCACAATTACAGCACTCTTTCCTTTTCTAAGAGCTTGTCGGCATTTCACACAAAGAATTTATCAAAAAAGACATCTCTGTTCAGCAAACTCTTAAGCAGCTCTTCCTGACTTTCTTTATACATTAATTCTCATTTATTCTCCTGGTTGGCAAGATCTGTAAGAGCATCAAAAGTGACTGTATCTCTTCCTCTTCAGTACATACAAGACCTCTATTGCTGTAGAATTTGCATGCCTGTCAAAACATCATGCATATACCCTCCCAGCAACTCTTGGATTAAGGAATCTTGATTTAATGGCTAAATTTTCAAAAGTAGTTAGGCATCTCAAATGGGAGATATTTCAATACTTTTAAAAATCTGATTGCATGACTGAGTGATCCAGGAAGGCAAGAAGAAAGTAGGGACTGGAGCCACAAGGAAGGATTCTTCTGCCACTACACTGAGTCTTCATGGGTGTGTTTTCTGCATGAGTGGTTGGAGCATGGCTGCAGAGAATAGCTTGTGCTGAGACACTAGTCACTATTTCACTCTGTGCCATGGCCCCAAGCCAACTCACCCACCATTCCTCCTAAGCAGGAATAACAGGAATTTAGGCTATACCAGGCTATGTTCTTGAAAGATGTGAAGTGGCTCAAGATAGAAACTGCTGGGAGCTTGCCTCTGGAAAAGCTGAAATGCTCAGTCCTGTCCTGAAGGTTCTCAGCCCTTCAAAGACAAAAAAAAAAAAGAGAAGGAAGGAAAACAGTATTAAATTGCAGAGATCAACAGAAAAGAAGCCCCATATTCCTAGTGAAGCATCTTTGAAATTGTCTGAAGACTTGATGACATGTTCTGCCCTCCCTTGCGTGATTCATATGAAAACATAACTCTTGTAAACCATGCCACCTCCATTGTTTGCTGAAAACTCTAAGTTTTACTTTAGTGTTAGGCATTTAACGGCAACTTTTGGCATTTCTGTGCAAGAGAATAAATCACTGCCTTGCGAGATGTGTCTCGGGTCCCATAGGACACGCTCTGCCCAAAGGGTACCACATACTTCCACTGCTTTGTAACATTAGGTATGCAGTGAAATACTCACAAGAAAAAGACTGTTTCAGGAAATAGGTTATTGCACATGCACAGAGTCCAGTTAGGGCCAAATTCTTTCCCACAGCTCTGCACTTTGATTTCTTCCCTGCTTCAGCAATGAAGAAAAGGGTTTGAAGACCTCAGACAGTCTGAGAATATCAAACTAGGAGGAAGCTTTAGACGTGACCCTGTCCATCTTGCAACAGGATGAGTGAAATGCAAACTGTGTGTCAGATTCTTTATGGTTGGTAGCAGATGGTGACACACAAAAGGCAAAGGTATTCAACCCAATATTTGAAGAACATTTTAGAGCAACTGTTATAAATTGTAATGTTCTGACTCAAAATAGCATAAGAAAATTTGTTCCTGTACAGTGTTGGTTGGTTATGGGGAAAATGGAAGAGGCTTTTTGCATCCACAATTTTCAGTTTCTCTTTAAATTTCTTATCCCCTATGAACAGTTGCTCTAGTCATCCATATATGACCTTTAAACATCTAAAAATATATCTTCCTTCGTGTAACTCTTTCAAGAGAAAGCCAGGGCCACAGATAGGCAGAACAAACCTCGTCAGTCTTAACTAGCCATTTCTTCCTGAATAAAGCAGAAAACTGCCAAGAGTGAAGCTCTCCTCTTATAGAAGGTCAAACCCTTTGTGTACATGTAAGAGGATTTTGGCTGAACTCTGTGTAACTACTCATGTGAATGTTCACTGGGTCACGCATTTAATTTGCAAATGCAGTAAATTCTCACAGTGCATGAAGCAAAGAACTAGTAGTTCTAAGATAAAATATTTCATCTAGGGGTTGGGGAGAGGCATCTTTTATAGAAAGGCCACAATCACATTTCTCATCTTGAGAAAGAGAGGGAAGCCTCAGGATGACGAGCAAAATATTAAGGTTCCCAGGCTGTGTTATACCCCTTAGTTGAACAGATGTACAAAGAGAGAGCTTTCAAATAAGATGCACTGCACAACAAACCAGATGGAAAGTGAGCATGGTTGTGTGATGTGGCAAAAATTCATTTCTGGTCAAGTCTTGCTAGGGCAAAATTACTCCTTGTTAATGAAACATGGAGGAGAGCTACAAACATATACAAGTCTGGTTCACACTGATCTTTGATCGAAGTTCAGTAGCTGCTACCAACCTCTGAAATGGTCTCTCAGTTCTCTAAAAATCCTTTAAATTCATGTGTCCTGTCCATCATAAAGGTATCCTAAACTGTAAAGGTTTGGAATTTTCTCAGTAAGCAATCTCTAAGATACCCGTCAGAGTCTTTCTACAGAAAGTGGTGGTAATGGTGGCATCTAGAGGCACAACTTTTGAAAAGTTAGGCCATTAATTTTGTTGTGAATACATGTAGTATGATTCACAGAATTTCTATATTCTTTTAAAGAATCTGTAACTCATTCCATTAATCAATGCCATCATCACCTTCATAAAAGCAGTGACTATTGTGCTTGTAGATTGCATCTGACTCTCCCTGATGTTGTTAAGGGGTCTTTCTGAAAATATGTGGTCAGAGCTTCAATGAAAAACTTTCTGACCACATTTTATAATGTTAATGACCAACACAGCCAGTCTGGATTATAGCTGCAAATAACAATTTAACCAGAGAATTTTATCCAATGGAAAAATCAATATAGTTTACAATGAGTGCATGTCTTAATAGCCACAGGGCAGCCGCTAATATTGTCATTAAAGACATTCTGGCCTTTATTAATTTATGTTTTTCCTCTTAAAGAAAAATCTATGTGAGCAATAATCATAAGGGAACACCTCTACATTCATTTGCTTTTCAAATGTGCCTAAATTATTTAGTTTGTCTAATGAATTTGTCTTGTACTAAGATCTTAGCTATTGGTCCTTGCCCTGCAGCCCTACCTGGCAGTGCTGTCGGTGGTAGTGTTGACTGAGCAAGAACCGAGTGTTTGGGGATAACATTAATGGGAAAATTCGAGAAGTGAACAACTCATCTAAATCTGTGTGGTGACTAAAAACACACTGAAGTGACAGAAAGCTGTCTATGTGTTTAATCATGAAGAGTTATTTTTAATGTCTCAAAATGTTTGCGTATCAGAGAACTTTACACATGCAGTTCCTATGAGAAGGAGAGGAAGCAGAACAACTCAGTCTCCCTGAGATCCTCACTCTCTGTCTGCAGTGTGAATGATACACCCCATTGAAACAACCGTCGGTGACATCCCAAAAGTTCAGAGTGAATCTGCTTAGTCTCTCTTTAGTTCTCATTAGATGGTACTGTGGCCTAAATACCTATGCATTTTCTTAAGCACAATGTCAGGACAGCAGAAAAACTGAAAATCTAAACCTGACAATTACTGCAGGAAAGGGATGGTCAATTTGGTGCACCCAGTGTGTGCAACCACGCCTCCTGCTCTTTACAGAAAGATGTTCTGGCACAGCCACTCAAAATTATTTGGTGCAGGCAGCGGGCCACTCCTTCTTCAGAAAAGGTTATACACACTGGTGACTTCCAGGCCTCCCACAACAGATATTGTCCTCTTGTAATTAGTAATAAAAAATATTAAACCCAAGAAGAGGACTGCAAATCAGGACCAACTGATGAGGTGTCAGGGCCCTGGCCACTTAAGAAGGAAGTAGTGATCCTCATGCTCACCACTCCAGGGGCTCCACTGGGTTTGCTTCTCAGAGTTATGAGGAAGAAAATAAGAATGAGTGAGTTGCTGGGGAAGAACATCCTCAGGTGAGGTTTCTCCTGCTGTCCCATGCCATGTTCTTTACAAACTTATTCTAAAATTTGCTATTTCTGCTGTGCTTTTTCCCCAATAAAACTCAAAACAGGTCCATGAGGGTTTCAAGATGGTCCATGCTTTGTACTGCTCTGCTGATGTTATCCCTGATGTTAAGGCCTCAGTGTGAGCAGAACCACGTCCACACTTTCCATGTGAATGAAGTGTTTGGAAAAAGAACTGAGGTAAAAATAATTCCCAAGAAAAATCACTCAGATCACTTCTTACTTGCATAGCAGGACAGATGTATATAACAGGGGATGGAAAGGGTTGTGCTTTTCCCTTATCCACAGCCCAGCTACATGCAGCCCTGGTACCACATATGTTCTGGAGGTTATTTATGTGAACAGGAGGCTGGCAAAACCAAAAATACATCAGACAGACAAACAAAGCCAGGGAAATGATTGTACCTTGGAAAAACTACTTAGCATTTATTCCTCAGTTGTACAGAAACAGACTCTTTTCCCTCCAGATTTAAAAATAATTTTCAGTTTGCTGGCCCAAGTGTTTATGACATTTTTAATCGAAGCTGAATGAAAACTTAAAGGTGGAAAGAATGCTATCTCCCCATAACAGGCTATCTAGAAAATCAGCACAGGGTACTAATTATGAAAAAATTACCAAACTCATTGAGCATGATGCACAGTGATATAAGACAGAAGATATTCCTAGATGCAAAAACCAACTTATGCTTTGTACACCCTCCAGAGCATCCCAGCATAAGTAGGACATTGAATAATTTAAATCAAAGATACGTTCTCTGATCAAAAGAAATGTTCTTCTATTGGCCCATGTTGCTGGAAGTCAAGAATACAAAAATGTTCATGGTAGATCATGTGCTTTGACACATTTAATTTATTTGAAAAAACACATAATGCTACTCTGTGAAATGCGTTTGTATTGATTCCCTGTCTTGGAAGGGGACTGGAAGAACAGGAAGGACATTCTGGTGGTGATTATTCATTTTATCAGCTCTAAACAACTCTGCTTTATTAGGGGACAGAGACAGCTTATTCTAAAGAACTCGCAGAGGAACAACTCTTCCCTCAGCAAGAACTTCCTGCTCAAATTAATTCAGGCCAATTTGCGGCTCGGAAAGGCACCTGCTGAAAGGAAGGCTTAGTGGTGCTGGAATGAATGAGTCCAGGCTGATACCTGCCAGGTGGCCTGCAACCAGATTAGTTGAAATAAAATTCTTAAATAAGCAGAAGTGTAGCCTAAACAGCCATCCCTGTGTAGTCATTTTTTTTTTCTGAGACACTAGCAGTACAATGATGTTTTTCCCTAACTATTTCCTTTGTCACAGACAATACCTTGGGAACTACTGCTGAGGACTCTAGATATCAACAGGCTTAGTGGTGAAACTCCTAACCAGGTATTTCAAGGATCAGAAAGAAAGCTTAATTTTGTGTCTTTAACCTGTGCTCAGAATTAGGTGTAGACTTACATGATGCTTCCTGAGTCTTTTCCTTCTGCATACAATGAAATAAGATTGTTCAGTTGTGTGGTGATGGGAAGGGTAGCAGTCCTTCCCAAGTGCATGCAGATTGCAATGTGGATTATGTATCTCATCTTTCTGAGAAAGATGTTGGAAATGTTTACAGAATTTTTGCCAAAATCTACTTCTGAGCATAAAACTGTCTTCCTCAAGCTTCTTCTGTATCTCTCAGTGGAACAGCTCATGGTCCTGATTTTTTGGCATATGTAGGTAGAAGGTCCATCAACAGAGCTGGAATTTTTGCCAGGGAAGATTGTGATACTAATACTGTGGTTATCCAGACTCTCTTGTGAGTATCTCCCCCACACCCTGCACTGTAGGTAAATAAACAAAACGCCACTTGCAGCATATACCTACCAAGTATAATCCTCCACACAAAATAACTTCCTAGATTTCATCATGGAATAGAAAAAATGCTGGAGACAGCAAATAAGAAACTTGGCCACTTGAACTCCACTGTCAATGCTCTAAAACTCCTGAGTGAGCATTGGGAAGAAAACAAGTTGTCATAATATTGCCTGAAGCAGGAGATCCTAGTCAGTGAAATTCTGTTTACCCTGTGGTTGTGCACCTCCTGGAAGAGCAGGAGCCTGTGTACAAGCATCTAGGCATGGATAGAACGCACGAGGCAGATGTTGTGCTGATACCTATTCACTGGAAACAGCCTGCTTGATTGCTAGTCAGAGCTGCAAATTTTTTTTTTTTTTTTAAACCACAAGGAGCTGGTTAAGCATCATTTTGCCAAAAATTATGTTGTTATTTTTAAATGAAGAATTAGAGCAAGCATAGTTCCCATTGAAGCATAGAAGACATTTATTTTTTATCTCAAAGACTCTGCTATTTAATTAATTTTTTTAACACATGCAGAAAAATAAAAATAAAATAAAAAATTTGCCTCACTAGGAAGGTGAGGCTGTACAATACTTATTGATAAAGTTATGAGAGAGAAATTGAGTAATATTTTTTCAAAAGGCTCATTATTTATATCTTTTTAATTAATGGAAGATGGAGTTTTTCTAAGAAAATTCAATTGTTTTGCAACATAAGAAGCAGAAGGGCTTTTAACGGATCTCATTATACTCAGTGATGATTAGAGGGGAGCTTTTCTTGTGAATGAATTAATTCCATTTTTAAGTTTCCTGCTCTAAATTACACTGGAATCTCCAAAAATCGTTTCTTTGGGTTGCCGGGTGAGCTCAGAGAGGCTGTGAGCCACAGAGCTGGCTGGTCAGGAAGCTTCTTGAGAGCCGGCCAGGAGTGAAAGAGGTGCTGCCATTTTGAATGTTCTATGATGCCAGCCAGCCCACACATTTCTAGGTGTTTTTGGGAAATAGATAACTAACCAAAGCAATGAACAAAAAGCCACCACCATTTCCAAAAGTCTTTGCTTCTCTAGAGCATTTGACCTGCTGGCCTGGAGCATTTTTGCTCCCAAATAGCCTTGTGGACTGGGAAGCCAAAGTAGAAGAGCAAGATCTCATGCAGGTTCCCACTACAAAATTGCCTGCTTTCCATCAGAAGATGTAATAAACTTGATCCACCCAAACTAAATGTTTTGATTTCCAGAAAAAAAAAAAAAAACAACTGTGATGCCACAGACACACCATGTGCGTTTTCAGGTGCCTCAAACTCACAAACAAGGTACTGGCATCAAGCCCTGGGGAGCTGGCAGGGAGTACGCTAAAGGCAAAGCTGGCCATGGTGTCCAAAACCCTACCACATCTTCTGACTCCCAGCTGTCACTTAGTCTTTGAGACTTAGCCATTGACTCACCAACTCTCCTAAACCTGACGAGAATTGTAACTCTCATATGCCCAAATGTTAGCTGCCAGAGAGACCTGGGCAACCTATTTCTAATATTATTTTAAAAGTCACCCTACATGCCTCAACCAGTCCTATCCTATTAATTGCCACAGAACCAGAAATTGAACCCAGATCTCCTAAGGAACAAATACTCTACTTCCTAAAGTTGCATTTGTAGTTTTTGGCATAATGTCTTTCTAACTGGATTTTCTCCATGAATAGAATAGTTTTCCTTGAATCTCTAACCACACCCCCCCAAAAAAGCAAATTAAAGGCTTGGAGGCCATTATAAATATACTAGCCAAACCCAAAGTTATGAAGCTATCCACTGGCCTACAAACAAGAGAAATATGTTTTCAAAGCTGATGTATTTGTTTTCAGAATTCTTTGAAAAAATACTCCTGCGTGAATAATTCATAATAATGAAGTATGTGACAGATATTGCTTCTTTTACTGTTTGGATGATTTTGTTGAATATGTGGGGGGGGTTTCCATGTGTTCATTTGGTACTTGGACTTAGTTCACACAGCTTTCTTTCAAGTTTCATTTACCTAATACCTGAAACTTCAGCTGTGTTGTTGAATTGTTGGCAAAAGACTTTTTTTTTGTTGTTTCCTGATAGAATGAACAAAAAATTCAATCTTTTTTTTTTTGTATGATACCACAGAGTAGAAATTTGTTTCTGTTTTCCATTTTCATTCTTTAATATTATTTAGTCACATTATTATACGAGTTTAGCATTCATTTTAGCAAAACACAGAAAATGTATGGAGGAAAGCAAATTCACTTAAAAGTTTATTTAGAGGACTTTTTTTTCTCCATGCTCTTTAATAAACTTCTTAAAAAGCAAATGATATTAGATTACTGTTTAATGAAGGGTTATATTCTACCATGGGCTAACTTTTTCCACAGTGACATGAAGAAATCTAAGGAAAATTACAAAGCCTGTGAACAATTGTCATATTTTAAGCCAGAGGCAACTTCTTTGCAGCAGCAGACTAAGGCCTAGGAACCAGTACAAAATTCAAACCTCTAAGTGAAACATGAACTAGAGTGTAAGCTGTTCTGAGCACATGTCTCTGTATGCCTTGATGGTGAAATCTGAAATATATTCTCAGTGGCTGCTCTTACTGATTTAAAAATTCAAAAGCCTCCCTGCATTGTGCATGTCACTTCTTACCACAAGAGTCACATTATAGTTACTATAATTGCTCTCTGGAAGCCAGATATAAGCCTGTGTTTAAAGGAACACATTTTTATGAAACTTTAATAATGGTATTGTTACAGATTGTTCTACCAAACTAAGTAACTCAGCCTGGTGTCTTTTTCTTAAAGGAAACTGTGTTGGAATAATGTTTTCTAGCTTCTCTTCAAGTTGAATCAAATTTTCAGCACAGCCCTCTGGAAGCTCTCCACAAAAACAGTGGAAACTTTTACCATGTGCAAAAAGGGCAAGTACAGGTTGAGTGTTCAGCATCTACCTGATGCTCACGTGAAGGTGGTTGGATCTTCAGCTGATGGGATCAAGCATGGCATTAATATCTTATACTGGGAGTTCCTCTCACTTTTGCTTATTGAGGGATTTGACCCATTAATTGAAGGATAATTGGAGGACTGTTTTGGAATTTGTGAATATTCTATATTTCTTTTTCTTTGCAATCACTCTTCAAGTAAAAAGCTCTTCATTTTCCAAGTTCAAGTTCAAAGTGGTTGGAAAACATGTGGCACAAAGGCAAATCCTGTGTTACATGTGGAAGAGAGACTGCATTGGCACTGAGATGCTGGGTAGCCAAGACCTCCCTTGGGGATGCACAAGGCTGTGGCAACATCAGTGCTTTGCCCTGGCAGTTTCAGGCCCAGTTCAATGCTGTTTCCCAATGGAGACTGGACGCTACTCAAAAGCACCTTTCTTCTCTTGCCAGTGAGTCATTTCCAACTTTTTCCCTCAGTGCAGTTTGCTGTTATGTTGAATCTGGCTAGCTGGCTGCCAGGCGAAGATTTTTGGAGTGCAGTTTATAGGGCCAAGAAGATTGATCAAACTTACTCTAGTCCCTAAAAACAAGTTTTGATAGAAGTCTAAGTCAGCTTTTAGAATAAAGCTCGCTATTAGGTTTACCTGCATTTACTTCGTCATTCATACCCAGAGTCCATAGCATTGTACTGTGTTTTGTGCAGTCACCTCTCCCCAGACAATGAAAACTGTATGTTAGCAGTAAAACTATGTCATGGAAATATTAGTAGCCGCAGTTAACTGAGGATTTTCACAGTGGCCTAGGCTTTGAAACTAATTCTTTTTGACTAGTAAAACTGAAAAATGTTACTACCCTGAAATGTACTTATTAACTCTATGAAGCCTTTTATTATGTCAAATGGTACAATTTTTAAAGGCAGGCATATATACAAAACATATCTAATCCTAAGGGCGTATTTTTTTTTCTAGTGCTTAATACCTAGCAACAAGGGAAGCAGGAAAAGTAGAAATTGCAAATAGAATGTGAAATATGAACTAAATGTATTTGGTGCAGAGTCAATCATATTATTAATTACAATCAATGACTATGACTTTTTTTTTTTTTTACCCCTCCCTACTCTCTAATGATTTCCTTACTGTGGTCGTGAGGTACTTCCAAGAAATATTGATTCACCTTAACCTACAGAGCAAAGCTATGGAGCTCTAGAGCCAAGCTCTGTGCATTAGTGAAGCATCCCAATTATCACATTCTGCTCTTGCTGCTAGCAGTTGAGGAAATACATTGACTTTGGTGGTGTCTCCTAGTCACTCCACACAACCAAAACAGCAGTAAGGATGAGAAAAAGAGGCAAGTAGCTGACAGAGACAAAATTAAAAAAGAGGTTAAAGAGTGCCCTTCCATGAACTTTAGCCAACCTCGTTAGCTACAGAGGGAAATGGACATTTGGAAACAGGCACATCAACCTGAACAGAAAATCTAGAAACAACGGGTGTATCTAATGTCTACCTAGTATTTCTATTAGATATATTATATATCTAAATATCTAACAGATACAGTTATATATACTAAATGAATGGCAGATACATATAATATTATATATAAAATAAATACATAGCTCTGTGCTCTGGTTACATTCTCAGCTGCCTAAGTATTTTAAGAATGAGAAAGGAAGAGAGAGATAGAGCTTTGAGGCATCAAAAAACAAAATCAAAGCTCTTCCATAACTTTGACATGAAAAAAATACCTTCTTTGCCTCATATATAATATTTTCAAAATGAAGTGGTGAAGGCATGCTCCAGCGTGTCCATCACTCTTGAGAACAGCTGGGGCTCCTGAGCTACGCCAGAGAGGCTCCCAGCAGATGCTGTAGGAATATTTCCAAGAAGGTAATAGAGTCTTCCTAAAGAATAAGACAGGAGCATATGTAAAAAAAAAAAAGAGTTGTTTCATTTATCTACAAAGAACATCACTCATTGAAGGAGGTAACCTGCTCTTTTTCCTTGGCCGTTATTTGTGCCTAGGTTGATTGTTTCTGCTCTTCAGTCTTACTCAGTTACCTTCTCTGTTCCTCTCCAAACTGCCCACCGCTTTTACATTCAACCAATTTATTATTGTCTATCCTGTTAAATAGTATTATCCATTCTTCCCATTTGCCACCTTTCTATAGGACATGCAATGTAAATAGTGAATATAGAATGCAGAACTAAAAAATTCCCCCTTTAATCACAAGTATAGCGCTGCTATGATGCATGTAGACCATTGCTCTTCTCTGTTACTGTTCTTGCTCTGATTTTATGTCCTTTGTAGTTATGCAGAAAATACTTTGAAAATTAAGATGTCTTTTTTTTTTTTTTAATTTGTACAGTACCAAACAAAATGAGTCTTCTACACTGGTAACTAAAAAAGTAAAACAACAACAAAACTCCCTCATAAATAATAATGACAGATCTATTCTGACCTACGATATGTACCAAGGAAGCAGTAAGGTAATAGTGACTGCCCTCTGCTCTCTCTGGGGTCTTTGTGGCCAGGTCCACCTTCAGAGTCAGGGATGGGAAGAAGCAGTAAAAGAAAAAAAAGAAAGTGATGGTCCCCATGGGAATAATTTTCAAGCTAGGTTGTAGTGGTGCAAACCCAAAGGTCATTTTCATGAAGAAGACCTCAGGATCATAACTAGAAAATATCATTATGATTAGCACTAGTGGTATGCTTTCCAAAACAATGTGCTCTGAGAGAGAAATTGGAAAACACACAGAGAGAAACTACTGAAGTAATATTGGTGGTCCTAGCAGTTCCAGGAAAGTGGAAGAAAGATCCAAATGAACTAGATATTCCCACATACAATTCAGATCACAAGACAGCTGCTGTTGTGAAGTTCCCTTTAGCAAAAGAAGAAATATTCTATTTTGCAGCAGTGCCTTGGTTCGTAGGGATCTTCTGTATAAAATAGTGATGATAGCTAGACCAAGCTAGAACATAGGAGAGATAGATTTGATTGCTTCTTCATTCTAAAGAGATTTCCCAATTTTCTGCCAAAGGGCTTGGCTATGTTAGCTAATTGTGGATTTCCTGGCAATTAGGAGATGTGGATTTGGTCTTATTTAGGATCAGGTCCTCAAATATCTTTTGGATCCCAGATACCGTGGTAAGTAGGACCACATGCATATAAACATCTTTGATACACGCAGAGGCAGTTAAAACAGATCCAGTTGATAAAGCATTTCTAAATCATAAAAACCGAAATCTCTTATTTTCCTTGCTCCTCCTCCCCGTTTCATCACATAAAAAAATCTGGGGATAAGAGCCCATTTTCCTGCTATGTCTGGTCAAGACACAGTGCAACCAGACTGCTAGTTCTAGAGAAAGTCGTCAGTGCACGTGTGTAATGCAAATAGTGAATAATCACAATAATACAAAGGATCATGTTTAAGAAAAGAAAATGTCTATGTTGAATATGATTTTACTTTGATCTTGGTTTAATGTAATCTTGAATGCTATGTTTCTCTAGCTATTCCTCAGATGCACTGTGTTCTTAGTATAGAAGTATGTGTAAAGAAATAAATTTTCTTTTCATTACATATTGAAAGAGATTATAAAGATAATGGAAGCCCTTAGCAAAGCAATGTAATCTGACATACTGCCTCAGCTGAGCAGAACTTACCAGTACCTTTCTTATCCACATTTTATAGCTTTCACTTCATGTAATGTCTTAATAAAATTACCTACGTTCAATCTCTGTTATAGTACGTACACTCAGAGATGTGGACACGACATATAATTAATACAGCCTTTCTTTCCTCTTTCTGTTTCAGATTATAGACCTAGATTTTGGACAAGTGCATAAATTTTGTATTATAGCATGAGAAGCAATTAATCCCATTAATAAGCAATAATTCATATAATTCAGATCATGGGCTGTCACTATGAATGACTTCATTAGCCTGCTTTTACCCTAGGCTAAAAAGCCAGCTTCATTAATTCTGTAGAAGGCTTATTTTCTTCTCTTGAAAAAACACAGTCAAACTCATTTAAAGGAATACTCTTCTTAACAACATACCACCCAATAAAATTATTCAGCAGCAAGTCTCAATAAATGTTAAAATTATTTAAAAGATCAAACATTTAGATCACATTTGTGATGGAATGAATGTCACCAGAAAGGTAGTTGTTGTGAATAATGATTTTTTTTATTGTGAAGGATCCCAGTTACAGTCTGGACTCGATAATGAGCACATCATGCCCACATGGAGTTGAATATACTTATTACAAATCATTTTAATGATGTATTAACTTTTAATTAGATATGCACTTCAAATTAAAAATACAGTGAGGTAAATATAACTTGGGCAGAGGTTTCCTGCATTCATTTTATTTCATCTGAACTGTGACATTAGCACACATTTTACTGAACACCTTCCTTACTATCCCACCATCCTGGGAGTTGCAGTGAAAAGTACCGGGGAGGAATATGGCTTTCAAACCCTTCCAGGATGATGGTTTTCAATGGTTTCCCCACCCAGATCTCCAGGCAAATATAGGAAATTCTGCAAATGTTGTAAATACAACTTGAATAATTCGTTGCCCTAGCATTTAAGATAAGGGCAATGCATCTTCTCCCTAATGTATAATACTTCAGTATTTATTATTACCATGAAGGTAAATAAATACCACAAGGTATTTATTATTACCATGAAGGAAAGAAGAGAAGAGCACTAATCTGCTTCATAGAATTAAGGGAGATGGGTCTAGGAGTGAACTCTCTGTAAGTAAATGTGGTGAGCTTATGAAGTAAAAACTATTATCCTCCAACGAAAAAGCTACTCATTCTACTACAAAGTCTGAAAATATGACTGCTCTTAAAACTGTTTTTTCTTAAGACATGTGTGAAACATTATGCTTTCCTCTTGTTTGTGCATATTCTGGTGTCTGCAAATTGTCCGTGAACTATGAACAACAAAATAAACAACAGGTCCATGAGCTAGAATTACTTTTATGATTGAATGATAATAAAGAACTCTCTCTATATATTTTCTTCACTATTTATAATGGGTTGAATAATGCCCTGCCAGGCATGACACTGAAAGCTTTCCATTATATGTCCTTAATACTGAACTCTTTCATTATTCAATATGTCTGAATATTCTAATCTGCTCTTGAAGAAAAAAAAAAAAAAAAGTACAACAATATCAGAGCCCATGACAATTACACCACATTTTTATTAAATTAACTACGGGTTGTAAGTTTACCGTAATGACCACAAACATTTCCAAATAAACCTAAGATTACTCCTTGCTTGATTTTTTTTCCGGATGAAAGGTTTGTGGATTTTATTTTCAAAGGAAATTATTATTTTCATGCTGCTATATACTAACGAAGTGGTGAAAAATGCTTCCTTTTATTGAGATGGCAATGGTGTAGCAGCTGTGATACAAACACCACGCTGGATGAGCAGCAAATCTTGCAGTGTAGAATTGTTCCAGTAAATGTTAAGTGATTTGAAAAGACCTGACAGGCGAGAACAGCAAGCCCTGGAGTCATGTAAAATGCAAGAGAAATACCACTTTATGGATGCTTTATGATGGCTTCAGAAACAGAAACAACAAACTAGCTATTAAAATATAATTTAGCAATAATATTCCTCCCAGTTTGAAAACTATCTGTGAGAAATAAATTCTTTTACATTCAAGAACAATCTAAAGTCTTAAGAGATGCTTTTATTTCTTATCGATGGCTACATTTGGCTGGAATGTATGGAAATAACATTCAATTATATGCTACATTGGTACCAGTCAGAATAGCTTATAGCTGAGGAGGATCTTTTCCCTCCCTCTGTCTTTTGTGGCGTATTCTTGAGTGTATTTTAATAAATCCCTTGGAAAAGAAGAAGGAAAATTACTCAACATCCTCCAGAAAGTGTGGAATGTGAAGAATATTAATATGCAGTAGTAAGGCAACTAATCAATTAATTCAGCAATGACTTCTAGTCATGTAGCGTTGCTAATGCATGCTGGAGTCAGCATTCTGGCGTAGCCATTTTGTAGCAGGAAACCTAAATCTCATCCTGAGGCTAAGAAGTAAGGAATAAAGCATCTAACTGAAATGTTAAGGCAGTTTAAGGTAGAATAGGTAGAATTTATATCCTTTCTTGGACTTTGGCCAGAGTACTAAAGTTGTCACTCAGCTAGCAAAGAGCACCAGGGGATTCTTAATGACCAGATGTGGTCACAACCTCTGTTTTGCAAGTAATCCAAAAAACAACACATCCTACATCACAGTGATCCTGACTGCCAAGCAGAAGCACTGATGGAGGAAGGACTGCCATGAGGAAAGCATTGCTAGCATGCAGCACTCCACAGCTTAGAGAGGAAAAAAAAAGGCTTGTGCCTCAACCTTTCTGCATCACTGCCACAAGGTTCAGTGTTGCAAATTGTCAGTGCCACTGACCCCACTTCTGTGAAGCACTTAAGCGTGTGCTTAACTCAGAATTAATAAAGCAGTCAGGAGTGCAGTGTCATAGCACTTTGCAATCCTTCCCTTCCTGCCATTGTATTATTTACCTGAGCAACCACCAGTTCATATTGTAGCTTTTGTTTTAAGGAGCTGGAAAAAAAAATAGATTCTGTGATTGTGCTATGTATTGAGGAAAAGCACTTTAGTGTAATTTTCCCATTCAGTCAGGTCCATTCAGTAGAACAACCCACATATCACTGAGTAGGATATCCATGGATGCTGCCTACCAATGCTGGTCAAGATTGACATTTTCCAAAGGCTTAAATCGGAAGTTCTGGACACCTGCAAATCTCTAGGCACCTGGATCTGCTCCTTGACTGCAAAGTATCCTTCTCCCATTTGCTGCACACGTTTCCAAGATGAGACTCTTGTAGGAAATGCAGCTGCACCTGGTGTCCAGTGAACAAAGGTTCAAGGAGCCCCTTTTCCCCAGGTACTTGCAGATCAGAAGTTGCATTCTCCTACAACACAGTGCTTGATGATAGCTTTGTGTGTCTGTTACGTCAAGTCTGGATAAAGTGCATTTTCCTCCAAGGAAGACTGTACTCAGAGAGCAAACTTCAAAGAGCAAGTGAGGCAGTTGTGCATTTGCTTCATAGCACCTAATTCAAAGGTCACCTGACAGCTTTCTGGTCTGCTTCAGCTTATATTCTTAGCGGGCTGATCACCTGAAAATTCATAGTAATTGGATCACAGGAGTATATTTTCATTCTTGTCTAGAAGACTTAACAATTTCTGAATTAAAATGAATGGGGCTGTAGCTATAGCAGCGTCAAGAAGAGCATTCAACTAAAGGATTTACTTTTCTTCATGTAGCAGAGCCTACTTGGTTGCCTGTCAAGGCTGGGTGATCACTGACAGCCGTGATGGATGAACTGAGAAAGAAATATTTATAGATATTCATATTGTTTTTATTTCCATCCCTCCATACACTGCTATCCCTCCTTCATCCATTCCACATAACATGCCTGTCGTCTTTTATACATTAATTCTGAATTCAAATTCTTCCCTCTTCTTTTTTTGTATAATTTTATGGTCTTTGAAGATAATGACCACATCTGTTCTTTAGTTATCAAATATGTTTCTTATTTTAATGATTTCCTTTGTCTTTTTAAGTATCACCTACAGCAGATCTAAAGTTTGGTTGCACTGATATTTTTCTGCCCTCCAGTTTGCAAACTGTGGCTTTGTCCTGGAGAACATTGTGCTCTTTGTGCTTTCCGGGACTTTTGTCTTTTTCTGTCAGTTGCTGTTATACAGTTACAGTTTGGGCAAAGCAAAGAAAAAGAAACCATTGTGTCTTTAATCTTATCTATTTCTTCTACCTTTGTCCTTTTGATTATCTGAGAAGACAAATGGAATAAAAGACAGTTCACTCTACGTACTGTTATTTCAGTGTCTGGATTTCGGTTTGGGGGTTTTGTTTTGTTTCTAAGCAATTAAGAAGCTGAATATATGAAAAGACCCTTTCTATCTTCAATTTTAAAATATTGATCACATAAGAAATACCACCTCAGGAATTCCTCAGAACAGAGTGGAGCACAGTGAACCCAGATTCTAAAATGTCTCCCTATTTCTTTTATTCACTGTGGTGATTCAGCCTGCAACCCTGGCTGGTGGCGAGGGAATGCCCCAAGCTCTTGTGCTGTGACTTTCCATGCCCAGATCACGCTGCTGTTCCCATCTCAGCTGCATGCCTTGGTCTTCTTCCTGTGGTAGTGAAGCACCAAGAACAGCTGACCTAACATCAGGTCTCACCTCAGTGAGGAGCTGGTGATGGAACAAACACCTGGGCCTGAGGACTCCAAAGCAATGTGAAATACAGGCTTTTCTTCTACATCACCTGCCCACCTCTCCGAATTCTGATGGAAGCAAAGCTGTGAAATGTCCCATAATTTACTGTAACTGCTTCTCTTATCCTTCTCACCCATGGCTACTCTCCTGTGTGATGCCAGAGTAAGTCACAACAGAAAACATGCGTCTTCTGCTTAGACTGAGCTAACACCTGCCATCTCCACTCAACCTGTGAAAAAAGTCCCAGGCCAGGCTCTGCTCTGCAAGGCACCTTCTTACCTAATACTCTTACTAGAGCTGGGCACCTTCTTCCAGGCATTGAAATCCCAAAGCTGGCCCCTCAGATCTCACTTTTTGTATAACTGAACTATTCTAAAATGCCTTGTATGGAAAGAAAGGATGCATGATGACTTTTGTGAGATGTGGATCACACTCTGCATGAAGCTTGTGGTTTTGGGGTTTTTTTTTTTGGTTCGTAAAATGGAAACAATCAAATTTCCCTGTACGATGCAATCATCAAGATCCTGCATTTCCAGGATGTTATATAAACTCATCATGCTGCCTGGGCTGTTCTGCATGCAGCTGTCATTTCTGAGCAGAAACTGAGAAAATCCCTCAGATTGTTTCTGAAACTCAAACCTAAGCACATGCACTGCAGAGGCCTGCTCAGAGGACAATTGCTTGTCATCTGTTTTTCAAGGGTCCTTTTAGCAGTTTCAGCCAGCCAACACATTGTTCTGCCATGCAGAAGCTGACCTACAGAAAAAAAATATTTGTGCATGTAAAAAAAATTAGAATAAAGGCTTATATGTCCCTTCATTACAGTTTCATGTTGTATTCTCTGTAATAGCCCATATCATAATAAATTCATGATGTAGTCCTGTGAATGTCATTGTTATTTAGCATTAGTTAAGCACTGGTTAATAGACCCTCACCATGTTGCTACTCCACACACAATGTACACAGTCATTGAATGGAGACTTGCTCTGAAAATTTTACTGACTTCTGAAAGCCTAGTTCATTGCTGTGGTTAGCACTGTTAGACAGACCAGTCAGATTTTACTACTCCCAAGCATTTTTCCCTAAGCTGAGTGACAATAGAATTTAGCTCTTCTTTTTAAGCTAATAAAAGTATTTGTTGAGGTTTTTTTTTTTTCTTTTAGATTGGCATTGCGCAAGTACCACCTTGCAACACTTCAACACAACAAACCATTGATCATAAGCCGCAGGAATATGGTTCTCCTGGGAATGCCAGATTAAATGTCAGTTGTGTAATGCCACAGTTACGCCACCTTGTAAGAACTCGACCTGGCCCCTTTCACCTACAGTAATCAGTCATTTTCCCCATCTTTCTTTTCTACATCACTGGCACTGGTAAGATATTTTCCAGCAGTTTGTTCCCTGGTCTCTCCCATCTGCCACTCTCCTGCAGGCAGAACTGGGAGACAGACGCAATCAGGAGTGACTGAGGCTCTGAGATGAGCTTTTAATATTCCAAGATTTCTGCCTCAGACACTGAAGTTCTGGAACCTCTGTGTCTCTCTACACAGAAGAAAGACATATTTGTTTTTAAAGACAGCCAAGATGTTTCATCATCAAGAAGTACAAGCAATTATCAAACTCATGGTTGCAGTCCAGCATATTACCTGCCAGGAAAACAAAATCATAGCATCATGGAATGGTTTGGGTTGGGAGGGACCTTTAAAGGTCATCCAGTCCAACCCCCCTGCAAGAAGCAGGGACATCTCCAACCAGATCACGTTGCTCAGAGCCCCGTCCAACTTGGCCTTGAATGTTTCCAGGGATGGGGCATCTACCACCTCTCTGGGCAACCTGTTCCAGAGTTTCACCACCTTCATTGTAAAAAAAAAAATATTTTTTTTTAATAGCTCTCTTGATATTACTTGTGGACAGTGGTCAGTACAACGTAGCAAAAAAAAAATCCTAAAAAGACATATTTGGCATTCTTCTGGCCTCTTTCCAACTAGTTCAGGAAATCCTTCATTCTTTTTCCTCATGACTTCGTTTAATTTCATGTCTATGGCAGTATTTGGTATATGGAAGTTATTGGAAAAGTTGAAAGTTATTCATTCACAGAAAAGTGAAAATACAAGAAACAGGTACATTAATGGCTTCATTGAAATAACATTTTTGTCTAAAACTAAAGCTTTTTTTTCTGATCATGGCTACTCCTATGATGTTCTTAAAATTCAGACAATATGTCTTTCTGAAAAGTTCCCCAGCTCAGCTCAGCTGAAACCGAGAGATCTGATTCAACGTCATGGCTGCTGGGTGAGACTTTGGGGTTGATGGTATCTGGGCAGTCAGATTTTTATCACTGCAAACCTTTCCAGCTCTCACAGCTATGAAAGGACCCTTTGGAGACATGCTTAAAATGTGCCAGGTGCCCCAAATACATACTTTTTGTCTGCATTTGCACCCTGTGTTTAGACTGTTATACACTGTTCTGTTCCATAGCCTACTCTGACCCATGTCTGGGTAGGTTTTTTTGATGTTTTCTTCATAATCCAGCTAGACATTTGAGTGGGAACCTGTTTTACTGGCAGCTAGAGAAGCACAGAAATTTGCTCTTCCCAGGATGTCTTTTACCTTGAGGACAGTGGGGCACATCTCTTCCAGACCTTTAGGAGCCTCCCTAAAACATGTCAGCACGCAGTGCAGCAAAGGTATCCAGTGACAATCGAGACAACATATAACAAGTTTCCTTGCAAGTTATTTGCTTGGGTTTTGGAGGTCTTTTTTGCTACCACATAAAACCTGTTTCAGAGTTATGCTGCATTCATCTGTCCTTCCTGCAGTCCTTAGTGGGTCTATAGGGCCAAGTTGGCAGAAGCTGGCAGGTGACAGCTCAGGTTGAGCGCAAAAGGGAACATGCAGGAGAAAGTAATGGACATTTTTTTCCTGCTTTCTAATATGAAAACTAAATAGTCTTCTCCTTCATATTATCTTGAAGATGAATGACCTATCCTGTTCTGATTTTGTACAGTATCATTCTCTTAAATCTCTCTTGTGCTATATGGGTGCCCATACACATTTGTACACAAGTTTATTACTAAATTTTCTTTTCAGGTCCACACCATCTTAAAAAGCACTAGACTTACTACTGATCCTTCCTCTTCTCAGTACTTCTTTTGTTTCTCCTCTGTGCCTTCTGCTAGACTAGCATAAAACCAATCAATTTTCAAAATCTTTCCCCATGAACATTTCAAGTAAGAGATACTCAAACTCACTGTATTCCCGCAGTGTTACTCACAAAAGGCTCATTGTTGTAGACATCAGTACCCTACCGTGTGCCCGATTATTCTCTAAAAAAATTTCACTAGTCTAATTTCATCTAACTGCCATAGAAAAGCTATTTCTACCTGTGACAGAGAAGAGAATTATTTTGGTTACTGGAGCTTAGAAAGAAGTTCAATCCTTCCGAGCCCATAGCCTAAAGAAATGTTATTCCTATCTGCACTGAGAAATTATTAAAAACAAATATATAATTAAAATTTAATTAATAAAATAATGAATAAGGTTATCAAATTTTAATTATATTAATACTAAGTAACACAATAAAAAGTTAATATAATGTGTTATTAATGAACCATTAATTACTATAATTAAGAAGTGAAACTGGTGAGCTGAAGAAGTGGATTACTAAGGCAGAGTTTTGATCCTCTACTTATTAGGTCCAGTGGTTTTAAAACTGAATATAGACCAAAATGTATTTTCAAAGTTAAACAGATAAAAATCCACAGGAGACAACAGATTATGTAATTTCTTGCAGCTAATGATGTACATTTTTAAAGACAAAAGTACTGTCTGTTGGTGGAGATGGTAGTGTTAACAAACTTCAGCAGAAGATAAGATTCATAGTAATCCTTATGTTATTCCCCCAGTATGACTGTGAAGGGAGACAAAAGTTAAAAGCCTCGAAGAATTTTATTTTGACTTCTCGTGATTTATTTTTTCAGCTTTTCTGTTTATATTTGCATTTATTACAAACAGTTTTTACTAGTTCACTCTATGAATATACAAACAAAGAACTTGAAATTCGGGAGCTGGCAGCTTTCTCCAATGGAAATGTAAAGCCAGAAAGCAGGTTTTTGATAATCCAGTCCGATCTTTCCCATGACACAAACCATGGCATCCCATCTACTGATCCATGCACTGACCCCAGGAGCTCCTCAATGAAGAAATGCCTCATTTGGAAAAAAAAAAAAAAAAAAAAGAAAAGGTATTCCATTTTGATTTAGAAATCTCTATTAGTGAGGACTTCACCCATAAAGCCCTCATACAATTGTGCCAGTGAATATTAAACCCCCCTCCCACACTTCAAAAAGCATGGTTTATTTTCTAATTGAATTGCAAGGGTATAAATCCACCGAGATCCCAGTACAAGAGAGAAGAGTCAGACTGTAATCATTCAAATGGTGTTAGCCGCCTCCTCCTCCTCTCATTCTCTCTAGATCAGTGTTCAAAAACCCACCCACAATATTATCATCATTTCTGCAGCAGGTCTTCCTCTCATTTCCCCCATTACACACTCATCTCACTTTTAGTGTCTCCTCTGTGCTCAGCCTTGTCCTTAAATTTCAAGCAACCTGTAGACATCCCAAAATAAAGTCTTTTTAGCAGTCACCTAAGAGGAAAGATGTTTCTTCTCTTACATAGTCTACCTGTTTCATTCTACTAAACCTGGTAAGCAGCTGCTAGAAGTTTTTAGTACTTTTTGAAACATACCATTCACCTCTTCAGACCTATTTTTTATTGTGCCTGCCTAGCTGCCTGCGTTAACATTACACTATAATCTAACAGGTTATGGACATGTAATTTATTTTATATTCAGGACTATTTAGTGCTCTTGAAGCCTATGGGCATTCTCCATCTCTAAGCATGTGAATAACACTATTTCCTTCACCCGTGGCTACACAAGGAATTGAATTCAAATCAGAAGCTGAGTGTTCAAGTACCAGAGGTATGAGTGTGGCTTAAGTGTTCAGATCAATCACAGTTTGGGGGCCCTGAATTTCATGAAATAAAAGACTCCTCTCATGCAATTTCAAGAAACTGAATGCTAATCTCAGTTTTCAATCCTCCCACTGAAACCTTCTCAAGAGCACATTGCCCTTTTATTTCTTATAAATTCAGCCTTTAAATCATGACAAATTCTGGTTTTATAATTACTAAAATAACAACCTTGTGTTATTGCTTTCATCTGTCCACTGTGGGCATAAACATGGTGTAATCATAGCCACATTTCTTTTTTTTTCTGCAACACTTCATTTTTATTCATAATCTGTCCCATGTAAAGGGAGAAATTTGTTCTCAGTGTGAAAGCATATGGGCCTTGGAAGAGAAAGGAATCAGTGCAATGTGGGTCCAATCCAGCCAGAAAAATTATTCCATTACGATCAAGACTTTGTAAAAAAAATCACACACTTCTTCAACATCTTAAGCAATGGTAGTACAACATCATATAAAATTTGTGGGATGCTTCAATCTAGTTCCAATTTAAAACCTGTATTAATAGCGTAGTTAGCCCTTTAAAAGTACTCAAGTTTCCACAAACCTCCAAATCCTAATTAGGTTTTTCAATCATGACAGTGTTCTTATTCTAATGGCAATTTTGGCAAATAACAGGTAATTATAGCTCATTGAGGAACTACATTCTCACTTGAGACCTGCCATCACCAGCCTAATTGCTTCCCAGTGAAACAATTGCATTTTTGTTCAACTATCATCTTTTGTAATTCTGCAATTAGGACTGAATACTGCAAAATTTAACTTCTCTGCTCTAATCTACAAAACAGCTTTTCATGGCATGTTTATAAAACACTAATGGGCATTTTTCTTTTACGTTTACACAGAGAATAAGCATTTATCACAAGACTAAAAGACTGAGTTTCCTTAAGTTGAAACCCTGTGAAGGTTTAAAAATGCAACCCCATAAAGGTTGGTGCAAGCCTTACAGAGTACATGATCCTTTCATGCACTTAATGAAAGAGCTACAGGACCTGTTCTTGCATCATCATCTAAGAGCCTTTATACTCACAACTGGTTCCACCAGATCTTCCATGCATGCAGGCAGCCATGATCATGTTTTTAAAGAATCAGGACTCCATTACTCAGTAGTAACTTTTCATATACTATTAGTATTTAGCAATCCTAGCTAAGATGGGCAACTCCAGAGCAGAAACATAACGCAAGTCTGAGATTTCCCATTCTGCACAGACAAGGTGGAGCAGATGGAAGAAGAGCAGTAGCTCTGCCAGAGGTCATTGGTAGCCACCTTAGTGTGGAGACCCCATCTTCTGAGTCATCAGTCTGGTGGCATTTATCACCAATTCAAAACATGAAACATGTCATTTACCTGTCATTGTTCGGTGACTCCAAAGTGGCCATCACGGTGATACGCATACTATATGAAATAAATAAACTTGATACTTAAATTTCTTGGTGCTGAATGGTGCACGAGCACTCTGTAACATTTCTGTGAAGCCAGTGCATTGTCTCTAGTTTTGTTCCTTTTGTCTTTCCAAAAGTGTGTATTTAGGAAGATTTATACTAGTGTTTTTAACTCTGGAAAAAACTATCTTAAAGTATTTTTGTTTTCAAGGCTGATTGGTTTCCATCACTTTAGGAAATAGGAAGAAATTAATTTATAAATCCATATTCTCACAATGACCTGCCCTGTGCCTATACACACTGCTATAGAGACAATACCTTGGTCTGAACAGAGTCTTGAAGTCATGAATTCTTGTGAGCTAGCTGTCTAGCAAGGGAATTTCTTAATCTAGATGAGCAATACTTTTCCCAAAGCTCTTGCTTGTGCTACAGTAGCCAAGTGTGAGATCAAAAAAATCATAAACTAATGTGTTTAGTCTGCAGTTTGCAGAAGGGACTATAATGTCTCCTGGACAGCTGCAGATAGAAGGTTTTTCCAGCAGCTATTACAATATGAATTTCAGGTGGCATAGAGCAAGCTAGCAGGGTATGTTCTGTCTGCTAATTTAGCTACTTTTCTCCTTTGCTTTGTGTACCAGCTAACATAAGCGTGCTCTGTGTTAATTAACCTAATACTAGGAGTTGTTACGACTCTTTGTAGAACTCAGAGAAGAGCCAAGAAGATTAATTTACACTAACTTTTAAATTGCTTATTTTTTCCTTTCTGAAGGGCATAAAGATTATCATTTGCTCTTAAATTTATTTTTTTTTTAAGGAAATGGTCAGCCTTTTCTATTGTCTAAGGGAAGGGGAACAGAAGCAGCAGGACATCTGCCATGGCTCTTCCTCTCCAGGGTACTTTCTTTTCCCAGGATCTCTTGAGGATCCCCAAGGAAACTTTCTGAGCCCACCACAGGGCAGGAGAACCCCCTCACCTAAACTTGGAGCAGCACTATTTAACTGATTTAAATCACTGTGAAGAATCATATTTTATATACCATTATCTGAAGAATTCATTATTTGCCAACAATCTCATTTGCAATGACAAGGAGTGAAAAGGAAATAAGTGTGAAAAGTATTCTGTGTTGTAAATTATCTAGTGCTGTTCTTCTCTAGCATCACTGACCTGATATACACTCTTTTTTAAACTGATATTGCTCTTGATTTCCACAGGAATGAAATTTGGTCCCTGTGTTTTATGGAGTTGTTCATAACTTATACCTCGTTTGGCTCATTTGGATGAAATGGCCTAGGACTCCAGCTCTCTAATGGCACCATATTCTCTGGATTTAATTTAACTTCAAAAAGTAAATAGCCAGTTTTGTTTTGACGTCAAAATAGTTCTGATGCTAGAGTGGTTGATATCTAAGGGATTCGGCCAGCAAAGCCCAGTTACTGTCAACACGCCTGTTATTAAAGCCAAGTTTTTAAACCACTTTCCAGAAATACATGACAAACTACCCTCCTTCACATATGCATAATTCTTAACATTCACATTGCTGGTACAGAGCCAGAGCTGCTGTGCTCGATGTACTCATTAGGATCACAACTGGCTCTGTTAAAATCAATGGGAGCTGCTTTGTTCTGTCTGTTGTAGCAATAGAAAGTTGGAATGTGGTGACTGCAGTAAGCTGTGCAGTGCACATATCTTACCTGGACATATGTCCCAAAGATTGGTCTGGGGACCCATTTAAAACAAGAGTATGTGACTGTGGGAACCATTTTCCTTGGAGCTCTAGCAAGCTGTCTTGTGTTATTCTGTTAGAGCTGCTGTATACTGAGAATAAAAATCTACCCTTCCAACCAGCTAGCAATGTTAATTCCTTAATTGATGCCATAAGGGAGGACAGTTTGGTGTCAAACCACTCTGGTCCTATGTTGATGACAGTGCCGCATTGCACATCTCTCAGTGAAAGGGCTCGTGGCTGTTTAAGTCTCACTCCCACAGCACAGTTCCCTGTTCTCCAGTCTCTTCCTTCCACGGAAATGTTTCTCTCACATACAGTTTGTTTCAGGACTGTCTCCTTCCAGTGAGGCTGACTGGCACAGACATGGTCTCTTTGGTAGAGCTAGTTCTACCAGCTCTACCAAACTCTGGTTTTTATTAGATTGGAAATTGTCTGCAACTGTTATTTTAAGTTTAAAAAAAAAGAGTTTGGCTTCAAAATACTGTGATGAAAAGGACAAAACTGACTGAGAATGTTCTCTTTTCTTCCTCATTCTACCACCAATGGCTGACAATCCAATTTTACTGCAACACTTTACATGTGGTGGTATTTCCTAATTTCCTCTCCCTTTTTCTTATGTAACTATAAGCAGGAGACTGAGATTTCTTCTTACTTCCTAGACATATCTATTCAAGATCTCCCTTGCAAAGAAGAGTTTGATACTGCAGAGACAGATGGAAACAGCTCAGAGCTCAGTGAAGTTGCCCAAACATCTTATGCCCCTAAATGCTTCGAGAGTATCTGGGCCATGCGATGTGCTGGCAGATGGGATGCAGACCTACGGAGTCCTGGACTCTTTTGGACTGGCAGCTGGAGACGGTGCAGAGTACCTGGAGGCACTTCAGTGGCAGCAGATGCCTTTGCTTCAGCAACGGAAGGGAACCCCAGAGTCCTGCGACCAGCCTCTGCGCCGTTCTGTTTGCTTCACCTTTCACCACCACTACAACAGAGCACTGAAAAAAATCCTGGCCTTTATATAATTTCACAAATTGGAACTTGCTCCTGGCCAGTGGTTCAGTGCATAGTAAAGAGTAAGTCAAAATATTTTTAATATCCTGATATATCTTTGATATAAAGAGGAAACAGCAAATGACATGCCAGCTACTTTACCGGGTCATTGCAAAATCCATATCTCCACCACACAGCAATCGTTAGTGAAATGGAACCCATAAGGTAACATTCAGTTCAAGATCTTTAGCATGATATCATATGCTGTGAGATTTATTTTGTCAAGGAGGAGAGGACTTGCAAAACCCAATCAGCTGAAAATAGGAGCAAGGCAGAGAGAGAGAAACTGAGCTGAGTATCCACAAAACCCTTGTTCCTTTCAAGCACCTTTATCTCCTGGAGCATAAAGGTAGATGAGAGAAAGGAGATGTATGAATTGTCCCAAAGAGCCCATTTAAGTGCTTTTTGTCTCAATCATCAGAGGAATGAGGAAGCAGTGGGACTTGGGTCAGGACCAAGAGTGTACTTTAAGTGCTTTTTTCCCCTCAGGAATCATTCTGGAAAAGGCAGAGGAGAGAGGAGAAAAACTAGACTGAACTTCAACAGGGCCTTTGTAAATGTTCCTTGTCCTTTTTAAATTTCTTATTTAACTTGTTACACATGGAGGGAGAAGAGATTTTGAGGCCATGGAAGATACACAAAATCACTCATGGAGAGCTCTTTGACATTTCTATCTTTTTGCTTGTCATTGTAAGAGATACAAACAACAGGTGTGAGACCAAAAGAAGCAGCCCACAGACTTACAAACATATCTATATGTGTAGTCTCTGAGTAGAATACAGGCCAAATCCTGATATCATTACGAAAATGAATTGTGTTATTCTACACCAGCAGCTCCCAGGAGTTTAAATAGGGAGGGGCCATGCAGCTAAGAATAACAAAATCGAGCCACCTGGCAAGTGCACAACATTTTCGTATGTCTGCAGACCCTCTCTGCATTGGTCTGCTTGGCAAAGTGGTAGAAATGCCACTTATTGAAAGGCAGCTTGACAGAAGAAACATTGGAGCACTTAGATTTGAAGACTCCAGATTACATTTAGCCTTCTTTTACCGTTGCCCGAGAGGAAGCTTAAGTAGACAATAATCGTTTTTAAAAGCCCTTGGAAAAAATTTAATTTCCTTTTAAATTAGATGGAATTTTATCCTCAGGGAGGAACATCACAAATCCCCCATTCCTCTGATAAAATCAAAATTTCATTTGTGATTTTCTGCAGAGCTCCCCAAGCTACATCACAGAGCCAGACAGAAGACAAAGAAGAAAATCCTCATGCACTTTTTATTTGGAAGTATACTTTCAAATGAAGAGGTCACATGCTTTGGTACCAATGGTGGTATAAAGTTCATAATGATCACCACCACAAATAATTCTTTAAATCAAAATGTGCTCTAGTTTTTGTATGAGTAGTGGCCACAAATGCAACTAGTTAGACTTAGTTCTTAAAAATCCACATTTTCATTGAAGTCATATGAAGGATATTGGTAAGGTAGGTCTGTAGGGAGAGAGACTTGGTTTTTGTTTTACCAAACACAGATAGAAAAAAAAAAAAAAAAACAAGTCATACAACATATTGTCCCTTTTTCGGATCCCAAAGGTTCATCTTCAGTTTCAACAAGCATCCTTTTCCCAACAATAGCAATTAGACTAATGAAAGTGTGATCTTTCCTTAAGTAACTTCTCTTATTTATAGCCTTAGACCACCGTGGCTAAAACTCATTATCGCAACAAGAACCCTAATAAATACACCATTGAAATAACGTGATCATGTTTGGTTTTGCGACCATTAAGGAGGCACTTGGAGGAGAATCCCTCTGTTCACTTCACGCTGCTTAGTCAGGTCTCAAAAATAGTTAGTCTGAGTAAATTTGAAATTTCTTCCCGCAGAAATTAGTTTTAGAGAGTATTTCTCTGTTATTTGAATGTCTGATATTTTCAGTACCCATAACATTTACTTTCTTTTCCAGTGAGGGCAAAACAGTTTTACTTGTTTCTTAAAGCTTTCAGTTTTTTAAGGAGTGATCTTTAAAAGTGAGTACAAGAAACACTGAAAGGCAGAAGTGTAGTCCATGCTTGTACAGGGTGAGAGGTGGAGTGTAAATAGTACGTAACCTATCCAAAGTACCCCAAGCACTTTAAAGATAATTAAAATTTAAAATTATAAACTACATTATTTGTTTGGGTGGCTTCAAAAAGCTACTACTCATAACTGTAGCACGGCTTTTGGGAAGGATTCTTTAATGTGTTTGAATTGTCCTTTCATTGACAAGAACTGGAAACCAAAATGGCGACCTACCCACAGATCTCAAAGTAGCATAAATGGTGCTATAAATGGCCTCCTTACATACCTGCCCATAAAGCACTGCTAAACTTCCTCAAAGGAGATTTGCAGGCAGGAAAATATTGATAGAGACATTTTCTAACAAGAGAATTCTGTTTGGTTAAGTCAAAACACCTCCTAAAGTTGCATTAACTTCATCAGAGTTTTATTTGAAGGCAGGAAGAAGTTCATTTTTCAATATCCTCAGAAGGAAACAGTTCTGTTTTTCATCTTAGGAATGAAATATATGAATGATACTGTATCCCAATACTTTTCCAGTATAACTGAAAAGGAGTGAAAAAGAATTTGAATATTTAGATTTTGTCTAAATTAAACATTTCAATTGAGACTGAATGATTTATTTTGTTTACACTGAAAATGTTGACGTTTTCAAGTTCTGTTTGTAATCCGCATGAAGACAAATGTCAAAATTGCCCAATGTCCTGTGAAATGCAACTCCTGCCCTCTTTCTCATTTGCACGGAGAAATGAGGTATTAAGTGTGAGAGGATGAATTTGTTTTCATGCCCATTCAGTTCTAGCTATCTACGTTCAAGAAAAGTTTCAGTTACTTCCAGTCATGATGACAACTTATGACTAGTACCAGCTGCAATGTTGACATCTGTCTACTGCAAACTGAAGAGACTGTCATTTCACCCATTTGCAGCAATTCAGTTGGGACTGAGTTGGCATTAAACTGAAACTAGTATTTCAATACCAGTTACAAAAGCTCATCCACCCTCTCTATTCTCCTTAAGGTGTCAATACAATGAAGGATTGCCCTTGATACTTTGGAAAGAAGCTTGACTTTCGGCTCTTTCCTGAAATGAGGCAATTTCAAATAGTTTCTTTCTTTTATTTCCTTTCAAATGCAAAATGTCTGCTCTGAACTCTCATTAACTTTCAAGATTTTTAACCTACCATTGACATATTACAGAATTTTAAATTAGAAAGGAATGCAAACTACTTACCTTGGATTCACTTTGATTTTTCTCCACTTCTGCACCTTTTAAAAATAACTCGGGACTCAGGATATTTTTGGCAAGGCTTCTGAGGACTTGTCTGCCAGAAAATAAAACAAAATTACTGTTCTGGTGGGAAGCAGATGGATTATAAGAGGTACTTGGTATGGAATATATGTAAAAATGAAGAGCAGGAGAACGGACCTCTGGATGCAGTCTTTCAGGCAAGTATTCCATTGAATACGAGGATTACTAGAGAAAGGGTCCTCCATTACTTATACATGTAGTAAATGTTAAGGGTTTCAGGAAATCCAGCATGGGTTTTGCTTGTAGATGTGCACATATGATTTCATACTCCTGCACAATGAAGTTTCTGCCCTCTACTGATTGGAGAAAATTATTTCCCTTCTCTTCAGTGTCTCCTGGTGCTTATGGCAGCTCTATGGCTGGGCTCACACCATGATCCCTCACATCACCTTTATGTTGGCCAGCCCCTCAGTTATGGCAGAGGTGAGTCTGTTACTCAAAGACACTCAGGAGCAGGGAAGGGAACACAAATGCCACCAGCAGAGTGGATGGACACAGTTGGGCCAAGCCACATAGCGCTGCAAACTTGACCTCATGCTCACACATGACCTATGGGATCACTATAGACAGAGACCATTATAGACAGAATCTCTATTTTCTTTTTTCTTATGTGGACTTCTCTTTGGAAAAGTGCTGAGATAATATCCTGACAGGCAGCTTCCTTTCTCTATATGCTTTCATAGAAGTAAGCACAGCGTTATATACATGACAAATGATTTAAGGAAAGTTCATCAACCTACAAAAAAGTGGTAATGCAGCATTCAGTTTGAAGAGGTCTTTCTGCATATCTCTACTGAAATTCATCATTCTCTTGGATTTTTCTAGAAGAAATAACTTATTTTTCAATAAGTTTGATTATATACTTGGCTAAAACTCTGTAAAAACATTCTAGAATGCTTTCTGTTCCTTATTTTCCAGACAGTGTCATGCTTTGTCTCTATCTATGTCGACATGTCATACCATTCTTGTGATAACCTGCATTTTCCAAGCATGCTGAATTTGTATGTGCCACACCTGTGCAACTAGTGCCATACATCGGTGGATAAGGAGTTGGCTGAATGGCCGCACTCAGAGAGTGGTGGTCAACGGCTCAATGTCCAAGTGCAGACCAGTCACAAGTGGCGTCCCTCAGGGGTCCGTGCTGGGCCCGGTCCTGTTCAACATCTTTGTCGGCAACATGGACAGTGGGATAGAGTGCACCCTCAGCAAGTTCGCCGATGACACCAAGTTGTGTGGTGCCATCAACATGCTGGAAGGGAGGGATGCCATCCAGAGGGACCTTGACAGGCTGGAGAGGTGGGCCCGTGCCAACCTCATGAAGTTCAACCAGGAAAAGTGTAAGGTCCTGCACCTGGGTCGTGGCAATCCCAGGCACAAATACAGGCTGGGTGGGGAATGGATTGAGAGCAGCCCTGAGGAGAAGGACTTGGGAGTGCTGGTGGACAAGAAGCTCAACATGAGCCGGCAATGCACTCTTGCAGCCCAGAAGGCCAACCGCATCCTGGGCTGCATCAAGAGGAGCGTGGCCAGCAGGCCGAGGGAGGTGATTCTCCCCCTCTACTCTGCCCTCGTGAGACCCCACCTGGAGTACTGTGTCCAGTTCTGGAGCCCCCAACACAAGAAGGACATGGACCAGTTGGAAAGGGTCCAGAGGAGGGCCACAAAGATGATAAGAGGGCTGGAGCGCCTTTCCTGTGAGGACAGGCTGAGAGAGTTGGGGCTATTCAGCCTGGAGAAGAGAAGACTCCGGAGAGACCTGATAGCAGCCCTCCAGTACCTCAAGGGGGCCTACAGGAAAGATGGGGAGAGGCTGTTCAGCAGAGCCTGTTGTGATAGGACGAGGGGTAATGGTTTTAAAATAGAGGGAGGTAGATTTAGATTGGATATTAGGAAAAAATTTTTTACGATGCGGGTTATAGAACACTGGAACAGGTTGCCCAGAAAGGTGGTGGAGGCCCCATCCCTGGAAACGTTCAAGGCCAGGCTGGATGAGGCTCTGAGCAACCTGATCTAGTTGGGGATGTCCCTGCTACTCGCAGGGGGGCTGGACTAGATGACCTTTGAAAGTCCTTTCCAACTCTAGCCATTCTGTGATTGTATGATACATTGCCAACATATGTTCGGTTCCCCGGAGTGGTTTTCATGTGGACTTTATCATCATCAGAGGCTTTGCTGCACATTTCAAACCTATTGTTTTTTATATCCACACAGCATCCAACAGGGCTCTGGTCTCAAGAGCATGCCTGGAACTCCTGGAGGTCTGGGAACCGAGCTGTAATATTCACGCCTTAAATGAAGAGGCTTTGATGGGTGGACACAAGACATTTTAAAGGCACCCTTCTGAATCTGAGCTGTTCTTACAGCTGTTCTTTGTGTTGCAAAGTAACCTGAAGGTAGGTACTGAAAACTTGTTTCTTGCCCTCTGGGAAAGACGGGCTGATCTTAAACATAGCAGTCGTAAATCAGATCTAGCCTCACTCTGTCTGTGGCTATTGTGATGGATGAGTACTGCAAAGAAATAAAACCTCCTTCACCACAAAGTTATATATGATAAATGTAATCCTAGCGTTCTGGTTTTGACAGTTAAGATCCTAATTCTGGTCTTCTGGAACCAGTGTGGTTCCATTTACATCAATGGACTTAGTCACTGGTTCCTGATGTACATGAGCACCATACACAACTTCGATGAAATAAGGCACAGAGTAGCAGGAATAATTGAAAAGGTACTTAAGCATTGGGATACCAGTGCCACTAATGTCAAAAGTTCCCTTTGCAAGTTGAATATGGGTATTTTACAGTGAGTCAGAGCTGAGGCATGAAAGAGAAGCACTGAGTAGAGGGGAGAGGCTGAAACATTAAGGACAGAAGTTTGTACAAGGCCATGAACAGAGCTGCTTTGCCTTACCGGACAATCAGGAGAACAGAGGATTTCCCTGCACTACTCAGTGCAGAGCTGTGACATCAAGGATAAACCAGTCCTCAGTACGGGGGTGACTGTCTGGGAGCGTATGACCCACCTCTGAGGGCTATTTTCTCCATGACAGTTCTGGGAAATTACTTAAGCACAGAGGGATTTTTGCTTTTCTCTCTTTCCCTTGATTTTACCTAATAAACACCAGGAACTGTGAAAATACCATCCCATTGTACTGGTTAGAGGCTGCCTGGGGATACAGATGAGGAAAAGCCAATACCTGCCTCCTACCAGCCCCACTCCACTGTAACGCAGAAAATGGCCAGAAAGGCAGAGTCTGAAAGCCAGGCTATCTTTTACTTCTGACTTTAGTCATTTTTAGCCATTGTCCACCTTTCAGACTAGGCCTCCTTTTTCTTTGTTTTTAAAGCGAACCGTAGAAACCCATGAGTTGGATGTGAGATGGAGTGAAAATAGTTATGCCAAAACCAACGAGTTATTCTTGCTTGATGGGTGTCACCAGAGCATCATGCGCTGTGCTAATTTCTCAGCTTGTGAATAGACATATTTGGACTGACAGTTGAAAGTGGGCTGCAGATTCCACTTAGAACATGTTTTTCATGCTGAGTAATGAGGGCAAAACACAAACCAATTCTGGCAGTTAAACTACGCACTTAAACCTTTCATAGTGTTGTCAAACACTATAATCCTTCAAAAATCTGAGTTTGAATAGCCTCAATATTTTATTTAATGAATTTTAAATCCTATAATTACCATAATTAAGACACTCCTTTTGGATCATGTTAGTGTGCTGCTCAAGGAGAGAGAAAGCTGTAGGCAATTTTCACTAAAGATTTTCCTGAATGCAAATGATACGTACAGCTCATTTCAAAAGTTAGAGCGAGGTAGGCATTGGCGTCTGAGAAATAAGATGCAACTTACTGGATTCATACTAGTGATTACTGATCTAAAAAGCTTCTAAACCAGTTTCAAGGTCAGGAAAGAAATCCGTGGGAGGAGAAAGGAGAAAGAGGTTTAGGATGCTTTTACATTTGCTCCCCTACTCTCCATCATCCACTGTGCCAGCACAGCACTGGAGCTACACAGGTTCCCACCAAGCCAGAAATGCCCTGTGCTGCTGCTGCTGCACAGGGATAGGAGCTCACTGGGCAGCTCAGAGCAGCCATGAGGTCTCCAGATCTTCCTCTCATGGCCTGCTCCATGGTTCTGGGCTGGAAACATCAGCCCATTCCTGCCCCGAAGGAGCGTACTGGTACCCTCTGGCCAGAACAGCCCAACTGAGAGCAGAGGCTCTGAACTTGGGGTCAGAATGACTGGTCAAGTCACCACCACATAGGCACATGGCCAGACACACAACATTCAGGATTGTGCATGTCAGCAACCAGCCTGTTGTTTTTCAGGGTGGGTGCTTAAAAGCAGCCCTTCACACACACACATCTTGGGCACAAACTACCTCGAAAGAAGGATAATGTGCTGATCATGCATCAAAAAAAGGTTGAGCTTTGCTATGTGGCAGAGTTTAAGTGAAAGGGATGCTGCGAGGCTGACTGAGGTCGCCTGTGCTATATGATCTTCAAAGGATCAGATATTGCCATATCAACGAGTAGAAAATTAGGGTTACTTGTGGCTGTGTGGTTATGAGCACTTTGCATTTAGCAATTTAAAAGGTTTCACAGCAAACAAATCAATATCTCTGAGAGAGAATTCTGCTTCACACTCAGATCTGCAATTCCCAGCACTGTCAAAGGCATCTCCGAGGACAGCACACACAGCATGATGCTCATTTGTCCTAATAGCTGTATAGCCATAACTAGCTTTCCCCGTGTAAATTAACACCAATGAAAATATAAAAACTTTATTGGCAGATTTAATTCAAATGGCTACAATATGTCAAACAAGAATTTGATATAAGAAAGAAAGTATTTTTCTTGAGAAGATCCTAGGGAATTAAGGGCTGTTTATCTTTTATGAAGAAGGGTATAGTCAAAGTTAGTAGTTGAAGGCAGCAGGTCAGGACAGTAGAAAAAAGGTTATTTAGCAACAGGTGCCACTGAAGCTTTAACTGGTATTTCTTCAGCATCTCGAAGAACTACAGGTGAGATGACTTGTGATTTCAGCCCATTCTCCAGCTGGTGGGTTCCCATTAAACATAACATTATTTAAAACTTTTTTCTAGGATGAAGATTTTTAGTGAAACCTACACAAGTAAGGTGCTGAATCTCATGGACATCTTCAGGACTTAGGTGCCCATCTAAGTCCTAAAGTATAATTAACTCTTTGTGCCCTAAATATTTATTCTCAGCCCCTAACAGTTGAACTACATATTTTGATTTTAGAATAGCAAACAACACAGAAATAAAAAAGTTAAGAAGCGAGTATTTAAATTCCCAAGAAATCCTTGGGACAACATTTTTCAAAGGCATCCAGGAAAATGAGGACACGAATGCTCAGCAAATAGGACAGAGAAGGTTGTTAAGACAAGGTAGGTGTCTCAGTCCTGTGGAGGAGTTTGTTAAGGTTCTCTCAAAATGCACATGTTTTGGTCATCTTGAGCAACCAACCTTGGGCAATCTGACCCTTAGACTGAGACATGCAGAACTGTATTCTTGAGTTGATCTTTAAATCTAACTGAATATTTCTGATCTTCATGTAAAGTAGTTTAAAATTCAAGACCAAAAAAAAGATTAATTTTCCGTTACCAACTTGGTTCCTTTAATATGTAAAATTAAATTCAATCAATGAAAAAGACAATCGAGGTTGTCATCTGATGAAAACCGGCATAGTCTTACTGATTTAAGTGAAGTTAAGCTGATTCTCAACCAAATGAGCTTCTGGCCTGAAAAGGATGAAAGATGTTTTCATTTATCTTGAAGTAGGATTTTTAAAACATTGAACCATTTCATTCACCTTTGATTTTGTCCAGAAAATTTATCTTTTGTCTGTGACTAAAATCCTATACTTCAGGGCATGTTTCCTACAATATATCCTATTTCTCAGGTGCTAGAGGCATGTCCTCGAGAGTATTATTCCCTACTTAGTGTGTGTCAGGCCACATTTGACACAGTCCATTACACTGACACAAGATTTATCCTTCCGATAAAAAAAAGCAAAATCTTCAGCTGGGCAAACAGACCTCAGACTAAAGTTAGATAGCTGTTCATAATGAAAAATATCTGGTTGTTGAAACACTGCTAGTATTCACAAGCCTAGAGGTTGTGTTTGTGGTGCCTGCACTCGCATTAAGACATAATTTATAAGACCAAAGAAAGGCAAATGATTGTGTTAGCTCTATCTCCGGGACAGTTACAGAGGTACAGATTACTTGCCATATCTTCTACAGACAACGGGAACTTCACCCTGCAAATCAGATGCTCTAATTTAAGAGGAGTCTGTCTCCTTGGTTAAAAGATTACATTGTTGAAAGGAAGCTGCTGCTAGAAAAAATATTTCTTAAAGCAATATAGCCCAAAAGAATTTGGACACATAGCCTTAGGTTCACAACTATAAATGAAATAACGTCAATATCAATAACATTATCTAGTAGACAATATTAGAATTTTGATGTTAAGAATAAACACTGGAAGAGAACTCTTCACAAATATTCCCAGACTATTTTAAATTTCTCTGAAATTTGAAATTAGTATATTTCTAAATTTCAAAACAAATCTACTGTTATATTCAAGTAAAATAGTACCATTACACTAGCACTCATGGCAGAGGTCAAAGCCAATAAAAGGACACATTTTGGACCGTATATTACAAACAGTTGTGTGGAATCAAGTGGTATTTGGTTACACAATTTGCAATTAGTTACCCAGTTATTTGCATTGAGTTAAAGACCTGAGCATTTTAGGACAGATCTCAACTTGAATACTCCCTCTTTTTGCCATGGTCACTGTTTTCTGTGATCTGTTTACTTCATAGTTTATTTTTCTTCACTGTTAAAAAATGTTCCTTAGATCTATCTGCTTCTGATCTTGTTACCAAAGAAGAAAATCACTTAGCAAGCAACAATATCACTTCATGTAGTTTCTTAGAAATTGCAGTCAGATCACTTCTAAGCCTTTCATTGTAACACAACCTTTTCAGCCCTAGAATGATTTTTATGGTCCCTTTTTTTTTAAAAAAAAAAAAAGCCCAGATTTTTCAATATCTTTTTTAAAGTGAGGATACTGGAGTAAGATGTGGTATTCCACCAGAGCTAGTCTCACTGAAATCACACAGGGAAACCATCTCCCAACCTCTGCTCATCATTTTTTGATCTTCTTGATTCAGACTAACTTTGCCCTCTATTCTCAATAGTCATGCCTTTCTAGGACATAGTCTCCCGTCCTGTATCTCGCATTCCTGTTCCTAGTTCTGCTTTTGACTTTATTTAAAGATCTTTTGTATGAGTCATTTTACCAAGTGATGCAGGGCAAACTACAAGGCTACATTTATCTGTCTTAATTAATTTCTTTTCCACATTGTCAATCTTTGCATGATCCACAAATGTTTTCAACGATCATTCTATATCTATATTTACCCTGACAAAATGTTAAACCAAATCAAAGTTTCTTCCAGGTTTAGAGACTCAATCTAGTCATTCCTCCTTTTCAATTGACACTTGCTTTTTGTGACCTATTACTTCACAGTCCATTTAGTTCATCCTTTATCATTTCTATAGACGATTAATCAGGTAATCATGATTTAAAAATCAGAGCACACCCATCTTAACAGAGGTTGATCACACATACATATTTAAACCTGACAAAATGGTACATCTCTTAGGACCTATTTCACAAAACAATGATGAGTAACATTTATTGTACTCCTTTCATCCATTAATTGCATTTTACATCAGCATTTTCACTCTTTTCCTTGAAACTAATGCTGAGCGAAATATCCATCAGTGATCAAGTTTTCCCACTTGCCTTTTTTAAATATTGGCTCAAAATTAACATTTTCCCCATTTTTTTAAATTTCAACAGTATTCCAAGATTCATTAACAACGCATGCCTACAATTTACTTTCTTCAGCCAAATCTTCAAAAACCTTTTCGGTCAAAATTAGTGAGAGAACCCATTCCCATCTCTGCTGTCCACTTGCAGTTCAAAGTAAGACGTATATTTCTGGTTTGAGTTTATATTTTTATGCTGCTGTCCTTTCTCCCATGCTTTTTCTGTGTGCAATCATTCAAAAACAATGAATCTACATCTAGATGTGTTTGTGTGTCACTCAGAAACATGGGTGTTGGTGTTAGCTAACACTTCCATTCACTCCTGAAATATTAAAAATTGTTGTCACCTAGGCAGAGAATGGGAGTGTACAATTACATTGCTTATTGTTCTCTTTGAATAGACTTTAGAGTCAAAAAGAGTTGACCTTACATAAGGATAATATTAAAATAAATGCCTTGGAAGAAAGCAAGATCTCTCTTGTTTATGGAAAATACAGTAGCTGTTTGGCTTTGGATTATAAAAGGAGGGAGAAGTGGGACACGGAGAGGAAATTTCCTGTGAGGTTTGCCCATTAAAATGACTCCTTTTGGTTATTACACTCTATTTATACTGGTTTAACAGGCGTAGCACCTTGATTATCAGCTTGTACGCTGTTTCATTTGTCTAAAGGCTCAAGGCAATCGCAGCACAGCAAAAGCTTGTTCTGTGTAGTTCTTAGTAACACCGTACACCCAGCTAATTCAAATGTGTGAGACACAATCCAAATTAGCCTGTGGTAGTGATAAATATTCTGCATCAGTTTTGGATGGTCTGAGCCTAGCTTCCTGAATTTCCTAGTATCCCTTTGTGGTATTTGCAGCTGAGGTTGTGCAGCTGAGCAGAAGCACATAGGACCTGTGTAGATTACAGGACGCATGGTTCCTCACTGCATATACAGAGACTTGGTTTACCTCCTTCGGGAACAGGAGGCCTCCTGTAAAGTCCCTGAAATATGTGCAAGTTATTAAATTACACCGACAGTGGGCCTTTCGCCCTAGCCCTCCCGTTAACAGATTTTTCAAATGTTGTGATGGAACCAAGTACATCCTCCAACACCAAGTGCTTAAGGCAAACCCGCAAAGCCTGTTGCAGCCCTGTGGCAGCTCTCAGATAAGGTGAGCCTTAAAATCAGCTGATTCCCTTCCAAAGGACGCTGTTTCCTTTCCATCACTCTTGCACATAGGAGACTTCCAGGACTTATGTGATCACTGCTATATAATCCTGCTGCAGAGAGACCTGCCAGGGTATACTGGCAGAGTCAAGCAGTGGGTGACTGCTCATTACTCCATCTCCCTCCTCACTTCCTCCCTGACCTCCTCTCACTTCTCATTGTATTTTTTCACTGTTTTCTCCTTTCTGTCTCTGTCCTTCTTTTTGCCAGCCCAATCCAGCACTCACCAATGAGGCTGTCCTGGCCAGTGAGAATTTGCTTTGTGTGGAGGATTTTGCCTATTGTGTCTAACACCTAGCAGAAAGGTGAAACTGTCCTTTTTAAGAGTAGAATTAAAGCACTGACCAAGCACAGCACTTAGGCACAACCCAAACCGTAAGCAAATCAATAGGACTTCTCATTTGTTCGCATGCTTACAATTAAGTGTATTCCTTAATGCTTCCCTGGACAGGAGCCAAAAGACAGCAGTAAATTGAGCTGAGATCCCAGAAATTACATTCCTTTTACTGAGGCAAATTCACCCTTTGTACTAGCAGGTGACATTCTCTAGTGAAAATAAAGACATGTATCAAGCCACTTACTGCAATCAAGGATTTTTTATTTCCATTTCTGCAAGCATGGTACTTTGCTCTACAATTAAATAAAGAAGAGGAAGAGAGAAATCCAAAAGAAGCAATGCCTTGGTACCTTTGTTGCAAAAAATTCCTTACCTCTGAACATGGTGGCTGAGCTCTCAGGTTACATTACATCAAACAAAGACTCTTTAAAGGAAGATCCCAGCAGCATAAATGTCTTAGCAATTAGAACAGAAGGGGAGAGAGAAGAGATTATGAGCAAAAACTGGGAGACAAACTGAGTTCTGATTAAAAAGTCAAAATAAGAATAAATAATAAAGCATGTGATACAATCTTAAGAAATAACAATTCTTCTTTCTTCTTTACTGTAGTATATAAACACCTTTCAGGAGCATAATAGGTAGAACAAAACCTTTGATGAGTCCTTCAGCCTCCTCTTCGTTCTGTCCTTGAGAAAGAATTTTAATGTTTGGTTTTGGAAAACTTTGTAGATATGCTGCCTCAAATTTCCAGTAGAAAGAGAGGAACTAGGTTGTGGTGCCTGCTCATTCCATGCAGTGATAAAACTCTGCTTGGGTACTGCAGGTCTTGGTCTCTGTTTTTGCCATGGTAACACCAGCCCTTTCCAACCCAGGCTGCCTTCATGGAATTGAAGCAGCAAGATGGTTGCTGACAGGGTTTTCCACCACCTGAGCCTGAGCTAAACTTATTAAATATCTTCCCAGCTGGGACTCTAAAAGGCAGAAAAGGAGCTCGTGCCTGGGCAGACCTAAGTGGTTCTGTATTTGTATTAGAGAAAGTCAGTTGAAGAAGGTGGCCTGTGAACAGATCTGAAGGTGATGCAGTATGTAACAGTTTGATATAAAGGGCAACGTCTGCTCTAGGTCAGCTGAGAGAAGAATACCTACTAGGAAAAGTCATAACTGGTAGCTAAAATTTTTCTTGTTATAAAATTTAAGATTTTATGTCAATTAATTTTTTCCAGGATTGGAGCCTAGGCAAAGACAACTGCTAGGAAAGAAATTTAAGGATACAGATAGTCTGCTCATAGATCTACCTGGAAAAGTCACAGAAATTACTGTTCTTCAACTTTGTTATTCCTCCCACAGCTGACATGTTTTTCTCAGGGCTATCTCTCCAAATTGCTCACATCTTTTGTCTCATAAGCAATATGTTAATGCACTCATTCTTTCACTAAATTCACTACCTTTCCTCCACAAGGAGATGATTTGCCTTTGTTCTCTCAGAACCACTTGTCAGTCTTTGATTCTTTTTTTCCCTTTAGACCAGCCTTCCAGTTCTCTGCAGTATTGACCTTTCCTTCATGAAATCACTTTTCTTTTCTTGCTGTGATTTTATGCTTTTTTACTACAACTGGCAGTCCTTATCATTTCACAGTTTCTCCATTCTCAGCAACCTTTTAGCCCTTCCTCCCAAATCTAGACACATATTTCTGGTTGCCTTATCAAAATATTTACAAATGTTTTCCAAGAACCTGGCAGACGTTCAGTGTGTCCTGACACATTACTCTCCTGGCAGATGCCTACACAGTTAAAATCCCTTCTTCCCACCAACTCCTGTATTTGGGATGACTCTGATTAATAGATACTTTCCAGAGAGTCCCATCCACCCAACCTCATTTGTTATCTTACTGTAAATCCTAACAGAGAGAGCTCACATCTTCCTCCCTTGTCCCTTTATCTCTGCCTATACACTGGCTCCGAATTATTTTATGTGCACAAATGGTTAGAGAAAGAGATGTACAACAGAACACCTTCTTCCACTTTTCCCTGCCTCATATCTCAGGACAAACCAGATCCCTTTACACGAATATTCCACACAGAAAGATTATCTCAACACATCTGATATTCCAATATTGCAGGACTTCATGTTTGAATTCCTTGACTTCCTGATGCTGTAAATTATTTTTGTGCTCTTAATCTCACTTTTCAGCGGATGTGAAAAAATATGCGGGGACACATTGTTCAAGAAGATATCTATTTTGAGCTTTATTCGTGTGCCATTGAATAGAAGTTGTTTGTAATCTAGAATTTTATTTTATATTTTATTTTCATATTAAGTGAAAAGTGCTACTGAATAACAGCACTTTTCTGTACATTGTGGAGAATTGCACAGTAAACACTTAATGCGGTTACACACACAATTGAGATTGTGGGCTATGCATTGTGTCTGTGTACAGCAACACTCAACTGCCTCTATCCTTCTCTGGGGCTAGCAAGTAAATCCATGGATTTCAGTACATTACATGTGTAATAACTGACAGCAGAGTCTGACCAGAGGCATTCAAGAACTGGAGACTCTCACTCACTGTTTTTTCTACCATCTCCCACAGATGTCAAATGCTGGGCCAGAAACTCAGCTGGACTCAGCACATGAGCCTCAGGTTCAGCATTTCAAAACATGACAGAAATGCTTTAAGCCAAATGAGCCCTCTAAACAAAACCTTTTTTTTTTTTGTTTTTTTTTTCCCTTACAGCAGCCCATGTGATGTGTATAAATACATTACATGATGGAGTCATCTGTTGCTCAAGTATATGAACAGATTCAGCCTTGACAAAATCAATAAGAATGTTTTTAGTCCGATGTCCCAATTCTATAAATAACTCAGATGCAACTTGTTAACTTCTGCAGAGTAATAACATTAAACCCTTTAAAGAAGTAGTGCATTTTGTAATCAAACCTAAAAGAAACCATCAAAAACAGATAGAAAGTTGAGCTCAGGTTTACACACGATTATAGCAATTTGTTACAGAACTGGAGATTCGTGTAAAATCATTTAAAAAGGAGTTAAAATGGAAAACTCTTCTTCAGATTGGAGAATTAAGAGGTCAGTCCTCTTGCCAGTTATCCTAAGGTATGGGGGAAGTTGTTTTATTTAGTAAAAGGAAGAGCATGTCTGAAGAGTAGCAACCTGGCAGGGCAGGACAGAGAACGTGCCCAGACAGAGTTTCAGTGAGGAGCCCATTTAGCTTTTCCCATGGTCAGAAAGTGGTTCCTGGACCATTCCACCCCTCACAACAGGTGTGGTGACCAGGATCCAGTGCAGCTTGTCTCAGGTAAAATAACTTCTTGGCAGAAAAAGCAGAACAAGAGGCAAGCAGACCTCAACCCATCTAGTCTGTAACCACAAAAAAAATGCCAGATGAATCTGCATGGCCAAGCAGAGCCCTGTGGTGCTCCCACAGTGCGTGCCTAGGAGGAGAAAAAAAAAATAATAATAAAAAAGGAAAAAAAAAAAAAGAGAAAACAGGAAAAAAACCCAATGTCTATATGGAATATCTTCTCCCCTTGTAGGTCTTTGTATCTCCTCTATGTATCACTCCACTGCTGTGGATGATCTTTTTCCCCTGTGACAGCAGTTGCCAGCAAAGCTGAGACCTGCCCAGGTTCATCCCTCGTCCGAGTGCTCAGAATGGGACCTCCCGTTGCTGCCTGATGCAAAGGCAGGAGAGCACACACTGCAGATTTTGCTTTGGCCCATGACTCAGTGTGGATTGCAAAATGCCCTTGAAGAAGTGTTGCAGATGCTTTAGGCTCACTGAACCTCTAGGCCAACCCAAAACAGTTGTGGTCTTCGTGCAATGCCAGTTTTCAACTCGTGAATGCCATCAGCTAGCCTTAGACATCTTCTGCCTCAGTGACAGGCACAAAAGGCTGATCAAAAATATACTGATTTTATTTGGGTTCTTTCAATATTCAGTACTGGATGTTTCAATGTTCAGGCACATTCAGATTCTTCAAATATATTTGGAATTAAGTTATTTAGGTTAAGTAAGCCGAAGGAAAATCATTTAGATAGGTCTGTTTTGAATTTGCAGTGGAGAAACTCTGGGCTGTTCGACACAGCTGGTATCCCTATACAGTGAATCATCAGAAGGGCTGTAGAAAATATGTTTCTTTCTGCATTCAGGCTGATGACATTAAAGTAAAAATTAACAAGAGTGTCTATGTTGTTAGAAGTACTGTTCAGGTTCTTGTGGAGCTGTGTGTTTTAAACTGCCTAGCTCAAAAGGATGTTTTTCTGCATCTGGAGCTCTTAAAACCTAAAAATACAATACAAATACTTTTGTGGTTAGCGTATCATCATTATAACTGTAAAGAAGGACTTTCATATATATTATATAGACAAAAAGGACTTTAATTTTCCTATTCTATTCCACCATCATGTCCTGCCCAAATAAACCTGATGACAGTATTTTAATCTTAGAAGGGACATGTACAACATCAAATCTGTCATAAAAATTCATATAAATTGCAAACTGACAATTGTATAGTTTCAGCAACAGAGCTAAGGATGTGCTTCATTAATAGATCAGATTTCTAATGAAGAACAGGTGTTTATAGTAGCTTATCATAAATGCCAGTTTCTGTTGGTAATAAACAAGTATCCCCTGAAAAGCTTCCAAACTGCATTGGATAACAGAGTTATTTCACTCATGCACACAACTTTCAATTTAGCAAATTCACAAAGACACATTCATGTTTTCACTTGACAGCAAATAATATTTAAATGCCTTCTCAAGATACCTTTTTACAAATATCCTTGATTACTAGTCAACTTCGCAAGTAAAACCTCTGTTAGAGTGGTTGGTCTGGCAACATAATTTGGCACTCTATATCTATCAACTTCAGTTTCTGCTTTTGCACAAACAAGATTTGCCACAGATCACTGGTTCAAACAAGAAGTCTAAATGAAGTACCTCAAATTAAGTTTGAATTGATTTGCGTCGTGAACCAATGAACCAGCAAATTTTCTTGAGTGCGCATTTGCATGTGCAGAACTGAAATACTTACAGGAGATACTGTCATCCTGGCAATTAAGGCCATCAGATGAGGAAGACCAATTTCCTCGTTTGTTTTCCCTGCTCATTTTGTGGGAGAAAGAGACAGTTGACACCCTTCCCTCTTTACTTTCTGCTGAACTCATCCAGGCAAAAAGCATTCAATCTCACAACATCTCCAAATAAAACAGCTACGTGGAAAAAAAAACCAAAATCTATCCCAAAGAAAGGACAATTCACAAGCATCTTGTTTCAGAATAGTAAATGCACCACTATCATGGTTTTGGGGAGAGGCATGTTTCTGCTTACTCTTTCTAACGACATAAGTCTATTTTCAGTTGTCACTGAAAGTAGAGTGGATTTAGTGGATAGAAATATACTGGGACATAGACAGAACTATATAAACTGGAAATGCTGATGTGATGCTTTGAAGCCTTCTTTTGTGTTATTTTGAGAGTATCTGTACATGCTGCATAACAGTCCAAATAGTCCACTAGTGTTTCATAGAAATGTTTGAACTCTTTGCTGCATAATAAGGGAAAACAGAGAGGCTACTGTTGAGGTTTTATGCTGAAGAGGGTATGCACTAGTATGTAAACATGGGTGTGTTTGCACACATGTTTCTTTCTTCAGTAGAGATTATGAGCCATGTAGGAATAGAGTGCTTAATTGAAAAGATAACAAATGATGAAGCAGCTGTTAAGTATGGCACAAAAATTGCTCCAAGCGGTTAAGGCTGATCATCACAATGGAAATAGCTTTTTGACAAGCTTAGCATTCCTGTGACAATAATTAAGAATCAGGTTTCCACCAAAAGGCTTTATAGCCAGAAGGGGTTGTAAATCGATGGGCAACATTTTTATCTTGGAATGAAAATTAATTATTCAGTGTCGAACATGCTTTCTCACACTTAACTGCCTGTAATTTCTCCTTTATTCTCCATCTTAATTCAATTAATATACCATTGTTAAAAGGGTGTTTGTTGCTAGTGATTTACTTTTGTTAAAAATTACCATAAGGAAATACGACAAAATTGAATGGTTCTTAAATTAAGCCATAGTTCAGATTTTTTTTGGCAGAGCGTTGTTAGCTGTTAAGTACTCTTTGACAAGGGTGTGGATATGAGCATTTTGTATTGCACCCTTTGAGCTTGCATAAGCACATAAAGGGATTGAATAATGCATGAAAAAGAAGTGTAGGATTTTCCGAAGTGCTTTATGTGGCCCTAACTTCTTTCTTCCATTTAAGCTAGTCAGAAAACATCTTGACTTTAATTGGAGCAGTTTCAGGACACTGAAGACTTTTTAAAATCTCATGCTCATTGAGAAGAAACGAAAAATGTTCTTGCCTTTTTGACTATTATATGAAAATGAAGGCATTTATCACAAAGCTGTCACGACATTTACAGGAAAATGATGCGTCTTTGGGGAATTATTCAGACTGTTTTGACAAGCTCTACCATCTGAAAATGAGTCTGGAAATGTCCTCTTGGCAAGAAACATTAGACAACATAAGCCTCCACAAGGGCAGCTCCTGTCTCAGTATTGCCATTGGTATTTTCATCTTCACCAGAAACAAAGCTGATAGGAAAAAAAAAAAATAGTACTAGAATTGGTGTTTTATTTCATTCAGTACTCCAATATTGCCCATATCTTCTGTGGCCTTGAGTGGTCCACCTTGATTTTCTGCTAAGCTTGTCTTTATTTAAGCTAATACTTCATAAAATACCAGAAGTGCAAGACTAAAAGTTGCTTTTTTGAAGGAGTCCCATAATGTTTTCTCACTCAATGTAGGTTCATTATAGTGATCTCCCTTTGAAGCAGAGAATATCATCATCACCCAGAAGCTTAAGAACAAGTTATTAGAGGGCAAGAGGTACAATTCTTTCAATCTTTTCATATTATCTCTTGGATGTTTCTGCTACAGCCAAGCACTACTTAAAGAAGTGTTGGTGAGTCACAAAAGAATGCCCTCTCCACATATTAGGGAATTAATTTATTTGTAAAACCTCATAACATTATATCAGCTTGAGCTAATGCTGACTCTACTCACAGCATCTGAAGCTACAAGAGGACAAGCAGGGCCCTGTATTCTTTTTCTTGCCCCCAGAAATGCTCCTGCCTTGCTGCCTCCTAAAATATGTCTTCCAGGAGGAGATTGCTCACTGGTCCAGCACAGGGGGAAAAGATCCACATCCCTTCTTGTTTCTGGAAGCTCGTTGGTAGGCCTAGCAGTAGCATCAGCCTCTGAGTTACTCCGCTTTGCAGTCAGGAAACTGCTACTAATTCATGATTTTAAAAGTGGAGAGGGTTTATCCATGGCAAACTGACACCATGGAAGCAGGGTAAAGCTACCATGCTGTGTTCTGGGAATGCTACTGGTGAAATAAGCTCTAAAATTATTCTGGTTTCCATATTTCAACTAGTGACCAGTTTCAACCACCTTAGGAAATCCAAAGTGTTTCTTTCCTCCCTTTAAGCTGACTTACCTTATTTACACGTCAATATATATGTCTTCACCAGGCAGAGCTATAATTTGTGATTCAAGAGATCCCCAGTTCAAGTAATCAAAACCCAATATACCCACAGTTCACATTTCACCTATGAACACCTTATGGGATAGGGGTCACAGTGATATTGGAAGAGGTTTCTGTGCTATATTTCATCTTTTATTTGAAGAAACTTATGGTACAATTGAAATAATAATGCCAGCTGTCAATCCAGGAATGTATCTTTCTATGCTGCCTAAATTTTTAATTTAAAAATCCTTTTCTCCTTTCCTATGCTATTTTCCACCTCACTGAACACCAACATTTCTCCTACATTGACTATTCTAAACAATCATCTGAGAAGCATTCCTAGCAAATACCTTATCGGCCCAACACCTTTACTCAATTAGGATATTGCTTCCTCTTCAATCAACATGACTTGTTTCTGTAGGACTACCCAAAAGGAAGACACCCTCCAAGAGAAGTGAGACTGCCAGAAGCTGGCCCTGAGATAATCCCCTTTTGTGAATCTCCATGGACTTCTTCCATTTTGAAGAGTCATAAGTTGGAGAAGGAAGCAAGAAGAGCATGCGTGCAGATAAACACATCTTTAAAAAAAATAGGCAGAAATGTCTATGACTTTCTGCTTAAGTTGATAAAAATCTTTAACTTCCATTGCCGCTTCATGCACTTGTCAATACTGCAAATTAATGGCTTCTGCACTGACTCACTGGCTTTTTTCTCAGTGTTAGGCCAAAAACATGAAAGAGAAATAAACCACCCAAAAAACCATCAGATAATTTCTGGTAGGAAAAAAAAGCCACAAACAAACATGCAAAATTCAAAGAAAATGCATCTATTGTTAACTCAGGCTATTAGTGCCTGCTCACATTCAGTCCAGTTGGAGGAAGCAGAAGACTTGCACGAATCACATATTAGGACAATATGTTTAATATAGAGCCAGAGCAGAATGTTTCTGGCATATTTTAATAGATACAATAATGTTGCATCACAAATCTGTCCTTGAATTTTTCTTTCAAGGGAACTGCCCTGGAGTTAGTTGCAAAAAAAAATCAGTGGTCTGGAAATTATGTAATTTAAACATGTTTACCTCAGTGTATGCCAGTGTTTGCAGCTGTTGAAGTGAGCAGAGCCTTGTCCTACTGAGACTAATTCTCCTAAATTAAAAACTGCTTCTGTTCCAGGCACCCCCACACATATTTAGCCTTTGCAGACCAAACTTGGGAATTTGGAACATTTTATAAATACTTCCAAGTAAAGAGAGGCAAAAATGTTCAGTGGAAGAGTTCTTTACCAAACATAGTGTTTAATTTAACATTATTTTCAGGAATGTAGTGCAATTTTCAAGGGGGAAAAGTGGAAGCATTTCATTGTCTTTCACTATTACAATGCATAAAAACAAATAACATACTTAAAATATCTATTTTAAAATAATTTAAAATAAATTAATGGGCTGTAAAGTTTAAATGGGACATTTCAATGACTTCACTCATTTTGCTGATGTTTAGTGGGTCATTATGACTATTCAAATTTTTTTAGCTTGGCTAGTTTAAAAGCTGAAAATTTTAAAAGAAAATCACATCAGGAATTCCAGATTTCCAACAGTTTTCAGTGAATCTGCACACAAGTCGGTACAATTCAAATATAAGTTCCTATATTTCAGTTTGATTCTGTAAAAATATGGAAGATAGATAGATTGATTTTGATCTCAATTATATAGAAAGATAAAGCATTCCTGTCTGTTATTTAATTAGCATTGTAATCATTCTTTCACTAGAGGATTTTTCTCTCATGCTACACGTGTGCAATACGTGAAACTAGGAACACCATGTCCTAACTATGGAAACCTGTTGTGATATTTATATAAAACCACTATATATCACCTGTTCCTGCTTACCTTTTGCAATGCAAGTTCACCAGCAGAGATGAACCATTGGTCTTTTGTGTGTCACCAAGCACAAGTGTTCTAACGCGTGAAAAACAACAGATTACAGTGTACAAGAGCACTGAATGCAGCCAAATAATACATCGGTGGGGTGGGATGGCAACAATGTGAAGTTGCCCTGGACAGTGCTTGCGGCTACGTTTTGTATTGCACAGACTGAGCTCCTTGCTGGGCTGATTTTTGGGAGGTCCTATGAGGCGGTCTCGTGATCTGGGCCTCATTAAAATGAGAAAAACCTCCAAATCTCTAAGACCATAGGCTATGCTGAGATACCTGCAGCAGAAGTTTATGAAGAGGCCACATTGACCTGAAAAAATAAAAAAGAGGGGATTCAAAAAATTTTGCTCTAGCTGATGAAACAGAAATCTATAAATGTAGCTTTTCCGTATGACAAGTGATATGCAATATTCACTGTGGTTTCACACAGTTGGGTCAATAAACTTCCATTAACTATGGCCAAACTGTCAAAGTGACCCGCTGCCCTCATTTCTGCAGAGTGACTTGGCCTTAGCTGTCCATATTAATATGAATTTTAACCCTTTTGTTTGGTATTTTAATTCTTCATCCATTAGTCTCACATTTCTGTATTATCAGCTGATACTATTGATTTTAAAGAATACATACAGTCAATTTGCACACATGTACTTGCAAAGGTCAGCAGAGGACACTAACATGTTGTTTCTGCTAGAGGTTCAGACAGCAGGCTTCCCAATTATTTTTATTATCTTTCCTTCTGGCCAAGATTATTTTATTGCAAGAGGAAGTAGTACTTAACATAACCGAAGGATCACTCGATGTCCTTGCAGTCTGATTTTTTAAGGGTTCATTTGGAGGATTTTTTTACAAGACAAGTCTAAACAGAGACAGTGCAATCCTAAAAATATCTTTCTCCAGGCTGAGCTTCTCCTGATGTGATTGCCAGACATCTCAGCTGCCTGTGCTTTATTGGAAGGAAGCAACTCTGAGTTGGCACACAGAAACAAGTGGAAGAAAAGCAACAGTCTGTGTCTCAGCCCTCACAGACCTGCATATACTTAATGTTTAAAAGCATACAAATAGCTCCAACAACAAAAGCTGAAGTTTTCACATGACTGAGATGACCCCTGCCCTGTCTTTCTTTTTTTTTTTTAATTAAAGGGAAGCTAGGCAGTAGAGATCAATTTTACATTTGACTGAAATACTGAGATCTGTGGTCACACTGTTCCCAGGAAGGAGGTTTTCACAAGTGAAACATCACCCTGGTCTTCCTCTTTTTTTACCCTTTTGGTGGAAAACTCTAATGTTCCTGGTATACAACTTTTCCCTGTGACATCTTACTAATGGAAAGAGAAGAAAATTCTCCAGTATATTAATATCTCAGCTTCTAGAGACCTCCGCCACTCACAGGGAATGTATGATGTTACATATTTTGTGGTATTACCTGAAACAGATTTTGCTATTTGGAAACTCCAAAGACATCTCCTAAGGAGTGCCTACTACTATTTTTTTCTTCTTTTTTTTTTTTTTTAGTGCTCATTTCCTCCTTGTTTTAGGGATTCTGTTTGTACTGCACCAGGACACACAATTCCTCAGTCTCTAGCAGTGGCACATGTTAGTTACAGGTTTGAGGGACTTGTCTAGTGATCAGCCATCCAAGGACATGTGAATGCTCACACTAATGAGTCCTCTACTCTACCTAAGCACCTTCTTTCGATGGTCCAATTTCATCTGTAGATCAGACAGAGAAATAATGTTTCCTGAAATTTCTTGCAGTTCCGTCTCTATTCCCATTAAAAGCAGCAAGAACCTGTCACTGAGTGCAAGATCAAAGTCTTTCCTCGATCTCTCAATATTCCAGACGCTGCTGTATTCACAGTGTTCTGCTCATTATGATGGGGCAAAGTCAGGAGTGGAACTCAGTGGCACAGTGCCACTAAGATGATGAATTTCTGAAATGCCCCAGGAACAAGACAGTGACTATCAAATGTGCCTCTGCTCCATTCATAAATAATCTGCATGAGACTTCAGGAGAAGCAAACCAGATAGAGCTGTTCTGTTCTGTGTCTGGTTGCAGATCTGACAGTTTGTTGTTAGAAAAAAAAATAGTAATAATTTTAAATTTGCCACTATTCAAAACTTACTTTTCAAAACATACAAGTAGCACAGCATCATTCCAAATATCACTTGATTTTCATTTCTGATCAGGAATCTACAATGTTTCTGTCTCTCTGTTGGCTTTTCTACCACAAACACATCCCACTTGTCTGTTACATTCCTTATGGTATAGACTTACCTGGCATCCGCCACTTCTTGCAATAAAATAGTAACTAAGTCTTCTCTGTAGGGAGAACAGAGTTTTTAGTGAAATGGAAAATGAGCAGACATCTGACGTATACTTCAGAAAGTATAAAGGCCAGATATTCACTGCAGGACGAGTGAGCAGCCTCAGTGGAGCTAAATCAATTTATACTCAACAACAACTCATGCCAAAACTTCAAAGTAAAAAGAAAAAAAATTTGCTTTTCCTTGAGCAGCCCTTTCATGGGCTTTTGCGAGTAAGATAAAGGTTGCACAGGAAGAAATAGAATAAATAGATATCATCATTCTGGGACCTGCCTTAAAAACACTTTTTCATGTGCCTAGATTTTGACACGTGAGTTTCACACCCTCTGAGGGTCTCTCGAGCTATTGGTACGCGTAAGTTAAGCTCATACAGATGTATTTGCACAAAGAGGCTGTTCCTCAAGAACAAATAATCTTTTCTGCATCAGCAGGAAAGTGACTGATAGCCCTCCAGTGTGCTTTGGATTTCGTTTTGTAACTAGAGCTCCATAACACTCTCTGCTACAACACAAACAACACCACAATCATTTAGTTCTGCAATCTGAGAGGGACAACGGCTATTTCAACGTTCCCAAGGGGTGTTCAAATGACTTATTGATCAATTGATTAATAAATGTCAGCGGTCAGAGGAGAGAGCAGCTATGCTGCAAAAATAGCTGTCAGAAGAGCCTATAAGTGCATGAGCTATTAGGAGCAAAAAAATTAGTCTGGCAGAAAATAGAGCAGTGATTGTTTTACATTAAATGTGAGAGAATGCATGATCTGTGTTTCCAAAACTTGTCAGATATGAAAATGAGAAATAGAAACTTCATTTCTGGAATAAAGATGTTTATGCACATATTTTGATAGGTCACATATGAGAGTTTGGAATTGATTAACTTTTCATAAAATAGCTGCTTTGAGTTATTTCTACTGCAAGTTAGCAACTGATGCTCTGCTCATGCTTAATCATTTTGTTTTTAAAAATAGAGCTGAATACTTCTTCTAGTTAGCTTTTCAATTGTTGGTTTTGGCACAGGTAAGGGTAAATTTAGTCTCTATGTTTTTCCAAGTCTGATTGTTGGCGATTTCTCCTAAAGATTACATTGAAATGAAGTTGTGATGTGGAACATGCATTCTTGAAATACTTGCTGTTGTTTATTATTAGCTTTCATTTTCAGATAAGGGGCATCATTATTGTATTTAAGATTCGTTTGACAGGAGGCATTCACATGTGTTGGAAAGGTTGTCTTCGCAGCACTATTGCAGCAAGGGTATAAACGAGGGACTGGGAGGCAGATGCTTATCTATATGAAAAATCCATACCCACCTGAGCTGCTTAACTATAGACAACTGGCTATAAAAGTAAGCAAAACTCTACAGTCCTTTTATTTTCAGCAGAATGTTTGTGTGTGTAATGATTGCTCACCTGAATTTGTGACATTATTCTTTTGGACATCTTAAAGACTAATCTCCCACTAGTCTCATGTGTTGGTACTTCATTTGGGGGCTCAGACGTGACAGTTCCCTTCATTCCCTTCCTACACAGGAATCTACATTCTCAGTAGTTTGATGGACAGATGCAATGTGGTGAGAGGTATTGCTGACTTCTAGCAGAGGTGTGGGAGACCACACCTGTTTAAATGATTTATTCAGAGTCACACAGGAAAACTGTGAATCAGAATTTGAACTGATTCTCCCCCAGATGCCAGCCACCTGCTGTGACAAAATCATCCCCCTGTGGTCCAATCAGCTGTGCTGGTAAAGAATCTATTTCACCCAGAAAAAAAAAAGTTGTAACCATTGCCACATTTGAACTAGCATCATCCCAGAAACAAGAACTCTTTAATAACTTCCTAGATGTCTTACAAGTGCATAACCAAGATTCTGATTACAGTCATGACAAGAAAAACAGATTTTTTTTTTTTTTGGTTACAGACTGAATGAAGTATCATGGAATTCCCTATTTAACTTATTAGCTAATTTAGTTCTTCTGGCTTCACTAGTTAAGAGTATGTATACTTAAACACATAAAGGGATAAACAAAATTCATGCCAAGCTTTGTTTAAATATCTTGCTGTCTCTGAAATCTAAGCAGTATGTCCTAGACCCCAGCTAAGGACCTTGATGCTTCATTGGACATACTCACATAAGATGAACAGCTTTCCTCTATGTATTTCCTCTACCACACATATTTTAATAAAAATAGATTCTGTTATTTCAAGACTTTCTTGGAGATGGCTCCTGAAATATCCTTGGCTCCCAAATAGATAAATAAAGTTTGGAGACAAAATTATCATCATTAGACTAATTTGCTGTTGTCCAAAACAGGAATTTGCTTTCATTTCTGGGTTTGTAAAAGCCACTCAGAAGAAAAAAAAAAAAAAACTCAAACCACACAATCCTTTTAATTAGCCTCGTGTAAGGTAACAGATGTCCTGGTTTGATCACAGTGCTTTTTATAGCAAATTATCTCATTGATATTGTCTTACGCAGATCATCCAGGAAGCTGAAGTAAAGCATCTGATTTTTCAGAAATGCAGTCTGTGTTCATTTGCATGCACATGATAATTTTGCATAGTAGCACCACCATGCCCTGCCATGTAACTTCCATCTCTCTACAGGAAAGAAAATTACTCCTACTTTAGACAAACTCCAAGATGGCCACGGAGAGGAGAAAGTATGATAGCACAGAGCAGTGATATTTTATGGCTAGATACACGCTTATGTACTACCTAAGCTACAAAAAAACAGTAAATCATATCATTGATGATGACCTTCAAAGTTTTCTTACTTGCACTTCTGTTGTTTTGAATCAAACATTTTATTTAACCAATAATCTACACAAAATTTCAGAATAATTATTTTTAATTGCTTCCTGTACAACTTAAAAACATTTCATTTCATTTGTCTTTTTTGTATGAAATGACATTTCAGAAGTTAAATTTATTGTGATTTGGATTCTAAAAACAATAGACAATGGTGACATTTTAATTCTCTTCTATCTGATCTCCTCCTCCCACCAACCCAAAAGAAAGAAAATCTAAATCATCTTGGCATCATTTCCCTTATACTGACTTGTAACATTTTATTGACAAATATGGTTCCTCAGAAGTTGTATGGAGCTGGTCTGGGCTCACAGCTGAGGACCTTGGGATGGTAGCTACGCTCAGAAACCCCTGATTCCTCTCTTTCAGCAACCTGAATGCATTCCTTTGAAATATTACCTTTCCTTGCTTGTGTGCCAGGCAAAATTTCTTCCCTAAATCTAGTGCTGACATGAGACCCCCATGCCTCCAGAGCAGCAGACTGGCCACTGCTGGCCTGGCAGGATGAGAACCTGCTCTCAGCTCAACCACCTGTGCAGCTGAAAAAATAACATGTAACAAGAAAAAGGTAAATATAGTACAAAGTTGTTGTTGCTATTGTTGTTATTATTATTATTTTTTATTGTTGTTGTGGTGGTGGTGGTTGTTGTGGTTGTTGTTGTTGTTATCTAAAGATGTATAAAGAATAGACTCAGTTCACTAATTTCTTTTTCTATATTGAGCAAGAGTTTGATAACCATTTTGTGTATTGCATGGCATAAAAATAGGCTGCACATATCCCTTCAAAAGCTGATTATTTTTGTATTATTGTTATTATTAATGAGGTCAGTTAATCTGGGCATGTGTGTCTGTGAGAGGTTGTATGCAAAAACCTATTCCCAATTTACAAGCCAAAAAAACAGTCACTGAAGAGAAAACATGACTAATACTGTTCTTTTTAAAATATAAATAAATCAATGCCATATTATCTGTGGAAGTAACTTTTTGAGAAGAAATATCGTGTTCTAGATCCTCCAGTAGGGTAGAAAGGCACAATACAAGGGAAAAAATCAATTCACACAAATAAGTATCCATAGCCAAACAGAGGGTAGAGTAGTGTTGTTGGGATTTCTGAAGTCAGACTGGTTATTTTAACAACAGAGCTGATCAAATAGTTCAGCATGGATAATACTAATTTCAAGCACTGGCGCATTGTCCAAAATATCTTCTAAGATATTTATTAAAGAATTTCAGTGCAAAACCTGAACCCTAACAATGATATGGTTAGAAATAAAAGTCTGATCCAGCTGCCCTGCATCTTCACCCTTTGGAGCGTTCACCTGCCCCATATATTTCAGTATACATAGCTGGGATTGTCCAGGAGGTGTGCATTACTGTTGCTGCTTCATGAATACATTTTAGAATAGGAAGATAATTAATAATAGAGCATTAAGAACTGCATATTCTCAAATTAAGATTGCATTATTTATAGTGCTTTACAGAAATAATGTTTTCTATATTTCAGTTTTCCCAGTTCATTTTCCCAGTTTAGTTTCTGGGAAATTGACAGCAGGTTTTCTCACATGTTCTCTGCTTGCTTATGAGGTCTCAGATGAACCCTGAAGTTCATGAAACAACATGTTTTGCCAACATTTTCATAAATTCCTGGCCACAGTCAAAACATAACATATCAATTAGTAAATTGATCTGGAAAAAATAAAATCTGAGCAAGCCAAAATGCTCGTGTTTGTCCTGCTTTAAATTGTTCTTTTAAAAGTAAACCCTAGTTATCTGTTTTATTACTTAACTATAGCTATTCCTAAAGAAAAACCCTTTAATTACCTGTCATCCAGTGAACTCTCAGTCCTCAGTCTTCTCAGGAGCTTTAGTGTACAAAATTATAAGAAACTTTTTCAATTCCAAAACAAATCATACTGCATGCATTCCTACATTCAGTGTATTTCTCTTTAAGTGACCACTGTGCAAGGATTCTTGGTATTTTTATACAAAATATCTATCTCTAAAAATACTAGAGAAATAGATGTGGATGAGTGCATTGAAGGAAGGAGCTGGGAATACCACCTATGATTAATGTCACCTATTCTAAGACTTGGTTTTTATTTGCTTACCGCTTGAACACGTTTTAATGCCTAAAGCCAAGATTTTCTATGTCAGATGTCATCAGAAGCCTGAAAACTTTGAGAAAAAACAAGTGAGCCAAAGCAGTTCAGACATCTCTGAGAACGAGGCTAAGGGAAAATAGGTATCAGCAAAATGAACATTTGTCCTTCTTCAATAAATCTGTGTGATCTTTTCTTTGAAGAGGTCTAACACCTGTTTCAGAGCACAATAATGAGATTTGGGGGACGGCTGTATATGTGCTGAAGTTTTTCCCACATATCAGAATTCGATCATGTTATTATGGGGAGATTTAAAACTATTAAAATTAAAATAAATAATACTCTAACAAGAGTGGTTCATATACTCTAGTATGAAAAGAATACTAAACAAAAACATCCTGCATCATGATGTTTCATCCCTGCTGCTAAAGGAAATTACATAATACAGATAATAGATGCAACAAGTTCTGCACTGAAATGAATCAGACTCTTGGCTATAGCTCTTCTATTGGAGGGCGCCCCTACGACATCACCCCTCCAGGCCTTAGAAACCTTGTTTCCAGTTTGAACTTATTAGCAACCACTTTATACCCATTTCTTCTTGTGCCAAGACTGTTTTCCAGTTTTTCCTCTGCCTCTCTTTGGCTATTTTGCTCAGAACAAGCACGTTCTCTCGAACTTTGTTTCACGATGGGAAACAAGCCAAATGTCTCCCCCATGATCACCTTGGTAACCTCTCTGTGAACATGATCCAGAGGAACAGAGGTAACCATGAACGACAAGCCAGATCAAGAATTCCAACAAATTTGTAGAAATGTTGTAAAATTTTCATGTTTCTGTGAGAAACACCTTTCCTGAGGTCACATTTGTCCTTTCCTTAGCCCAGCATGTTGCTTGTTTATAGGGGACTCTCTGATCAGTTAATGGAGAAAAATCTTCCTGGAGGAAGATGGAGGAGTCTGCCATTTTCAGCTGATAAGTACCTGTCGGATACAGAAATTAACCTCATAAACCTATAAGTCTATATAACTTGTACTATTATATTTCATCTCATTTTTATTTCTACAGTTCTTATTGTTATTTCATTCACCCAGTTCTCCTTCAGTTTTGATAAGAACTCCCAACTTTTGGTTACAAGCAACTTTCATTTAGTATCAGCAAAGTTAATTAAACTATTTTAATAAACTAAAAATCAATAGACCATTTTAAGATCATTTTTTTGAGGAAGACTATGGCCTAAACAGAACTGTCTGTAATCACCTTAGTTTTAGCAAGGTTTTCCCAACTTACTTTTTTTTTCTCTAGTGCCAGTTGCCTCCAATTTGCATAGTTTTGTGCATAAGCATTGTATTAGTCTAACTAATTAAGAGATACTGCATTAATCTCATGTAAAAATGAAGTTGCCTGCTAATCTAGGCAGCTAATCTTGTAAACTCATGTTGTGTTTAAGTCACTTTCCATTTGGCTTCCCATTTCTGCAGTTTTTTAAAATGCCTTCCAAAATCTGTATGCTATTGAGATCACACAAAAATTGCCCTCTTTTACTTTATGTTTGTGCATTGCCAATTATCCCATTTAATAGATTCAGTTACTGTTCTTCTTACTGAACCTGTAATTAATTTAATATTCTAGTCCCCTCTATGTTCTAAAACCAAGACTGTTTCCTTCTGTCTAATCACTGAGTTTTTTTCATATCTCAAATGAAATAATTTACACATCTATTCTCCCATTCTAGTTATCCATTAAACCTCTGCTCATCATTGTCTTTATTAAAATCTGGGAAAGAAAACTAATCTCATTCTCAGAACAGCTTTAGGAAAAAGGTTACTGATGTCCATAAGAAAATTTGGACAAGGATAAGTTCAGTTCTGAAAGACGTCAATCTGACTTATTATTGTACATTGAAGTCATGTAGAAATATTTAGGTTTTTTAGAGCTTTCCAACTGAAATTAGAAAGTTTCAACTGAGAACCATATTTAAGAGATTTATCTGAGTCCAAAAGTCCAAAACAGAGCTTGAGAAACAACAACTCTCTTCTTGAAAAGAAAGAGAATTCGCATCAGGTTGGTCTGGATGTCATCAGTTTTGATTTTGGTATTAAGTTTACTACCCACATCCAAAACATCAACATTTCAAAGCATTATTGAACCCAGATTGGTGGAGCCTCTGTTCCCTAGTAGGTGTAATTTCCATCACCTTCAGCCAAGATCCTCTTCATCGCTGATTGCCCAATCACCACCAGTCTTGGACCAAAATGTTTAAGCCATAGTCCCACTGGTTCTCCAAATAATGGTGAATTGACCATTCCCTTCACTTCGCAAACAGTACAGGTGCAGTTTCTTGTACTCCCCTTAACACTACACTACAAGCTAACTGCTGGTGTCACCAGTGAGTCTTAAATTACCCTTGATTTTGAGGTATCCAGTCCTTCTGTAACAGTATACAAATTTAAGAAAAGGTAATAAGCTGGTAACAAGAGGTTATAAGCACAGGTCTCTGCAGTGAGAAAACAATCCCTATCCACTACTCCGAATCACAACTGAAGGACCTGGAGCTAGATGTGCAGGGCGACCCAGCAGTCCCAAATGGACATACAAAATGCTGACGAGAGACTTGAGCGTCTCTCCTGCATTTAGGTGCCTATCTGTACTCATGGTTGGAAGCCATAGGAATCAGGTTATAAACTCATATTAAAAATAGTATTTCTTTGTTTACAAATATAGTGTCACTGAAAGCCTCTACCCAGGGAGTGGAATGGGCTTTTTTAATAACACATTTAAAATAAATTTACATTCTGGTGCCCAGATGCCCATCCCAGTGCATGCTTAAATGTATTGGCTTTCACTGAGTAAAGCAAGGACACAGGATCACTAGCTTTTGATTCATAGATTTACTACTGTTAAGATATACAGAATACTTTACAAGCATAATCGATTATTGCAGGTTGTCTGAAGGAAGATTTTCCCCTTATTTAACTTATTATAGAGACTTTAACTCCTCAGTTTCCAAATCCCCTAGGAAAAAAAACCAACCAAATTTCTTGACCCTATTGTTCTGGTTTTGTTAGTGAGGGGGGGGCCTAAGGTGGTAACTTCTGTAGGAAACTGCTAGAAGTTGCTCCCCTTTGTTCAGTGGACTCAGCTGGGCCTAGGGCGGACCCGCTGCTGGCCAAGGCCGAGCCAATTGGTAGCAGAATGTCCCATGATAACGCCTCTGCGATAATGTATTTAAGTAGGGGAAAACAGAAAAAAAAAGTAGGGAAGATGTGAAGCAGCTGAGTGGGGGGCAGAGAGGGGGAGGTGCAAGCCTTGTGGGCCTTGCAGGCCTCACCCTCTGGCCTCCCACCAGGCAGCTGACTGGGCCCAACTCGGCCTGGCCTGGCTGCAAGAAGTGGAGAGGAGATGAGAAGCTGAAGTGAATAAGATGTAAAAAGCATCCTGAGAGGCGTCTGCCAGCCTGTTGTGAGGAACGGCTGCAGACGCCAAGGACAGTGAAGAAGGAGGGGGAGGAGTAACACGGCTCCTGGCCAAGATTCCTCTGCAACTCGTGGTGAAGACCATGGTGGAGCAGGTTGTCCGCCTGCAGCCCATGGAGGTCCACGGAGGGGCAGAGATCCACCTGCAGCCCGTGGAGGACCCCACGCCAGAGCAGGTGGAGGCCTGAAGGTGGCTGTGGCCCGTGGAGGGCCCGCTAGGACAGCTGTTCTAGAGGGACTGCACCCCATGGAAGAGATGACCCACGCCGGAGCAGTTTCATGAAGGACTGTGACCCGGGGGAGGGACCCCACGCTGGAGCAGAGGAGGAATGCGAGGAGTTCTTCCCCCGACGATGACACAGCAGCGTAAAACAACGCATGATGAACTGACCACGACCCCCATTCCCTTTCCCCCCGCCCCGTGCTGCTCGGGAGGGGAGGTAGCAGAGATAATGTTAAGCCTGGGAAGAGGGAGGCGTGGGCTGAGGTTATCTTGTTCCCTGTCTCATTCTCCTGCTAGTTTTAGAAATAAATGAGTGTTTTTCCCCAAGTCAAGTCTGTTTTGCCCGTAACGGTAACTTTAAGGATTTCTCCCTGTCCTTATCTCAAACCTCGAGCCGTTTTTCTTATATCATCTCCCCCTGTTCTCTCGGAGGGTGGGGGGAGCGAGAGAGAGACTGCGTAGTCTGGTCCCGATCAGGGCTGAACTACGACACCTATCATCAAAACTATTCATATATGTTTGAGGGTCATGAAACACATGTACCTCAGAAAGCCAGGAGGAGAGACCTATTGCCACCACAGGATGCAGCGGAGCTGAGGCACACCAGTTACTCAGCAATGCTGTGCTAGCACTACCCACTGGTCACGCTGGGGTTGTGTGTGCACCAGCAGAGATGAAACTTCTACCCCTTCAGTCCTTTTGGAGAAGTTTCCACAAAGATGTGAAGACCTGGAGGCCAGAAGAAAACCCAGTGGCCTCCTAAGCTGATTTTGTCTGTGTCACGTTATATATCCTGGCACACAAGTTGTTGCAGACTGTTTGCATGCCATGTGCAGTTTGAGCCACAACCTGATTGCCCTGATGTCATTTATCAGCAAAATTGTCAGCTATTGCCTATGTCAGCAATAACAGCATAAGACAGACTAGTCTTTAATAATACATAGCAACCATCCATAATTTAAATGAGGCCATCTACAATATAATACTGCTAAGTCCGTATACAGCTGAACTGACAAGGGAAGAGACCATAGTAATTCATTACAAATCTGTTAGGAATCCCTGGGTAGGTAACCAGCATGAACATCCACTAATGCATCAAAAAAAAAGCATGGCTGGCTGTAACCCATCCCTTTGTTTGAGAGGAGGAGAGCGGCTCATGCTTTAGAACAGCCTTAACACCTTGGGAAAGCGATAAAGTTTCTCAGATTCTCAGCCATATGTATACAAGCAGAATTTGGCTTGCTAAGATTGCCTTCAAGTCTCAGCCTGTAAGAACAGACATGTTTAGATCATTGGAGAACTAAGTTGCAAGCTAAGATCACTTTGTATTTGTGGCTGAAGCACACAAATATCTTCAGTGTACAAATCAAGACAACTGACGAAAGGGACCACCAAGACCATTACCAAAGATCATGAAGAAACGGACCCAGCGTATCAACCACTTAATGAATGACAGATTTTTTTCCTGTATGTATTACTGAAAATAAGTGTTTTAAGGAAAGTTGATAAGGAGGACAGTACCTGGGCATGTATTTTACAGAAAGGACCCTGGACCCTAAAAGAGGTTCAATTTCACTGGTGTTTGCCATCAAGTCCTTTGCCATCAGAATTGCAAAACACTTTCAGAAAATTTGAAATATATGCCACAGAAGAAAGGAAACTGGGACTGAGGAAAGAGATTGGAGATGAGAACATGTCTTACAAATTGTCAGATCACATTAAAGGGCTTGGAGACCATAACAGTGGGAATCCTGAAAGAATTATACTTCTGTAAAAATACTATACAACAGATTTAAGTTACAACACAACATTTAGAAATGTGGTGTACCAGTTCTGAGGAAAGGTATAAACAGTTTCTCCCTAGACTAGCTTCCCACTTACTCAGTACTCTGCAGAGGATTCACTTGGTAAATACATCCTTTTAAGTATTTTTTTCTGATTAAAGTCTCATACACATTTTGCACATGGAAGGAAAATGTTACTTATAGTTCTGAAAGTATTTGAAGTATCTGATGGTTTTTGTAAAGGTACAATAATAACAGTCCATAGGCAGCACATCGTCATTTGTGACTAATCAACAAATTCAGCTGGCACATAAATTGACAAGAAATGTCATCAATGTAAATTAACGTTTTCAAGCCATTAGGAAAGAGCACCAGCCTCATGTTACAACTGAAAGAATGGCTCCATTTTGGAAAGTCTTTCACTATCACGCTATAGACAATGACCCCTGTCAAAAGATTTAACAAAGTTCATAGGTCAATGCAGTGGGAGGATCTCTGCTGTCCTGACTCTTAGTAATAATCTAATCATGCAGAAAAAGTTTTAAGTGTTGATAATTTAGTGAATGAAATTCATGCCTTTTGACCCTGAATGAAGAGACAAGGGAGATTCATCTTGTCTTCAATTAAGTTTAAAGCTATTTTTAAACACCTTATCTGAGCCAAGTGTCACAGGATCCCAGCATTTTTAATGCAGTTTTCAAGCTGTATCATAAATTAAATCTGCAGATACTGGGTGTTGGGAAAACTTTTTCACACAACAGCCGTGAAATCCAGATTCTGCTGAAGTCAATGGGAGTGCTGCCATTTCTTCAACAGGGTCTGGATTTCAGCCATATTGTTTAAAGTCTCTGAGCGCTGTCTTGGCTACGCTACCCACATGCTGTTCCCAATGGGTTCACTGGCAGAAAAAAAAAAATACTTTGTAAGTGCTGAATATTGCAGCTGAAGAAGGAACAGTATCACAATTGATTGGAGAATACATCTGACTTCAGTCATGAAATTTCTAAGATGCAGAAATCATTTCATTAGGTTAAATTAATCGATAAAGGACACATAACCCATCAGCACTGAAACCATTGTCAGCTTGTGTTAAGATGCTACATGAGGGTTTGATAGCATCCTAAATGTAAGAAGCCACATGGGTTAGTAGTGTGTCTGTATAGCAGAAAACTATAACACTAATTCACTCTGTAAACTGCACAGATCAGAATCAAACCCAGAAATTTGCACCTTAAAAATCTGAGATAAAGATATCTTAAACGCAGAGTGTCTATCTGAGATTTCATTAAAGACCATATAGTTAGTGTTGTCCATACACCTTATTTTTTTGTACAGTGAAATGAAGGGGCTATGCTGTGTGTATGCAAAGCCACAACCAAGAGTTTTGCAGACTTTAGACGGGTTTGCTCGATGGGTCAGTGGTGTGAGAAGCAGTGCTGTGTCCTTGAAACACCAGAGCTGGGGCCACAGCGAGGGGGCAAGAGAAGTGAATCACACCCTCATCTTGCTGCCTGCAAGAAAAAGGAGACAACTAGTAGGCAACAGGGACCAGAATATCTCTCTAAGATTTTCCCCATAACTTAGATAAACTTGGGCCAGCAAGAATTGTTTGGCTCGGGGTATTTTTACTCTACCAGCATTTCTGTTCTAACTGGTTTACTCCACTACAGCTGCACTTGCAGAAGAGGAGCTCTACCTGCCTGGTGATTTTGTGTTCCTGTACAGCAAAGCGTTCCTAGTGTAGTCAGTCTTACTCACATGCTCATTTTAAACACATCCCCAAATCCAGTGGCACAGTATATCTGTGCAAAATTAAATACTTACCTCAAGGGTTTGCAGAACAGAGCCTAAAGGAAGAAGAGAAGCTTACACTGGAGATAGCTATGACATAAATTGTCTATATTTTGCCTTTAGCTAGAGTAGCACATCTTTATTATTTTTTCATCTTAACATTACACCACTGCAGACTTAGGGTAGCATACCTATTAATTGTATTGTCACACTGTTCTGTGGTTCTGAGTATGGCCCAGATTTGCCCTTCTAGAAGTCACAGCCCTCCAGCCGCCGTCAACATTCCAGCCATCTCATACAGCCCACCAGCCGTCTACTTGTCCGGCCCATCATCAGCTGCTGTGTCACTGGTCACAGCAAGCCTCCTGACTCCAGACACTGGAGAACAACGAGGTCCAGCTCGTACTATTCCTTCCCTGAGACCAGCAAGCATCCCTGGGCCAAAGCCCGGCCACGTGTTAGCTGTTAGCTCAGGCTGCCTATAACTAACTTCTTCATAGCTGTAACTTTTTTCCTGGGCTAGGTGTTCTGCTTTCTGTTTTGATAGGAGCACGGTTTTGGCTAGTGGGTGTTCCTCAAGTACATGTTGGGACCTACGATGGAGCCAAACTAAACCAAGCTCACAATGTATGTGCGTGTGTGTGTATGTGCGGAAAAGGCAACAGCAGTTTAAAGCTCCAATCTGGAACACTCTGTTCGGATCGTTTTCCTCTTGAAATCTGCCTCCTTATTGTATCCTGTCCTCTTTATTTCTCACACGGAGAAAAAATCTCTTCCTGACTCAATTTCCTACAGGGGAAATTAATTAGAAGTGGCTGTTAGTTCCCCCCCTCCAGAGCACGTGCAACACGAAGGAAATTCTGAATGCCATGTTAAAGACCAAAAAGGCCAGAGTTTGAAAGGCTTTTTGATACCCTAGTTTTAAAGAGCACTAACAGAGACACATCCGATCTTGCCCCCTGGGGCAGGGGGCTGCACTGGAAGGGTCCGTACTCTCAGCTCCCTGAAGCACATCTGCAGAGGGTACGGTGTCCTGAGCACGGCTGGGGGACCACAGCTGGGCTCTACATCCTTCACCCCTTGCCCAAGTGATGCCTCCAGTGCAGTGGGGCGAGGCGCTTCACACAGAGTTCTTGGCTGGGTGGAAGTCATTGCCTTCAGGCAGCATGGGGCTGGGCCGGGTGGCTGTACACATCAAATCAAGGGCCTCCCTGGGATCATTTCCAAAACCAGCTCCAGCATGGGCCTTTCTGAGAGCACAGACCAGACTGCAGCAAATGCTGCATGCAAGGAATAGGCCCTGAAAACTTACAGATGTGTGACTTCTTGGGTACAGCCATTTCTTACGGGTTAAACAACCCGAGTGCCAAGAGCTGCCAGCAGGAAGCCATGGCCAGAGGCCCTGCGCTTGATGCTGCTTGTCACACAGCCAGCAGTCAGTGCTGCTGTTGGGACGCAGCTTTGGGAGAGCTCTTTTGGGCTGTGCAGGTGGAGCAGGGTACTGTGTTGTATGGAGCAGTGAGAGGTCCCAGCTTGTTAGGATTAGGATGCTTAACGGGACAGCTCCTGCTTCTAACCTCCATGGGCGGTGCCCTGCCTACCCCACAGTCCCATGGACCCCCCATCCCTACAGCACTTCTTCATCGAGAATAACTTCCTTCGCTGGTGAGATGCTCCTCTTCCAGAACATATCAGGCTTCTAGCAAGGAACTCCTCAGCAAAAGTTAAGAAATATACCCCGGCCTTCAGGCTCCTCCTTGGGCTTTGTCATTAGCCAGTGACAAGCAACTCATTAAGAAATATGCTGTATTTTTTCTGTAGGTTCCTGTCTTGGCACTTGTAAGATTACAGCATGTGACAGAGCGGATGGGCGTTAGCCTTTTCAGCCTGACAGCTACACATACAGATTGCTGCTTGAGCCACAGGGCATCTTCTGAAAGAAATCATCCTCGCGGAGCGTGATAGATGGACAGGAACTTGAAACATCTGCGAAGGCTATAAAAATCCCATGTTAGGAGCCCACTCAGAGTGCCGAAACAGTGTCCATGAGACAGTGATCTACAGGGTCTGCCCTCTGCGTGCTGCTCTGCCACGGTGAGTCACAGTTCAGCCGTCCCTCTCCACGCTCACTTGTTTCTTTTCATTAGTGTGACTGAGACAAACTTGAAACTACAAGTGGAAGTTGATTCTGTCTTTTGCTGTAGCCCAGGCAGATTCAAAACGTCAACTGATTTCAAAGGAGACTTTCCTTGTAGGGACTGGGCTTCCATATAATAGATTTATTATTTAAAAAAAAAAATTGGTCACAGCTGTGGGAGCTTAATAGATGTCTGCCATGTAGATTTCTACTGCCCTTCCATATTTTTAGCACTTTAAAATATGTTTGCCATCTGTTCCTGCCACAGCATTAAAAACAATCACAGTGACTTTCTACGCAGAGGCCTTAGGATGGAAGTTGAATGGAGCCCACTAGATCACAAGTGACATGATGCCAAGTACCATGAATATAATGAGTGTGTGGCCAGATTTTTAAAGAGCACTGTTTATAACCCCCTTCCCTCCAGTGCTAAGGGTCATTTATATACATGTGTCAGTACAAAAAATTGCCTCTAAGAACCAGGCTCAGGATGCAAATAGTTGAAGCAACTGGTGAAAAGGCCTGAAGTTCAATGCTGTATTTTACCCTGTTACACACATCTCAATTTCTAACTAGTCAATAGGCAAAAAGACGGAAAACAGATCAGAAACAGAGGACATGTACTACGGCAATGTAGAAATAAACTTTTTTCCTGAGAGGACATTTTCCCTCCCCCAAGCTCTGCAGAGGACAACAGCTGATAACTCATTAGATCTCTGCCAGAAGTGCTGCACTGAGCTAATATTGATGAAGTGGCTTTCTGTCTCCTCCAAGTTAAATATCGTACTCCTGGCCAAAATATTTGTTAGTACTCAAAGACAAGGTTCTCAATTTCCTTTTGATTTTCAACATACAGGCAATCATCTGCTTCCATTTTTAATTCCTCTCATTTCTCATTTTGTTGGAAAACTGGCTTTCAGCCAGATCCTTAAAGGTCCCTCAATGATGACAAACAAGTAACAGTGAAGTGAAAGCAGATGACCTCTTTCCATTATCTAAACAGTATTACATGGCAGATGAATGCTATTTTCTTTGGGGTTTTGTTTTGGTTTGGTTTTTTTCTACTGCTAGGTGCAACTACATTTTCAGGTAGGTCAACAACATTGAACCAACTTGTTTAACACAGAGCGTACCTTTAGTCTTCACCTCTGTTGTCTTCCCAGAGTTATGTATTAGCATTCCCATCCATTTTAACTGCCTATATTTTTAAACATCCACCACTCCCTCTTGTAGGCTGGATGATGAAGCATGCAATCATGCTGTTCAGTTCTGGGCACACTGCAAAGAATTCCTCCCTAATTTGACATTAATGTGAATGTAGAGTGATTATAATCACGGCATAGAAGTTTTATTGTGGGAATTAGACAAAGATGAGAATCAGATTCAGAATCAAAGTTTTTCAAGACAAAAACTACCCTCTCCAGTTGATTTTGCTGTTCCAAAAGATGATAAGCTCTTAAAGGTTCAGGGTCTGTGCTGCATTTTTCCTCACACTGTGTGCAAATGTATTATACATACATACAGAAGCCATGGGAGACAGAAACTTGCTGTTTGTCCTGCACGTTAATATCTATTCACACATACCTCACACCATAGAAACACCATGTCTTACTGTATAAATGTATCTACCACAATAAATGAAGCATTTGTGGCCCAATTCCATCTCTCTTAAGACACATGTAAAATCCATTGTAAATGAGGCCATTAGGTTTTAGCACTGAGGACCAGGAGACTTGGGTCTGACTCCAACACAAAGATCCTCAACTGGTATTGACAGAATTATGGAATATTAACTAAGTCTCCAGATTTTAACAGAACTACATCATTTCCAGCAATTTTTTTTCTCCAGTCCTAGTTCTCTCAGGTGCTTTTTTGGACCACATCTATTACAATCACGTAATATACAAGACATCTTCATTCATTTTACACATGATTTATTCAACATTTTATCAATCGCTTTGTACACACTGTGCAAAACACTCCCAACACCAGTTCCCCGTGTTTGAAGCCTTGCAAACAACCATCCCCTGTTTAGAGATGTCTTGAACATGACTCCACATTTCAACCATCCCTTTCTGGACATTTAAACTACTCTGACACTGCACTGGAAGGATACAGGCCATGGATATAATTTTTAAAGACCCCTGGAAAGTTTATTCTGATGAGAAACTCTTGATCTCAATCAGTTCTTTAGGTATGAGGTTTTAGGAATGTAAAAGTATTGAGCAAATCTGCCGTTTAAAGCTGCAGACAAGAAATGCATCTGTCCTCCAGAATTCACTGGCACAGTGCAACATCACATCATTCTTGAGCACAGACTGCACTCATTGCTATCACGGAGTCCTAACCACCCAGCAGTGCAAGCAACTCATTTCACAGATAACTTTCCCATGTAATTCCTATATTTATTTATTTTTTTAAAGTTGTTCACATGCTATGTCCTAATTCGCATCTCCATAGTTCCATGTTTAAAAAAAAAAAATTGGTAATGTTATCTTTCATGTTTGCTAGAAGTCACAAATTCCTTTAACACACAGTCTGAGATTGTGGAAGTTGGCATATGAGCTTGCACGCTTTGTTTTCCTCTATCGCTCTCAGAACTGAGGTATTAGTTCTTACTGTTGCTCCATGTCACTGCCCAGATCTTGCTCAGCCAACCAGTTTATCCTTCTTATGATAAAACTGAGCAATTCTGTTGCTGTAAGCCAAAGACTGATGTTCAGCAAAGCAGTGATGTTTGTGAAAAGGCTTAGTCCCTTTTTTTTTTTTTTTTTGGAAGATAGCTTACTTAACATGTTCAATTCCTCCATTTTGCTGAATGAACTAGCCATTTCTTTTTTAACGCTTTTTTAAGTGGCCTTTTCCTGGTGGTCAACAGAAGGGAAGCATGATTCAAAGTACTGTGCAATCACGTCATTATTTCAGTACTCCCCTGCTAATGGGACTTGTGGTTGTGCCAGATTTTGTATGGACAGAAAACCAAATTCTTGCAGCCATGTGCTAGACATTATCTGTTTTGAACTGAATGCTGGGCCTTTGCTACAAACACCTACGCTGATGGACAAGTTCTTTTCTCTGCGTACTTTGTTTGTTAACAAGGACTCCCATTTGCAAGAGCATCCTTGTGCAAGAGTTTTTTCTCCTAGGCATTTACTATCAGCTTCTCCTGATTTTTTTTTTGCTAGAAGTTTTACTTCTTGTGGAAAACGTCACTTCATAGAAATGTAGAGTTCTTTATTCAGGAAAAAAACAGGAAAAAAAAAACCTGAAAATGGAAATAGAGGCTAGTTTCACAGCTGTCTATGCTTTGTACGAATCCAAAAGCCATTTGCCTGCAAAATGTCACTACTGAATCCCTCCAATAAATTATATGTAGCCTGATTTATTCTTTCAGTGTCAGGCAACTTGCTGAGTGCTGTTTTTAATTGAAGCTCAAGTCTGGAGTCTCATCTGTCCAGGAAGACCTTTATGTTTCTGCAATGACTTAAGCCTTATTGAAATTAATAGTAGCAAAATAGTTGCTTGATTGTCATTGGGCATTCCTTGATAAATTTTCTTTTTTTTGCGGAGAACAGTCTCTTGCAAATCTTTCCTATGCATTATTCTTCTTTGCCAAATTACGTAGCACATCTGTGGGAAAAATCAATCTTTTCGTTGGTATTTGAAGGTCTGTTTCTTGGTTTTGTTGTTACTGTGATACAGTTTATTAAAATGCATACTGGTAGCAATGACTTATTGCTGTAAAGTCACCCTCCTACCATCCACTCCCCTTTACAGAGCAGCAATGAGAACAAAATCTGCTCTCTGTTATCCAGATACAGCTTTTACCCATACAGCTCACACAGATGAAGCATCTGGTTGCTGCCTGCGCGGAATTTCATTTTACAGGCCAGGTGCCTGATAATTAATAAATCAAATCTTCACTAAATCTTTCAGTTGATTTTTCATCTTTTTCTGAAAATTAAGCTGTTTAAGCCTGAAGTTCATTCAAGCCATTAAAATGGAGAACTTGCCATTTCTACTTCATACTCCAGTGGGTTTTTAATCAGCCATGAATGACAGCAAAGAGCCAGTGCTAGAAACAGACTTTCAGCACAACCTCCACTATTCATTTTGAGGTCTTCTACGGATGCTCCAGAAGTGACTGCCCAGAGTCGCAGAAGAGGCAGCAGATTCAGAGGCATTGTTGTTCTCTCACTTCTGCCAAAGACATCGAGAGAACAGACACCTTCCACTGCTGCTGTCACCGCAGGCAAGTTTTATTTACTCCAGTTGCTTCAAAAAACCTGAACATGTTGCATGTATCAGTGTGTGAGTTCACCATTATCAAAGTTTTCTGAACTGTTCTCTCGTCCCTGCCTTATTCCCTGCCTCCACACCCAAGGTACAGAGCACTGCACCTTGCGATGTGCATGCAGGCACTGTCTCACCCCAGTGTTAGTGATAGAAATCCTGTCTGTGATGACATGGCCACTGGTGTTCCCAGCCCTCCTGATAGATTTCTTACTTTAATATTTTTTAACTTTAAATAGGTCCATTAGGACCTAACACTTGTTTTCTCTCTGTGTGGGTGATGGCCTGTTTTTTTGGAAGAGAAATGGATTGATCCACAGTTCTAAACCTGAGTTTGTGCTTAAATACATTTCTAGGCCAGGTTCTGATTAACACTTGCAGAAAGTTCTGCTAAAAGGTAACAGGCAACAATAAAATCCATTAATAACTTTTCATTAATTTTATAACTTTTTCTTTTTGAACAATTTCTACCAAAACCAGTTGGTTTCATCTTCTTAGGCTTAACCAGAAAAACAGTTTACATTTTTAGCTGATATGCTCAAGTGCAAAAACCATGCCTGTTGAAATACATAATGTATCAGGACTATTCTTTGTCAAGTGTGGAGTCATTATCTTTTCCTTTACCTCTAACATACATTTCCATGCCCAAAACTCATCTAAATGCTTGTCAATTAGGCTGGCTTTGAGCACCCAACCATACCAAGATGCAAGTAGCCAGGTCTGTGACCATGTTGCCAGCTCTGAAGTGGGAGATTAACAAGAGCTGAATGAAAATACGGTGCTGAACTAATAGAGATGTGCTCCACAATCACACTCTACAGTGGTGGGGAATGTACAGCTACCACTAATAACAGCAACCAGGTGCAAACAGACTTACATGGGAGATGTGAATAAAATTATAGATTTAAACACCTTTCCTCCACTGGGGTGCTGGGACACTTAACCAATATAATAATGTATGAAAACTTGAGAAGATAACTGCAATGTGTAACATGCGACACTATTTCAGTCATTGTAAAGGAAGTTTGCTCCAACAGAGCCTTTGAAAGCTACTGTAGAAGCAGGGGGGTGGGAAGAGAGCGCCTGGAGATTGCAGATGGGAAATCTGACGCTCAGGTTTAAAAGTGAACAGTGTCCGATGTCTATAATAGCTACAAATGAAGGCAATCAATACGATGTACAAAACACCACTGTAATGCTCTATAGTCTTAGATATCGCTAAATGAATACAGATGGCATGTCTTCATTCGAGGCACTTTGGTCAGATGGAATATAACATAGATTTTTGTCCCTAACAAAGCTCGACTCAAAACAAGACACAAAATGGAATGGGCCAGAAGGTCGCATTAACCTTGTGGTTTTATAGCAAAGTGCAGTGGGAGACAAAAATGGCCCAATGTTTAGAAGTTTTGCACATGGAGAGAGCCAGAAAGTCTGGCTGCTATCCGTGATCCTAGCATTAGCAGGCAAAGGAAGAAGCGTTAATGGGGGTTTAAGGCAAAGATTGGTAACCTAATATTAGTGAACCAATATGTCTGTCACTTTTTTGTTCATTAGTTTGATCAAACTGTCAAAACTTTAGGAGACTGAATGATGGAAATAAGTCTAGCAATTCCCATTTCATAGCCAGCAGTCTTTCTCTGTGTAGAGTCTGCTTCAGCGTTCTCCTCCGGTGTGGGACTGCAGTAGTGTGTCAGATGCTGCAGCTCCTCATGCACAGGCCATAACAAGCTCTTGAATGCTTTGACAACAGCAGAAAATCACTGATCAGTACATTATATGTTATGTAGGGAAAATATTGAGAATTCCGATATATCTTCAGAAAATATCAGTAAGTTTAACAGAAGCCTTTCTGTTCAATGCAAACTATAGCAATAACATAGCTGCTTCAATTTTGTATCATTTTGCAAACATCAGTGGATGTTCCTTCCCAGCAGCCTTTCAGGATAAATCAGAGACATATTTATGGCTCCTTGGCAAACACAAGCAGAAGGATTCATTTTGCCAAAGATGGCAGCCTGCATTTGAGGTTATGGCACCTCTCGTTTTTGTAGCATACACTGAAGTGCCTGGCAGAGCAAGATGCCTGCTTGCGGGCACAAAGCTGAAGCTCTGGAGACTCCTCAAATCCTAAGGATTTCAAAATCAGGATACCTTGAAAATTGAAAAGATTCTTCCAAATGAGAAGCCAGCCTTCACCAGAGGATGTCTGTACCATCACCTATGGCCTCCATGCTCAGGTCTGTCACGTGTATCAGATCCTATTCCTGTCCCTGAGAGGGATTAAGTAAGGGATTTCTGTAGAAATATCATCAGTAATCTCCTGTGAAAATCAACCTCCTGCCCTCCATACCTTGATGACCTTTGAAAATATTTTTTCCCTGGTTTTTTTTGTGGAAAACCATAGATGTCAACAAGCATTGCTGCTTCCACAGAATGTCATTATCCCTGCTATAGTAAACAATCTTTATGGCCTCAAGCTAAATGTAATATTTCAAACTTAAAAAGCTCTAATCAATACTTTCATTATCTGCACTATAAATTATCCATTAATGGAAGCTCATTAGGAAAGGCATTGTCTTTTTCTCCCTGCACCTCCGAGTGTTGCTCTGGGCTCCCAGCTGGCATTGCAGGCTGTACGGCTTTATGGAGAGTGTTTTCCTTAGGAATGGCCGGGAAGTCTGCTGGTTCAGGGCTTTGGAAAGTAAGAAGGGAAGAAAGCAAGGGAACAGACAGAGCTCTTTTCATCTTTCCTTTAGACACAGCAGGAAGGTAAGAAATAGGTCACAGCAGACTACTCACCTGCTTTGCAAGCTTCTAGAAGGGACAAAGCTGAATTGGACATTTCTCTTTGAAAAGGAAAGAGTGCACTAGGAGAGTATTCTTCCTCCTCGTTCAGACAAGTACTTAACTCAATTGCCTCCAAGAAGCAGAATCTGGGGGTTGAAATCCACAAAGTGGTCACCACAGCTATATTAAAATGCCAGAGGATATTTAATTCTGCTGATTTTACTGAATCCTTTCTCAGATCACTGAGGTATTCAAAAGCAAACAATAGCCAAAGTTGGTAGATTCAAGTATCAGATGACTTTTTATGCACATTGAGCCAATTAAGGCAAAAGGGAAAGTAGATTACCTTAATTAGCTATTTTCCTAACATAAAGAACCCAAATATTTCATCCACCTCAGTAATTCAGCTGAACTTAAAAAAAAAAAAAGAAGAAAAATGTTTACATTAAAGTTTATTGGGATTAAATCAGTTTATTTAGAAAAGGAAGATAAATCCTGAATATAATGATGTTAGTTCACACCACAGGATTACAGGGAGCCTTTGCTTCCTGCTTTGCTGGTACGCATTGGCACATTAGTTTGAGTGTTCAAACCCTTCATAGTTCTGACGCATTCAAGAAAACTGGAAACTAGTAATGTTATGAAATTATATAATGGGGTATTTTGCATTGCCTTCATCTATGCTTAAACTCATCCTGCCTGACCATATACCAGCTACATAGAAAAAAAAACATGTATCTGCTGAGGAAGTGACAGGAAAACTCACTTCTTCAAGTTATGTTGCCTGGTTAAGACACAATGAGAAAATATGGGAGGAAGTCCACATTTTTTTGCCATTCATGTACTGCTCAGATAGCTTACAAATGTGCAAGTTCACAGTCTGTAAAAATGTTCCTAACAAAGATTTGTATTTGGTTTGGGTTTTTTCCAACTTACTCTCAATATATGGGCTTTTTAACATATTTTTGATTAAGGAGAAATTGGAAAAAAAAATAGCTGAAATACAGTATGAAAGTCCTCTCCAACCCCCAGGGCATCCCAAAGCATGAATTTCTAGGATTGTTGAAAGAAGAAGCATGGCAATGGCCATTCCTCAGGAGCGGAGGCCCCTGGCTGCTTCAGAGCTCTGCAGGCTCCAGGGATGGAGTCATCTGAGCTTCCAAAAAGCCACAAGCTCCAAAAAACTCAGAGAAGTACATCAACGATATTACAGCTGTTCAACATTTGACTGCAAGTCAGAGATGCAGCATGTTTGCTTCAGTGGCTGTCCTTGGAGCAAGGGGTGTGAGAGATGCTTCCGCTGCCACACCATGTTGAAGACCTGCCCCAAGGACAGCCAAAACTGCAGCTACACAAGCACCCAGACTCTATTCTCCTTCATGCAAAAAAAAAAATATTGATGAGTGTCAGGAATCAACTACTATTTTTTCTTACAATATTAATAAAATATTTTACTTTCTTAAACCACTGCATCATCCAGTCCAGCTCAGCCTTTTTACAAGTCTCCTAATTCTCAGCAAAGTCTTCAGCCTAGACTTGATGCCAAATGGCCTGAGTATATCTAGAAGCAGATTTCCTAACTATGACATGACAAATCCACAAATTTTTTTATTTATATTGTCATAGCACTTACAGTTATGTTCTTTGTGCCAAGCAAAGAAAGAAACAAAGGTGCTGCAGAAGATTTTAACTTGCACGTGGAAAATACACCTGAGTCACCTTCTGAAACTGAGTTTCTATGGTACCAATTTCTTGTTAACTTTCTTTCTTGTTAACTGTCTTTCAACTCAAACCTGTAGAAGCAGAGCCAGATGAGAAAAATTTTCTCTCATGCACTGCTAAATTGTATAAACTCAGTGTTAATCACAATAAAAGGGAACACGATAAAGGGGAAAGTAGTAATGGCAGCTACAAGTTGCATCAACCCACAAGCTTTGTGTATTTTATTACTTCCTCAGCATAACACAGCAAGAAATATCTATTTCATTCAGTGCTGCTATTGCTATTATGGTCAACATTACAGATGTGAGGTCTGTCATTGAGAGAAGTTGATGAAGGTGGTAAAATATCAGTCTTGGCTGGCAACTACGAGAGAAAACTGAGCTCTTATTGAACAACTCTAGTAATAGCTTGACTCTGTTCCCAGTAAAAAACTAGCACCAGTAAAAGCTGTTAGGTGGATAAGAACAGAATAATTTGAGACTATTGCTTTTCTGTTATGAATAAACTATCTCTTGTTCCTTCATGCTCTTATCTTCTCCTTGACTCAGAGTGTGACATAGTGAGAGGCCAGAAAAACATCAGTTGAAATGTGTATTATGCAGACCATCACAGCCTCTCAGCTTTCTGGCCAATAATAAATCACAGCAAAAAGTGGATGGTGAATCCCAATGAAGAGTATTCTCCTGCATCCATGAAAAGCAAAAAGCTGCCTACAAATGACAAGCGTAAGGATGAGCATGTGCTGAGGATTAACGCAGTTTGGTATTCACAGGGCTTGTTTCAACTTTTAGGTTTGGCAGAAATTTTATTTGTTCCCTATCCCCCTACAAATTAAGGAAAACACACTATTTGTCTCACTTCTTTAGATGGACAGTGAATGAGCAGTAAAATCCGCTTTATACTGTGAGCACAAAGCCACACAATGTGTCCCTTGGACTGGCTACTGCCTTTAGATATGCTATAATACCAATATATTGCTGTGCTTCAAAAAAAAAATCATCTTCTGGGAGCAATAGCAGGCCTGCAACCATTTTGCTGTTATTTTTTGAGTTATTTGTGTTATTTTCTTCATACAAAGAACAGTATATTAAGAGAAAGACAGACAGAAGTGGTGTCTGCCACCAAGCTATCACTTCATTGACATCACCCCAGAAGACAAATTAACCAAACAAAACACACTTCATTGTGGTAGGTTGACTTTTGAGTCAATTTTCCAGTTGAAACACTTGTATGGAAGCAGCTACTGGCCTGCCTTGGAGGCCACAGTCCAGTGCACACAGAGGGAGGGTGAGCTCAAGACAGGACTAATAGGGCTGCACTGAACAGGCTAAGAGCAAAAACAGGGAATCCTGCTAAACTCTGCCTTCAGCAATGGGACACAAAATAACATTTTCTAGGGAGCTTGACTGGGAGTCAATGTGGAGAGTATCTAATGGCTTTAAGACATGGGAAGAGCAGAGCAACACAAAAACGGAACATTTATTCAGGGGATAAATGTGTGAACTAGATTAGATAGAAAGATAAGGAGGAAAGAGCATCTAAGTCATAGCAAGATCTTCAGAGTTTGCACAGCCTCTGGAGCATCACAGATTTTCCAGGTCCCACGTGAAATGAGACTTACAGAATTTGTCTCTTTAGCTACCACCAAGTTGTGACCATGAAAATAAGGCAAGAAATTGTTCCAAAACTGGTAATGCTGTGCAGAGGAGTATGACAAAATGGCACAAAAGGATCTCAATGCCATGCAAGAATAAAGGGACTTCTAAAAGTTATCTGAATGGAAGATGTTTAGGACTTGATCCCATCATTTATGTATTAGGAGGGAAAGGAAAAAATATGCATACACTTCTTTTGATGTCTTAATGAGACTTTAGGGCTTTAACTGGTGAATGGACAACACTGACGTGGCATCACGTTTCTCATTCAACTTTAACATAAGACACATGCAAGTTATTTTTGTTTGTAATGGGCTGGCAGATGTATCCATTTGAAAAAAATGTGCAATGGGAAGCTTGCTAGACAGTGACACAACACGATGTGCAGAGCCAAAGCAAACTTTGTGTCTGTTTCTTTTCAAAATGACATTAAATAATTTGGAAATAAATCCACTGAAGTGACTGAAATTACACTCATCTAGAAACCAAGCTCGAGTGAGACTCCCACACAAGTGTCTTCATACAAGCAGGGAAGGTAAGAGGCCCTTGTTCTGCAGATCTCCTTATTCCCTGCCCCATTATGGGTTTTGGGCAGTGCTATCCCACTAAGCATCATCAAAGTGTGTTCTTCAAAGGTGACTTCATCTCCTCTCCTGCCCTGAACACCCTGAATTTTGTAGGAAGGAGATGACAGGATTTATTACTCTCTGAGAATGGTTTTTACTCAAAGCCATGTACAGTAAAACAAGATAGTTGTTTATAGTTTACAGTATAGTAAAACACAAACTTTCTGAGTCTAATGCAAGAAACCTAAAGAAGCAAAGCACCTTTAGACTCCTTGCTTTGTCACAAAATTTCTCACTTTAGCTATTTCAAAGTAGCAACTAACAATACCATGTGTGTGCAGAGAACCCTCCAGCCAAGAGATGGAAAGACCTCACACTACAACTCTCCCTCAACAAGGCTCTACTTCAGCAAAATTCCCATTATCCAAGACCTGGTTTTGCTCACCTCTCAAAAATAGCAAGGCTGGGCCTGGGAAACTTCCCTACAGAGTCCCCTGTCAGCAAAGGCTGTTATACGTCACCAAAAAGCACGGAAAAGCCTTTTCCCCTCTCTAAATCTTGGAACAAGTGTTTTTGTTAGATGGTTACTACAAATGCTACTTAGACCCTGGAGAGGTATTTTAAGATTATTTAGATGTATAGCCAATTTGTAGGGGCTTTGCCTTTCTTGCAGACATTCAGCGATTATGATTGCCGCTTCTGTCAGGAAGCATGCACGGAAGATCTATATGAAGCTTTATCTTGTGCAATTTGGGGCTTTTTTTCCTACTATTGCCATTCAGAACGCTGAGCCAGAGCTAAAGAAACAGGAAGAGAGATTAATATTTTTGTAGGATAATGGCTGGATCCGTTCATGCATGTTATGAATCTCCTGGATGAATCTTCTTCAGGATGAAGTTCATTTACAAAATCTGTAAGAATCTTATTGGAGCGTTTTTCCAAGCCAATTTCAGGCTGCAAATCTAAAAACACTTTTTTGTATATGTAAGTTGATACACATGAGCAGTTCTATTGATTTCTCTTTATACTGAGTTCAGTGGAGCTACTCACATGTGTCAGGGTAAGCAAAGGCGTAAGTGTTTGTGGGACAGTGATTTAATTGCTCTGATCTCAATTTTTTTTTTTAGCTGTTCTTCATGAAGGGTTGACTGCTAGTAGAAATCGCCAAGGAGACAGCAAATTTTCCAGCTCTGATGTTTTCAAATTAAGTTTGCAAGCACCTCCTGGAAATACACTTTAACCATCCCAAGACAGCTGAGAGTGACTGGGTGACATATAACAGACCGAAAAAGGCAGAAAAATCAGACTAACAGAGTACTCTTTTTCATCTTAAACATGGTGATCCTCTGGAAAAAGTCTTCTTCACTAAATATCTCTCTCTAGCATCCTTTTCAATCTATCTAGTATCTTCATGTTTTATACCTATATGTGCACATATATGCAGTATATAGTGAAATATATGATGTGATAACACACGTATTTCTGCATAATTTTGTACATACTGTGTATATTTGCTTTGGACTGAAGGTAAGAGACAGAATATTGCGCTTATTAAAGAATAATCTGGTAAATATTTATGCTTTTGATTTTTCTTTCCTTTTTTAAAGCAATTACATATTTACTGTCCCAAAATATTAATAATCAAGCACAAAGATCTACCTTGCTCTCATTCCTTTTTAACATTTAATACCGTTGTTGGCTTTTCCTCCCCCTCAGTAGCTTGAATATTAAGAGGAAAGGCTGAACACTGACTATTTCTCAGTGTACACCAGCCTACCCTCGTGCTGACCATGTTCAAGAAACTGCACTAGGAATTTTCTTTTTTTTTTCTGCTGAGAAGGAGAGGATGAAGGAGGAAAGAATGACCAATTATAAACTCTGTTGTCTTTAGATGAAAGAACCTTTTTGTGGTATTCTTCAATCTCTTGTTTGGGCTGTCAACAGCAATTTGATAAAGAATGTTCCTATGTCTGACCTGTTTTTTCAAGATAGTAACCTATATTGTGTATCATCTAAAGCCAGGGGATAATCATCCATTATACTCTGTACTGCTGTTCCTGCAAGCTGAGCATAGCCTTTAAAACTCAGATAAGTTGATTGATAGTTGTGTTGAGAAAGCTGCTACTAACGATATTTTAGTTAAAGGGGGAAAAAATTAAAGATTCTTTAATCTGATTCTCCCCCGCCCCCAACACCACACTTCAGAGGCCAAAGCTCATGATAACTGTTTTGTGGTGAATGGTCAATTGTTACAAAATTCTAATTGGTTCTGGGTCAGTCCCTTTGAAATGGCTGCTGTGCTCTAGTAATTTTTTCAATTAATTCTTAACAACTGACAAAACTTTGGATCTTGTCAAAAATTGTTCAGATTTTTATAGTAGGTAAGAACATGGAACAAGATTAGCCTGGATTAAGAAAGATTCCTACATACATTATCACCAAGGTTATAATTACAGTTTAGCTCTCCTTTTTTCTTTGCTCTCAAAATAATGATTAACTAGCTCAGCAGGGTTTTCTTCCCTGGAAGTACTTACTGAATACTTTTATAGGGGTAAATTGCAGAAATGCATATGTGTATTCCTTGGCTGATTTATTAATAAATTGGGCAAATGCAGGGTTCAACTAGAAATCTTATCAGACATTTTCAGATAACTAGATTTTTCCACATAGACATCAGTCCTGTGCAGAACAATCTAGTCAATCTTACGCCGTCATTGACGTAAGTCAAGAAGTGAGCAAGGACCAGTTCTCTAGCAGTGCTGCTTAGAGTAACCTCAGGACTATTTGTTTTACTGTTGAGTTCAGATTTCAAAAAGGTGCAGCATGTTGAAGGGCAGAGTCAGAAAGTCCCCACACAGACAAATTACCTTAAAGATCTCTTTTCTACAGCAAAAATTAGTTCTGAGTCTAGGGGCTGATTGTATCAATTGTTTGCCTGTAAGACAAGCAGATAAGTATGAACACAGAATCGTAGAACAGTTTGGTTGGAAGGGACCTTTAAAGGTCATCTAGTCCAACCCCCCCGCAAGGACCAGGGACATCTTCGAATAGATCAGGTTGCTCAGAGCCCCTTCCAACCTAGCATTGAATGTTTCCAGGGATGGGGCATCAATCACCACTCTGGGCAACCTGTGCCAGTTTTCCACCACCCTCAGTGTAAAAAAAATTTTTCCTAATATCTAGTCTAAATCTACCTCCCCCTATTTTAAAACCTTCACCCCCTTGTCCTATCACAACAGGACCTGCTGAAGAGTTTCTCCCCATCTTTCTTATAAGTCCACTTTAGGTACTGGAAGGTCACTATAAGGTCTCCCTGGACCCTTCTCTTCTCCAAGCTGAACAGCCCCAACTCTCTCAGACTGTCCTCACAAGAGAGGTGCTCTGCTCATTTTCATGGCCCTCCTCTGGACATTTGTTTGAATTTTTCGTATTGGCCCTTCCTTCAGCAGAAATCTTTAAAATATACAGATAGACATATCAAATCACAAGAGATGTTAAATCAAGAGCTCATTAGTAAATTAGATTAGATTACAGACACCAAATTATCTACAACTATTTTCACAAATTCGCTAAGCTATCAGGAAATCTTAATAATTTGCATAGGATCTAGTTCTATCTCTGTCATTTGTTCATGAAGCCTAAAGAAAAGAAGTTTGGGTCCTCTGCAACTCCAGACTGTGGTGTGATTCCTGCCATAACACAGGAACAGACACATTGTCTTAAATAAATTTATCACAGCTTGGTATCCTTGCACTTGATCATAAGTGGTCATCCACTATTCTGAGAAGATATCATCTTTAATCCACTTCATGCATTTTCAGCCAACTTGACCTGCTCCACAATTTCTATACAAAGTTGTCTTCTGATGGTGGTTTAATGAACTCATTTTGCTCATATTCATTTAAAATCAAAATCTCACCATTGGTCATATCTAATACATAGGTTATAATGTAAATTACACATGCTTTAATCTAAGAAGAAACAAAGATCACTGATAATTCTTCAGATTGTTAACCTTCACTGAATCTTTATTGTCCAAATGCTCTAAATACACTGTCCACTTCCCGTACTTTAGGTTCTGTTTCCATTCTTACAGAACCAATCAAAAATGTGAATTTCTGACTTACTTTTCAGGGCTGAATTATTTCCTTGGTTCCTGGTGTAATCACTACTTAACTGTTGATAGTAACTTTTCATGTTGTTGTTATGTCTTATTTTGTTTTATAGGCAAGTGGGGTCTCGATTCTGCAAGATTTTCCTCAGAATTACTCCAACAAGGAGTTCTCTGTCTGGAGAGCTTGCAGAATCAAGCCCTTAGTTATGAAAGGTTTCCAACGGCCATGTGTTGTCTTCTTAGGATCTACAAATTGAACACAGATTGTACTGAATCTGATACTTATAGATTCCAAAGTGTTTTGAAACAGGCTTCAGTGTCCTCCCCAGGAGTGTGACGACTTCTGCTCAATTCAGTTTCCATGTTCCAAGTTCTCAAGAGGTTATATTACCTCACCTATTTATAAAAATCATGACTATGTGTTACTTCTTCTATATGGTTGCGTAAGTCATGGAGAAAAAGTCATGATTTCTCACTCTCTTCGGGGAATGATAAAAAAAAGTATGGTGAAGCATGCTCACTGTTAGCAGAGTTGCAGTCACACTTTAGATGTTTTATTTCATGCTCCAGAGAGTGGTCATGGAAGTCTAACAAAATGAACAAAGCTGGGCTATTCAGAGCTAATTCTTGCTGTTCATGTCAGACTCCATTTGTTACACTTGCACATGTAATGTTGCACTCCTCAACTTTTTTTGCTTGTGAACTAATCTGTGGAGTACTTCCAAAATATAATTAAAATCAGTATTGATTTCACCATGTTACAATTGGAAATAGTGCTTGAACAACCTGCGTGCATTGACTCATGCAACAGAATCTGGCTGGGAGATCTGGCTTTTGTGAATATCCAGGTGTCCTCAGAGCCCAAAGCGTGACTTTGGGTTGACTTCTAACATGACAAGAAGCCAGCCTGAAATCCAAGAACTGAACACAGCTTTGAATAGTGAAATTAGTGACAAATACTCAGAAGTATCTGAATTTTGCTCCTTTCTAATCATTATTGTTTTATTTAATGTTAATTAAATAATTTTCCATCTGCACAAATACAGGGATTTTTTAAATGTTCTTATTCCAAATAAAGCTGTCAAAAATAGAAAAAAAACCTCACAAATATTTGAAAATCAGTTTCTTTAGTTTGTCCTTATTTCATTTCTACTTCAGATATTTGAAAATGTATTCAGTTGCTCTATAATTCTTTTTCCTCTTTTAGGAAACAAAAAAGTGTGTTATTTTGCATCACAAAATTAACACTTGTCGTTTTGAATATGTTGCATTTAAAAATTCTGATGATTTTGCAGTGATTCCAGAATGTCCAAGAGTCAAGTATTGCAAAATATTTCCTTTCCCATTAATGATTTCAGATGAATTGGTATTTACAATTAAAGAAATATTTTGCTGAAAAATTTCCTACCAGATCTACAGCAAATATTCCTGTCTGAGGGGAAATGATAACATGAAAACATGAACTTTGATATTCTAGTTATGATAGCCATTGAGACTGTCTTTCACCTGTGGGGATATCAAACTTCTGTAGGTCTTGGGTCTCATCCTCACCCTGTCACACATTAACCTCATAAGCATGAACAGCTTAATTAGTTATCCCTCTCCTTTAATTATCCCCTTTTCAGTTTTTTCATCCCTGGGTCAATATTACCGACCCAATGCATAGCAAGGCAAGATATATTATTTAGGGCCAGAGTAGATTATTGAGCCACTAAAGCACCCTAGGGTTCCAGCAGGGACAATTAGATCTGCTGGTCAGAAGTGGGACTAGATGACCTTTAAAGATCCCTTGCAACCCTAACTATTCTATGATTCTATGATTCTAAGCAATACTGGTGGGAGGACACCAGCACCAGCTCTGAAAACCTACTAGAGTGGTGAACAGGTCACAAACTTTTCATTTGATAGCCCATTTCTTCCAAAACAGTGACAAGGAAATTGGCATAAATCTGAGTCCACGCTACACCTTTTCTAGAGATTAGACAGCCCTCATGGTAGGTATGTTCCCCTCACATCTCTCTTCCACCTTCTGCCCTAAGGAATTATGCTACTTTTCCAGTCATTCCCATCTGTTCACACATAACAAAGACGAACAGGCGAAATGCTCATGCATGTGTTACATGCAGATGTAATAAAGATTACATATGTAACTGTAGAAATCTTTACTGATAGAAGATGTTTCTGTTTTGCTTATCTGTGTTTGGAGACATCCAGGCTCTCCCTAGCCAGACTCTGTTCTCCGGCACACACACAGTGAGAAAGCTGGAGTGGATTTCAAGTTACTTCACGTTTACTCAGCAGAGGATCTCTAACCACACCATCAGCATCATCGCTGATGCACTTCTACTTGTCAGCCTTACGATCACAGCCAAGATGGGTCTCATTTTTCTATGCTAAACACATAATAAATTATATTTCTGCTTTACCATTTTCCCTTGGGCATAATATTTAGGGCAGCGGAGTCACTGGCAAATGTTCTTGAGAGAGGTGCTGCTTACTTGAAAATAAAAGTAGGAGCCGTAGATCTGCCTCTGTGAACAAAATATGTGGTGTTATCGATACACTGCAGTTAGATTGCATCGTGGAAGTGCAAGTGAGACAGATACATTGACAGAGAGATAGGTGGATGGGTGGGTAGGTAAAAGGATTCATTCTGTAAATAAAACCAAGCAACATCTTAAAACACTGACCCTGAACAAAAATAATATGAAAGTTATATTGTATATTATATTGTATATTGTGTCCCTGAAATATGTAGAAAAGCAGATACAGCAAACTTTTTAAAACTTTGATTGTACATCAGCGACTTAGGTACTACTTCACTGTACTATGAGCATTTCTGGCCTGAGCATTTGGGAAGGAAACAAAGCAGAACACACACAATAAAGTCTTCAGGAAAAGGTAAAGCAAAGCCACATCAATGGTAGAAGGACTGGACAGGATCCCAGTTCATAAGCCTGAGGATGGAAGCGATTACACAACAAGTCCTGATGACACCATAAACCTCTTCAAAGTGGAGGTTTCAAACGATGTGAAAGTGATCAAACCAAGGAATATAGCCCAAAACTACATGTCATGTGACCCAAGCCATTCATTGTGGGGTGGGAGGGAATTGTATCAGGCAGAGCAGTTAAGCATTGGGAGAGAGGTAATGGAGTCAATTCAGGCACCATCGCCAGAACTATTCAATAATAGATTAGATAAGTAGTAGAAATAATGTAGGGGAATATCCTGCATGACGCAGGGAGTTGAATTAAATCACCCAGGAGGAGAAGAATTGCAATTATAGATCTGTTCCGCTGCCACTAGAAAACAGTGGTGGCAGGTGCAAGTATTAATTTTATTAAAAACTGAACTAGAATGTACGTACTCTCAAACATAGCCTACAGCCATACATATTCTATTTAGGAATGAGAGTCAACCCTATTTCACAGACCTATATATTATTGTGTTAATTTTAGTTTTTGCAAAGTTGATTCTGTCTGACACTGGAAAAGGACTTGACCTACAAAGTCTGCTGAAGCTAAGTCCCTGCTACTTCATTTCATCCCTATTGGGAGAGTGTTACATTTCATTGTATTTTTTTTTGTATGTTTGTAAAAAAAGACCATAGGATAATCCAAGTATATAAACAATCTGAGAATATAAACAGTATGTTCCTCTGGGGCTCGTAGCAGAAAGCAAAACAGCAGTGGAAAGATGAGTGCACGTAGCCTTTCACAAGGTGCAAGAGCTTCTAATTTTCTTCAGGCATTTCTAAGAGCCTGAAGTATGACACATCTCAGGTCTTGCCTCCAGTAAATTACGCCATGGTTTTCTTAACATTTTTATTGAGAGGAGCACCCAGATTCTCCTTCAGAAAAGACCTGATCAAAAGAGACTCTTCCCAAGCCACCAGACTTACTCTGGTGTCATGCCCCCATGGAGCTGCTAGATGTGTTCCTCAGCTTCCGAGCAGATCTGTGAGGGTCAGAGTAATCTAATCAAGTCTGACAATAGCGCTTCATCAAACCATAGCTTTGGAGTGAATAGCCATATGTTTAAAAATGTACGCCTTTCAGAAGTTCCCAGAGCCTCTCCCCAAGTTGCTTTCACTTACAATGTTTCTTGGCCTTTGCTTACAGTAATCCCTGGCCAGACTTATGGTGGAAGGCACTTTCAGTTCATCAAGCACAGCCCCCTGCTATTACCATCACCGTCCTAAGTAGCCCCTTCATAATGTGAAGTCAGTGATTTCAACAGAAAACGTGAGAATCCATTGATTCTGGCATCTGACCCAGGGCGAAAGATTACACAATAAGGGGACAAGCAGACATATTAGGGACATTTCCCCATTGATTTAGATCAGAGTCCAATGACATGGCAAAGGGGACTGATGTCCTTACTGGATCAGCCATCTGCTATTTCTGAAAGCGATGCTTATAGATTCTCTGTCTCTCCTGAGATGTGCAAATGACTGACAGGCTGAGTTTCTGTTATTGGGAAACTTCATAAAAGATGGGATTTGTCTTAATAACTGAGTTGCTAGTCTTAATATTTCTTTTCAAACTGTTTTGCATTTCTAAATCAGAAATTTTATTTTCAATAAAATAACTATCATTTAGGATAGAATTCATCTAGTGAAATAGCACCTTGGAAGCATATTTGTTGCTTGGTATGTTTTCCATTCTGTGAACTCCTTAATATGAAGATAACTTTATTTTCCAGGTACTTTTTTACAGATTTTGTGACACAATCTGTAGGCTCATGATGCTAAGCATACTTCTTTTTTAATTTAGCTGCTATCTTTTTATTCATTTTGCCTGGGTCCCAATTTTACAACTTTTATCCCGTGGTTATTAAAAGCTTGTTGGCAAAAAGATAGATATAAACTAGTGCCATTCCCCTTGTACACAAAAAAAAAAGTCAGGTTTAGGAGTCTGGGGAAGCAGACACATATGTCAAGTAATTATATAATAATGGAAATCGAATGCAGATATTTAGTTACAAATCCACAAATTACAGGCTCTTTTAAAAACACATGCACATCCTACCACATAACATTTCCTACAGAGTAACAAGAGTTCTTTGCATCTATAATTTCACGTTAATGACTCTCTAAGCAAACATTGAAATTACACAGTAATATACCATAACAGCTCCAGATTGCTTCACTTGTGTTGTACAAAAAGACAGGGAGAGAATTATGTCACTGTGTGCGTCAGAAAAGTTGTCAAACAATCTTACATGCACAAAATGTTAGAGGCTGCTATAAATAAATCATTTTATTCATTTAGGATTTTTCAGTGTCCCATTATCTGCTAAGACACACACAAATATATGTCAAAATACATGAGCATCAGTTATTTACAGAGCTGATGTCCAGGAATCAGTGTACAGATATTATGAATCTCAGTCTGCATGGAAGAACATGGGGATGAACAGGCCCTACTAAACAGCCTTTCCCCATCTTTCTTGTAGGCCCTCTTGAGGTACTGGAAGACCGCTATCAGGTCTCCCCGGAGCCTCCTCTTCTGCAGGCTGAACAGCCCCAACTCTCTCAGCCTGTCCTCATAAGAGAGGTGCTCCAGCCCTTTTATCATCTTTGTGGCCCTCCTCTGGACCTTCTCCAACTGGTCCATGTCCTTCTTGTGTTGGGGGCTCCAGAACTGGACACAGTACTCCAGGTGGGGTCTCACCAGGGCAGAGTAGAGGGGGAGAATCACCTCCCTCGACCTGCTGGCCACGCTCCTCTTGATGCAGCCCAGGATGCGGTTGGCCTTCTGGGCCGCAAGGGCTCATTGCCTGCTCATGTTAAGCTTCTCATCCACCAGCACTCCCAAGTCCTTCTCCTCAGGGCTGCTCTCAATCCATTCCCCGCCCAGCCTGTATTTGTGCCTGGGATTGCCATGACCCAGGTGCAGGACCTTGCACTTGGCCTGGTTGAACTTGATGAGGTTGGCACGGGCCCACCTCTCCAGCCTGTCAAGGTCCCTCTGGATGGCATCCCATCCTTCCAGTGTGTTGACAGCACCACACAACTTGGTGTCGTCAGCAAACTTGCTGAGGGTGCACTCTATCCCACTGTCCATGTCGCCGACAAAGATGTTGAACAGGGCCGGGCCCAACACGGACCCCTGAGGGACGCCACTCGTGACCGGTCTGCACTTGGACATTGAGCCGTTGACCACCACTCTCTGAGTGCGGCCATCCAGCCAACTCCTTATCCACCAAGTGGTCCGTCCATCAAACCCATGTCTCTCTAGTTTAGAGAGAAGGATGTCATGTGGGACAGTGTCAAAAGCTTTGCACAAGTCCAGGTAGATGATGTCAGTTGCTCGTCCCTTGTCCACCAATGCCGTCACCCCGTCATAGAAGGCCACCAAATTGGTCAGGCACGATCTGCCCTTGGTGAAGCCATGTTGGCTGTCACCAACCACCTCCTTGCTCTCCATGTGCCTTAGCATGGTTTCCAGGAGAATCTGCTCCATGACCTTGCCAGGCACAGAGGTGAGGCTGACCGGCCTGTAGTTACCCGGGTCTTCCTTATTCCCCTTTTGAAAATTGGGGTTATGTTCCCTCTCTTCCAGTCATTGGGGACCTCACCAGACCGCCACGACTTCTCAAATACGATAGCCAGTGGCTTGGCAACTTCATCCGCCAGTTCCCTCAGGACCCGCGGATGGATCTCATCAGGTCCCATGGACTTGTGCACCTTTAGGTTCCTCAGATGATCCCGAATCTGCTCTTCGAGTACAATGGGCGGTTCTTCATTCTCGCAGTCCCTGCTTGCACCTTCTACAGCTTGGGTGGTGGGACAGGAACTCTTGTCGGTGAAGACTGAGGCAAAGAAGTCATTGAGAACCTCAGCCTTCTCCATGTCCTGGGTAACCAGGACACCAGTTCCCTTTCGGAGGGGGCCTACATTTTCCCTGGACTTTCTTTTGTCCCCTACGTACCTACAAAAGCTCTTCTTGTTGCATTTTATATCCCTGGCCAGATTCAGTTCTGCCAAGGCTTTGGCTTTCCTTACCTTATCCCTGGCCACTCGCGCAGCCTCTTTGTAGTCCTCCCAGGCTACCTGTCCCCACTTCCACCCTCTATAGGCTTCCTTTTTTACTTTCAGTTGGTCCAGGAGCTCCTTGCTCATCCACGCCAGCCTCCTGGCCTTTTTGCCCGACTTGTTTTTCATTGGGATGCACCTCTGCTGAGTTTGGAGGAGGTGCTCCTTGAATATGGACCAACTTTCCTGGGCCCCTCTTCCCTCGAGGGCCGCCTCCCATGGCACTTGGCCCATCAGGTCCCTGAAGAGGCCAAAGTCCGCCTTCCTGAAGTCTAGGGCAGAGAGCTTGCCATGTATCTGTCCCAGGGGATACGCCCTTCTCTGCGCCCTTCCAACAGAGAAGACAAGTGAGAAGGCTTACTGTCCAGCAGAAATAATCAGATCTTCTAATTCTTGGCATGCTCTTCCACAAGAAAAGCTGCCACATGCAGCAGCGTGATTGATCTTCCCAATCCCAGAGGATTTTACCACATCACAGGTGGGTGAAAATCAAGTTTCCTGGAGGTGCTGCACTTAGAATCAGACAGTTGTGGCTTTTATGAAGAAACAGATGAAAGAGAGATGGAGCAGCTTTTCAAGCCCTTATATTGTATTATTTCATGAACATTTATGTATGTATCATGCCATTTATATATGTATCATGCCATTTATGTATGTATCCAACTGCTCTTCAAATTCATTTTCTTGTTGAAAAATATTATGTTTGATTGCAATCCTTCTTTTTGAAAGTTCAGGGGCCAGGTCATTACATATGTGCTATGCCTGATACAAGGGATCTCCCAGCACAGGTAGGGCTTCTAACTATTCTTCTAATGCCAAAAAAAAAAAAAAAAAAAATGGCAACACGGCATATGAGGTTTTAATAGAGAATCCCTTCATTGTGAAAGTACATCTTGTCTTCGACTCACTTCTCACCCAGCTGCACTCTCTCTTTTCCTCCTGTTTAACAGCACTTCTAAAATCCCAGTTCCAGTTCTAGAACTGTTTGATTTTTTTGTTTGGTTTGGTTTGTTTTCTTCTTAAACTGTATCCAAGCTCTTGCATAGGGCTTTTCCTTTATTTTTTTGCAGTTTGTTTTGTTTTTTTAAAGTATCCCATCAATAGGTTAGCCAGTACTAATCTCCTGCTGTAGGGTAGCTCGTAGCTATCTCTTGTTGTTGTAGGGACGATTTATAATCGCAACCGCGATTGTTTAGGCTCTAAAAAAAAAAATGTCAGTGGTATTCAGTGTGATCAGCAGCGACCGCTCGGCTGAGAATCCTGATGCATCGCGAGCTGGGTTTGCTTCAGAGAAAAACACCTTGCCACTGGTCCCCTCACACCAAGGAGCAGCAGTTCGGTTAATATCTTTGGCCAACGATCTCGATACCAGCAGTTATACCTTGAGGGGGGATGAGTGTTTCGGGGTGGTTGTTTACTTCCTCTGTGTTAACTCCTAACCATCGTAGCTTTGGGGTTGCTCGGCAGCAAGTTGTGAAGGGGCTGCGCAGTGGCACTGCGGCATGCTCATCTCTTTCGGATGTTCTTACTATGAAGTAACCCGCTCCGTTTTCTCTGTTCCGTATTTTCCTTCAGTTGCCTCTGTGACTCCAGAAACAATTCGGACTGCAAATTACTCAAACAAAGAAAAGAATAAGACTGAAAACGGTGTGATAAATTAGATGAGAAGTAGATTAGTTGCCGAATGGCGGTATTTATACGATTACCTTTCACCACGGAGAAATCTGAGCTTGAAGTTATGTGGAAGGGCAGTTTCTTTAAATGAATTTTATTTCCATAAATAAAACTAAAGAACTAAAGAAAGGAGGAACTAAAGAAAGGCACCTTAGTATATAGCTGCTGCCATCTGATCAAACTTCCATTACTAGAGATTTGGAAAAAGCCGGATTTGCCTCTCTCGGCATTGATTAATGTCGTGGCAGTAATTAAGTAAGGATGCATCGACATTGGAAATATCAGAAATAACAAGTAAAGGGAGGTTCCGATATAGATCATTAGTTGTGAAAAACGCGAACTACATCACATCATCCTCGGGAATAAGGACGTCATCATTTCACATGTGTCTCCAAGTGGTTTTAGCCACGGAGAAACTCGCGGGCTCAGAGGATCCTAATTTCTTGACCTACCGTTACAAAGTCAGATAAGAAAAGAGGGGTCGGTCGTGGGACCCAAACCGTTAATTCGTCGCCTGCACGTTCCCGGGAGCTGCAGTCTGGGGCTGTGAAGTGGATCCCTTCAGCCTATCCACCTCATTATACTACCCGTGCACCAGCCTTCATAATATTCCCTTTTTTTTTTTTTTTTTTTTCCCCAGAGCAAGGGCACCCTTTGAGACTCCTCCTGCTACTTGATACTAATTCGAGACCGATTAAAAAAAAAACGAGATTAGAGGTCAAACTACTCTCCCAGACCATCGCAAACGTCACAAAACATCAGCGGGAGCCGCTTTCCAGGGCTGGCAGCGCCTTGGCACACGGCGACAGACCCTGTGCTTGCTCGGCCAGGGGGGCAAATCACAGCCACGGCTCCGAGCCACTGGGCTCGCCCGGCCGGGGCCAGCCCGCGCATCTGCGGGGAGGTTGGTTGCACATTGCTCGCGGAAAGAGGGAAAAAGAAAGAAAACCCGTGTTTATCTAGCAGAAACACCTATCGCCTTTTTTCCCTGCTGGGAAACTCAACAAGTTGCCCATTTTCGCAAGCACGGATGAATTTCGTAATGCCACGATTGCGTTTTTAACCTTTATTTTTAACATAAAAACCATCGATGCTCTCTAGGAAACACTTTTCGTTTGATATTGCCTAGTAGCAACCGTATTGAAAAGGCATGCATTTCAGCTTTCTGAAAAGGTTTATTTCCAACCTCTGGATATAAAGCGTGTGAATTTGGAAACCAAAAGACAACAAAAGCGTTTGGAAATCTGTGAATAAAAAAAAAAAAAAAAAACAAAAAAAAAAACCCCAAAACATTTCTTTACTCCCGGATAGCAGATAAAATTTTCCCATGAGATTTCAGGGGGCGGCGTTAGTACAAGAAGCATGAGAGGCAGCTTGTCTGGTTCTGCAAAAACATCAGGAGAGCCACAGTTTGAGAACTGGTCAGCACAAAAAGTGTGAGAGAGAGCTCGGATTTTTTCGGGAGAGGGGAAAAAAAAAAAAATCAGAGAAGCCACAGTTTTAAGAACCGGATCTAAGGGAAGGTGTTGATAATGTCAATATGTTGATAATGTCAAAGATGGGGAGAAGTTAACCTGAGGGATATTAGAGGTGGAGAACTGGAGACAGAGGAGCACATCATGGCCTTCCCGTTTAGCGAGCTGTATTCAAAGTGACTCTGTTCAGGGTGCAGCGACGGCCACGGCGCTGGGGCAGACGCGAGGACAGAGTCCGCGTGGGCTGGGGCAGAGCATCAGCCCCCCTGTGATGATTCGGGAGGGAGTGGGGCAGAACACACCCCGGTTCTTTGGTGGCTCCGTGTTATCTCCTCCGTCACGACCAGAGAAAAAGCGCGGGGCTGGCAGCGCCCCGTGAAGTTTTAACCACGTGTCGACGGCCCACGAACACGGGTGGGGGGAGCTCACGCGACCCCTCCGTGGGCCGGGGTGGGGGCTGCGGCCGACATTCCACCGACACTGCGCGGGGCATAAATAACGTAGGGGAGGCCCCCCGGGAGAGGAGGGCCGGGGTGGGGGAGGGAGGGGGGGCTATACGTCCCCGTCCAGCGGGCTGAGGTGTTCGCCCGGTCCGGGCAGGCAGAGGTAAGGGATGGCGCCGGGCGGGTAGAGCAGAGGGAAGGGTAGCGGCAGCAAGCAGCGGCCGAGCAGGCTGCCGTCCTTGCGCAGGGCGGGTAAGGAGAGAGCCGCGGCGTGGGGTGGCGGCTCCCCGGGGGGCTCCGCCGGCCCCGGACCCTCGGGCTCGACCGACATCTGTCTCTTCAGCTTGTTGCGGCGGTTCTGGAACCAGATCTTCACCTGGGTCTCGGTGAGGTGCAGCGAGGCGGCCAGCCCGGCCCGCTCCGAGCTGCTCAGGTAGCGCTTCACGTCGAAGGTGGATTCCAGCTGGAAGACCTGGCTCTTGGAGAAGATGGTCCGCGTCTTCTTCCTGCCGCCCGTCGCCCCGCCGCTCTCCCCGCCGCAACCCCCCGGCTCCGGCCGCCGCGGGCCGCGCAGCCCCTCCGCAGGGTGCGGAGAGCCCACGCCGCGGCTCGTCCTCTCCGCCCGGAGCCGGAGGGGCTCTCTGCCTGCAAGGACAAAGCAAACAGCGTCAGCCCCTCTGCATCCGCCCGCACCGCACGCACGGCTCGGCTGAGGGCTGGGGAGCGGGGCCGAGGCCTGGGAAGGGGTGGTGGATAGGATGCGGAGGGGGCTGCTGGGAGCTGGCCACGGCCCCCCACCCAGACCCTGCAGAGGGGAGAAGGGCGAGGAACTTCCAGTCGGGATGCAAGGAAATCTCTCGGCCGGCAGTTTCACAGAGAAGTCAGGGGCTCGGGGACAAACAGACAAGGAGGCCGGGAGGGGGGAAAAGCCTGGAAAAAGCCCTGGAAGCAGGTTGGTGCGTGTGCGTATGCCGGGGGCATCTCCTCCCGTCCGGTTCCTCCTCCGGTTGCGTGAGCGCCGGTGCTGCCTGTGCGTGGGGGTCTGTGTGTCTGCCCTCCCGTGCGTGTGCGCGGTCCCGGCCGGGCGGCGCTGGGGGGGCCCGGAGCGGGGCAGACCCCCGCAAGGTGCTGAGCTGCGACCCGAGGTGCGAGACAGCCTGAGGCGGGCTGCCGGCTCCGTACCCGAGTTGCTAGAGGTTTTACTGGGGTGTCGCTCCGCAGGCCCCTCTCCTTCCTCCTCCTCCTCCTCCTCCTCCGGCAGCGCGCAGCGGGCTCTGCCCAGCTCCCGGGCCGGGCGGCGGGGGCCGGGCTGCAGGATGCTGTCGATGCTGAAGGCCGGTGGGGGGGCCGGGGCCTGTGGTGGGGCTCGGCGGCCGCCCCCGAGCTGCACCATGGTGAGCTGAGCCGAGCCGGACCGGGCCGAGCCGACCCGCAGGACCGCCTGCAGCGGGAGGGCGGTGGCAGCGGCAGCCGGGGCGGAGGGAAGGGTGGGGCGGGGGGAAGGGAGGAGGGGTCGGGGCGACGGAGGGAGGGGATGGAGCTAGAGGGAGCCCAGGGCCGGAGGACAGGGGCTGGGGAGGAAGAGAGGGAGGGGAGGCGGCAGGGAACAGAGGAAGCGGAGAAGGAAGGCGCCTGGAGTGAAAGAGAAGGATGGAGGGAGAGGGTTGGAAATGAGAGCAGGGGAAAGGGGTGGAGCGCGACAAGGGACGGCAGTGATGGCTGTGAGAGAGGGAGAGGGGGAGCTGGGAGCCGGCGAAACCCTTCCGTGTGTCTGCAGGGCCCTTGGCACTGCCCCAGACCGGCTGCTGGGACCACTGGCTGCCGTTACCGGTGCCGTCGTGAGGGAGTCGGGGGCCCTGAGGGAGAGGAACTCACACAGCCCAAGTCCGTTTCCCGTGGGCCTTCCGCCGGCAGACCCCTAGGCCGAGCGTGCAGAGTTCTCCTGAGGACCAAGGGAGCCCAGTTCCTGCCGAGGAGCCTCGTGGTGTCGGGCCACCCCGAAATCCCTCTGCCCCGAGGGGGCTGCGGAGCTCTTCTGCCCTTTTCAAGAGCTAAAAGTTGTATGAGATCCTGAGCTTGGTACGGGGATGGTGGGAAAGTGGTCCGTGTGCGTGTGCGTGCACACAAGGTACAGCTTTCTGCAGGATGCAGGAGCATCGAGCATCCTGTGCTGTGGGGGATGCTGTGGGGCGTGGGAAGAGATGGGTGTGTTTCCCTGTTAATCGGGAGAACTTGTGGTCCCCGCCACCCACCAGCACTGCAGGGTTTTAAAAACGTTTTGCACTTCTCCAGGCAGAGCACCTATCGGCCGTGGATGGCAGGGAGCCCGCGTAAAGCCTGGGAAATGCTTCCAACCAGGTTCTGAGAGGCCTTTTAGTCCGAATCTCGAGGTTTCCACCACGAAAACTGCTGAGGGCAAACGAAAAGACCTTGAAAAAGAGTCGACAACAGAAGTTCTGACAGGATCTTAAGAATTGTGATGCCAGAGATTCCGCGAGGTAAAATCAGTGCATCTTAAGGCTTTGGACTGCGTTAATCTTTAACAACCTAGTTCTTAGGAGAGCGGGTTTCAGCTCTTTTTCGTGAAAATTTGTTTCACTTTATAAATGCACTCAGATTTTAATGCAGCCATCTGCTGGAGAGCTGTACATTTTCCACCAGGTGAAAAAAAAAAAAAACTCAACCCATATATATCCGTCTTCCATCAACGTGATTGTTGGCCAAATGCCCATTTGTCTTGCAATCTCCTATACAAACCGGCGGTTCTGGTGAAGAGAAATGTCCCATTAAGAGAAAGCGACAGAGCGAAGGAAGGGTGAGAGAAAAGTGGTACAAAATGCGAAGAAGTAGCTGAAAAGATAAATTAAGAAATTCTGGGCCTGTCTTTGCTCCCCTCCTGCAGTTTGCAAGCGAGGCATGTCCTGGGCGCTCACATCTGTTCTTGGTGCCAACCCTTTCCCTTTCAGTCCCACGAAAATCCACCTTAAAAAGCAAATGTGTTGACTCGGCGTGTTTTCCTAGAAGACATTTTCTTGGAAGAAAAAGGAAAACTTGAAGAAGGCAGAAAATAAGAAGGAAATTGAAGAACGAGACATAAGATTTATGTCCTTTTTTTTTTTTTTCACTGCAGCCCCCTGCGCCGCCCGAGCAGATCGAGCCTAGCCCTAAGAGACCAGGCCCGGTAACACCTGGACGGGAAAGGTCTGTCCTCCTCCTTTCCTAGCTCCATTTGTCCGGTTTACAGGGTTTTTTATTATTATTTTGGTTTTTTTTTTTTTTTTTCCCGGACAAACTCTGCAGTGAGGGAGCACGCTACAGTGCCGCATCTCCCCAGCCGCTGTGAGGCAGGTTGGAAACAATTCCCTCGCAAGGAGAGGATAGGGAGGGTCTCCGGGGTCCCCCCTGCAGTCGATCCGACAAGCCAGCCCCGTACAGGACTCCCCATGCCCTTTGTTAGACTCCCCGTTTTCTTTAGGGGGAGACCTGGCTCGGCACTCCGACAGCTCGTGCATCCCCGCGGAGGGAGGGCTCCGCAGGGGGGCTGCTCCCCGCACCAGCCCCTCCACAAAAACCCCTCCAAGCCCGCATTTGGCCCTGAGCTTCTTGTGGGGGGAGGGCTATATCCGACTGGGCGGCGGGGCGAGAGACCTTGCCAAAAGTCAGAGGCTTTTCCGAGTGACCGGTTCCCGGGGCGTTGGGAGCGCTCAGCTGAGGGCGGCTGTAGGGAGGGGGTGGCTTTGGCCGGGGTCTCCCGCTTTCTGCCAGGATCGGCTGCCCGGAGTTAAGCCATCAAAGGGGGTCTCGCTGGCCGGGGCGGGAGGCAGCCCTGCGCTGCCATCGTCGTCCACTCCCCAGGCCCCGCAAGGCCGGCAGATAAGGCGCTGCATCACCTCCTTCAAAAGCAACGATTTTTCCTTACAACAGGTAGAGATATCCCGACACCGGCGCTTTATTTGTATTTTATCTGGGAGGGATCTTGTCTGGTATCTGTCGGGACGCGGAGGCCGGTACCGCACAGCGGCGGCGCCGGAGGAGCGAAACTTTTTATTTAAATAATAGATTCCTGTGTTAGAAGCTAACATCGCGCTGAATGGAAACGTTTTATCTGGGAAAGCTTTTTACCAGAAATCACCCGGCACACAAATCTTTATTTCCGTTTTAGCTGGGAGCACAAAAAGTCTCCAACTCTAAATCTCAATCTGATGGAAATGAAATCTGATTAGATTCTAGGGAAACGCCACAGAGTCCAGTTTTGTTTGGCTTACGAAATCGGGCTTAGTTTATGCACTCGAGGGAAGAATAGGCCCGGTCTGGGTTTCACGTCCCCCAGATAAACCGCGGTCTCGCCCGCACCTTGCAGCGATTTTTAAGCCGCTCCTCTCCCGGGTGGCGGGTCCAAGCTCTGTCTGAAAAGTTCACTTTGGCCCCCTTGGCTCTGCAGGTCCCTAAAATAACCCCGGGGATGTGTTTCAGCATAGTTGGGTGCCAATGCCCCCCCCCAACCCCCCCCACCCCTCCGCCGGGCGCAGCAGTGATTTGGGGCAGCGGGGACACCTCGGGGAGAGAGGGGGGTAAGGAAACGGTGTCACTGACTGGGAAATGACTGTCCCGGAGTCCCACGGGAAAGCAGCCACAAGTGTCACACGCAAACAGGGGGAGCTGGGCGCTCCCTCATCCCCGACGTGCGAGACAGGTAGGCCGGGCCTTGATGGGACCGCGGGACAGAACAGCCCTTCCCGAAAGCTTTTGTCTCCCTCTGAGATCAGTTCCAAGTCCTCAGCTCAACCGTCTTCCTGCAGCCTCTGCAGGGATACGACAGGAGTGCGGTAAAATCCAGGAGGGAATTTCCGAATAAAGTGAGAATTCTCGGCTGTTCAGTAGCTTGGAGTTGCTAAAGAGAGGAGAGGAGAGAAGATAAAGAAAAATAAAGAAAAGGAGAAGTGAAGAGGAAAAGAAAATTAAAAAAAAAAGAAAAGGAGAAGTGAAGAAGAGAAGAGAAGAGAAGAGAAGAGAAGAGAAGAGAAGAGAAGAGAAGAAAAGAAAAGAAAAGAAAAGAAAAGAAAAGAAAAGAAAAGAAAAGAAAAGAAAAGAAAAGAAAAGAAAAGAAAAGAAAAAATAAAAATGAAATTTTAGGCGCACATCTAGATTTTCATGAATATCTTTTTTCTTTTTAATGGACATTCATGCATCTCACTATGCAGAAATTAAAACGTAGGATTCGTAAGAAGAGTATGAGAAACTCAGTTAAATAGACAAATGAAGCATTAAGAAATCCGACGCAAAGTTACATTCATTGGGAACGGGACGGGAATTGTAAGAAAATTGCCTGGATCTAATTAGAGGCTCAGAGCACTCCATTCTGGGGCGAGCATCCCTCGGATCGATGGGAGCGCGGGGCGCGCCCCCCGCCCGGCTGCCACGTTCACAGGGAAGAACCAGACCAGTCCCAGACAGTGCACCAGAAATTGGAATAATTAAAAAAAAAAAAAAACAAACGAAACAATCGATCCAAATATATTGTTCAACAATGGAGCCAGCGAGCACCTATGAGATTTATCACGCATTGATTTGCATGAATATTTCAGACCCATGCCTCGGAGAAAAGTTATGGGCCATCTTAAGGCGGTGAGCAATGCACCATTTGCAAAGCAGCCATTTAACAAGGTGCTTTTCAGCCTATCGATCGTTTTCATTTGAAGTGTAATTAATAATTACATCTTACTGCAGCTACACCAGGAATTTTATTTCAGAAGAGTAGTTCAGATAGCATGTTGATTTTCGTTTGATTTGCTTAAAAAAAAAAAATCCTTTCACTGATTATTTTTATTAGCGTCCGATAAACACAAGTTATCTTTGTGAGCAGTCTGGCAAGGTTTTCCTTTGCCTTGCCTCTGGAGTGCCATCTAGCTAAGCTGTTGTAGCAACATTCATTAAATAAATGTCAACAGACAAGGATTTATGCTGCATAATAATATTACAGCTGTAGTATAACTGGATTTATTTTAAAGCTATTCTGAGGTTGCTTTGATCTATAAAGCAGCAACGTATGTCTCTATATGTCGCAAACAGCCTTTGCGAAACTACTTTAAACTTTACAGTCTGCCAACATTTTTTTTCTTATAGCAGAAGAAGCACAAAGCGTGACTCTTACCTCTTGGGTTTGTTTAATAAAAAATACACTCAGGGAAGAAAACTGCCAGGAATCTGCTGTCCTGATTTGAGGGGTGGGTTTGGATTTGGGTTTGGATTTTTTTTTTTTTTTTGCCTTCTTTGAAATCGTCAATGTACATTCATCAGGGACTACCTCCGCCGCTAGCTGTTTCTCTGCATCCTGCAGAAATTTCTTTCCATCAGTTACAATGAACAGCGTCACTAAAAAAAGCTACGAAGTAAAGAAACCTGAGGTCCCTATGTTCCTACTTTTCAGCACATACTTTTAATAAGCCACTATAAAGCACTTTCTGCATGTACAGAATAAGGCATAAGTAAGCACTTTTTCTTAGACGAATTCACGCCTTGCACCTTTTTAATATTTTACTATGACCATAAGTTACAAATACAGTGTATGAAAAAAAAATCTGTTTATTGATATAATCAGCACGTTTTTAAAAAACAAACAAACTAATGTCAAAACACATTTTAAAAATCCGATTGATCATTTAGCCCTGCCAGTTCCTCAACTTCAATAAAAGAATACTTAGTAGAATCAGAAGTATAATAATCTCATACGTTACTCCAAAGAAAAGGCATGTGGAGAGTGGCAGGCATGTTAAGTTTCGCGTTGGGTTACAATCTACTCTGATATGACCGTAGTGAGTCCGGATTTTACCCCAGTAGGTGACACTGGGAGGACTGGGGAGCTGGGAATAGGGGGGGGAAGACGATCTGGACCCCGAACCCAGCCACCTCACCCTCCTTCTGACCCTGCCCGGGGACCAGGCTTTCCAGGTTTACGCCTCGAACTCGGGTGTTTGACGGATATGCAAAGGAAAACAGCTGGCGCAGGTCTCCCGGAGTGAGACGAGGGATTTCAGAGCAGTTGCAGAAAAAAAAAAAAGAAGAAAAAAACAACCCAAAACCAACAAAAACAGCTCCCAGAAACGGGGCTCAAGTCGAAACGAGCATCCCGGCAAGTGAGCACTTTCCTCAGGAACCCGGAATATCTTTATTTCATTCTCGAGTGGTTTTGAGGCTTTCAGCGTCCTGATTTCAACTGTGCAGGCTGATGCCCAGAGCCGTGTTTCAGGCCAAAGTGAAAAAAAAAAAAGAAAAAAAAAATTAAAAGCTGTGGAGAGGTTATAATCCGCCCCTGACCCTTCTCAGGTTTCGTAGCAAAGCTGGAGCTCCGCCGCGTCTCGCCGACCGATTTCATAACAAGAAACTGTGAGATTGCTCCAAAACGTAACGCAAAGTGGAGGAAATGGGAAGAATTAGCCGGCTCTTCCTTCACTGGGGACGGGTCACGCACAGATCCAGGGTCCCCGACAGATCCAGGACCCGGCTTTCCCTGCGGGGACACCGAGAGTTCCGAGCTGGTCTGTTCAATTCCAGCTGATTATGTCCTAAAAAGTACGATCAAAGCCCGACCTTCCACCAAGGCTGAGTTTTACAAGGTCATTTCCCCCTTAATAGTCGGAAAAAGAAATCCAAACCTTTAGAAACAACGATGGACCCGATATTCATTTTAGCAGCGGGTAGAGAGGGGGAAACAAAACAGTTACTAAAGGAAAAAAAAATAGCTCGGCATGCATAATACTTCATATAATATCACATTACAGGTTAGCTTGCACAAGTAGCTATACAGCTCCTCAGTCTGTCCCCATCCGATAATTTTTCTTTTCTTCCTTTTTAATTGCCAGTGCGAACTATTAATCGATTACACAAACAGATCCCGTCAGAGACAGAGAAGCCGAGGTGCCTTCTCCTCAGGAGGTGGAAATAAGTGGCAAACCCACTGGTAAAACACAGTATGTTGAATTATATTTTTTTTTCTTAAAACTGCGTATTTTAGCCGGTAGTTTGACAAGGAAATAAAACGAAAACAAAGAAACCAAATCCTCACAGCTCGGACTTCGGCGGGGCGAATTCACTCCAGCAATTTGCCTTTGAGTTGTTTCAGATCAACACGCCTGCATCGGGAAGGGCCGGGGGGGCATCAGCACATACGCGGCTATCGATTGTGTGAAAATGAGAGTAACAGTGGCGGGAGGGGGCGGGAGATTTGTACGAATTTAGTGGCTGAAACCAACGGCCCCGGCGAAGCTGCTGGAGGGGAGGGTCCGCGGGGCCCTCCTCTCTGCACGGAAAGTGGGAGAAGAGGAAGGTTCCCCCCCACCACAGAGCGCTGGCCCGGGGCAGCACAGGACTGGGGGACCGTCCCTCGGCAGAGAAGGGGGCTCCCAGGCTTCCCCGTCCGTGGGGCCGGGGGGGTCGGTACATTCCTCTCACGTTCGGCAGCTCGGCGAGGCGAGGGGGGGTGGGGAGCCAAGGGTGTAGTCCCCCCCTCCCCCGGAAAACTCTGGTCTGGGTCAGCCCGGGGCCGGGGCGGCAGCCAGGGCTCTGCCGCTGCCACGGGGCCGCATTTTCTTTGGATGCGCGGCGGGGGGAGCACCGCCGATCCCCTCCCAGCTGACGGCTGGGGTCCTCGTACTCCCGTGGGTTCCTTCTGGCTCCTGCGCGTCTCTCCGAGTCAACCCCAAAAGTAAGTTTATTGCACGTTTAAAAAAAAAAAAAATTAAAAAGTCAAAAAGCAAAAAATGGAGATACGTGTACGTTGGAAATAAACAGTCCGGGGAGGGAGGGGGGTGGAGCTGGAAGCCGGAGGAGGGGGCGAGGGGGTCGCGGTCGCGGTCCCGGCGCAGGCGGGCTCTCAGACGAGTCCTGTCATCTGCGACCGGAGGAAGGGGAGGGAGGCGGTGGGGAAGGCGCCCAGGGGGTAGCTGAGGCCGCCGGAGAAGCCCACCACGGGGGCGGACATGTGGGGCAGGGGGAAGCCCAAGGCGCTGGCTGGCGAGTTCTCGTGGTACAAAATGGGGACCCGCACTATCCTTTGGGCGGCGTGGGAGAGGTTGGCCGCCTCCAGGTCGGCGGCCAGCTGCCGCTTCCACTTGTTGCGGCGGTTCTGGAACCAGATCTTCACCTGGGTCTCGGTGAGGTGCAGCGAGGCAGCCAGCCCGGCCCGCTCCGAGCTGCTCAGGTAGCGCTTCACATCGAAGGTGGATTCCAGCTGGAAGACCTGGCTGCGGCTGAACACCGTCCTCGTCTTCTTCTTGCGGCCGCCGGCGCGTTGCTCCGGCTCTCCCGGCTCCTCTCCGCGATCCTCCTCTTCCTCCCGCACGCCAGGGCCCTGCCGCCCCCCCGTCGGGCCTCGTGCCGCCGCCCGCCCGCCGCCGCTCGCCCGCTCCGCCGGCTCTTCGAGGGGCTCGGGGGAGTCCCGGTCGCTGGCTGCGGAGAGAGGCAGAGGGCTGGGTGGTGGGGGGGAAGAGAGCGGGGGCATCGCCCAGCCGCCCGCTGACCCGGAGGGAGCGCCGGCCCCCGCTCCCCGGCAGAGGGAAGGCGGCGGCGACGGGGCGGGCGAGGGGTCCGGGCAAAGGCTCCTGCCCCTGCTCCCTCTCCTGCAGCCAACCCCCGAGAGCCGGCCTCCGGGCAAGCACCCAAATACCTGCGAGCTAGTGCACGCACTCGCGTCCTCGCGTGTAAGAGCGCAAATTGCGCGCCGTGCATGTATACTCGTTCCTGTACACGCTCACATATGGGCGTGTGTGTACACACGCCGGCGTGCACGCACATACCCGCATGAACACACGCATACGTATGTAACATAAGTGTACTTTTAGATATATGTTTAGTACACATACACGTACACACACAAATATGTATACACACCTCTACACGCGTAGAAATACGTATACTTTTTCATATGTGCATGTACACCTGTGAATACAAGTTTACTCAAATTTAAACACATGTGTAAATATCTACACATATATGTACACATATATCCTAACAAGTACATACGTAAGTATACTGGTGTGTGTCAGGTGGGTACGTATAGCAGTGCGTGTGTATATATAAAGCAAAGTAAGAAGGAAATATTTTCCTGTCACATTTCTCTGGACCGGATAAACCAAATGGGCCGGGTCAGCTGCTCTAAAATCCAATATTGTCTCTCAGCATGTCTCCATGGAGTTTACCAACATTGTGCTTTCCGTTTGCAATTTTAAAGGGAGGAAAAAAATATATTTCCTGCTCTTCATAGAACAGAGGGGGGAAAAAAAAAGACAAGGAAAAAAGCGAGAAAAACAAGGCCGTTGTTTAGGGAGCCGTTTTCTGTTTCTAGATGTACTTTTCAGAGAAGTTAAACATATTAATAAGCCCACCGCTGTAAAAAGAGACTCTTTGGGTTACAAATCACGCCTCTCTCCCTTACTGAGCAATCGTGCGAACTCCACAGGCTCGTATAGAATCAAAGAGACGCGCCGAGGGACAATATTTTTTCTATCAGGATAAAAATAACCACTGATGGCAGCCCATAAACTTTTTCAGATGTCGATTCCTGCCCCTGAACCCCGGCTCATCCTCCAGCGCCCTTTGCTGCGGGGTTTGCGCCGGCCCCGGAGGGAGAGGGGAGCAGGGCCGGCTCTGCGAGGCGTGGGTGGGCGGGGGACGCCGGGGACCGAGCCTGGCTACTCCCCCGCCTTCCCAAACTCTCCGCTGCGCTGCTAGGGACGGCGGGCCCAGCTTTCCGGCTTGCTGAGGCGTCAAAAAAAAAGCTAGATCTCCCTCTTAAAAAAAAAAAAAAAAAAAAAAGAAAAGAAAAGAAAACAAAAGGAAAAAAAAGGGATGGGGGAAGAAATAAAAAGGGAAGGAAAAAAATCCCCGAGTGGGTAACAACCCCAACTGTTTACATTTTGGGCGGCGGAGGCTCCAGGTGAGCGTAGCCGAAGATTTGCCCTAGGCGGCCGAGAACGCGGAGGCACGGCGAGGGCTGCGCCTGACCCAGGGGCACTGGCGGGACCGGACCCCCCCCCCCCCAAGGGGTGAGCAGAGACACCCTCCCCACGCAAAAAAAAAAAAAAAACCCAGAACTCGGCGATCAGGGACAGGGAAAGACCACTTACTGTCGGGGCTGGCGCAGCCCAGGAAGGCGGCGTGGGCCCGGCGGTACCAGCCGACGGCGGCGTCGCGGAGAGGGCAGCTCGGGGGGCCGAGGCGCAGCGGGGAGCGGGCTCCGCAGCGCTGAGCCCCGCGCCCGCCGCCGCCCGCCGCTGCCCGCCGCGCCCCGCCGCCCGCCGTGCCCTCGGTGCCCAGCAGGTCCTCGATGAAGAAGGACGAGACGCGGGCGGAGGTGGAGCCGGCGTTTTCCGTGGCTTCGTCCGGCATCGTCGGAGAGAGAAGCTGCGGGACCAGGGGGAGGGGGGAAGCGGGGGCGGGGGCGATCGCGGCTCCGCCGGCGGCTGGGCTCCTCGGCTCCCCGCTGCCCCGCGGCCGCCTCTTGCCTCTGCCTAGCCCCGCGGATGCTCTCCTGGTATAAAAGGTTTTTTTTCCGGAGTAATCATTTCAGATCGCGGTTTGCCATCATTTCCTGCAAGCTAGGAGGGGAGGGGGGAGGGGGAGGAGGGGAAGGGAATAGGAAAAAAAAAAAAAAGGCAAAAAAAAAAAAAGGCAAGCCTACAACCCATCGGAGGCGCCAGATTCTGCGCGAAAACGATAATAACGAAATAAAAAATGTCACGCGAGTTAAACGCTGGACGCGAGAGGGGGAACCCTGCGATTGGAGGAGCGGCCGCGGCCAACGGGGGCTCCGCGGGGGAAACACGAGGCGCGGAGCGCGGCGGGGCCGGGGCCCGAGCTTGTGCGTGTCCGTGTGCGTGTGTGCAGTGCGGTGCGGGGTGCGTGTGCGCGCGCCGCCGCGGGGCTGCAGCTCACGAGCTCCCGATTTAGGTCAATTAGGGAGCAAATCCCGGCGCGGGGAGGGCGGGGGGGCGGCAGCGCCGGCCCCTGCGCACGCCGCGGGGGGGAGGGGGCTTTGCCACTGCGCGTCCCGGCCCTCCCATTGGCTGCAGCGGGCTCAGCGGGCAGCCCGGCCAGCCAATCCGCGCCGTGGACATCGGGGTGATATTAATATCATTAATAATAATAACAATCACACCCTCTCCGCCCCACCCCCCGCGCCGAGCGCTTTCATGTCTGCGGCCGTGGAGGGAGGAGATGCCCCCTCTCCTGCCCGTAGAACCCGCACCGGCCCAGCAGCCGCCACTGCGGGCTTCCCCGGAACCGGGAGGTTTGGAGACCCCGGGCTGGGGCACCGCGGGGTGGCGGGAGTGGGGGGGGGTCTCCCGCGGCTCGGTTGGTGACATTTAACCTTTTTCTCTGTATGTGTATATACACATACATGCATATTTGTATGTATCTCTGCAGATGATGTCTGTAGAGTTTATTCGGGAAGATAGAAAGCCTCGCTGATGGAGGAGGGGGCCATCCAGGACGCTGCTCGCCCCAGCATCCAGCCCGTGGCTCCTGGCTCTACCCCTACACAGCCCGACGGTTTTTTATTATTATGTATAATTCCACGTCATGGAAAGCCTGCCTTCCCCCTTTTCCCGAGCCTTCTGGATCCACTTGCCTGGGAACAAGGACCCCCAGCAACCCCCCCGCCCCCCGCGGCTGCAGAGCAGGGGGTGATCCTCCGCCTTTTTCCGTGGGACCGGGCGGGCCAGGTTTGCGAATGGAAGAGTCGCTCCAGAGCACCCGTCGGGGACCCGCGGAAGTTGGGGTGAGTACAGAGATGCCCGTGGCACGGTGACCTGCAGGTCAGCTGTCTCGTACTCTGTTCTGCCGGGATGTCCCTGCCTGGTTGCCTTGATGGTCTCCTGGATAAGCACCCCCTTTTCCCAAGCCCCGCCTCCCCCTCCCGCTTTTGAACGGGGGCACCGGTTGCTGCCCAGTGGGAGCGTCCGGCGGGGCCGAGGTGGCTCTGGGGACCTTTGAGGTCTAGGCCTATTTCAGGAAATAAAAAAAATAATAATAAAAAATTGAAAAAAAAATAATTAAAAAAAAAAAAGAATAATTCCACTTCCAAAGACTCCATGGGAGAAAAAAAAAAAAAAAAAAAGCAAACAGTCAGAGCTCTGAAACGGGCTCTGGAAAAGCGGGGATACATGGGGACAGGTTCAGCTTTCCGAGAGCAGCCTGGTGAACTGAGCAAAAGGGCAGCCGTCACTTGTTGCGCAGGGGTGATGTTAGCGAACACCGCTTTTTGTCATCACTCTGCGCGCCCCGGTGCGCCCGGCTGGGTAGGAAACACGAGTTTGACCGAGAAATCTTAAGCATCCGTAAACCGTCAGTTCTGTTGGACCGGCAGACTCAGAAAATTTCTGTGTGCTTTCCGGAATAAAGAAAGAAATGCGGAGCGCGGTTACTTCTATACATTTTATATACAACATGCAAGCGACATGCATGTATCTCGTATCCACGTTTGGTAAAGTGTTCCTACAGAGTGGTCATGCAACTCCTGTAACATTATTTGCTTTCCACTTAGAAATAGTATAATAAAATCAATAAGAGTAAATTTGCTCTTGCTTTCTCCCCTCCCCCACCCCTCCGTATTTCTTTAACATAACGTACAACTGTTTGAAGTGCAGTAATGCCGAGCTGCGTTTGTGAAAAGTTGTGTATACTCAGACATGTTCCTGAAACACAAAATTAAGATGCGTGTAATTCTATACATGCCAATACAACACTTGTGCATACATCTCAGTGTGTATGAGTTGGAGGGGGTTTTTTAAGCTTGTAGTTATGTTTTCGTACCTTTTACACCTTTTACATTGCTATAGTGACACGGCTACTAAGCTTCGTGCTTCATAGTCTTTGTGCTTACGATGATGATGAGGAGGAAAAGGCCGTGATGCCTCCCCGCAGCCACCCAGCAGGGATCTGTGCGGGAAGCAGAAAAAGCACTCAGGTACTTTTTTTTTTTTCTTTCCGGAATTTATTGTCAGAAAGACATCCTGGAGCCCTGCCTTAACTCCTTTCGATGTCACTTACCCGGGCCGTCCCCTTGTCCCATGATCCCGGGCTGACCATCCCGTCGGGGGCGAGGGCTGTACCGGAGGGGCTCAGGGTTGCCATTGAGAGACAGGACCTCTCCCCTCCCACCCCATCTCTCTGTGGAATGGTAAATCTTCATTTTTTTTTTTGCAGGCAGCTGAGTGGAGAGTCTTTCCCTGAGCGGAGAGCTCCTGCCTGCCTCCTGATCAGAAGGGATCCCCCGTGTTTTTGGCAGAGGTGGCTTTGACACCAAATTTAGACCATAGGTGATCGGCCCCTTATTTTTTCAATTTCTGGCTCTGTTTCTCCCTCAGGTAGGCTTTTTCCTCTGAGGCTTTGGAGACCTCCAGATCGGAGGCAGCTCCAGGAGGTCCTCCCCTCACCCCCCCCATCACCATCTCCGACGGCTTCTGAGCCTTTGGCAGGGTTTGCTCAACGTGGGTGCGGGGGTGGGGGGGAGTGGGGCTTTGGGGCCGGTCTTCGGGGGGAATCAGCAGACGGCGGGGCTACTTTTGGGGCCCAAAACATGTATGTGAGTGTGGCAAGAACCCCTGGTGATGCGAGGACGGCCGCTCCCGCCGCCTCCTTCCCTGATCGCAATGTGAATGCAATTACCTTGCTGCTGTTTGATGTCTACCCCGTCTCTCCCCCTGCCAGCCCTGCCTCGATGCGTCGTAAAATAGAAACGAAATGCAAGACAGGCTTTAGCTCTCTTGCCCAGTCTCTGCTCCTCTCTGCTTTTAAAGGCCGGCAGTGGGCTCGGTGCAGAGAGCTTTGCGGGAGCGCTGCGGGCGGGAGTGGCTTTGGGAAAGGGAATCATCCCTCCGTGCCAAAAACCCTCCTTAACAGATCAGACGGCAGCACTGCAGGTAAGGAAATCCTTGGCCATGTCTGCCTCTGGTTGATATTTTTGTGTATATGTATATGTATGTGTGTATGTATACATATAGACTTATAAATAAAAATATTTTTTTCAGCCACATTGGGTTTAACTATAAAAATAAAACAAATAAAGGCCATAAACTGCTGGAAGCTGCCAAAATGCTAAAGCATATACTTGGAAGTAACGTTTTTTAGGGTCCAACGCTCCTGAAGAGGAGCAGAGGTGGTGATGGGACGGTTTGGATACCTACTTTAAAAAAAAAAACAAACAAACATAAAAGATCAACCAGAAGATGGTTGCACTGCTTCTGAAGCTCTGTGTAACATCTTCCTCTTCCTCCTCCTCCTGGGGAGTTCTGGGGGAGCGGCGTCCGCTCAGCTCCCGGGGAAGCCGCCCAAACCTCTCCCGCCGGGGAACCTCCCCTCCCTGTATGGAGTTCGCCAGATCTCAGCTCCGGCTCCACCGCCCTCGGAAAGTCGGGGATGCGGGGCAGGACCCAGGGCAGGGAGGGTCACGTCCCACTCGGCCTTGCCGGGACAAACGGAGGGGGGTTTCGGAGGGGGGTTTCAAAGGGGTGTCCCGGCCAGCTTCCCCCTCGCTCCGGGTGAGGGTCCTGTGCTCAGGGATACCTCATTTCATGTGGCCTTTCCATCAGGGAACCCGCAAAGGATAAGGACGACACGGCAGTTGGGTTTTTTTTCCTGCAGAAAAACCCCCTCCTCCAAATGTGGGTTAAATAGCACTTATGTGCGGTAACACTTTGTGGATTTCCTTTCTGAATTTGCAGTACATTTTGAGGGATCCCCGAAGATGGGGAAACAGAGAAACTGATAATTATGGTTTGGGTTTGTTTTTTTTTTTTTTCCCTATAAACCCAACCCTACAGAATTCTTCACCACAGTGATACCAGCAGAGAACTTTTCCCCCTTCAAGGACGCTGCACAACCCAAGCTGATTCCCATGAATGTATTTTCATTGTTTGCAGACAGTGACCAAGTGCTTTGGATGGAAACCGCAGCACGTCTCGAGTGTCCACTGTGCAGATTTATTGCTCGTTATGGACATCGTACGATTGGGAGCACAAATCGCATTGCTCAAGTGTCCTTTCCAAGCGAGGGGTATTTTAATCCATGATAAATTACCAAACTGGGGAACATCCTCTGTTATGTGAATACATTAACGAAGAAAATACTTAAGAGAATTATTTTGGGGAGTATCTATTCCCATGTGTTAAAATTCCAGAGCCCCTTCAGATATATTTATTAATTGTCTGACTGGAGACAGGGAGAGAGGGAGAAAATGGATCATCAGCAAATGATATATCTGTAAGAAAAGGTAGTTCCTACTGAAAAGGGCTAACAATTATAATGCAGTCCTGTTTTAAAGTGCCTTTTCCAGAAAGATCTTTGGCATTGATTTCCTTACAGGATTTCAACATAACTTTTTTTTTTTTTTTACTTTTTTTTTTTTTTTTTTTTTTTGTATGTACAGTGAGAGAATGCCTGGTTTTATTGGTACTGGTTAGGGTCAGCCACAGGAGAATTACCAAGGTCATGTGAAATAGGTGCCAATAAAGCTTTTATTATTGTTATACAGACAAAAGAGCATTATGGAAAGAGATCCTTACCAGACTTAACCATGGATACTTTTGTTTTGTGTAAGTTGGAAAACAAGGAGATACAGTAAAAAAAAAAAAAAAGTTACTTTTCAGATCTATTGAACATTAACCTATTATTCATAAGATTTTTGTAATTGTTTTCCCTCAGAAAATAAAGGTCTCCTGAAATGCAACACTGAACACCACGCTTGATTTTGCCTCAAACAAAAGATCTAGGGGACAAAGAAATATTGCACTGTCACAACTGAATGTAACTGTTTAAATTTTGAAAAAACATTTAACATTTGATTTTTGTGTTACGCAGGATAAGAAAATCAAACTAGTTTTTAATTAACAACATAGACTTTATCTCTGGTTTGTATGTACCTACAGTTTGAATCTGAAGATCTTCTGCCAGAGCGTGAAGTTGAGGGTTCTGGAGTAAAATTTCATTAAAATGCTGTTCTCCTTCCCTCATCCAATCTTGAATGGTGGACCTTTAAACCATTGTCAAGGACTTTAATGAACTTCCCCACGTGTTAGTACATTGGATTCTTAGATCCAACTTCAAAAGCAGCTGGAGCTCAGTGAATTTAGTAAAAACTCATACTTTCTTAAATCTGATTGACTCAGGAGTTTTAGATTAATTCCAGGACAGAGCCAAATTCAATCAAAGAAAGTATTAAGAACTTACAGTACAAAACATCCTTTGTATTCTTACGGTTGTGGAAAAGGAAAACTCATGAATGGATCAAAGTTAGCTCTCAAAACAGCATTAGCATTGGGGTAAAAATTATACTAGCTGTTTGATAGTAAAATGGTTCAAACTGCGAGTAAGGGAAAGGTTTAAGAAAACTTGTGGAAATTACATGGAGTTTTATGATGTTAAAAAATCACCTATATTTGTGAATTATACTAATAAGAAGCAAGCGAGCTCTGCATAGACAGAGAACAGAAGGCAACACATTTCCACTGACTTGTAATTAATTTATTGTAAAAGAGGACAAGCATATAAAGCTTTGAAGCTGCATTATATCCAGGAAAATATTTTTCATTATCATGTGGAAATAATAATTTTGCACATCATAGTTGAGTGAGGCATACAGATTTCCCCCCTAAAAAACTCTGTCACCAATGAGATATATATATATATACACAAGTGCAAACCCATTAATCTCTCAGTCTATTCAGAAATAATCTTTATAGAAATCAATGAGTACTTACAGTTTATGTGAGTCATTAAAATCTAGGGATGAATGTAATTTTCAAATGATTCTGTAATGTATTATAAATGATTTTGCAATGCTCTAGCATATGTGGAGATACGTATCTGGAGATGTATACAATTACATACATATGAATATATTTATTATGGTATACAAAAATTGCCTTTTCACATAGCGTGAAGGCAGTGTTGAAATGCCTCTAGAAAGGACTGGACCTAGTCAAAATTAATATGGTAATGAACTCAGATCCTAATGTAAATCCATGGAAACCCCAAATGCATTCACTTTCTTGTTCTGATTTATTTTGTTATCAAGTCTGATTAGTCCTAGAAAACCCTGAAGCGGTAGGAAGGCTGGGTCAAACACCGAGTGAACTCCGTGGTAAAGCTCTGTTTGCTTTCTCTCAGCAAGCAGCACTGAGATGTGCTATCTTCCCCAGGATCTCAGTGGGGCTCAGCAGGAAACCTCACCATATCAGCTTCTTCTCATAAGATTCCCCTTTGACTTCACAAACTCCTTGAGTTGTGTTAGGGTGGCGCAAGCCAGTTCCCACAGTAATTCCTCATGAAACCTGAACACTGCAGCCCACATTCTGCCCTTGCGAGGACATGAGAAGTCAACCCAGAAATTCACACAGGCCTCTGGCTATGAATAATAAAATCTACACTGCCGTTATCTGAAATTGGAGCGATAAGTGGATTTGCTGCAGGAAAATTTCCATAACGCCCTTTGTAAATCCATGTCTTTCCCAGAGGAAGCTTAAGTCCTGATTTAGATGGAGACAGTACTGGAGAGATGGGCAAGGAGAGCTGAAGGTGCACCTTTGCTGTGTGTCACAGGGGTATGTCCTACCAACTAAGTAGGAAGAGGTGCCAATGCCACTTCTATGTCCTGTCACCCAAAATTCTCCTCCCACATCTACTGGGGGTGGAGGGCAGAATTTAACCAGACCAAGTGGAGACCTCTATGTCTAACCTTTTCTTCCTGTGCTTCTCTTCCAGACTCTTCTAGCCAACATTGTCCACACCTCCAGTGGGCAACTGTCACATAAGAAAAGTCAGATGAATCACTTTGCATGTCTCCTTCCCGCTGTCTGGTCCTGGGGAGGCTTTCTTGCCCCTTCATGACAATACGCACCACGGTGCAGATGGGTGAAGGGCAGCTCTGCAGAGAAGGTGCAGTTAACTTAATTTTGACAGAGGAAGGCACTTGACTGGAGATGTGACTAGAGCACACTGTAACTGTGTGGCTTCTCCGCTCCAGGTCATGGATGACTTGGTCTTCCCTTGTCCTGCTCAAATACTTCATCGGACTTGGCTCTCTTGGCTGACTGTGTATAGGCAAGATAAAAAGGATCATGGCATAGGCTTAGGCAGATGTCTGCTCAGTCTTCACTGTAAACTCACTCCCTGGCAGATATTGGCCTATCAGTCCCCTTCCAGAGCATGTCAGGGCATTTATAGGATAATAATGTCCATAGACTGCTCCTGGTAGGTATCAGAGCACCCTGCTTTGGAGGCGAAGAGCATGTAGTCTGCAGCCCCAAGGTATGTCATGCCATTTGCATTTAGGACTAGAGTATGAGGCTAGCATGGATCCAATCTGAAGCACCAAAAACCCTGTTGTTCATCTGACAAGGGACAGCAGTTTCCTCAGACAGTAAGAAGAAAAACTGCCCTGTCATCATGGTGTGCATTTGTGGTAGTTTGAGTAGGTGATGTGTGTTTTGCAAAGGAGAGTACCTCTTGCCTACACATCCTCCTCTTCCCGGCCAGCATCCTTGCCAAAGCCTGGCAAACACCAGCCCTGTAGCAGTACGTATAGCTGTATCTTTATCTGATGAGCCACTCTAAAAGTCAGCTAACTCAAAACATACCACATTGCTGCTTGGAAATGCAGATGTGAAGGGATATCTGGTTCTAATATACAGATCACCTTATGGTGTGGCAGGTTTCAGTTTCCACAATAGAGAGTGCATTTGCACTAGGAGTGATTTAAGCCATTTGGGACCTTCAAAAGCAGAAACCCTTCATGAACCTTATTGGAAATGACTACACTTGGTGAAAAAAAAAGGAAGAGAAACTAAAGGGGTGATCCAAGATCACACACATCTAAAGAGTGGGAAGAAAGCCTTTTCCAAAATGTTGCTCTTTCTCACAGAAAATGCCTAAGTTGAGCATGAGAGAAGTATCTCCACTCCTTTGTTGAGCTATGAAGTCCTGCTAATGCTGATGGAACTGATATCTTATTGCAAAAAGCCACCAGGTTTAGTTCAAGACAGTCAGTTTATCAAATATTAGCCATATTGGCCGTCATCTTTTCTACTGCATTTTCATCTTTGCTTTTGTCCTTTTGCTGAGGGAGGCAACGAGAAGGACAGCAAGGTTAGCTTTTCCTTTCAGATACACCTGGTGGATTTGAGCGCTGATATTTCTCTTTCCCTCACTGCCCGGAAATCCCTTAGGAAGAGCAAAATATCAGCATAAAGTTCGACTGTGCAGATTAGAAAGAAGGATTTTGCCCTTGGGTCCAAAAGCTGGAATGTTTTCTGCAGATCATAGACTCCATAAAACATATGTACTTAATAAATAAGCAAACAAGGCTTGTGCTTGCATGGGGCTGCTGTACAGTAAAGGAGAACAACATTTGCCAAGTTGGGGTCAGGGGAGTTGACACTTAGGTCCCTTGTATCCCAGAGCCACTATTTTGCAAATATCTAATTTTCTTCTTCACACCAACTGTGCTGTTAAGGTGCAGGAGAAGAACCTTTTGGAAGCTTATTCTGGGTGATCTGAATTGGTGCTTCCTCCCAGAGGTGTCTGTCCTCATGCAGAAAATGAAGGGAATACATCCGCCTTGTCAAAGAGGTGAACCAGATGAGCCTAAGAAGGCTTTCCCTCATTCGCATCTACTGTTTCACTGCCCGCACAGGTCAGCAGGGAAGACAATGGAAGGGAGTAGCTGGAACCAGGCCAGCACTCCAGGCTTTTGGCACCCCCCTGCAGAAGCACCTCGTGGTCTTTTTGTATTCCCCGACTCCAGAGCTGTCAGCAGATAACACACTCTGTCGTCTGTCTCAGAGCTGCTGAAACACTTTGTGCTCTGTCTCCACCTTTTGCAGAGCTCGCCTGACCCTGCCTTGCTCCTTGCTTAGGGTGAGGCAGTTTCAATCCCCTCGGCAGCCCTCATGGGTCATCCAGGCTTGGTCAGGCCTAAGAAGCTGTCCTCTTACATTTAGCAAGAGAGAAACATGTCCAGCATCTGCTTGCAATTGCTGAGATGCTGAGCACAGCCTTTCCTTTCACGTGTCTCCTTGTTCATTTGACAACCAGGATATTCAGACCAAGCGAGATCTTATCGGTACTTCTCGGTTGTCAGACCAAAGGCCCGAACACTGCTGGGTCTCCACAGGGTTCAGCTGGGACGGAGGACGCGTGCGTTGAACAAGGTGGCTGTCCGCAGCAGCAAGCACGTGTTTCCGGCATGCCGTGATCCCCACTTGGGGCAGGAGCCAGCCAGAAGCCAGATGTCTGGTCTGATAGGTTTTTCTCAGCTTTTCCTGTGCGGAGGGGCAAGAGGGGCACCTGCAGAAGCCCACCCATCTCCCCCTCTGTGCAGCCCTACTTGGCAGGGATGGAGACTATTGCAAGTGTCACCAAAGGTCACTGTAGAGGACAATGACATCAAACCAAATGCTTAACTTCTAGTTGGTTGATGCTGGTTGAAATGAAGCCTACCTTTATTTCTTTGTTTTCTGTCTGCGTGTAGCTTTTCTGGCTGGAATAATTCTTTCCCCTTCCTCCATTTGTGCCTTTTAGTGAGAAGAGCAGCAGAAGAAGACGAAGGACCTGACTCATCACTCCATCTTTTGCTTATTCTCAAAAAAAAGTATGCATATAGCCTCAAAACTATGCCATACAAAGGTGCATGGTAGCCATTTCCTTACCTGAAGTGGTAATTTTGTGTGGTTGTGACCAAGTTATTACACGGTACAGTGAAGTCAAAGTCAAGTTCAGTTGAGGATAAAAACCACAGTGTTTGCTTAGATTTGTTGTTATTTTAGTCCACAGGGATAAAAAACAATTGATACATCTGGAACTCTTCATTTCAAGCATAATTTTAATTGTTTTATTAAGCACAACAATTATATTTTTCTGAATTAATTATTTTTAGTCACGTGTATCCTAACCTCGTGTTCAATTCAGAAAAAAAATGAAATCACAAATGAAGTGTCAAAGAAATTTTTCCTTGGACTTCGCGATGGTCAGTGAAGTCTTGTAGGCACCTCTGGGATCAACAGAGAATTAAAAAGAGACTTTGATTCTGAGTCAGAAAGAGCAAGAAGCATGTTTTTGTCTGATGCTGGGTTGTTGCTTTCTGCCCTGTGCTGATATTCCAAGTGTTCCCACAAACAGGTTTGCCCTTTTGATATACCTTTTGATATAGGCCAGTTAAAAAAAAAACTGAAATCCACTCAGATTTGGTTTAAAAAAAAGCTAACAAGCTGCCTTAGGCTTATAAGGTACAAATTTAAGTGTAGATTATCTTTGAGAAACCTGAGTCTGGGGAAACTGAACAACTTCTTTCCATAAGGAACAAATCTACAGCTTGTATGAGGCATGGGAAGGATTAATGGGGATTTAAGGACTGCTTGCATCCTAAGTAACCCTCAGTGTCATTTGGAGAGCTTTGGGAGCCTTTTTGACAACTAATGAGGACCTATAGATTCTTTAGATTCAATTTAAATTCAGATTAGTATTCCAGATTAGATTACTACTACCAATTTTGCAAACACGAATAAATCCTATAGGTATTATCTGTATATAATCAGAAATTAAGCAGGATGTGTAGACAGAGACTATTTAAAATCCTATCATGATCAGCATGCATAAGAAAAGAAACATAAAAATCTTAAGGTTGTCTTTCACAGAATCTAAATCTAGGGAAATTATTAGCTGATATGTGAGTTTACATGGCTTCCATTTAGCAAGCATAGCTTGGATCTGGATGAAATCTGAGGAAAGTAATCCAAAATCTGTGCCTTTCCCCAAGTTTAGAATTTTCTGAGTGTCTTGATCTGACCTATTTGAAGACAGTGATCTTTGACCACAGCCCAGATGGTCTTTGCTCTGGACTTGACTTATCTGTACTCTGCAGTCTCACCTGATGTTTCTCCAGCTGAACCTTTAGCCAGACTTTCTTGGTATGACAGAGTACACCTGTGAAGTGATACATGGGAAAATATTTTTGTGAGCAGGAATTCATCATTTTGCGTATTTTGCTTGTGTAGCTAAAGCCAACAAAGAAGCGTTTGATGACTCTGCACATATTTTGAAAGAGGTTATAATATTTTCCTTTCTTTTTCCTCTCCTTAGTTTCCTCCTCTTGTACTGGATTGCTCTACCAGGGTATTTTGATCTGCTTTCAAAATGTGTGCCTGTATTTGCTTGCATGGAAGAAAACAGGAATATTAATATAAGCGAAACATATGTGAAAATCAGGTGATACAGAAGAACATCTTTGCTAACCCCTCGCCCATGGATATTTAATGGCTTAAATACCAGGGCAGAAAGCTGCTGCGCTGGGTCAGTGTAAGTGAGGACCGAATCGTCCTTCTCACAGTGCCACCTCGAGGCCAAATGCCCCCCCGGATCCAGCACAGACCCTGGCAAAGTGCTTTCCATCCGGACCGAGGGTTGTGGTTTTGTCATTTCCCTTCCAAAAACTCTGGTCAGAGCGAAATGCAGATGAGGTTCGTGGTGTTGAACGACTCCAAAACCGTCCTGGAGCTTCAGAACCCACCGGGGTGTCCGCAGATGGTGTGAGAGCATAGTGCATGTAACCGATCCCAAACAGAAACAATCGCTGCGGTCTAGATGGATTAAGATTTTTTTTTTTTCTGGCAGTTTTGTATTGCACAATCCAAATGCATAATAAACTGAGATCTGTACTTTTGCCAAGTTGCAATTTATAAATAAAAGGGTTCAGAGCAAGCCAATTTTCCTATTTAGTTTTAATAGCTAATACTCTGAAAACCTCAAGGCTAATTAAACGGTTCATTGTCCTGCTGCATTTAATTATTCAGATACTGATCTAACATCTTAACACACAAGACGAAACAGTGACATATTTTATATTTGGAAACGGGAAAAATAGGAAGCAGACTTGGTTTAGAAATTATTTAGCAGTTAATTACTGAACTCAAAGAACAGTGTTTCCAAGTGTTGATTTTTTCATGAGCCACATAGTCTATTAAAAAAAGAAGAAAAACCAAAAATGAAATAAAGACAAATAGTAAAAAAACTCTACAGAATTTTGCTATAAAGTCTGCCTCAAATGTCACATCTAGTTGAAAAAGCACTATCGCCAAAAATATTTGTCTGAATGAAGATGAAGACAAGTCATTTGGCTAGGGAAGTCAGCGGAATCCCATGTGCAAGTTCTGACCCTACCTGAGACAACTTCTGACCTTGGACTAACAAATATTCAGCCTGCTTGTTCCACCACTGCCTGAAAATGGACCCTTGTATGCTTCCTTGCTCTACTGTTGTCTTAATTTAGGTCACTATCTTTCTGGAACGGGACCTGATCTTACTGGGTGTTTAGCCTTGCGTCTAAAATAGAAACCTCACCATAACACAGAGCAAACCACTCCATATGGACAACCCACCAATAAAGTTCTTCTGAAAGAATAAGTTTGTGTTCCTCCTTAGGTTTTTCTTTTTTTTTTCCCCCTTTTAATGCCTTGGAAACCTCATCACATTCTTGGGATGCATTCTCATGACTCCTTTGCAAAAGCTATTTTCTCTCTCCCAACCAGAATCTGTGAGGCCTTTGGAGAATGAGAAACACAGATGTTTCGGGTCTGCTAGCATCACTTCCATTTTTATTACTACACAAAGCAGAAGAACAGAACCTGGGTTACTTGGAGTGGAAATCATCTAGAATTTAGCCATTTACAGCTAGCCTAGACTCACTAAACTGCACAGAAACATCCGAACCCAGCATACAGTCTGTCTCATCTGCAGGACACATTTGTCAGATGCATTGTACCCTCAAAAGTGCCCACTACCCTCCACTGACTGTAAGGAGAGCCCACAGTGACTGGCGAGGTACACATGTCCAGCACAGATAGATTGCTTACACATGGTCCTTTGATATTCCCAAAGACATCCAAGAAATTTGCATAGGACTTCAAATGGAACACAGGATCTCTGGGAGATGCAGGGGGTGCCAGCAGGACCTTTTGCTGCTATACGAGTAAAACGACACGAGACACATTGGCTTTGGCAACTGATCCCCACCTGCAAATACAATGAGACAAATGCCATCATTAATATCTGTATTTTTGTCAGAGGACATGCTGAAAAGCAAAGTGATTCATCAAATCACGGACAGCTCTTCACTCTGGATTTGATTGTGCCTGCTGGATGTAAGCCCTGTGGCCAGAAGTTCCCTGGGGTGAGGGCTACATGATCCTGCTATGGATCAAGGAAGCAAACAACCGTCATAGAGCAACTGACTTGCATTAGTTGTCTATTTACGGTCCCTTTAGGGGGGACCTTTAGGAGCCTGCACAGACAGGCTCCTATGCAAACTTCTCAGGTGCTCCTGACTCTTCTGACGTGGAGACTTCACTGCAAGAACGTGGGTTGCTGATCCTGTGCTGAGGACTTAGTCACACAGGGCAGCACAGACCAGGGGCTTTGATGGGAGAGGCAAAGCCAAAGCTGTTACAGTGAGGGTGCACAGGAGATGGCAGCAGGCTACAGGAAGAGCTTCCTATGCCTTAATCCCTGCCAAGGTTGCACTTCCCTTCGAGACTGTGACTCTGCAAGCTGTTAAGGTCCTGTGGCTGGTCATTAGATAGCGCTGGGACAATATTTTTTTTCGGAAGAACATAAAGTTAAAGTTCTAAAAAGCAACACGTACTTGAGTACAATGGCTCAGCAGGGGGTTGACTTAAAGCCTGTTATTTGGGAGGCATCGGCTTTATGCAAAATGCAGCGTGCTTTGCTTTGGACCAGAAGCAAACATGGCTTTCCCCTTAATTGGATCTAGCACGAGTTCTAGGTAGAATATATATACAGGAAGGACACAAAATGGCATATGGCGGATGGTCATTATTGCACAATTCACTGGCTGGTAACTCGGTGTGCCGCGTCTCCGACTGACAGTAACTGACACCAGATAATACAGTTGGGATTAATCCAGGCCTTATGAAGTGTTCCAAAAACTCAGAGCTAATTACTACACTTGAGACTCCCAGACTGGCATATGGTGTTAAAAAGCGTTGTGCAATTTAGGGGAAAACATAAAGTCTGCAAGAACTGTATTTTGCCAGAAAGCCAGCTTCCCCCTCCAATTATTTACTGCTAATTGCAGGGAATTCTTACATATGCCAGTGCATTTCTTTTTGAATCTACTAGTCCAGTTCCCGGTGCCCTTTTAAAAACTATTAAAACCATCAGAAGAAAATCTGGTTCCCAGTCTGCGAGAGAAGAATTAACTGTCATAAACTATAGCAGATCACTTTGCATTCACATTAAAATCAAGCTTAATGACATTAAAGCTTGTACGTAGTGGGAAACGCCACTTCAAATTCCTTCGCCATCTGTTGAATAAAAACTAAGCCGTGAGTATTTCCCTTCCACTTCTCTTTTCCTCAGGGTGCTGGGTGGACAGATGCGGGTTGGAAAAGGCTGGGGTGTCAGGAGGGTGATGCAGCCAGGCTCGAATGAGATTTGCTGATGGGCGTCGGGACCGAAATGTCACCTCACCAGCAATTGTTTTATCACAGTGAAATAATTCTAAAATTAAATTGCTTGTTAAGCCTTTTCCCAACGCATCTCCGCTCCTCAGATTTTGGAATTGGAGCTGGAGCAATCTGCCGTTATACAACTTTGGGTTTTTTTTTCAGAACGGAGCGTTTTACCGCAGCTGTCCGAGACCTGACTTCTGCTATCTAAACAGCACCATCTTCAGGCACGTTTTAAAACCTATCCATTACCCAGGACCCAGCTGGTCCTCACGTTGGGAATGCTCTTTATCTCGAGCTGAATTTGCAGTGCTTCCCCTTCTGGTTTTCCCCTGGGCACTGTCTTTAAGTCTTGACACTTGTCAAAATTAGGCTATTAACTTAAAATGCCACAACCATTCTCCTCCAGTTGCACCCTCTGCGTCTGTGTGTGATAAAATCTTTCCTCAAATTTTTCTTTGAACTGTTTCACCATTATACCTGGTTCATTATACCTGGTTCATACAGTTTGTTTCAAATATTTCTGGAGTGGGTTTTTTTTGTTGTTGTTGTTGTTTTTTTTTTTTTTTTTTTTTTAACGTCCCTGACAGAAAGATTTGATTTATTTTCATTACTAGGTTCAGCCACTGTATTTCAAGTCTCTGGATTTTAACCTTGAGAGAGACAAAGAGATTTCTACATCAATTGTATTTTGTGATCTACATGACTTGAATATATGCTTTTAACACAAGCAAAATCTAGCGAGGTCAAAAGAAATATAGGAATTAGTAGGCTCTAGCAGTTGTCTGTTTCATTTGTAAACCACATATAAATCTGGGCTTGGTGAGCATTAAAGTCACAAGAAAATGCAATGAGAAATACTCGGTACAGTTTAGAATGTCATCGTAGCCACCTGCTGTTATTTCCTCTAACAAAATGTCATTTGGATTTTTTGTTTATTCCCCAAATATATTTTTAATAGACTATAGAGAAATCAAGAGCAAAGACCTGCACGCAGAGCGGATCTGTGCTCAGTTATTGTGCATTTTTTTCTGGAGCTATTGGGAGGTGAAGACAGGCAGAGCCCCGTCCATGGCCTCTGTGCAAGGCGGGGTGTGAAATGACTTTAAGTTCTTTGTGGGGATGTTTCACCTATAAGAAACACAACAACTATTTCTGCCCTTTGTTTGCCAGGTAATAAAAAGAAAAAAGTCGAAGTTCCTCTTTCCTGCCCTCTCGTTGCGAAGAGAAGGATGATGCTTGCCTTTCGGGAGGGTGTCCACGTCCAGCCTTGCCTCGTCCACCAGGTTTCCCCTGAATTCCTTCAACTCTGGGTACTGTACCTTGCAGCACTGATGGGAAAACACACGTTCTCCTGCCTTGGCATCGCTAGGTAGAGCAACAGTGTGGTGACACTTGAGGTTTTCATTAGGCTCTATTTGGGAAAGAAATGTACTAAAATGCCGGATTTGACTATTTTCATTAGATATAGTTTCACAGCAAAAAGATAATTTCAGCTAAGAGTTCTCATCAAAATTATGGTTAACGTCTGGAAATACCGCAGTAGGCAGCACGTCACAGGTTGCATTTTAACGCCTGCACTTGCTGGGCACAGCCACAGAGTGAAGAAAAAAAAAATTAATTACCAAATGAGACAGCAAGTGCTCTCGGAGCCTCTCCTGGGGTCCTCGCGTCCGAAGGGGACGGGAGGTCCTGGATGGGGCCCCCTGGGTCGTGTGAGCAGGGTAGTGGGGGGAGAATCCACACGTGTAGCTCTTCAGACATTGCGTTTCTCTCGAGGGAAGGGTTATTCCTCACCCCCTCTTTGCCTCCTCCGGGGGCAGGGAGTGAGACGGCGATGGGTCTCAGAGCCCCGTGGCGTGGGGAGGGTGGGAAGCTGCGGGGAAAGGGCGGCGCACCAGGATGGATCCCGGCCTCAGACTGGGGCAGCAAGATGGTCCTGGTCCCCTGCCCCGGATAGGAACTGGGCTGTTCATAATGAAGGGGCTTTTTGATGTCTTGCCGTCAACGGCAAAAATTTTCCGGTTCCCCCGCCCCATACTTTCCTGTGCCCTACTTCTGGGCTAGAGATCGCCTTTGTGGGTTAATCTAAGGAGACGGAAGAGGCTGTGGTACCGGTGGGGAGGGGAAGGGTGGGAAAGCATCGAGACGCGCAGGAGGGGGCAGCCAGGGGGAGAGGGGCAGCGCAGAGCCCCACACGACCCCACTCCATCCGCAGGCCGACGCTCAGGCCAGCCCCAAACCCACCTCGGCCGCTTCTGGGAAAGGGGAACACCACCCGTGTTCGTGTCCACCCCGTCGATCAGGCCCGGCCCGCCGGGAGCCGCAGGTCTCGCGGCTCCTGCAACGCCATCTCCAGGCCCGGGGTCAGAGCGGGAGGGTCCCCACGGCCGCATCTCCAGGGGTCGTGCGCCTCCCCCCTCGAGTGGAGCTGCCGTCGGGGTGAGAGCGCAGGACCAACCTCAAAATCTCCTCCGAAAGCCCGGACCCATCACCGACTCTGGAGCGCCAGCAGCTCTCCCTCACCCCTCCAGCGGCATCGGGGACACGGTGGGGCTGCGCCCGGCACCCATTTCCACTCCCGAGAGTAACCAGGGGCAGAGGAAAGAATTTTATTTTATTTTACTTTATTTTAGTTTGTTTTATTTTACTTTTCTTTATTTTAGTTTGTTTTGGTTTATTTTATTTTATTTTGGTTTAGTTTAGTTTGTTTTGTTTTGTTTTTTTTTTGTTTTGTTTTTATTTTTCGAGGGAAACCCGTTTTTCAGGTTAATTTCGTTTTGTCAGACCCTCTCTGCTCTGGAGCCCCAGGTTTCACGGCCTCCCTTAGGAAGAAGTAACGAGGTGATCGCTCCCCTCCGGACTATTTTGGGCTCCTCACCCACCCCTCACCCAGCGCAGAGCCGGGCTAAGCAGCGCCCGGGCAACCCCGATGGCGAAGTGGGACCAGCGCAGCCTGGCGCAGCCAGGAGAGGGGTGCGGTACCCGAACCGCGCCTTCTGGGAGAAAAGCGGCCGAGTCCCGACCAACCGGGGATTGTTTCTTCCCTTCGCCCCCGAATAAAATGACGAGAATCTCTCAAATTTTGAAGGGCAGAGCAAGATGATCCTCACAGAGCCCTCTCAAGGGAACATCTTCCCGATAATTTTACTTCAGGACTCTGTCTCTTCCACCCTCTGGTTTTATCTATTTTTTTGTTTGTTTGGTTTTTTTTTGTTTGTGGTTTTGTGCTTTGTTTTTAATTTCATTGTTTGTTTGTTTTAAATTTATTTTTAGATATGTTGATGTCTTTACTGACGGTAAAATGTAAAAAGAAAAAGAGAACACTTACAGAGTATTTGGTTTCGTTCAAATAAAGATCTTGTGGTTTTTTGTTTGTTTGTTTGGGGTTTTTTTTTTGTTTTTTTTTTTTTTTTTTTTGATAGCGCTCTCTGGGACTGAACCAAACAGAGTTTGGTGTTAAATTAATACACAAAAAATAGGTGACTATCCAAGGTGAAAGTTGCATTCCCAGCTACATGGGTGTCATGTAGGAAGCTCCTGATTCCTGGTATTCCCTAGTATTTTCCACATTTGGCCTTACAGAGGCAGAGGTCTTTTAAAGTAAGTTTTGAGGCTTCTCCAGTGTGCACATCCTCTGTCATTTCCTTGCTCTGGAGCCTTGCTCAGATCCATCATACACAAAACTTCTACCTTTTTTTTTTTTTTTTCTGTGAAAATCAATAGCAGAACAAGTATTTTTCTCTAGGAAAAAACCCACAGAGATACCCCCTGCTCCCTGTAAGACACGATAACAGCATCTGAGCATGGACACAACTTCCCATGAAACGCCAATGACAGCTGACTTTCGGGACATGCAGCTCACGGCAGATTTTCCCCTCTCACTTCTGCACCTACACCTTCATCCTTTTTTCCTCACAACCAGGGCTTTGCAGAGCCCTTCTCCAGACAAATCTGCTCGTTACTATCCCATGTTCTGTTTTTACAGTGATTTACTCCACTTTTACTGCCCTTCACATCACTCTGAGTTTTCATTTTCTTCTTACCCAGGAAATGCTGGTGGCTGTTTCTGCGCTCTGTCCTGTCCCATAATATTGTCACATTAACAACATTTTTGAAAAGGTAGATTTAAACAAAATGTATAAAGGTTCACCAGAATACAACATACACCAGATCATTCTATTCTTGAAGGGGAGCTCTGTCTTTTGAACTTCTTGGAGAGCCTCCTGGAGTCTGTAAGATATTATTCTAGGTTGGTATATGAGTTATCAGAGGTCTCAGAAGTTGTAACAGTATATTGCCAGCAGAATTTCCCGCTTCACATAAAACAAGCACCTAACTATAACTTCTGGAGCAGCAGAGATGCTAAGCTGACTCTTTTGTGCAAAATCTGGAATGTCACTATTGCCAAAGATTAACATTGTCTGTGCTTGCACAACTTTGTGAGATACAAACCAAAGGTCACTTTTTGGGTAGGCTGTAGCCTCTGGCAATGTGATATGTTGTTAATGGACTTTGATACTAGGGAGACACAAATCTGTTCATACTCTGAACGTCTCTGAGGTTTTGCATTTTGGAGCTTTTCCAGTTTTGTAAGACATTTAAGCCCCAATTTTATTGCTTTCTGAAATCAGTTTCGGTTGCTTGGGAACTCATTAATATCAGTGTGAAATCTTACCTACAAAGTTCATCAGAGTGAGAAAATGCTGGAATTAACTTTGCAAATTTGCTCCTTATGATCACGTTTTCAGAAAGTCAGACTTACAAGCAATTAGTGTTATGAATACATGAAAAAATTAGAGAAGGCTGATCTCATTGCCCAGACTTTGGTACTCCAAAACACATGTTTTCAGGGTCTAGGTTTGAACATCAATCTGAGTTAATTCAGATCTGATCCTATATGTAATTATGGATAGCATACAGAACAGATTCCGTGCCCCACTAGCAGAACTGCATGTTTGCGGCATCTGCATCTTTTTGATGAGGAAGAGAAAATTAAGCTTAATGCAAAAACATTTGCATCACTCATCTGGATGAAAATGTCTGTACGATGTGTGTGGCTACATTATTTCTGGCCAAGAAATAATTTCTCTTTCTTTTAAGAGACTTTTTCTTTTAAGAGATTGATATGCAGATGCTTTAAGCAGGGATGGCCACACTCTTGCTCTTGAGCTGTCCAAGTGCATCTCTCCACCTGGGCCATATGACATCAGCCTTTACTTGCCTGAGGGCTGCTGAATAACCCAGATTCCCAATACAGAGAAAACAAGTTGTCTGGAGCTGTGGTGTGGTCACAGTCCCTGGGTCACTAGGGGGAATAGCTGCCCCAGATTTTCAGATTTCTGTAAGAATTCCAGATTTTCATAGGAACAACTTTTCACAGGAATTATGTCCTTTTACACTGCAACTCGTTTAAAGAGCACTAATTCCCTCAGTGCTCGTCTTGTCAAGGTACGTGCCTTGCAGCTGCCGGCCTAATGGCGTTTTGGCATGCTGCTTCCAGAGTTGGGAACCTTGGCTGCCCTCATACTGATCAACAGAAAAGAGTCTACGGGATAATGGAAATCTGGAAAACATGAGGGCTGAAGGATGTGGCTTTGTTTAAACTAGAAAAAAAAAGAGTAGAGGGAAAATGGTTTTCTGTATATAAAATGTTGCTACAAAGTTGCTGGTGATCACTTGTGACCAACTGAAGAAGGTTAAGAAATCACTTAAATTTGCAGCAAAGAAAATCAGGACAAATATTAGAAACTCAATCTATCTCTTATGGCGGTATAAAAAAAAAAAAAAAGGGTTTGATAGAAATCCCAGGATTAATGCTACAGAAATGCAAGTTAGAAGAAATATCTAAATATCTAAAAAATAAGAGATTATCTGAAGTGATTGATTTAGCTTCCATGCAGGGCGTGGGATGGTGGGAGAGTGGCCAGGATGATTTCTTGAATTCTCTTTCAGTGCTTCATTGCCACAAAGCTATCATCCCTGCAGGCAAGGCAACCATTCAGCTGGCTGACAGCTGATGCAGGATGGAGATTAAATTCAGCTGAAATCTGACTGTGGTGGTAGAAATATGTTGATTCATCTGGAATTCAGGCTCTTAGTTCACACCCAAGTCGCTGGCAGAGACACTGCTGACTTCAGTAGCTCAGTACCAGGTCCTTAGCTGGCACTATCCTGTCCATTTTGCTATGTTTTGGAGAAGCGTTTGCAAGACTGGCCTTCTAACAAATTCATTCCAGCTTTGTGAAATATGATGGCTATTTCAGCATGAGCTGTACGACAGTCACAGATCAGAGGGGTGCAGAAGGTGGTTGGGCTATTAAGCTCACATCTATGTTACTAAATGGAAATATTAACCTTTTCATTCTTTCCTTCATTGCTTTATTTGGATAATCTTAATCCAGATCTCGTATACTGAAGTCATTGCCTGAGAAATGGCCTCAGTAGTGCAGAAAGGACCCAAAATTGACCTGCTTATAGGAAGAAGACCTGCATTTTAATTTCAGTCATCAAGAAGATTATTTGGAGAAGAACTCAAAGTGGGAAGCACTGTACTCTCTTTCTAAATTTTGGTCACAGAGGACAGGTTGCACATAGGAACAAAAATGATGCGATGGATAACATAGGAACAAGAGATGTTTCAGGCAAAATTTGAATGCAGTTAAGAAAGTTCCTCATGAACAAATCCCCTGAAACTGTTCTCCAGATATTAACCTGCCTGCTGAGTCCTGATTGTTTTCAAAAAAGTAGGAAGATTAGAAAATCCTGATTTAGAGGGAAAAACAACATGGTTGGGGGACTCTCACTGACACCCACCTTACCCACTCACGCATGTCAGGATCCGGCTGGAAAAACTGTGAAGTGATGGACCTTGGCTGGAATTCTGCAACAGCCAGTCCCTTTCATGGCAACTGGGACAAATCATCTTTATTTTGGCTTAACTGATTTATTTTTCACAAGCAATTATTGCATGGCAATAAACAGGAAAGAGGTGGGAACTTTTTTTAAATTCTATATTTGTCCACAACGTAAGGGGGAGAGCGTACATGAAGCAGAAGGTGGTGGAATGGGTGGACAGTGAGGTGGAGAGAGGAAAAGGACATTAGGAGGGCGGATGCAGCAAGGAGAGGAGGATGAAACAGTGGCAGGTTGGAGAGCCGGAACCAAATAGGTTTAAGGTGGAAAATCACTACCAAAGTAGTTTGTGGTGAGAAGAAAGCAGCTGAGGAGAATGTCAGGGATGTAAGGGTCTAAGGGAGGAAACAGGCAGAGACATGGTCCTGGCATGGCTGGAACTGGCATAGGGGACTGCAGGGTTTGCTCATAACAACGCCTGGGCTTTCCTGCAAACGTTGCTCCTGGAATGAAAGCCCCTGCGTGTGGATGTCGGACAATTCACAACTGAGGCTTGGGAGTGGAGGATGGGGAAGGAGGATACTCAATGGGGACGAGCAGGAAGGAGACAAGGGCCCAAGTTAAAAAATTATTCAGCTGCGAAAGGCTGGGGAGCTCTGAGGATGGAGGGAGCACTGTCTGCGACTCTTGCTGCCCAGCTTGGCTCTCATCATACATCCTCTCACCCCTTCCACATGCTGCTTTGGGCCAACGAGCTGCACTGCCATCTCCTGCCTCTTCCACCACCCATCCAGTCCATGGTGGGAGGAACGATACCAACCTTGGCTGCTGCCACTCTCACTGGGAGGGGAGCGGAGCCAGTACTATGTATTAATTAATCTGCCCTGTGAATAAGGCGGCTGGAGGAACCATCCCTGCCCTAGGGCATCTCCAAGAAGGTACAGTTCAGGTGCGTAATTTGGTATCCATGCTGATGGTCACACCTCAAAATGGCGCAGGAGAAGCTGAACTAAAAGCCATCTGTCTGCAGGGATCAGCCCACGGTGGTTCCTCTCCCAGCCGTGCGCCAGACCTGCGGCCGTGGCGGAGGGAAGGTGGAAGCCGCTGGGACAGGCCTCTTCTGAGCCCCTGCTGACGGCCGAGGTGCTTTTAATTTTCGTCTGGGAACTTTCCCCTCATTACCCTCCTGACAGGATGGGTGCAGACAGCATTAGGGACGCTGGGCTACACACCGGCCCCAGAGGAATGTCCTTCTCCTCCTCCTCCTCCTCCGCTCTGCGCAGGGGGAGGCACACCAGCACTTCCAGCCAAACACCTTCCCTTGCCGAGTTTCTTTTTCCAGCCAAAGGCGGCTGCAGGAGGGCAGAGAGCCTCCACCCCACCCTCACCCCAGCTCCCCACCGCCAGGCAAGTGAGTCTGGCCGGTGCCTTTTCCCAGGGCTAAAGGGGATTGGTGATTAAAGGGGCCTTCTGACCAGCTTTGCCCTAAAAGGAGCTTACAAAGTCCGTTTGTTTAACCTTTTCACAGCAGCTTGACCCTGTCATGAAGAACAAATCACTCCGAAACAATGTCGAAGTGTGGGACTGGCAGAGTGGCTTCCAGCCTCTTCCTCCGCCACCGTTACGCACCCAGGGAAGGGCCCAGCCCCGGCGAGGAACAGGGAGCCTTTTCTGTGTCCTGCCGGGCCCATGGCTTCACGCAGCAGCTGTGAGTTTCGGCCTCCCTCCATGAAGGAGAGCTGGGTGCGGGTGGCTGTGGCCATGGCATAGAGGTGACATGCGGCTGTGGCAGCCCGTGACTCACCTCCCTGCTAAGAGCAAGAACTCTGGCCTCCGATATTTCCCAAATGTTAGGTGCACTTATGGCTTGTTAACTATTTTTTTCCTGATACTAAATCCTTCAGGCAACTTTTGGGTCCCTATTGCCTGTCATACACCTTTTGTGAACTGCTTAGCAGTGAACCCAGAGGACAAATAGTCTCCCTAGTGAAATATAGAAGTAAATGTTTAAATGTTGTTACATTCTTTGTTTTATGCATAGGGTAGGAACTATTCAGTTAGAAGTAACCATTAAACACTTATCGAGATAGTCAGATTCTAAATGTCGGTTCTCTTTTCACTTAATCTAAATGATCAAGGCAAAAATGCATAAAGAATTGGACAAAAGTTGTCATATTCCAGTGTTTTCGTGAAGTGATTTTCTACACGAAGAGCAAAACAAATCTTAATTGCTTACCACAAAATATCCTCAGGCGACGGTAGTACAATTAAGACTTTTTCTTTAAATAGTATGCAAGCTAATGCAGTACATATGGAGTCATTAGCAACTTCAAACCAGTATTTGGATATTCATTTAATTTAAAACAGTATGTGCTAACACAAAACTTAGCACTAATAACAAACGTAAACTTGGGTAAGAAAATAAACAATGCCATCTCTGCTGAGTGCGTAAACCATTAGTCAAAACCAATAGAACCAGATTTTGATAGCAAGTATAAGCACTACATATTTTCTTTTATAATAGCTATTTTTAGCCTTGTTTTATTTGGCTTTTATTTTTTAATAATTCTTGTAAAGAATAGCCACATTTCTACTGTATTTTATTGTGCTCAGTGATTGTCCTTATGACAAACTTTTCCTTTGTTTGTGAATACTGAAAAAAATCAACAGCAGCAGAACAAACTGAATAAAATAAGGACACAGATGAGCTCACGTTGCTGTTACAACTATGTGTGCAAATTTAAACAGCATACTGATATCTTTGGTTTTTTTCATGCTGTACCTAATGACACTTGCTGAAGAACAGCAACGGAAACAGCCTGGTGAGCTGAAGGTGGCACAGTCAATTTAAATGCTCTGTGGAAAACCGGCTGTGTTAGTAGCCACAAATGTGCTTTCTGTAAAGCAAGCTAAGTTTTTTAATCCCTGTTTTAACCCAGACACTTTTAAAGTTTGTGGGAGGCTACTGAAATTAAGATCGTTCACATGCTGAGGATAACATGGCACAGGCCATTCCTGCCAGCCCTTGCAAGGGAAAACGTCAGCTCTCCATCTCAATTAATTTTAGATAATAGTGTCAGCCAGCAGAAAAAAAATAACAGGAGCAACACTGATGTTAGGCTAGTGAAATAAATAATCCGTATATAAGCACTTAGGCAGAAACTAACAGGATGAGAGAACTTTACAGGTTTCCTTAATATAGGGGAAGTTCCTTGTTTCCACTGCCCCTCTGTTCACAGCAGCCCCTGCCAGCCCTGGAAATGCCTGTGGAAATTCGGGTTCCCTGCTGCCTCTCAGAGCCCGGCCCTCACTGCCGCTGCTGGGGCTTCCTCTGGGGCTTCACCGTAGATGGTGAAAAAAGGTGAGCTGCCAGGGAATGAGGTGGGTACATGGCTTAGCAAAAGACTAATCCTTGACCCTCATGAGAAATGAGTCGCTGGTGGGCAAGGGACCGTGCCTCTCTTGGCGAGAAGCCCCAGCCATAAATCCTGCTGTGGAGTAGGATGCCCAAGCTAGCCCTAGCTCAGAAAGCAAGAACGAGAAGTTAACAAATCACGATGCAAAGAGGAAACATTCACTCGGCAAGGAGAAAACCTGCATCAAGTCACCCACCAGGTTAAAAGGGAAGAGGTTTTGTGCAGTGCAGGAGGGGGCCATCAGGCTTGCCAGCACATACGTCCTTCTTGCTGGAGCTGTTCCACTTTGTATAAATAATTAAATCATCTTCGAAGCAAGGACTTGACCCTGCATCTCTCACATCCCAGGTGAGCACCCGAACAACTGGGCAATAGAATCAATCTCTTGCTTTTCTCTCCCTGGCCCAATGAATATTTAATCGCCTATACAAAGCGAAGCAGCTCCAACGGGAGGCAGTGAAAGCCAGGCACCTTGCAAAAGCTCTGTAGCTCAGCAGTCCATTTTTCAACCAGTGTCTGACCTACCATGGACGAAAGCCCTTGGTGTGTGAGAGAGTGGTAAGTGGAGGTGTTGACTGCATGCTCCCTTCTAGCAGAGTCCTGAGATGGTGGGAGGTTGCTCCTGTCTTCTCACCTTTCCCATCTCTAACGGGTAGCCACCTACACACTTTATTTTACAGCTGATATTGATGGCCACCCTTGTATATTTACCTAATGGTTAGAAATAGTCACTCAGGAAGAAGATGAGCCAGGCAGAACTTGCATCTCCCAGAACATTGTGCAGTTGTCAGGGCACATACACTGCTGCCTCTGCTCACGTTGGTGAGAAAGTTAAATAGATGAAGTCGGATGGGTGGGAAAGACCATGTGCCCACTGATGGGAGCTTATGTCTTGGAAAGGTCTTGTCTCCCACACAGCTACTGCTTCCACACCCAGTTCCTTACTTTATCCACTGACTGACGCAAAACACAACCCAACACATCACAGTAGTAAAAAGCATAAGGAAGAGCTGCAGGGAATAAGAATGCAAAGAATAAGGTCATTCTGCCCAAGGCACATTTTGGTTTTTTTATAATTCCACGGGAAACTAGGCCATCCAGTGAGGTTTTTATAGCTAATGCAGATTTTTAAAAGAAAGCACAACTGAGGGGTTTTTAAAAAAATATGCTGAGCCAGAAAAGATACTACTTAGATATTTCTGCAGCCTATCAAGGTCCAAGTGGAATGAGAAGTGCCCTCTAGGAAGAATCGCTCCTAGTCTTGCATGGTCCTGAACTGCCTCAGCAAACATTTTCTTAGCATTTTTTTGCTTATAACAGGCATAAAGAATTAAAGAACATGTTATCTGCAACTGCACCAGAAATCCAATAATGGGATTGCATAGGAAAAAATGAGGAAGATATTTAACCTATTGGCTAGAAATCCTCTGCTCTGCCAGCATGTTGCTGCACTTTTCTAAACAGACTTTCTTTTGGAAAATTTGGGTGTCTAGTATCACCTCAAAACAAGACAAATCAAAACATTGTGCATTTCAAAAAAAAAAAAAGTATTTTATCTAGAAACAGCAGCTTTTCTGTCACTTCACAATGTCATTGCAGAGCTGTATATTTTGTTATAAAATGTTTTAAAAACTATTTTCCTATTAAAAACTTATTTTAAAACCCCCAACATTTCTTAGACATCCTTTGTTTCTTACAAAATGTAAGGGTGACCAGGAAGGATATCCATGCTAAGTCTGGGCTTTATATTTAGGTGTCTGGGTTGGAAGTGAGTCTCCCCACAGGTAAATAATGAAGAGATTTAAGACCCTCCAGGCAGCCGTTCAGCACAGGGGCTCCACGCCATCCTCTGGAGGTGCCTGATTCTGCCACATACAAGACGTGTTCCCTTGATTTAATGCCCCAGAGGGGCTGTGAGCATATGGCTTTCTCCTCTTTGAATGTCCCAATCCTGGCCACGGGCTGCAGACATGATGCTGAGATACATCCCACTCCATGTTCCTCCATTTCCACCTTGGATGATAGAAACCCATCTCTGTTGTCTGTATCATCTTGCCCAACTGTAAAATTAACTCCTATGAGCTGCAGAATGAAGATTAAGTCTGGTCAATAAGTCAATCTGGGGAGTCAGTGATGGGAAAGAGCTACCACCACAGGAATATCGTCTCTTTGGTCAGCTGTGCTGGCAGATGGAGGTGGAAGCACAGGCACAGGTAGGCCTTCTGACTCCAGGAAAGGGCAATTTGTTAAGCACAGTCTTGCATTGCTTGCAATGAATTAATTTATTACTTGATTTTACCATTTTGGGTCAAACTTGCTGAGCCATGGTTTTTACCCTTTTTTTTTTTCTGCAGCAAGACTCAGTCCTGTCTACCAGAGCTTGTCGGCAGAGAGGATAGCAGGAAAGCGAAGAGTCAAGAAGAATCAGATCAAGAGAGTCATTTCACAGGCACACCAAAATGGCTGGGAGCATTTTCTGATCCTTTCCCTCTTCTAGCTGCAGAATGAGTCACATTGGCCGAGTGTGTTTAAACTAACCTTGGAGAAGAGCCGTGAAAAGGGCCTGAAAATGCAAATAGTATTGCAACTACCACCGGGGACAGGAGACGTATGGCTAAGTATCACTTCAGCCACAGCCTCTTGTCACGGCCCTGCAGCATCGCGCAGTGATCATACTAGCCATCATGAGACCTACCTGGCTGGGGAAGGCCTCAGCCTTTCCCTCTCATCCCTGACTCACATTGCACAGGATTGCCCAGCCATGCTCAGGGCAGGGCATGGATCGGGCAGGATGAAGCCGGGAAAACCACATTGATTTTTATGCCTTCATCTGTCTGTTGTTTATGTACCAAATTAGCAAGAACGCTTTTTGAACTTGGCTAGTTTTAGTTACCCTCCAATCTTGTCTTCTCTGTTTCTGAACACCTGGTTGATACCTTCAAGATAAGGATTCCCTGCAAAGGATTCCCCATTCTCCCATCACACTGACCTATTTCTTGGGAGGCATTCCCAGAGCAAACCTTCCTAATACTGATATTGAGTCAACAACAAGGGCTAGATTTAACCACATTATTTAATTTGAAGCACACCACTTCGGTTTCAAAAGGCACTTTAAGGTGTTGCTCAAGTTGCCAGTGATGCCATCTCAGTTCAGTCAGGCCTGGGGGCAGTACAGCTGTATTCTCCCAGTGCTCCAAAGCACCCTTCAGAAGTAGTCTTTACAATGGATTGTGACAGACAACATCACTTCCAAAATGTTACCTATCATGGGGAGACAAAAGAGAGGATAACTGTCTTAAAAAATCAGCAGTCAAATCGTGCCTGAGCTCAGAGAGAGCTGAGCTTCACAGGTGAAGCTGGAGGTGCACCCCGATGCTCGGTGGCATGAGGCTGGTGCATCTGGAGTGCGAACAGCATATTGCATGCGCTTTTCCCAATGTTTCATGCCAAGGCAGCGTGACAGGGAAGCCTGGGACTTGCAAGGGTGTTGAGCACCAAGTAGACCTGCAGGGCTGGACACCAGACTGAGGGAGACAGCAATAGCGTACATTTTCTGCATATTCACTCATTTATACTTACATTCCTCTCCTCTCTAGGCCCGTACCCTGCCATGCTGCTCTGGCTTTTTTCTTTTCTCTGCACTTTCTCCTCCTATCCTATATCCAGCTTTCCCCACCTAAACCTCTCCTTGTGCCTCCTTTTCCCACAGATGATACAAACCCATGTAAACAGATGGCAGTGTGTGTGTTTGCATGTGTCTTTTGTATATCCACAAACTGACTCAGAGACATACTGTGCACCCTTTGCTCTTCCCTCCTACCAGGGTAGCGCAGGCTGAAAGCAGAGCTCCTGAGGAGCCCTCAGTCTTGCTGTGCTCCATAAAATCACACATAGCAAACCCTTCCATAGCTCACCGGACTGGGGCCATGTGCCTGGCATTATGGATGAAATACATGCTTCTTAGGAATGTGAGGAAAAGTCACTCAGCAGTTCCCATATAACACGTGTATTACTTTGAGTAACGCAGATGTACGTCTTTATTTAGAAAAGTCATCTTTATTTCAGCAGTCACAGCCAAGAGACTACAGGACTGGGGAAGCAGTGCCCATGTAAATGTGGCTAGAAAGGAGTTCTGATTTATGAGGCTGCTCTGGCACACAGGAACGGGATGTTGGTGGTGTCTCCGCTGGGGGGAAACACAAATACTGCAATTTGGGCTCACCTTGTGCCGTCCTTCAGCTAGAGAAGGGAAGACTAACATTCTCCCTCACCGAGATGTCAATACCACATATCCGGTAAGATGATTTGTATGGTTTTGCTCTTACACAGCTCTTTCATTCAGGAAAATCTAATGAAATTTGTGACTCTTTTTTTGTTGCTGTCAGGGACAAAAATTCAGCTGAGTCAGCGTGGGGAGGGGCGGGTAGGGCATTGTGGCTTTGCCTGAAAAACGATTCACACAGCGAGCGCACTCGCGTTGGCTAAGCCCCAGCTCCAACGCGCTCTCCGTGTGCAAAAAATAACACTTCAAGTGAGCGGAGTTCTAGAAAATGGAAGAACTAATTGCTGGGGTTAGAAGAATTCAGCTAGTCTCAAGCCATTAGGATCACAGCTGAGACGGGAATGTCATGGAGCCAATTGGAGCAAAGCTGCCAGGGCTTTACCATGCTTAAGACCTAACCTTAGGTTGCTCTGCAATCACACGACCGCGGCTCTAACGTTCGCAGGCGAATATTCCCCCCGCGTCCCGGCAGCGCTTCCCTCGACGGATGCAGCGATGAGTGCAAGGAATGCCAATTCCACAGCACTCCTGATCGCCAGCAGGATAGGGACAGACAGGCCTGGCAGTTTAATTTGCCTTTTTATTTTTTTTTCTAAAGGAATAAAAACAACAAAAAGACAACCTAGTCTGTCGTGAGATTTCTGACTGATTGTGGAGTAATTTGGGCAGAGTGGAATAGAGCCTGCTCAGTGGTTCATGAACAGCACTTATCCGTACTCCATTATTTTCCTTTTAGTTTGCTTTACAAATTAGAAAAGGGCACCAGTGTCAAATTCTTGATGCAAGCCTCTGTGTGAAATGATAAGCTAAATCCTAAATTGAGGTCAAAGCTGTTCATGTGGTTCCTGCTGCTAATAAAAACGCTTTTCTTTGTTCATGCCTGCTAAGAATGCCTGCCCCATTTATAAAAAAGATCTTATCCCCCAAAAGCCACCTCTATGCAGATGTTAGGGAAACACACCGTGCTTAAACTATAATATTTCCTGAAGAATATATTATGTTTTGTAAGGAAAAAACCAGCATTGTTGCATTGAGAGCAATGCATTTGTACTATCTAAAATTCTGGTTTTGTCTGCACGTAATATCTCAGGGTATTTTTAGGAGTGGTTCACAATGCAAACAAATAATTGGCAGCATCATAGAATTATGTTCCAACGCATTGTCGTTTGTGAAAATTCCCTTTAATTTCATCTCAGACAGGGGCTGAGTTTTCCCCACAGTTTGACACTCCTTTCTGAGTCCAAAATGAAAAAAAAAAAAAAAAAATCCAACCCTATAGTGATTTAGAACCAGCTCTTGCTCTCTGCAGAGCACTGGCTGATGTGACATAAAACCTGACATCATCACAACCTGCTGAGGGATGATGCAGGAGCTGGAAGAGTGATACCCTACCTGGGCACGAGGTTTCATGGGCCCAAAGCTGGGTGGAAATGACTGAGGAGAGGTTTCGTGTCCCTCCCTAAGGAAACACAGAGTCTGCCAGAGAGATGGGGTCAATTGTTTGGGCCAGTTACAACTTTATCCTGAAAATCATTAGCTTAAAGTCACTTGACTTTAACACTTTCCAAGCCTTAGTGGCTGATCCTCCTCATCTTCAAACTCGGACACTGTCAGTCACAGTGACTCTGCCTTCCTTGGCTCAGTCCCCTCAGCTGTCACTGTAAATTGTTTCAAACCTGGCTACTGCAATCAAATATATTCTCAAATACTGCAGAAGATAAACCTTCAGACTTACATTTTCTTTCTTTTCCCAGGAGAAAGGAAATCAATTTACCTGTAAATAGAAGAAATGCCATTAATACCTGTTGGGTTTAGACAGCTCAAAGTGGTCAGAGGAGCCTGGTATTTCGGAGACTGCAGTATCTGCTCTTTTTCTTCCCTTTTTCTTTATCTCTCTGCTAAGCCCTTGGTGACTACAGTGAGATGAATTAAAAGTGTCAGTTTGAAATGGTTGGAAACGGGTATAAATTGGAACTGTCTTTGCAGAGAAGCAGTGTGAGAAGGGATCGAGGGTAGTGACAAGGGAGGTTTTAAAAGGGCATCACAATATACAGCACACCAGCTGAGCGCTTGCATGCGCGTGCTTAAAACTACCACCAGTAAGGCAGAACCACAAACAGAGATGTGAAATCAAATCAGGAAAGATTTTTTCCTTTTGTTCTGTTTCTACGAAATAATTTTCTATTTAGATTTTCAGTTATAATCATCAGACAATGCAAAATTTATATATATTTATAGTGATTATGCAAAAGAGATGATATGAAGCAGTGCTCTCCTGCACTGCTACTGAAGATAATCCTCATCAGCCTTACTTTGAAATAGCCTGACCATTTGCCCAAATACACATACAGGGAGAGGCAGAGTAAGGATAAAGCCAAAAGATGTTTGTGTGTCTGCCCTGGGAGCAGCTGAAGGGCTTGAAAGATGAGAAAACAAAAAGGATAAGGTCTACCTGGGGGAAAAAAAAAAAAAAAAAAAAAAAGACGCAGAAACATCACAGAAACAGGGACTGCAGTCCTCTGCTGTTCTTGCTGGGGGAACAACAATGAGGTCCAAAGACAATGTAGTCCAAAGAAAATGACTGATTTCACTCAAACCAGGGTTGTGAAACATTTGCCTGGTAAAACAAGCCAGCAGCACAAAGAGCTCAAAGGCTAGGCATTTCTGCATCATCTACCCAAAGACAGCTAGGGCTTGTCCCCAGCTCTGACACGTCAGGAGCAAGTATGTCTAGAGGTGACAGACATGTCAAAAAAGTCTGGTTTACCCAACTTTTCCTGAAAGAAGTCCCAGTATAATTCACAGGAGGAATTTTTTTCACAGTCTTTGCAAATGTTACTGTCAAAACCAGCTGTGAAGCGGTATTGTTGAGCAAACAACCCATTTTCTCTCTTGTCATACACAGTCTCTCTACAGAGGCCCCCATCTGAAAAAGCAAGGGGAGGTGAGGAGAGGAGAGGTGGAAGGAAAAGCCCAGCAGAGCCCACACAGCCAGTTCTCCCCAAACAGCCTGAGTTTCTTCACAAGTGCAACTCCTCTCGCCTCCGGAGACTGAAGATGCCCTGCAGCAGCGTTGCCTCCTGTGCTGAGATCCCCACTGGGATGCAGGGCTGGAGGAGGAGGAGAGCCAGCTGCGCTTTTAGCCACATCTCCTGGGATCAGCCCTTCTGATGTCCTGTCCTCCTTGCTCACCTCTGCTCTGCTGAGGCTTGGGTTGGATGCAACTCGTTTCAAAGACCGGGTTTAATGGTTTTTAATACTAGATAAGTGGGTGAGTTGAGATGCTAGTGCTGAAATGTCTTGAGGAAGCTAAGAATTCTGCATTTCCTGTTATTTGTCTTGCTTCACAGAATGCCAGTTTTTTAGTGAACAGATGGAATATTTTTGGTTTGTTGAACATTTTGTCATCACTATTCAGCACCAGCTAACCTGCCAAATGCTCTTGAAAAATACGCAGTTATTGCAGTCTCTGGTCCTCAGTTTCACAAGAGCAACTTTCCTCCATGGTTACCATTAATGAAAAGAGCAAATTATATTTCTTTGATTTTTTTTTCCTGCCTTTAGAACCAAAGTTTATCCTCTACCTGTCTTAACCAAGATATATTGGTGTAAGTGGCAAAAAGTAAGATAGATGTTATTCTGCCAGAGAAGGAAAACTCCTGGATGAAACCAGTAGGGACTGAATTTTGCTCAGGGAAGTCTCCCCACTGCTTGCCAGCTGTGACTGACAGCCAAGGACAACTGTGATTTTATTTTTTTCCATTTGGAGGTGGAGATTTCTGCTAACTTTTAAATGCAGAAGTACAAGGAGGTTTAGGTCAGGGACTGCTCAGCCTATCATACCTCTGCAAACCCATTTGCTTTCTGTCCTGCTGAACCGATCAGCTCGTGCTTGGCTGAGGCACAGTTTCCGTGGGGCAGACATGCCTCTTGTAGAAAGGCAGGCTGTCTCCAACCAAGACACAAAAGATGGACCTCACATGGCTGCCTTTGGTAGGATATTCCCCTGCTGAATCACCACGATGGTTAAAACCTGTTTTCTTTGCAATTTGAGTTTGTCTGGCTTCATTTTCAGTTGCCAGACATTTTTTTTGTTTGTTATTCTTTTCATGCTCTTTTTCCCTTCCTCTGTTTTCTACCACCTCCTACTTTTCAGAAATCTTTAAACTGTGACAACCAACTCTGAACAGGATTTTTGTACTGATATCAGCACCCTACATGCAGATACAAAACACACTCATATTTTTATTCACTGCTCCCTGGCCAAAAGGGAGAATACCCAACTCATGCATTTGGGTATTTATATTAGAGTATTACCACACATGCACTTCAGAAAATATGATTATGGTTTGCTACCAGCCCCTAGTCATCTCTCAGACTGAAATAACAGCAATAGAAAAGACTATGTAATATTTTTTTACTGCATTTTGACCCTTACCATTGTTGTCCATGTGTTCGTTACCTCTACATCTGGTCTGAACTTGCCTGAATTTGAGACTGTGAAACCAGCAGAGTTGCAGAGTGGCTGTCCGTTTGTTTTGCATTTGTCATCTTTGATATATGGCTGTTCCTGAAAAAGAAAAGAGCACGAGCGTGTCTATAAAACCAATCAAAGACAAATAATATTTTCATGAATTCTGTGCATGTTTCTACTGGTGAAAGTTTGGTCTAGTAAACAGCAGAAGAAGTGGGAGGAAGTTTTATTTCTAACGTTGTCATAGTGTGAAGTTGGAAATACTTTGCAATTGTATAGCACTTTGCTAGCAGAATTTTCTTATGATGTGCCCCTTTTTATTTTCCTGATTTCCAGTTCGAAAACACCCTCATGGATCTTAGACTGTAAATGGAAGAAATACCTCAAGAGGCACGCTGGAGTGAGTGTGGCTGGGCTTCTGCTCTGCTTCGTTAGGACTACAAGGGGAAGCTAACCCAGGAAGGAATATTCAATGTACCCTCCCCTATCACCATAGTAGTGAGTCATGTCTCGCTTTGGATATTATGAGTCCTGGAGAAGGCTTCGCCATGCTTCAGAAAAGATGAAGGGAAGGATTTGCTTTGAGAGACTCTGATACAAAAACAATTATTTATGGCAAAAAAAAAAAATCACAGAATCACGGAATGCCAAGTTGGAAGGGACCTCAAGGATCATCATGCTTGTAAGGAACTTTTATACTTTTTCTGGTAAATTCCTTTAATTTTTTTTTCTTAATTTTCTCAATGATTAGAATCCAAGACAAACACTTCTATCCACTGCTCCCCAAGGAAGAAAGGTGACAAGACAATTTAGGCAGTCTATGTCTGATTTGTGAATTCTGATTCAGGGAATTTCTGAATTTGCTTTGTTATGAACATTTCTGCTTAACTGAGATCCAGCATGTGATGACAGACCCGTACTGTATAAGTTCCTGACCAGGAACAGCACACCACTGACACGAGGAGGAGCATTCAGGGACCATGGTGTTCCTCACTAGCAAAAGGCAAGTTTGTTGGTAGGGACTGCTATTTCAAAGTTAGAGATCCTTATACAGCAACATCAAGAACAAAAAAAAAAAAAAAAGGATCCTAAATGCCAAGAGGAAGGACACAAAGTGAAAGAAAATTTCAGGCAAGAAAATGGAAAAAGAGGATCTGCTTTTGTGGAAGAAACTATTTGTAACTTTTGGACCAGTCAAAGTGAATGAAAAACCACTTAGATCTTTTGAAACTCCAAGATTTGGAAAAAAATATTCAGGAGGGCAATGTTATATTCCTCCAAAAACTGACTTAACCTTGAAAAATCTACAGATGTTGAGAAAATTATAGAAGAAAAATGCTCTTTCCTCTTTTGTTGCTGAACATTATATGTTTGCCCTCTCTACTGCCCAGATCCAGGGACTACAGTACTTAAAAGCTCAAGTGTGTCTGCCTTAGTTAGCACAGTGAAGAGAAGAACATCAACCTTTAAATGCTTAAAAAAATCAGAAACTTTGGAAAAGTGTAACAGATAGAAAAATCATGTTCAGTAAAAAGTAATGAAGTGATTCTGCAGTGATATGGTGAAAATTTACGCAGGAAGTTTAAGATGTGTTGACTTCAGCGTTTGTAAGCCCAGCACATCAGTGCACCAAATGTGTGCCTGGAAGCCAAGCTGCCCTTGGGTGCATTATCCTTATGGGTAAGCCATTGACAATCTGCAGTATCAGATTTTTTCCAATGCACTTAGCTGCTTTCATCAACTTCCTGAAGTTTCTTAGAAATCCTGATTGCCCAGTGCTCCCACTGAGAATAAATAAAAACCTTCTGAGCGCTTTCAGGTATTTATTCAAGTATTTCATTTGGAGCTGGAGTCTTCTACCTTTTGCAATTCAGCATAGAAAGTACCAAGTGATTTTTTATGAAGCAATGAGGTCAATCCATTTTAAAGGCAGAAGAGCCATTATTGTAACCCTATCTACTGCAGAGCACAGACCCAAAGAATTAATCCAGTAATTCAGAATTCAAGTATATCTGAACACATCTTAGTAAAACTCTTCTGTCCCCAAAATCAAAAGTTTTTGTTTTTAGCAGGTATCTAAATCAGGTTATTGCCCAGTTGAAGGCTGACCAAGTTACGTAATGAAATACTTAATCAGTCAAAAACATGAATTCAACAAAACCAAACTTTTATGTAGGAGAATTTCCAGTGTTCCTATACATAAAATAGAGAAAGTTTGGATTTTTCATGTCATATAATTTTTATTTTTATGTTTCAGCTAATATTACCCTTTGATTTTTAAACAGCAAAAAGTAAATAACGATATTACTCTAAATTACTGAAACAACATGTTTTGTTCAACCTAGGTGTTCTGGGAAGATTTCTGTAAAAAAAAAAGAAAATAAATATTCTGATTTAGGTCAAAACCATTTTCCAGATCCTTTAAAAACCTCATGAGAAGGAATCCTACAAAACATTTTCAAATGACCTCCAGTTAGAAGAGACTGGTGCTTTTGAATTGGTATTTCTGCTTCTGAAATTCCCTTTAAAAACAGCATTTGTGCCGTATTTATAGTACAAAAGCACCAGGTGGTTTGTATGTTTCTTATTATCACCATTGCTGTAACATCGATTGCAGCTGCATTAGTGGAATATTTTCTGAGCCCAAGTTTAATCTCACTTCTACCACTGTAAGTACATTGACAAGAGATAAGAATTAATGAATCAGTGTGCTCATAGACAGCACTGATGATGAGATACACTCTTTTTGGCTTTGAACAAAAAGAATTAATGCATGTTTTGTTATGAAGATCATATTCCATAGATAGATGAAAGCCTCGCTGTAAGTTCAGTCTGGCGATGTGAAACAATAGTTCCAAGGACCAAACGGGTTCTACTGCTTCTTTCGTAGAGTCGTGGAGCAGATGCTTCCTGAAAACAAGAAGCAAATCAGCAGAGACTGTCTGTACGTTGTGATGCTGTTACCAACCACTTCTTTGGAAAAAAACTGCCAGAAACTCCACATATCCCAGCTGCGATGCAAAAGAGAAGAAAGCTGCAAGCTTGGTTGAATCCCCACTTTTTCTCACAGTCACGGAAGTTCAGAAAACTAAAGTGAATTTGGGTTATTTCTAAATTATTGTAATACAGTGATTCATTTTTGTAATCACTAATGTAAATTACCAGGTAGAATACATGAGGGGAAATTAACTCTATTTTCTCTTTTGTTGAATTAATTATAAGTGTCTTTGACCTGCATTGCTTTATATGTGTTCATTTGTATATCTAGTTAGCAGTTACAGTATAACTATACATTATATGAATATACTGCAAAGTATCTACAAACACATTACAATGACTGTATTTAACTGGGGCTTCTAAGCTGTCATTCTCTTGGAGCAAGGTGAAAGATAAAACTATAAATTTCACGGTGACAACATTTAACACATTAAATAAGGCAGCATGAGATGGGTTTTTCTCAGGAAGTACAAATCAAAAGGAAGCACAATAAATCACTTAAACTTTAAATGACACTTATATTAATCTTTTCACCTTTGGTCAGGTTTGACAGACTGCTGTTGTCCCATTAAATCAATGTTAACTCTCATTTATTGGCAGGAAGAAGAAAACTCTGTCTGAGACCTTGTGTTGCTACCAAAATCAGATTTCTTTTTCTTGTAAGACAAGTACACGCAAACACAAGGGTGGAGGGAGGGGAATAATGTTTCAGCTTCTACCTCTCATTGCGTCTTTCACTCATCAGCCAGTGCTGGAGAACTGAGTCTGACCCATAGTCTGACCGGTCACTCCAAACCTGCCGGATGCCGGTGGCTGGTCTGCGCTAGCAGTGCCACTGATGGACACAAACCAGTGACAAGCAAATTGGGAGGCACAAAAAACCAAACCAAACCAAAACAAAACCCTATATAACACCGAGGAGTAAAAAAATAAAGACAGGAGAAAGCAAAGACCATGGCTGCTATCAGGATGCAGCCAAAGCTGGGGAGGAAGGGACACCTTTTCTTTTGTCTTCCCTTTCTGTGATACCGCTGCCTTCAGATTCAGGGGCGAATCAGTCTGCTGGCAGCCAGAAAGCAGAGGGGGATCAGCAGGTGTGATGTGAGGGTCTGCTTCTACTCCTCCCTCCTCGTTTCACTTAATCATGTGCTTAAAGTTAATTGATCAAGTGAATCAGGGCCACAGTTGTGTCTGAAAGCAAATGGTATTCAGCTCAACGGAAAATTCTTCATGCAGTTTTCTCTGCTCGAGTTCTTTATAAAGCTTTTGAAAATGTAAAGCTATCCAAATGATGGAAAAGCACCATTCCCTTTGACTTCCAGAAGTGACTCAAGGGCCTCTGCCAATCCCTGTGACAATAATGAAAATGGCTTTTCAGCAGTTGACACAGGCTGTTTGTTGCCCTGCGGTCTTTTTCCCAGAGAAAGATGCTTTAAGGTCACTCTTCTGCTCTCCTGCTAAGTCTGTGTCTGTAACACTGCATGGTTTTCAAACCAAGGTCTTAAATTAAGCTCATAGTTGTCAAGGGGGCAATAACCTTTTAAAGGAAGCAAACAGCCAACCAAACAAGGCTAAATAAACACAGTGGGATTACTAGCGAGGCAGTCTTTTTGATTTCTGTGGGCCAATACCTGATAAAGGGTTGGCAGGCAGGGAAGGTCTACAGCCCAGCTATTTCTTGGTCTGATTTTTGCCTTCCCATTTCAGGGAGCAAATACTTTTCTCCCACCATGGGTTGTCTAAGGGCAGCGTGCTGTGCCCGGGCAGCTGCCCTCAGCACCGTCCCCAGACGTCCCTCACTCTCCAGGGCCAACTGGAAAGTCCAGCCTGCAAACAGCCAACAGCACAAGGGGTTTTGTTTCGTTCTCCCTGGGACTCCAGCTCCGTCCTAAGAGCCAAGGTCCTGTACATTGCCACCGTAATTGTAACGAAGCTTCCTGGTGCCAACACCAAGAGCCTTTCGGTCTGATAGGGAGAGACCTTTCTTGGAGTGAAATGGAGGGAGTTCTGCTCCCATGCCCATTACTGAATTCTCCACAGAAATTGCGGGCAAGGATGCCAATTAACGCTAATTGGGATGTTTTTTATATGTGGACACGTGTCCATTAGAAACCTGATTGATAGACTGAGACAAGCGACTCATTTTGCTGGTGCCATAGAGTAACCATTGTACCATTTGGGGTTCTTTAACAGGAGAATACAGCAGACCTCACCTGCTCCCATTAAATCCAAAGAGCTTAGCCACCACCGGATCAGAGAATTTTACCTTTGCCCTATGGGTAAGTATTGTATTGCCTTGCCGTGCTTTTATCCAGAAAGCACACCTTGATGGAGAAAAATATTGCTACTGATCTTAGAAACACCTCGTGCTTTCTTTGTAAACACTCTTCAAGTTTTTCTTCTTGATGCTTGATTTAAGAAGACCCAATTTGAGCTTTATGTCAGTACTGAAGCCTGCTTTCAATTTCTTTTAAGTTCTTCCTAAACACCTGTTGTTGATTCATGGTGAGCTGAAGACCAAAGGAACATATAAGCTTATCTGATGGAAAACCACTTGGTTTGGGCAGAGGAGAAAGCTGACAGCTCCATTATGGACTTGTCAGAAATTAGCTGTGTTTGAAAGAGGACACCAGCCTCTGGGTCTCCTGTCCAGCATGAGGCAGTGAAGGAACAAATACAGATACCACACAACAAAGGTGAGGGACCCCAAACACCATTTTCAGCTGCTCATCCAGAGAAGTAGGTAGCCAGCCTAAGGCATCATTCTTGAACAACTCTCTTGGCAGGGAAACTGGTTTTGAAAAATGCTGCTCTTTTATTTTTTCTTTCCCTGACCTGTGGCCCTAATGTGTGGATCACATGCAAAGCCAAGATCAGAGATGACAGATCAATTTTGCTCTCAGATACAGTCAGGTAGATGAATAAATTCAGCTCAGTGAGTTTTGGCATTTAGGAGCAACAGCTGGAAAACTCCTTTTAGCACTTCCTAGACATAAATCAGTTGAAAAACAGGAGGGTTTTCTTTTGGGGAAATGGGCTGCAATAGCACCCCTGGTCAAGCCCCAGCTCTCCCTGGTGTCAAGCACAGAGCCCAGCCTGCCTGGAAGAGCTGTGGAGACAAATCTTACCCTTGAGGTTTTCTTACACATTTTGATCAGCAGAAGTGAGGCAAGGCTTTGAGGAAAAAAACAAAACAAAACCCCAACAAAAATTCCTTTTGCTTTTATAATTCTCTTTTTGTCAACCACTTGATTTTGACTGAAGTATAATATTATGTACAGAAATCTAAGTAGGATTATTTGAGTTTTGGTTAATATCATCCCTGAACAGAGCTTGAAATCTCCTAAGAAAAGCATCAGAGTTTGGTAGACTGGAGACAAAAGGAAGAGCACTGATAATGATTGGGAACGATCTCAGAATCCAGTGCTAGTTTTTCCTTCCTGGCTTGGTATCTTTCATCAACAGAAAGTCTGCTAGTAGAAAACAAACCGTCTCTCTGCTAAACTCCCATCGGCATCCAGGCACAAGAAGGTATAGTGGCATTTCTCCACCCTTTGCCTCACCTAACCCTGTCCCAGCCACTGAAAGTTGCTTCTCATAGACTTCTGCAGTGGTTCACCCTCTAGAGTCCCCTCCACAGCCCAGGAGAATAAAATATCTCCTTGCACCACTCTGATCCTTGCAGGCATATCAATCCTCTCCAAATCTGAGACAGATTCTTATTTACCAAGCCCCAGTGCCAATGGCTTTCCACAAGGGAAGACAGAAATATTATCCCGATATTCCACTTAGAAGAGCATGCTGATCATTAAATGACTCAATGGTTCAGAGGCTGTAAGCCCAGTGATTTGAAATCATAAATGTCTGAAAAAAATACCCCCACAATTTATTGAATTTGCATCCTTGTACATCAGGGCCCTCTCACAGACAGAGCACTGCTTTGCTGCATGTGCTGAAACAGAGGAAGAAACACGCCAAGTGCTCAGCTACTGGGAAAGGGAGTGCCCACAGATGAGGTTACCAAAGTAGGCATTTTTCTTTCTCTTGTACATTAAAAGAATGCCACCCAATTTTTTTTCTTACACGTACTATCAGGTCAGTGACTTTGTAACATGTATTATACTGTATTGCTGATAAACTTAAGAAATAATGCTGAACTATAAGATTCTTGGTAAATCATGTATTAGAAGAGACAATTTCTTAGCGTTTACACTGGCACTAACTCTTCATCTGTTGTCGCTAACACTGAGGTGTTGTTCCTAATTACACAGGATGTAATCTTGCCAAACTAGTCTTTTTTTTTTTTTTTTTCCTGTGGATGATTCATGCACACGCTTATTGCACATATAAGGATGCAGCACTTTAAATGTTGTTTGCTTCCTGAAATGGACGGTTTCTCATCCTGGCTGGGTCATGCTGTCTCCTAAAATAACATCTTCAGGTATCTTTCAGTGAAAGCTATTGCATTAGCTCTCTTTGCTTCGTCCCACTAAACAAGGCTGGTTTTTTTTGTTTTTTTTTTTTTTTCTGGAGATACTTTATACACTCCTAGCTAACAGTCATTTGCAACACATTTCAATCTTCCCAACATAATGCATCAATGGGTATTTTCTCCCTTCACAGAAACAAAAAACCAGAATATTCCCCAAGTGGGTGTATAAATACCCAGTTACTAACAAACAAAAGCTGAATTTCAAAGAAAAAAAGACCCCAACTTTTTAATGATTATGATTTAAGCTACAGAAAGAAAAGTGACCTAGGAGAGCTGGCTGATTTTCAACTTCCTCCAAGCTCAGGAACGATGCATCCCAATATGCAGCAGCTCAATCAAACAAAAGCTATAGGAGATCTGCGTGCATGAACAAGGAGCTCCTGAAGAAATGCAAACATAAAAGAGAAGCAAGGGCAGGTGACCCAGGAGGAATATAGAGACATGGTCTGTGCATGCAAGGATGGGACCAACTCCCACCTGAAGCTGAATTTGCCAGCAGGCAAGGGAGGTGACCCTTCCCCCCGCTCAGCTATGGCAGGATACATCCAGAGTGCTGTGTCCAGCTCTGCGCTCCCTGGGAAAGAGAGACATGGTCATACTGGCTTAAGTCTGGTGAAGGGCCACAAAGACAATTAAGGGACTGAAGCGTCTGTCACATGAGTAGAGTGTGAGAGAGCTGTGAATGTTCAGACTGGAGAAGACTCGGGGGAATCTTATAAATATGGGCAAGCGATGCTTCTGTGAGGAAAGGGAGCAAAGAAGATGGAGCTGCACTCAGTGGCATCCCGTGGAAGGACAGGAGGCACTGGGCACAAACTGAAATACAGGAAATTCCGTTTAAAAAAAAAAAAAAATATATATATATATACACACACTTTCTCAATATATATAAAAATACATAGATGCTTAAAAATATATACATATATAAAAGTGTTTTCACTGTGAAGTAGGTCAAACACAGGGAAAGAGTTGCCCAGAGAGGTTGTGGAGTCTCCATTCTAGGAGATATTAAAAACCAAACTGGCTCCAGTCATGACCAACTTATTCTAGCTGACCCTGCTCTGGGCAGGATTGATGGACCAGACTATCTCCAGAGGTTCCTTCCAACCTCAATAATTCTGTGAGCTGATACACATGCACACATATGAAAGCATATAATATATATAGAATAACGTGATCCCGATTTATGACCATGGATCCTCAAACTCATAATAATACAGGAATATTCAGTCTGATAGGGAGTCTCCTTAGCATGCATTAGAAATCAGTGTAAGAAATAAGTGTGGTGAAAAAAAAAAAAAGAAGAACCAGACAGACAAATTGAAAGCAGAGAAAATATCTACAATCCATAGGAAGATTTCACACTCAGGAGATCTTGTCTCTAGTCTTGCCTCAGTTTTTGCCTTTAGTTTTCCTTTTAAACTGTAGCAGTGCTAACAAGGACTCCTCGCCCTAGACCACCCCATAGTTAGCAGGGGATGCAAGACTCTTCACTCCAGGCCTGTGCAGAGAATTCAAGCGGGAGAATCAGTCTTCCAGGTCTTCAAAGCATGATTTAATTTTGCTGAGCAACTGGGTAAAACACATCAGCTGTGTCAGACATGACATATCAGGATAAAGGAGCCCCTAGAGATATCCCATATGGTATAGATTGTCAGGCCTTCTCCTGAAATCTTGTAAATAGAAGATGGAAGCGTCTCCCTGCTCAGTTTGTTGCTCTTCCTGAAAGTCTGATTTATTTTTCCCTGGGTGCTGGAGGGAGAACTTGAGACTCTCTGATTCCTCTGAAGATACGTAACCCCAAACCAACTTGGCAGCACTGCAACAGTCAAATCCCACTGAGGACTTGCGCATCAGGGACAGATACTCCAAGGAGACAAAAGGCATTATTCTGCTTACCAGCTCTGTCCTTACATGAATTTAACAGAAACCTTTTAAACATAGGCATTAGAATAATCCCAATATTATTCAGAAACAGGCTTAAAATCTTCATGGTACCATGGATTTCAGAAGCAAAACTGTAGCCACTTATTTCCTTGTTTCCAGACCCAGCTGCCACTAAAATAATACAGGATTTTTAGGGAAGTGTTCAGCCTGGTTTTGATTTGTCGTCTTACCTGGTAGTACAGAAGTGAAATGTGTGCTCATCACTGCATTTTGTTCCTCCTCCACCCAACATGTGTTCTGCAACTTCCCATTTCAAGATAAAGTCGAGCTGAAAGGTCTAACTCTTCCTTTTATAGGTACAGTTGCTAATACCCAAAAGATGCTCTAGCTTATCGGCTAGGTAACCACAGTTGCAAGCACACAGTCCTGCCCCAAGATATATTCTGGAAGTATATCTCTTCAGACTTTTTTTTAATAGCCAGTTTAAAACTGAGATTTATTCTGTTAATTTGCCAATTCGTATTTCTTGAGACTATTAAATCTGACAATTAACCCATTGCTGAGAGGGGTGTTTCTCCCTGCCTGGCTGAATCAGGCCACTGCAGGAGAAGGCCCCAGGACAGAAACCCACGTCCTCTGCAAAATGGACAGCCCTGGGGTTTCAGGGATTATACTGGACGAGTCATTACACAAGATTTAATTCTGGACGACTGTTTCGATACATAATAATGATTCCTCCAGACAAAACTACCCAGAAACTGGCACCTAACCTTCGTTTCCTAACCCCCTCCCAACGACAGCCCCCAGCAAGCAATGCCAAGAGCTGGTAAATACCAGGGTTTATAAACAGCGGTGAGAGGGAGCTGTAATGAGATCAATGTCGAGAATTGCGGCAAATGGCCTATAAAGCAATTTTTAAATGGGATTTCCTGCAACAAAAACCAGCTCCCAACAACCTTTTCCAATAATGCGAGGTGAAAAGGGTTGGATTTGAATTATAATACCCGGTACTAAGGCGTGGACAGACAGCTTTGTACTCTCTTACAGGCGACTGCTCAGGCAATTTGTTAATCTCTCATCAGGAAAGAAAAGGAAATATTAAAATAAATCTACACAGTTACACCCAGGCCCGAATTACCGCACCAGGAAGATCCAGCATTGTGTCATCGAAAGGAGATGAACAGTCCCATCATTATTTGCTGTTACCACATGGAAAGTAAGATAGAATTGAGGAAAAAAAAAAGTCACAAATGAGAGCAAGCAGCGAGCAAAGCCATGTTTGTTTCCCTTTCCCGACTGCATTCCAGATGTAATTCTCAAGGAAAAAAAAGAAAAACAAAAACCTAATAAACTTTATGAAACATATCTGAAATAGATGTTTTTAATTTAAAAATTTCAAGGCATTATCGGGGTTCCGCACAGGATTCCTTACCTGGAAAAAGCCCCTCCATTTCTCAGGGCTGGTCTCTTCCCTCCTCCTGCACACCCACTCTTATAGCCAACCCCCCACCCCCGATACTTTGCCGAAGGAGCAGGGGCACAGGGGCGCAGACCCGCCGGCCCCTTCGCCCTTAGCCCGGCATGGCGCAAACGCCCCCCAGCCCGCAGCCGCTGCCCGGCTCGCTCCGGGCCAAACCTGGGCACCTTCCCCTCGGCACGAAAAGGACAACAGCAGTCCTGGGCCCCCGGGCTGCCTCCTACCCCGGGTACGGCTCTGTTCTGGAGGAGCGGAGCTACTTTGCGCTCTATTTTCAGAGCTGCGCCCTCCCAGCTGCGCAGTTCTGCGCGGAGCAAAGCCTCTGCTTTGTCCCCTTCTTTTTTTTTTTGCAATTACGTCCATGCTAAAACAAAAAAAAATCAAACTATAAAAAAGTTTTTTTTTTTTCCCTCCCCTTTTACTTTAAAATAGGACATTTTAGGAGAGAAAGCGCCCCTTTAGGTACATCTGGTCGTGATTTTCCTGCGCTGCGTTCCCATGAGCCTGTAGTTAAAAATAAATCTAAGGGGGGGAACTGCCCAGGCGGCAGCTCTGGTCGTTAAACTGAATTTGTAACACTTGGAGATTTCTTTCCACGTGGGGACTATTAGCGCGGTCTTTAAGGGCTGTTAGCGCGGGGTTTGCTCTTGTTATCGCTGATGCCTGTTTAAAACTGCATGCGGCGTCCCAAACTTTCAAATTAGTAGCCTGCTTGTCCTAAAAGGGGAAAGGTGTTCTTAGGAAAAGTAACTGCTAGCTCTCTCTGCTGTAGGACTTCTCGATGGTGATACAGAAGTATAAATCTGGTAGAGCCTTAACTCCACCCATTTGGGGATTTTAAATTTTTTTTAAGACGAATGAGTGCCTAAATTGTACCGACCAATAGGAGAATTTCAGGAAGATTATGAAGTAGGTCAACAGTACTCCTGAATTTAATTTGGAAAGTGGGCTAATAGCAAAGGCAAACAGAAGCGACAATTGTGCACCCCAGCTAGGTCACTCTTTTCGTTTAGCCCTTTCCCACCGCCTTCGCTGGGATAGGGAAGTTCGTTTGATTTCAGGGGTGACCCTGGTTCCTCATCCCGGGGCTCTGGTCCCCCACACCGCCCCCGGGGCTGTCCGGACTGTCACTGACCGGGAGTGTCCACGGGTGTCCCTTCGTCCTGTCCCCTGGGAGGGGGGACACAGGCCGCCCTAAATCTCTGCGCGTCTCTCCCCTGGCTGCTCTCGGTAGGCGCGCAGGGCACCGGCCGCGGGCTGGCCGCCCTTCGCTAGCTGGGAGAAGGGGAGAAAGAACGGGACGGCAAATTCACCCCGGGAAAACGACCTGGGGTGCTGGGTTTGCCAGGGTTGCGAAGTGCGGCGGGTCGGGTAAGGAGCAGGGCTGCGCAGCAGTCCCCTCTTCCCTCCCCCTCTGTCAGAGACCCCTTTGCCCCGAGCCGGCCCGCCTGAGGATGAACAGAGTAGATGGGGCAGAAAGGGGGGTGGGGAGTGGGATATGTCGAAAGGAGCAAATTTGCTCATTAAAAAGGCTTCGAAGGTGACATGAGTCTGTCAGGCCGCTGATCGGAGCCCTCCGTGGGCTTTTCCCCCTCCTTGGCCGTGTGCGTGGGCGGGAGGGCAAGGGCGGCACTGGCACGGGTGGGGAGAGGGGCGAGGGACGGCGAGAGGGCAATAAACAGACACAGAGACACGCAAGGGCTTGGGTGGAACTGGTGCTCTCTCCTCGTCTCGCCCCGCAGCGCTGGAAACACGCGTGGGAAGAGGTGACTGCAGGAGGGGCCGCCGGGAAACCTGGGGGAGGTGGGCAAGGCCCCGGCCTCTGCCTGGCAGCGATCGATGGGCGCCCATTGACCGCGGCTGCCGGGAACGGTGCGGGTCCGTCTGCGCCTGTTCCGCCCTCTGTGACCCAGCCGAGCAGCAAAACACGAGTGGAAGGCTGCAAGCCAGCACGACGAGATTCGCGTAAACCCGATACATCGAACCTTTCCCCTGGTCACTTAGAGGGAGAATGCCGAGAACTGCAATGCTGCTGCCCCTTCCCGGAAAAAAAAAAAACAAACCCACAACACCTCACCAAAAAAAAACCCAAAACAACAAACCCAAACCAAAAGGAAAAAAAAAACTCAGTCAGCCCTCAAAGGTGCCTGGGGACGAGCGGGTTGCCGCAGAGGCATGTTTGTGACATCTCGGTGCTACGAACGGTTTCGCACACACGGACAGACACACACAGACAGACACGGACGTGTGAAGCAGCCGGCCGAGTCCCGCCCGGGCCCACGGGGGAGCCTCGGTCACCGCCCGTGGGGCCGCGGCCGTCCCGCGCATCCTGCTGGTGCCCGGGGGCCGTGACAGCCTCTCTACTGGTGTCCCCAGTGCCACCAGAAACCGTCTGACCACCTGCCTAGTCATCTTTCCTAACAGAAATTTCATATTTGTATTTATATTCTTTCTTTTCTTTTCTTTTCTTTTCCCCATATTTATCTTTTTCTCTTTTCCTTCCCTGCTTCCTTCCTTCCTCTCTTCCTCTCTCTCTTCCTCCTTTCCTTCTCTTCCTTCCCTTCCTCCTTTCTTTCTCCCTTCCACTCTTTCATCCTCTTTCCCTCTCATTCTTTCCTCTTTTCCAGTCGCTGGCTCTGGCTTGAAGCAGATCCGATGTGATTAAACTCACAGGGCGTTGGAGGGCAGAGGTAAATTAAGCCAAAGCGACAGAAAAGATGAAAGGGGCTCGCTCGGCTCTGGTGCTCGGGGACAGCCGCCCTCCTCCTTCCTCCCCGGGGTCACGCCAGCTCCCCGCCGCCTCGCCCGGGACCCTTCTCCCTGTCCTGCCCTGGAGCTGCTTCTTCCGACGACACTGAAAATGGATTTTTTTTTTTTTTTTTTAAATTTTCTTTCTTTCCCTCTTCTTTTTACCTATCGCCCCTCAGGGCATGCGGAGCAACCCGCCCGGCCCTGCCCGGCTCCGACCCACCGGGCAAAGCGGGAACGCGGCGGAGAGGGGACCGGACGCAGAGGGAAAGGCACGGAAGGGACCTGCGGGGACAAAGCCCTGCGGTGGGGGTCTGCCCCGCACAAGGGGCGAGACCACGGTAGGAAAGGCAGGGAAAGGGGCTCTGCAGCGGCTCCTCGCCGCAAAAAAAAAAGGGTGAAAAAAGGCAGATAGGGTCCCGATCCTTACCTGCAGTTCAGACATGGCATAAATACAATTTAAACCCTATATTTTTATTAGTGCAGAAAATAACGGTGATAATAACAAAGCCCCACAACCACCACCACCAACAACAATAAAATCACAAACAAACCCAGAGTTCTACTCCAATTTTCAATTCTTCCTTGCAAGAGCAAGGAGTGAAACGTCGGTGCTTTTCCGTCCAACGGGACCTTTTACACCTTAGAGATGTGGAGGCCGTGCTGCAGACGTCTCGAAATGCAGCGGCGGAAGAAGACAACCAAATCCGGTTGCAAACTTTGGCGGGTCTCGGTTTATCTTTCAGGGAATCAAAGGATAAACGCAAAATGCCGGGACCCGGGAAAAATAGCTGCAATCCCGAGCGGCGAAAACCCGAGGCATAAACAATTTTCAAAGTATCGGCATAGCGACAAAAAGTCGTCTAAACGGGTGTACAGCTGGATTTTAAAGTTGGTGTGCGCCCAACCACCTGCTTTAGAGGTCGGCAGCTTTAAAAATAATCCGTGCCCTGTTCATTTCTCTAACATAACGTATAAAGCGCGTCGTGAGTTTTCTTTACAATCATAACGAAATTAAGCTATCGAAATGGGAGAACAGTGTCAGCCAAAGATGCTGGGATGCAGGAGATTTAACATCAACCCGAGACGAAATACATCAAAACCGCCGTGCAGTAAAATACTGCGGAGATTCAGAGGAATAAAAATATGAAACAAAGCAAAGCAAAGTACCCAGCTACTTCCCCTCTTAATGGTTATGTGTGTCAAGTGAGAAGAGGAGAAATTGCATTTGGAGTGATCAATTCCGTGTTAAAAATCCTCTGGCAGAGAGCTGTGGAGGGCTGAGAAATTTGGATGGTGTTACGAACGTGTTTTAAACGGAAATGGGATTTTTAGGAGAGAAATATGTAGTATTTATTTTATTACAAGCGGAGAGAAATAATAAAGCAAATACAAAGTAGATTTAATTCTTTAAACGGGAAAACAAATTAGTTGGGCTTGGGGTTGTTCGTGTATTGATTTATTTATCTGATGGAGTATTTCTCCAGAGAGTTATCAACGGGAAAAAAAAAAATCAGGTGGATTTTTTTTTTCCCGGTGAAAGAAGGTCTCGGTTAAAAGACCGAGAGTTCTGCTCCCAGGCTCTCACCCCTCCCCAGAAGCCGGGCTTTTCTGGCTAGAAAACCCTGCGTGATTTGCAGCACACCCGCCACTCACTCCCGGTGACTACTCCCGAGTCCCCTTAATTTGTAAATAAGTTTCAGGGCCCCTTTTCACAGAACCCAGTTGAGCAGGTAATTTGTTGTTAGTGCTTGTTTAAATGTTGTGAACCATGCACTCAAAAATAGGAAAACTATACACAAAAGAGGCAAACGTGGGAACACAATTGGAAATTATTGAGTTATAAAAATGTCAAAGAAGAGCAATTTGCAGAGAGGCATCAGTAATTGTCTCCTACATTAACGGAAATGATTTGCCAAGCCCAACCCTTTTGTTCTCCCCAGGATGGACGGGCGCTTCGCCATCGACCTCGGTGGGACTGGATCAGGACCTTTCCATCAGGCGCTCAGCCCAGGGAGGTGCTTAGGGCCCGGGGCCGGATCCTGCCTCCCAGACCTGCAGTCCTGGATTGCGTTTTCGGGGGAATTCGGTGGATTTACCGCGGGCTGCCTGGACGGAAAGGAGACGTGTGCATCTGTGCCTCGGGTTTGGGGGCATCTCCCAAGGATTCAAGGAAAGCAGTCACAGCTGCATTAATAGGAACACTGAATGGAAAGCACAGATTGATGGGGTGGTCACAGCAGGCTTGGGGGTGACAGGCTGTGGCCTGGGTCATGCCAGCATGTGGGGATGTGCTGTGGTCAGACTGAGACCCTGGGATGTTCCTCCTTGCCTAGAAGAGCTGTACTTTCCCCGCCAAACCAGGGAGGCCTAAGCAAGTCTGTGCCCTACGGTTTAGCTCTATCATCTCCCTCAAATCACATTTCATAAAAGAACTACCATCGTGAAGCCAGCCTGGTTTCTCAGTCTGCAAAGAGCCCATTTCTCTATTAGAGTATGGGGAAGAAATTTTTCACCTCAGCCAGGGCAGAAACGAAGCTTGCACAGACAGGCTGTTGCTCTGTGGGTTTATGTTTTGTTGCTCATTCTGTTTTGCCTTGTTTAGGACACCTCAGACTTTGGAACTGATGTGCAAAGAGACTAGCCCCAAATTCAGACCTCCAGACTCCACCTGCCTAAACCCACTCCCCTATCTTCAGCTTTTTTTTTTTTTCCCTAAAAACTTTTCTTGCCTCCACACAATCTAAAAAGTAAACAAAAAACCCCCCACAGCTAGAGGCTGATGTGTCGTATGACTGCAGGTGCCAAGGCTGTAACCTGTTGTATTGACGTGTCAAGCCAGCCCAGGTTCAGAGTCGGTTTCTAACCCTTCACATTTACATCTGCAGGGCTCTGGCTTGTATTTTGAGAGGGAATATTTTGCACAGACTGTGACTCAGTAATGCGTATCTGGTGCTAGGGCTGCCAGAAAGGTTTTATCTCAGATTTGCTTTCTATCCAGGGAACCATAAAATCAACACCTACTATCCAATATTGCACTGTGAAAAATGCACCTTAAGAGTTTCGGAGCATTATGATTGTTTAAAAGCAGAACTACTTGCGTAATGTGTTGCTGGAGAGAGCCGCAGTGAAATCCCCACTGACTGCAGTGGAGCCAGGATTTCACTGAAGTCTCTGCCTGTGATTTCTTTGCTGTAGATACACCAGTCACTCATAACTGATCAACAGCAGGAAATAAGACAGCTCCAAGTATATTTTTTCCTAAAAGAATGGACATTTACCTTCTCAATTAAAAAAATAAATAGTAAAATAAACAGTCAAATTTCAGATATGAAGTTCTCTTTAGTGACTGGATTAGTATCTGACGTTATCCAACTTAAAAAACCCCCCATCATTATATGATCAAATTGTATTGATTTCAAGTGGAATGTCTTTTTTTTTTTCCTTCTACCTTCTACCTCCTAGTGGATATTTTTTTTTAACTTAAAAGCAAAAGGTATATTTTGCAGTTATCCTACTGAGGATTTTTTTTGTTAAGCTGATTTCTTGTATCCCGTGAACACCATTAGACAACAAGATAATATGGATTTTCCTCACTGAGACCTGTAAGATAGGATTAAAGGACTGCTCAGGGCCTGATCCTGTCTTCCTGTGTTTTTCTGACTGGTGTGCCTCATACCGAGATGCCGAGAGGCCGGCAAGCCCCTGCGGAGCAGATTACAGCTCAGAGTCTCTGAGCAAACAGCCGCTCCACGGTGAGCATCACTTAACCGCCTCGGCTGAGCAGGGTGCCAGAATCCAAACTTCACCTGGAAACACAAATATTATTAAGAGCCGTGCTTAGAAGAAATGTGACCTTAATTTGCTTCGATATGAGCTGTTCTTCTGCTCAGGGAATTCATAGAAATCTGGATTTTGACATCCTTCTTCACATACGCTGCCCTTTGCCTGTCAAGCCTTTTATCAGTGCCAGCAGGATGGTCTGAAGAAAATCCCAGCATCCGAACAGGCTCGTTACTCAGCTCATACAGAGAAAATCCCGAATTAGGCTGGCAATTTTAAAGCTTGGCTTTTGATATTTAGCACACTGGTAGAGTCAGCCTTACTCAGGATCACAAGTGTGCTAGGCCAGGATTAAGTGTTAGTGGGACTAGCTGAGGCAAGAGGAAAACTGATCCTGGCTGCTCTGTGGATGATTTAAGAACAAGAAACCCCATGCAGAATGGATATGAAGACAAAGTCTACCTGACATTTCCCATTTTTAGGCAACCCTGTGACCTGATGCTTAGAACTTTGGCCTGAATTTTACTTGACACAAAGGGAAAGGAATATTTTTGGCAAGGAAAACAATGTGTCGGATATCATTATAAATAGTGAAGATTACTGCGAATGACCGAACGATTGCTGCAATGGAGTAACTACATTTTCTGGGCAGACTCTGCAGTTGTGACGTAGCTCCCACAATTATTTCTGAAATAACAACAACAACAATAATTGTAACTGTAACAATAATGTACAGTGGCAAAAATATCATTACTATCCCTACAAGGAACCCTGTGTTCACTTTTAGCTGGTGGCAGCCAAGCAGTTATCACACACTGAAAAACGTCCAACAGGTAAGAAAAACAAATGTGCAAGAAAAAAATTATCCTGAAAACTCTTCTGAAGAATAAAATAATTATTTTTGCACCACCATGTAAATGTAGGTCAAAGATTTGTAATGAGGCAAAGGAAGTTCAAGGATTTAGACCCCATTTATATTCAACGGCTGTCTTAACTCCTTCAGATAACTTTGAAAGTTGTGCTGCAAACTTTGCAACAATGCCTCGATCAGCCAAATGCATCAATAAGCAATGGACCCTAATTTGAGGAAGGATTTCCAGTTGTATACCAATCTGCTACTGATTTACAAAGCCAGGATTTAATTCTTCCCAGGGTGTCCCTATTTTTAGTTTCAGATTGGTTACTGAGTGTGCATTTAATGCACTGATTGTGAGTGTTAGGTATTTTTAACACTCTTCTGTTTCTATGAAAGTACAATCAAATAAAGTTTTTAAAAAAGTCTGAATTTAAACCTTCTTTTAAAAGAAAATGTCATTACCTCTCACTGAGTTTCGTAAGTGGAGGGAAAAATATATGGAATATACATGTGTGTGAGTAGGAAGAAACCAGCTATCCTCTGCCGATCATTTGCTCAGCAGGATTTTATCTACACAGAATTGTTTAGATCTGAAATTGTACTTTGCACTAACTGATTGGCGTAACTGATAATTCCACTTATTTTGCCCTTTTTCTAGCTTTTTTTTTTTCTTGTATCCTTTCAGAAAGCTGGTAGTTTATTTTTTCACCAGATTTGTTAAGGTTCAATTTTTGATCGACCAGTTTGCCCTCTAGTCACAACAACAGGATCTGGCTGACAGGAGGAATTTCGATAACAGTGAGAGATTTTTAGGAGCTTTGGTACTGCTGTCATAATCCTTTTGCAACCAGAAGCATCTGATGATGAGTCAGAACACGTCCTGCCTCCTAGATTGTCTCCTGATCAGGAGTAAATGTACACGTACTGCTGCCCTTTGGTTTGAGCCTGATCCTCTGCAGCCATATAGCTGGATCTGTAAGGTGCCCGCATTTGGCTGCCCTGGCTCTCTACAGCAATCTATGATTTCACTTTTACATGAAGGTCTCGACATCTTTCATTATAGAAGGTTGGCATGAGATGATTATTAGGTAGCAGAAACAAACTGGGATGCTTTATATATATGCTCTCTCATAATAATGTGAAACTTCTATTTGTTTTTAAATAAATAGCACAAATATGAAACATGGCTCCCTAACAATATTTTCAGAGATACTTCTGCTTTCTTGCTAAACATATGTTTAATTTTAATGTATAAAGATTTTCCTTCCCACTGTTAATTTGCAGCTGTAAAAAACTCCAGCTGAGACTGTAACTAGTTCTTCCTGATGTAGTACCACCCTTGTTAGCAAAGTCTCAGATTTTAAAAAGTGCAATCCGGAGCTAGAAGCTGGGTGACTCGACTCCCTATACAACATCCCCAGATGTGTCCTCATCTCACCCAGTCCTAGGGTGTCTCTAAGTAGACATTGTAGTCTCCTGCATGCAAACTACTTCCAGGACTTCCAAAGTACTTCTTTTTGAGATGTATTTGTGTTAAGCTCAACAAGTATACTTGAGTATGTGAAATGCAGGGACCAGGAGGTTAGTTCTTTCTCAAATGCAAGAGTTCTTGTGCTCTAATCTGTCCTCCTATGGGAGTCATTCTGGACATGCAATAGTCTGTCTTGAACTTTCATATATCTTGTTTAATAAACCTTTTGTGAGGTGAGGTAAATGCATCAAGTATTCAAGGAGTGTGTATGCACACACTGGGGTTTATTAAATTATTAAATAAACCCACACAATGGGTTTATTAAAGCAGCATCATTCTGTATATTAGTCCCTCTTCCTTCCCTAATATTTCCTAACACCATATTTTTCTTTTTGACCACAGCTGAACACTGAAATGGTTCTTTCAAATATTTATGCAACATAATTCATCATTTCTTTGCAGATGGTGATAGCTGGGCAAGAGTCCAGTGCTGCGTACATATGTATGTAGATATGCCTTTATTTATGTGTGTGTATATACATATGCAGTTTCATTATTGGCTATGTGCATGGCTATTCTTCAGTACTGAATTTGCCATTTTTGTCCATTTTGTATCAAAAGATATTTCTGAAATGTTTTTTAGATGGTTTTAATTCTGACCACTCCAGACAATCCTGTATCATTAAAAAAACCTGCTATCTCAGGATTCACCTTTTTTCCAGACCGTTCACAAATATGTTAAACATCTGGATACATGTGGGACTTCATTAGCAATTATCTTCTACCATTTATCACTACTTCTTGTTACAAATCTTTTGAGCAGTTATTAATCTTCAAGAAGATCTTCCCTCTTATTCCATTAAATCCTATCTACCCTAAATGGTTCTGATAACTTACCTCATCAAAAGCTTTTTAGAAATCTAAGAACACTACATCAAGTATGTGACCTTTATCTACAGGCATATTTTCTGCTTTGAAGAACTTTACTACACTTAGGAGACATAACTTCTCTCTATGAAAAACATTTCAACTCTGTTTCTACCAATGCTTGAGACAGAAGTCAGACATATAAATCTCTGGTTCTCCAGGCATGCAACAGTTAAAAACAGTTAAAAACTGGGTGTCACAGGAACCTCTTTCCCTTCCTCTGGTCATGAAGCTGATTTTAATAACTGATTCAGGAGTTTCAAATCCACATTTCTTTGGGACTCTTTGGGGAACACTATCTGTCCTAGAAGTTTGTCACCATTTATTGTATTGATCTGTTCTGTAATTTCTGTTGATCCTAGGAAAAGCCTACAGACTATGGCTAGGAATCAATATGCAAGGGAAGAAATGTGGTTTGAATTTCCTCAAGCAGTTGAAAGAATGGGATGTGGATCTTCTTTTTCCAGCATGGGAGCCTTAATCTCTATTAACTACTAGCGTGTATACGCTACTTTTTGTGTTCTGCTGTGACTTACTAGATCAAACCCTTCTTGAGGTGGATAGGCTGAGGAATGGCTATTTTACAGTTTTGGCTGAGTTTAGGCAGAAGATAAAAAGGCTGGTTCTGTGAAGGCTGAGATCAGTCTGACTGAGCACAGATACAGCAGCTCAGCTGTCTGGGGACCTGGGTGCTAAAAGTGAGGTGTTTGTAGAGTTTAGTAGCTGCACACTTGACTTCTACTTGTGTTATCCACATATCTGCCATTTTATTTCTAGACATGCAGCCAGCAAAGAAGAGAAGAAGAGCAGACTTACTAAATACAAAGACTTTTTTTTTTTTCCATAGAAAAATCATTATTGTAAGGATGTGCTTTGGTAAAGCCCACGAGAGTGGAGTAATGACATTTTCATCATTAATACACTACTGAAATGCATCTTGTACCTGTAACTTTACTGTTATGAGGTAACATATCAGTCACTCAATTCTACAAGAGTTCATGCCAGACTCCTGTTGAAATCTGGCCCTTGGACTTGCAATGCTTCACTACCATATGTAAATAAAAGCAGGTTTCAAATGCTTTGGGTGATGGAGAAGCATCCAGATGTTGTGGATTATGTAGGTGAAACATATTGTCATCGGCAGGTTGGGCAAACAGCAACATCCAAGATGCTTTCAGTAAACCAATAAAAAGAGAAGAAATATAACAGGTACCTTTTTTTTTTTTATTCCTTCTCCCCAGTACTGGAGTTGCAAAGCAGTATCACTGTCTACCTTACAGCATTATAGATACCAAAATCAAATCCCATGCGTCTGTTGTCAAATGGACTTTTGCAATAATTCCTGTCTATGTAAGTAGGTACTGCAGGCAAAGCCATTCTTTTTTTTTTTTTTGTTGGTTAAAAGTTTTGTCTAATTTCTTAAGAAGCAAAATTCAAGGTTATATCCAGAAAATGCCCCACTCAGGATATGAGTTGTTTAAGCAAATAGAAGTCACAGCATCATCTGTATTTTTATGTGTAAGGGGCACTATAGACCAGTGTGTACAAACCAGCCAGACGGTGGATCCTGCTGGGACCTCCGTGAAGTGACATGCCTGCCCGCTGCACAATTCCCATTTGGCTCTCTACTTTTGCCAGCCCAATGCAGATGGACAACTTCTACACTTTGCAAGTGTGCAAATGGTCACAGACCACTGAAGGTGACATTGTCAAATGTATTATTTCACTCTTGTTCTTAATGTACATGTTAGAGTGCCTCTTTACATGTATGCTTTAAAGAGCTTAATCTAAGAGGCAGCTTGAAACAACAGTTTTCATGGTCTCTTGCTGCTACTCTTCTGTAGTTTCACTAACCATGACCTGCATAATGATCTAATAAGACAGTATGATCTTACTATCGTAATATAGAAACAAGACATATTTGCAGTCATGGATATTCTTATCTGAAGATTGTAAGCAAGGTTTTCAAAAGCAGCCAGCATCATTTACCGTCACCTGAGTTCCACCTTAGTTTCCTTAGAAATTAAGTTATCATTTCTCTCAGAACAGCCTTTGCAGATTTTTGCCCTCCAAGTCTGAATGACTGACATTTTCTCATGAAGCACTGAAGCGGGGAAAATGACTTAATGTCATCCAACCCATGAGGTCCACAATAGGCCCATGTGGGCACAGTTTTTCAGAGCATTATGACTTAACACAGGGAAAGGTGACATCAGCGGATGAGGTGGAGGTGCTGGTAGAGGGAAGAAAAGTTCTATGTCAAGTAGCAGGACTTCTGTTGTCATCACGATGAATCCTCCCTAGAGGACATACAAACCCTATAACTGCAGATGTCCATGTTTCTGTCCTGCCTTAATCCCAAAAAACTAAAGATAGGGAACATAGCTAGTACTTTACTCATGTGGTGAAGTCTTAACTCAAAGGTTTCTAGCAAACATGGAGAGTCTCAAAGTCTCAACACTTCGCAGCTTCCTTTCTGAAGAGAATGAGTCACATGCTGGGTGGAATTACCTTGCACTGAATTGATTATGCACAGAAACAGGATTGATCCAAAGCAAGAACAAAGGCAAGCGAGGGCCGTAAGAGCTGAGGAGAAGAATGGAAAAGGCAATGCGATATTTTTTTCCAAGGAAAATACAATAATACATATCATTGTGCTTGAAAGGTTTGGTCTTAGGCAAAGATTGCAGCCCAATGAAGCGAGTGTGGAGTCACTGTGCTGGGCAGAGTGAGAGGAAGGAAAATGCCCCCGTGGCTGCAGAGCTCCCTGAACTGATGTTGCACTCCTCAACTTGTGGGGTAAAATCTGTGCGGAGGTAACACTGCAGGTAACCCTGTAGATATTTGGGGAAATGATGCACTGCTGGCTTTCCTTAGATCAGTAGGGCTTTTCTTCCCTTCAGCATAAAATCATAGAAAACTAAGTGCAGAGAGAGATATTTGTCCACCTCCTGTCCTAAACCATAGGCAGGGTTTGTCTAAAGTTTTGTCATGAATGATAGTCTGGGTATCAAAATACTGAGATGCTACTCATAAAAGCCACTTCTGCTTTGCATATGTGGTTTAATTTTAATTTGACATACTATGAAATACAAATCATGATAGAATATTTATGCACTGTGGAAACAACACCCCAAATTTTACAGTAATCAGTACATATCTGAATTCTAACTGTGTGCAAACCCCTGAAGCTAAGCTGCACACGCTGGTGTTAGCACCAGTCAGTTTGTGTGCTGTGGAACAACGTGGAAGATATTTTTCTGTGTGATTCTGGAAAGGTATAGCCAGTGGCACACTCAGTGTAATTGGGAAGTAAGTAAAAAAAACCCGCGAACAAACATAGAGATACAAACAAATACTAAGATTGCTAAATGAACAGTCTGACTTTCAAGTGGTGGGCCACCAGTAAAGACACTCTAAAGTTAGGCATGCCCCTGTATGCTGTGCAATTTTTCAAACTGAGGTAGAAAAGGAAAGGAATATTAAAGGTACAAGGTACTAAGGTCATAAAGTCACAACCTGTTTGTTTGTCCTCTGGAAATCTTGACCTAAACTTCTTAACTTTGTGTATCTCTCCTTTTTTTTTTTTTTTTTTAAAATATATATCTCTATCTCACTGCATTCCAGGGACTCTTAGCAATGGATTAAGGGCATATTTAGCTGTAACCAATCCATTATAACTGAACTCCTGAGTTATCTGCAGTCTCCTGATTAGTGTGAACTGACGCTTGCCAGCGTAAATGTCTCTCACTGTAACTTATATTTACTCCATGATGCTTACTGCCACACTAGGTTTGTTTCTGGCTGATAATTCAAGAAAGAGGATCTTTTTTGGTCAATGCCTTCCCCTTTTCCCAAAAAAGTTTTTGAATATTTATTGACTGAGATTACAGAAAGAGAAAAGGTGGGCTTGTTTTCCTCTTTCTTTTTTTTTTAGTAGTTTTTGCAATGGTGATTTTCTTTTGCAACTCATTTCAACTGATTTGCATGTTAAAACATGCACTCTGGTCTGCTTTGCTTCCACCATTCTCCCAAGCAGAAAGACAGTGCAGTTTTGACGAACTGTTAAATTCCTACAAAATCTGCAGAGGACTTACGGATTTATGCTCATATAATCAATCATTTGAAGAGTGAAATCACATGCTGGGATAGTTTCCTAGTCCCAAGGTATTCTTCTCCGTAGGTGAGTGGACACAACCACAAGATGTCTGGCTTACAAGTACATGAACTTTGTGAGCTTGGGAGGAAACTGGTGGGGTCCCCTTAGGTGTGGCTGTTCTAATGTAGGTGCATTATTTCCCAGGAACAGCAACTGAATTCCTGAGTGGTCAATGTGTATTTATAAGGAAATGAAGACCATTGAATGTCATAGAATCATAGAATAGTTTGGGTTGGAAGGAACCTTTAAAGGCCGTCTAGTCCAGCCCCCCTGCAAGGAGCAGGGACATCTCCCCAGGTCAGGTTGCTCAGAGCCCCGTCCAACCTGGCCCTGAATGTTTCCAGGGATGGGGCATCCACCACCTCTCTGGGCAACCTGGTCTATTGTTCCATCACCCTCAGTGTAAAAAATGTTTTCCTTATATCCAGTCTGAATCTACCTCACTCTATTTTAAAACTATTACCCCATGACCTATCACAACAGGCCCTGCTAAAGAGTTTCTTCCCATCTTTCATATAAGCACCCTTTGAGTACTGAAAGACCACTATAAGGTCTCCCTGAAGCCTTCTCTTCTCCAGGCTGAACAGCCCCAACTCTCTCAGCCTGTCCTCATAGGAAAGGTGCTCCAGCCCCTCTCTTATCATCTTCGTGGCCCTCCTCTGGACTCATTCCAACAGGTCCATGTCCTTCTTTTGTTGGGGGCTCCAGAGCTGGATGCAGTACTCCAGGTACTGCAGGTGGGGTCTCATGAGAGCAGAGTAGAGGGGGAGAATCACCTCCCTCGATCTGATGGCCATGCTGCTTTTGGTGCAGTCCAGGATGCGGTTGGCTTTCTGGGCTGCAAGTGCACATTGCCGGCTCATGTTGAGCTTCTCATCCACCAGTACCCCCAAGTCCTGCTCCTCAGGGCTGCTCTTGATCCATTCTCTGCTCAGCCTGTATTTGTGCTTGGGGTTGCCCCGACCCACGTGCAGGACCTTGCACTTGGCCTTGTTGAACTTGATGAGGTTCTCATGGGCCCACCTCTCCAGCCTGTCAAGCATGTCCTTGATTTCCACTTATAAATATTTAAGACCATTCAGAAGATGCCATTTTCCTTATAAAATCAGGCATCCCCAAATATTAGCACAGTGCTGATGACCAGCCTTACTTTCAGGAAAGGTCAGGAGAGAGGCAACCCTGGGATCAGGCCCAGTATTTCCTGTGGAATGGCACTGAAACACACTGTACTCGGTGCCTTGGTATAGATGAAATTAGAAAAAGGTTAACATCTACTGAAACTCAAATGTGATTTGTTGTCCAGTCCTTACAGAGATAAAAATATATATTTTCCCACTGTCCTATAAGTGTTGCCAATGCAACTCCAAATAACTAGTACCACTCTAAAAAGAGAAATCCATACTCCTTTTTAATCAGTGGATGATTTGCCTTCCCTTTAAAGGATTTGGGAATTAGCAGACAAAGGGCTGCACTTTTATTTACTTTTGTGTGTAGATAGCGATAATCAGAAATTACCAGATAAGGATTGTCAGAAAAATGAAAACCTCTGTGGAATCAATCTGAAAATGTTCAATGTGCTTACCATTAGCTAATAGCAGAAGAAATAACAAATCAGTTAAAAAAAAGCCCTGCTCTTCACTTTCACTCCTATATTTGCATTTCTCTTAGTGAAAAATTTCCATTTAATTATGAAAATACTGAAAGCACTTCTTGTAAGTCTCATGTGTTTTCATGTCTTAACCGTGGTTTCCATCTAATATCTCAGACGCAACTTTTGATACTGAAAAAAATATCAGAAATGCTTGTATTTGCAGATTTCAGACAGTGTGTAATAGCTCCCGGGATTTATAGGATAACAGAGGCGGGGAAAGCCCGCAGCTGAACCATGTCCCTTCACTATAACACCAATGACATCTAGCGGCTAACTGGGATCCTTCACAAAGTTATAAAATAAATTAAAAAAAAAAAAAAAGTTTTCCCCAAATATTTGTAGGTACTCCTTCCCAAACTATGAAAAAGCTTTCACAGCAGTTTCCCACCCCAACCTGGTCACAATGGCTCTCCCAAAACTCCATCTGAAATTTCACTCCACGTGCTATATTTTTAGGCTGATAACATCAAAGGAATTCATAACCCGTAAAGACGAATCAATACATAAAAAGTTTAAGATAGCGCAGTTCCCTCATTCACAATCAAGCGGTACAATCTCCCTATGGTCAAAATTTCTCTTACTGAAGAATAACTGGGTCCCTACAAAACCCAGAGAAAAATGAATTGAGGACTTTGAGCTCCCACCTAAAACCAAACACTACTCGTGGAGAAGTTTTCAAAATCTTCTACAAAAGCTAGAAAGAGAAAAGGGAGGCAGGACAGACCATCTCATCACAGGAGAGATGTCTGCTTCACTTAGAATTACTCGATTGATACAGCCAAGCATCCCTTCTGCCTCTGACAGTCCTGGGCAACAACTCAAGTGTAATGCTGTGATAAGCAGAGCTAGAGGGGCTGCATAGAGTCTTGCACTAAAGCCTTGCTTTTCTCTTCTACTATGAATAAAAACCAGAAGCAAAGCCCATGTAATTTATCTTTGCTATTCCATCTGGATATCTTTTTACTTGCTTTCTAAGTTATACCGTGGAAATAATTTCCCTTGCCTTCCTCGTGGACATTCTTGCTATTAATACAGAAGTTGTGCCTGGGCAGCCCAGCCAGGGACTAGGACATGTGAAGTACTCTGCCAGCAATGAAAGGCTGACCTACACCACAGAATCCAAACAAGAGTTTGGTCTCTGGAGCCCATGTTCCCAAGGGGTCCTCTTGCTTATTGCACTGCATCTGCCATAATCCAAGATCCACCAATGGTATTGAGTGTGGACATAATGCTCTTTATTTGGCATCCCCCTCAAAGGAGCATCTCAGATAAAAGTATGAGAGGGAGCAAAATAAAGTAATGGGGCAATCCCAGGAAGATACCAACTATAACTTGCTCAGCGTTTTATTATAGATTAGGTTCTCCTGGGAAACACTACTTTGACTGAAATTAGGGCATAATTTTAATCTAAAATTGACCCCAAAATAATTTGAAACACTATATATTATATAATTTCTAATCGTTGCAGCACTAAATGGAAAACTGTGATGATGATATTTCCGTTTTATACGAATTACCCAAATTACCATTTTTAGATAACGTTGACTTTAAATTTTCAGTTGAGGTTAAAGAAACATTTCCAGACATCGTATTTCTCCATGAAGTGGGAAAGCTTCCGCTGGACTCCACTGAAACTAATAGTGACTATACAGCTATTTTGGATTGCTTTGTTATGTTTTAATAAGTAGCAGCTTGAACTGAGTAGCCAGAATACATTCCTTAAGAGCAAGCTGAGATTCAAAACCATTTTCTTCTAGAGCATTTGTAAAAGCAGCATATGTCCATGAAAGAAAAAGGAAGCATAAGCTTCATATATAGATCTAACAGAGCCCTTTGAAGAGATTCAAAAGCTGCTGTTTGATTTTGAACCCTGAAAGATAAATAGGATCATTTTATGTGCCTAGTCCAGCAATGATCACCGACCTAATTGATGACTGAAGGAGAACAACAATTCCCAAGCTTTACTGGTTCATGTACTACCCTCAATAAATTGTTGTAAAGTAGAACAGTGGAACATTAAACTCATTCATCATTATTAGCTCACGTACAACTTGCAAACTGCTGAAATGGAATAGTTCTCAGCCTTCCCAGCATGATGTAAATGCTTGGAGCAAGTTCTTCTTGTTCTGTGACCCTAGATAAGGAGTAAACAGGGAATTTCAGACTTAGAAAGTACTGCTGCTTCCAAACAGCCAGCGTCAGCATCTCTCTGAAGCAGTTAAGTATGCAGCAGCAGAGCTGTCTCTGGGGTTCACTGGCCATGAGCAAGTTGTACTCCAGGTCTTCTGCAAGGCTGCCTCTTAGATTTATACCCTTGTTTTCTCCTGCTCCTGCCCCTAGCTCTTCAAAATGCGTTTGTTGGCAGCAGCTTCACCCAGTTCTCTAATCAAAGTGTGAGGACAATATTTTTTTATTTTTTGACAAGTGCAAGAGTAGGAATGGAATTATTTTTAGACGAGAGATAGAAGAGGAGGAAAAAGCGATTAGACAAGATGAGCCCTGGGCAAAGAGGAATTAGAGTTGAAGTAATATAGTCCAATTCTGCACAGACTGTACCTCATTGTTGCATTTAAAGATGGGTCTTGTAGTCTAGACAGGAGTCAGCACTCCAGTGAGTGGTGCTCCAATCTCTGTTACCAAATGTGAAATGCATTACACTTGGAAGCAACTTCTGAATGACACCTACTCATTTATAAAGAAAGAGAATCTGGGGTTATAGGATGACTTCAGCTTTGCATAGGGTCACCTTAAATAACAGAGATCACTCCTGAATTCTTTTCGTGATTTTGGCCCATTACTTGTCCTGTCAGACACAGACATAGAGAAGAGGTTATTCCCTTTGTTTTCTTCAATAGGCTTTTCTGTATTTCACTCTGTGTATGTCTCTGTCTCAGTCCTCCTCTTATCTTTCTCTACTCCAGGCTACCTAATCTCAGGTCCTCCCAGGTCTGTTTTCATGCTTCTGAGTGAATTCTTACTTTTTTTCACCCAGACTCTTTTTCAATAGGTCACATTCAGCACCTAAACTCAAAAAGAGTATTCTAGCAGGGAGCAGAGAAGAATACTCCCTATGTTTCAGGCTAGATTGTTTGCACACCTTGACATGCTGTTGATGCAGCAGGATGTTGTTAACTCAGATTCGTCCCTTGTGGTACCATCACCCCACATTTTCTTTTCCAGCCAGTACTACCCACCCACCCTTGTCTGTCTCCGCCTTGCTGAGATCACAGTGACTTCTAATCCCATCCTCCAACTTTCTGAAGAAGAATTGCAAATTTTGTGCTGTCTGCAAAGCTTGGAATTATTGAACAGAACAGGAGACAGAATCTACCTCTTACATTTTGACATCAAACTGCTGACAGCTACTCAGGTGTCTTTACTGACAAGTTTCCTTGGAAGTTCTAGCAAGACAAAAGCTTCCTTTGCTTGTTTAGAAAAATGTCATGCAATCCTTCCACTGAAGTTCACTACAGTGAAGAGATATCACATCTACTGCTTTCCTATCTGTAAGACTTGCTGCTCTACCATTAAAACAAAGCAAATTGAATTATTAAGCAACTTTTTTTTTGTAAACAACTTGTTTATACACAATACATTAAGGATCAAATGGTGGGAGGTAAGGAGCATTTAGGAAGCTGTAGCCAAAACTTCAGTGCACTAGCCAACATTTGTAATCACATAAATAGAGCACCAGATACATTAAGTATGTGACAGTGACATATCACATACACAATGATAAGTCCCACATCACATCTCCTTAGACTTGTTACCCTGGATGACAAGGAGATGGACATCTATTTCTACCTGCATGCCTAGCCTGAGTCTGTCTCCAGAGTTTAGCTAGTGTACTGTTTGGTTGCTTGCACTATACTTACAATTTACTGACTATATATCCTTAGTAAGAGCTCATTTTGAAAACTGACTCGGCTCAGTTCATTTATTGATGGGGACTATAAGGAGCTTAATCAATCAGGCAGACAGTTGCTCATTAGAAATGCAAAAGGTGCTGGGAGTCTTCTGCAGCAGCTGCAGCAACCTGACAGGGCAAGTTCAGTTAAGTTTTATCACCGCACTTGCTTCTATAAGTGAACTGGTAGAAAATTGTTTAAATTAACAGAAAATTGCAAAAATATTATTGTTGAAAGTATGTAAAACCGTAACCCACAGGGTGGGTTTTTTTTGTTTTTTTTTGTTTTTTTGTTTTTTTTTGTTTTTTTTTTTTAATTCTTATTATGATGCTCCTCCAGTAATAGTAATTGGAATATATTTTCTTGGGCACATTTTCTTGTCTTTCCTCTCTGGCTTGCTTGTATAAGATATGAAAAGCCATTCCAAGCAAAATTTAAGACTGGCTAAACAGACAAATATTAGAACAGGATAAGAGAGGATAGAATAGAACATTTCAGTTGTAAGGGACCTACAACAATCATTTAGTCCAACTGCCTGACCACTTCAGGGCTGACCCAAAGTTAAAGCATTGTCCAAATGCTTCCTAAACACTGCCAAGCTTGGGTCATTGACCATCTCCAGGGCCTGGCCCTGTTCAACATCTTTGTCGGCGACATGGACAGTGGGATAGAGTGCACCCTCAGCAAGTTCGCGGATGACACCAAGCTGTGTGGTGCCGTCGACACGCTGGAAGGGAGGGATGCCATCCAGAGGGACAGAAGGCCCAGAAGGCCAACCGCATCCTGGGCTGCATCAAGAGAAGCATGGCCAGCAGGTCGAGGTAGGTGATTCTGCCCCTCTACTCTGCCCTGGAGAGACCCCACCTGGAGTACTGTGTCCAGTTCTGGAGCCCCCAACACAAGAAGGACATGGACCAGTTGGAGAAGGTCCAGAGGAGGGCCACGAAGATGATAAAAGGGCTGGAGCACCTCTCTTATGAGGACAGGCTGAGAGAGTTGGGGCTGTTCAGCCTGGAGAAGAGGAGGCTCTGGGGAGACCTGATAGCGGTCTTCCAGCACCTCAAGGGGGCCTACAAGAAAGATGGGGAGAGGCTGTTCAGTAGGGCCTGTTGCGATAGGACAAGGAGTAATGGTTTTAAAATAGTGGGGGATAGATTTAGATTGGAAATTAGGAAAAAAATTTTTACAATGCGAGTTGTAGAACACTGGAACAGGTTGCCCAGAAAGGTGGTGGGTGCCCCATCCCTGGAAAGGCCAGGCTGGATGAGGCTCTGAGCAACCTGATCTAGTTGGGGATGTCCCTGCTCCTTGCAGGGTGGTTGGACTAGATGACCTCTGAAGGTCCCTTCCAACCCTAACCATTCTATGATTCTATGATCTCTCTAGGAAGCCTATTCCAGTGTTTGACCACCCTCTCAATAAAGAAGTGCTTTCTAGTGTTCAGTCTAAACCTCCCCTGGTGCAACTTTGAACTATTCCCACTCATTCTGTCACTGGATACCAGGGAGAAGAGATCGGCATCTCCCTCTCTGCTTCCCCTCCTCAGGAAGCTGTAGAGAGCAATAAGGTCGCCCCTCAGCCTCCTTTCCTCCAAACTAGTCAAGCCCAAAGTCCTAGCCACTCCTTCCAGCCCCTTCACCAGCTCTCACCCTCTTCTGGTCACACCCAAGGACCTTCACATCCATCTGAAATGGTGGGGCCCAGAACTGCACACAGTACTCAAGGTGAGGCTGCACCAACACAGAATACAGCTGGATGATCACCTCTATTGACTGTATGGTGACATTGTGTTTAATGCACCACAGGTGCTCAGGTGGTGAGATGTTGCAGCTTCCTGTGAACTCAACATTTTAGTACATGAACATGCTTCTGTGGCTAGGGATGTAGAGGAGTAAAGATGTGTGCTTTATGGCTGCCTTTTTGGACTGCCTGACATCTCTGCACTTATGTGCAATCCAGCCCTGGGGTTAATTGCTTTATTTTTTTTTTCTGGATCCTTCTTAAAGTTTTCTGCTGTTGTACTGCACAAGAGAAGAAACATGAATCAGAAGAAGCTGGCACAAAAAAAAAAAAAAAAAAAAAAAAATCAATCCTTCTCATGGTTTTTACTTATTTTTAAAATCTCCATGATTAACTGAAGTGGTGAGGACTGGTTTTACAGGGAAATGGTGAACTGAAACTTTGGTCAAGGGCAATCATACAACATAACTGAAATTTTAATCATCACGACATGCAGCTAACAACAGAAGAAGTAGCAAGAGATTGTTAGGAAGATGAAGAAAAGCAGCAAGAAGTGAGTTCAACTAGTTATACAGATGACACTTTCAGAACGGCAGATGGCTCTGAATACATTTAGTTTAGCATGATAAAGAAGTTATGCAAAATACAAAACCAGAATCTGAAAGCTGGAGTTCCTAGGCCCTGTACTCCCATAAGTGTCTTCAGAAGGGGCCAGAGAATGAAAGCAGAACTCTGCTTTTAAACTGAGAAGGTAACACAAAAAAGATGGCTGTTCAGAGGGAGAGTAATTAATAAGCTCCAGTAAAAGACAAACACAAGGGTTTAATATAGAGTAATGACAAAGCAGTGTTGGGTTAGATATCTGACAGTGACCCTGCAATAGCTGTATCATATATTGCACCATCCAGAGCAGCACAGGGCCAGTGGCACACAAGGGCCTATTTCAAAGAAGTAGTGACTACAGACCGGAGGAATTGTTTCCTGTAGCTGAGCCAAGAGCCCTCACTGTCCAGCATAGTCTCATCCAGATGCCCACAGAATGCCCTTTCATGGGACTCCACATGCTTGTCGAGTGTGGAGAATGAAGAGCTCAGGGAGCTTTGTGTGTCGCATTAGATGGAAAACCTCTGGACTACTGTTGCTTTAAGAAGCACTGATTGATGCTGGACCCAGGCACATGAACTTGACATAAGACAAACAACAGTTTTGAGAGTTTCTTCTTACTGTAGTAAAGTATGGCATTAATAAGCAGCTAGAACTTTTGGGTTGGAACTAGTTTTAGATTTATCGTTGTCTATACTTTAGTTTTCCTCTTGTGTTTGGAAATCAATTTGTAATATGTCAAACCCCAGCCTTTTTCTCCCTGCAGAATTACAGGCTTGTGAGTGGGAAAGATTTCAGTGACATCTATTTAAAGACTTCAGTAAAAAAAGCAATTAAGTAGGTGAAAAGATTTTTTTTTTTTTAAATGAATCAAACTAATTCCTTCTAAGCAATTAAAAAGTAAGTTTGATCTGCCCAGACAGGAGCATTTCTATTTAATTACAGATCAGCTGTATTTATTTCATAAATTCTAGAGTCCAAGAGATTATTTAGGATTATACATACTCTCCAGTGAGTAAATGGAACAGTAAGCTAGAAAACACAATATTTTTCAAGTTTACAGAAATTACTCTAGAGATGATTTTGTGTTTCTTCCTTAAGGAGAAAGCAGATTATATGACTCCATTGATACCAATAGCACAAACTTTGCTGCTACCTATTTTCTACTTAAGCATGGTCTGATAAACCATTGCAGAAGGTATCTGAGAAGGGGCTACTGAATGTTGAAAACAACAATAGTATTTACATGGATTTCCAGTCTTTGTGTTAGAGCTGTATCTCAAAGAAGTTAAGCTGCAGATAAGCACCTGAAGACTGAATGCCTAATCCCATGTTATTGCTATCAAACTGGCAATCACTATTGTTACCAAAAAATCACAGTTTAGGAGAGGCAAAAAGATGAGCATAGAGTGATCTCCTAAAAGGTGTTTTCATCTTGTCATTGAAACTAGTGTCAACTCTCATTGTCTAGACCTGGTCAGATTCTGCTCAAGAACTGATTTGTGCCAGACAGAAACTTCAGGATCTTCATGCAAGTGCAGAACCTGCTGCTGGACCTCTTCTTGTCCCCTTAGCCAGAGATGCAATACTCAGTCAAAGTCACAGTCCCACCAAGATGAAGGGTTTCAGTGTGTTAACTGTGAAACAGCACCAAACCCTTTGGCTTAAGATATGAACAGCTATGGGTGGATATTTAAGGAAGCTCTTCCTGGATTTCAGGAGCTGTTGTAGAAAACAAAAAGACAGTTCTGTAACCACTACTCTTTTTCAGTAAGCTCACACATGCTGCAGTCTCAATAACGTCTCTGTGCTTTCCAGCAGTAGCTACATAAATATTGAATCCATCTGTTAAACACAGGCCTTGCTAATTGTTCGCCTCTTCACAATGCCAGGATATATTCTTGCTTTGACAGAGACTTTAACTAGAAGATTTTTTTTTTTTTGCCAAACACTTTGCAATTCAATATTGAAACAACTAGTCCTATTTATCTTTCAAGACAGATCGGTGACACTCATAAAAAGGGTGAAGAAAGCAAGCCTCTCTCTTCCTTGACAACTATGATGTTGCTGTAGGCTTCTAGTTTGTGCTTTCTGAGATGTCAGCAGGAGGTTTCCTGGCTCCAAGAGGCAGTTTGAGTATTACACATTTAATTCATTACTAAGAAGCTTTTAGTTGCGTGATTTTGCTTCCCAGTTCATGCCAAGCAAAGTCCAGTGCTGAGGGCATTCACTCATGCTCTCTGATAAGGCAAAACTACACGGCATTAGTTCAAAACAGTGTTATTTGCCATTCCTATTGCATAAGCCACATCATATGGACACAGTGCTGTTATATGAAACATTACAGACATTACACATAATTCCCAAATCCATACACCCATTTTATTGCTTTCTCTAAAAAAAGATAACAAAGAACAGGGTGTGCACAGCTCCAGGCTTTTCGCAATAAAAACAGCTGTATCCTCTTTAGCCAGTATTATTGAAATACGAGACATACATCATTCCATGAGTTGCATTATAAAAGCTCAAACCTTAAGAAATAATATCCAAACACCTGTCTGTGCCCTTAGCAATGTTCTTGGAGACTGAAACAGTTTTTCTGTGTGTCATGTTTAATACAATTGATCAATAGAGGGCAGCAAATTCCTTGTAAAATGCCAGAGTGCAGCAGATTTAAGAGATTAGCTTCAAAAAGCAGAGCAACAATTATATTACTTAGATTCAAAAAGCAAATAGGCAAATACATGATTTACAAAGGATCTGTTGTTAACTCAGCAAGTTCTTAAATGTCCTGGTACATCGGCAGTCCTTAGCTGATGAAGTATAAAGGCTTCAATTCAACAGAGCACTTCCCAACATGATAAATTTCTGCCTAATGAAATTTCAGCTTGATAAACTGCCTGCTTTGCTTTAAACACAGATTCTTGAAACTGGAACAGAGTGAAAGTATGGGAGGAGTTTGGGGAGTTTATGTTCAGTTTTGAGAAAAATTAATATTTTTGCATGGTTTTTGGAGTCAAATAAGAAACCTACTCCTGTCCAATATCAGTATCTCCCAGCCCCAATACGAAATCCCCGTCTCCAGCTCAGCCACAGCCAGGCACTTAAATGGCAATTCCTCTCTGCTGCTGACGAGATCCAAAGTTGCCTGAGCAATAATGTTGGGCAGAGGGAACATTTTACACAAGAGTTCTATAAACAACAGAATAAATAAACCTTGGTTTCATGTGGAGTTCCTGGAGCTGGATTCTCAGTACCTGATGTGGGGCAAACTGAAGATTTCCCCATGGTCGGAAAGTAGCAAATACAGTTTCTTGCAGAGGAGTTCCTGCTGCATTCTTTCACTTGGTAGAAATTATAACAGCTTCTTTTATTTTTTTTTTCCCCCTCTATCCAACTACCTGCCTACTGACATGACCTCTTGTAGAAAATGAGAACCCTTGAATCCTTTAGCACTCAGTCAAAATTTTCTGAAACTGGGAGCATGGTTAAGCACCCAAAACACCACAAGCCCATTCTCTAGGAGGTGGGAGAAATATGTGATGGATAGTATAAACTTAACTTTCTTAGAAAGAAAGGCTAAGACTTTTGCAGAGTCAGAATCTTTTCATCACTGGGAAATAAGTTAACATTTAAAAGACATTACATGTCTGTAGATGAAGGTTTCAGGAACACAATCAACATCCTTGGGAAAATAATTTTCTGGTTCGAGAAAAACAAACTAACAAAATTCTTCAAATGAGGTAAGCTTACCTCTTTACAGTATTTCTTTGGAACATGACTGCATTAATAATTCAATATTTATCTACTATCCCTTTTCTCTCTGTGTCTTGATGAAAATGAGGTTTGAACTCACCATAGCTCAGGAAAAGTGTTATCTGCTCACATAACAGACTTGAATTTCCCCATCAGAACAGAGAAAATGCATAGAATAGACAGACTTAGGAGACTCCTTTAAATAATCAAATGGATAGAAGTAAAAATGCATATAAGTACAAAAATCACTGTGGAGACAATGCTGTATATTTTTTAAAAAGAATAATATATACAATGATAATTCTCCATTCAATTATTTATAAACCACCCTTTCTTTCACCAAACCATTAGGTATCTGTAAGACAGGCTGTGAAAGAGCAGATTTTGGATTTGTTTAGGCACCTTAACATCATGAAAAGCCTGTCCTTGAAGGCGTATTCTTACTCATTGCTACAGCTTAAGTATTATCTTTTCATTGTATTTTTTATGAAAGTGACAAAGAATTAAAGACTAGAACATTGAAAATAATAGATCTTTATGTACTTAAACAGCAGCTTAGGAGGAATAAAAAAGGAAACAAATCTAAGTACTTCTATCTGATGCAGGTTTTTCTTTTTTTTTTTTTTTTTTTTTCCCCTTCTTCCTTCATTAAAGCATTTTAATGACTTGTATTTATCTATTCAGCTATACCCTCCTGGCAGGCATCTTAGGAAGGTCCACATCACTGACATAGAAGGATTTCTTATTTTCTTCTTATTTTCCTGCATAAACCCCAAATCAGACACATGGTTTGATGTTATCCCTACTAATACCACTAATGTACCATAGACTATTGCTCCAATGCACCAGCTGTTTAACAGCAGCTTTAGCAATTCGTTGCAAAAGCTAGCGATGTTGAAAATGCTGAAGATATCCTGGCAGGATATCCCCAAGGAAATATACTGCAGAGCTAGCTTTATTATTCTCTATTCAATTTACTACAGACATAGATGATGGTCTTATCCTTACTTTATTCTAAAACTAAGTTTATATACGACAAGAGTCCAAACTCACCCCTCTCTAAGCATTTTGCTGTGGCATTGGAATCAAGAGAGAAGAAAAGGCAGCAAAGACTTCTCAGCAGGCCCTATCCTTGGTCTCCCCAAGCACCTCCTTCCCTGCCCATTCCTATCTCTGTGCTGTTACAGGAGAAGGCTACATTCCTCAGTATGTTCAGAGAACCTTCTTGACCTTTCTTCAGCCTAACTAACATGCAAGAAAACAATGCACATTTTAGACAAACTAGACAGCAACCTGTAAAGGATCTGGCAAACAACACAGGAACAATAAGAAACATACCTGGAAACCAAGTCTTTGAACAGTCACTAGGAACTGAAAGCAAATTAAATGGAAATTTAACAGGCAAAAAACCCAAGACCTAAATAACGTACGGAGAAAGAAGGAAGCCAACATTTGGGAAGTACATTAAGTCAATGTGTTTAGGTGAGTGTACACAGCAACAGACTTTGCTACTGAGCTCTCTGAAAAACAGGATCATAGCAATCACATAACTCCCAGCAAAGGTAATACTTACTGGTGATGCTCCTTTACCTAAAGCAGAGCCAAAATCAGAGATCTGTTGAAAGGCAATACATTTAACTAATGTTGTATGCCATAAATGCACGAAGAAATTCCTCTAGCTGTAGTGTTGCTAAAGGAGAAGTATTTATAAACTAATCATGAGAGATTTCCTGATAAAATATCCTTTCTAGCTGAAGGTGGGGGGGGTGGGGAGGGGGGTGTCAAGTCCTGGCAGGGGATAGAAAATCCTAGTTAAACCAGCTGAAACAATCAAGTGCAGCAAAGCCTCACAAAGGTTGGTTTATTAAAATAAAGGGAGATGAGTATAAAGGTAGGAGGAGTGAATAGTTGTCTGAGTAAGCTTGTATTTTATTTTAGCTTTATTAAGGTAAGGATATTATATAAAGCAGTTATGTTATTAGGGAGTTTGATCTGAGATTTCTGATTTTTTTTTTTTTTTATTAAAGCCATATAAATAAGCTGGAAGTCTTTCTAATGAGGCTTTCACGCCCTAACTTACAACAGAAAAAGGTTTTATCAAGGTATCTGTAAAAATTTTAATTTAATTTTTCTCTCTTACTATTTCAAGAGTGAACTTAGATCCTCGTACTGTGGGTTTCTGAGGTGGAGGAAACTCAGCCTTGGAAGTGTTTTATCCATTTTAGGTATTTTGCACTTAAAATGAATAGTCTGTTATGGGAATTGCTGAGTGTGTTGGTATATGATGTGGAGAACTAGTAAACCATTGAGGTACCTGTGTTTGGTGCTTGGCTTTTTGCATTTAACTGTTTTTAATGTCTAGTAGCTTTCAGTTATTTGGAGCAGGTGGGAGACAGCAAGACTGAAATAAGTAAAATAAAATCATGATCCCAAGTTATTATTAGAGGAGTTTTGAATATGCTTTAAGAATTTTTTTTTTTCTTGAATATTAATTTTTGAGTTTCATCATGTCAACTATTTCATGTTTTTAATTATCTCTCTCAACTACTTAAATGATCATCCTTTAGGGAATCAAAGTTTTGGAAAAGAAACTTAAAAATTATATCAAATGTAAGCTGTTTTGACTGTAACAATTCACATCTCACTTGATGGAGAGCATAGTGCTTTGGATCCTGGCTGCTGAGGTGGTTCCCATGTAATTCCTGATGTCTTTGCCTCATCTCAGGAACTGTGTGTAAAATGTGCATCAGCCTGTGTTGGTGATCAAGGTAGAGTGAATCCCTGCTATTATTTTCTCCTCTATTGTGTATGGGTAAAGGCCTACTTGAATTATGGTAGTGCTGGGGAGAAAGGACAGATGCACAGCCTAATTGATTGCAAAATGTGATGAAAATGTGAGACTATCGGTGAAAGAATGAAGAATCACATTTAAAGTAGCTGTAGGAGGAGAGGGGAATTCTAGTGTGAATATGAGAGGCTCATACATCCACTAGTTCCTATGCTGATGTGGAAAACCTGAGAATTTGCTAGCAAAAATGCTAGTGAATGTCTTATCTGGGTGTTTCATCAGAAGCTAAGGATAGCAAAAAGCTTACAGCCTAGATATTAGATTATTCAACGCTCATATGAGAAAATGTCTAAGCACTCTACCATTTACAACGCAATTTCATTATCTTCGACTTTTCTTCAAATTTGTTGGCATTTAAACACCTGTTGCTCTGCTTTTTTTTTGTTCTCTTTTACTTTTGCCCCCAATCCCTTTCTGATCATGTGTACGTCTGGGTGGTACCACGTCAGGCTAGTGGCTTATGATGCAGGTTCTTTGTATGTGTATTTTGAAGCATCTCTCTTGCTTCCCCTTAAATCTATGTATAGACTTGCATGACTCAATAATTTAGCCCATTATATCTGCAGCTTGATGCTCTTCATTACTTAGGTTTTCAAGGATAAAGTACAAGAAGTGAAGATCAGAGTAACAGAATGTGCTTCAACTCTCCTTTCTCTCTGGTTGCAAACGCAGAACAAATGATTAGTTACACTGTAATGTAGTTTAGTTGAGACCTTATGCTCAGTGCCAAAGTACTTTGTCTTAATTTAGATCTTGAGCATACAAGCACTTGAGCACGTATCTAGAATTACTCACATGAGTAAAGCTATTGACTTCAAAGTTATTGACGACTCATATGAGTAAAGATCAGCTTTCATAAGGTTAAAGGTCGGGAGCCATTATTTCTTGACTATGCAAGAAAAGGAGCCTAGGAAAGCTGTGGCTTTTGTACTGTTAGTAGATTTTTTTTTTTCTCACAGATAAAGATCTACAATGAAAATAGCTTTTAGTATTGTTATTCTGGAGATAACAGGAATAGAAGAGTGAAGATATTGTCACCTTCCAGAGAGCTGGACAAGGGTGTTCAAGTTACTGTATACAGTATGACAGATTTTTTTAGTCTAACTTTTTCTGAAGGTTTCTCTCTGCAGGCCTGATGTAGCTGAGATGGATCCAAACCCAATCAAAGCAAGCAGAATGGACTTCCCCTCCCCTACTTTTTTTTTTTTTTTTTTCAATGACTGTGTCTTCTGGGAATACACCATGGTGCTTCTCAGAACCTTGGCAGAAGCCACAAATGTCTGGATTTTTCCTGTGTAGCCAAAGGAACATGGGGTCATGTCTGACACTGCTAACTTGGTGCTGCTGAAAGCAACTCCAGCATAGGACTTCAGTGCTGTCTAGAATGATGTGTCACAAGCCCGGGTAAAAAAAAACAACCCATAATACCTTCTATAAAAAGCCTCCCTTTTAAAGAGAAAATCCTGGCATTATGTGTGAAAGCTATCTGAAGTATTCAGCTCTGTGTGACTAATAGATTCCATTGCTACCAAGAGCTACAGCCAAGATGATGGAGATTTCTGTTGTGAAGATCTTCTTCTTGAAACCACAGCAAATTAAAAAAAACACTCCAAAAAAAACCCCACACCAAAAAAAACCCCCACCCTCACCCCTACAACCAACCAAATTCAACCCCTCCCACCCCCCCAAAACAAAGAACACTTGTAACTCCCACCCATTTTTGGATGAAACACTTGTCACTTATCGAAATAGTATTTTTTTTCTTTTTCTTTTTTTTTCCCCACTTATCATTAAAAAGGTCAAGAAATGATTTGATATGAGAATCTGGAGGAGGGGAGGAAAGGAGAATCTGCCAGGCTCAGGGTGAAGTGTCTGTAGTGGTGCCTCACGGGTAGACCAGTGCTATAGTTTTAAAGTTTTTGTCAAGGACTCTGTAGTTCAAGAGGGTGACACTCCTGTGTGCTTAGAGCTCTTTTCCTTTTTTGATTGCTTTGGTTTTCCTAGAGGCTGTAAAGGACATGGAACTGAGCCGTCCCTTCTGAGATGAGAAGGAGCCTGTTTGGGAGGATTATTCCCCCAGTTGAAAGATGTCTCAATGTCCTTTGTAAGGATCTCTGTAATGCTACTGCAGGTGGGGCCATTGCTGAAACAGGCAGAGCTCTGTCACCGGGACGCTATTGTTTCTTTCCTACCTGCTGTCCATTGAAACCAGATCTCTGCTACAGCTGGTCTGGAGTTGCATATGGATCACTGAGAAGGAGAGAAGTTGTGGTTAGTGCTGCAAATGTGCAATACAGGAGGAGTGAGACAAAAAGCAAATAACTACCTCATAGGTAATGTGTGAGACCACGCTGGTCTCAGCCTGTGCAGTGCTGACAGATGTTGCTCTGTGCTGTTTCTGATGAACATAAACATAGCTACTGAACAACAAGTTACTGCAGATTCAAAAAGCTTGATGGCTTACTTGAGTCTTCAGGGAAGCTCTACTGTTTGCTCTTTATAATGGTTGACAGCCTGCAAGCTGCCCCTCTTCTATTTCAGTCCTAACCTGAATCTTTTGGCTCGTTATAGGAATTATTCTGATACTCTTCTCTCTGAGCCCTGCTTACGCAGGCGCATTGCATGAAAGCTATATAGGATGTACAGGCAGAAGGACTGTCTAGGACTTGCAAGAGCCTCTGTGGATCTCTTAGTTTCTGAATCATGTTTCCTCCTTCTAACCTCCTAGCAACTGTGAATGCATCTTTTTACTTCAAGGTAGGATTTCCACTAGAGATCATGCAATAAATGATAGATCCCTTCTTAAGGAAGTCAGACAAGTCATCGCAGGCGTTACCTGTGTGTTTTGGCACAGTAGGGTTGGGATGGTTGTGCTGATGAGCACAACTTAATTAAAAGTTGTGTTATAGTTAATATTACATACTATCACTGCATCACTTGCTTTTAATGGGACCAAAGCCTTGTGGAAGGGGAGGTGGTATCTGAAAGAATCCGGAACTAGGAATCCTGGCTAATATAAGACAAATACAGTCAGACTCTATTGTTATTTCATTGTAAGCAGAGAGCTTGGAATAGATAAACAGGTGAGAGTTAGCAGCAGCTCAGGAAAATGAAATGCAGCCCAAAATAAAAAGTTACTTGACTCATTTAAGGAACATAACCTACTCTGTATTTTTTCCCAGGATTAATTGCTGCTTCCTTTCTGTAAAAGCTGTTTTTCACTCTGCTGGGTATGTTGTAGAACAACATCGTAACTTTGACTCTTGTGCATGCTGCTGATGGTATCATCACTGCGTGGTGCCTGGTGCTCAGCACTTCCACTGTGCAGCCAGGCTAAAACTGGCAACCAAGGACGCTCTTGTGCTGACCCAGTCAGCTTTAGATATATAAAGAAAAAGGGGACATAAGACATCACCATTCAAGCTGGAAAACTGCTTTCAGTGACTAACTTGATCCCAAAGGCACACCACAGTTTTCAGCAACAATCTCACTTCTAGACTTTTTTAAAAACCTTGTGGCCACGATTTATCAGACTGATCTAACAGTGCTAAGGAAGCCACATTTGCATGGGCCTGTGCGATGCTGAGAACCAGCCTCCAACTCTTGCTTCATTGAAACTGGGGAGAACCGAGGACTATAACAACTTCCCTTTTGATATATGCATCTGAACTGGGTCAGAGGATAAGCTCAGAAGCATAGGGCTTTCTGAGGTCAACCTAGATGTACACATGTGTAAACGTAGGGCAGCAGAGGGACCTGAAAAAGGCTGTTTTATCACAGTTTAAGGACTGACTCAAACTGGAACTAGAGCTGGGATCTCTGCACAGCACTGCGTTTTGTAGGGCAAAAGTAAGCAAGCCCCTTGTATTGAGCAGAGCATGAAGCGTGGCTCCTGTGTGCAGTTGTTTCTTCTCGGTTCCAAGTATAATACTGCAGCCAGGTTAAGGACTCTTTAGTGCAAAGCCCAGTAACTGAATTTGGATTTGTGTTAAGATGTAGTCTCATAGGAGGCAATGTAGTCCTATATGCAGGGAGTTTTCTGAAGGGGAAGAGTGGAAAAGGCAGGTGGCTAACTGGATAAATTACAAATAATAGTGTACCTTGGGGAAAAGAGCCCGGTCTCTGGCACAGGTTTGTACTTGGATCATGCAAGCTGTTTTCCAAGAATCTGGCTAGTAAATGCAACAAAGAAAGCAGCATGTGATATCTGTGTGTTAAAGCCAACACTGATAAAGCATAACTGGACTGCTGTTGTAGTACCTGAGTCAGGCAGCTCCTCTTGGTTACTGCCCGTGTGTGAGGGCACTGAGGAAAAGCAGGTCACTGCCTGGTTAGGCCAGCCAGCGCTGGCCAGCTGCCTCCAGTCCGTGGAGGGGAATAGGGAGCAAAGACTTGCTGACTGATGAGAAGGATAAGATGATGTATGTGCATGAAGTTCTCCACATAAGCCTCCTAAATGCTTCCTGCTAACATATGGGGAGTTCACCATCTCTAATTCTCTTGCTTTCTTGTGGTTTAGCAACGCAGTGTAATCATTGCCCTTCAGTCAAGGATTCAAAGAGTATATTGACTTGCAAAAATGCAAACAGATGCTTTTGTGGGAAGAAATGAACTCAGCTCTACTGTCCAAAAGACAGCCTCCTTTTCCTCCCATGTAGCTATCAATCACTGTCTGTCTAGTCTCTCCTGCCTAAACCATTGCACGGACCTTCACAGGAAGCAAGGAAAGGAACAGTGACCAATATGAGTGGTTCTAATGATGCTGGTTTTCTTCCCTGATTTGGTTGATGAATCTCTCTGATAGAAGAGTAAAAGTCCAAGAGCATCTTCCTAATGGTAAACACCTCTTCTAAGGGGCTGGACTGAGCTTTGTGACACATTAACTTCATCAGGGATAGGGGGCGCATGGGGTGCAGGAGGAAAATGTGTGTGAACTGGTCTATGCAGATGCATTGTTCAATGGCTCTTCAGAAACAATGTTTCCGTGCTCCCATTTCCTTGCTCCTTTAACCCCCCCCCAGATGCGTGAACGGTTCCAATCTCCAGGAACAATCTCTGGATTGTTCTGCCTTAAATCTCAGGAACTTTCATCTGAAGGAGAGTGCGGAACTGAGAAGAAAATTGCAGGTAGATTCCGGGTTGAATAACTTTACAAGTAATAGGTAACCAGACATATAAGCCGTTTTATGTGTGAACATACTTGGTAACAGTTTCATTTCTTTTGTGAAAGTATTTGTAGTTGAGATCAATGGTGTAATGGCTTATTTTGTTTGTGTGGCAGTATGTAATATTGCCTGGCTTCCTTTGCTGCAGAGGAGCCCTTCCTGGTGAGTATCCTGGTTTACTTGCTCTGTGTGCCTGAAGGCCTCAGTTGATGTCAGAACTCAGTATCAGAGAGGTTTTTTTTTTTACTTGGACCATGCCCCTTCCCACAAAGCTTAGTGTGAAGAGATTAAATATGGAAAGTGGTAGGACGAAGCCAGAGGAAAAAAATTGTGATAGCAGTTGCCTGAGGTGATAGAATTCTGAGACTTGTATTCTTGGCTCTTGATCTTTTGTAAATTTAATTCTCTGGAAGCATAGAAATGTCCATGTAGGCTTTCTCCATCAACACTTTAATGTAAAGAAATATAAATGAGTCTTTCTGGTTATTGTTGCCCTGTGACTGTAAGATCATTTTGCTATAACTTCCCATTGAGAAGGCAATACACTGTTTTTTATCTTCTTTTTGATAAGAGAGCAAGCACTTTATGGGTCCTAACTAAAACAGAACTGGAGGGCATGTGGAACAGCACATAGCTGAAATAAGAGGGAAGGGAAGAGTTTTTGAACAAAAATCTATATAAGAAAACGAAAGAAACTCTGCAGCACTACCTGCAGCTTTCCAGGGACACAAGAACTTGTCCTAAATTTTCTCAACACCTAAACCTGTTACAAGGCACTTGTATTGAATGGCAGCAAATTAAGTGAACTTCCCCAACTCAGCACTGTGTCACCTGTGACAGGAGGGCATGAGATAGCCTCTAAGAAATTAATCTGAGGCATATACTGCTATCCCACTGATCCTGATACGGGCTTGGTGAGCTGGTTTAGGTACAATGTGTCAATTCAAATGTGAAAACACGTGGAAATGCCGAGTATGTAATTAGAACTTGAGTTTCTCATATCGGTTCCCTTTCGGCACAACTAGTCTGGGCAAAGATGTTGCTCTTTCCAATAGTTAGTACTTTGCTGTTCTTATGGACTTAGGTAACTTCAAAAGAGGGCATGATGTGTACTCCAGTATGGCTCATTTTTGTGGCTTTCTTATTTTCTTTCATGTTTTATTATAGCTGGGCAGACAAAGGAACCATTCTCTTAAGAAACGGAAAAAAAAAAGTAGACTTTGTTCTTGGAGGATAATCACTTCCTTAAATTTATCAGTTACTCCTTAAACAGATATTGTTACAAAAGAGTCTTTTGTTTTCAGTTTTAGTTTGGTGTTTTTTTTTTTTTTTTTTTTTTTTTTTAAAATCATCTTTTCTTTATATCACTGCTCGCTGTGATCAAAGGCTTTAGGATTCTTGCTTTCTTTGATGCTCTTCTGTAACTTTGTTTTCCCTCTTCGATATGAACTTCTAGGAAGCTGGAAAAGTACTTGGGGTGAGGATTATAGGCCAAGACATTGTTTAGTACACAAGGAGTGATGGGCAGGGAGGTAAGGAGGTGGCTGCACACTACTTCTCTCCTTGTATTTGTATGTATGCCTGTAGAAATACCAATCACAACACTTGCCTTCCAGCTGGTAGTAAATTGGCTGCATCTCATCTGACCATAATGTGATCATACAAACAATGCACTTGTTCTGAATCCCACAGTATTTTGTGCATGGTGGTCTTTCCTCTCCAACCCCCATGGCATTATTCATGCAGCAGGGGTATGTACTCCCCTTCCCCAAACTCTTCCTTTTCTGAACTCTTTCCTTTTCATAGGAGCACACAGGTATGCCACCTCTTTCAGCTCATCTCTGGTGTTTCTGAGGAAGGTGAAAGCCAATGACAAAAAGTGCAGCTCTAACATGGATGGTAGGGATGCCCAAAACTAATCCATGTGGTGCAAACTGTGAATGTTCATTTCTGTTTATCTGACTTGCTGCAGGACCTCATTCCCACAGGATGCAGTAGAAGCTAAGAGTTTACTCAGAGCATGAAAGGAAGCTGGAACAGTTAATGGCAAAGAAAACCACAGAGGAATGCTAAATACATGAAAATATCTGAGTTGGTAAGTTTCTGCACTGAAAGTAGTAGGAAGCTGGGAGTCCTGGGGAAATACACTGTCCTTGCTCTTTCCTAGGCATTCAACAGTGGTTTTAGGTGAAGAGGAGGGTATTTAGACTAGATGAGGCCTTGATCTGACTAGATAAAGTAGTTATTAATTAAATAACAGGTAAAACCATCCAAGTATAGTCTGTACTGTCAAAATAATGTTGCTGTCTTTTGATATGTGTATTTTTTTTTTAAACAGTGAATGACCAACTAAGATGTCATATGCTTTGAGCCTTAGGGGCTGTGGTGGGAGTAGCTGCATCTGTTTCTCTTGACAGTGATGGAGAACAATTTCTGTCTCCTACTTCTACTTCTTCTCAAAACCAGGTTGTTCATTCTCCCTTTTCCATGAAGGACTGCCCTCTGAAGGGAGAGGAGGAGGTAGGCAGTGGATTGCTTTTACAAATAGGTGCTGCCAGAAAGTTCAGTGTGATAGCTCGGAAGAGGTAGAAGTAGCAACAAACACTATCAGGCAATGTTAAAGTAATGCCAAGACTTACTCATATTTAGACTAATTGAACTAGGATTTAGTGGCTAAATTACCATTTGACTCTAGCTAACAGAGCGTAATGTGGGGCTAAGAGCCAAAACCGCAGCTAGGAAGAAGGCTTCTTTTATTAAACTTTGGGCACATTGAGACAAGCTGCTTAAATGTAGCATTCTGGGAAATAGAATGGTGTTAACTTTCACCTTTTGAGTGTCTGATCATTGTCTGATTTAGAGAACTGAATACATTACAAGGCTAAACAATACTCAGATGATTCAGTAAGTTGGTTAGGTTTTTTTTTTTAATTAGCTAGCAAAACTTTATAGCACAGGTAGCAAACTGCTGTAGGGAAGTAGTAAAATAGCCTTTAATATAAAATACAGATAGCTGTGCCTAGGGGAAAAATATTTTATAACATTTTCAAAGGCTCTTAAAAGCAGAAGAGAATGTGTTTAATATGATAGGCTGATCTGACTCTCACCCTCAATGGCTAATTCCTAAATGTCATTGGACTCAAGGGACACGAGTAGAATAGTTGCTCCTGAACTTTTTACCCCAAAACTCTTTTAAGTAAAGTTGAGCTGACATATAAGCCCACGAGGAGCCAATGGAACAGCTGAATAAAAATGGAAACGGGACTTATGGACTTTGTGCAGTAGAACCAAACATAGTAAGGACTTCTGCACCTCTCCCTTGAGTTCCCATCTTTCTTTGATTAAAATAGTGCTTTGTATTGGCACAGGCTATAGCATGTATAGCTACGGTGCAATGGAAAGAAGAAATAGTGAAAGCAAACTGGATAGTATGAGGAATATAACTGTACAAGGGTTTCTTTAAATTATCTTGATATCTGAATAAAAACTGAGGAGGAGAGGATACCTTTTGCTCTACAAAACTGGTTAAACTTCTTCTGCGTGGTCACTTATTTCAGTAAATCCCAAAGGGCTTTGAAACAAAAGGCTGAATTTGCTGTGGAATTTATAGCCTTTCACAAAATAGATAAAAGTAATATTGTCATCTTTTGTTTCTCTGCACTTCGGTTTAAGAATGTAACTTAAACCACATGTGATGAAGTCTGATCCCTTCCCTTTTCAAGTTCCTCTGGGAAGAAACCTAAATAATAGGTCCCAAATTAGATGGCTAATGGATATGCCAGGATGGTCTACTTGGTATCTTGCTAAAAGCTCTGAGGCTTGTTGTTTTAGTTTTGTAACTAGCATACAACTTTAAGTCAAAGGGAATCTGAATATTCATTTGGCTGAAAGACTGATGGAGGTAGGGGGAGAAGAGATGTTCCCAGTGTGCAGTTTTCCATAATGATTTATACAGCTACAAAGACTGTTGGGAATATATAGGAACTGAGTTTATTCCTCTCTACATTTCTTTTTTTTCTTTTTTTTTTTTGTAATTGTGCATTCAGTATAAATCACTAATAATTTAGACTTACCTATTTTTGGTGAGAAACAATTGTCAACCAATTTCTTTGCAATTTCCCCCCCCGTGCTGCCTATAGCTTACCTTGGAAAACATATTGATCCCTTTCTGGGCAGGGAGGCTGACTGCTGGGAGAGGTGAACAAATGAAATTTGCAGGTCTGATATCTGCTCTCCAGAACTGCTTTGTCTTATGAGCTATTTAATTTAAGAGAAAATAATAATTAGGCTCTTGCCCTCTTGAGACTTGAACTCTCTTAATACAAAACAAGATTAACTATGCCTATATAACTTCTAACTGACTGCAGATTTGTAACTATGGAAGTATATAGATACATTTATATTATCTGCCTATGTTTGTGAGATGACTTTTTTATATTCATCAGAATAATTTCCAAATGTAAACAACTTGAAAGGAAAAAAATACACACAATTTTAAGCTTATTCATGACAAGCGAAAGCAGTTGGCTGGGGAAGGGATTGGTTCTTTTATTTCTAACTGCTGCTTCTTACTGGAAGGCTGTGATGTCCTTTGTCTCTTCTAATGCTATGAAACAGTAAACCTTTATGCATCCCTTATGCTTTTTAGGCTTCTGATCATTCAGCACTCTGTGGACCCTGCCCCACTAGCATTCACACATGTTGAATTACGCTGGAATAGATCTCCAGTTTTGCACTGGGAAAAAATTAGCTGAACAAAATTATTGTGGGATACGTTCCTGTTTACACATACCATTGTGATGCTCCTCTTTGACAGTGTCATGGCACTGACCTGTAGATCATGAGCGTGACCTTAAAGCTTTCTCATCAAGAATTGCTCTTAGCCAGCTGTTTCCCATGTTTAAACTCATAGCAAGCTTCTTGAACAGCAACGTCTTGTGCAACCATGATTAGACTGCTTGCAAGGCCAAATTGTTCTTTCACTTTCCTGCAGTTCCTTGTGCTATGAAAGCAACACACTTATCAATGCATGAGCTTGTACATTATTACCAGAATTCTTGACTTGATGCTGGTTTAGGGTTGGAACTTGACTTTCAAGTCCGGAATGAGTTTGCCGGGCTTTGAGTAGAGCCATTTAATTAAAGAGAATACTTAGCCATGAATGATTTCTCATGCCTGAATGTTGTTCAGGAGCATTATGATTCACAAGAGCATTAATTGTTGATGATCCTATAGGTAAGTATATTATGGTATGTATTAAAAAAATATTCATGGAACTCTTTATTAAAACCAAATATGTTGAGGCAGGTGGTATAAACTTATTAATCAGCTAGTAATGTAAATTAGTTTGCTAACACTCTGCTCAAATGACTAGAATATCATGTAAATTAAAACTAGTAGTAACTAGTAGAAACAAATTGGTGAATATTTACCAAGTAATATCTGCAGAGATATTGGAGCCCTGTTCAATTTACCAGCTACAGGAGAAGCTGTGCTTTAAAGAAAAATGTATTTGGGAAAAAATAATAAAAGTTGATGTAGATAGTGACTTTAAAACAAAATTGTGCAGCTCTCCATTACCTTGGAGGCATTATCATACACAGCTTCCAGGTGGCATTTTAGAGCTTTTGTCTAAAATGAATTTTCTTAGTTATGCTGGTTACAGGTTACAGTTACGCTCAGACATACAGGTAAGGCTGTTTGGCTTGTCTCAGCGATGCTGATTTAGACTGGACTGCAGTACTGCGGATCAGACTGATGGTCTGTCTCCCAGCAGTGATAAAGACAGAAGCGTAAGGAAGGCTACAAGAAGCTGTGTGTGTGTTCACACAGAACAGTTCATTTTCCTTCTCAGCCACTCTAGGGAGTGGCTCTAGGGAATTTCAAGTCCATGTCTGCTCCTGTTGTGTTACTTACTGATGGAACTGTCCTCAATAAATGAGAATAAAGGCAAGGGTCTCTTTAGCTAGTGTTTTACATACAAGGCTGAAGTGATATAAACAATGTAATCTTTACTGACATTAAACAAATCTAGCATGTAAAACCACTCAGAAGAGTGTTGGAATTATCTACCATCAACTTAGAATCAAATCTTTGTGCTCAGACTTTGAGAAATGAACACCTGGGTTGTTCAAAAGCAGTTTTCACTAGTGTGGCTAGACTTCTCCTGAACTCTTTCCAAAACTTCACTCTGGCCTACTTACTGTACAGAGGAATGATTACTTGCTGGAAAGCTGCTTGTTTATTTGTATCAAAGGAAAGAAATAAATAATTAACATTTGTGTGTTTGACAAGATATGACTATGGATGGTTAGTTATTTCCTGAATATATACCTGGGTTTATTTTTCTTTTTTTAGTTTATTATTTGCTTTTGTGACAAAATATGGAAATAGGTTTTTTGATTCAATGTAATTTGAGCTTTAAACCTAGGTAGCATGCATTAAACTAATTTACTACAATTTATGGAAAAAAAATGGTATATGATGTCTGCTTGACATTAACACACGGAGGCCTGCGGTGACTTTAATTTTGTCATTAATTTCAAGCAGTTTAATTCAGTTGTTGGTTTGTTGGTTTGGGTTTTTTTGTTTGTTTGTTTGGTTTTTTTTCTTCCCCCAGCAGAAACCTTTCCTTTTCTTATGAGCTCAAGGAAATGTTGCTTGCTCTGCTGCCTGTTCTCCCCACCCTCTAGCTATTTCAAATGAGATCCAGATGAGGTGCATCTGTTAAACAGTGGAACAGGCTTCCTAGAGAGGTGGTTGATGCCCCAAACCTGTTGGTGTTTAAGAGGCATTTGGACAATGCTGTTAACAACATGCTTTGACTTTTGGTCAGCCCTGAAGTGGTCAGGCAGTTGGACTAGATGATCTATTCTATTCTAAATTCTCATTGCTATCTAAGATATCGAATTCTATAAACGTCATTAGTACAAAAAGCTGGATACAGATGGATTGACTTTGCTTGTGTGATATGTAAAGCTGTTCAGCTCCAGTACCAGAGACCCAGCAGCATCATACCAGAGGAGGAACTACTTGTTGATAGCTGCACCAGAAGCATTACTAGAACGACTTAACTAGCTGCTCTCTTTAATTCTGTTGTGAATTCCAGGAAAGTGCTGGCAGGTTGGCTGGCCACAGTATTTCAGCTGGCTCAATATCTGCTGGGCTCCTGCAGATTACCAGATTCATTGTGTCCATGCTACCAAATAGAAATGAGTTGATTATGATATATATATAGAGAGATATATTTTAATGATGTGGAGATTTTTTAACTGACAACCTGCGTACTGTTAAAAAAACAAACAAAAAAAGTACCTTACATCTCCTTCCCCACCCCCTCTCATTACTCCTTACAACTTCAAAACTCTGTTCTGTTAAGTCCACTACCCACTCGGTGATACACTTTTTCATAATTACTTAAGTTCACCAAAATGTAATTTTATTAATAGAAAAATCAAGCAGTTATTCTTCCTCAATGCAAATGCATTCAAATTTCTACAATGTGATTTCCACTTTATTTCGTGCATGCTGAAGCAAGGAATTCACTTGCTCTCCCTGGGTAATATTTCATATGTTATGAGTCCCTTGCTGACCTCAAGCTGTAAGCACTGAATGACTAAACACGTCTAAATTATCTCTTGTCCAACTTCTTTTCTGGCTGGGTATTACCTGCCAGTAGTCTACAGGGGTTATGCTTTTAGGCCAAAGTTGGTGGTTTGTTTTTTTTTGTTTTTTTTTTTTTAAAGAGTTGAACAGGTTATTTTCCTTTCACAAAACTTAAACCAAAACACAGCCCTGTTTTTCATGGGCATAAACCTGAGATCTTACTGAATGGAAGAGGAGTTCAGTTCAGTGTGAGGAGAACCGCACCAGCTTAGTTAGGCACCTCAAATGTAATTAGAGGACTGGAGTTACGCATGGGTTTCTGGAAAGGTTTCCATTGTTGTGGTGTTGTGTTTACTTAAATTGTTTGAGCCAGTTAATCAAAGTTGAAGAGCTCTAAGTATGAATATGTGGGTGCTAATAGATGAGACCTATAAGACTACAAAATTTTTAGTAGTGCTGCTTTTCATACATGTATTTTGATGCTGTGCTCTTAGGTCTCAAAACTGAATTCCAGCAGATTGAAAGGCAGATTTCCTTGGTTTGCAGGATGTACTTCATTAGTTTTGGTATGACTTGGTATTTGTGAAGATGACAATGCTAGTAGGAACATTAGATTACAAAGATAACTCTGAAAAGGTCAGCAGGTCTGACATGCAATTTGTCTTGCTCAATTAGGCTTTATATTGATATCCTGTCTGTCTGACCAACATGGTAATCACTTCAAATATAAATGATGTGTGGGAAATTATTTTATGTTTTTGCTTGAAAAATAATCAGAAGCCTGAATAGCTCTAATGACAAAGCTAATAAACATTTAAGCTACAGTATGTGATTCTGTGATGGCTTTGATCATTAGCTCTTGTAGTCTACTTGATTTAGGAATTTTATAGGCAAAAGAAGTGTCTGGCTGTGGCATCTATAAATAAGTTAAGAAATACTGTTTGGTTTTTATTACTTAACTGAATGAACAGATATCCAGAATTAATCAGAAATGCACGAGGTATACTCACTACATCTTCCTTAATCTAATGCCTGTTGCTATGATTCAGCATCATATTGCAAAAGTCAAAATATATTGACCTGTAAAATCCTCTAAAATGCTTACTCCACATATTTACTATGTGTCTGAGGCTGCTCAGTGGAATACAAAGAACAGCTGTCTACATTGATTTGCTAGGAGAAATAAAGGGAGGATAAGTGCCTCAAGTTTAAATAAAATAGGTGTAAGCAGCAAATGATTCAGGAGAATCAGAATTTCAAATCCAATCCATTTCAATTATTTATTGTGGCTTGCCAGTATCCAAGGATTTTCTTCATTTGCTGTAACTTTGTGTTCCAACAACTCTGAAGTTAAATTGGAATGATGAGAAAGAGCGGGAGGTGATCTTCCATGTGGTCACAGCAACTTGCCTAATTATTTTGTGGATGGACCTTCTTCGTCTTAAAGAAACAGGAATACTCATTTATAATTCTACAGTGCAAAAGAACATTGGAGGAACTTAAGTCAATTGGAACAAAACTTATAAAGGTGTACTTCTTGCTAGTCCTAACGCTACTGCTTTAACTACTGTCCTCTTTTACCAAAGCACTTCTAATCACAAGTAATTTACCTCACTCTAATTTGGCTTTTGAGCAAACAAGAAGTCTGACTACCAGAGGGCTACATATCCCTTTGACCCTGTTTGTGCAACAATTTTTTGTAAGAGTCAGTCAAGAGAAGAAAAATAACGTACTTCTCTCTGAGAAGAGAGGGTCCAGCTTTGCCTGTTGGTGCCCGGGATGGGATTATGTTTCGGATAACACAATGATTCTTTCCTTGTTTTTCTTCAAAATAACAAAGCCTGAACAGTAAGTCTTCAATAACGCTAAAAAGATGTGGTTTCCCTCAATGGAAACTGGCTATAGGAATTAATATTTTTAGTATATTGTATCTGGAACTGAGAAAGAAGCTATTTACTTGTAGTTCAAGTGGTCCTGAAATATAGAGATACGTGCTATATCCCTCTGTAACTGAAAAGGATGCAAAGCTGTTCAGGAGATGCAAGTTCTGTTCCTGCTCATTGTAAGTTTTGCAAAATTAAGTAAAACTTCCTAAATTCCATTCACATTATGGATGCCTCAGCATTAATTGCCTAAGCGGAAGTGCTGAAAGTGTCCCTTTGAATACAAAATAGCAGATCAAAATGTAAAAGATGCTCCTCAAAACTTTATGTTTCTCTATGCTGTCCTTGTCTCTAGGATCAAAGTAAACAGGTAAGGAGGTGTGTCTGAATACTTCCAAGATCCATTTGTGAAGTAGAATGTAGTAATATTTCTTTAACTCTGTGGGTTTTGCTGCTTTGTAAGCATGTCAGAAACTTTAAGTAGATCAGAAGAGAACTATAAAAATGTTTCAGTGACTGGAAAAACTGGCCTTATGGGGAACTCGGGTGAGCTGTCTGGTTTTAACCAGTCTTGAGAAACAATTCAGGTATAACTACCTTTATGAAAGGAACATATCTGGAGCTCTGGGGGGTCTTACTCTAGTATAGCAAAACTTCAACAATAATTTGTCTTTGGGAAGACAATCCAAGGCAAGACTTGTATGTCTAAACAAAAAACAATATTGTTCTCTCTTCCCTCCCTCTTAGTTAAAAAGACTCAGGTTATTCCAAAGACTAAAATACTAAACATCAAAAGCCTTTTTGGAAGAGATAAATTACAAACTCGTGTTTGGCTCTTACTGACGCTGGCATCTTCAAGGAGAAACAGTGTAAGACATTAATAATCAAACTGTAAATGTAATGAAAATGGGTAGGTATCTGAATGGTCTTTGTTTCCCACCATACCAGTTTCCCCTTTGTCAGGTAAAATGTTAGAGATGTGAACACTTGCTTTGTTCCATTCAGCCTTACACAGAAGCCAACACTGTTGAAAGTAGCAGAATTATGTGAAGGAAAATATTTTTTACTTCCCATTAGATCATATGCAGCTGATGAAATCTTACAGTATATTAAAATACAAAAAAAAAAAAAAAAAGGAATTACCACACTTGAAACAGAAACCAAATCTGAGCAATATATTTGCTGAGGACTTTTTTCATCTACACGGAGGTTTTAAGGTATTTTAGTAGAATGAAGGGTCCACTAGGAGTCTTCAAGCAGATACTTGGTCAGAGGTTTTTTTTGTCTTATGAGGCACAAGGAATATCAGTCCTTCGTGAGATGTAATTTTTTAAAAATTGAAAAAATTGTGTTCACATAGCTTTAATTGCACATCTTGTTGGAAAAATTCACAGCATTCTAGATATCTGGGGTATACTAGAAATTCTTTAGTGAAGTCCAAGTATCTAACATTAGTCTATCTATCTGTGCTAAAAAGAGCACTTCATGAAAACATACCCTGTAAAAGTAATGTATATGGAACACAGGATCTCATGAAAGACTTGGGAGAGTGTTCAGTTTTGAATGAAGCAGGTTAAGTTTATGTTCTGTATGCAAGCACTTCTGAGAAGTACCTACTTACAGGCAGCAAGCTCTGGAAGGACTGTACTTCAAGAAGAGCCCTGCTTCACCTATAAAACAGAGGTTGTTTTGTTTGTAAGTTAAATGCCAAATATGTCAGCACAACAGTACACTTTGTGCAAGCCTTTTTACAAAAATTGACTGTCTCTGTACTCATTCCCTCCCCACCAGACCATCTGCTGTTGGCCACTCTCAGGAGCGCTACATGAACCCATGAAGGATGGCAGCTTGGTGTTTGGGTGGATTTTTTTGAGTAAGTTTTGTGGGGGGGAGGGATAAACTTGGCATAATTCTGCATCCCAGAAAAGATAAAGCATCCAGATTCTCTGCAGGACAATCTGGCATGAGTTATCTTGGAGAATCATGCATTTTATACTCAAAATAATTTTGATGGGGTGTAAGTAACAGTGTATTTTGAAAGACGTGAAATACATAATTTCAGAAAAATGCTAAAACATCACACTAGTTGGAATTTTCTATGGAAAAATTTGAAATTCTGGCAAAATTGAGCGTGTTTCAGCCTTAGCTGAAGGGAAGGCATGTTCTACGAGCACATACATTTGATGAGGTCTCTAACTGAAATGATAGTAAATGCCTAATACTCACTCCTTCGTGAAGGTAGTTCCATCATTAAGTTTTTCACTCATCTAGAAGCTGACAAAGATATCAACATTCTGTGGGATTAGCTATGCCAGGAATGTGCACCCTAATCTAAAGGTAGAATCAGATAAACTGTTATTGAGAAAGTTTTGGCAAAGGATCCTCTCAGTGCCTTGTGTGTCTGACAGCACAGCTGTTGGCAGGTGTGGCATGTCACGCTGCTCTGTGATGGCTTATACCCAGGGGTGTAACGACTATTGTTATCTTTCATTGCAAGGGATACCCAGCTAGGAAGGCTCCTTGATTCTGACAACAGTCGTAAATTTCCATGGCAGAAAAAAATCAATTCTGGTGTAGAAGCAGCAGCAACAATGTGTAAGCCTGTATAGCTGATATATAGGCTGATATATAGACTGCTTGATGTAATGGCAGTCTTCCAGTTGTTTTAAAATTATTAATAAAGGAAAAGCGGCAAAATCCTGAACTCAGCCCATATAGACTCTGCAGTTGATGCAGTAAAATTTCTATGCTACTGAGACTAAACGCTTCCAGCATTAATGTCAGTATCTTTGCATTACCTGTAACCCAAGTTAAGACAATTCAAAATGTTCTGACTGTTCGGTTGGCTTAACTAGGTCCTGACTGAGATGATGATGCTGGGGAATCTGTGCTGCAGTGATGGACTTCAGCGACAGTTTTTCTGTTTTTCTATTTTTGTCTACACAATGATTGTGCATCATATGAGGAATAACAATGCAAACAGGTTTCTCTACTGTTAGAGACCTGAAGTCAGTAGGCCAAATGTATATGGGAAATACTTGTTGAAGGACTGCTTAGACGTTAACTCTCCAAACTGGTATTCAATTTTTATCATCACCGTGCTATAGCAGTTAGACTTTTGGTCATCATGGAAGCCAAGAAGAGAGGTTAATCGTCAGTATTTTTCATGACGTTGTGCTTTCTGCTTACACCATGAACTCTTGAATGTGGTGCTTTCCATCAGACTCCACCTGTGCATTTGTGTTAGTGGTCTAATATACTTGGTAGCTTCAAGCCTTTACAATAGGAGCTCTTCCAATTTTATCACTCTTTTAATAAGAAAATATCTTGTCTTGCTTTGGCAATTAGCTCTATTTAGATGACTATGCATGCCCTACCTAAAAGATGCAGCAGTTTAATTAAATTAATAAATCCTATTTAATGTCTAGAATTGCATATGGATTTTCTAAGTCCTAGTTTAAGTTTTTCCGCAAGAGACAATTCACAGCTTTGGGAATGAAGCTGTTTTGGCAGAAAGACTAGGTCTGCTTCTTAATCGATAGCTTACTGCTTGGCCTACTGTCTTCTTGAGCAATGAGTTAGTCACAGGCAATGCCTGTGCCATTAAATAGCACAAGCCCATGACACAGATTTACATCTGGATCACAACCACCAGAACTGCTCAGCTTGTGAGCGTGATCTCTGCCTGTAGCAGCCCAGATTGCCATCAGAAAAACATGCATATCTCTTTCGCTGCTAGGTTTTCAAACATGAGCTTACAGACATGCAACCTGCAGCTATGGATGAATGACAGTACAACTGAGGGACTACAGCCTCAGTGACCCAGAAGCCAGGGTACTTTTCTGTGCCAGTGCCTCTCTCCTTTGCATAGAGCTGGTGAGCCTCTCAGGACCAGAATGAACAATGTACAGCTCAGTGCCTTGAGCTATGGGAAGATCATTGCTGATTGTGCTTATATCTGCAAACTTCTGCAAATTATTCTGAGTTCATGTCTATTTGGCCAGAAGAATACCCCTGTGTATAACCCTGCTCTATGAGGCTAGAAGCCCTAAAGAGAAAACCTGTTTAGATCCCAGCATTGTCTACCAAAACATTTGGGTGATGACTAGGGAGAAAGACTATCCTCCGTTGGGTTAGTCCTGTCACCAGTGCTCACCTTGCCACCTAGCCTGATGGCAGCATCCTGAGTAGAGCTGCAGGGAGAAGTGATGGTTTCTGCACTTGCTCTCCCTGACTGAAAGCATCTCCAGGTATTGACAGGAGGGAAGCAGCTCCTGGCTCCATTCCTGGAGCAGCTCCTGGGGAGCCATGGGGAAAGTACTGCTCACACTGGCACAGATGACCTCTGTGACATGACCAGGTCCTGCTCAAAGGATACAATACATGTAACTGCATGTATTTGAGAAAGTGTACAGTACTGGTGGAGTAAGAAAGAATAAGAAAAGAGCAGGTTATAAGGAAAAGCAATTTGTGAAATTGACTTGTCAGCTTAACTTCAATTAAGAGAAAAATTCTATAATGGAAAAAAATCCAACCATCTGTAAGCTCCTGGAAATTCATCAAAGAGATGAGTAGCTGCCTACATGTTCATTTGTTCAACACAGTTCCCTTATGTGACAGAGTAATTGGCCAGTGGATAAAGGAGATGCGTTAGATGTCACATTTTGATATTAGTAGAGCTTTTGCTACTCCCTTGCATCACACTTTCACAAATACACATGTAAATTAAATTACAGGGTGAAAAGCCAAACCAATTGGATAATCATGCCCAGAAAATTAATCTGATATCTGACCCAACAAAGACATTAAATGAGGTTTCACAGGGTCTCTTGAATAGAATTGTTAGCCTATTATGTACAATTTTAATAGCAAGCTAGAAGCAAGCAGACTAGTTTTATTGCTAAGCTAGTTCTCCAGTCTTGATAAATTCAGGATATAATCAGAAATAAGGATAGAATTTAGAGGAGGAAGTGTAAGGTGTTAAATTCAGTTGGGAGGATCAATGGAGCAAATATGTGATAGATGGTTCAGAAAAAGAGATGAGGAAGCATGGGATTTGAGATATGATACGAATTAGAAGCATCACGCCACTTTTTTTTAGCATGAGAAGGAAGAAAATGTATCAATAAACACTTGTATTGCCTGCAAAATACAGAATGTACTCCCATTCTGCTCAATGTTATCAAGGCCCTCGTTGTAGTGATATGTCCTGGTTTTGGGCAGTACACTTCAAAGAAAATATGGACTACCTGGAGATCTTCCAGAAGAGAGATACTGGAGTGATCACTGGTTTTAGATTTGCTGCTCTTTCATTAGAGAAGGATGAATGTAATAGGTGTTATAGCAAATAAAAGCTGTTGTGAATCTGTTCATCAAATCTGTGATGCACAGCATGATAATTTGTTACTGGGTTCAAATCATAAGAAAGAAGGTCATTGTGTGTTTTCATTTCCTTTCTTTCCTGAGCTAACTGGAAAGACTGTGTGATGGATTGCTAGAAGAGTCTGTGATGTCTCTTCTTTGGAGATCCCACAGAAGAGGTGAGGCTAGAGAAGGAAGCTTAGTCCAGTGTTTTGTCTGTTTTATACAGAACTAGTTGTCTAGCAATTTTCATTATAATATTGCTAGCTTATATAAGGGACAGATTCCTTACAAGTTAAGAAAAAATTCTTGTCTTACAAGGAGTCTCCCTGGCTGAATTTTATTCTGGGTAAAGAAAGCAAGACCTTCAACCAAAAAGAAGGAAATGAAATGGGAGAGGCAGTGAGGTAGCTAATTCTGTCAAAAGACAAGAACAACATATGTTAATCAGGTGCTAGAAAGGCTTCTGAATGTGTCCACATCATCCTTGTTTCATCTGAGTTTATACCTAGGTCTGGTTTCCAGGCCAGCTGCCAGACCATTCCTGGACTCTGGCTGGAACAAAGCAAGCACCAAGAGTTGTTCTCATGGACTGATGCTGACTTTGGCTGCTTCTACTCATTAAATTTTGCATGCTCTACAGGGCTGTTCAGCTGTTGAGGTCAAAAAAAAAAAAAGTGCTGATCTCTTTATCCTAGAACTTTTCTCAGGACTATATGGACTTTGCTCAGCTCAGACCAGCCAGGTAACCTGCCAGAAGATGGTTTTGCACTTCATGTTAGGTGTGCAACACTGAGTAATATTGCTTCAAATGCAAGAAAATGTGTGTTGCAGCTCTAAAGGTAAGCAATACCAAGAACAGGTCTCACACAGCTTTACTGCCGAGAAGTTGTATAAGACGGCTGCTGGTCCAACAGCCAAATCCTGAGTTTGGGGCCAGACCTGTACTTTGAGCAAGAGGAGAATGTATTGGTAATTCTGGCATTCTAGCTTGTCTCATGCTATTTGCCATCTTGCATACTATCAAAATCATTCAAGGTCTGACTGAAGTATTGTATGCTGACTATTTGTGCGTAGCTGCACAGCACATAATAGGAACAAGATAAGGGGCATCCATGCAGTGTAATACAGCTCTCAGGCCTCAGGGCAGCTGACACCTGCAGGAAAAAAGGCAATATACTGGTGATACAACCCTCTTGCAAGCAAATGATTTGAATGGCAAATAGTCCCCCACCACAATCCAGCTAATGTAAGTCTTAGCTGTCCACTGACTGGTGGCAGTTCAGATGGCAAGGGTTACAGAAGGAGATGAGAACCTCTTCTCTACTGGTCTGGATTCTCACAGGGTGGTGAATGCTTTGGAGACACTTCCATGTCTTTCCCTTGCTGAAAGTAAAGGCCTGGCCACTTCTTTCAAGCCTGTTGGGTGTCACCATGAATTTTAGAGGAAGATAACATATGCTATGCCTGATGTGTCCATCATGCCCCAGAGTGCCAGGCAGATTATGTACAACAGTATGTAGGCTATGCATTGAGTTAGGATTTTTTTTTTTTTTTCAACACTAGCGTGATAGTCGGGTTACAGGCAGCCAACCTAAAATAAAAGGGCCAGCCAAGCCCTACCTAAGTCAGCAGTGCTTGGCTTTGAGGACAATACAATAATGAACCTCTTTTTTTCCTGACATAAATCTGCTGAAGCACGGCCAAGATACCAGGCTTCATGCTGCCCCTCTCCTGCTTGAGGGAAGGCAGAACAGTTTGTGCAGGTCAATGGAGAGCAGCAGCATTTATACCCATTGCTTTCAGCGGAGCGCATCTCTGCCTTTCGATACATCTGGCATGGGCTGGCCTGCCTACATCATCTAGGCTGAGGCTGCAGGGTACAAGCAGGTATGGAGTTATTAACCTGTCTTAATGCCATCACTTGGCACTGGAAGCGAGGTCTGGGTGTAGAAGATTAATTAACTTTTACCTAGAGCAGAGCTACAGCTTATTAAAGCTTGTCTAAGTGACCCCAAGCAGCTAATGACCTTCAGAGGTCAGAGTTTATTCGGAAGAGAGTAGTCAACCAAGGTGTTCAGGGAACAGACTGCTACTGCTATTTCAAAAAACCCATCACCTGTGTAAGGATTACTGTTTTCTCTCCCCATCTGCTCTTTTTCTGGGAAGAAGAAACAGAACCACCCTAGGCTGAGCTGTATGTGCAAACCTGGAAATTCAACCAGAATTCCCGTGTCTCTGTTACCCAGGAAGGACTGCAAAGTGCAGTGTCATCCAACCTGTGATGTCCTGGCAGCGTGTCTATCCATGGTAAGCACAATCTTCCACCTTAGCTGGTGGTGTGGTGTCACTCCTGATGCTATGGTTTTCCTTTACAGAAGATAACCCTATTACTGCCTATTTGTTCAGTCTGTGGTCTGATCCTCCAGATCACAGCAAGAATAAATTCTTGTTGAAAGAAGAGATCGCTCTGCTACCCCTTGTCCTACATTTTGCACGACACAGTCTCTAGTTTATGTGCTTTGACCAATTTCTACCACCTATGTGGGCAGATTAATGTACACACTTGCAGAGCTAAGTTTATACTTAAAGCCTCTTGAAAAGTTCCAACTTTGCAGTTTTTATTTAAAAACCAAACCACGTCTGAAATATATGGAAGAGATCGTAAGTGTGCGTTGTGGTGTAACCAGTGAGGCTGTTTACTGAAATATGACCTTTCTTTGTTTATTGCCTTGCTGGGGTAAGTTAGGTGATGTTTATCCTGACCTTCTGCTGGGTGCAAGCACGTGGGCTTGCATGTATTTCCCGTGATGAAAGTAAGAAGACACCTTGGCCCATGCTGTTTTCTGGAGCTCTGAAGTTGCTTTTAGACTCTGCAACTAGTGTTTGTTGAGGATCAGAGTACAGCATGCAGACTGCTTAAGGTTCTTATGTGCCATAACTTTGTTTTTACAAGAAGTTCCAGTGGTTTAGTTCTTCTGAGTAATCTGCTCTGCTTTTAAAGAGCATGTCCTTGTGTGACTTCACTCTAAAACATACCATGCATGTCAGGAATTGCATAGTTGGAATCATGCTTTTTGACATTGAAGGAGTTCGGATGGATGAAAGGCTGGAAAAACTTCAAAGATTCTTTAAAAAACATTCTCTGTTTAATATTACACTTTGTTAACCTAAACATCACTATCCAGCTCTGGGACTTGATTTTTTGTTCTTCAGGTTTTTTCTTGGTTTTTGTTTTGTTTATACCTTTGAGACAGGAGCCTCTTTATACCACTGTATCTCAGATACTTAGTATTTTATGGATGCTTGTAGCTCATCCGTAAAACTAAAAATCCTTTTACTAGACAGGAAAGCTCAATTTTCTTCAACTTTTGTCAAAGTTTTATATTTTTCTAGCAGTGACAGTAGAGAAGAGAGTGTTTTAATTCTTGCTCTAGACAAATGTGTTATTGTAATCTCCGGGAGAGACTGAGCTGCTCTTCTAACTGAAATTTTGCTTATAGCATGGCACTTCAGGTTTCTCTTGCTTGGTATAAATCCATTGAAAACCCATGCAGAGTTAGCGTAAACATCTGTCTACTCTCCTGCTGTCCTCAATAAAAGCAATCTGCTCTGTCTTGGAGCTTTTCTTTTCAGAAAACAAGTGTGTTTAACAGAACAGCAGTGTTTTTATACTACCTTTCCTTTAGGTTTTTTATCTCCTGATAATGAAGGGCAATGAAGGAAGAAGAGAAAAGTTAATCACAGTAAGCTTTTCCTAAAGGTATTTAATTGAGTAGTTCAAAATCAACTAAAATCTTATTGATTAGGCCTGTACTCATATTGTTACTTTTATTTTAAAAGTGTTACAAGATTGGTTCAGCATCACAGGAACAGATTATAAAATTGTAGACAATGGAGGAGAGCTGAGCAGTTAATTTATCTAGCATGTGTTTAGACCAACGCGCTTCTTCCAGCTATTCCAGACCAGCAGACCTTTAGTGGGAACCGTATTCTGGAGTTTCTTTTAACCTGATCCCAATGGATGAATGTGTCAGGTAGTAACTATCAGAAAATTAAAGTTGACTCTTTGTCATGAGAGAGCCTCAAAACTTGTCTTAGATTTCTCTGCTTGCAGCTCAAGGTTCAGACTGAAAAGTGAAGGATGCTGCCACTGGAGACAGATGCTAAGTAGAGTACTAGGGTGTTCAAATCCTGTGTCTACTTTTCCTTTAGGCTTTGAAAACACATCGCTTGTGGTGCTACCACAGTGTCAATGAGTTAGAATATATCATATATTCAAATTTAAAAAATTATTATTGTATTTTTGTTATTTATATTTTTATTATTGCATTTTGTAGTGTAATCGAAAGGAAGATTTTAGGCCTCGGGGATTAGACCAACTCAGAGGCAGCTGTGCTCAATGCAATTTTATGCAAAGCTGTTCAAGGTAGCCATGCTGACTTGGTGCTTTTCATGGCCTAACTTTGCTTCTCACTGTAGGTGGATGAGGTTTTCCCGCAGACCCTAGACAGTGAATGCCACAGCTACATTAGTGAAAAATGTCAGTCTATCATACCATCATATAGATGATACCTGCATTAGAAATAGTGTGGCCAGCAGGAGCAGGGAGGTAATCATCCCCCCGTATTCAGCGCTGGTGAGGCCGCACCTCGAGTATTGTGTTCAGTTTTGGGCCCCTCACTACAAGAAAGACATTGAAGCCCTGGAACGTGTCCAGAGAAGGGCAACAAAGCTGGTGAGGGGTCTGGAGTGCAAGTCTTATGAGGAGCGGCTGAGAGAGTTGGGATTGTTTAGTCTGGAGAAGAGGAGGCTCAGGGGAGATCTCATTGCACTCTATAGCTTCCTGAAGGCAGGTTGTGATGAACAGGGGTTTGGCCTCTTCTCCCAGGCAACAAGCAGGACCCGAGGAAATGGCCACAAGTTGTACCAGAGGAGGTTTAGATTGGATGTGAGGAAAAACTTTTTCTCCCAAAGAGTGGTCAGGCACTGGAATGGCCTGCCCAGGGAGGTGGTGGAGTCTCCGTCCCTGGCAGTGTTCAAGAGGTGGCTTGATGAGGAGCTACAAGATATGGTTTAGTAGCTGTGGCAGCAATGGTAGTGGGAAGACGGTTGGACTAGATGATCTTATAGGTCCCATCCAACCATGTGATTCTATGATTCTATAGAATCATAGAATGGTTTGGGTTGGAAAGGATGACCTTTAAAGGCCATCTAGTCCAACCCCCCTGAAAGGAGCTGGGACATCTTCAGCTACATGAGGTTGCTCAGAGCCCTGTCCAAGCTGGCCTTGAATGTTTCCAGGGATGGGGCATCCACCACCTCTCTGGACAACCTGTTCCAGTGTTCCACCACCCTAATTGTAAAAAATATCTTCCTTATGTCTAGTCTAAATCTACCCTGTTTTAGTTTAAAACCATTACCCATCCTCCTATCACAACAAGGTCTGCTAAAAAGTTTCTCTCTGTCTTTCCTGTAGGCCCCCTATAGGTACTGGAAGGCTGCTATAAGGTCTCCCTGGAGCCTCCTCTTCTCCAGGCTGAACAGCCCCAATTGTCTCAGCCTGTCCTCACAGGAGAGGTGCTCCAGGCCTCTGATCATCTTCATGGCCTCCTCTGGACTCTCTCCAACAGGTCTACGTCCTTCTTATGTTGAGGGCTCCAGAGCTGGATGCGGTACAGCAGGTGGAGTCTCACCAGAGGAGAGTAGAGGGGCAGAAAGAGTCTGTCTCACTTTAAACACAGTTACAGTGCAAGTCCAGCTACATACCAGCAAAAAGACTCCGTTCTCCTGGCAGTGCACTTCTTTCTCTTTAGGAAAAGATTTTTTAATCTAGAGAGCTGCTCTGTGACTGACCTCCTCGGGTTGCTGTCTGAAACAAGAATCTAGTGTATGCTCCCCTTCTTGTGAGCTGGAAGCCACTTTAAATCTGCCAACACTTTTGCTTGGCTTTGCTTTTTGAGTAGAGCCAGCTGTTCTTCTGGGTCTCTGGAGTATCCATATGTTCTCTTAAACTCTCCTAATAGTTTTGGCTAGAAAATAGGGACAGTAGCTGGACTGTTTCCCATACCAAAAGTTTAACAAGCTTGGGTATTACTACATTGCTTGGACGCGCTCATGGTCATAGTTCAGTTCCTGCTTCACCTTACTTGAAGCTTCATCAGACCTGTGTCCAGGCTTGCTTCACAAAGCAATGCTGGCCTGCGTCACCCCCCTGGCTCAGCCCACCTCCTCATTGTCTGCACCTTGAGAGGTGGCAGCAGTCAAATGACAACTGGTTCTTCTGTCATGACCTCCCTCATCTCATCCAGGAAAAAATGGAACTGATTATGCTCTCAGAAATTAAACAGGAGTTAACGAGGCTTGTTTGAAGCCAGCAATGGGAGTCACAAAGCAGATGGTGATTAGAAGGGCTGTGGAAAGAGCTCTGCTTAGCTATTAATCAGAGGGAAAGAAGAAAACAAATAGTACTGATCTAGGGATTTTTTCTCCCTTTTCTAAGTATGAAATCATGTTTAGGGTTAAACAAAACCTTTTTAGAAGTGAGACAGAACAGTTTTATTAAAGGTTAATGATACTAAACAGAAGATGGAAGGGAAAATACAGAGAAGCAAGTTTTATTCAGCTTGTAATTGTGAGATTTGGTCACTGGCCACTGAAGGGTGCAAGAACCTGTGCTGCTCATCTCCCAGAATGATAACTGTTGAGACCAAGCTATGATCTGCCAAGTGAATACATACGTTTACAGACTTTTTCTTCTCCTCCTACTCTCAGCACAATGAGTAATTATCTTTCCCCCGAGTTGAACATCAAATGGAGAGTTATTTCTGCAGGCTCTTGTGGCCTGCTTGTTTGGAATGTCCACCAGAGATGATGCTGATGTGTCTGAAGACTGAAACGAATGCAAGTGCGTGATATACTAAGCACTAGATTCCAGCATCCTACTGGGATAGGAATATGTGCATGGCTGCGTTGTTTTTCTTTTCTTGTCCTTTTTTTTTTTTTTTTTTCTTCGTGGAGATAACAGCTGACTGAGTAAAGTGAGTTTCCTAGAGTGATTCTCTCCCCTGCCCAGAAAACATGGAAAGTAACTTATGAAAAAAATTGTACAGAGAAAAATCTCAAACGTAAAATATTCACCTATTGTCCCGATTGTGGGTAAAGGAATTTTCATTTTGTCTTAAGCCAATGCCTTTTCTAAATGGGTAAAATTCTCAGAGTGTTTTTATTCATGTTTCTGAATTTAAAATGTTTGGGTTTTTTTCCCCCTCAAGTGCTTACCTTTGAAATAATTCCTTCTGTAAACACTCATACCCGTAAACTGAGGTGTCTGTCCATGCAATGAAAATGGCTGCAAAGAGAGCCAAACCAAACTTAATTTGGTTTTTTTTTTTTTTTTTTATTAATAAACATACTGAAGTATTTTCCCATTCAGTCAGACATTGTATTTCCTTGTTTTACTTTGTGAGTCTGACACTGGTTCCGTAGTTTGTTGCACTCCTGCTGTGTCTAGAAGATCGGAACATGTAAATAGGAGAGAAAAAAAGGAGAGAAGAAAGCTAATAAATGCTTTTATCTGAAAACATGATATGTATTATTATAGGCTTCCTGTGCACTACAGTATTCAAACAGGAACTTTGGACCTGCCAACTAGCAATGCCAAGACCTCTCTTTCCTAGACCTTATTTTATTCATTTTCTTAGACTTGAAGTAATGAACTGAATATAATATTCAAGTAGTGTTCAGTCTTGATTTTATGCAAATGGCATTGCATTTTCAAGTCTCTTGTCCCTTCTTAATGAAGCCTATTTTTGACTGCTATGCACTAAACAGGCACCCTTAGTGAGCTGCAGAGTGATAGCATGCAAGTCTTTTCAGTGAAATGTAAAATATTGATTGGAAATAATCTCTATGTAGGTTGTTTTTTCTCCTTACCACTCTGTGTTCCCCTGTATTGAATTTTCACTGCCCAGTTTATTTTGGCTTTCTTCATAACCCTACTGTGACCTCTGTCATCAGTATGGTATTTTTTTTTTCCCTGCCTCGTGTGTCTCCTCTGTTTACTCCACAGAACTGAACAAGACCCATGTTGATCTAAAGGTCTATTCACAGCTATGTTTACTGGCTGTATTTTCCCACGACAAAATTGTTGTTTTCTTTGGCTTTTAACCCGTTCCTGATCTATAACAGGACTTAATTTTCTAACCAGTTACCGTACTTTCTCCTGCCCAATTTTCTTTAATAGTTCTGTCCAGAGTTAACTTTGTATGTGTGAAAGTTGCCTTTAGACATCTGACTAATGTCTTCCATAATCTTAGACTTCTAGGAAGGATCTCTGAATCAACTGCACCCAGAAGCAGGAAAGAGATAATCAGTGTAGGATATTTAAGGCAAGCAGTGGTGGCCATGCCATGCCGCTGTCAATTAGTTGAGGGTAACGAGGAAACTTTACCAGAAGACCATAAACATGCTCTTTCTAAAGAGGTAAAACTTCCGCAGTGAGTTAGATCGTATGAATACTTTCCACTTTCAAGGATACCTGCTTCTAAAAATTTAATTGGGACGAGGTAATTCTACCTGAAGGATTGCCTGAAACAGGGCTTTCTCCTGTAGTATAACAGCCTCAATTTTGTGGAGAAGACAAGGAAGCTCTGAAAATATTGATGCAGCAGTTCTCCCTCTTACTCTGATCTGATCTAACAGACCTGCAGTGTAGCAGGAGGCTGCAGAAGTTTTTTCTGCGTGGGGGCCATGTGCCTCAGGGGTCTCCTATAGTCTGGGTCATTCGACCTTGACAGGGTAGTTGAGAAGAATTTCTACTGAGTTGTCTTTTATTATGTTTTCATATAAAAAGGCACAATTCTTACCCTCATTAGCAAATACTGACTAGGATCTTATATTGATATATTTATGCATTGAAGTGATAGTCAACTTCCTATCTGGATTATGTAGATGTATGCTGGAAAATTGAGAGAACGTTGATGCTTTATTAGGTGAAAGGAACTTTGTGTAGAGAACAGATCTCATGAGGATGCTGGTGTACGGTGGATATATCTGATAACTAGGTATTACAACAGCTTTCAGGAGGGAGGAATTCAGGCTCAGTGTAAAATCCTGATTGAAATGGAAAACAAGAACTATGTGAGATTTAGAATCATACCTCTAATTTGCCAGGGGTGTGAATGTTTAACTAATAGGGAAAAATGTCTTCCTTTTTTTGCCAACATTTGTTAAAGGTCCGGTTGTTTTGTTACGGAATAAAGGACATGAGTCTAAGTCTGACTTGCCTAATGGAATTATTTTTTTCCATGTATTCCTCATGGTGATAACTCATAACAAACAGCGTTCCACGTATGTGGAACTCGGCAAGAAAACTTCAGACTTGGTTGTTTTTCTGCTGCTACTTGTACATCAGAGAAGTGGCATGCTGACACTGAGTGACAGATGAACTTACCTATACCAAGATGCAAACACTTACAGATAGGTGGAAGAGACAGCAGAGTAACTGGTCTGTTAGGAGAAACCATCAGGAATGTGCAGGTTTTTTTTTTTTAAGTTACTTTCTAACCTATTTAACTGGAATATTTGACACTTATTAAAAATAAGTAATTTATTTGGTCTATATGACATACTTTCAAGGTGAGAAAAATAATTGAACATCAGTTTTCTGTAGGTACTGCAACTATGTGAAGAAATGATCTCTCTTTATTTAAATGAAAACAATGTCTCATTCTCCTAGGGGAAAGAGGGAGAGAGAAAGACTTCAACCGCAAGAGATGCGATCTGCCCTATACTGAGGAACAAATAAAGTATCTTCCTCCCAGGGCTACTATTTTACCTACCTCCCAGGTCCAGATTTTATCCAGCAGTCATGCCAGTGCTGTGTCTTCAAATTCCTAATTGTGGTGGCATTTCTGTTTAAATATCCAAGGATAGCCCTTGTGGAAGCTAAGAAAGCAGAGGGAATGATGTAGGGTGCTTTTTGCACTAGAAGATAGACAGACTGGCAGAAACTGGCCGCTCAAATAATTGCCTCTGTGGGGCATAACTACATACGTGGAAGGAGCTGCGCAAGAGAGAGTTTGTCAGAATGCTGTGATGAATCAGCCATGGTTTTGAGGTGATAGTGCTTCAGAAGTACTGCCAAAGTGAAGTATAATGTACTTCAACTTCTGGTATTTGTTATGTCCCAGTAAATATTCCAGTAAGTACACAGGGCACTTTTTGTTGTTGTTGTTGTTTGAACACCTTAATATCTCTTTCTGCTTTACTTCTCTGCTTTCTGAAATGGAGCTACTCATCATGTGAGCTAATTCACTTTGAAGTCTTAGACAGCTGGTTGTAGCTCCACATCTTACTTTGAAACTAAATTCCGTTGCAAAAGTGCTGTTTCAGACTTGAGTCTGGGGAATTATTCCGCCTCCCCCCTCTCCTCCTGGAAGTGGCTACTGCTACTATATTAATAGTACTTCTTCTCTTGCCTCTGAATATTGTTCTTACTGATACATTCTGAGGGAAACAAATTATTTTTGAGCAAAAAATAACTCAAATGAACATGAAATCTGGATTCATCTAATACTTCTATCTACTGCTAAATGAAAGAGGTTGCAATAGAGCCAATAAGAGGAAAGACAAAATTAGACATGACAGATAAAGTGTTTGTGCTCCCATATAGGAAGGGTAATTCCAGTGTTTGAGGGAGTCAAGAGCATAGTGAGGTGGAATATTCTTTGCTTTTTGTAAGTGTTGTCCCATCAGTTCATTCCCTCTGAATTCAGTCACTTTGAGTATCATATTTTTATTTAAGTCTAGGGTTGTGGTGGCGGTGTTTTTTTTTTCCCTTCCCTGGATTATTAACTGCTTACCTGGTGTAGAAAATCATTGAAAGTATACACAAAGTCACCCACTAAGAAAAGTCTGTATCATTTCTCAGTCAGCTCTCTGGGCGTTTGTTCTGTGGGAACCTGAAATTTCAGCTTCTTTACAATTCTGATGTGGAATGAAACTTTGAAATTCAGCAACAGATGGAAAATTTCACAGAGTTGTTTTTTTTCATCTAACCTCTGCCTTTTGGTAGAATTGGAGTCTTGTCTAGATGTTAACTGGGGAGAATGTAATGATGGAAACTTAATCCCGTTTAGATGGAGCAGATCTAAATGCCATTTAGACTCTCTACCAGACTACTAACAAAAGCAGTGGGTGCCTCCTTTTTGTGTTTTAAAATGAAAGTAGCAGTGACTGTATTTTCCGAAGGGTCTGATTATCTTTGTGTAGATATACCAAGTCTATCTGATAAGCGACACCCTTATGCCTTAGGTCCTGATCCGCTTGGTTTCTGGAGCAGAGTGGTTATGAGTTCGGAGTGGGGTCCAAGACAAAAATGTAATCACTGAGAGAACTGAGGATGTCAAAAAAAAGGAGAAGGCTAGCTATTGAGCATGGGCTTGGGGGTCCTAGACTTGGCTTTATGTTTTATCATATGATGACCTTACACATCAATAGCTGTTGCTTAATTGATATGAACTAAAATAAATAGTCTAAAATAAAATACAAGAACTCTAAAATAATGCTTAATGTTCTTAATTGGATTCATTGTTTGGTAATTACAGAATTGTCTTAATGAATCTCAAAGAAGTTCTATATTTCTGACAAGTTTGGGAAATGTCCTACCTTTCCATTTTCCCATAGAGTAGCATTTTGGGATAAAGCCTGGGGAAAGAAAAGGTTGTCATTTTGCTGACAACAATCTAGAAGCTCCTAAAGCAGGATAAAGTCATGAGGGTTTAGTGTTGTATTTAAGGAACCTGAGCTAGTTTTGAGAAACTGTTTTATTTTCTTCACTTCTGCAAATTGAAAAGTTGAGTAGATTGAATTGATGTTGATGTAGACTACTTGCGGAAACTATTCTTTTTCATAGCCTATTCAATTTAAATGCAAAAAACCAATTTGTTTTGGAATGTAATAATTTAGTTAAGGTCAAACTAATCTGGTTTTTTTTGGTTTTTTTGTTTTTTTTTTTACTGTGAACAAAACACTTCAGCCTCAAATTCGTTTTTGGCAGCTGTAAAAATGCTTATGTTTTCTACTCTCCATGCCAAGCCTGACATGTGAAAAGAGAACTTTCCAATAATGTTCTTTCCACAAGGAGAAGCTTGTACTTCCCATGTTGGTTAGCATTTTATTTTTCAAGTCCTCCTCTGGAGGTCTTGGCATTTCCTTGTCCCCTCTATTAAAAATATTTAAAACCACCTATACCACTTCTGTTTTTTTTCTTTTTTTTAAAAAAAACAAAAAGAGAAGTATTCCTTCTCAGATCCAAGACTCAACATCCTGTAACAAATACTAGATCTTGCTTAGCAGCCTTAAAAGGCTTTTGCAATCAAGCTGCCAAAAAAAAAATCACATTTGTGTGAGACTTCTGAAACATGAGGGCCACCAAAAAGTATAAAATTGCTTCTTTTCATTAAACTAATGAGCTTTAAGAATTGGAAAGTCAATTCACTACTTTTCCTTTTAAATTCTCCAAGCATTTTACCCACTTCTAATATTCAGCTTGCCAAGCGATGTCTGAATTTGGCTTGTTCTGAACCAAAGTATTTTTGCCTCTTGTGAGATCACACAAACGGATTCAGTTAAGTGGAATAGTTGTCATGTTATCTTCTCTGTCTAAAGCCCTAATTCCAATTTCTTTCATGGGTGTTCATTTTATTTTAGGAAAAATTTATCATCTGAGATGATGAAAGCTGCAATTTTCTCAGCAAGCTGTCAAACAACAGTTATATTACCCTGTCACTTACACATGAATAAAATGTCTGTTAGAACTAATAATAAATTTGTCTTCATTTTAATGAGGCAAGTGATTTTTGCTGTCTCAAGGAAGATTGCAGAATACTATAGGAAATACAAACTGAGAAGGCAGTGAATGTCATTTTAGCCCATCTTCTGTTACATGGGAAAACCATCACAATTTGAATATATTTACTGATGTACGTAAAGTAGGGGAAATTAAGATCTGCCCACATTAGTGTTTATTTAACTACTATGATTTAAATGTGATAATATGTGAGTTTTGGTGTGCTAACTCTTGTGGACTGCTGGGTGAATAAACAATTAATGTGATAGGGGATTCACTGTAAGTTTACCACTGCTACTTGCTTTTTGTTGCCTTTTTTTTTTTTATTTTTTTATTTTTTTATCTTCTTGCTGTGAACATTCCTAAAAGACAGGATTTTTTAAAATGTTCTCTTAAATGTCTCAGGGAGATAGCCGTGTGAGCATGCTCAGTGTAAATACATAAATATTTCTATTTCAGATTCTCTTTTGGGTTTGGGAATGAGGTTAGTCAAAGGGATGGGGGAGAAGGGAGAGCACGCAGTCATCTGGAGAAAAGATTAAATGCTCTTTGATCACAAGCAGCAGGACTGATCTTCCCTTACTGTATCCTGCAGCTCCGAATTTAAAGTCCTAGAGCTGAGAAATACACAGCTTCTTCCTCTTTTTCTCTAGTAGCAGCTTATGCTACCTGAAACGTGGAGAGGACTGGGTTTACAGGAAGGTTTGAAGCAGGACTGCCTTGCCAAGGGTGCTGGCTGCTCTCTAAGAGCAGATTCCACAGCTGTGTGGATGTATCTGGTCTTCATGGGGTCACAGCCAAAACCAGAAGGGCTGTAAAACAATGATCCTATGATGTCCCACCTAATCTTGGGGTTTATGTTTTGGAGGGTTCTATAGAATGCTGTAAAAACTTGGAAATGGGTAAATACAATTATTCAACTTGTGACTTTTTGCATAGTATGTCCCTAGGATCGTGCAGACCCTTGGGATTTGGGGAATGCCAGTAGATGTCTTTACTCCCAATGTAGTAGGTGAGCAAAGCTGGGTACTACAGAACAGACTAGAGCCATCCTGATCAGGCTATGGGAAATACTAAAGGCAGGGAAAAATGCTGATCTGTGTCTGTAAGACAGCTAACTTCATTGTGCCTCCACTTGTAGTTCATAGACTAAAGAAAGGAGCCAATAGTTTCCTTCCAGAAATGAAATAGTATACTCTTTGACACTGGTGATTGCATTGTTTTTCTTCAGTGGCTGGAGCAGTGAGTAGAAGCCATATCTCTTCCCTGCCATATTGCCTATTGCCTTAGTCACTGGCTTGTAGATGATACCCCATGGGATCCTAACTGATTATCTCTATAGCAGTATAATTTCAGCTGGATGAGGAGTACCCCAAATCTCTACCCAAACATTTATGAACATCTCCTGGAAGGCAGGAAATGTGAGTTTGAATCTCTTTAGGTAGATGCTGAGGTTGGACTAATCTTGCCTATAATCCTGAATCAGAGCTCTGGCTCCTGAGCTAGTGTGTAGGGAGGAGAGGTGGGCAGGGAAGAGTAGGACAAGGGGAAAACAGGTTTTGAAGGGCTGATACACACTGAGTCATTGTGTCACAGTGGGTAAGTGATCTCTGTCTGAGAGCATCCCAGTCACCATGCCAAGCCCATGTTACAGCTTGCATTCTGACATCTGCTAATCATTCTCCTAAGTTCTATTTAAATGATAGAATTTCCAAATATGAGGCTAGTTGCCCCTTGATGTCATCAACATGAGAATAAATGGGAAGCAAGTGCAGCATTTACTGAGGTCTTATTGGTCCGTATCATCACTACATTTTGCACAAGGCAAAGAGTGTGAACCTACTTCTGAGCTTTCTATAAAGGCAAGCAAAAATTACAGCAGACAATCACAACAGGCTTAGCCTTCCAAAAGGAATTTCTTGGCATTCATCAAACTATGTTCAGTACATGGGGAACTGTCAAAGTTTAATCTAATGGAAATAAGACAACTCTGCCCTCGCCTACCTTGTGAAATTGTTTAACTGCTGGTCCATTTTTAACATACCTCTCAATGTAGCAGGAACATATAAACTTTGAAAAAAAGTATTTCTAGTCTCTAATAAATATGTGGATTGGTATAACATGCATGATAGAGACAAGTATTTACATTTCTTCCATGAAGTTAATATTTTTCTTAAATTCATATCTCCTGTTTATTTTTTCTTGTTGCAAGCATGAAAAAGAATCCCAGGCAAAGTGCAGAGGATTTCTGAGAGGTATTGAGTTGGCGAGCTCCTATTCCATTTCAAAATGCTTTTAACATGCAGCAAACAGGGATTCTTGATTAGAAATACGGTTCTTGGCTTAGAGTTAAACTCTTAGTCATGAATCAAAGTTCTTTTCTTTTAGAAAAACAGAAATAGTTTGCAAAGCCTTTTCATCTGTATAGTCCATTTAAGGGCATCGAAACAGCACAAATCTTACTTAAGTAAGAGGACAATAGAAATAATGTGAAAATGTAATTTCTTTCTGTGGCAAAAGCTATGGAACTTTTAAATGTGAAACTCGGTTTTGTCTTTTGGTTATAACGAAGGAGTAGTTGAGTGTCAGGGCTGTGCCTGTGTTCATGACCAGTACACTTCAATCATAAACTCCTTGGCTGGCTCAAGAGCTCCTCATGAGCACAGGTGAGATAATTGACCGGTTTAAGATGATGGACCAATTTGAAATAAGGTGATTGACTGTACAGATAGCCACCTTCTCAGCAAAGCATTTGATTAATTGGCACAAGAGTTCCTCTCTAGGTGAGAATCTCAGAATGACCTGAAGACTCCTTCCAGGCAGCTCCTGTTGTGCCTGGACCAATTCTTATGCTTGAACATTTTGATTACCATCCTGGAGGTGGAAAACTTGACCCTTCATCCCACGGACTCCACTAGAGGCTACTGCTGCAAAAGTGATCAAGGTAAGATGCTTATAGATGGTAAGCAGAAACTCTTCTTGCAGATGCAAAAATGGTCATGTAGAACAAACATGTTTTGTATGGAGTTAGTGATCTACAGCAATGGATCACCATTTGCTGGGGTGGCCATGTAGGACCATGAGCCAGCTGGGTCACAAGAATTGAGGAAAACAGGTGCTCAGGGAGTGTCCTGCAGTCTAGTCAAAGATCCTTGTAAGAAAGACTCTTGCTGCCATCTGGATAGCAACCAACCATCCTGTTCAAGAGTTTGGTCCCACTCATTAGTATTATCCTATGCCAAGGTCCCAGAAGGCTGATTATTTTTTTTTTAACAAACACTGTGTCCATGACTGCCTATGTAACTTTCCCCCAGGAACTCCCAGCACTTTCAATTGTGCTGTCCAGGCAGTCCTGAGCTCTGGAGTAGTCTTTGTGCCTTGATGAATGTTTCATGGTCCTGGCTTGAGCTGGAATTTAGAGGATCTGAGCACAATAGTGACTTATGTGTAGGTTGCCTGGAAGAAATGGACTTTGGTTCTGTGAAACCTGTTTCTGTCTTCAGCTTTAGCAAGTGATAGTAAAACATTTTCATCAGAAAAATTCCAAACAGTTCTAATCACAATAAAAGTGGAAATAGATTCACTTCCAATTTCTCCATCAAGTGTTGTCAGACATGACATGTTCTCACAAAACTGTCAATTTTTTTTAATAGTTGCCAGACATCTCAAACAGTAAGCATTTGAAACAGAGAGTTTGATGGAAAACTTGGAGTGAGGAGTTCATGAACAACTTACAGACAACAGTAGAAGAAATTTCAAATAGCAGAGTTATTTGAACTTATTGGTTGCTGACAGTTTAGATGTGTTGCTGTTTTTGTTTACTTGTTTATATTTCAGATTTGCATGACACCGTGCTTGGAGTTGGGTTTGTAAACCAGGATGTCTCCCTCTTACTGGAATTTTCTAAATTACCAGAATAAGAAACTGAGCAATTTTTTTTTAATAACAGCTTGCTAGACCAGTGGATCTCAATTCCATGACCTCCACTATTGGTTTTGACTGAGAAAGGTGTAGAGATGGTGTCTAATGTCTTAGATGTATTATTTTATTTATCCTTTATTTCAGTAGGAAAGGTATAATTTCCTGTGTTCAGCGTGTTTCAGCACTGACCTTACAAATAAGTTGTGTGACAAAGGAAAATACATAGATGACCAACCACTGATGTGCACTAGAAAACAAGCTGTATAATGAGTTATTGACATATGCTTGTCTTGTTGATATTAACTAGAAATTAAGGAATTTACATCTTTTTTAAAATCTGCTAGAGAATGGAGGTCTCCAGTAACTAAAATAGTAAGCTGGTTTTTTAAGTGGGAATTGTTTGGCTTTTTTCTAGATCATAGAATCATAGAATGGTTAGGGTTGGAAGGGACCTTCAAAGGTCATCTAGTCCAACCCCCCTGCAAGGAGCAGGGACATCCCTGACTAGGTCAGGTTGCTCAGAGCCTCATCCAGCCTGGCCTTGAACGTTTCCAGAGATGGGGCCTCCACCACCTTTCTGGGCAACCTGTTCCAGTGTTCTATAACCCGTATCGTAAAAAATATTTTCCTAATTTCTAATCTAAATCTACCCCCCTCTATTTTAAAACCATTACCCCTCGTCCTATTGCAACAGGCCCTACTAAACAGCCTCTCCCCATCTTTCTTGTAGGCCCCCTTGAGGTACTGGAAGACCGCTATCAGGTCTCCCTGGAGCCTCCTCTTCTCCAGGCTGAACAGCCCCAACTCTCTCAGCCTGTCCTCATAAGAGAGGTGATCCAGCCCTCTCCACCACTTTTCCAGCCCTCTCCACCACCATAGATCTCGCCACCACTTTTCTGATCCTTTGTCTAAGCAATAACATTATTAGTAGGGACTTCCTTTGAAGAGAGATTTGTAGAATAGTGTTTTAGTCTCTAGGTTCATTATAGTGTTGTAAATTGTGTCTTAATTCTCCTGCAAATCTCTGCAAATCAGCGTGATACTTAATGTGCGCTTCTGAACTGCTGTGGAAAACATTTTACATTTAAACTCCTGCTCTTTAGGAGTGTGCCTGCTTTATTTTATTTGTATGAAGAGTTATGTTTTGATTTGGTTTTTTTTTTCTTCCAGTTCTGTTTCCTGTGGAGAAGCAGAGTTTCAAACAGTCTGATTTAGGTTTGTAGGAATGGAATAAGTAGCTATAATATAATATACTAATTCTTTTTCAATAGATGTTTATGCTTTTCAATGTTTATTTGTTCCTTTAAAAAAACTCATTGTGTAAATAAAGTTAGCAGATGCTTTGCATTCCTCTGCTCCTTCTGTCCTTGAGCTGTTTCTAGTACCACAATTGTACCTGTGCGTGGCGATAAGAATAAATCTTATCCACCAAATACCCAGTGGAAAAGAATTCCTCCTGCCACTGGAAATACTGGATTATTCTTTTATCACCCACTTAAACAGACATTCTTGATTGGTCTTTTCTGGCTTTGAAAATGTAAAGCTTGTCACAGCTCTACTTTAAAGAGAAGAAATAAAAGTGTTATATTGGATTGTGAAGATGAAAATATTTTCTATCTAAAACTCCAGAAATCAGAGAGCATTTCTTGTTTCCACATAGTCAGCATTTCTGGCATTATAACTACCAGAGGTCAATTCCTTTCAGGCCCAAAGGAAAGATGCTGTACAACTAAGTGTGCCTGTCTAAGGGGAGACCTGTCTCAAATAATTTGCTCAACTGCAGACTTAATGTGAGACTGAGTAAATGATCTTTGCTTCTGAAAAAAAAAATAGTAGTAATAAAAGTAAAGCATTTCACCAGCCTCTTTTTTTTTTTTTTTTTTTTTTTTTAATATGGACAGTGCAGAACTTATTGAGACACATAAAATACGATCTTTCTGTAAGTACTGTATACAACTTAAAGGATGGGACATAGCAGCGCATGACCGTTCACCAGAGCTACTGCCTTGGGATTTGCCCTCTGTGCGGTTGCGTTTTCCTGGCTTTGGTGATGAACTGAAACAGGAGTGCTGTAGGAAGCTGCTCTCCAATTCTGCCTACGTGTTGACTAAAGGAATGCTGCTTTGATGTTGCTGTCTCTCGAGAAGGATAGGATTTTCTGAGAGCCTGGATTTATGTGTCTACATCTGGTGGTGATAGAGCATGATGAATGGAAAACTCTAAGAAGGGATGGTCATGATATTTTTTAGCTTTTTTTCTTTCATATGAATGTATTAAACTATTACTAGGCCACATTCTTAGAATGAAAGACAGGTGAGATCTTTGTGAAAGGTTTCTTTATATCTTTATTATCTGTCAGTACAGTCTGACAGGCTTTGTCATAGTTCAATAAGAAAAAAGGTGAACAAAGTGTGCTCTTTAATTTGAATTTGCTTGCTTTTCTCACACCAGCAATTGTGGTTCTGTTTCTTTAAAAGAAGTCTGAAAATAGTATTTTAGACTGCAAGGTGGTAATTTATTTCTACCCTAGAACTGGGGTTACATTTTTCTTGCTTTCTTCACAGTAGTAACTACAATTCTGCTTTGGTACACGAAGCAGGGTTTGGTTTAAGCCCCTCGGGGTTTGTTTTTGAGGGGCTTTCATGACTGACCATAAAATTAATCTATATAGCTAAGTTATTCTCCACCTGGAAAGACACTCCCAGAGTCACACTGCACAGTGCATTGTGAGAAAGGACAAGGTGGCCGCTGTTTCACTGATCCAAGCTGACTGTTTGCCGCTGCTTCCTTTGGCTTCCCCTGCTCCGAGCTATATAGTGCTACCACCTTCTTTCCAGTGGCCCCAGAACTTGTCACACCTTCCCAGGTGCCAGTTCAGCTCACTAACCCAGCAGAAACATCATCTGGGTTTTTCTGCTGGGATGCTGAGCTGAATCCGTTTATAGGGACAGCTGTCAGGTTAAGTTGTGACTGAGCATGGCTGGCAATGTGAAGAGAAAGAAAAGATGGATAGGCAGAGAAAGGTCAGATGCCTGTCATGAATGGGTGGTCTAGATCACTTAAAGAGTCACTGTCAAAGATATTAGCAAAAGTAGTTTTAATATGATGTTGTAAAAGTGTGACTTAACTAAGTTTGCTGGCAAGGTTCACTCTATTACTGTACGGGACAATCTTTTGAACAATGGTTTCAAGTTACCAAGGCACAAATCAAAGTTACCATACTAAAAGGTTATGTGATATTGGCCACTTACCAAAGATCTGCCATTGGTAAAAGATTTCTCTGCCTTGAGGAGCAACTTGAGAGGTGTCCCAGCTCAAGGGGAGATCACTGCCATGCAGCCAGGGTGCTTAGCTGGGAGACCTCAAAGATGGCTCGTTACTGTTGTATATATGGAATAAAATGGTTGGCTTGTACTCAAATTACATGCGATGGAAAAGGTATGCATGAGACTCCTTGTACCTACAACTAACTTTCTTCCTTGATACATGAGTCTTGGAAAAGCCACTCACTATTCATGTGTTAATTGCATGATTGGTGTTCCAAGCTCACGTGCATTGATGCTCACTGTGCTGTTCTGCTTTTTTGTAAGTTTTCAGAGAACAGATTGGAACTGGAGAAGTTCTTGGTCCAGTTATGGCTCAGGCCTTTACCTCCTTTGGAGCCCATATCAGACTACCACTAGTTTGGTTAAGGGGTTGAGGGTGCCTCTCATGATACCTCCTGACACCATTTTTTGCGGATGATTGACTGTCTTACCTTGTGCTGGGAGATAGCCCCCAGTAAGAAGAGTTAACAAAGCCAAGCATTAGACTAAGGACTCTCATCTGCCATAGTTCACAACAGTCACTGGAGGGGGACCATGGTCTAGGAGATGATTCAGACAAGAACATTAATTCCAGTGCTCTGGAACACCTCTGAGGGACAAAGCTTTCCCTTAAGTTATGCTCTTTGGTTTCTCCCTTTTTTGACGTTGCTGTCTCTGATGGGGAATGAATCACTTTCTGGGTCTTTCAGGACAGCTGAGCTCTTCCAACTGCTCTGAGCCAGATGATCTACCACTTCACACCTCACCTCACTTGTGTCATGGAAGAGACAGAGTTTGCTGTTCACACACTAAAAATGATAGTCCAGTTGTCCTTGCAAACTGTCCCTTGGTGCTTTAGTAGGCAAGGGAGCTATGATAATTTTACAGTTTTTCCACTAGACTTTTTTTAAAAAGTAAAATTTTAATGGAATTACTCCTGAATCCCACTTCATTCCAGATTTCAAAATACTAAAAATGAAGACCTTTAATTGGGTGACAGAAGTTAAGATTCACAATGGCTGCAGAGAATAATCTGAGCAAAAGTGTAACTACTTCCCAACATGTTTGATGCTGAGCTTTTTAAATAGCCCCCTTATTTTAATGCCACTTGAGCAGATACAAGAAAAAAACTATCTAATTTCACAATTAGCTGCTGCAGTAGTGTGATTGTAATTTTAACTATTTAAAAGACTGTGCTTTCACCAAGCCCGTAGCCATACTTCTAAAACATATGGTGGCTTTTTCACTTTTCTTGTTTTTTTTTCTGCAGCTGAAGGCTAAGACTGTAGACAGTGTCTACATTTTTTTTTTTTTTAATTAAAGGATAAGAGAGTTTCTTCCATTAAATGGCACAAATACAGCTCTGTTTAATAAAGGCCATATTTGCAATCTCAGTGCATGCCTGATTTGGGCAATTGTAATAGCTTCTTTGTTTGCTTACAGTCATATTCCCTTTTCATATTACAACCTACTCTGAATCAGGCAGCTTATTTGATCTTTTGTCTCAAAGGTAAGCAGAGCCAGTTATTTAAGGTAGCTTAATATCTATGCGTAGGGACTGTAACAGAAAGTGGATAGATTTAAAAATGAAATGGACTTAAACATTTTACTATTATTTTCAGATACAGTCAGGGAAGAGGGGGAGAAGTAAGATTCTGCCTTGCTTTTATTGCTATTACTGCTGCAAACAGAAAGCTTCAGAGCTCTGAATGCGTCAGTCCATCTTCATGAGCTGTTTTGAAGAGCTGCTGGATGAATAACTGAGGCACAGGGAGACTAGGTGACCCTGATGGCCCAAGGCAATCCACACAGCAGGCTCCACAACCCCGAGTCGGGGATCAGATTTCTTTCAAATGATAAAAGACAGATAGCCTTCTCTGGGTGGAAATGGGGAAATTTAGGATCCTGACCAGATAACTGATTATTACAGCTCTATAGTCAACACTGCCAGATCTGTGTCTCACTGGGTCTTCTGCTATGAATATGATTGAGAGAAGATGGTGGTAATTTGGAACAGACTTACCAAAGGCAAGCAATGCTTGACCAACCTAACCACCTCCTGTGATAAAATGACTAGGTTTGAGGATGAGGGGAGGGCAGTGGATGTCATTTTCTGTGACTTTAATAATGCTTTCAGTAGTGTCTCCCACAATATTCTTGTGTCCAAGCTGGAACATCACAGTTTGGATGGCTGGACAACTAGATGTGTTGATAACTGGTGGGATGATTGGGCTCAGAGGGTTGTGGTTAAGGAGTCGTACTCAGCCTGGAACCTGTGACAGGTGGAGTACTGCAGCTATCTGTCCTGGGACCTCTCACATGTTACATCTTTGATTTTCTCAGCCTAGAGAAAAGAAGGCTTTAGGGGGACTAAATAGAAGGCATCCAATGAGGAGATTATTGAGAAGAGGTAGCCAGTCTCTTTACAGCAGTGCATGGCAGAAGTTTGGGAGACAGTAAACATAAGTATAAGGAGAAAATTTTTTCACTGTAAAGACAGTCAAGTCTGGAGCAGGTTGCCCAGTGAAGTTGTACAATTTTCCTCCTTGGAGGTTTTCATGCCCTAACAGAATATGGCACTGAACAGTCTAGTATGATTTCATTGCTGATTGTGCTGAGGAGGAGACTGGACTAGAGACATCCTGAGGTTCCTTCCATCCTGAATTGTCCTAGGACTCTATGATTCTAATGTCTGGGCACACAGTTGATTACCTAATTAGCCAAACCCCAGAGCTGGCTTTGCACTGACAATAGAAGGAAATGACACTGAATCTGACATGATAATTCTATAGTGGCAACCTTCCTGTCAAAATATTGTTAGCAAATTTATTGTAAAAAATATGGGTTTATATCACATTGTATTTTCTGTTACACAAAAAAAGGCTTTGATTTAGTGGTAGTAATGGAAACTGTAACATGGTACACCCACTGTTGCCAAAATAAGGTTTCCAAGTTGCCTGTAGTCAGTTTTTCGTGTTGGCTACATCTTGGACCACATTGCATCTTAAATCCCACCTTTTCTGGGTGGGAGTTCTGTACTTTGGGATTTAGATTCCTGCAGCTTTCAAAACATGCTCAAAGGCTGAACAAGAGCAACTTGATCTTAATGTTGATGCTGAATATTTTTCTACACAGAGGTAGGAATTTCTATGCTTTTCTTATTTTTTTCCCACATCTTATTCCCCAGGTTATGTATGTTCTGACCATCAGGGGTGGTGGTTTGACTCTGTTTTTCATCTGAAGTAAATTTACTAAAGGGAAGGAGAGAGAATCTTTTGCTACAGTCTTCAGGGTGCCTTTAGTGTGAGACGTGGCTTTGAATGTCTGGAAAAGACAGAATTTATTCACCAAACTATGCTTGGGTTCGTGCCTTTCTGGGGGAAGACAGATGTCATCCATAGATAGTTTAAACTTGTTGGCATGGCATCCACCAAATCCTGCCCTTAGGATGAAAAATACAGAGGAACTTTTGTCAGGGTATCCTGACACAGTCCCAAGGGAGGACCTGAGCCATGCAGCCAAGGTGCACTCGTAGACAGCACACAGTGAATGGCAGGCACTCCCCTAGCCTGAAAATGCAGATGTATTTGAACTTGGGTGGATATTCTCATCGCAATCTCCATCATTCCCCACTTATCTGTGAGCTGCTTATCTTGAGGAACATGATCTTTCATGGATCTAGCCCTAACTATTTTGTTCCTGAGAGGCCTGCTACAGGGCAAGGATTTTGGACACCATTCTCTTGAGCCCCTGATGTTACATATGGACAAAACTTTCTTCTTGCCACTGTGGTGAAGGAGTCAAAAGTTTGACCCAAGTCTCCACAAGACCAAAGAAAGGCTTAACCCCAAACTCATACCTGTTTTCCATTTTCTCATCCTTGCATTCTTAGACATGGAGAACAGGTAAAACTTAGGTCACATATTTTGTAGCATGCTAGTTCATCTGTTCAGACTCTCCCTCCTAAAAGCCCTGGTGACTTTGGCTTTAGTCTGTACTTACCTAATTTTCAGAGCAAGGTGAGTTATATTGTTTGGTATTATTCTTAGTTCATGTTAAACTTGTCTGCCCTGAGTACCAAGGCGAAAAACATAGGGCTCTGTAAATTCACACCTTTCTTTGTGTATAGTTATAGCCTTGCAAATCCTGTCTATACATTAATGGAAATATATTTTACTGCTACCATAATTCAGTCTTTGCTGGCTGAGAATAAAACTCAGTATAAAGACATAATTTTTTTTTTCTTGCATCTTAAATATATATTCTGATGTTGGATCACATCATGTGAAATTAATTTTCTGGCCCTGTTCCCTCAAGAGTGTTGCACATGACTTTGAGTAAGAAACAAAATCTTCAGAATATTAATTCCAAACACAAAATGAGGCGTAAAACTGTATTTTCTCTTTTTTTTTTCTCCCTTATAAAAAGTAAGGGTAATGTGAGGCTATCCCAGGCTGTCTTCTTCCTTAGATCTTGAATCAGGCCCAGAAATGTGTCAGTTTTTTCTACATCTGAGCTACCAATCGTGAGACTTGCTATAATGGTGCTATCAATCTCTCCTATGACAACACGGAGGAGGAACAAACTGCTTTTTGTCTTTTTGAGGTTTTATAAATTAGGTATCTTTTTTTTTTTCAGAGGGTTAGTCTTGAATTTGTTTATATGGTAACAAAAAAAAAATCAGCTTTATCTACTGGAATTCTCTCTCACACTTCACATCCTCAAAGGCCAAAACGTTTAGCATTTCATCTGGTCTGACCTGTTCATTACTCCAGATCGTTAAGTTTCCTCAACGTACCAGAGCCTCATTTTAACCAAATCACTTTCTTCCTTAAGAAATTCTATTATATGCTATAAACAGAAACTTCACGCAGTAGTTCTCTGTTTGTCTTTAGCAAGATAACTGTTGCTTTAGACCTGAAGAAGAGTCTGTGTGCTTGAAAGTCCGTCTTTTTTGTTGTGTATGTTTCACCTCTGGCAATATTGGTTGGTTTAACAATTTATTTTTTCCCCTATATGAATTTTGTCTTTCTTATGGCCTTAGATATTATAGCTAAAACAATAGTTTATTGGCTTCTGGTGTTGTTAAGCAGCAGTATTAGCTCCAGATTCATCAGCAGCTTTGGGAACTGAATGGATGGCCAGGTGATGCAGCAGTCAGGTACTCTGTGCTTCAGAGAAATGTGGGAAACTGACATCAAGTCATAGAATCATAGAATGGTTTGCATTGGGAGGGACCTTTAAAGGTCATCTAGTCCAACCCCCTGCCAGGAACAGGGACTTCTCCAACCAGATCAGGTTGCTCAGAGCCCCGTCCAACCTGGCCTTGAATGTTTCCAGGGATGGGGTATCCACCACCTCTCTGGGCAACCTGGTCCAGTGCTTCACTACCCTCATGGTGGAAAATTTCTTCCTTATATCTAATCTGAATCTACCCTCTTTTAGTTTAAAACCATTACCCCTCATCCTATCACAACAGGCCCTACTGAAGTGCTTCTCCTGGTCTTTCTTGTAGGCCCCCTTTAAGTACTGAAAGGCCGCAGTAAGGTCTCCCCAGAGCCTTCTCTTCTCCAGGCTGAACAGCCCCAGCTCTCTCAGCCTTTCTTCATAGAAGAGGTGCTCCAGCCCTCTTATCTTTGTGGCCTTCGTCTGGACTTGTTCCAACAGGTCCATGTCCTTCTTAAGTTGGGGGTTCCAGAGCTGGATGCAGGAGTCCAGGTGGGGTCTCACCAGAGCAGAGTAGAGGGACACAGTCATCTCCCATCTCCCTTGACCTGCTGGCCACGCTTCTTTTGATGCAGTCTGGGATGCGGTTGGCTTTCTGGGCTGCAAGCGTGCATTGCTGGCTCATGTCCAGCTTTTCATCCACCAGTACCCCCAAGTCCTTCTCAGCAGGACTGCTCTCAATCCCTTCATTCTCCAGTCTGTGTTGATACTGGAGGTTGCTCTGACCCGTATACAGGACTTTTTGAACCTCATGAGGTTCACATGGGCCCACTTCTCGAGCTTTTCCATGTCCCTCTGGGTGGCATCCCATCCCTCTATCATGCTAGCTGCACCATTCAGCTTCATGTCATCTGCAAATTTGCTGAGAGTGCATTCAATCCCACTGTCTATGTCACTGATGAAGATATTAAACAGTATTGGTCTCCATACAGACCTCGGAGGTCTTGACATCCTTCCTACCTGGTGCAAGAGAAATATTTGCAGGACTTCTAAGACATTTTAATGAAACTAAAGAAAATCAGTTCTCATTTCAAGGAACTAAAGCTTGTTCATTGTAATCTACAGTGTCTTACTATCAGCTTTTTTGCAGACTGAAAGACTCAAACTTCAAATAAAATATAAAAATGTTCCATTACTCACTTTTCTCTTTCTTTAGAGCACACTGGAAAATAAGCATGCCATCTGAGGCCCTTTTTGAAAGGTTACTAAGAAATAAACACTGACCCAGTCCCTAGTGTACTGTGCTGTCTACAAACAGAACAAAAATACCCTTATTTTCCCCCACAAAACTGGCTGTGTAAACATGGGATGTAACAGTTGCTTTCAGACAAATAGGAAAATGCACCCAAACAGCAATCCTGCACTGGGTAGCATATGTGCAATGGTCTCTACCTACCAACTACCGGCCTTAGTAGCCTACGCCTTTGAGGTACAAAACCTCAAAGGCTGTTTGCACCACGCTACAGTAAATGCTGCGGTTGAAGAAGCTGCTGTAGCTACTGACATCACCTACCAATGTAAGAGCTGCTCGCCCCGTGACAGACCTCTTGCATTACTCTGGTGGTGTGCATTTTACAAATACTCTTAAAAGTGCTTCAAAATGTCTCTGTTTGGCATGGGAAGTCACAGGAAAGGTGCATCTGTGAAAGCTTAAAATAAAAAAAAGTTCTGAGAAAGTGTACCACAGTCTCAAATCTCATCAGCGTGACTTCTCAAAATGAGAGAATGTTTTTTACTCTCGCTGCAATGTTCACAGAAAAAGGGCAGTGGCATGGGGTGAATGGAGGACTGGAGAGGGAGATTTGTTTGTCTTTCCAATTTTGATTGTCCTGATCTGTTTAACATATGCAGTCATTTCGTCAGTTTAGTATGTTCTGAATTACTGCTCTGAACTGTTCAGCTCTGAAATACAAGAGCTTCTTAATCTCACAGGCTTAGACCAAGAGTGTAAAGGAGTTGAAAAAAAGGAAAGAAATGTAAATGTTATTAGATGCATACTTAAAGTATTGTATTATATGTATATAACATGAGAAGAACCTTGACATTGCTGTTTGTTATAATCTCTCTTTTCCTTCTCTCTTCCTGCCTGCTCTTCAGGTGCCCAGTCTGGGATGTCTCCCTCTGTCTGCACTGGAGAATGCTATTTCTGCAGTTTCTGCAAAGGCTGACCCTCACCGTACACCACTATAAGTTAAAGCAGGTGTTAGAATGGGCTTGCAATTAGAGAAAGTAAGAATTCTTCTCATCTAATTGTTTATAGGGTAGTACATGTACTCGATAAATTATCTGTTTTTTAGCAGCAAAAATGAGTAAAATAGTCGGAGCGCTGGCTCTGTCAGTATTAGCTATTATGGTTTTGGCTGAGGAAAATAATGCAGGTTGGAGATGCTTTCATTATTTTTTTCCAAGAAATTACTAGCATATTTTCTAGGTCAGGTTAGTGATGCCAAAGCCAGCAGTGAAGTGCTACAATGTGGTATGTTTAAAAAAAAAGCCCACAAATCAAATAGCACATGATTGTGATGTACTCATTATGTGCTCTTTTTCCCAAGTAATGCTCATGATTTTTTTTTTACTTTCACTGTGTCTGTCATCATTAAATAACTGATCTGACTTCCTACTATATAGTGTTTGGTGATGTACTATAGGACTGTTTCAGACCTTTTATTGACACTCCCCTAAGTAAGCTTTTCTTATTCCTTCTCAGTTGTGTTTCTCTTCTCCCACTGCATAGACTTATACATCCATTAATGGTGTACAGGATCAATGCCATGTATTAGAGATATTCCCAGAGACAAAGGTCCCATGAGTTTTTCGATAAACGAGCATGTGTTTATTTTCCAGGAGGGTAAAACTGAGGCCTTTTCTGAACTCTGTTGATTCTGCTCCTCATCATGCTCTTTCCACAGCATAATTTGCACCTTCTGGAGAAACACAGCATGGGTGTCAGCCAACAACAGGCGAGGACATGGTTTGCTTAGCACTGGCTTGTCACACAAATATTTAGAGCACGTATTTCTGTGTATTTTGTGAAGCTGAAATAATTTGCTGTTTATAATTCTCAAAAATATACTTCTATTCAGTGAAGTCCTGTGAACTGAAGGTTGAGAGGATGGAGCATGTTTTAAAGGAGTCCTTCAAATGTCCTTTTAGTCAACAGCAAATATGGATTTTCTTTCTTTTATTTTCTGTTCTCCTGCACCATTCGATGTAAGTAAAATTAGGTTATAAAGGGAGATAAAGAAATAGATTCAATAGCAGTATGCAGCTTAGCAGTTGAGATACTACCTCTAAGGAGGTTTTTAAGTTGCTAATTGCTAGAAGCAGGGAGGGATTGTGAAAGGACCGCTGTATTAATTCTCTGTTGCTTACAAGCTGCCTTAAATGGTGGTCAGTGCTGAAAACGAGGTGCCAACCTGGATTGACCTGTTGCATGACACAGCATGGCTGTGTTCTACTCTTGTGACACCCCTGCTTATGAATTGCCTGATAATAAACCCTTTTGCCTCATATATGAGGGATTGCTTTTAGTATTTTCCTTTTCTGACTTGGGTTATAACTGCAACATTTTAGCACAGTTGTATTTGGTAGGGGTGGTGCAATTTGTGAATCTGAAAGAAAGGAATGAGGTATTTTGTAATAATGGTGTTGTCGCAGCTATGATGGTCTACAAGCCTGGCAAACTCTTTGGAAAGAGGTAAGAACCTAGATTAGACCAGATTTTTTTTTTTTTTTGTAAGCGCAAAGGCTCAGTTACTGCATTCATTGCAATTGTTACTTGTAACCCTTTAGAACCCTCTCAGGGTATTAAGGACAAAAAAAATTGAGAAAATTAAGTTTTCCCAGGTTTTTTTTTTTTTTGTGGTGTTTACATCTTTTCCTAGAAGCATTTAGTAGGTTGGACAGAGAAAAAGTGAGTTTGATTTAGGAAAGAAAGGATTAGTAAGAGAGGTGGAATTTAAATTGGGAAGCATTCTATGATTCTGCGATAAGCAAGAATAAGAATGCATAAGAACGCACGTTGAAACGTGAGTGTGCAAGATACGCTGGGATCCAAACCACAAAAAAGCTCCTGGTCCTAGGAACAGACTGAGTGTACCCTCATGGACGGTGACTTCTGCCTGTTTTTAGTTTGTCTCTGAGGAATAAAGTATGAAGCAGCACAAAGGGAGCTGCTCAGCTGCCTGTTAGTTCTTATTTCTGTCTTCAGTAATTAGAGGCTGTTGCAGTTCTTGCTGAATCCAGCAAGAGTCTTTGCTAACAGATGATTCTTCACATTGCAAATAAAAATGTTGTTGTAAATTAAAAAATGAAGCCAAAGCAAAACAACCTCTCTCCCCCCTCAAAACTGGACTCCAATAATTATATGTTTGTTCCTAGTGGAAGTGGAAGTTTGTTCCTAGTGTTCCAAGGAGTGGAACATGGGCTGGCTAGGAAGAAATCTTGTGAATTAGAATTAGTCATAGGGATAGAGATGACTGAAATTTAAATAAGAAAGAGGTTTGCTTAGCAGCTAGTGAGGTCTCCTTAGAAGTGATGCCATTGAAGCAGGAACATAATTACAGGTTAAGCATCCTGAAATAACATTCATAACTTTTTTTTTTCTTAGTACAGCAAATGTGATGTAAGGATTGTGAAGAGGAGTTAAATTAAATACCTTCTGAAAACCTTAAGTGAGCTGTCTCCTTCCTAGATATTATACTTTAATAACAGCATGTCTGCCATTTAGGAGAATGATATTCAATGATGCTACTAAATCAGACAAAAATGCCTCATATTTGTGTTAAAATAATATTCACCAAGGCAGAGTTCTGATGTGTTTTGCAATACACTCTCTGAACTTGTCATTTTTGAAATGATACGTCAAATCGAGGAGAAAGCAAAAGAAAATCTACTCATGAATCTACTTTGTATGGAAAGACAGTCTCCTAAGTTTTCCTTCTCTAAAGGATTGGGACCATGTGGCCTCACTTCATTGGTCATGGGGGTGTCAGGGTGGCTCATTCCCTTGTACTTGGGGATGGCAATAAAATGGCATCAGACACCGTAAACGGGTCCAGGGAGGGAAAGATCCACTTCAGTCTCTGCAGCCAGTCAAGCTCCTGTCACCAAAGAGTATTTAAATGAATTCATATTCAATTATTAAATCCCTCTACTTGCCCCTTCCAAAGAAAGCTTGCAACTAGACTCCTCTCTCTAATTCTTTGCTATGGCACATCAGGATGCAAGGGATATGAATCACCACAAAGACTGGCATACTGCCGTATCTGTTTAGATTCAAAATGAGCTGGAACAAGCTTTCAGGGTTTGGATGCTTATCTGACGCTTTTCCAAATTTTCTCAGAAGTTAGGTCTTATGGCCGAAAGGACAGGACACTCACAGTTCTTCAGAGCTAGCTGCAGCTTGATGTGGTGGTGGAGACACCTTTCATTTTACTTCAAGTAACAGTGTCCCTCTCAGATCTCTGTATATTTGCATGTACACATGTGAGTGGGGAATGATGCCAACCAGAGCCAAATAATTCACAGTCGTCACAACTAAATTTAAGCTGAGCTTGTTTGTACAGCTGAACACTGGCTTCAGAAGGGATATCAAACATGAGAAGTTGGGGGGTTACCAGTTTGCTTACTAGTAACAGCTTTCTCATCACCACCTTAAGTGCCCTGGGAGGGTGGTGGGAGTAAGCTTGCACTGTGCATAGGTTGTCGTACATCTGTTTTGGGAGAAAAATAAGTAATTTCTGTTACTGTCATTCTGCCACTATCTCTAAGCACTTGATTAATTGAAAAAGAGCTTTCCCTAAACAAGTCATTTTATTATTGCTGTGAATTTTTGTATCTGGATCCAGGCTGAGGCATGTGGCAGATGTAATTTCTTGGCACTACAGCTAGCTAGGAGCTCCTATTTTCATTCTCTGTTCCTAAAAAATAAAAACCCACAAAACCCCAAACCACCAAAAAACGAAAACCCAAATCCTATCTTTTTTCAAACAGTTTTCTCTGATTCCTCAACCCATAGATTTCTATTCATGTGACGATTCTAAAAGTCAGCCTCTCTATATTCCCAGGAGTGAAAGGTATGGTTAGTCATGGTTAGTCGCTTGGTTATCGTTTTTTTCCATATCCAAACTGACTAACTACATGTGTTTTTTCAATCTATGAGAAGCTGTGCAGTATGTCATCTTGGTGCAATGGGATATTACATGAAGTCCCACAGAACAAGTTAAATTTTACTTGATCGCATCTTGTTTCTAAATGAAAATGTTGCATTCAACATCCCATAATATTAAATTTGTGCATTAATTTTAAGGAGTTTAACCAAAATACTTTAGCAATTTTTAAGAACACGTGCACTGGTTTTTATCTTTTATTTAATAACTTGTAATAACCATTTGCAGGTAGAGCTAATTGAATTGCTACATCTTAATCTAGAAAATGTTTTTTCTTAACTGTGATCTATTTAAGAATGTTTCCATGTTTCAGTGCTAGAAGATATACGGACAGATAGATACATTAGATTTTTTTTTTTCCAAATGTATTCACTATTCATAAATAATTCATAGAATAGTTCAAGCGAGCTAATTGTAGACTACAGGTACTTTATAAATTGTTGAACTAGATGAGCAGGTATTCTTGGCATGTTGTTGAAACAAACTCTTCAGTGAGTGTAACTGGAACTTCTGAATTCCAGAAAAACAAAGTCAGAAAAATACTAGATTATAAACAGAGGATTTAAGGTATCAAATTTTATTCAAATAAATTTATGCCATCCTTTGCGGACCTTGAATATTTTGCCAAAGAGCTAGTTTGATCCTGCAAAAACATTGTATCTGCCATACTCATTTATGAAAAATACTTAATAATTGCCTTATTTATTTTTAATCTAATGGCAGAAAAAGTAAAACAGGGGTATAAGAGACTGACTTTTATTATTTAGGTATGTTTTCAGACCAATAAAATGTATTAAGTTCATACTTTTAGTCTGTTTTGTTAAAGATAGTGTACCTCTGGTTTTGGTTAATGTTTTCTAGTTGGGGTTTTTTGTTGCTTTTGACAGGAATTTATCACATGCAGGATTTCAGTCTCTGTTATTCTATTCAACAGACAGCAATTTACTGAGCTACTTTATTGTAATGTGTTGGCATTTCCCATGGCTATTTTCTCAGTGAAAAAGTATTGGATAAAATTGGTATGGTTTGTCAGCCAGCTCAGGCACGTCACTGGGGCAATGCCTCGGAGAGCTTACCTTTTGCTGGCTATACTTGGACTTGATCCTTTGATGACAGCATGAAGTCTCGAATTTATTTTAATTTATTTAATTGTGACTGTAAGGAAGTCAGATAGCTTCACTTTCCAGGAGAAACTAGCAAAACACCTCTGTTTTCCTTTGTCATTGGTCTGATGACTGCAGACGCTGGTGAGAAACTTCCCGTCTGCAGCCACGTGTACTGGCTGGGTCTACCACTGGTAGAGCTCTGACACATGGCCCATTGATACAGGATTGGTGCTATGGATTTCCAATGGCAAGATACAGCAAGGAACAAAACTAGGGATGACTTCCAATTCAGGTGAAGTGTTTCTGTGTGAACTAAATGTGGTTTTATGAGATTCACAGCTCCTTTATATAGCTGTAATTTTTTCCCTGCAAGTGAAATGCAGAAGGAGAGATTCTCCTAGCAGGCATCAGGGGCTCTGGGAAGCCTGATCTGAGGTTACTTACAGGTTACAATGAGTAAACTACCTACTCTAGCCAGGAAGAAGGATGGTGAAAGCACAGGTACACCACCACAGTCTTTGATGAAAGTATTCTCCTTTCTGCTCTCTGCAGTTACTCATTCTAGCTGCTGCCGTTGTGTTTCACACTAGCAAAACCTCAGGTTTCAATCTCTGTCACCTAGGTAGATTGACTTCAGTCGAACTGTTTCCAGCTGCACACCACCGTGAGACAGGACAGAATCCAGCCTTTAGGAAGGGGAGTGGAAGTTCCCTTTCCAGGTTGAGAAATTGTTTATCTTTGCTTCATATATTGTAGACACAATAAAAACAAGCCCTTATTTTTTCAGTAAAGATAATATGCATTATTAAATAGAACATCTATTCATACATTATACTCTTTTTTTTTTTTTTTTTTTAAAAATTTCATTTCTGCAAAATCCTATTCACACACATCCTTTGGGCATCTTTTTTTTTTTAGTGAGGTGAGTAAAATGTAATTGTTTTCTCATCATCCTTATCCATTATGGTAAAAGGCCAGTGAGTACATTTTGCTTCTTTGCTCCTAAATGTAAAAGAAACATTTGCTTGACTAATTTTATTACTTCCTCAGACTTATTCCAACTCCATTCTAAGTATGGATAAGTAATAAGATAATTGTATCAAAGTTCAAGTAATCAAATGTATAAGAACAATCTGAAATGCATATGCTTGATCTCAGTAACGTTTGCCATTAGAACGTTCTCCTTAACTCTGCTGCTCCTCTTCCTCTGCCCTCAGCCCAGATCTTATTATCTTTTTGTCTATCACAGCCCAGATCTTATTTTATTTTTTTCTATCTCTTAATATTTACTCAAAATCCATTAAGAAAAGAGGTTTTGTAGATTACTCAGGAGATGAACAAATGAAAGTTGTGGGAAGAATACTCTCTCTACACACTTTGTGAGGATGCAGACGTGCACGCAACTGCTATTCTCAGTCTGGATACAGAAACATTGTTATCTCAAACCCAGAGGATGTTTGGCTTGAACTCTCTCTGCAGAAAACGTGCAGCCTTTCCATGTTTAGCGTTGAATCTCTGAACTTCTGTGCTTCAAGATTCCTGCTGGACTGAGCAGGCTTTCGAGCCAGCATAGGTTGGTTCTGACCTTACTTGCCATTCCTTGGCACAGGCTATGTTTAATGCCGCTTTCAGATGGTTTCTTTGCACAGAACAACAAATGCCCAGGTTCCCCAGATATTCCACTTTCCCGTGCATACTCTCCTTTTTGCTCCACACCAGAGAAAATGCTGTTATTTTTATTATATTGTTTAACCCTCTAGGAATTGGTGAAACAAGCCTTTGATAACCCATTCCAGACTAGCACAAGAGAGCCACAAATAGGCAAAACACAGCAAAGTCTTTTTTTTCCCCTTGATTTCTCACTGCTTCCAGAATTTTTTTTGGGATTAAGAACTGTATTTCCTTAGAAAATCCAAGACTTGTCTGCAGCCCTTTTCCTCCTCCTTCTTCTGCAGTTACAATGTCTTCTTCAGAAAGATGTGTTGTAGTAAGAGTATGACCATTTAACAGAGGCCCTCAGAAGTTCTTTAGCTCATATTTTCTCCTCGTTCTGCCAGTTGTCCCCATTCAGCATGTTGGTGCTGCCACATGACATTCCTGCAATAGCAGCTACGGTAGCATGGTAGGCTTCTCACTGTGCAAATTATCACAGATGACAAATCAGTTTTATGAAACCCCAGATTCTTATTTGAGATGGTAATCACTGATCAGGTTATGTGTGCAGAATATTGCCTCCAGTATATAACAATTGTAAAAAAAACGTTGCTGGTCTCCCATATGTGCAGCAGTTCAGCAGTACGGTCAATGCAGGAAGTCTCTGGAGCATGAAAAGTCAAAAGGATCTGACAGAGAGCTTCTGCCAAATATTGATGGGGCAGTTAAGATGTTACCATCTCTGTTTTGGATAGCTCTGTAGAATTTAAGATGGGGCAAGACAGAGAAAGAAGAATTATTTTTTCTGGCCAAGCCACTGAAAACTGTCCCTGTGTTGTTGAGTCATAGTGCTAGCTGGTACATCCCATGGAAACATGTAAGCCTTTTCAGGTTAGCAGTAGCCAGAAAATTCTCCATAAGGCAGAATAAAATGATGCCTATGTTAACAGAATCACAATTTTAGCTTATTGATGAAGCTGATTCTAACTGCTAGAGTAGATCCTACGTAAATAAGCAGACTAAGATCCACTTCTGATGAAAGTAGGAAAGGAAATGTATTTTTTTTCCTTTTTCCCCCTCCGCTACTCAATACAAAAGAGAACTGGAAACTATCACCTTGGGGAATGGCATGTAGCCTATGACATTGAAGATGAGAAAAAAATGAAAGGGAGAACAAAAGTTAGAGCTGCTTGTTTTGGTGCTTAGAGCACTGCTTCACTTTATCCATGGTATGGGAAGGATGTGTGTATGTATGGGCATGAGCATGTGATTAGATTAAACTTCTAAAAATAGTGTCCACATTTTCAGTCTGAAAATTGTTACGTATTGTGTGTGGATATATACATCTAAGCTATATAGCTGTGCTTTTATCTTTGTTTAAGATCACTTATTATCCAAGACTTTACTGCATTGGAGTGACACCCTTCTGACAGCTCTTGGCACATGATGTTAGCTATGAGGGGGTAAAAAATGACATAGTCATGAAAGTAGATTGAAAAGATAACCTTGCACCCTTAATCAGCGACTTAATGACTTGTGCTGTGCGGAGGTTGGCTGGCAAAGTCAACCTGTAACCCTGGCTGAGGAAGGGGGTGCATGCACAGAAAATGTGCAGAGCCAGGAGACCTGAGAGAAGCAGAGGAAGAGACACAGAGTATGTGACTGCCAGGTAATCAAGTAAAGAGACAGTGATGATGAGGTGGAGAAAAGGGCCCAATCCGGTGTTCTCTGAAATAAGTAGCAGTTTTGCCAGTGACAGCCTGAGAGTCTATTGAAGGAGGTCTTGTCAAGGAAAAAGACAGAAAACAAAACACCCAGAAACAAGGAGGTGAAGGAAAGAAAATGAAAAAGCAGAGGAAGAATTCATATAGCAAAATTAGTGCATGAAGTGTTTAAGAGAGAGATAAACAGAAGGGAGTGGGAGGAGAGAAAAAGAAGGAAAAATTCAAAATTTACAAGTAGCAGAACTACCTAGGTTTTTGTTAATTATCCCTGTTTTATGAACAACTATCATACTGTGAATAGGCTTAAATGTCTACTAGAGTAAAGCTTGTGCAACTGAATGCACTGAAGTATAACTGACTGGGAAGAAAGAAGGAAAGAAAAATTGTCTTTTATGTTTATCTGTAAGGCTTAAACAGATGAGGACATCCTCTTCTAGAAGAAAAATATAGACAGATGATATGGAGGCAAAGTAGCCAAATGACCTATTCAAGATCATCTCACAGGCAACCGGCGAAGCTAAAAAGCCCTGAGTTGTGTTGCACAGTGAATGAACTCATAAAGCTGACAGAAGGCTGGCATGATTTAATTCAGTTTTTTGCTCTCTTTCTCTTCAAATGAATTCCAAGCATCAGGCTGTTGCTTTTTTTCCCTTTAGAAACTTGTTTAATTTAAGCATGAAACAGATGTTCCAGTGCTGTCTGAAGTCTCATAATGCTGCCTAGGATGGTCCTTCTCAGTATATTCCTCCCATCCGAAATATAATCCTAATAATTAAGGAAAATCCCTCTTTGATCTGAAGCATGGCTAGAGGTATACTAAGCTATCTAACACAGCTTCAATGACTTGACAATTCCAGTTAAGACAGAAAGTGATACAACAGAGTAATTCCTCCCTATGGAGTTTCCTTGCAACTTCTGCTTCCTATTGTTGTACTGGTTAATATTTCTAAAGACAACAAGTAATGGAACCATCAGACACTGGAGGCCACATTTCAATCTAATGCAAAAAATCTAATCAAAATTGAAGTAGAATTGAACTTAGAATGTATTAACTTGAGAAAGAATATAGAATCACAGAATCATAGAATGGTTAGGGTTGGAAGGGACCTTCAAAGGTCATCTAGTCCAACCCCCCTGCAAGGAGCAGGGACATCTCCAACCAGATCAGGTTGCTCAGAGCCCTGTCCAACCTGGCCTTGAATGTTTCCAGGGATGGGGCATCCACAACCTCTCTGGGCAACCTGTTCCAGTGTTCCACCACCCTCAGTGTAAAAATGTTTTTCCTTATATTTAGTCTGAATCTACCTCCTTCTGTTTTAAAGCCAGTACACCTCATCCTATCACAACAGATCCTGCTAAAGAGTTTCTCCCCGTCTTTCCTGTAGGCCCCCTTTAGGTACTGGAAGGCCGCTGTAAGGTCTGCCTGGAGCCTTGTCTTCTCCAGGCTGAACAGCCCCAACTCTCCCAGACTGTGCTCACAGGAGAGGTGCTCCAGCCCTCTGATCTCTCAGCTTGTGCTCACAGGAGAGGTACTCCAGCCCTCTGATCATTTTTGTATCCCTCCTGATTTATTATACATACAAAACATTTTTCCATTGAAGTCTCTTGACAGTAATCAAAGAAAATATCTGGAAAAAAATTATTATTAGCAACAAGAACAGTAGAATAAAAGTGGACCAATTTCTCACTCCCCATCACTTACATTATTAAACTAAACAATCATATGTTTATTTTATGTATTTACATTTGTATTTTCCTAAACTGTTGATGTTGCACAAAATTTTGTTAGACGTTATTTTAGATTATTTTGTTTCTTTTATTGCAAGACATGGCAGAATATAGATCTTAAAAAATAGTGAAGACATCTTGTAATGTAATATACAGTATTGTAGTGGGAAGAGTGTAACATAAATCATTTGCATAAAAGTCTCATAAATAGAAGCATTGCGTGTGATGGGTCTAGAATATAAATAATAGTCATGCCAACAATGAAATTATGGATACATTGCTGTGCTTGTTCAAGAATCAAGTTCTCAAGTGACATGTATATGCAGTTCTAATGAGGACAGGAGTGTTCATAGAATCATAGAATGGTTAGGGTTGGAAGGGACCTTCAAAGGTCATCTAGTCCAACCCCCCTGCAAGGAGCAGGGACATCACTGACTAGATCAGGTTGCTCAGAGCCTCATCCAGCCTGGCCTTGAACGTTTCCAGGGATGGGGCCTCCACCACCTCTCTGGGCAACCTGTGCCAGTGTTCTATAACTCACATCGTAAAAAATTTTTCCTAATTTCTAATCTAAATCTACCTCCCTCTATTTTAAAACCATTACCTCTCATCCTACCGCAACAGCCTTTCCCCATCTTTCTTGTAGGCCCCCTTGAGGTACTGGAAGACCGCTATCAGGTCTCCCTGGAGCCTCCTCTTCTGCAGGCTGAACAGCCCCAACTCTCTCAGCCTGTCCTCATAAGAGAGGTGCTCCAGCCCTTTTATCATCTTTGTGGCCCTCCTCTGGACCTTCTCCAACTGGTCCATGTCCTTCTTGTGCTGGGGGCTCCAGAACTGGACACAGTACTCCAGGTGGGGTCTCACCAGGGCAGAGTAGAGGGGGAAAATCACCTCCCTCGGCCTGCTGGCCACGCTCCTCTTGATGCAGCCCAGGATGCGGTTGGCCTTCTGGGCCGCAAGGGCGCATTGCCGGCTCATGTTAAGCTTCTCATCCACCAGCACTCCCAAGTCCTTCTCCTCAGGGCTGCTCTCAATCCATTCCCCGCCCAGCCTGTATTTGTGCCTGGGATTGCCATGACCCAGGTGCAGGACCTTGCACTTGGCCTGGTTGAACTTGATGAGGTTGGCATGGGCCCACCTCTCCAGCCTGTCAAAGTCCCTCTGGATGGCATCCCATCCTTCCAGCGTGTTGACAGCACCACACAACTTGCTGTCGTCAGCAAACTTGCTGAGGGTGCACTCTATTCCACTGTCCATGTCGCCGACAAAGATGTTGAACAGGGCCGGGCCCAGCACGGACCCCTGAGGGACGCCACTCGTGACCGGTCTCCACATGGACATTGAGCCGTTGACCACCACTCTCTGAGTGCGGCCATCCAGCCAACTCCTTATCCACCGAGTGGTCCGTCCATCAAACCCATGTCTCTCTAGTTTAGAGAGAAGGATGTCATGTGGGACAGTGTCAAAAGCTTTGCAGAAGTCCAGGTAGATGATGTCAGTTGCTCGTCCCTTGTCCACCAATGCCGTCACCCCGTCATAGAAGGCCACCAAATTGGTCAGGCACGATCTGCCCTTGGTGAAGCCATGTTGGCTGTCACCAACCACCTCCTTGCTCTCCATGTGCCTTAGCATGGTTTCCAGGAGAATCTGCTCCATGACCTTGCCAGGCACAGAGGTGAGGCTGACCGGCCTGTAGTTACCTGGTTCATGCTGCAAGTAAGAAGTAGTATATAATATCAAAAGTAAAAATACAATACTATTGATGATAATGTTATATTCCAGGTACTAACAGTAGAATTGATGAAGAATTACAAGAAGGATTGAGCTCAGTGGAGGATGTTTTCTCAGGAATGTAGAAATCAGCAGACACAAAGTAATGTTACGGGGTATTTGGAATGGAGTATCTGGAAATTTTGCAGGGTTCTCAGGAGCCATTGCAAAACCCTATGAGAGCATCAGGTATAGGAGTCATTTTAGACAAATGTTCCTAGTCAAGAAGGCGATTTTTCAGTTGTTCTCCAGTGCACAGATTTGTTTCAAAACTGGTGGTTCAACTGCTATTGGCTTAGGACTACAAGTAGTAGCTCCTGAAAAAAAATCTCTTGGCAGAGTATTCCAGTCTCCCTTCCAAACATGCTGAAATTGATCCTAAATATAAACATTTTAAGACTGAAATATACAATCCACTCAACTTGACCTTTCATAGTAATAATGAGAGTGAAATTCAATGTTTCCTTCTCCTCTAGCCTGAGAGGACCTAATAGATATTCAAGCATAAACTAAATTTTGAAAATGTTGGTTAAAGAACACACATAGTTTTAGAAATAGAGTTTCCCTTTTCCCTGTTCTGTGTTTACAACCACTGGCTTTGAGATTGTTTTATTTTTGAGGCAGAAGTATTTTTTGAATCAATGGGCCTAATTTTGGAATTATATTCATGTAAATAAATGAAGCCAAGCTTCTACAGGGCTAACTCTGGTGTAGAAAGGTACATGTAAATGACAACATAGTCTTGTCCATTTCATGCACTTATGCATGAAGTCTCTTGACCAATTTCCTAACCAAGGCAACCATTAAGAAATGTATGTTTTGCCACAGGTGGCTGAAAGCTGTGTTTCTCTGCTTCAGACATGAGTGGCAAACCTTCTGTCTGTGTACGACACCTTCTGCCAGATGCCAACATAAGATGCATGACCCTGAGTAGTTCCCATACTATGAAAATTAGATTTTCGTGCCCTTCTTCATGCTGGACAGTGATTAACCCTACCACTGTTTCCCTCTCAACTACCTACACCATTTCTGTCAGTAAGTCACTAGTACGGACTTTGGTGCAGGTGCCAGAGCTACCTTTAAAACATGTGATCTGAGCTGCATATGGGTTCAACCTTAGCAGTTTTGCGTTAAGACTTTTTGGTGTGTAAAAGTGTGTATTGATGGCCTCTTTCGTCAGGGTGATTAAAGGCAAACTTTAGTTTTTCAAAAGCTTTGGACATCACCCTTTGTTGGTATCCTGGGTGCTGCGTTCCTGAAGCAGTCTTATACCACCAGGAACTATTAATTCATGATGATGTGTTATAATATTGAGACTTCAGCAATGATAGATTCCAAGACTTATTTGAAGTATGGCTATTAGAGATTCAGCAACACTTTTGGCCACACGGGACTTCACTGGAATTATTTTGGATTTATATAACTGTAACTGAAACCAGAATTTGTCCCTATGGCAATTACACATTTCAGGGTTTGACTTGCTGATGATTAGTAAACAAACACTTTTGAAAAATAGCTCACACAAATGTATATTAATTGTATCTTTGAGATCAATTACAGGATTGGTTTTAGCCTGTAGGGAAATATCTACTATATAATAACTATTTTCACAGTTAATGCTTTCTAAATGAAGGTGTTTTTTAGTTTTTTTTTCAAAACAGGAGAATGACAAGTCATTATTTGAAAATGAAAGATGAGACAATTTGAAAGGCTAGAGCTACCATAAGGAGCTAAAATGTGAGGTGTGAACTTACAAACAAACAAACAAAAAAAGTCAGTGGGAAGAAAATACATACCCTAATCTAGCAAAATTTGAATTACAGCAGTCAAATTCTAAGCAACTTCTTAATGGAAATGTCAGTGTAGCTGTAATCATGGCAGCAGTACCAGGCACCAGTTCAAGAAACAGTCAAACAAAAAAGAAAAGCAAGACAGAAGAAGAAAGTGAAATAGTAACGTGCAGTCTGAGACAAGAATTCCTTTACAATCTGACTCCACGTCAGCTCTCTTAAAGCCACTCCACTGATAAATCAAATGAGCACATATGCCTTAACTACTTACAGGTTAAGGATGCTTTATTTCTGTTAATTAGTAGATCATGTAAATCATAAAAGCATGAGACCGGAAGGGGTTTGGAATATTAAAAAAAAACCTTTCTATAATTATAGCAGTCATATAATAGATGTCTATCGCATTCACGGAAAATGTACTTCACACACCATCACCAAATCTGTTCAAAGTCCTGGACTGAAAGAGCAAGCTGGAGCTAAAGAACATTTGGAAAGGCATTAAGAAAGACTAAGTGCTTTCCTAGTGCTCTGTGTCTTTGCAATAACAGGAATTTGTTAAATACAGCTCCCCAGAGGAAATCTCCTATGGGCTCAACTACTCTGGCTTAGGAGAATGAAAAAAACCCCTGACTGTAAATTTGGCAGTGGGGTTTTCATCCATCGTAATGGATTTTTTGCTGTGTTAATGAAATGCTGATTGCTAGCCGGTAAAATTGATGCATCTTACTAACATGAGATCAATTGGTCTTCCTTATTATAACAAAGGTAGCATTCTTTTTTCTTAAGTAATCAGCCACATCATCAGCACATCTTGGCTGTAGTCAACTAGTACAAATTGACTCTGGGGTAGCTGGTCTCTCCTTTGCAAAAGGAACATTTAAAATCATGTTTTCATTTTCCTGTGTGGTAGTTGAAATTGTGCACATGCGTTCTTAAGCAGAGAGTAGACTTTATTTTCTTTCCAATTTAGCCAAGATCTAGTGCCACTCCAACAACAATTAAATCACTCCATCTTTTTAAGACTTCAAAAGAGTGGGGTGATTTTATTCTGTTGTGAAAGGAAATGTTTCTATATAATTGTTTGTTAACAGAAAGATCAGACTCAAGTTACATGTGCTGATGATTATTATTTAATTTATTCCAGTCCATGTGTTGTGCCTGTAACATGCAAGTAGTCCTCACTGGTATCGAAACTTCTCTTATTTTTCTTTCTCTCTCCCTTCCTCCTATTCTCCCTTTTTCTGTTTTTTTTTAGCAGCAGGTGGAAGAAAACAACTTGTTTAGATTATAGCCCACTTACTTTTTGTGTATCATACTTTTTGTTTTCCTCAGCAGCAGGTGGGAGAAAATGTTTGCATCCTCATTATTAAACTTTTGAGTCTTTAAATGTGTGAGGGCCAAACTTAAGTGCCATTCCCATCCCCTAGATTCCTTCTATGGACTTGCAGGGATCAGAAACTGTGCAAATGCGATTTGTAGGAAGGCTGTGTGCAAGTCTGGGTCACTGTACAGTGCATGGAGGGAATGAAGGGCTTGAATTCACCTGCATGATGAGGAGGAGCAGTCTACGGCAGAGGAATCTGAAAAACTGAGGACAAAAGGGGTAGTTGATGCAATGCTCTTTGTCAGACAAATTATAAACTTGCGTCTCCCACCTAATGGGAGAGCAAGAAAATACGTGGCTACAGGTCAGAGTGCAAGGGGTTCACTCCACCTTTCCTCTGATGCGCTGGACATCCATTAGTTCAGGAATTTTCGAAGTGGAGGAAAGATTTCAGTAGCCAAAGTGGATGCCAGCATGATGTCAAGTGTCTCAAAAATAACATTGTCAGTATGAAGGTAGGCACAGTGGCCTTACAATGCCCAATGTATTCTGAACAACTTAAAACAAGCTGGGCTATCTTTCATAGAATCATAGAATCATTAAGGTTGGAAAAGACCTCTAGGATCATAAAGTCCAACCGTCAACCTAACATCACCATGCCTACTAAAATATGTCCTGAAGTGCCATGTCTACATGTTTTTTGAACACCTCCAGGGATGGTGACTCAACCACTTCCCTGGGCAGTCTGTTCCAGTGCGTGATCACTCTTTCAGTAAATAAATTTTTCCTAATATCCAATCTAACCCTCTCCTGATGCAACCTGAGGCCATTTCCTCTCATCCTATCTCCAGTTACTTAAGAAAAGAGACGAACTGTCACCTCACTACAACCTCCTTTCAGGTAGTTATAGAGAGCAATAAGGTCTCCCCTCACCTTCCTCTTCTCCAGACTAAATAATCCCAGTTCCCTCAGCTGCTCCTTATAAGACTTGTTCTCCAGACCCTTCACCAGATTTGTTGCCCTTCTCTGGACACACTCCAGCAACTCAATGTCTGTCTTGTAGTAAAGGATCCAAAAGTGAACACAGTATTCAATATGCAGCCTCATCAGTGCCGAGTACAGGGACACGATCACTTCCCTGCTCCTGCTGGCCACATTGCTCCTGATGCAAGCCAGGATGCTGTTGGCCTTCTTGGCCACCCGGGCACACTGCTGGCTCACGTTCAGCAGCCTGTCAACCAGCACCCGCGGGTCCCTTTCTGCTGGGTAGCTTTCCCCAAGCCTGTGGCATTGCATGGGCTTGTTTTGACCCAAGTGCAGGACCCAGCACTTGGCCTTGTTGAACCTCATACAGTCCACCTTGGCCCATCGGTCCAGCCTGTCTAGATCCCTCTGCAGAGCCTTTCTACCCTCGAGCAAATTCCTGCCCAATTTGGTGTCGTCTGCAAACTCAATCCTCTCATCCAGATCATTAATAAAGATATTAAACAATATTACTTTCCCATAAGTACTTAAAGTGGCCATAAATTTATCTCTTAAAATCACAGTCTTACTATTGTTACCATTTTATTTAACTTTTACTTAATTTTCTTTTCTTTTTTTTTTTTTTTTTTAACTATTCAAGTCAGAAATCAGCTATAGCAGGAAAGTTGCTAAGGCTCTTCAAGACTTGGGTGGGTTTCATGTGTTATAAAGCCAAACCAAGAGATTAAGTCAGGAGCGAATTACATTCCAGTTGAAATAGATTGGTATTTTTCAACATTTAATTTCATTGTGCTTTGAAGAAAAGGTTACCTTCTGTGTGTTCATATTTCATGACTATTCATAACAGATACGGAGATCACAGCTTAGCTTCCATTATTTGAAAATAGCATCACTAAGGTTGTTTAACTTAATCTCTGCTCCCTAATATGGGAAAAAATCTGAATACTGAATCAGCTTTTTGATCATTTTTCCTCCTCTGTTATAACCTGCTGCTATCAGAGATCAATTCTATCCTCCCAGGTCACTTTTCATAGCACTCCTGACCAATTTAAGCAGCCTGCTGTCAATGGCAGACTTCCGAGTCTGTAACATCATAAAGATAAGCATTGATGTTGCCAAGAGAAGGGTCTCTTTCTCTTGCTTAGGCTTTTTTTTTTTTTTTGTAAAATAGACAAAGTGAGATAATAATATTATGCTAAATATGATTAATATGGTAATCACATTTGTTGTCTCAAGAGCATTCTATCAGCTCTTCTACTTTCAGACTAGGGAACTCTCTTCTCATTTTTTTCCATGATTTGTCTTTTCAACACAAAAAAAATGTAAATAAATTTTGCAAGGGAACGATGTCCTCATTTAGTTTAAATCTATTATAAGGAGTATTCTGCCATGTAAACCTCAAAGGACAGAGCCTGTCATGTAGGGTGAACCACTGTGCTTTGTGTCAAGTGTGTCCATATAATCAGTGTGAGACTGACCAAAAAATGTCTCCATGTTAACAAGATTAAGCTTGATTACAGGTAAGTTCACAGGAAAAAACCATATTTTTTAGTGTTCAGACTCTGCTCAGTCAACATTGTATTTATAGGGCCCTTCTCCAGCCTGATTTCAAGGGTCTGTTTATGGCCCAGATCCAGCAAAGCACTTAGGTACATGCTTATGGTTTAATGGGCATCTGATGTTTTAAAAAGTATTTGACCTATACAATGCCATCATTTTTGGACAGCGGTCTTTATTAATGCTGGTAAAGATTTCTGCATCGGTCAGTGTTAACCATTGCCACCATATAGACTCTAACAGACAGCTATCCCTCATGTTTGAAAGGACGTTTGGAGGATATAATTTGTATAAGCTGCAGCATGTGATGGGTTTAGCATAGTAACTCCCCTATTATGGATCACATTAAGGAACTTCTTATTGGATAGGTTTATTCAGACCTAATCTCCTAGTAATTCACTTAATTATTTATGGGAATGGCTCATTCTATGTCCTTGTGTATGTGCTCAGTTCAGGGGTAATGTCATGAAAAGAAAACCCTCAGACAAAATCAGATCTTAAAATACTAGAATCTGAAGCAAAGAAGCAACAGTTTGCAGTATGTCTGTATTTACTGTACTGCCGTGGGGAACAGAAAAAGTGAGTAATACGCAGTAGAGAGAGCTGACTGGTGTTGAAAGCATCTGAGCTAGATCAAACAAAGGCCAACCAGATGGTCTTCAAAAGACTTCTCAGAACCAGTGTTGTGCATGGGCACAGTCATACCAGTACTTCACAGCCATGAACTTCAAAAAAGATTTTATAAAACAAAGGCATATTATGCTTTTGCCTATGAAGTTCTAGGCACTTGACTTTTGAAGAAAGCTCTAACCATGGCAACCCTAGGAGTAGAAAAAGAATAATAGTTTTATGGCATTCACTTATAGTGAAAGTTCAGGCTCTTCTGCTGATAGCGAAAGGTCCTCTGACCTTCCCAGTAAAAGGTCAAATGCTGAAAGGTACCAAATGCCTGTAATTTTCACTACAATCAACCTCTGAATGTTACATACCTTCAAGGACTGGGCAGAAAGACTTCCTACTGTAGAACATATTGGAGGCACTGACTTTTGACATCCCAATCAGATGAAGTAGGTGTTTTGAGGTAAAAGACTAACTGATCAGAAAAAAAAATCACTCTTGATGGTTTCAATCTTTAATGTTACCACTGACCAAGGACCGTTATGTCCTTGATTTGCCCTGCGATGGTAAAAGAAGTGTCTTGTGTCCTGTAAGGAACTTGACTGGCAAATGAACTAGTGGCAACAGACTCTGAAAAGAGTTGTCCTGACTTCCTCTTGGCTGGGAGGGTCTTGTCTGTGTCGAGTAACCTTGGTACTGTGGAAATAAAAAGACCGAGAAAAAAATATGCACAGGCAATGCTAACGTGATGTGAGACTGTAACAAGACTAGGCCTGGCTGGATGTGATATTCTGACCCCTCAGAAATGAGGCAAAGGTGCTGTAAATCTCATCAAAGGAGAAGAAAAGATATTTAGGAGACAAGTAAAAATGCAGTAACGGCCCAGCATAGTAGTACTATGATTTAATCCCTTACAAGGTGCATAAGAAAGTACATCTTGGATTTGTAAAGGGTTTTGAGTCGTGAAGATTTTGAAGTTTATGCAAGGTGGAATGGAAAGAAGTGATAGGAGCGTGCATAGAATGGCCATTCAGGTTTCATTTGGGCAAAATAATTTTTTTAAGGCTTTAAAAACAGTTTAAATGCAGTTGACTTGGGAAAAAATGTTAAATAGATGTGGTCTTTCGAAGTTCCTAGCAAGGAGATCATAGACAAAGGCAAAGTCTGAGGAGCAGTTCAAAGACAAGATTTAGAAGGAACTTTCCTTTCTTTTATGTCCTGCTTTATAAAGGGATATAAAAATTCGTATTTGCTCAACTGGGTGCACTGTGCTGCTGAATTGTTTTTCAGCATGTAGTCTTCAATTAAAAACAAGTTAGAAGAGTGTAAAGCATCTAAGTTTCTGGAAAAAAAACCGCCAGCATTAGTATATAATTCTCTTAATTGAATTATTTTTTTTTGTGTGTTTACTGGGCAACTTGATATAGTTTCAGCAGAGAATTGTATTCCTTTTTGAAACAGGATATAATTCTTAAGCTGAAATCCATGATTGGCTCAGAAAACTGAGCTCATTAAGATTTTCTCATTAGAGAAAATCCTGTAAAGGGAAATGCAAATGTATTAATGTTTATGTTAAGAAGAAAAAGCAAGGAAAGCTTTTGGTAGCAGCCAAAGATTTTAATAAATAAGATGAAATTTGTTGGCAAAATACAAGAGAATTCCATGTGAAAGCTAGTTGGCGATGTTTTGTGTTTTCTAAGAGGTGCTAAACTTTATCCCTCTCATGCAAATATGCCTCTTTGACATCAGTAACTTCTCAAATACCAATTTTACTTGGGAGGACAGAGTTAATGAATTTCTCCAGTGCTAAAGATTTATGTTAAATAAGTTGCTGTATGTTAGAAATTCCATTCTGAAGGAGGGCAGTGCTTCAGCGGTCATGCTGCCTTGACTCCTTGAGAAGAGCCAGCTGCAGACTCAGAAGCAATGTGTGTGAACAGTTGTTGTTTGCCGTGACTACCAGCGACCTTTGGTGGTCCTGGTTGCTGTGTCCATGCTTTCCAAAGACAATACAGAACACAAGGCACAAAAATGCAGCCGTTTGAATGTCGGTTTCTTACAGACTCTTTATTAAAGCAAAGAACACCAGAGAGTGCAACACTTTCCTTAGACGTACATTTTACTGATAAGTAAATCACCAGAATAAAGATGAATAGCGATTAAGAGCTTTCTTTGAGTATTATAAATTTTCCTTAAGCAAATCTGATAGGGGAAGTGCACTGTCACTTTATTGTTCTTGTCACAATATTTCCTTCCCTTACCCTGTAACAAGGAGCCTCTCCAAGGGTTGTGAACATGAAATAGTTGCACCAGTGAGCTAAATGGCAAAATATGCAGTGTCTGATTCCAGAGACTGCTTATATCAGAAGAATTATTTTTTAATTTATTATGAGAGACTTTTAAAAATAACTACGCACTAAAAATCAGTTTGATGTTAATGAAATCTCACTAGATCAGTTTGGGTAGTTTGCAACTGGAAAATCTGAAACATTGCACTTGTGCTTTTTTTTTCCTGCTTTGTTAGATGCTGGATAATGCAAAAACATCCAAAATCTTTAGACTATCCATTACTACCATGGCTTGATCTTTTGTGTTTTTTTTTTCATATTTTGTCTTTTTATTTGTTTCATATTTTGTAATAGTCCTTTGGAAGACCCATCGCTATTTGGTAACTAGCCATTGCTGTAGTAATTTGTATTTATATATGTATTTATGTCTCTGAGGACTACCCAGCCTTCACTTGCTAAGTCAAAGATGAGACCACACTCTGAACTAAACCTCTCTCAGTTTAATGAGATCTATAGTATATGAGATGACCTTGCAGCTGACCAGGTTATCCGGACCACTCAGGAATCCAGCATCATTAGTAACCATTCCCTCTTTCCTTAAAGACAATCATCCGATGAACACAGTAGACCCTTCATCAGTGTAGACACAGCATGGAAGCTGGATTTTAACTGAAAGCTTTCAGCTGGCCTTGCTGAGTGCAGGATGCTTCCACATCTCTACCTAATGAAATCCACCTCTGTATGTTAGGAAAATGAAGCTCTGTGGTATGCTCCACAGCTCTTGGGAAGGGTTACAACTTGTCTGACACGTGGGATCCAAAACTGTTAATCTTCTCTCTTTAAACATGTAATTTCATTAGTTTGTCACAGTTGACGTAGGCACTTTGCAGCCTAGAGTGTAACAGAAATTGCTGGGCACTTTAGTGCATTAGCACCAAAAGCTGTCAGCAGAACCTGAACTGCGTCTTTGTGCATCTTCATGCTTTCAAAAGTGCTATGGGCTTAATATTCCTTTGGAAACATTTTCTCTGACTTAGTGTATCTCTAAATTGCAGTCAAAGCTGTGTCCTGTAAGTGGACCTGAGATCATATTAAAGTATTGTACTTACTGTACTTGGATACTGGTAGAATACTAGCTCTATGCAACATGCCTTACAGCTGTGTAAATTCATCAGCAGTCATCACGTAATGAAGGACTTTGGTTACACTTGTAATAAAGTACCTAAGCTAGGATGCTCGTTTTGCTAAAGTCTGTGACGAGGCTGCTGGAGGACTGATGAGATTCAAATATGGAATCACTCTTTGAATACAAGTGTGGAGCATTTCCATATAAATAAGTTCAAAATATTGAGTGTTTGTGGCTGCACTAGATTCCTCAACTGGCTTGGGCTGATTAATGCCCTTTTCTCTGCTTTTTACAGAGCTCTTGAAAGTAGAGGTATTTTTCCTGGATTCTTTGTCTGAACCATGTCCCCATCTGTGTCACACACTTGAGTCTTTGCTCTGACTGCTCACCTATTCCAGCTATAGGCTCTGACATTAAGAAGTGAGAAAGCATACATTTTTCTCCAGGCATTCTTTGTCTGTTCTCCAGAAGAGCTGCTGTGACCGTGTCCTTTCTCTCTAAGTTCCTTTTCTTGACAAAGATATTTATAGAGGTCACTAGCTAAGCCATTGCCACCTATGCTGTTTCCTTATCATCACCTGGCCTGCTTTCCATTTAACTCCATGACCTTGTGTTTATTCTGCTAAAATGTGACACTTAATTTTTTGCTAATATTTTTGTTGATTTGTAATACCTCTGTAAGTACAATAAATTCCTCCTTTCCCTTTTCATAGCAGTCAAAAGAATTTTTTTAGCCTTTGAGTGCTTTTATTCTTTTTTTACAATTTCTAGAATGAAAAATACAATTTTTCACTGTGGTTTGTATTGTCCTTGCTTGCTGGAAAGATCCTTGACATTAAGATTCAGCTTTTGGCTTTGCTGCAGGTCCTTTTGATACCCTCTGCTAGTAAACTTCTCTATTGCTATACATGGAGGGCATTCAACTTCCTCTCTCCTCAGCTTTGGTGTTTTTTGCCTTTTGAAATGACTGGCTGTTCTGGGTAGGGAGGCTGTGTCCCTGTAGGACCTCACATAGAAGGAGATGCTGGTAAATCAATACAATTACCCTGATGAACATAACTGGGAATATGCTCCTAAAGTTTATTTCACTTTACTACTGGCACACTCTTGCATTCCTTCCACTTTTTTTTTTTGTTAAAAAAAAAAAAGTGAATTTTAATAATGCTTTCTGCTCAGTAGATCCACTAAAGGTAACATTTTGACAAAGAACTATTTTACAAGAATAATATTCTAAAGAGATAGGTCTGTATTAGAGTATGAACTTCCACATTTATTTGAGACAGTCCCAAGAGCTGCAGCAAACTGTACAGGATTACCTTTTGAACCACAATGTTGTCGGGTAAGAGATGGTGCTTTCAATAAGCCATTGGGAGTCAATTAAAAATGGTATGTGTTCTGGGCTGTTTTAGCAGTGACAGCTGCTGAGGTCAGTTCAGGTCAGGTTTGCTTCAGCCACATTGTGCTTTTCTTTGCAAGATTCATGTGATTCACAGGCCATTCCATCGACCTTTGGTAGCAAAACCCTCACACAGTTTACAGACCTTTTTAAAAATGAGAGAAAGGAAGATTGTCAGGACATTTTGACCTCTGCTGTGTTCATATTTTTCCTACAGCAAGACTCTAGCCCTTGGTGCTTGGTCAAATCCTTAATGACTTGACAGCTATTTTGCCAAACATTAGTTTTCCTGCTCTCCAAATAAGACCTATTCTGGTGGAAATCTTGATTCATTTTATGTATATATGTAACAAAGGGAGGAATGATCTAAATCTATCAGAGAAAAAGATGAGTCCAATCTCCCTTCTTCCTTTTTTTTCTAGTACCCCATCAGAAAAGGTAGAAATATCCTTACAATTCACCTTGCAGAGCCCTGATTCTTCCCTGTCTCTATCTCCTGTCTGGCATTTGATTTTCAAGGAGATTTAAGTTACTTTTTGAGATCTTTGTCCCTCTTCCATTAAAATGTGATTTATGTAGTCAGTGCTGTGTATAAACTGGGTGAAGAAGCAGTGTGTCATAATCCATCACACTCTCATTTCAGGTGGTATGTGTAGACTTGTGTCAGGAGGACACTTAGCTTTAACAGCCAACTCTTTTTTTTTCACCAAAAGCTACTCTAGATAGCAGTAGAGCTGGCCCAAAACCAGAGGAAGCAGAAGGAGGAGGTGACACCGCTTTTCCCTCCTCTTTCACTTCTCTTCTCTTTCACCAGCGTGAGGACCAGAATCGAGAATGGAGGAACCTCCAACACTATGAGCAAGCCAGAATCCATCCATGCTCAGACAGGAGGAGGGAACCCAGAAATAGGCACACCCCCCCCCCTATTTCTGATGAAAACAGGAGCATCGGAAAGGCATTCTCTGTTTACAGCTTGGGAAACTCTACGATGTTCTTCTGAAGAAAGGAGTCAAAAATGGGGAAAACATTTATTTCCCAATGAAAGCTTTCTGATGGGCATAGAATTCAGAAGACAGAACCTACTACGAATATATGCAAGAAGGCTGACCTCAGTGTTGCTTAGACATGTTCAATATCTGAAGGTTTACCTCTTTTCTTTTTTTCTGAGTAACTACATTTTCCCATGGTGTCCTGTCCCGGGTAACACCAAAATGATGCTAGCTTGGCTGACTACTAACCCAAAGAAACTCTGTTTGTTTTAAGCTTCTGATAACCAGTACAGTCCCCTGTGGGTCTGATAATGAAAAGTGCAGGGCACATACAGCTCACATTGCAAGCAATAAGAAGAGCAGGTGCTCAGTCTTACTCAGGAAGTAGTGGACAACAAGTGAGACATTTGGTGCAATATCGGATGTATTTGGATACTCAAGATTCCTCTCAAATCAGATTTCCATTTTCAAAATATTATTATATCCTGTTCTTTTTCCTAGTCTTACATCTCAATAATACTTCACCTACTGTGTCCTTCTGTCTTAAACGTAATTCTTCGTTCTGGAACGGTTTTGGCTGAGACTTGAAAAGGCATTCAGGTACAGGGTAAGTGCCCGGCTAGTTCAGATGCATGATTACACTGAAAGGAAAATAATTTAGGTATCTACCTGCACTAAGCAAGATACCTATGAGGGCTCGTAGATCTGGAAAAGCCTTGTAGTCCTGGTCCTTCACAGAGTTTAAGTAACTCCAATAAAAATATACAATCAGTTGCACTTAAACTTTGTGGGATGCAAGCCATAAACTGTAACTTTACAAGGGAGAACTTGTCCTTTTTCTATCTATTTCCACAACGTCTTCTGCCAAGCAACGCCTGAAAACTTAACTAAGGCTATAGGATAGAAGTAAGTTGTTTTTTTTTTTTCCCTTTTCTTTCAGTTTATGGTAAATTTCCTCCAAAATCCAATGCCACTCATACCCAAAATATTTGTAAACTCTTATCTGACCTAATTTAATAGTGTTAAGAGAAGGAAAAAAAAAAGAAAGTGAGGGGAGCTAGGTACTTAAAAGTATCAAAATCCTTTGTTTAATACCTTTAAAACTAGAAGTGAGCTTTCATACTGATAAGGCATTGTTGCATCAACATTGACCTAAGTTTTAATTAAAAATTAAAGACCATCAATGAAAAAAATAAAGTTAAATCTCTCATTTCAGTTAACACAAAATCACTTGTGGGCCTGGGATGAAATGACTGGCATTTTAATTTCATTAAGAAAATAGCTCGATTGAGTCAGATGTTAAAAATCCTCTTAATAAAAAATCTTCCTACAGTCATATGCTAGGCATTGCTACAGTAAAGTAGTGATCTTTTTATTGAGAAGAATGGTAATATACTGTAATTACTGGTAATAAAAAGGTATAAATGTACCATATCTATAACGGAATTTAATAGAATCGTTGCTTGGCAAAATGAACAGACTTTTTCAGATATTTCAAAAGACATAAATTTTAACTTTCCATCTACAGAAGATAAAACATTGAGATGAGTTTAGGAGTATTTACTCTGCCAGCTTTGCCTTCACTTCAGAGTATTTTCAAAGGCAGAACTTCAGATACTGGAAGTGAAGCTGAATATAAGAATTGTGAATTATTTCAGAAATAGTCCAGTAAGACATTTCTCAATATGGCAGGCTATTTTTGACGGTAGTCTATATTTGATTTTACACAGCCTGGAATCTTGGTTAGTCATTTTGCAGCAATCACTGCATAAACCAGAGTTGCTTCCTTTTCTGCTTACTCATTGACAGTGCAGTTCAACATACCACAATGAAGCTTTTCAGGTTTAAAGGACAGAGGGTTTAGGACAAGCCAGAGTGTGCTTCTAAGCCAGTTTTGCTCATCTCAGAAGCAAGCCTATCAGTGGGGAGCAGTGATTCGTGGTTCACGTACAATATAAGCGAACCAGCATATTTTATGGACAGCAGTCCGAGCAATCCCATAAATCCTAGTGCTACCTACAACTGAAATTTATAGTTCTGAATCTGTTGTTTGGTTTTGGTTTTTTTTCCCCTCCAAGTAGCCCACATATTTCATTGCTTTGTATATGGGGGTGTCTATGTGTAGGCACTTGGAATGACTGTGACTTGGTAGGGATTGATTGAAGTCCTCAACAACTTTCACAGTGACATTTTAATATTCAGAGTTTCAGAGCAACTCCACATCCAGTATTGTAAATCTGCTCATTCACGGGATTTGCATACAAACTGAAAACGACATCTTCGTCACTGTATTTCGCCAGTCTTGATACTGCTTGCAATTTGTCCTAACTCATTGTCTTCTGCAGATGTTACAAATTTGCTATTTATTCCTTTTTGACACACAGACAATTCCTTTTTGACACAGCCACAGTTTTAGAATCATTCACTAGATATTTTGGACAGTTGAGGAATGGGGTAAACATTGAATTGAGCAAGGAATAGGCTGAAGAGGGCAATGATAGTTACATGGAAGGATGGTTGGAGTCTGAAAAACCTTATTTGATATTTTCACTGAAGTTCTGGTATGTGTGTGTTAACAAATTATTCTGGTAAGAAAAATGGAGATTTAATCAATAAGTAGAGAATTGAAATACAGTTCGGAAAAAAACTAGACAGCTGTGAGAACTAGAATACTGTCAAGAAAATCAGAATTCCCAGTCACACTCTGAGGAATCCTACAAAGAAATCAGATACTTACAGTTTGCAATAATGGGCACGGGAAAGACCTGCATGTATTTTCAGATGTTATTTCAGGAACAAATAAATACAAAGCTCCCATGAATAAAAAGAAACACTTATTTCAATCTGCAAAGTAAAAATTATTGATACATTCAAATGGAATTTCATGAATTTTCATAAGTGATTGGATGACATGATTCCAAGTCTAGCAGGGCATGTTGTAGCAGGGTGACATTGACTCAAGAGTATTCTCAAAATACGAAATTGTTTGCTGGATACTTTCACCTCACTTTCCTTCAGCCTTGGCTACAGTTAATGGTGTTTATATATGACAGCAATCCTGACATACCTGGGAGACAATAAAATCAATTAATGTGAGTGAGAATATAGGAAAGAAGGTGGGTTTTTTTTCCAGCTGTTTATATATTGGTGTGTTTCAATCTGCGATTCTCAAGTAGTTAAAAATTTTAATGTGGTGAGATCCAATCCTCTGGTCAAAACCAGAGATCTGCTGGCTTTGGCTTTTGCAGCACTGAGTTCGTCAGTCATGCACTGTCTTGGCTGACAAGGTTAAAATGTAACAACGGGACTGTGGATTTAAAACAAAATCATAGTGGATATAGCAAACTTAGTTCATGAACTAAAGGTCAGTATTTTAGGGAGCCACTTTATAATTTCACATCTTTACTGACTCATATGCACGCCTTGGTATGGATTACTCATGTTTCTCTTAATGTAATTGGAGGTGGTTTGCAATTGAGACTGTTTGGCTGCTGTCAGCTAGGATAGAGGTGCTTATTAACGTTGCTTTAAGGGTGAGTGGGTGTCTGCACATGTTTCAGAAACATCTCAGTCTTGGAACTGAATTTGGAGTTACACATCTAAAGAATCTTGTATTTATTTCTTTCAACTAGATTCTTTCCAATAATTTTCTCATATTCCTGTGAACATCCATCAAAATTATCTCAGACAGTTCTAAGCAATATACTGTAAAAACCACTTAAATGTTCAAGACCAGCCCTCAAAATTGTTATGGCAGAGCATGTCATGCACATGTATCCAAAGTGCTCATGTGAACTGTTGAGGATATAATCAGAGCCTGAGCACATGGAAAAAAAATAATCTATCATGCTGCTAGCAAATAGTTTTAAGATACTTTCAAGATGATTGATCTCTTCCTTTGTTATTTCTAAAAGAGGGGGTTTCAAACCAGAAAACATCACAGCATACAGTACAAAGACTGTCAAAGAAAATTTGTACGTGTCTATAAAAATTGCAGTAGCAAGGCTTTCAAATTTAGTATTGATGAGCTATTACTTTCATTATTGACTCTTTAACAAGTTGTCTCGGCATGATGAAAATTATTCTGGGGTGGGCTATTCATAACTTCAGTGTGTGACCTACCTTTCTTGTGCTGAAGTCACTGCATGATCCTTTATTCTGCCTGAGCGGAGCGAGCAGGGCGAGCTGTAGGGCTCACCAGAGCTCCCTGTAGTATGTATTTCCACTTGCATTAAAGTAGGAGTCAGTTAGTGCTTAACAGATCTGTGAGAATTTTGTGAGTCCTGGAAGGTGGTGAGCACACAGAAAGTGTTACAGCTCATGACAAGGAATGTGTTGTATCCTATATCAACCTGTAACATAATGATTTTCTAAATCGTCTAACAACCACATATTGTGATTGGCTTAAATTTACCTTTAGAATCATCGAAACCTCAGAGGAAATTACTTTAAACTCAGATGAAACATCCACATTCTTGGTTTAATATTGAAGATAAAAGTCAAAACATTGACATGTAAATAATTGTACTGACTTGTTTAGTCCCTCATAGCCTGTTCACAAAACAACATTGTAATCTAAAAAATCCTTTTTATATGACAGGAAATATATTTCATTTGTTCATTGCTCTACTTCAGGCAGTAAAGCTGAACTACTCTGTTTATACAGCTAACTATTTTGGGGTTTGATACTCAGCCTAAATATACCAGTTATCCTTAATTCGGGTCTTTGAGAACTATATTAACTTCAGAAATAATCAGGCAAGAAAGTGAAAGTCTGAAGTTAATGAATAATGTTTAGCTACTTACTGTTGGATGAAATTGTATGATAATAATCTGCTGTCCTCAGAGAGTGGCTTGAACAACCTTTTCTTGTGCTCACTATACTTTTAGACTCATTTAAAAAACCATAGAACTGGTGCACACCAGCATCTGGCTGGTGGAGGAAATAGAAGCAATTGCTAAACAGTAACCTGGAAAGAGACTTAGTCTGAAAATATTTGTGTAATGTATTTCATCTATTTTTGACCAGCTGTGTTGACATAAAATACTAACTGTGGAACTGTATTCAAAGTGATTTTTTTCCCCTCAAAATAAAAGCACAGAAAAGTGGTACAAAGCTATGGTGTCGCTCATTTACATCCAGGTAACTTTAACACTGGTGCAAGTTCTGCCCTGACTGTTTAATGAAAAAACTTGGAAAATATGCTTCCATTTAAATTTTTTGAACTGAGAGCAAGACTTGCTCCATTTCCTTATTCAGTTTTGCATTAACTTAACTCCTTCTCCAAACTTGATCCATTCAGCACTGTCTGAATGGTGAAGCCTTTTCAAAATCCTCAGTGTCGAGCCACTTCCCAAGGAAATGTGGTTTTAATTTCTTATGCATATTTTGGGCTCAGTGGAGCTGTTAGAATTTGCCTTTGTCTACTCAGTGAAGACAACCCATAATTTCTTTACTCCAAAATAGATCTTGACTTCTCATGGCATTTTGCACATGGGAACATCTCCCTGCTATTACTGTCTGATATTTAAATAGTACGCGCTTTCTCACAGGAAGGGCTCATTGGGAGCACTGAAACTTTCCGAACACGCACGACTTTTCCTCCTTGACGTTGAAGTCCACCCACTCATAGAGTGGGAGCCTCATAACACAGGTAATTGGAGCATCAACTGCTACATAACCGGGAGGAGGAATGCTTGGATGAAGGTATGAGGACATGACAATACCATGGCACCTCATGAAGAGCAGTGGTCTTGTTCACAGTGCTCCTGTATGGTCAAACTTCTCGCATATTGGTTACGTGGATTTAGACCCTATGTGAATTAAACATTCATATTTTTTTATTATCTGTTCTTAACAGGGAAAAAGAAGAAGTGGCTAACAGACTAATGAGCTGACAGATCCCACTTTTGTGTAATAAGACCACATAAATCATGCTTCAAGTAGATCCCATTGGCTTGCGATGAACTGAGTTTCTGCAGAAGTGTGCTCTTCCCTTTTTTTTTCAGTTTAGTGAAAGAAGAGTTTTCCCAGTCTCTATTTCTCATTTCTTATACAGTGTGTTTGTTAACATTCATAAAAACCACAACTGACTCTTAATCAGAATTCTCTTTTTTTTTTATATTTAATTTGTAACTCCAACAGCAAAGAAGCTGTAGGACTTAATCACGACGCAAATGTCACTTAGATGCCTTTACTTTTCATTCAAAATACTCCAAAGATGTTAATGAACGGTTGAAATACTAGACAGAAAACCAGATCTTTTGGAGCTTGTATTTATATCAACTCCAGATCTTGCTATGAAATCAATGCATAAATACATCTATATATGTTGCAAAACAATGTAATCCTTAAAGAAATCTTTTGGAAGGAATAAAAAAGAACAAGAACAGGAAGCATTTTTACTTTTTATTGCATCAGTGCCTATTAGAGTTTAAGAGAAATGCAGGATAATGCACAGCTTTTCAATATTTTGTATGCAATTTTCACACTTAGGCAATTTTAAGGTGCTGGCTAACTGTGATTAAGAAAAGATGTCACTGATCTTTATTTTAAATATACTTGATTTGATCTGGACTGAACCATGGCTTTATTTTAAAAACTTTTTTAAAAGCTTTTTTTAAAAAAAAAATTTAAAAGGTTTTTTTTTTTTTTTTTTTTACCACACAGGCAGCAATTATTGAGCATACAGAAGACTCAGAACTTCTTTGTATTCTATGTGGTCACTCGGTTTGTGGTCTTGGGTATGGCAATATCCAGAACATGAGATTCACTCTGAGGATCACCATGTGATAATCTGGAAGGGATATCGCTGTAGCCATGTACACTTGTATTAAAGATGCTCCCACTCCGTATTGGCTCAGCCAGGACTTCGCTATACAGTATTCTTTCACCTTTCTCTTTGCAAAATGCTTGTGCCTCTTATGTTGATAATTAGTCTTCAGTATTTTCTAGCATATGCTCAGGTTACAGGTGTTCAGCTTTTGCTACAGTACTGAATGTTATTTGAAGCATGTACTTCAGTGGTTGACACCCCTCTGAGACCCCTTTGTGGACAAGAAATACCCCTAAAAGTCTCCAGGCCCAACAACCTGTTGCCTTCCCGAAATTTTACATAGACTTGAAAAGGGACAGTGAGTAAAGTCTCTTTTTACCCTGGGGAGAGTTCTGTCCTTTTGACCGCTTCCTAGTTAATGCAGTTGATTCTCTGGCCGAAATGACAGCTGTCTCTCTTAACATCTTTCTGAGCCAAAAAAAAAAAAGACTGAAAAAGCAATTTTCCTATGTCTGCTTGTTTAAAAAAAAAGTGTAGGAAATTATCATAAAAAAGCAAGCATAAAAGTTGCTAATATCACTTTAATTTTTCCTGAACTATGGACATACCATGTTATTTGATGGGGTTGCATGATCATATATTTTCTCCATGCAGCCCCAATCCCATCTGGTACACGACATAGGCACAGAAAAAAAGAAGAATTAACGCAACAGGAATCACTGCAACTTCCTTATTTTCAAATATTTAGTCTGCAACCTGAGCAAGACTACTTTGACAGAGGGGATCACGTTATATACAATTTAATATTTTTGAAAGCCATCCCTTACCTCTATGTAAGTGAGGGTGAGACCTTACATAGCACAGTTATAAGCTGGGATGAGTGCTACTCCTTGTTGTGACCAAGTCAGACTGACTTTAACAAAGTGATTATCAACTAGGTATCATCTGTAGAGGTACGGTCAAGCTGGACTTGAGGAACAAACCCTGAATAGATCTGAATAGTAATTTTTTTTTAATAGTTCCCTGTGCTGGTAGAGATGCTGAGGGATAAGAGAAGATTGTTGTTCAGGAGCGTGCTGTATTTGCTGAATACAGAAAGATGAATATGGTATTAATTTTAATCTTAGCTGTTGGTTTACTGATTTCTACTGGTTGCAATTCTCTGTATTATTTTTGGTCATCAGAGGGCTGGAGCACCTCTCCTGTGAGGACAGGCTGAGAGAGTTGGGGCTGTTGAGCCTGGAGAAGAGGAGGCTCCAGAAGACCTTATTGTGGCCTTCCAGTACCTAAAGGGGGCCTACAGGAAAGAAGGGGAAAAACTCTTCAGTAGGGCCTGTTGTGACAGGACAAGGGGTAATGTTTTCAAAATAGAGGCAGGCAGATTTAGATTAGATATTAGGAAAAAAATTTTTACGATGAGGGTGGTTGGAACAGGTTGCCCAGAGAGCTGGTAGATGCCCCATCTCTGGAAACATTCAAGGCCAGGTTGGATGGGGCTCTGAGAAACCTGATCTGGTTCGAGATATCCCTGCTCCTTCCAGAGGGGTTGGACTGGATGGCCTTTAAAGGTCCCTTCCATCCAAAACTATCCTATGATTCTATGATTCTGTGATCTGTTGGAGGTGAGATTAAAGAAGCGTTCAATTGAGAGGGGTCTGCAAATTCTGCTTGGCACCAGCTGTACCATCAGACTGTTGGGAAACACTGTTGTTTACATAAGCAACCTAATAAATTTTACGGTATAAGGAGTTTTCCAGGTAAATGTGTCCATTGTTGTGGGTGGAGATATTCAACATGCACTGCTGTATAACAGCGTGCCCACCTCTTAACCACTACAACACGAATCTCCCAAACAGAGCTTGTAACAACAATGTTGAAAGCTTTCATTACTGTAAGCTCTATATACTACCCCATATACAGCTAGAAGTAATTACACAGGTTTAGCATGGAATAATTAGAAAGTTTATTATGCCAAATGGAGGAATATTATATATTAACAGTGACAAATTTGATGAGAGTTTTCTGTGAAAAACAAAATAAGAACATGAATGTGATACTAGATCTATCAGGTAAACTTTTTCCAACATAAAGTCACCTTTCTAACATCATATTCACATTAACACATCAGATCTGACTCCAAAAACCTCCTAGCAATACTGCTTGCCTCAACAGTGTGAAACACTGCTATGAAAACAGCTTAATATTATAATTTGAGGATTTAAGGGCTTACAATAATCTATGAAGACATAACTATTTGTTTATTTAACACACTAACTTTAAGACTGACAAATTTTACCGACTGAGTTTAATGATATATTTCTGTTATGTTTATGTTTCTTAAAAATAAGGAAATATAATGTTTTCCAGCATTGATTAACACTCAGGTAAAATTAACCAGTTTTTTATTTACCCAGAGATGATGTCTTAATATTTAACGTGGCTGGTTAGAAATTACTGGTTAGAAATTACTTTTCTTTTAACAGACCGCTAGGCTGCAGCCAGCCATCGCACTATTTCAGTGATATCTTATTGCCAGAGGCAGCATCAGCATGGAAAGAAAGGTGTTCTGCCTGCATGACACTCATCTAGACTGGCAGTACTCAACACCTTGCATGTGGTGTGGGATGACGGAGATTATGAAAAGATGTTCTCACAGCACCTCGCGGTAATGGAGCAGAGCAGAAAGGAATGAAATGATTTTATTGAATCCTATATTTGCAAATGTGGGTGGAATTCTCTGAATAATTTTGGCTGAAATTAAGCCTTCAGTCAATTTCCTCCCCTGCCCGGGGGAAGCAAACCCACATCCCCACTGGGAATACCTCAGTCAGAAGGCTACTATTTCTTCTGGGTTAGGGTTCCTGCATGCTCTGTCTGCATGAAATAATGACATTATTTCAATAATCAACAATTAAGTTGGCTAGGGAGAAACAGAATGGGAGGGAATTCACAGCCCAGAGATTAGGGCACTCATCTGGGAAACATTTAACTGACTTTTCTCTAAAACAAGCAGAGAATGAAGTTGAACCAAGGGCTGCCATTTATTCACCTGGCCTCAGAACTGAAGCATGTCAGGTGACATCCACTCTGGTATCTGGAGGTTATCATGAAAGAAAAACAGTGCAAAATAGGTTTGTCATTGCTTCTAAAATTATTTCACCAATTATTTCACAGAAAGGCCTGTTTTTTAGTTTGATAGGAAATAGTGTTATCTGAAAAAAAAACCCCTGTGCTATACCAAATTTTACTTCAAATATGTTATTGTAAATAATTTTAGCTCAGACTTCCAAAAAAGTTCGTGATGTTGAGCCCTGCCTCAGACATAAGTGCAACAGTGCGTGTTACAGGATTCATGTACCCAATTCCAGAGACATTATTTCTGTAGTGAATAATATGCAACAGAAAAAGTGCCTCATTAAAAATACGTGGGCCAACATATTATGGCTATAAAGCATCCTGAAAATTTCTTGCCTTATCACACAGAATATCATAAAAATAAATTGGCTGTCCAGATGCTCAGATCAGGGCTATTTGCAAAGAAATAATATTGTCTAGATTTCCGTGCTGCATAGATTGAAACCAAACTTGAATTTTATGGGTTACGATACAATGTTAGATAAATATCTGAGATGAATGATTTTTTTTCTTCAAAATTTAATTGAATAACATTAATGCTTCTTGCAAAACCTTAGTTCAAAAATTATCTTTAGGTACAATTTACCAGCCAAATGCTGTAGCTATCTCTAGAGTTTTATAAAGTGGCTTTCACAGTGTTGCAGACTCCACAAGCTCAAAAATAAAGAGTCATATCATACTCTCCCTTACAAAGAAAAAGCATTGTGCCATTGGCTTAAAAACCATGGCATGTAATTATTTATTTGGATGGGTGGAAATTACATCCTGTTTTTTGAAGCTTTCTAGGGAAGTGGCTAGAGTCTAAATGATGTGCAAGAGAATTGAAGGGTCAAAATCCAAATGCAAACAGGCATGCAGGGCATTCCTCCCTCTCCTCCCTATCCATCACACACCCTCCAGTCTCTTCACTAGAACTTTGAAGCTCTGTGCCTTAGCCACAGCTTGGCTGCTCCATAGAGTAGCAGTAACTTCCCTTCTGCTGATGTCTGGCCATACTCCTGGGTTCCACAATTCATATTTTAGCATCTCTTTTAGCATCTGGGTTCCACAATTTAAATGTTTACCATCTCTTTTCAAAACATCTTGCTACAGCATGTGAAATAATATTTCAACTACTAATATTTGTGAAGCATTAGTGGATGAAACATCCTGGAACCTCTCACAGAAATCAGAGATATTTGTTTCTCTGGTCCTGGTAATGCTGAATCACAAGCTCTTAAAAATTGAGCACATTTATTGCAAGACTGATTGCTTGAATATACTAGTTTTTACTGCTTTGAAACAATCAATTGACTTTCTAGAATTCTGCTCCAACTTTAGACTTAACATGGCCTGAGCCAGTAAAGTTCCCTCATACCAAGGTTATTTTTTCTAGTACTAAATGGGAAAAGAACAGCCTCTTATTATCCTAAGGTTCAGTAAATAGATGCAAGTCCATGGCATTTTGTCTACCCAGTGGCTCAGAACTTGCCCTGAGATATTGTCTAGTTTGCCATAGCAGTGAGGGCTCTGCTGAGCACACAAGGCCAGCACTATCTGGGTGAAGCAGTCAGATCTGTCAAAGGTGAGCCCTCAGTTCCCATACCTGAAGTAGGAAACAGACCTATGGGTTCACACCTCACTTACCTAATGCTTTTGTACCTGATTTGCCTCTATGCAAAGCTGGTACAAAACTGAGGTCAGTGGATTTACCCAACTCCAGCCTTGATGTCAAATAAAATGGCTGATCCCTTATTTTGTCATTTTGCTAGCTTGCTTTCCCCTCAGATCTAGGTTTGTTTTGAGAGTCTGGTAGAACCTGAGTGGCTTCAGAGTCAGGCAGGTGAGGGTTTTTTTGGTGGGAAGGAGAGGAGCTCATTTTTGGAAGAGACTGTGATATCCTGGTCTTGCTGTCAGCTTTTCAGAATTTTTTTTTTGTCTTTTTCATTGAGAAATGTATCTGAGGTTGCATGAACCCAGGGGATTGTTACCTGCCGCTGCTGCTGGGAAATAATATTCTGGCACTTTCATGTCAAGTTTCCTGTAAATCTCTGTGCATGTGAGCTTAGATATCTTCTTGGTTTCCACTTAACGCAACCTGACGTTTTCATCCCAATGCGAAGAAGATAAAAAGCATACAGTCTTCTCTCTGACAATCATCTCCTCAAGGCTTGATTTTATAATTTTCTAAATCTCTTATATGAAAAATAAAGGGTATTTGGCACTTATCAATGGCTTAATTGTCATCTTCCCAGATCAGGATGAAAAATCTGCGCCTTAGTTGCAGGCACTTTGGCTTCTCATCACGTACAGGATATAAAAGATATTTTTGACAAAGAATATGCAGCTCTAGTGGCAAAGTGATGGACTGAACATCACTAAGGATTCCTCCCTGCCATTCTCAGAAATAATTTGAAGCTATCAACTCAACCTTAGCTTACTAAGCAGCAGGCATACTGCAAAAGACTTCATTTCTCACTTCTGTGATCTCCTTTCATATGTTTGTTTGGATTTTTTTTTTTTTTTTGCGAATAAAGTAATACTCCCAAGATCCAAAATCTTGGTACTGTGAAATGGAATGATAAAACTTCAATTGATTTTACTGGGTTTCCAGACAGACTTTTTAACATGTTGCATGTAGTCTGTTCACATCATTGATGTGCAGTCTTCCTAGAGTTCCTAAATACCCACTAAAATTTGTAACAGTGACACAGGCACTTGAATGGTAAATTTAAATCTGCAGCAAACAAGCCTGCTTTTCTCAGTTGTTTTTTCAAAATGTTATAGACTGTAAATTGAAAACTAGTTGTCAATGTTATCTTCTATGCCTTTTGGGTTTTAGTCTGCAACAGTTAAATGATGCAATTTGGAAAAGGCAGGCAAAGCATAATGGGAAGCTAGTCTCCAATTCTAAGAAAAATAATCCTTAAAGCATCTTAGACTGTTTCCTCTCCTCTGATTTTGAAGTGGAAGCTTATTTCCTGTTGAATTTATTTCCTGATGAAATGCTAAATGCTACTGTTGAATGAAAAATAGTGAAAATTAATAAGAAATATTCACCTTTAACAACAAAGAATAAAATTATATAAAGGTGATAAAAGAAATGCAAATCAAGAGCCTTCTGTTCTCTAATCATGAAAATTAAAATCTTAATTATATTTAATCACAGTGATACAGTATTATATTAATAAGTTAGTAACGAAACTGAGCCAAAACCCAGGCATTTGGACCATAAATCTTAGATATAGTCATAAGAAAATTAATATTTGAGTGATGCTGGTTGGCTTCATGACTTCAAAGCCATTCATTAATAAAAGTAGGAGGTTTGTATTTTTCAGCTGTGTGTCTAGGTGAGAGCTCAATGCCAAACTTACAAACAAGGATTTAGTATGCTGTTCTGGAGATATGGTAGTAATGGCTTTCCTGACAGGAGGCTACTAAATGAAAATTTAATCTTCGTATTAAAACACCACGTTTACCAAAAAGACAGTGAAGATGTTCATAGAGTTTTTTTTTGCAAAGTTGATGCTGGTAACTCATTCCTGAAGGGCTCTGAAATAAAAAGAAGCATGCACTAGCTTGGAACAAAGCCAGATAAGTAATAATGGAAAGATTTCAACACAGAAGGTCTAGAAAGGTAAAAATACAACCTCCAAATTTACTCATTTACAGGGAAAACTACATATCCAAAGAAACTGAACCAGCCTAAAACTAGTTAGCTCTGCTGTAGCCCCATGGAAATGTATGGTTCTGTGAGCGTGTCTCTTCTCCCTCCTGTGCACATTTCCATTATCTTGCTGTGAAATTCCTGGGATGTAGACCGGCTTTTGTTGTGTGCACAATGCAGTTGACTTAGCAGTGGAGCTCAATTCCTACTTATGATGATTTATACTTTTATAGCACAATTAATAATTTCAGAAGACTAAAAGGAAAAACATTTTTTTTAATGCAAAATGCCCCCGAGCAAAAATCCCCAAACACTTTGCAGATTCTAATTAATTAAGCCTCACAGCCCCTTAAGAAGCAGGCAAACATCACGGCCTCTGTTTTCCAGCTGAATGAACTGAGGAACAGAGTAATTATTACATGTTTCTGCCTCTACAGCTGCAAATAGCCCTACTTAGCCTGCCACAAGCCAGTTATTTCAGTGAATCCTCAGTCCACCCAATGTCTGCAGGATCTTGGTCAGTCAATGACCATACTGGAGAGCCGTGAGACCAGGAGGCTTAGCTCACCAACCTGCATTCGAGTGTTGAGCCTGCTTAGCCTAGATGTTCCAATGATTGAGCCACTTTCAGTTTTAGATACCTTCAACACTTGTATTAGTAGCAAAAAAACCCCAACATTTCATGCTGTAAAGGATTCAGGCATTGCTTGGCAAACTATAGGTTGTTTTATCATAAACTTGAGGCTAAAAGAGCTATGAAAAACAAATATTTTGAAGGTTTAAGCCAGTTTCACAAGGAATTTTATAATAAAGGGGAAAATATATTGACTTTAGTAGATTTGTTGATAAATTGCACCGAGGGAACAGTAGAGAATCTGTTTTCTTGCTCCTCTCTGAAGCCTGTGGTAAATGTTCCACACGACAGCAATGCACAGCTGTATAGGATATATAAGCATGAGTTGGGCCTTGCTGCAGTGAAGCTCATGGCAGTTTTCACACCGACTGCAGAAAGAAGCAGCTCAGGCTTCAAAGACCGGAACTCGATGCAGAGAGGCGGAGGTTTGCCTTGATTTGTGTTATGTTGCACAGGCCAATGCCATAGATCAATTTGCAAGTGGGTGTCCTTGTCAGTAGGTAAAATCTGAATTTTTGAGTTCAGTGCACTGTTCTATCAGAAGCTAATGCTAAGTTAATGCTATCTGATAGAAGTAGCCAGTACTAAGACATACATATTAATTACAAACACAAAGTTTGGGCACAGAAATCGTACTTGGAAGAACACACAGTGGAAATCTGCTATCAGGAAGAAGACTTCACCTGGAGAGAAATAGCTTCAAAATTAGTCATTATTATTTCAATATAATTAATATAATTAGTCATTATAATTGATCAGTTAGCTTTTGTGGATGGTGTATCACTGAATGCCAGTGGTAGCGAGAGCTGGTCAAAAATGAGTCAACACCGATGAACATTTTTCCTAAATTGTTTTCTTGATAGTTTAAATTTTTTTTTTTTGGGGGGGGGGAAGGGGGCATGTGTGTTTTGGCCCACACGGTTCTGTTTCACCAAAGGCGAAAGGAGAATTCCAGTTTCTGGATTTGTGAATTACCTGATCATAGAATCATAGAATCATAGAATAGTTAGAGTTGGAAGGGACCTTCAACGGTCATCTAGTCCAACCCCCCTGCAAGAAACAGGGACATCACTGACTAGATCAGGTTGCTCAGAGCCCCATCCAGCCTGGCCTTGAACGATTCCAGGGATGGGGCATCCACCACCTCTCTGGGCAACCTGTTCCAGTGCTCTACAACTCTCATTGTAAAAAATTTTTTTCTCATATCTAATCTAAACCTACCTCCTTCTAATTTAAACCCATTACCCCTTGTTCTATCACAACAGGCCCTACTGAACAGCTTCTCCCCATCTTTCCTGTAGGCCCCCTTGAGGTAGTGGAAGACCGCTATCAGGTCTCCCCGGAGCCTCCTCTTCTCCAGGCTGAACAGCCCCAACTCTCTCAGCCTGTCCTCATAGGAGAGGTGCTCCAGCCCTCTGATCATCTTTGTGGCCCTCCTCTGGACCCTTTCCAACTGGTCCATGTCTTTCTTGTGTTGGGGACTCCAGAACTGGACGCAGTACTCCAGGTGGGGTCTCACCAGGGCAGAGTAGAGGGGGAGAATCACCTCCCTCGACCTGCTGGCCACGCTCCTCTTGATGCAGCCCAGGATGCAGTTGGCCTTCTGGGCCGCAAGGGCGCATTGCCCACTCATGTTGAACCTCTCGTCTGCCAACACTCCCAGGTCTTTCTCCTCAGGGCTGCTCTCGATCCATTCTCCACCCAGCCTGTATTTGTGCTTGGGATTGCCATGACCCAGATGCAGGACCTTGCACTTTGCCTGGTTGAACTTCATGAGGTTGGCACGGGCCCACCTCTCCAGCGTGTCCAGGTCCCTCTGGATGGCATCCCTCCCTTCCAGCGAGTCGACGGCACCACACAGCTTGGTGTCGTCGGCGAACTTGCTGAGGGTGCACTCTATCCCACTGTCCATGTCGCCGACAAAGATGTTGAACAGGGCCGGGCCCAACACGGACCCCTGAGGGACGCCACTGGCGACCGGTCTCCACTTGGACATTGAGCCGTTGACCACCACTCTCTGAGTGCGGCCATCCAGCCAACTCCTTAACCACCGAGTGGTCCATCCATCGAACCCATGCCTCTCTAGTTTAGAGAGAAGGATGTCGTGCGGGACAGTGTCAAATGCCTTGCACAAGTCCAGGTAGATGATATCCGTTGCCTGTCCCTTGTCCACCGATGCTGTTACCCCGTCATAAAAGGCCAACAAATTGGTCAGGCACGATCTGCCCTTGGTGAAGCCATGTTGGCTGTCACCAACCACCTCCTTGCTCTCCATGTGCCTTAGCATGGTTTCCAGGAGAATCTGCTCCATGACCTTGCCAGGCACAGAGGTGAGGCTGACCGGCCTGTAGTTGCCCGGGTCTTCCTTGTTCCCCTTTTTAAAAATGGGGGTTATGTTCCCTCTCTTCCAGTCATTGGGGACCTCACCAGACCGCCACGACTTCTCAAATATGATGGCCAGTGGCTTGGCAACTTCATCCGCCAGTTCCCTCAGGACCCGCGGATGGATCTCATCAGGTCCCATGGACTTGTGCACCTTCAAGTTCCTTAAATGATCTCGAACCTGCTCTTCGAGCACTGTGGGCGGTTCTTCATCCTTGCAGTCCCTGCCTGTGCCTTCCACAGCTTGGGTGGGGAGACAAGAGTTCTTATCAGTGAAGACTGAGGCAAAAAAGTCATTGAGTACCTCAGCCTTCTCCACATCCCGGGTAACCACGACACCCGTTACCTTCCGGAGGGGGCCTACATTCTCCTTGGATTTTCTTTTGTCCCCTACATACCTGTAAAAGCTTTTCTTGTTACTTTTTATATCCCTGGCCAGATTCGATTCCATCAGGGCTTTAGCCTTCCTCACCCTATCCCTGGCCGCTCGCACAGTCACTCGGTAGTCCTCCCAGGCTACGTGTCCCAGCTTCCACCCTCTATAGGCTGATGTTTTGTTATTTCTCAGATTCTCTTTCCCTCTACAAGAGAGATGATACTTTTTCTCCTGATTTTCCTGGGGTTATTTGGTGTATTACTGACTGTACATATTATATGCAAAATGTCTTTTAAAGTACATGTGTTTTACATATATGTAGGAAAGGCTTCCGTTGGGTGGTATGGGAAGTGTTCAACTGTGAAAGGACACTGAAAGACCAAACTTTGCCCAGTGTATTGGTTTGTAGCTTCACAGTAAAAAGTGTGCTGGGACAGAAGGGTGCCTAGCTCCCAGCATTGGAATTAATGGCTAATCCCTTTGTAACACCAGCCATTCAGTTCAGTGTGCCACAGAAATCTCTCCTTCTGTTTATGTCTTCAGCAGACTTCATTCAAATTTTCACCAGTCTTAACAGGAAAAGGATCAGGCCCCAGACCTTGCATGGTTACCAAACAAGCATCTTTGTTTCGGTTGTTCGGTATACTGAGCTGGTGGGAGTCTCTCTTTTTCCTTGTCTGTCTACTCTCGTTCCCTTCACTCACTCCCTCTGATTTACAGTCTGTAAGTAAAATGAAACAAACCTTTAAACTCTCAGCTTCCACACAGAAAACCAGGAAGCAGGAAGCATAATACAAAATGAATAGCAGGAATCACAAAAACATGTTCCCGAACCAGAAACCCTAAATTAAATTTGTCAACTTACCTAAGGACTAAAAGCTTTCTCTGAATGCTGCACTGCAACTTAGAGATTGAATTAACCATTTCCATCATGATGTTTTTGTACCACTAAAGTCAATCTGAACTTCACAAAAAGAAAGTCACAATCAATACAAAAGTGAAGTTTCTTAGAGTTTGGTTAAGTATGTTACTGAGTTGGTGGAAATAGTCACAAATTACAGTCCCTAAATTCTTTGAAAGCAAAGCCAGCATCCTTCCGTAAGGACTGAAAGCTTTACTTGATTCCATTAGGACATGAACATAAGCAGTATTATCCTTCCAGGGGTGCTTTCAGGGCCTTTTTCTGCTGGACCATACAGTGAAGTGCTGTTTAAACTAAAGTGCCCCTAATATCTTCTGTATCTTGAAGTCAAATGATCCAACTGTATCATCTCACCCAGCACTTAGGTTTTAAAGGTGACATTAATAATTACTAGAACCTCGGGAGGTAAATTGCTTGATGTCTTCCTGACCCTCACCAAAAGATCAAATATTTTGAATTATTTGAAGTTTTCAGATGAGATTTGAAGCAAATTATCTCATCGTTACTTGTTGCTAGAGCCATGGGATGAAAGGAATGAAATAGTAACAGAAAATCATAAGCTGATAAAAAAGAAACTTTAATTTTGCTTTGCACTCTGGCTTTCCTAAGATTTTGGTCTTTCAGAAAGATTAAAAGCATCACACAGACTTTTACCTAGTGCTTTTAAATACTGAGAGGACCTCATTAATCATGCTGGGTAGGTTAGACAATCTCTTGCTGACCAGTCCCATCTCTTTTCCCTTATGATTCACAAAAGCCTACAGTCTGCTATCTGATTTCAGGCACTTTTGTGAAAGAGACTGTCAGATTTTCAGCCTTGCTGTGTAAAGCCTTCCAGTTTCAACCTCAAATGTGCTTAAGACCATTGGAATAGTTTTCCAAGCCTTGGATATCAGAACAAATTTCCCACAGTGACAGTAGCATGGATGAGATTCTGATTTAATGGGCTTATGCCTGCTATCAGGGGTCAAAACCTTGGCTATGCAGCAGTGAGAGAAGCCAGACCCTGTAGAAAAATTGCTCCTTTATATAATCAGGGTAAGACCTAAACCAGAAAGCAGATATTTCCTAGCAGATGAGAAAATTACAGAGGAGGTAAAAGGACAATGGGAAAAATATATGAAAGAATATTCACTAGGTATATTGTGATCAAACCACTGCTCCCTTTCATCCCTTCTGCTCACGTCTAACCCCTTTGTAATGGCTGCTGCAATCTCATCTTGTTTCTTTGTGATGGTTTCTGAGGTGGGGAGAAGATGGTCTTTATGCACTGTCCCTTTCCCTCTTTTGACAACATCAGCGCTACACAAGTTTGGATTTCTCCTCTTCATACATGCTTGTATTCCTCTGTCCATAAGAGAAAGCATTTAGCACCATTTTGTTGCACAGAGCCACTGTTTGTTTATCTGACAATACACTTTTCTTTTCCTTTGAGCTGTCACCTGGGTGAACGACTGTGAAAGCTTAAGAGAAACTGGCTCTTAGCAACCTCCTGCAGTTGTATGTTTGACATAAAAGGTCATAAGAAAGACATGATAGAAAGCATTAATATCTTTGTTTCCAAAAACAATTGATTTTATTTCTAACCCTTTTTCTAACCAATGGACACAGATCATCTTTTATAGACACAGTTAAATGTGGTCATATCCTCCTTCTCAGAAAGACCAACCATTTCCCGTCTTTGGAAGGCTTTTAAAAATACTGGACAAACTCATCCCAAAGCCAGATATATTTCTCAACAGTTATTAAGCAGAGCTCTTTTGCATTAGAGTATCCTCGTTCAGCTGCACCTCTAAATCTAGGTTATGGGTTTTTTCCATTTCAGGGTATTTACATCTATGAGATGTACAACAGAAAGTGAACTCTAAGAATTTTCCTATCTAATAGAGAGGATAGAGAAATTAGAATCCAAATTTCATAGATTACATCATTGGATGGCCATGGGGTCAACCATTACAAATCACCACAGAAGATCAAAAGAAAACCACTTCATAATATTTCTTTGCCTCCGTCTTTATGTGTATGTGCCCTTACCTTGCTTTCATTGCTATTTATATGGATTTAGTGTAATCAGTACTGGAAGCATAATTTTGTTTATGAGATACTAATAATTTAGAAAAATAAGAAAGTCTGCTACAAAGGCTGTTTATGTTAGAAAAAACTTACAAGTTCTGAACATTGCAATAAGATGGAATTTCCCTCAGTAAAGGAGGGAATGGTTCATGATTATTCTTCCTTTGGGCTGGGGAGTGTAGTAGATGAGTTCTTTAAGATCCCTTCCTTACCTTAGATGACTTAAAAGATTGCTCCTCAGATGAGTTATAGATAGTTGTAAACAAACTGGGATTGAGGAACGTACTGAACCCCTCCTGAGGACAGCCTGTTTAACTTCTGTGCACTCTGCATGGCTGTCTAACTAGTTTAAACGGTTTCTATTTTTATTTTTAACTTCTCTCACTAAATGTTCCAGAACATTTATGAAAGAAAGGTTTTTTGATTACTTTGTTTCCTCTTAAACTGATAATATGACGAACACCGTTCCCATTGCTCCCATGGGAGGTAAGGGGAAATGCAGGGAAAACTCTCTGACACAAAGGCTCTAACGCAGGAGTTACTTGCTTATGCCACACATATCTGTCCTCAGCCATGACAAAATCTTGTACGCAGAGATTACTGCAGACTGTAAAGGCCATTATGATAATCTAGTCTGACTCCACTGCACAGCACAGACCAAAGACCTTCACCAATCATTTCTGCATAAAGGCTGTAATGTTAAGCTATAATCTGTCTTTGAGGAAAGCACTCTAACTTGATTAGAAGAGCTATCACATCCCTTAATGGGTTGTTCCAACAGCCAGTTATCGTCACTTCGAATTCGTGTATTCAAGTACATAAAACTTCAGCCTCTAAAATTTGAATCTCTCTGTTCTGGATTGAAGAGTCATAATTCTTCCACAATTAGATACTACTTGATTGTAATCTTAGTCTTTCAACCTTCTTTTGAATAGGCTAAATAGACTTATTCATTATGCTCTCTTGTTAAAGCTCATTTTTCAGAACTCAGATAATTCTTGTAGCACTTTTCTACCTCTTTTCTATTTGCCTTTTCTTTGAACTCCTGACCCTAGACAAGAGGACCATTTTCAAACAAAGGTCTCATTTAAAGTCACCATTCCAGAAAATATCAATCACTACATTCACCTCAGGAAATCAGCTGGTAAAATGCTTCAATACTAAAACATAATGGGATGCATAAACATTGCACTAAACATTTAAGCCAAGAAAACAATTATCAGAACTTGGGGTAGCTTTTCTTCATTATTGCACCTCTATGGTAATGGCCAAGAGCCTATAAATAAGCTTACATTAAGCAAAGTGCGCATGGTTTGATATTAGAAATAACCAATGCGATTAAACATGTGTATTAATTCTGATGACTTTATCTTTCAGACATCCACTACTCCTAGTATTAAGGAAAATTAATAATGAGTTTGGTGCTCTGTAGTTGTGTATTGGCCATGCTAGAAAATGTACCATGTAAATACATGATAGTTTGAACTTTAAGCTAGATTTCATGAAGTAGAGTCTGGATTGTTACACTACCATCAACTGACAAAGTATATAATTTATTAGCTAATCCATTGAGGACCTTTGTTTTGAGCTGTGACGCTATAGTCTCCCGTGCTTATAGAAGATTGTGTAATACTAATGATGGTTAGGATTTCCTTAGATGCCCCACCTGTGCTCCACATCCTCATGTAAGTTATGATGAAACTAACCACAGAGATCTCATCCAAAGCAAAGTACTGTATCAAATACTTTTCAGCTATAAATAGCTTAACATTAGGATTTTTACCTGTCTACAAAACTGTAATATATAAATGTAAGACCTTTTCCTTGATATAAGCCCAGGATTCTTCTCAGGTCTTCCTTAGTCACAGCACTCTAAAGATTATCCAGAGAACAAGATGTCACATTACCAATGTTACTATTCCTTTTAATAACATCAGATATATCACACTGTATTGTGGAGCCCTCACATTCAGACCTGATAGCTCTGGCTGTGGTTTGACAATGCGGTGAGAGACAGAAAGATATCTCTACCATAGCAGTATTACATGGAAAGGAGAGATAAACTCATACTAGCAACAACTACCACTTCATGACAGCTGCATGGATTTCCTGATGCAGCTCAGATAAACTCCAGTGCACCTCCTTCCATATTACTCTTTTCTGCTATCCTGATTCTCCAGGTCTTGATAAATTTTACAGATTATATTTATATGAAAACATCAAAAGTTATCCATTTAAGGCACAGGTTTAGTGGAGTAAATGTTCCACAAACACACAGATGGCATTTCAACCCTGATACATATATAATTGGCAGGTCAGATAAAAGATGAGGAAAAGGAAATAGCTGTTTTGAAATAAATGCAGGGAATGGAGATACAGATATCATTAAAAAAGATAATGGTTCTGCTGAAGTGCCAAGAATTGAACAAAGAGCTCCTCGTTTCCATTCAATCGTAAGAAAATATTACTTCCCCTAGAAGTTAGATAAAAGGTTGAGGAATAAGTGTGTCAACAAGGAAGAGCGGATTCAGAAAGGCTGGAGGTGGTGCCAAAGCACGACTGGCAGGACCACCTGTCTTTGATCCTTAGTAAACCGTTTTCAGGATTCTTGCTTCTGAATGATTCTTTTTTTTTTTTTTTGTGATGGATAAAATATCATTTTTCCATTTCTTCATTTTCAGAAATGAATGGCTTATATTTTCTAAAAATATTCCAGTATACATGCGCTATAGAAAACATGTATCCTATCCCAAAAGCTGAAGGTTAGCAATGTCATAAGCAACTGAAAACAGGAATTTATAATCCAAGATGTTGGGAAACCTCAAATAAGTGGTGTCACCAAGCCTACCTGTTACATGATTAAAGGGAAAAAATCTACTAGAAATCAGAAGAGGAGTGTTTGCCCTTCAAAGATAAAATGCCTTAAAATTCAGAAGCTGTTTGTAGAAGTGATGGTAAATAAAAAAAAATCTAAAATGCAATAGCATGCACAAATGCTGGTGAACCAATCTTGAGAATCAAAAAGGCATAGTGTCTCCTGTAGTTCATCCCAGCTTCAAAAATAATTAAAAATAATCTTTTACAAGCACTGAGTGCAATGATTCTGTGGTGGGTTTGCCTGGTCAGCTGCCAGACACCCACCCGGCCACTCTTTCACTCTCCCTCCTCGACAGGGAAGAGGTGGAACATAAGACAGGAAACCCCATGGGTCAAGATAAAAACAGAGAGATCATTCACCAATTGCCATCATGGGCAAAACTGACTTGACCTGGAGAAAATTAATTTAATTTAAATAGATTTGGACAGAGAGAAACAAAGACAAAATTAAAACAACTTTCCCTTTGTCTCCTTTTTCCCAGGGTCAGCTTCAGTCCTTCATATCCAACTCCTCTAATTCTTCTTCTGCAAGCAGCACAGGGTGAGGAATGGGGACTTACGGTCAGTCTCTAACAGTTCCTCTCTCTCACTGCTTCCCACTTACACTTTTCCTCTGCTCCAAGCATAGGTTCTCCATGGGCAGCAGTGTGGAGATCTGCTCTGACGTGGTTCTCCATGGGCTGCAGAGGAGTTTCTGCTCTGGTGCCTGGAGCACCTCCTCTCCTTCGCCACTGATCTTTGTGCTTGCAGGGCAGTTTTGCAAAATTTTTTCCTCACTCCTCTCTCAACTGCTTCACAGTTTGCCCTTTCTTAAATACGTTTTCCCAGAAGCACCACCAGCTTGGCTGATGGGCTTATTTTTGTCCCCAGTGGGTCCGCTGGAGCTGTCTGGAGCTGAACGCATCCAGCACAGGGCAGCCCATGGCCTCTTCTCACAGAGGCCACCCTGCAGCACCCCGCTGCCAGTGCCTTGTAACTGACAACCAATACAGAATCACTCCAGGTTTGTAGCTGCTTTACAAACAACTGAATGAGTCCTGATCAAGAAATGAAGGATTATTGCTATGTAATACGGTGTTTGAGTCAAAAAATGGAAAGACTGAGTTTCTGCCTCATCTCGAGCCATTGTGCCTCCTGGAGCATCTTAAACAGGATGCATGTGCTCTCCCTTGGCACAGGCGTTCTCTACCTGGCTGTTTTCCATCACCTGTAGAGCTGGATGCAGAAGCAGCCACCTGCACACCGCATGGCATCTCTCATCTTGGAAGAAAGAGCAGACTTATGCTAGTGGAGTGATTTTTATGAAAACCTTAGTCCTCTGTACATCAGGACATTTACACTCTTTGTTGAACACAGTAAGGGACCTGATTATTTCAGAACATAGGCACTGGAAAAGAAGTACTTAATTGTTTGAAAGGAAAGGTTACATTAAGAGGATTACAATGCAATGCAAAGCAGAATCTCCTTGTGGTTGTTGGAATTTTGTCATCAAATTCCATTTCAGTGCGAATCACTTTTACTCACAGATCATCTGCCTCAATGCACATATTCGAAGGCTCAACAAAAAGAATAACAAACTCTCCGAGAGGCCTCCAAACACTTGTTCAATCTTCTCTGTGCAGTGGCTTGAACAAACCATGGCATCCCAGCTCACCCACTTCTGCTCTTTTTCTTTCCCACTGACCTTCACCACTGAGATGACCTGATGAGCAGGGGTTAAAGAGATGCAGGAGATGCTGTAGCGAGATGCAAGGCCGCGTTGTGTAGGTTTTGCACAGCAAGCGTGCAATGTGGGGCATGGTCTGGGATGGAATGGCTGCAGCACAGTGTGACTTCATTTAATTATTTATGTCACTGCAGGTTGTGTTCAAAGGAAGGAGAAGGGCAGGTGCCTGATGTGGGATACCCAGGTTGGGGTTTGTTTTTTGTTTTGGTTTTTTTTTGTTTATTTGTTTTGGTGTTGCTTTTTTTTCTTTGAAACTTTCTTTACAAATTAGACTAGATCGTAACTTTTGCAAGGTCTCAAAATCATCAGCTGGCAACAAGCAAGCTTCCCACTGAAAAGAGAAACAGTGGATCAGAGAGGTTTCTTAGATGTGTGTGTGTGTTTATGTGAAATGTTTACCAGTCCTGGTTGTTTGAACAGAAAGAGAGCAGAGATCAATTGTTTTACATACCTGCTGGGCGGAACAAAGAGAAGTTGGTTTAATTTGGAAGGGAAAAGATTCTGGCTGGATGTTAGGAAAAACTTTGCCGCTGATAGGGAGGCAAGAGCCCAACTCAAGACAACGTATCATTGATGGCTTTCAAGGAGAGGCTTTCAGGCAAGCATCTGGGAGGGCCGATGCAGGAGCAGCTTATTCAGCACTAGCCCAGAATGTGGCCTAAACAACCCTTTGAAATTTTTGTCTTTGTTTTTGTGGTTTACTGTGTGCAAGCCATGCATAGCTAGTGTTTAATCTTAACACACACAGAAAACAGTTGTTTTTTTTCTGGTGTAAATTCAATTAAATATTTCAGAGAAAAACCCAACAAAATTAATTCTCCAAACCAAAGCCTGTTAAACGAAAGGACAGCACTGACTTGAACAAGCAATTCTTTTCTGGGCACTCATATGCCCTGGATTTGCTACCTTATTTTTGACGTAAGAAATGTTATTCTTTATGTGTATCTAAATCAGGAAACACTCTACAGTCTGTCAGACTTTAAGGGCTGCTTGCTAGACAGAAGTACCTGTGATGATACCTGCTTCTGTGATACTGAGTTGCCTGTGGAGCTCTGAGTTTCACTTTTCCCCTGCTCCTCAGCAATATCTTCATTTTTTTCAGTCCCTTTTCAAATCCCTACATCCAGGTTTTGCATTTCAGTGTTACAATTCCCAAAAAGCATTACAACACTTAGAATTTCCATCTTGGTTCATCTGTTGTGGCAACGCCAGCAACGTGCCTGAGCCCCTCAGATTTCTCTATACGAGGATTTTTTTTTCAGATGACTGCAGAACATCATCTTTTTAACCAATTGATAAAACAAGTAAGACAGTTCAGTGGCAAAGCCAGCTGATGTCTATAATGTAGGAAACCTGAGAACTTTTTCTTGCAAGTAGATCTGGCAATGTTCAAACCAATTTTGTTAATCAAACAAAACCAAGTGCAGGAGCTAAAAATAGAGCTGTAATATTTTGTTCTGACAAAAATTTTGTCTATTTTTTCTTTCTTCCGGAAGAATTTTAAGCACTCTGTAAGACAACTTGAATTAGAGAATGGCAAGGTTCTGCACAAAAGTGAATTAGAAACTTTCTGTGTTACGAGGGTAAGTTTCGTAGCTTGTAGCAAAAAACCCTGTACATTTGGAAAAGCATTAAAATCTGCATTATGACAGACAAAAATATGTTTGTTCAAGTACCTTACGTTTAGACCTGCATGAACTAGTTTTAGGAAAGACTCTATTTTTATAGCTATTCATGTTTAATGTGATAGAAACAAGAGGCTTCCATACAATTGGGACCCCATTGTTAGGCATGACACAAATAGAAAACAATTCTTTGCTAAGGAAAAGAGGATAGAAAAAGATTTTAAAGGATGTATTCACACGCATAAGGATAGAGTAAGGTGATTAGATTAACTGTCTGATTCTGTCACAAAGAGGTTTTTGTAATACATTATTAAAAGGACCTATCAGGCATTTGAGTGTATCCCTCTACATGAGACTGTCTATGAAAGTACAGCTAGCACCTAACTGGAGATTGTTGCCGAGGCCTGACTCACCCCTGTTAACAAGGGGCAACTCCACAGGCTTCTGTGCAATAATGCTTTGTGAAAGGTGCAACGGTGAATAAAAGGTCTGTGATGTGTAATATCTAATTTCATCAGGTGTTTAACTGCATTGGTCTTCAAATACAGCCACTAAACCAGACCCTCACTCTAAGTCTATTTTTTTCTAGCAGAATGCAGCTGGTCGGGCATACCAGAGGAACCTGAATATAAGCATCACCAGTGACCAAATTTGGTTTTCATGTTATTGTATTTTACGTCATGAATTTCAGATTAGAACAACAAAGATTAAGCCATTTTTTGCAGTTTTTGCTTTTGTATGCTACAGTATGAATGCAAGAGATTTGACTTTCTTGTGAATGCCTACACAGATGTACACACAAGGTAAGGTTTTACTTCTCAAGTATAAATGGTGACAAGAGGAGGAGGAGAACATAAGGCTTAGAACAATAAGCGTGACAATGAGCAATCTGGATGCTGACCATACTCACTGCCAACTACTTTTATGAGCGTTATCAAATCAAAGAGAAAATGTGCTAAGGGGAATAAGGATAAATCGATGTGTGGAAAACTGAGGGCAGCATAACACATACTTTGATCCTATGGCAACTGAATTATTTAGATTTAAGATTGGAAAATGATCTGTCTGCATAATTTCACTAGCAATATCAAAACCAAAGAACATTCAATTTCCTTACTTCATTACCTCAGTCGATGGATAGAAACAGAAACAGTAAGATTATAAAGAATGAAATTTTAAAATATTATTGTTAATTAATAAGGTTTCTTTTAATGTACATGGCTAATCCTGTTTTGGAGGTGGAGACCAAAATATAGGGATGGAACAGGTATTAGAGGTTAATATTCCCTGTGATACAGAGGGAATATTTATGGAAGTAGTAGTCGAACAAATCCTCTGTAAAGGCCCTCTTGGACGTGACATCAGACCGTGGGTGAAATCCTGTGTGTGCACAGTCTGTTTGGACAAACAGGCTCTGCATGTGAAGATTGCCGTAAGCACTTGGAGATGTTGGGTTTCACCTCCTGTCCCTACAAGACCTGAGAGCAGCATGAGGGTGAGGCCCCTCAGCAGACGTGCCCTTGTGGGATGTCACCTAACAGAGGCAGGAGTTTATGTACTGGGAGATTTTTGCTTATCCTCCTTGCAAGACTTTCACGTGTAAGTTCCCTGACCACCCGTGTTTCTGTATTCCCTGCCACGACCTGGGGTCAGCCGCAGGGGCGTTTCGCTGGGACTCGCAAAAGTTGCTATTCCTCATTCTCCCTTCACGGCAAATTCAATCCAGCCAGCACTGGGTCCGTAGCTGTTAATCACGCAAAAGCATATGGCAATATATTCACGTCTCCTTTCTCCCACTCGCTCTTCAGGGCTGAGGAAGATTCATCTCCCAGTCCTTGAGTCAGCTTGCTGCCTGGCCCAACAGCCTTGCTACAAGCTCTCTGCATGTGCGTGCCTGCGTGCCTCTCACTTGGTTTTGTCAAACCTGTTCCCTGGCAAATATAATTACGTATTTGCTGGGGTGCAGAAATTGTGGTTTTCTTCCTGCTTCAGACTGAGCAGTAGAGAGTTCAGGACTGAGGCTCAGGTCTTCCCTTTCTTTTAATGAATGCTGTAAGATTTAAGTTCCAGAGTTACATTTTACTCTGGGCAAAATGGTATTTAAATTATTCTCTGGAGGAAGAGTTGCCACCTGTGAAAGAGTGGCTCTCCCTGTCAGATTACCCTGCAGTGTTGTGCTTAGAGGAAAGCCATGAGAAATAAGGGTAAAATTTCTTCTGCAGAGAACTTGAGTAACAGTGAAAGCACAATTTCTACCCCAAATTTACTTCATGGTATTCCTGTAAATACTGAGGAGAGAGAGGTACCCTCCTGAAGCCCAATTAGCTGCCTGGTACCCTGAGAAAATATCTCTGCACCCCACCCACTGGCAAGGACTCTTCCATCAGCAATGTCCTTAGCATGCATTTTTTGCAGACACTCATTCGTGTTGTCCCACTCTCATTACATGAGATTTCTGCCCTCATATAATGTAAGGGGGAGAAAATGGCTCAACTTGAGAGTTTATGAATTACACCAGAGTTCAGCACAGGGCACAAACTTGAGTGAGCACTGCGATGCCTGAGTTCTTTTACAGAGGAAGCTGTAAATGAGCGATGCCATCTGACTCTATCTGTGAGTGTCACCACTCTATCGTATAGAAGTTTCCTGCTTTAAAGTTTAAATCCATATGTTTATTTGTCCATAGGATTATTTTGCTTACAGCATTATAGAATTCATAGAATTCATTATATCTAGATTGTGGCTGAAGGAATTACTGAGACGACATCTACGTCAGCTTAAAAATAAATATTACTGCAGGACCATTTTAAACACACCAGAAGTGTATCCTTAATTGAGTCTTGCTTAATGCTCTGGGAATACATCTTCTGTGGGATTGATTATGCACTCCTGAGCTAACAGGAAACACGCACGCAAGAGTAGAAGACATAAACAAAGCTCTGATGCAAAAAGGTTCAGAGTACAGCTCTGAACGGAGGTGTTTCCCACAGGCAGCTCTTGGCACGGGCTTTGTTTAGAAAGGTCTCACGATCCTATAGAAAAAGAATTTAGCTTCTAAGTATTTGGTGTGTTTAGAAATGCAAATATCTTTGGCTTTCTGATGGTTTGTCAGATTTAGGTTGCTGTAAGTGTGTGAAAAAATATTCAGAGAAATTACCTTCTTTTCCTTTTGTTAATATGATATCCCCAAATTATCTCTCCTGTTCTAGTTTCTATTTCCTTTTGAGTGAAGATCAATTATCCCTGCAGCTTTCCGGCTGAATGCAACAATATTTCAGGGTACCGCTCACCTATTTACACAGTGTCGTGCTCTGAAGCACAAATGCACACACCTCTCCTCTGTCAGTCAACAGTTCATTAATAACAATGCCACACAAAGAAATCTTGTAGTGGTATTCTACAGGATATGTCTAAATCTATTCTGAACCCTCTTCATGCACTCTTGACCCTCAGAAAACTAAAGAGGATTTTGATCTGCTAGTTGGGAAGTGGGGAATTTTTTCTTCAGTATCTCCTTGTGCTGTTTGTCAAATGTTAAAAAATTATCTCCAGAACCTCTCTAACAGGCAAAGCAGGTAGGTTTGCAAACTGTCTCTCTTTTTCATTGCCACCAGCTACTCAAACACCACTTTTTACAATGACACAGTTGACAACACACCTGTTCCCTACCAGCATGAGTAAAATGTGTTCCAGCGTAAGGAGCAATGGCCCTAAAGCGGCTCAGCTTGTGAGTTATGATAAAGGACACGTCTGCCCCATGCTGAGGAACATGGTGTGGAGATTCCTGAGGTTCCACTGACACCCCATGTCCCAGATCATCTTTCTAATGTGATTTTTATCCCTTTTCAGAGACCAACGTACTTTGTTGAGCAACTGTTGAGTCTGGTAAACTGAAGGATGCTGCAGGGTCCCTTGTGGTGCCTGCCCTCTTTCTGTGGTGAGTGATGACACAAGGAGGCACAAAGCAACATCTCCTTCTTCAGTGAGGCTAGAGAGCTTGTCTCCTTCAAAATGCTCCATTTTGTGACCTCAGGCCACAAGCCCCTTTGCAGTAGCTCTCCCCGGTAGTTTAGGGGAGAAGTGATGGATGCTGCAGCTTGTTAGGTTGCTACTGGGGTTTAGTCAGGGTATTGATGTTAGTTATTTTCATAAAGGTTTTACAGACTGTCACAAAAAGATATAGAGAATTTTAAGATACTGGAGTGAGAGTGGAATTTACTAGGTGAAATATGTTACTGGTCTAGCTCCACAGAAATATCCCAGCAGGGAATTTGGCCCACAGCCTTTTTTAAATACAAGAGTTTTCAGAAGCTTCTGGTGACACAGAAAAGACATTTGTTAACAGGAGCAATTAAATAATAGCTGTCCTAAAGCCAACTGGAAATTGTCTTTGATATCAGAATCTGTCTGTGCCAATAAGTGAAATCTACTGGGGAGAAGATGAAACAAAAAGAAATAAAAGTGTCATGACTACTGGCGGACAAGTAGATGGAATTCAATTAGCTTAGCCTGAAATATGCATTAACCATTATAATGAAGTTTAACTTTTTTTCCCCCTCAATATCAGAATGGAAACTGCTCTATGCATCCTGCCCCGAGAATTAAACTTCTCTATTTGGTTTTTTTTTTTTGGTTTTTTTTTTTTTTTTGTCTTTGGCCCCAAATTTAATATATTTTCTTTGTACTGAGAAACAGCTTCCATACCTATCAGCGCAAGATAAAAGTATTTGCAACATGTAGCAAATGTATATATTTACTCTATCTATCTGAGCAATGGGACTCATTATTTACCACACAGAATGCAATAAATCTGTAAATGCAATACTGTAGAAGTTTCTAAACCAAATTTCTGAATCTGTGTCCTCTTGAATGTGTTCTCCTCATCATCTAGCTCTGAATTTTGTGCCCTGAAATGATTGCTGTAGTATTATGTAACAGGCATTCCCTCTTGAAGTTAACAAAAAAAAAGCCTCACTAGCTGTTACTGCCACAAGTTCTTTTGAAAAATGACATTCTCTTCTTAATAATGATATTCTCAGCTGCATTTTAGGAGATAAAAATATAAAGCAATCTCTGCTTCAGTAATAATGATCTACTTCTTTTTCATATCTCCTTTTTAGTAAAATACTTTCACCCATGCATCTGATTAAAAAATCAGTGTGCTGATCTGTTGGCTTTAGAAGTGTCAGAAATTTTTCATCAAGAAATGTACAATGATGATCCTGAACAGAATTTACACTGACTGAATGATAGTAAATGCTTTATTGACAGAATGTACTATGAAAACAAAAAGCGTTGATGGCACGGACTGAATAGTCAAAGGTATTATTTCATGACAACAGAAGATTCCTCGAAATGATTTTCAAAAGCTACTAAACCGTAACAATAGAAATTGGTTATAATCAAAGCAAAGAGATTCAATGTAGTTCTCTTTGCTTGGGATCAGATGCAAGGAACCAAGATTTAAAAAAACCTGTTGTCTAGCGTTACTCTCTTTAGCCTACATTGAAGTTATCTAATTCCAAACTTGAGTTTTTGCCATGCTAATGGAGCAGCTCTTTCTGAAAACAACCAGTGCTCATCATCTGAGCCAGCAGCTTCTAAGTTGTAGCCATGTGTTTGGGTAGTCTTCCCCTTGGAGCATTGTTGTTTGTCTAGTTAACATTGGTGAAATCCAGCTTCTGACAAAAGCATTACAAAATTTACTCACAGTAGAGAATAAAATCAAAGGTAGAGACATGCCTATTGGGTACTCGTAGTATCACCTCTAAGCTCAAATGGAAACCACAAATTCAGAATCCCTGATCTCCCATACAAAAACCTCTGCCAACAAGGGACACATTAGTTATCAGAATTTTTCATTCCAGTCTTCTTCCTGTTTGTCTAGTTTGGATTTTAAGAACTTTTTCAAGAAAAAAATAATCTGAAATTCTTAATTTTTTTGCCAGTATGGATTTTTACTTTTCTCCATACTTCTGTAGCAGAACAGGAAAAAATATACAAATAGGAAGACAGGTGTACAGGAAGAAAAATACAGAAAAGGGGGCTTTAAGTCATACAGTTTCGGAGAGTTTTTCCCAACACTGGTGATTTCCGTTTGAAAAAAAATAGGAAGTAGTAAAACTCTGTGAAAAACATTGACAAAATGAGAAAATAATGTTGAAAACTAGCTCCAGTTCTCCTGCTAGGTAGCCAGTGGTACAAAAAGGGCTTTCATTTTTGTTAATTTTTTTTTTTTTCATTAAAATACCTTTGAAAACAGAATATAACTTGTGGGGTGGTTTAGAGGAAAATCTTCCCCATTTGCTAGCACTACACACATACGTAAACAAACCATTCCTAGGAGAGTAAACACGTCCTAACTTAGGGAAACACAGCAGAAGAATCCCTGTATAAACAGGAGTGAAAGACTCCCATCCTCAGTGACTGTAGTGGTACCTTGTTTCTTTCCTTTCCATTCACTGATCAAATGGTTCCTCTAGTAACACCTCCACCCACCTCTTGGACCTGCTCACATGACCCAGGGGTTCATAGAATCATAGAATGGTTTGGGTTGGAAGGGACTTTTAAAGGTCATCCAGTCCAACCCCCCTGCAAGGAGCAGGGACATCCACGACTAGATCAGGTTGCTTAGAGCCTCATCCAACCTGGCCTTGGTTTTGGTAGAAGTCTGTCTCCCATCCCAAGAGATTTTCTTGCTTGGTCCTGACACAAGATATCACCAGCTAACTTGGCTCAAAGGTGTAGTTTGATTCAACTGGGCAATCCACTCAGTTCTGTTCCTGTCCTTTGCAATATCTTTTGGTGCCTTTGAAAACTACTGCTACCTCTCACAGAAGTCTGTCTGCTCTCTTCCAGCAAAACCCTCTATCATCTTTGTCGTACCGTTCCCCTGCAGAGGAGGCATCAGCTATTAAGGCTGCAGAACACATCAGTAGGTGCATAAAAATAATCTTTACCTGTACAAGGTAAGAGCTCCTTCCCTTTCCCCTCTCCGACCTCCAGAATCCAAGTTCAAGCACCATGATGGATCGTTTCTAGAGGAATTATGAGTAGCTGGCCTATGCAAAATAAATGCTCTGTGACAGCGTATTTCCATTTCATGAATGAATGATACTTTCTCCTCTACCATCTCTTCACAGGATTTACTGTCAACACCATGAGGCTACACTGCAGCAAAAGAAGGCTGGAGCTATAAATTCTTCAGTATTTTTCTACCTGATTCTGGAAGAACCAGTAATATAAGAATTGTGTTTTGCGGTCATATCTGCTGAATCTATTTATTTCTACTGGACAATATATATTGCAACCATCACTCCAGCAAAGCCATAGTTATGGTTTTAATATCCTAGTTGACCTAAGCACTAGTTTTCTCAATTATTTTGGGGGTTGAAATGTCACATAGTGGTTTCCACCACAGAACTGAAACTTTTCTAAAAAGCTAGCAGAAAACTCAAATATTCTGCACTGGAACATTTCATCACTGATGAAGTGACGCCTATTTCATCAGTTAGTTTCTCCTAGGCTCCATCTGAAAGCTGAGGTTGATGGACTAGTAGCCAGTGCACGCTGCAGAATTGGTATCCTCTGTGTTCTTTCTTACGTATTACTCAAATTTATCGCCAGATACACTTACCCAAAGAAAGAATTATTTTCCAGCATTACAGGTCTCTGGATCTAAATGACTACAAGAAGGCAGCAGCAACTGGGAGGGGCAGTTATGAATGACAGGAGTGAGCCTGCTTGTGTTTCTGCACTCTAACATCAGTTAATTCAATTGCGGCGCAGGAGTCTTCTGTTTGAAACAAACAGGAGTCTGTAAATGCCAGCTTACAGTCATTTCGCTGCTTTATTTTCCTGCACTAGCTGCACTTTTGCAGAGGGTTTGTGGAACAGGGAAGAAACATGAAGAAAGAAAAACGTAAAGGACATTAAAGAAGGTAAAAAGGTAATTAATGGATATTAAAGGGGAGCAGTTAGAGGCCTATGAAACCAATATCCCATTATTAAGGAAGGCAATTCAGTTACAGAGTCAGTGCACAGACAATTACATTTTTGCCAAGGAACCCTGAGGCTACTCATGGAATCATTTACCTGAACGGGTGTATGTGTGTGCGATTGCTCCTTAAAAAAGAATAAAAATGGAACTTCAAGACAAAAGAAACTTTTAAAAGTACACACAAAAAAATTACATCTATGTTAAATCAAATGGGGCAATTTACAGCTTTAATAATTGTAAATAAAAATATATAGTTATCCTGATCTGGATAGGGAGGGATGCCATCCAGAGGGACCTGGACACGCTGGAGAGGTGGGCCCGTGCCAACCTCATCAAGTTCAACCAGGCCAAGTGCAAGGTCCTGCACCTGGGTCATGGCAATCCCAGGCACAAATACAGGCTGGGCGGAGAATGGATTGAGAGAAGCCCTGAGGAGAAGGACTTGGGAGTGCTGGTGGACGAGAAGCTCAACATGAGCAGGCAATGAGCCCTTGTGGCCCAGAAGGCCAACCGCATCCTGGGTTGCATCAAGAGGAGCGTGGCCAGCAGGTCGAGGGAGGTGATTCTCCCCCTCTACTCTGCCCTCGTGAGACCCCACCCAGACTACTGTGTCCAGTTCTGGAGCCCCCAACACAAGAAGGACATGGACCAGTTGGAGAAGGTCCAGAGGAGGGCCACGAAGATGATAGAAGGGCTGAAGCACCTCTCTTATGAGGACAGGCTGAGAGAGTTGGGGCTGTTCAGCCTGCAGAAGAGGAGGCTCCGGGGAGACCTGACAGCAGTCTTCCTGTACCTCAAGGGGGCCTACAAGAAAGATGGGGAGAGGCTGTTCAGTAGGGCCTGTTGCAATAGGATGAGGGGTAATGGTTTTAAAATAGAGGGGGGTAGAATTAGATTGGATATTAGGAAAAAATTTTTTACAATGAGGGTTGTAGAACACTGGCACAGGTTGCCCAGAGAGGTGGTGGAAGCCCCATCCCTGGAAACATTCAAGGCCATGCTGGATGAGGCTCTGAGCAACCTGATCTAGTTGGGGATGCCCCTGCTCCTTGCAGGGGGTTGGACTAGACAACCTTTGAAGGTCCTTTCCAACTCTAACCATTCTATGATTCTATCTGTACTGTGTTTTTCCACACTGTAATTATTTATTTTAATTGTTTGAGTTGAATATTCATCTAGCGTATAAAGAAAGTGCTTGCCGTTTGTTTTGAGCATTGAAGGTTTAAAAATGGCTTATTTCTGATATTTTAATCTTGGAACATATGTAGTTCTTATTGTAGGATGTGCAATTGCTTAGGAAATATTTATAAAAATAACTTTAAAGAACAGAAACAGAGCACACTGATTTAGAAGCCTCGTAAGTGCAGTTTTCTGGATATATGCAGACAAAACATTGACATTTATCATTCCAGAGATTTTTCCACATTCAGACAATTTGTCATTATTTGTATCTTAAGCAGGAATCATTCTTCTAGGCGTTCAACTTGCACAGAAGAAACTCCAAAACAGGAACTGTCTCAGCAACATCAAAGTCTCAATGCAAGCACTGTTCCTGGAATCAAAGCTCCCACAGAGACTACTGCCTCCTTGCCAGCCCTGCACCGCAGACAGTGAGAGGTTTTGCACTGAATATCTGTGAATAATATGAACTTAATCTAAGCAAGAAAATATCAGGCAGAAATTTTCCTCTAAAAATCGTTCTGGCCTTTAGCTATAATCATGGAATCATAGAATCATTTAGATTGGAAAAGAACCTTAAGATCATTGAGTCCCACCGTAAACCTAACGCTGCCAAGTCCGCCACTAAACCATGTCTCTAAGCACCACATCAACAAGTCTTTTAAACACGTTCCTCCAGGAACGGTGACACCATCGCTTCCCTGGGCAGCCTGTTCCAGTGCTTGATAAACCTTTCAGTGAAGACATTTTTCCTAATATCCAATTTAAAATATCCCTGCTGCAACTTGAGGCTGTTTCCTCTTGTCCTATCGCTTGTTACTTGGGAAAAGAAACTGATACTCACTGATACGTCATCAGGTCTGTAATATCTCTTGTAGATACCTAAAATAGCAAACTCAAAGGTTTTAAAGCTGCTTCAGTGTATGAGAGTTTGGGAAAGCTAAAAAAGCCAGATATAAACGAGGACATTGATGGATATCGTAACCCTCAAATTTCAAGTCATTGTGAGGTGACTACTCTCAAGTTTTTATCATATGTTTTTCTAACAATAATGATCTAGGATTTCTGTAGAACTTTTTTTTTTTGTTCATAAGTTTCAAAAATATTTATGAATGGAGTAATATTGTGCATATGCTACCAAGAAACAAAGAGGCAAGAGATTGAAATGACAGGTTCAAAGTGCATAACACACTGGGCTAGAGGCCAGCAATGGAGCTAGATATAAATCTTTGTCCAGGCCTCAACAATGTCTCTGTTTGCTGTTAACGTCTTATAAAACAGGATTTTAAAATGTTAAAAGTTTGGGGCTCGGAACTAGCACTTTTACTCCATCTGAATAGTACAAAAGACCAAATAAAACTGCTGGCCTTTTAAAGTGGTTTTGCAGTCCCCATCATGACAGAAGAGAGCCTGAAAGAGATTTCTGATGTTTCTGAAGCCAGATGGGAGCATGAATGGCACCAAACACCTCTGGAGCTTCATAAAAGACAGTGGAGATGAGCAGAAAGAAAGGATTTGGTTTGATAAAGAAACAGAACAGCATATTTATCAGCTGTAGCAATGGGACCCACACTCTGTTGATCCCATGAACGAGTCTAGCGAGAAACAAATGTAGCCTGTGGTTTCACGATGCTGTTGATTCACCAGTCCCTCACCCAGGTGGGCTTCAGCTGCCTCAACAGTGTCTGCAGCCCATAGACTGCAGCCAGCAGCCACAGACCAGCTCCACTCACACCTTGCTGCACATCTGGCCCTGGGACACAGAGGGGAAATAGACACTTCATGTTGTACTTGTGCAACCTACATCAAGAATTATAACCGTATGTTATAGCCCTGTGATATATTTAGTGGCAACCAAATAACTAACCTTATAACTTACATGGAATATACAAATGTGTTGCTGTGCCCTACAACAGCATCTGCTATAGAGAAACTTTACTGACATTTAGAAAGGAAGAAAAGGATTTGCAATTCCAGATGTGACAACATATTAATGAATTCATTAGCTAGCACCTAATCCCCTGAAATGCCACTTCTACAGAAGAGTCAGGCACCTTCCATGCAGAAATGAAAAAGGAATGAAGCAACGTCTGTCGTGGTCAGAAACTCCCATTGCTTAGGTTTTAACTAAAGTCTGCAGCTGTGCATGGGAACATACTCATTGCCTTGTTATTTTTATCCCGCTCACGACAGCTATGCTATAAATCATGACTTGGTGCTTTATGATCTGTATTCTTCACCACTTCAGAGTCAGTAGATCATAAAGACACATTCGACTTCCTGGAAATAAACATTGTTTTATTTGGGAAAAAAAAAAAAAAAATCAAAAGCAATGTTTTGGCTGGAGTTCTAAAGAAAATACCTGTAAAATATTCATGTGCGCATGTGCCTCTACTGTGTTAAGGACGGGGGGTGTGGGCAGGAGAAGGGAACATACTGCAGGGGTCTCTAGTTACTAAATTAATTCCAAACAAAGAAAAGGCTTGTGCCACAGACCCAGACCAAATCTATCTGTCTGTGTTAGACAGAATTTACACAGAGTAGATCGAAATATTACTTCTCGGAAAGGGTAGTCAGGCACTGGAATGCACTGCCCAGGGAGGTGGTGGAGTCACCGACCATAGGGGTGTTCAAGAAATGTTTGGATGTTGTGTTGAGGGATATGATTTAGCTGAGAAGTATTGGTGATGGTTGGACTGGATGATCTTTTAGGTCTTTTCCAATCTTGATAATAATTCTGTAATTCTGTAATTCTGAAAACTGTTGGAGATCTAAAGATCCAAATGGCCTAAGGAAGAGATGAACAAAGTTTGCTCACTTAAAGCAATATACATGCATCTTTCTATAGACTGCTATTTTGATGCTATCCGATTATTAGGACTTTCTTTTTGTTTATTATTAGGAGGAAATAGCTCTTAGGTTCGTATGCTAATTCAGGTTGGAAGGGACCTCAGGATGCCTCTTGTCCAGTCTCCTGCTCACAGCAGGGTCAGCTCTGAGGCCAAACCAGGTTACTCAGGACATTATCCAGTGGCTCTTGAAAACCTCTAAGGACAGACAGCACAGCCTTTCTGGGCAACTGGGATATTTTGTTATGTGACATATAAAACCTCAAGGATAAGTAACTGCATTGACTTAATTGAGTTGTGCTTGCTTAATCAGAGAATGAAATGGTTAATTTGCATCCAAAAGTCTTAATGATTCTTTTAAATATGTTTATTCCTGATGCTTGTTTTTGCATTACCAAAATAGAAAAGGAACAGCTATTCTTGTAGTCCTGTAAAAGATCTTTTCTGTTTGTTTCTCCTCTGAAAGAAAGGGAGGGGGGGAAATGCTTTCTGTTATTAATTAACAGTAACTGTTACCACAACAAAAATTTAGTTAACACCTACAAAAGTTGTGACACTTTTTGTAACCTGAGGGCAGCCTCAACCTTGGTGACTGTCAGTTATCCCAAGCTGGAGGTGGCCGACTTAGGTAAGAACGAACTGCTGCTGAACTCTTTCTCCAGGGAGAGACAAGTTTCGTCTTCAGTATTCACTATGCATGACTACCTTTAAAAATTACTTCTACCTACTTTTTTTCCTTTAATACCATATTAAGGGACAATCCCTTCCCTTAGTTATGAAAAGTATGTATTTGACAGATATTGACTGGCATTTCTGAAGGTGTTAAGTGCTTTCAGGAAGCCTCCTCTGTTACAACGTTCACCTGGCATTCCAGTTCCCTCTATGATCATCACTCTGCCTGACAAATATACACAGAGTTGCTCAATAGCCCAATATGTTTGTTGCCAACAGGTATATTGCCAGTTAGGGAGTCTATCACGCCTAACACTGGAATCACGTATGTTATTTCTTGACTCCGTAACATTTATTTTTCATTGGGTTGCCAGTTAATTTCTGGATTAGTGAGGACAAAGGTTCAGTAATCTCAAGGGAGGTGACTTTCAAAGTGTGAGAAAAGAATGCTGTAGTGATCCACATTGTATCCTGAGACGCTTGGCAGGCACTAGAAGAAATGGAAGACATGAAAGATCCCTGGGTTTATCTCTGTTTTTCTGCATGAATTTGAGCCTTGGCCCATAAATCAGGCTGGATATTTCAGTGACTAGTTTTGGGGGATCTTGGGGCATATATATTTTTTTTTTAGTACTTCTGATTTCTGTACTTTGCCAGAAGTACAGAAGAAGTTGACCCTTTTGGGGTGTAAATCATAGGTCACAGTTACGCCCTGAGGTACCTGTTCAATACACGGAAAAAAAATGGGCATCCAGAAATGGAAGTGTGACTCCAACACTGATGACTAAAAATACACAGTCCTTAAAAAAATGCTAGCAGTGCCAGTGCCACCTCACGAACTGGAGGTAATGCCTTACTTTTTCTTAGTCTGCAAAACCCGAACTGTATGACCTGCCTGCCAGATGGAGACAAAGGAGAGAAACACTTAGTTTTTGTATCCTGACAGGATTTGTGTGCAAGTTCTGTGGACATACAACGTTCACATAGACAGAAGCAGAACTTTAAAGCACAGGCAGAACTTTATACATTGGAGCTTAGCAGGGGTCTGAGAATCAATAGTGGATTTGCAACTGGAAGGATCTACATAAAGCAGAAGTTTGTCAAGATTTACCTACCTAAATGCCAATAATCTTTTGGTTTCTCAGCAGCAAAAAGGGCATAGTAGTCCCTCCTTAATGCATAAAGACATTGACAGACTAAGCATAATAAAGGTTATGAAGCATTTAGATAAGTGATAATGGAGCTCAGAGCTGAGTGCCCATAAACCCAGGGGCCTGGGCTGCCCAGAATCCAGGAGCCTGGAAGTCTCGGTTTTCTGGCACCTTATCCAGCAGCCTGCCCAGGAGCCAGCCAGATAAGCCAGTAAGCAGTCAGGCTAGCACAAGCTGATTAAAAATCTCCTGGTTTCCATTATATATGGGGCAAAGCAGACACATTCTTTAAGGAAATATCAGATTTCATCAAAGTGGCATTTTTCTGGCAGGAAAACATGCCACCCAGGAATCTTTAATCACTTCCATTGGTAATTGTGTTGTTGAAACAATACATCATGTTTCTCTGATATACCATGCAGCAAACCAAAGCTAGCAGTCTGATGGACTGACTAAAACTCTCCCTTTAATCCCTGACAGAAATCGCTGCTGATGTAAACAAACCAGTGCCAACCTCAGTGCATGCACATTCATAGACACTTCAAAACTCGGCACACAAGCATTTATTGGCAATAAAACCGTATGGCTTGGAGTGAGTAAAGAACTTTTTGCATCACTCCTGTTACTACTCTGGAGCTGCTTACACACAGCACAACCCAGCACCGACGCACCTCCCGGGCGGTCTCCTGGGCAAGCCTCCCAGCCCAGCCGGGAGGAGAAGCGTTATCTCCCCGTTGTGGATCAGCCACCGAGGCATACAAGGTAAAGGCACGGCAAGCGTGTGGGCTGTGTTGTGCTCAGATTGCAAGCGAGGAGTGTGAAAAGGGAACAGAAAGACAAAGTGAGAGAGTCTGCTACAGTGTGGAGTGATTCAATAGGGACATATTTTCATACTCCAGTCTTTGCTGGGTGCTTGAAATTGCTCCTCTCTGTACAGCTGCAATGTGCAGCTCCACACACCGTTTGCACCAAAACATGATGAGAAGCACATCTGAGGTCAGCTAGGGCATCCCCACCACAGAGATGATTACCCCTTTTCCTTAGTTCAGCTTTTTCTTTTAAAATTTAGCTGGAGCGGCCGGGGGTTTCCAGGATTTCTTATAGTCTTCCCAGTATTTGACATGTGTTGCTTTCCAGATAGAGAATGTCTGTGTGGAATTAAAGTGTTACTCCACTGAGAGACAAAAAGCTAGATCAAATAAAAGATTTATGTGCCTAAAGGAAAGGCATTTTAGCTGCATCACCTTTATAAATAGTCTATTGCTGAAAGCACTCAGTAAGGAAGTGGGAAACCTCAGTATTAATTTCTTACTCCAACAGACTAGGTTGAAAGGGATGCTGTGCTGAAAGTGTTCTGCTACAGAGGAAATAACTTGAAATGTTGGGTCAAAGGCACAGAGAATAAAAACAAGAGAAACATGTCCCTGCAGCCTAGGGTTAGCCTCTCGATTAAGTGTGCCATACATCTCAGAACCAGTCAGGTTATTCTTTCTCTGACTCATGTCACTCACCATCACACCAAAAGACCTATTTCTAGTGGCCTGCTTTTTTTTATTAGAGGACACTTAACAGAATTAATGGAGAGAAATAGGAATCCTCATTTTTTCCCTCTTGTCAACAGGGTGTACAGGTTTCTCTGTCAGCAGAGAGCTATCAGAAAAGAGTATCACATAAAATGAACGACCGCTGTTCGTAAAAAATGCTGAAATACAACTAATTGATTTTGACGAAGCAAGTAGCTATATTTGATTTCTGTACTTTACATTCAGGACCTTTAATAAAGCATTTTTGTTAAGAGAGTTACATATAGACAAATTGGATTAAGTGCTGGTTTACTTTTGATTATAGATTTTTCAGAGAAGTATAATAAAGAAAATTGCTTTACAGCAGAATGCCATTTATTGACAGAAAATCTCTTTTTTTCTAGTGTAAACAGTATCATCAGTGTTGTCTGTTAAAAAATAAGCTTCTGCCATTCTGCATGAATTTCTATTTCCCGAAAGACAAAAAAAAAGGAAGGTGGGGGGAAGGGAAGACTGGTGTCGCAGTAAGATGTTAGGCTAGGACTAAGACACCAGGTTTCAATTCCTATTGTTTTTCAAGACTTTGTTTCTTGTTTCTTTTTTTTTTTTTTCTGAAAGATACTGTCAATCTTTCTCTACCTTATCAACTGCTGAATTTTAAAAAAATATTTTTGGGATAGTGTAGTGAAGGACGTGCTAGAGGAGAGATAAACTACTTAAAATGTCTTATGTCGTACTCTAAGTGATGCCAGCTCAAACAAAGGCAATGTACCAACTGTAGGCATCACCTATATTCAGACCAAGCATGACAATCACTGTGAGTGGGAGATACCTCAGCCTTTCCCACTAAACCAGTAGTAGAGCTGTCTAACCACTGGAGGACTGGGCATCTGGTATAACCACCCGAACGCTGACTCTCTGAGCAATTTGCCACGTTTGCTTCCTTGAGAAGCAGTATTTCTACTGTTTTCATGTTACATACCTCCCTAAGTCTTTCTTAGGAGTTAAAAGTGATTGGGAAGCCATAAAATTAAAGCCAGCTCAGTTATCAGAACGGGATCTAGGGAAATTTCACCCACGATCCTTCAAACTGCTGATTACTCCTTTCTCACGTGCCGTTAAGTGTCAGACTCTCCCATTTCTGTCCTGAAACAGAAATGTGCAGGGTGTATAACAGGAACTGGTGCTTTTTACTATAACTAGACTATATTCAGTGTAGCATTATTGATGATATATGGCCTTTTGGGTCCAAGTGCCAAACCATATTTTTGGCTTATTTTCAAAGACAAAGACAAACTTAAGCTCGGTGCTGAACACTGAAGTAAGCAGTCCCTTCTCCCTACTTTCTCCTTTGTCAACTTTTGTACGGCCTAGCTGACCCACAGATCTGGAAGGCAAATTAATATTTGCTATTGTGCCATGAAAAAGATAAATTCTTGCACTGTACTTGTCTACAGTGGAAAGAAGGTGATTCCTTCAGTGTTGTGGGTAGTAATTTCCTCACATACCGCCCCCTCTCCAAACTTGAGCTTTTTCTCTGAAGCATCTAGTTGCCTTCTGCTCACCAACAAGGTCACAAGAAGCAAGCATGAAAACAAACTCGCAGATAGCATCTGGCCTTCACTTTGCACAGCTTGACTGTAGTCATAGTTTAAGGTTAGAATATTCTCCTGAACTGCATGTTGTTACTGACATTTCCTACAAAATCCTTACACTTCTCAGATGCTGTTCTAACCAATGTTAACTTCCATAGAGCAAGAAAGAGACCAACAGTTTTCTCCTTCAAAAACCAGATGCAATCAGATAATGTTCTTCACATAGCTTCTACTGAAAATACACAGTAGGGTTCATTGCTCTGGTTATATAGTCAAAATCCCCTTGATCCACACCTTCTATGGATTTGAACAGTAGTCAAAAGTTAAGCAGAGACGATTCGTCTCTTTCAGTTGTTGCACATTTATGCACAACATATGTTTGCCTGCATTCCTCAGGAACACTTAGGGAAAAAGAGGCAATGTCTAAGGAAGTTTCTAACATCCTTACCCGCACTGAGTAGTTCCCTCATTCACACGTAAAGTCCACTGAAGTTTTCTGGGATTACTCACAAAGGGTGATACAGTTCAGTGTGGGCAAAGCTGCTCACACGTAGTCTTTCATCTCAGGTCTGCTTCTCAGAAACTGCCAGTGCTCTTGGAGCAACATGACTCTTCTGAACAGAGATCACACAGAACAGCAAGGGCCTGATTCTTATTTTAGACAGTCATTTAAAGCTGTGACTCTGTCAAATCTCTTATATATAAGGCCCCTTCCATCTGCCCCAAGCTTTAAGAGACTGATTCCGCAGTTCTCACTCATGCAAAGCTCCCATAGAGCCCTCCCTTCCTAGCCAAGTTGCACTGTTTGATATTTCAATAACCAACCAATAGTGGTTGGTTGCTCAGAAAATAAAACAAAAAAAACCCCTCCAAAATAAACACTGTTTTGAAAATGAAACATTAACTTCTAATTTCAGACTGACAGAAAATGTTCTTCATGGTGAAATGAGCAAATGAACAGTTAAAGATCAGGTGCTTGTTAAAATCAGCCTGGCTTCACAGTAACATTTCCTTCTTTCACAATAGTAAAGACAGAGTGTTTCACCCAGCTCATCATATGTGATCAAAGGCACAACTGAATACCTTTGAAACATAAAATATCTTCTCTCTTTTCGTAAGCAAAAGCTGCATTGACTATTTTTTCCTGTATATGCTATTAGCCAACTTACAGTGGAAGCACAACCACAGTGTGAGTAGCAGAGCTGGTAACTTTTTATGAAAAGTTCACACCACGCAATATGTTACAAACAAATTCCAGACTGCAGCTATTACAAGTAATAAGAGAACGCTGTAATTAAAAAAAATAAATCAGCCCCATTTTACTTCCTTGAAGCATATTCAGTAGTTACATTAAAAACATTTTTTTTATATAGAAATCCTCTGTATTCACTAACTTAGAGGGAAATGCACTTAAAAGCGGTGTATACTGTACATCTTTATTGATGAATATTACTTTTTATCTAGCTCAGAAGAAATAAGATCTTCTTGAGGCATTGAATCAGATAAGTAACTGTGATGAGAAATAAATTAAAACCACAGAACCGGTTTTAAGCACGCTGCTGCACATAGATGTTCAGTATCTGCATCAATCCCTTTTAGACATTTGGAAATGCAAAACAAAAATAGAAGTATTATTTCCTTTATGTTTATAATGGCCACAGAATAATTTTATAGCGAAGAAATTACTTTTAAGGCACATCAGTCATTCCATATATACTTCACGTCCACTAAAATCTGACTGTCAATTAAATTTCATTTCCATAGACTCCTTGAATTCTACAAGGAAAAACAAAGGGGAAGGATTGTGTTTACAGGCAACAAATCTCATTTCCTAGGCAGTGCAACAGTGAAACTGCTGTATGTCTGCAGACTGTGAAACCACTCTAAAAGAGCATTGAGAGCTTCGTCTCGGTAGGAATGGGTATCTCTAATGAAGCCGTCCAGTAGCTCAGAGGTAGTAGCTATGTACCATATGTTGCTTTGGTTGCTCTGGCAATTAAATAATTTCTTCAGATGAAACAAATCTGAACTTTTAAGCTACATGGTTACCTACAAAGAAGAGCTTGTTTCAGCTCTTCTTGATGCAACTTTAAAAATAATTCTCCATTTTGCAAAAGAGAAAATGGCTTGTAGTTTCCTCCTCTCGGTTGCTATTCTTTTTCTCTTATTTATCTGTCTCAGATACACACTTGTACCAAACTATCTGTTATTTACCAAGGGGTGCTCCGGAAAATAAGTCTTAACATCCTTTCTTTAAGTGCAGATGTTTAAACAAAGTTCAAATCCTTTCACAACTCCAAGCCTTATTTCAAGAAAGGATCCAATAATTTACGGAGTTAGGACTTTGAAAATGTCTCATTTTTTTCTTCAGTGAAATCAAGCAAACTTCTAATGCACTTGGTGCAATAATGTAATCCTTATTTCAGCAGAACTCCCACTTGAGTTGGCCCTGAAGTTAAATTGCCTATTGAATTAACAACAGACTCTTAGCCACCAACCACCTCCTTTTCCAGGGTGAAACAAATGCTTATTATGAAAAACTGTTGAAACAAAGTGACTGCTCCATCATTTCTCCTTATGCCACAGAGATTTCAAGAGAAGAGAGGCTACAGCCACCTTTCAGACAGAACAGAGGGAGCAAAGAAGGGAATATCTAATGATTCTCAGGTATTGATTCAATTTAGCTGTTTCAAGAAGCTTGCCGTATGAGAACAGATTCTGTTTTATTTTTCAAAGAGCTGTTTACTATGGAAAGGTTCATTTGAGGCAGATGTCAAATCCTGCTGCCTATGAAAGGAGCGATACACACAAAATGGAGCAGTATTTACCCCCGAAAGAGCACACACACCTTGCAGCAGCACAGCTGGAGAAAGGCAGTGAAGGCTCAGCCGAGTCTTACATTCGGTATGCGCTCAGTGGCAAACGTACAGGCACCAGTCCCTGTCTCTCAGTCTCTTTGTTACAGTTTATGACATTTTATAAACCCATGGGAAATGTAGTTTGCTTTAATAACTATTCAAACTCTTCTTCCCTCCCCTCCCCTCCACAAAATCCTCTGAAATAAAAAACTAGAAATGCAAACAGGAAAAGGGAAAGAAAGCAGCATTAATATTAAAAGTTTGGAACAGCTGCACCTTCTTTTGAAATTTGTTCACATAACCCACCGACAATCTGCAATGTATGCTTCTCATTAAAAAAATAAATACAAAGGATTTAGTTGCTCTAAGACTGTAAATACGAAGGATTTAAAGACCTTAGCGGTGTGGTGATTGTTCTTCCTCTGAAAATCTGCACAGCAGACTGCGTCCAGCCCCTGAGATAAGCCTTTTGAGGGAGACCTAAAAAGGGGGAAAGAAGTTCCCCAGGGCACATGTAAGCTGAGCTGGTTGGAAATTTGACTTTTTTCTTTTAACACAGAAAATGTTAGTTGAGTTCACCAAAATGATTTTTTTTTTTTCTGTTACTTGCTCCAGGACAGCAAGGTGCTTAGACTACTGACCTGAGAGGGATGGAGCAGGAATTTACTGCCTGGCGATCCCACAAGGGGAAATAAGGTCACACAGTGCATGTGTTCTTTTTCATATTTCATGAAAACACGCAGGACTCTCAGGCTTGTCCCACTGACAAATTAAAAATTATAGGAAGATAGCAAAAACATTTCCCATCCAGCTCTATATGCAAAGACCCCTCCAAAGAAAAAGAAAACCCCATGCTTCCTGTTTGACTTAATCCCTGTGTAAAATCATCATTCAGAAGGTTTTAAGAGTACAAAGGTTTATTTAGAAAAGAGTTTGGATTGTTCTTTAGGGTTTTTTTTTGGCAAACATTTAAATCCTCTCATAACTCAAAAGACTGTTAGTGCTGGGTACTTTGCACTTTCTTTTCCCACATAAGCAGTAAAAGCCAACTTCTTACTGGGACGAGCCCACCACAGGCCCCAGCTGCTCTCTTTATAAATACTCAAATCTTCACCATGACTGCCACTCAATCCTTTCCTCTTGATATCTCTGCTTGTTTTTGCACAAAATCCCAGAGCTCATAAAAGCTCACCACCTCCCAAACCCAGTGTCTTAGTCTATTTTCCTCTGTGGACTCCCCATGCCCCTTTTCAGGGTTCAAAGACAATCACTCCCCTCCCCATTTCCCCATCCGCACTCCAGCACGGCTCCTCCAGTACCACGTTGCCATTCTGCACCACAGTGAATGCCCTCAGCCTCTTCGACACTATCCCCGTACCCTGCACCACCGAGAGGGCGAGCCCTCTTCCTTCTCTGTAAGCCCAAACCCCATGTTCTCTTCCCTCCCTTCTTTTTCAGCACAGAGCTTTCCTCGTCTCTTTTAACTCCACTTCTGCTCAAGGCAAATCCATTTCTCCAGCTCAGTGTCGGAAGTTCTTCTTCTTCTTCTTAAAGAGAATGTGTTTAAAGGACCTGCGGAAGTCCTGGTTGAAGATGGTGTAGATGACTGGGTTGAGGGAGCTATTGCAATACCCAATCCAGAAGAAGAACTTGAAGAGAGTTTCGGGGACCTCACATGCCTCCCGGCAAATACCATAGAGGCTGTAGCTGAAGAAGAAAGGGAACCAGCAAACTACAAAGACCCCCATGACCACAGCCAGCACAAAAGTGAAGCGTTTCTCCCGGGCCTGGGTGACTTTCTTACGGCAGATGCTGCTACGCTTCCGGCGACGGCGGTATGAGAACAACTGCATGGAGCGATTGCTAGAGCGGGACAGACGGCTACTAGAGTGCTTGGAGGAATATGAGTAGGAGAAGGACTGGCTCTTGCTGCTTTTGCGGGGATGCTCCTCCCGGCTCCGCCTCCGTCTACTCTCCGAGGTGCTGCTCTCCTCCAGCTCAATGTCCTCCAGCTCAGAGGCTTTGCGCCAGTGGTGCACCGAGTAATGTCCATTCTCTCCCAGCTGCATCCTCATGGATGTGCAGCCCCCAGCAGCGCGGCTCAAGCCATTCTCAGTCTGGGAGGACCCCTCTGGCATTGTGCGCTTCTCAGAGAGGGTCCTGGTCCTTAGCTTGGCCACGCGGTAGATGCGGATATAGACCAACACCATGATGAGGCAGGGGGCAAAGAAAGAGCCAATGCAAGAAGAAAGGATGTACCATGTCTCGTCATTGAGCTTGCACTGGGGAAAGATGTCTCCTTCGGGGTCCCGGTACATGGAGATCAATGGCGGGAAGGAGATGACAGCTGAAATGAGCCAGACAGTGAGGATGATGGCCTTGATCCGCCGAGGGGTCCGTTTGAGGTTGTACTCCACCGCCTGCGTGACGGACCAATACCTGTCGAGGCTGATGGCACACAGGTGGACGATGGAGGAGGTGCAGAAGAGCACATCCAGCGCCAGGTAAATGTTGCACCAAGCCTTGCCAAAGTACCAGTAGTTCATAAGCTCGTTGGCTAAGGAAAAAGGCATGACCAGGGTAGCCACCAGGATGTCCGCGCTGGCCAGGGAAACGAGGAAGAGGTTCTGGGGGGCTCTCAGCGCCCGGCTGGTGAGCACGGCTATCACCACCAGCACGTTGCCCACGATGGTGAAGACGATGAGGAAGCCCACCACCGCTGCCAGGCTGGCCACGGCCGCCGGGGAGTAGGGGGACGGCGGCTGCAGGAGGGCTGAGGAGGACGGCGAGGAGGGGGGCAGCGCCAGGGACTCGTTGGGGGAGCCCCGGCTCGCGTTCACCACCAGCAGCAGATCCATGGCGGGAGTGCGGGGCGCCGCCGTCCTAGAGAGCCCCGCGGAGCCCCCGCCCCGCCCCGCCGCCCCGCCGCCGCCGCCCCGCCGCCCTCATCGCCCCCCGCCAAGGCTCCGCCGGCCGCCCCGCCGCCCGCCTCTCCCCTCCCCGCCACCCCCGGCCCCCTCAGGGCAGGGCCGGGCAGAGCCGCCCCGGCGCGGCAGGGAGCGCGGCGGCGCTGCCTCCGCCCGGTCCCCGGCGAGGGGGCAGCGGGGCACGGCTGGCCCCCGCCGCCCGCCCGGTCATGCCCAGCTCCGCGCAGCCCGGCCAACAGGAGTCCCCGGCGGGAGCTGGATCCTCGTAGGGAGCAGGGTCCGAGGCGGCGGCGGCGGCGGCAGCGGCGGCATCAAATCCCATGGAGAGCGGCGCCCGGTGCCCCCGCAGCGCGCTCTCGGCGAAGTAGCGGCTGCCCGGCGGCTCCGTCCCACTCTCGCATCGCGCTCCCAATCGGCGGCGTGCCCCGCCGCTGCGCGCATGCTCAGTCCCGCCAGGTGAAGCCGCCGCGCCCGCCTCGGCGGAACAACGGCCCGAGCGCCGCCGCTGCCGCCCGTTCTTCCGCGCCAGGAGTCGCCGAGCCCCCGCGGCCGGGCTGCCCTCTCCTCCCCGCGGTAGCGGCCACTGAGAGGGGCTGGCGGCGCGGTTTCGCGGAGAAGTCTCGGTGGCCGGGCTGGTGTTTCTCCTCTCCGCGGCGCGGCTCTGAGGGGAGGCGACCGTGGCGGAGGCCGTCCCGGCTGGGGGTAGAAGTTACCGGTGCCGTGAGGAGCGGCGCCGAGTTCCCCTCCCGGGAGCGCGGCGACGGGCTGGCCGCCGGCTGCGGCGCCGGCCTCACGCGCTAGGGGGCGGCCTTGCCCGCCCGCACGAGGCGGGCAGCCGTTAACCGGCCGGCGGCGCTGCGCCGCCCTGAGGAGACCGCGAAGGGCGGGGGCTGCTGGGCTGGTTTTGGGGATAGAAAGCGATGTTTTCAGCACGGATTTAGTGTGAGGGCTCGCCCGGATAAAGCCGGCTCCTCAGCCGCACGCTGCTCCGCTGGGAACCGGTGCGGGCCCGCAGCGGGCGAGCGCTGGCCTGGGAGAGGACCGGGAGTAAAACTCGTAGGGGTGTTTGGCTTGAGGTGTGAAAGCGGAGAAACCTCGGTAACACGAGAATGCCAGCACTGAGGAAGCTTAGTGCTTCCACAGTGTGGGGTTTCTCTGGAAGATAGGTGAGCCGCAGGTATGCGGTGCTGCGGGAGCGTGGCTGGCTCTCTCCGCTCCTCCCCAATAGCCGCAGGGAGATGGGGAGAGAAGCCCTGGGCTCACCTCATCCCCACCCCTCTCACAGGCCTGCAGCGAGGGGTCTGAGGGACACGTCCTCCAACCTCCCCTGCTGACAGCCCTGTGACTTGAGAACTGACAATAAAAATGAAGTCAGAAGCACATTAATGCCTCTTTCTTTGGCTGAACCAGCCCAACAGAGGGTAGAAGAAAGTGTCTCCCTGGTCTGTGGTGGTACGTGATCCTGAGAAAAGCCACTGCCCTCTACTAGAGAATACGCTCTCTCTTCCCAAGCCGCTTCCTCCACCTACTCTCCTTACATCCTCCAGGTCCAATCTCCTCCAAATATTGCCTGTGTGACACTGTGAGATTAGGGTAACAGTAAGGTAAAGAACGCAGCACGCTTCTTCTGGGAGCCTGTCCTGGTGCCTGGATTTTGGATGACAAGTTCTTCAAAGCAAGGACTGTCCTTCTGCTCTCTTTGCTGCTGCGCTTTCTTTTTTTTTGTACCACACTGCAAAGAGCCTGTGCTTATTTAGTACTGACAGCAGCAGTGTAACCCTAACCACAGGATTGGCTGTGTTCATTTCAGTTGAGTCAGCACATGAATTCATTCACAGCCATTTAATTCACTTTTAGTCCAGAATAACATACTCCTTTTATGCTGTATGGCAACATTACCAGCTTGCATGGGATGGGCACTTTTTCCCATTGTGACACTATAAAAGATGCAGTAAAAGAGGCAGATACCTATAGCAGGACTCACAGGGTGCAGCGGTGCTGAAAACCACAGCCTGACTGGATTCCATGGCTGGTACCTACTTTTTGAGGCTACCTAAACTCCTTCATCACCATCCTGCTGACTTATAAAGAGAGGAACCTGATGTTTTGCCTGTGGGCATTTCCAGTCTGAGCAGCTGGTTTATGCCTCCATCCTGTGCCCCATCTGGACCCACAAATACGGTGTCCCTAGGTCAAGGAAGGGTTGCGATCTGGTACACACGTTCTGCTTACTACTGCCAGGATCATATTCTTTAAAATGCAAAACTGTGGGTAGTGAAGGCACATGTACCCAAGAGAACTTCTCTTTCACTGTATAATGTTTAAAATAATAAAATACTTGATATAGAACAGCCTGTGGCTTTGGGAAGTGATAAGGGATACTCTGATTCCAGTGACCTTTTTGGTGCAACCAGCCACTGGCTCCTCTGTTCTCTGTCCACTTGCATAGGTACATGAACTGGTTTATGAAGAGTTGGAAGGGAATATGCTTGACTCTGATTCCTCTGGAGATTGTGATCTAATTAATCTATTTTGTAAGCAATTTACTCTGAATATTTTTTTTTTTTGTTTGAAAACTAATTAACAAACAGGTTGTGACTACATTTAAAAGAGAAAGGACATAGTGTTGAAACTAAACTTTGTTGGGTAACAAACTCTAATAAAAATGAAATGTAGAAGCAGTAATCACCTAAACAATCAAAGTGTAACATACAGAACAAAACGAAATAGAAATCTGATGCCCTCTCAAGTCCTCCTAAACAGATGAGCAGTCTGATAAGGAGGACTCTCAAAAAGCTTGCAAAGCCACAGGAAGATTAAATGAATGGAGGCTGAGCTTAATAAAGTTCAAATAGGAAGTAAATGGCACATATTTAACATGAAACCTGAATAACCGCTGAAGCAGCTTCCTCATACTTGTAGTCAGTTCTTCAAATTTGAAAGTTTCATAATGGTAGCTATGAACTGAGAGGACAAGGTGCAGGAATTTAAAGTCCAACCTTTGATGTGACTAGCTTTAGGCAGAAAGCTGGAATGTATGATCTAACTGGTTCCATAGTAAATACAAACAGCAAAATCACATGAACATTTGGAATTCAGGAGCTAACTGTCAAAAAAGGAGTATATAAGCCCCATGATATTCAGTTTCCTTACTAGGGTAATTAAGAAGTCAGACTGACCAACTATCTCTTGAAGTTGTATGAACTGAAATTTACAATAAACTTTCAGCTAATGATTTGGGGCCTCAGATTAAAAGAGCTGAAGCTTTTCAAGATTTATCTTTGCTCAAACCGAGTTAATCCAGAAGTTTCATAACAAAAGGAATGAGACAAGCAAATATCTGAGCAATTATTTGGCATTTCTAGTGAGGACATGCCAACTGGGATATGGAAAAAAATCAAAATAAATTGTGAGCAAAATATCCATGTTTTGTTCTGGTTTCTTTAGTGTTAAAGTTGTAGTGTGATGCTGAAACAATTCAGTATATAACTCCACTGAAGCCAGGGAAACAAAGTCTGGATTTTCGTGTACATAACCGAGATCCAGTTTGCCTAAATAGCAGCATGTAACCCCAGCTCATGTGTATGCCCGTGAACGAAGTGTGGGCATAGATACAAGAAATCTGCCCTCATGAAAATCTGCTTAGTCTACTGAGAGACAAAGGGAGGAGCAGGATGATCAACAACAGATAAATCAAATGTAGTCATACTTTTGGAAATCAGTGGTTTGGTGTAAAACACAATGATTAATGTTTGTAGAAACTTGGCAAGATAGGTAGGCAACTTGCTGCTTTTTTTTCCTTCCAAAAACTTGCATTTATGTTTACTCTCAAAACTTGCTTCCCAGTAGTTATCAGCTCCTAACCGTTAGCCTTCATTTGAGCTAATGCTTGGTAGGCATTAACAGGCACCTGTGAAAAAAAAAAAAGGAGGCAGCGGGGGTTAGAGGCTGAATGAGGCTCTTCTAGACAATAAACTGGACCTGGCTTAAAATGATGGAAGCCCAGTCTTCCTGAAGTAATCCAGTACATATTGTGTTATACCATCTGCTGTACACTGTCACTGCTACTCTGGTTCCTTCATCCAACATCCTACTACAAACCTCCCATCACAGTGGGGTGAGAACATCCCGCAGGAGCAGACCTATTTCTTACTGCTTGTTGTCTCTAATTTTTGGTGGTGTTTACTTGGATTCTCAAGTTGGACAAACCTTCAGTTCAATTTGAGTTACCAGAAGACTACATTGGCCAAAGAGACCCACCACATGCACCTGGGTTTAAGTCTTGGGAAATCCAAAAGCTGTCACTGGGAAACTGGCCAGTGGTAGCCTCAAGAACTCAAGTCCAAGCTTGGGGACAATTTCCAGAGTTGACATCGACCCAGCCACTGAAGTTGGTGGAAAGATTCCTGCTGACAACCAAACCTTTAGGCTTCTGTTAGGTTGTATAAGAACATTCGCTTTGAATAGTGCTGTCACGAGTGCACACTGTGCTTGCACACACATAGATTTAGGAGAAAAAAAGTGTTCTGGTTTCTCCTTCCAAACATGTTTTGCCTTTTCTGATCAAGATCTGAAGAAAAACTTGTGTGCCCAAAAGCTTGTCTGGTTTTTTTCCCTCCCAAACATATCAGATGAGTTAGTGGAAAATACTACCTCCTCCTACAAACCTACCCTTTTATGTTTTATATCTGTAAGTCATCACAATTGTAACCATACTATTAAATGCTCTTCAGTGCGTTTTTAAAAAAATAATCCCTCCCTCCACAGAACAACATTATCATTTACAGAGGAAATATGTCAGTTTTCTTCATAAAGGGAGTGATATTTGATTTTCAGTGGGAACTGGGTTCCTTATTTCCCCCTTGTGACTTTGAAAATTTGTCTTAGATAAACAGAGAGGTTTATAGGACAGCCTGATTTACTAAACATCTGGAGTGCTCTTTAATCTCTCAAACTCAGCTTTACATCAATAGGCAAAATTATGCAGTCTTATCAACCGTAGAAGAAACTGTCTGCTGACAAAACATTCTGTACATCTATATACTTTCCAAGACTTGGTTTGCGTTATAACTCTGCCATGATCAAACAGAATGGGTTAGCTGAAATCTCTGTAAGAAGTTAAAGAGATAAGCTGCAGTATAAGTGGTGTGATAGCAAAATGGGATAAGAGGTGAAGAATAAGCAGACTGCCCTGGATTTTGAAAGAAAGGAATTAAATATAAAGAAACTGACTGTTACTTTGGAGGGAAGTTCAGGTCCTTCAAAACTCCAAAAATGGAGCCAAATCTTCAAAAGACCTAAGTGTCAACCTGCTTCTGTTGTGATGCTCATGACAGCATCTGTTAATTTTTCCCTTGACATGTGAAAATTAAACTCTTTTGTAAATCTAGGCATCAGCTGACCTTTTGTTTGGCAATGTAATTTGGACCAATTATGTTCCTTCTTTGTTAACTGTCCTGCCAAAAAAACCAGAAAGTCATTTTAAATCCTAAAGATTTATTAAAAACCTTCCATAATGTGGGAATTAATCTTTGAGGAAATAACACTACAGGAATTTTTATTTATTTGTGAATATTTGAAACATTTAATCAGAAATGTGGGAATCTAAATGGTTGTCAGAAGGCACTTTTTTTTTTTTTAAACTAACTTTTGGACTTGAACATCTTTTTCAGTTTTTGGTTTTTTAGTACAATATCCAGAGAAGGAGAAAATTTTGATTGAAATGGGTCAGTTTGAAACTCATTCTTCTCTATGAAAGAATATTTCATTGACAATTAAGGGATCAAGACCAAATAAAAAACAGTTTATTCGTTATTTCTTTCCTTGATGTGGAACTAAAACTTAATCACCATGTCAAAGTTAGTATTCTGCTTAAGCTAAAATTGAATGAAGAAATTTATTGGTACAGTTTCCTAATGCAATTTTTCTTCTCTCATATATTTGTAACCATTTTTCATGCTCTTACTGAACAGTGTCATTGTTGTTGGTAAGACTGAAAACAGAAGTCAAATAATGTTAGTCAGCCATATCCTGCTTGGCCCGTTTCTGTAGGTCTTTTTGGCTTTTGTAACAGGATCACGTCAGCCGTAACTGCGTTGCAGAGTGCCATTGATTCAGCCCTTTGGAACCAAACCTGGGGCGACTGCAGAAGTCTTCATTTGGTTCTCCCTGTTACTGGAGAGTCATGAAAAATAAATCTATGTCCCCTCTCTTCCTTTTTACTATTTGTACTGTTTACATTATCTGTACTCATTTTAAGGCTTCTTCATTTCTTATTTATTTAGGCAGTACTTTAAATAGCCTGCACAGACACCTGTACTGATAGCTGTGCTATTGGCACAGGATGAGTGCATTATTTTTCTGGGCTCTGCACTGTATTTGAGGACTCTTCCCCTTGATTTCAGTGGGATTTTTTAATCATGCAAGACTCCTGCACACCAATATGCATGGGAAGTACTTATTTTATTGTTCTGATCTTATACTAAGCATGCATTTATTTCCATTCTGAATGAGGTTATGCAAGTTTGTAAAAGTTTCAGCTTCTAAATAGAGAAAATTCTGTGTAGATAATTTATCACCTGTGACATTGCCTATCTCTAATTTATTAATTGTAAGGCTTGTTTGGCATAAACGTAAGACAGCCTTTTTCATGATATATTTTCAACTGATTTAGTTAGGAGATGGATTTTGGCTACAAACCCTTACATCTCTGCTCTCTTCATTTATATTGAAATACGTATTTCCACAGTAATGAGCAAGTAACGGAATCCATTCCAATGAATTTTAGTGAAGATGGGGGAGAGGAAGATGCGGTCTTTGTCACCAAGGTTCATCACCTCCTGGCTGCATCTACTTCATGGTATGCTTCTGCTTAATATTTTGAATCGCTGTCTGAGGGATTTCAAAGGGTGCTACTACTTGCCATGACAATCCATTATTGCATCCAACCCCATGCAGTTCAGGACAAGAGGCATCTACTGTCTTGTACATTGCTCTGTGATGCTTTGCAGGAGGAAGATCTAGTCTGCACAAGATCAATTAGAGCAAATTTTGCCGTATTTTCTATGTCTGCTGTGCGTGGCAACTTCTAAGCAGGACAGTTGACCGCACTGAAGACTTTCTAAGGGAACAAGAGCAGATGGTATTATTCCTGCTTCACATTAAACCTTAGGGACATGTCCAAATATCATGTCCTTTTCATTTCCTCATAGTATGCTATAGTGATTTGAATTGTATTTGTTCATGTAGCCTTCTTACGTCTTTCAGAGGCTGCTTTAAGCTCATGAAGATTTGATTTCTTCAAGACAGGCATCAAGTTCTGCCATTTTTCACTAGCAAAATAAGTTTTTTTTTCTTGCAGTGTTTGGGAGGTGTTCTGTTTTCTAGTCTCTTTTTCCTCTAAAATAAGCTGAGATTCGTTTTCTCCAGTCATTACTCCTCACTGCACTTTCCTTGTTGTTGCTTAAAATCTCCAGTAAGTCTTTAAAGTTCAATAAAATGTTCTCATGTCTCCCTTCAGTGCTGCTGTTTCTGCTTTCAGTGCCTGTCTATCAACAGAGCCTCTTTTATCCTGTTTTGGCTGATCTTTTTACTGCTTTGTCTTTATCCCTATATTCCTTTTTTCTTTGTTTACTTTTCTGGTCTTAATGTATTGAATAGATTTAACTTATCCTGCCTTTTTTTTTTTTCCATAATAGCATCCCATGTGGCATTGCTAATCCACTCTTTCCTTGTTTTAATAAAGAACGATCTTTGCTGTATTAATATAAAATTTACAAATGGCTTCCCATTCTTTTTGTATAATGTCAAATACAGTTTCTGCCATATCTGAAAACTTATTTGAATGTTACAATTGAAAATCATACCTTATGTATTCATCCTTCATTTTAAAGCTATTAATCTTGCTTGCAATATTTTTCTGACATTTTTTTCTTTTTCATGGTGGTTATGTATAATTAATATTCATATGCCTCCAGTGTCTGGACTTCATCATATACAGCAAATTGCTACCTGATTTCTAGTAATGCTATCAGAGGAGATCCAGCCTTTCTTCATGTATTTGATTTTGAGGGAATAGTGTCCATCCACCAAAAAGGACAAGACACTCAAGAAGACTTTTTGCTATTGTCAAGTGAGCCTTGACTGTATATACGCTGTATCTGTCAAGCTAACACATCATTGATGTCACATTGGACCTTGCTAGTAAGGATTAGTAAAAGCCCTGTAAAGAATATTACTCTTTTCCTTACCATATTAATTTGTTCCAACTTGATATTACATGGTGGTCATTTTCACATGTGCACTTAAAATATTGCGAAGAATTCTGATACCGTATCTATGTTGTAATTTTTCACGTCTTTGATGACCTGAGACAATTTCTGACCTCTATTACAAATTGTAATAGAGCCCAAAATTGGGAATGAGTTGGGAGCAGCGACTTCTAGCAGGCATCAGCTCCCTGCTATAGCAGTGTCTCTTGGTACACTTTATGCAATCCACTGGAGAAACACCTGGAGGTCAAAGAGACGCATTTGGCACTTTACTGTCTATTTTGGATTTGGACTCAAGCATGTAATTCAAATTATGCATGTCCTTCTGTGTTTTGATGAATGAGGCTTTATATTTAGAAATGGCAAATCAGTAAGTATCAGTAAATAACTCAGTGTCAGCAAAGTTTTTAAGTGAAAGTGGCTCATTAGAAGTATATTACAAAGCAGAAAAGGTGTCATAAAATTGATTCTTAATTCATGTAACTCATTCTTATTCACATTTGCCAGTAAGAGAGGTGGAAAAGAGAAGGGAGGGAGAGAAGAAAGGAAGGAGGGAGGGGTGAAACTGCTACTTTCATGCCCTATTCACTGGTCAAAACATCTGAGGAATATGGACTCATGTGCTGTGTTTTTTCTGATCTTACCCATTTTTTCAACATCTACAATGTGCAGTAGTTTATATTCTACGTATATATTTAGGCTAATGGCAGTCATCAAGAGTATTAGGTAAAACATGTCAAGAATTGTAGTGTACCTTTAGGAACAAATTATCTACTGAATGTGGTGAACACAGGCTTTTCCAAATAAGAACAGTTTAACTCACAAAAGATGCACAGCAGGAGTAGCAGCAAGTACTGTAGCCTGCTATTTATCTGTCATGCGAAGGAAGTGTTGATTTCAAGTTCACTGAAAGTTCAGGAGATCAAAAAGGTACAATTCATTGAAATCAGCAATTAGCAGTAGGAAGATCATAATCAATCAGAAACCTATGGTGTCTGTTACCAGTCCTTGGTCATTTAAGTTACTGCAGCTATTGGAAATGGAAGCTGGTTTATCACAGTATTTAACATTCCCTTATTTGTATTCTACTTGATTGTCATAGCTGTATAAGATTCAGCTAACTCTGTCTTTCAGTCTTGAAAATGAAAACATGAAAGCCATACAAATTAACTTTAGGTTGTACAAAGAAAACACAGAAGCCATACAAATGGACTATAGGTCATACAAAGAAAAAATTCATACTGAAGAAGTTTTATTAATATTATGCAGAATAAAAATTTAACTCAAACTCTTGAATTGACATCAGTGCTTCAGATTCATGAATGCCAGGTTCAGAGCTCAGTGCAGAAAAGGCCCCTACTTAGGTGTGAATGTTTGCTTAAGCACAGTATAGCAGCAAAAACACTAAATACCACCACACATGTGCTGTTATTATAAACAGACTAAATACCTTTGTCAACACTTCCTCCTCTTAGACAGATTCACAGTCCTGTTCAAACACATATGGGTGTCCATTGTGAGACATACCAGTCTCTTAACGTCGCTGGCGTCTCTGCGGGAGCGCTCCTAAGAAGACGCAGCCCTAAGTAATGGTGTTGCACTGAGCCCGGGTCAAGCATCAGGACTCAGAGAGTCAATATGGATCAGACAGATTCTTATTGCATCTATTCAATCAATTATTCTTCAACAGTTGAATTATTTAAGCGAATAAATACTTTGCATAGCAAAGTAGGCAACCATGCTTGCAGTGCAGGGACTATGCGTGAGGAAATACCAATGCATCTTAGAGTTTTGTTGTCTTTTGTTTTCCTCTCTTGATCTTTAATCACAAACACCCCAGACCGATGTTCTGGTTCATGCTATTTATATTAAGCAATTCCAGCAGGTGCAAGTCTTGGCTCGTATCCACCACAAATATAGTTAGGTTATAAGTAAAGAGGTTACAAGTAAGGCCTTTCTGAAGTACCTGTGAAAACACATTTAATCATTTATGTAGTATTTGTTACTTACCATTACACATTTAACTATTTGCCTGTATTATCATTCTCCATCAATTAAGTCACTGACAAGTTAGCAATCTTGTTCCTTCTGGCACTTTGATCACTTTGTTTTGACACCTTTGACAGGGCAGAGACACTCTGGATTCTCTTCTGTCTCTGAAAAGTGGAGTGATACATATAATAGCTATTTTACTGATGTTAATTTTCAGTATTTCTTTAGAACATGTGTTAAGAGAGTGGGTAAAGGGTTCAGAGCTCCCCCTGCCAGTGAAGGTCCCATTATCTGGCATCAAAGAAACACCTAGTGAATGGCAGGTTGGAAGAGGTGGGGTTCCCTCCTTCTCTAGAACCGTAACTTATCCTTAAAGTTGGCCTCAGCATTAGCCAGTCTAGCTTAATGAGTGAAAAACACTAAGAAATAAATTTAAAAATATCTAAAAGAGTAAAGAAGATAATTTCTCATGTGCGGAGTCATGCAAAATTACTCTGTAAATCTGTGACAAAGGCAGCTTCTTTGTCAATGTACTCATTTAAAGTATTCCTCCTTTTGAGCGGCTACTTTCTGCTTTGAGTTGTTAGTCAGCTTCTCTCCAGAAGGCATTTGCAGCAAGCTCAGCAGTCTGACGGAGCAGCCTCCAGGTAAACAGTCCCTCACAGAAGCTGATGGTTTGGCTTTCATTTAAATCAAATGGTTTTTGGGCAGAAAGCCTGAGCAGCCTGCCCTCCCTCCTGCAGAGCACTCTCTGCCGTTCGCTCTGGAGACAGCCTCGATAGCGGGACCGCACTGATGCTCTCTACTAAACTCATAGCTTATGCAGCTCCACACAGAAAACAAGCCTGTAATTAAATTGTTCAAAATTTGAAGATCAGTGTGTTTTGCCATCCCTTCAGACCTAATTACTTGCCAAAACACACTGTGCGCAGGGTGGGAATTAATATTAATTAGGAATCTTCTTGAACTGCAGATTACAGCCATTATAGACAGAGGAAATGATTATGAGATTTATGCAACTCACATCTTCAAAAAAAAATGTAATTACAACAACAAAGCCCCGTCTCTCAGTATACATAAAGAGGCTAGATATAGATGTTTGTTCCAGGTTAATGTCAGCCCCAACTGACTAGATTCCACAGGATTTGTCCTGGTTTATACTACAGCAAGCGACAGGAGAGAAGAGCCCTTTGTGTGCGTCCACGTAGTAACAGACTGGTCAGTAATGTTGCCCATGGTGGTTTTCTGCTGAAAACACCCTGGGCCATTCTGGCGTGCTGTCTGGTGTGCCTCTTCTATCACCTGGTTCCTACTCCCTGAGGCATGTGTAGACGTACTGTGTGTCCTTTCCAAGGCAGGAGGCGTAGCAGGGCCACGGCACCCTGCTTTGTGTCAGATGAGCTCGTGAGGATGTTTCAGGCAGTTCCCTGATCCCCAAGTAGCAGCAGAACCCCCTGTGCACTGGTGTTTGGTGACGAACTCAGCCTGGGCCTTGGAGGTCTGGAGAAGATAATGCCTCTTTTTCTTATTTGGAGGGTGAAGGTCCAAGCTTTTGCTCCATAGGCAGAAAGCATTACTGAACATCAGAGCTGCAAACATTTCTCCTTAGTGTATCAGTAATCTGGACTGTATTTGGAAAAATCTAAATATCACCCAAGTTACTATGGACAACATAAGGAGAAAGCCTCCAGAGACTCCTAATCACATGGAAACATGAGGCTCAGGAAATACAACTGCATGTTGGTACAGTGTGAGACACTGTTGTTTTAAAAAACACAAGGAGATCACTGAAGAGACAGAACAGTGCAAAAGCCAGCCAGCTGTACTTCGTTTTATAATACCCACAAGAGAACAAGATGATGGGTCATGCATTGACTTGCCCAGCGTTGGAGATTGTCCCTTAATGATTGCAGATTACAACAGAAGATATTTCTAATTCAGGCTTTCCAAGAACAGTGTCAGTGACTGGCAAGAATATTTAATGGACCACACGTATATGAAAAAGAAGTGGCCTCCGTGGTGAGTTCCTGTAGACTGTCTGATTAAAAAAGTCTTATGAACAATCAGTTACTGGTGGAATATATACTGGGTTGTTACCTTCTTTTTTAGCTTTGAGACCTAAGCGAACAGTTTCCAGAACAGACTAAAATATCAGATTGTGAGATTGGGCATGCACCTTTATAGAATATATCTTGAAGAACAATATTAGTAGTATTGCAGTCCTAATTTATTTTGAAAGCAAATAAAAAAAAAATAAAAAGTGTATTGAACTGAAATATGAAAAAAATCATTCAGTCCACTTGAGGTTCTCAGCTTTTGGAAAAGAGGCGAGCTTTGTTTGCAAATGCTAATGATCCGTGTCTGTGTATTTATGAACCGATTACTACTGAAATGAGCAAGACTTACCCATATTTTACATCCACTGTTAAAAGCAAGAGTCAGATTGCCACTTCCGTTGCCATATTTCCTTTTATTTCTAATATATCTTTTTTATTGCACGTAGTGCTGCTTTATTCTTGGCATACTGTCTTAAAGTAGTGCTTCTCATTGGTGACCAACATGCAAAGTTCTATATCCACCGTTAAAAGGAATAAGAAAAAATATTTTAGAATAGCCATGATAAGCCAGTTAAATGTATTAGTATACAGGGTTCAAGAAGCTGACAGTGAATTTCAATTGAATGTGTCCCACTCTGTCTTATTTTGAAGGTCTCGAGGAGGGCACAGAATGAACAAAACAGTGAAAATGTCAGCACGGTCTATTTTACTTTATGATTTCTGTACCTTGAAGAGAATAGAATGATATTCAAATATCTTCAGTATTTGATCCTGATAACAAAAGGTGAGGCAAACATTTGTTTTACGAGTTTGCAGTTCTCTTGGATTTGAAAACTCTGTGATGTTTGTAGAATTCATCAAATAATAAAATCTAAAGTTTCAGGAGAATGAATATTGACCAATGAAGAAAGCAATGCATTTCTAATTTTAGTAAATCTATTAAGTGTTGTTGAGGAATCCTATATTCATCAACCTCTTTTTCATGAAGCTGTGAGTGATCACAAAATAAAGTATCTCAAAACTGGCAATAGGAATAAGTAAGCATAAGTAAGCTGTTCCTGGAACTCTGAAGTTTCTTGAGGTAAAAAAAAAAAAAAATCCTTTTTAAGGATCTCCAGCATTCATTTTAGAGATGAAGGATAAAAAGAACAACTCCCCTGAATTTATTGGAAAATCTTTTAAAAATACTTTGAAGATAGAAAGTAGCAAGCCTTATGAGCCATTTTAATGCAAAATTCCAATTCCTGCAGTGTCTAATTATTGACATTTTAATGTCCTCTGAAATCTGCAGTAAACCCTTTGATGATTGCATTCACTGGAGAAGATGTTCTAAACTTGGAGTCATTAAGAAGGAAAGATGTCTTTAAAATAATCTGGACAGTTTTCTTCTTCAGGTGAAAGAAAAAGCATCACAGCTAAGACAAGTAGATGCAGATATAATCATATAGTGTCCTTATAGAATGTTTGATAATAAGAGAGATTTTCTTACTGTAAACATATGTATTTAATCTGATCCTTACTGTCCAAGTATCTTACTCAAAGAATATGGTTGTGGTTAATCTGTAATCTTACAATGTTGTGGATCTCAGCTGACTATAGTGAAAAAACAGTCACCTTACTGATGGAAAGTACTTATTTTCTACAGCTGAGTTAAAATTTTGAACGTTGATCTTATAGGATATTGTGAGATTTTTCAATTGTTGATTCCATCCTCAAATGGGACAAGACAAAATAGCTTAGTTCAGTTGTCTAAACCTAGATGTCTAGTGCCTATGGAGATGCCATAGCAAATCCTGCTGAACCTTCAGGTACTGCACCAGTGCTATGGTTAGGCCTATGTTGCCAAAATTTAGGCAAATGAATCAAGCCTTAAGTCAGAAGTTTATGTATCTTCTTTGAAATATTCAAACGTATTTGGTTTAGGCACATAAAGATGTTTTATTTTAATGATTTCCTTCAGAAGCAGCTATGGAAATCAATATTTTCCTGCAAAACACAATCGTATTGTTGATCAGAAATATTTGTCTAACTCTGCTTGCCTATAGATGATGGCAGGGTATCACTGTAAGTTAAAATCAATGATTGTTCTGTCGATTTATTTCTAGCTGGGCTTTGAGGTTTCGAGGTATGTGGTCGATTCTCTGGCAGAGGCTTTTTTTTTTGTCTTAGGCAGATACTTTTATGCCAGACTGGCAACTTTTTGTTGCCTGGCATCTGGAGAATAAGGTGCTATTTTGAGTTCTGTTCTCTGCCTCAAAGACTTTTAATGTTTTGGGTTTTTTTGGGGTGTTTTTTTTTTGTTTTTTTTTAATGCTATGATCCTTAATGTAAGAAGCAACATCTAGACCTCTTCCCCTTTGGCCTCCCTAAATGTAACTTTAAAATATTTGCTTATTTGACTTTAGTCCCCTGGCCAAACTACTTTTTTTTTTTTTTTCCTTTTTTTTCTCCTCAAACAGAAGATTTGCAGCAGGTGGTGGACTGTCTGGCAAGGGAGGAGCAGTGGGCTGAAACTCCCCACAGGCAGAGGAAGAAAATGGGCTTTAGCAGCAATGAATTCCCAACCTCCTTTTCTTTAAAAAAAAAAAAAAAAGCCAAACAAAAACCTATGCTGTGTGCAATTGGATGTGAATATGTGAATGCACGTGCACTCGCGGGAAGAAGGAGGAGTGGAATCATCAGTGGAGGAATATGTAGGAGTAAAATGCAGCAGTGTCCTGATTCTGACTGAAGTTGAAGGTGCCTGAAGAACCAAAGCAGGATTTTCCACTTTATTTTCTTTACCAAAATTTCTCAAAAAAAACCTTCAAAAACATTTTAATAGTTAAAATTACTTAAAATCCTTAAAATGAGTCCATGCGTATTAATAATCTTGGAAATCATGGCCATTTCAGCAGGTATTACACTGGAAAATACCATGATTTTGTCTTTGCACCTACAATGGAGGGATGTTTACTAAATCCAGATCTAAATTATGGTAATTTTGTGTTAAATAATTGATTTTAAAATAATGATCTTCTAGCAATGCCTGTTTAAATCAACATTTTAATCTGCAGAAGCTGTTGCAAAAAAATGCCACTTCCTTAATACATTGTCATCTTAGTATCTTATATAAAAACTGGTTTTGCCATACACAGGATAAATTGATAGAACTGTGTGTTTGCACCAAGTCTGTTGACCATCAAGCCGAAGTAGAAAGAGTGTTGACATATGTCTTGATTACTACTTCCCTGTGTTACTCTCATCCAGATTCTCCCTGCAAAGTACTTTTATTTAATCATGTGGAAGGCATAAAGATGAATAAATGTATCAGGAAAATTGTATTTAATATTTTAATATGTCTCAGTTGATTTTCATTCCAGCATTCTGAATAGTGTGCTAATATTATTTAGTGAGAAGTGAGATAAACTAAATTATTTATTCTCATATATGTTGGGTTTTTCTGCCTAAAAGAGAGCTAGAGCTTTTACTGTTCCTCAGTCTATAAAGATTTATTAAGTAATTTTTAAAGCACAAAGATGGGAAAAATCTTCATCTGCATCATTGAGGAAGGTAGTGAGAGGCAGTGAACTTGTTCTTTTCATCCTTCTTAGTGGTCAAGCATTAAACATACAATTAAAGAGAATAATTCTAGCAGAGAGCTCCAGTAAAAGCAAGGGTTGATAGGTTTGATCTATTGGAGTACTAAAACAGTTGAGAACAGAATATACTGCATCTGGCTTGATGATTAAGGGAGCAGCCAGTCCCTCCTCCATTAAAAAATTGTTCTTTATTCCTCCCGCACTGTTTCACTCTCCCTCTGAACCACTGCACGGTTTAACTCCAGTGCTTCATTAGCAGCCTTTGCTGCAGTTCCCACCAGGGACAGGGCTCACACCTGCAGGTCCAGCTCCAGTGCAGGATGATGCCAGCTGGGGCAGCCCTGTGTAGGTATAGGATGCACTGTGGGACATGCACATCCATGACTCTCTTTTCCCGAGGGGATGCAGGGCTGACCTCTGCTCCCAGAGCATCTGACTAGCATTTTTTTTTCAGAGGAAAAACAATGTGCTGCTTGACAAAAGCTTTTCTGGCAGCTTCCACTGGGCCATGTTGCTGTAGGCATGACTATTGAAGTCAGTGAGAAACTTCTCCACTTCAGTACCACTGGTTCAGGCCTTTGCAATCTTACACTCACTAGAAACCCTAGAAACCACAGTTTTCTTTTGCTCTAAAACATTTTCCAGTGAGCTAGAAAGAAATTTATATAAAGAGACTCATGCACATCCATTAAGTTTAGGAAAGGAAAATCCCTAAATGGTATTACCCCAGGTGAAATCCAGAGATACATAACACAAACCATCGTGGCAGACAACTACCATTCTCCACCATCTTCATCAGGCATAGTCTTTTACATCTGTATAGATGGAATGTGAATTGTTAGGGTGAAGACAGTTTAGGGACTGAGAAGAAGGTCACTTTCCACTTCCAAGAAAAACTTCTTTACCAGGTTATCTGCCAGCCTGTAGTCAACAGTACCTAATTTTTCAAATAATGAAACAAACCTTGAAATGTTATAGAAAGTTCCTCTAGCCATGTCAGTGTATAGTTGTGTAGAGCATAGTCCAGCTATAGTCCCAGACCCTCCTGCAAGCTAGGCATGGAACCAACCACTGGTACCGTTTCCGTTCTTTAATACCCAGAGTTCCTCTAACCAACACCAGGTGTCCCTTATCTTTTTCCCACCACCAGGTGTTCTCAATTTTGCTTCTCTTAGAAAGTCCCTTATTTTTCAATCCCAGGGCTTCTGATATTCGTTGCCCCCAACATAGCCAGTTGGAAATAAATTAAGATGATTTCATAAGCACAGACCAGATGATCAAACACACCAAATGCAGTAGAAGAGCCTGCTATAAGAGGGCATTGCTGCCCATGGCTTACATGCTGACATGGTGCTGGCACTGGGAAATAAGGACAGTCAGTGAGATTTTTTAAGAATTCACTGCAGGCACAGTACATTTCACTGAGATGTCAAAGTGGTTCTTATCTTTGTTTCTTTAACTATAAAGGATTCTAAAATCACAATATTTGTAGAATAGTTTCCTTATCAATGGATTAGAAAAGAGAAATTAAAGTGGCAATGAAATAAATGCATAATAGCCCAAAGATTAAAAATATCCTCCTTCTTTGGCAATATGGAAGTTGATTGGGGAAGTTCAGTAGTTGTTTTGCCAGCATTAAAGACCTTCCAGTCATTTGATGAGTATGAGCAATTTACTTAGCAATTATTGCTTTTCTCTGTTATCAGCTGTAACTCATAAAACTATGGGATTCAGCTTTCATACAGACATTTTTGTTCCCTTTCAATCTGTCTCTTTTCAATCCTGTTTCTTATTTGTTTACTAAAATGATTTAGTTAAGATGTCAGTTGGGAGTCAGATGGAATGTTTTCCGGATGGTGCATTTTTCAGTTCATTCAATTTGGCCATTTAAAATCTTATTTTATTTCAGCTTTAGATCTTAGATCTGCTAAAATTAAGATTTGCATTTTCTTTAGCATCATAAAACATCTTTTCTTTTCCTTAATCATTTTACCAGTCAGGCCCAGGAAGTTCTTAACGAATGTTAATCTCTGGGTTAGTGTTTGGCTTTGATAAATGAATTCGTATGCAACAAAAAAGCAAGTAAACAAACCTTTCTGCAAGATCCAAGGAATCAGTGGTATGTTGTTGTACGTCCAGCACAGGCAGCCCACAGGGCAGGCAGGAATTGCAATGAGGTATGTAAACAACAGGACAGATCATCCAAAAAGTTAAAATAGCGTTTTTGGCTTACAGTAATTCCTTTGAACCCATAATCTGAAGGATAGAGCCGTGAAAGTGGAAAAAGATGATAAGAAGAAAAAACATGATGTTTTGGCTTTTAGCCGTGAACTACAGGTAGTCTGGTACATTGGGAGACTGGAAGGAAAAATCGTAGTGAAAGAATGTTGAGAGAAGGAGAAATGGATGACAAAGGGAATGCAATGGTCTGAAGTGGTGGAGTTGCATCTGAAAATGGACTTATCTACAATGCTTCCATCACAAATGAACACCCACACATCACACTCCCACACCCCTGATACTTTGGGAAGTTAAAAACAAACAGCTTTAATATGGAAGTTATGGGAGGGAATAGAAAGAAACAGCAGCAGGGCACTGCACGGTCACTGCTCAGAGCAGAATCCTCCGAGCCCTTTCCTTCCCTCTGCATTCCTCCAGGTTCACTTTGAGAGTGAACACTTTAATTCTGCTCCAAATAGATGTGCTGAGCAATGCTGAAAAGCAAGCAGGAGAAAAGTGCAGCAAGCAGCTGCATAGCTCGAACCGCATGGGCTGGGCCACTGCGGCACCCGGCGTCCTCGCTCCCCTCGAGCGGTATGTGAGGGGAAGGTGCTTTGCTTTAAGGAAGCAGCTGTAGTTTTATGTTCGTGAATAAGGTGCTGGTTAAATATCTAGTTTTTTAGTTTGCAGCTATATTACCCTGAAGCCTTATAAAAAGCTCACAGAAATTAATGGTATATTTTTTTATTAATTTCACTGGATTTTCGATTCACTGATATTCCTGATCTGGTCACTGTTTCAAGTAACGTTTTCTTGGTGTGGCTGGGTGTGCCTGGACTATTCTGAAAATGTGCATCCTTTTTTATTGTCCTCTGACACTTTAATATTTGTCTGCCATGGACTTGACCATCTCTAATAAACATACAGTAATTTTTTGTGTGTCACTAGTGTAGAATTTGCCATTGGTCAGAATAATCTGCATACAAAATGAATGAGATTCTAGACTTAATTCATACACAAACCAACACTCAGAAATCTTTAAGAATAATACAATACTTTCAAAATAAGACTGATGAGGGTACACAGGTGTATTCTAAGACAGCTGCAAATATTTTAGTTTTCTGATCACAGCATATAATAGAGACACCTCTCATATTTTATCTAGATTCCAAAGATTGCTTAATATGCTCTAACAATCGTAGCTACCCTGCTGAGTATGGCTTCTGAAAGTATGCACTTTCCAAATAAAAACAAATGCATGAAAGTATTTTCCATCTTTGTGACTATGACAAATGATGCATTAACTGTACTGATACTGTATTAGCGTGGTCATTTAACAAAAGAACTAAGGTGCTTATTCATGCTTAGTGGTCCAGAATGAGGCCTGGGGAAACATGTTTGCTCAGACATTAAGTGTGCTGTGAATGAAAAGAATATGTTGGGCAGTTTTTTCCTTTAAGTTAAGAAGGGAATCAGTCGTTTTTCCTGTTTAGTCTATGACTTTGTAAGCATAATTTTCAAAGTTATAATGAGATGCATTTTTAATGTCCTATCAGCTAAAACAGGCCCTTTTCATCATCACATTTGTACAGAAAAACCCCAAACCTCCAGCACAGGCTGCTAGGTCTAGGCAGCTGATGAGGACATATTGGTCACATCTACGTGGTCTGAGGCAGACAGTTATACTAATTGTGCCTGGTCTCTTGAGGGTTTTGCAGGGGCTTTCTCCTGTTCAAAGCCATTCAGATAAACTTATGATTGACCATGCCAAGCAGTAAGTCTCAGTAGACTGGTGCGGGTTCTTGCTTTCTAGCTCAGAGCTCATACATCAACACTGCATGGAATTCAACATCTGGTTCTGTATATGATACAGACTGCTAGAGGCACCTCAGCAGAAAGGTCATTGCTGATGACCTAAAAATTCCCAATATCCTCACCAGATGTCATCCCCCCAGTAAATTCTACTGCAGTTTATGAACAAAATTTTGAAGCTGATTCTCTTTGACAGCTTGTATTGTGCAATGTAAATGTTTTTGTAGCTTCAATCACCTACACAGGGTGTCAGGAGGTGTATTTCATCCAATAAGTTCTAGGGCAAATTGATTTGCACTACAAGAAGGTATGAGCCAAGATCTGTAAATGTCTAACAGTGGATTTCTTTTTTTCTTTTTTTTTTTTTTTTCACAAGGCATGTGGGGTTTGAGCTGGGTGAAATCTTGGCTTCACAAGGTTCTGGATTTGGTTAACAACACTGGATTGAATTTCAGTTTGTTAATTCAATCTAAATCAAAGCCACAGGTACCAATTAATCTTGGATAACAAAAATTCATCTATTGATTCTCCCATCTCAACTCCTATCCTTATTGGAGACATAATGTTTAGTTTTCTTTCTATGAACTAATGATGCTGACTTTTACTGATGCTGAGCAGGTAAAGATGTTCTGTAAGAGCAATCTAAATGCTGCAGAACATCCGTAGCAGTAAAATATATCTCTATATATCTTAATTTTAAAAACACTTCTTCATCCATGCCTTTTTATATGCTTGAATATTTCTGTGGAACTTAGCTTAAAAACTGGTTTGCATAAAGTTAATCTCATATGTATTTGCAGAATCAGGGCCATAGAGAATAACCCAAATCAATGCATCATTTTTAATTACACTTTACTATATAAATAAGCCCTCACTCGTTATCTTTAACTGTAGATGAAGTAAAATATTATTTGAAGTAAAAATCTCAACTACCCTTGCTGCACTGGAGTTGTTTTCCAGTTAAGGAAATACTTGAACCATTAAAGTGAATGATAAATATGATATGGGTATTATAAACACACAGTGTTAGGCTCCAAAATACTTGCAGAAAAGGAAAGCTCCTTTTCAACTCCAATGGTGTAAAAGAAGTTGTATTATCAGCTTAGAAAATTATTGAAATTGACTATAAATTTCCTCTAAATGTAACTTAGGTGGGGGTTTTTTTTTTGTTTTTGTTTTTGTTTCGTTTTTTTTGTTTTGGTTTGTTTTGGTTTGGTTTTTTTTTTTTCTGTTGTGGAAATTCAAATAGGTGTTGCAGTTGAGAGTGTCTGTGTTTAAGATTAAGGTAGTGTCTGTGCTTGACAGAGTGAAAATTATTTCTCTCTGTTCAGCCACCACTCCCAAATGTACATGCATGTAATACAGCTGTGACAATTTACAGCACTACCTTCCATACTCAAATCTGTTTCTAGTGTGAAGGAGAGGCATTATCATCTACGACAGAGATAACTCTTCAAGCCACATTGCTGCATATCCTACTGTATACACGCATTTCATATATATTCTTTGGACTGAATGTATCTCTACCCTGCATTTCTCTACTGAACCCTTTTTTTCCTTGAGGGAAAAAACTGTCAGATCCACAGAAAACTATCTCCAGTTGGAAATTCATTCTCCATCTGGGAAGCCCAAGGCGGTTAAAAGGAACCTCACAGTATCTTTGCCAATTCAACTCATGTTTCTTCATATTTCTTTGTAGCTTTCTGAGAATCTACCTTTTTTAACTGATCAAGCTACTATTAGAACTAAAATATTTGATCAGATCCCTCATTACAAAGACTTCTAGAGAGTCTAAGAGAGAAAGATACCCAGTTTAAGCCTTATGAAGTCATAGACTGATGTAGGTTGTAAGGATCTTCTGGATACCACTTAGTTGAACCTCCTGGTCAAAGAAAAGCCATCTTCAAAGATGGATCAGATTTCTCCACACCTTGTTCAACTAAGTTTGAAAGTCTCCAAAGATGGAGATTCTCCGTGACAATTAAGGTCTATGGATACAAAGAATGAAAGATTTTGGAGAGAAGTAGTATCTTTCATTAGACCAGCAAGTTTAGCTGGAATAAACATAAAAACTTTCAAACACATAAGCCTCCTCAGACCTATATAGATAAATTGGCATTTTGAGTTGATCCAGCACTGATAATGACATCAAAGTCATCATTAGCAACAGCACCAACATTAAAACCAACTGTTACCTTGAAATGGAAATTAGCATTTCAAGGACCAAAGCAAGGTGCTGCAGGAAGCAACACTGAGCATTATGTTCAGACCTCAAGGAGCTTAGCATGCCACTGGAAGAAGGATCATAAAAGGCTTTGGAGACCAGTATTTTTGGTACTTAAATAATACAGAGGACTGGAGTTTCAGTACTAATAGACTGCTATCTCGTTCCCCAGCAGTTTCCCTCTGAGGAGAGTAAGTCTTCAGTACCCCTTCTGGGCACTTTCTTATATCAGTGAAGACTGCTCTCTTAGCTGCCATCCCATGGAGGGCTGTAGTCCAAAGGGAACCTCTTTGTAAAACTGACTGAATAATAGTATATTGTGTATGAGATCCCTGTGCACATACAAATGGGATCTGCATTCGCTGCAGCACCCTGAACGGCCTTGATCATTAGCATACAAGTGCTTATTCCTTAATCTTACCATTTTAACGCACTGTTCTGCAGCATTACTATAATACTATAACGAGGCACACTAAGAACCTACAGAATTTAGACTATACAAAGTCATGCAGAGCTGTGCAGCAAAGGAGCAGACTTTCCGAACTCCACTGAAGTCTATTGTCATGGTGTCTTACGAACTTATTTCTCACAGGGAGTGCTAAAATGCTAAACTGTAGTTATAAATACCCCTCAAATGCTGTGTTTTCTAAATTGGGTGTTTTCTGGGAAGGTAAGTTACTGGTTTATAGAAGAGAGATTTGGAAAAATTAATCACTTAAAATTAAACCTACTCCAAAGTACATATTAATATATGGCCAAGGCAGTTTAACCAAGAATGAAACAATCAGAAGATTGTAAATGCTGGCAAAATGACTCAATTAGGGAGTCAGACTGATACTAGGCAGGGATTCTCATTCTGGCTTAAGAGCTGAGTTGCTCTGCAGAGGCCATGGGATGGCTGCTATGTAACGCTCTGGCTATCCAAGGTTGCAGAGTGAGCTGTAATGTGAGGTCCCATGCTAAAAGGCACACGATCAAGCCAGAGCTTATTCAAGAATCAAACTAGCACATTTAACATCTTCTGGGGATGTAGGAAGGATAATAATATTGTATTTTTCCCATGCTTTGTTTTAACTTTTTGATTTGTCTATCAGACTGCCTATGTACAGTAACCAGTTGGACCAGAGCTTCAAGCTCCAAGCTGTAAGCTCTTTAGGGCTTGCTTTCATTGTATATTTCCATATGGCCAGATAAGAGCTTAGTCTCAGCCATTGCCTTTAAAAGCTGGCTTCATTTGATTAAGTGTAGATGTCTGTGGACTTTCAAGCAGTCCTGGGCTCTTCTTTCAGTCAATGGCTAGAATCAGTTGCTCTTAGAAGATGATTCATCTCATCCTAAATTAGACACCTACATTTGGTCAGATAGATTTCCCTTCATTGGCCAGAAGCTGGACTTAGATGTCTATGTCACAGATGTCTTAAGTTAAGAGAACTGAATCCCCTCAAGTATTTATGTTGTTATACACTTAATAATGTAGATGATAGCTGGTTTGGATCATGATTGAACAGTCTATATCAGGACTAGAAGTCAGTGGTATTGTCCCAATGTAGAATAATTACAAGATCAAATTCAGACTGGTGAAATCTACCTGAGATAACTTACTTAAGAAAGCAGGAAAAGAAGAGCTCAGCTTTAAAGAAAATCAAAGGTTAAAGCTGCTCTCTGCAAAATAAAAAAAAAAAAGGCAAATGGATACATGCCTTTCAAAACATATTTTAGGTCATATTTCAGGTAGAAAAAAATGACTTACTTTGATGCTGCTCCAGTGGATGAAGCAATACTCCTCCAGTGAAGATCAAACAGAATGGATTATTTGCTCCACATTTAATAACTTTTATTCAAGCTATCAGTGTTAAAAATGTTCACTAATACTGTCTTCAGACAGAAACATAAAGTTCCTCAGAAGGAATTCAGCATACAGACCTGAATCTGGAACTTCCAGGTGAGTCCCCCGATCCCAGAACTTTGCTTATTATGTGACAAACCTTTCTCATTTGATCAGGAGAAGTTATAAAACATGTCATATTTCTTCCTCTTGGAAAACAATGAAAGAGTTTTGAAACCTGAATATTTCTTTTAAAACAATCTATCTTTCCCAGCTAGCTCCAGTTTGCATTTCTTATATCTATTATTGTTATTATTTATTCATAACCCAACCTCAAAGACTGGTGTCACTGACAGCTGGCATTCTGTCATGCTCATCCTAGAATCAGATAGATTTTATTTAGGTCAAGGTATTATTGCAAAAACAGAGGATGTCTTCCAGATAATAACTTTTATCTGATCTGCATGGGGATAGAAATTTCTAATCCATTTAAATGATACTGGTCTGGTTTTAGGCAGGGTCTGTATGGCACTTGCAACAGTAAACATTGCTTTGATCTTTCCTTCCTGTCCTCTTTCCAATTCCATTCTGATGGCCTGATATTTGAAGATTTTTTTCACCTGCTTTCTCTACCTGATATCAGTCCTGTGGGCAAATACCACAAATTACCAGTGGTAATGATTATGAACCAGCATAATGTGTACTTTCCTGGAGGTTTATTAGTTGAGAAGTAGTTTCTCAAGGAATTTCCCCAAAATAATTTTCTCTTACAGTTTAGGTTTGCACTCTCTGATGACTGCTTCTAACCCCTATGGATGTCTGTTGGCCACACTGATCTCAGGGGAGGGCAATGGTTATTGGATTCTTCATTTCCCTATCAATGCTTTGCACCTGCCCCAGACACTGGCTCAGAGCATGCACCATAGCTGCAATGATGGTGATGATGATCAATATATTAATTTTACATGTTATAATAACTGGAATTAATGTAGTGTAGTCCACTGCACTTGACAGTACACTCACAGAAAAAAAAAAAAGGCAGATCATGCCCCAGGGAGTTTATAATCTTTGGATAAATCAGGAGATTGTAAATTGATTAGACAAGTAGGAAAAATATCGGAAAAATTTTACCCAGTGTGCTAGTAATGGCTTCAGTACATCAGCAGCCTAACTGTTCCCAAGTTATCAAATTCTGCTTTTCATTAACAAATTCAGATGAGCATAGAAATGAGCGTAGAAAACAAAGGTGAGATATCACTCTACACAGATCATCTAGTCTATGCCCTGCCCAAGGCAGAAACCCCCATATCTATGCCATTCCTATTTCTATCCAGGCATGTACACCATATTGCATAATACTAAAGCAATCTATCCCACAGTTGTACTAACTTTACTATTGGGCACTTTTTCCTGATATTTAATCTGAACTTTTCTTGCCAGAATTCATTACAGAGCTGGAGAACAGATTCTTCCATTATTCTTGGCAGTAACTTTTTGCAAATTAGAAAATAATTCTCTTGTCTCCCCTCAGTCTTCTCCAAGTTATAAAAGCCTCTAAAATCTCCTCATAGGTTGCATTTTTTAGGACTCTAGTTATTCCTGCAGCTCTCCTGTGAACTCTCTCCAATATCTCTCTCTGTATATATATTGAAATACAGAGCCTGAAAATGCATGCGCTGATCCTTATTGAAGAGAAAGGGCTCCTTCCTTTATCTTGCTGGCTGTGTTCCAAGTTAAGTGCCCCAGTATAACACTGTATGAAGTGGTGGCTCTCCTTCCTGTCCTGAAAAACTGCCTGTTCACCAAAGGAATCCCATCCTATGCTTCCACTGCTGATGATTCCTACGTGCCAAAGCCAATCCTAGACCAAGAACAATTCGTGACAAAATCCTCCTTGCTACATCTGTTAGTTCTGAGAATGGGTCTTTGATAATTATTCCTCAAGAATGAGTACGTAATCAGCATACAAGAGGGTAACCTAGCCCATGTCTCCCTGTCTTTCACGTGAGAATATCATGTGAGATGGTTCTAGAAATAAGTCAAAACATATATGATTCAGTACTACTACTATTGTCTCATGATGCCAATCATGCTATTACAAAAGAAAATTATAGCAGTTTGACATGATTTCCCCATCTCCTTATTTTCCTATGGCTTCTTACAAATAATTTTATTTTTGTTCCAAAAATTTTTTTTAAAAGCTTGAGCTGTATTTGTATTACAATATCTTACCATTCTCCCCTAGAAGTTCTCAGAAATAATCCCAAATGGCTTTGATATTGCTTCAGTCATTTCTTTAACTAACTTGAATGAAATTCATCAGGTCCAGCAGTTACGAAAGGATTCAGCTTGTCAAAGAGCAGTGTTAGTTGTTCTTTTCCTGTTCTGTGCTGATGTTTTATTTCTCTCATAGTGATGTTAAACTTTCTAACCATTTGACTGTTTTAGTAAAGACTGATGTGGAAAAGTATTAAATATCTCTGCCTTTTGGTGCTATTGGTCAACGAGGTTGCATTTCACACTCACAAAAGAAAAATTAAAACTGAGCACAACTTTAATGAAGATACATCTTATAGACCATTAGTATTTCAACAAAGAAACCCAAGATTCCAAGTGTCTTATATTTACAGCAGCTTGTAGCCTGAATGCAATAAGATCATGTGAGCAGTATTTTGACCGAATTATTCAGTTGTAATAATAGAAATTACAGTAGTGATTCTTAAAATATAAGCATGCTGCATGTCCTTTATTCAGAAATTGCTCATATAGCTTCCTTCTGAATGAGTGAAACTGCTTGTATGGGCTACTGATCAAAAGAAATAATTAACACATGGTTTCAATGTCTAATTTATTCACTGTATACTTTAAAAAAGAAAAATGTACTGTTAGTTTGTAAGTTTGCATTCATTAATACTTTAAAAATTAACTAAAAATGCATGCAGAAGACTACTTAGCACACAGCTGGTAGTTCTGTAAAGTTTATTTCTTTAGGACATCGATGATATTAATATTTTTGTGAGCATTACAATTAAATATATTTGTTCAGCAGTGATCAAGAAATGCACATTTACTAGTTAAATACCTCAACAAAATTAAAATATGTCAGTTCACTTATGTACATTTTTCTCCATACAGCTGTTCCAAAGAAAGGTGAAATAGCAGAGTTCTGTCGGGAAGCAACTGATTTCATTTTACAAGCAGAATACAAGTGCAGGCATTTGTGCGTGAATTTGAAGAAGTACAAGTTTTTAAGACAGAAACAGGTAAGCAGGTTTGACCAAGACAGAAATCTGTTGCATGAGATTAGAGTAACATGGAAATCTCCCTCCAAAGGCTGTCTTGCTTTTGAACAGATCTCCTTTATATTCTAACTATTAAAAAAATCTACAAAACAAAGAACTAGAAGAGAAAAAAAAACACTTTGCTTTTTGGTATTGTAACTGACATAGCTGAAAAAAAATGTCCCTCACTGACTAAATAACACTTTTTTTCTATATCTTCTATTTTTCATTTTCAGCAGGTTTTACGTAACGTCTCCATCCTTAAAAATATGAGCTTTGCCTCCTGTCTATATAAGCAATACTATCTAGATTCAGCTTCCAAGGTACATATTTAGCTTCATGCAGGTCCTAGGAGAATTAAGGAAGCTCTTACTAGCCTTTGGTATTCCAGGAGTCTCCTGTGCAGTTTTCTTTGTGCTTAGGAGCTCCCACAGAGTCAATTTAAATACTGGGCCTATTCAGTCTATGTGAGTAATTTCTATTAACGCTCATGTGAGCTATTCATCCATCAGGGAAACACATCTTCATGTTTTTAACTTTCCATTTGCTTTCACTCTCCAGGAAGACTTTGGAAGGATTCTGGAGGCCTGTGTGGAAAACTTAACACTGACTGAAGATGGTTTTTTTTTTCTTTAGAAATGGTTATTTTTATTACTTTTTTTTTTCCCATGAGGTACTTGTGCCAGTCTGTCCCCTTGTCTTCTTCTCTCTTCTACCACAATTAATTGTAACTAGTTTAGGTTGTATCCTAATTTAATTTTGTTGTAGTCTAATCCAGCCTCTGCTTCTACTAACTCCTTGAGAAAGTGAATGAATGGAGGGGGAAAAGAAAAGAAAAGAAAACAAAACAAAAACCAGTCTTCCTGAAAGGATTTGTTTGTGGAAGAAGAAGAAAAAAAAACAACTACTCAGGACCAGAAACCTGAGCTGTAGCTCTGCTGACCTCCCATCTGGTGTACTCTCTGCTGGACCAATGTCAGATGACAGATGACTTCTTGCTGTTCACTATCTGACCATAGATGCTTGCTGCCTAATGGCTTGGCTTCAGGAGGAGTGATATTGGAGCTCTCCAGACACGTGCTCAGGGTGGGCTTAGCCCCCTCAGCCCTTCTGTCCGATTTTGTGGATGAGTACCACAACACTAATATACAAAACCTGGGAGGTGCAGTCACAGCCTGCCCATTCATGAAAGACAGCAATAGAAACATTTAGAATTTTGCAATGCATCTGCACAGAAGCTAGGCCTTGGTTCAGCTTTCTATTTTCCTATGGCCACTCCATGCCCTGCTGAGGACACTCCTCTGTCATGATCTTCCAGCCATGTGTTCCCTGTCTAGAAACATAAGCTGTGAAATGGCACCAGTTAAAACCAAAATGAAATTCCCTGAAGGCATAGAGTAAAATTCAGGAATGCATCTAAAGACCTGCCAGCATCTATCTTTCACTTTGACTTCTATGAAAATCAAAGTCTGAGTCCAGAGCATTGAATTAGCATTAGAAATTCCAGGGGAAATCGCAGTTCATTAATTTAATGTTTAACTGTTAAGAGGAGTGAGGTGTTCCCTGTAAAGCATGTTTGATTTAAATGTTTCTGAGAATCAAAAACATACCTCAGCAACAGACAGGTCCAATGGCTTTAATGCATCTTTTTTTATCTGATCTGATTCATCTAACCTTAACTTCCAGCCAACACATCTTACTACATCTAAGTCTGCTCTACTGAAGGCCACTCTATTAGGAGATTTCCGCTCTCATGTTGGCACTTACAAACCTACATGAAGTTATCCCCTTAATCTTCTCTGCATAAATCTAAGCCAGTGGAGCTCTTTGGTTGTATCAGCATAAAGAATGATTTTCAGTCTTTTCATCCTTCCCATGTGCCTTCTCTGTACTGTCTGCTGTTTAACAAGATATTTCTTGAAAGAACTTTCTCGTTTTCACATTCATGGTGTTCCACTAGTGCACTTCTCGGTGTCAAATTCACATTTCAAGTCTTTGCCAATGAGAGAAAATATTTGGAAACACTATAGAACAGTAATAGCATGAACTCATCTTTATGTCTCTATCTGCCGTGACCCTCCAAGTCCTCTTCAGCCATGGTGAATATGACCAGCGTTCCACTTCCTGGAGTCTTACTGCCAGACTTGCTGTGGGGCATGTCATCTTCACAGCCTATGACTCTCCTACTTTTATATCATCTGTCGATCCTTCAGTAGGTTGTTAATAAAAATGCTAAATACTATCATGCTCATTGGCCAATTGTATTTAGAAATCCATGCATTAAGTTTTCAATTGAGGTTTGAAAAGTAGCCAATTAATGTGCATTTTGTTTATTCTGTAATATTTTGGTTTCTAATAAAAATGTGGTCTGAAATTGTAGAAGACTCTGTGCTTGCATTAGCGCTATTACTTTTTCAACCAAATTTATGACCTCACTGAGAGAATATATCAGGTTATCTAGTACAATCTATTGTCAATGAATCCTTGGCAATAAGAAATAATCTTATTGCTTTGGTCATTCTTCAGAGCTGAAAGGCCCAGTAGGCCCACCAGATTGCCCACTTTACCTTTTTCAGATTTTCTTACAGCACTGGCTTCTTCTCAGTTTTCTGAAACCAGCTTACTGTTCCGAGCTTTATTGAAAATCAGTGTTAAGAATCTAGAGAGCTACTTGAGCAGCATTTTAAAACTCTCTGATGCAAGCTATCCAGGCCTGCTGATTTAAAAGTATCTAACTTCAATAGCTGCCTTTTAACATTTCTTTGAGTCACTGTCAGAACAGAAAATACATCATCATTGTCATCAGCATCATTAGAAGATGCGCTGCCATCATAGCATATTGACTGGTCTTCAAAGCTCAAGAGAAACATGTAAAGAAGCTTGTCTTCTCTGCTGTATTGTAGACAATTCCACAGACATCATCTACTATTTAAAAAAAAACAAACCCTCTTCTTTACATATTCTTTTGTTCCAAATTTACTTTCAGAATCTCCTTTTTATCCTGAACTTTACTGACCGTGTAGTTTTCCTTATGCCTTTACCAGTTCTTACAGTTTTATGTCATAGAATCATAGAATGGTTAGGGTTGGAAGGGACATTCAAAGGTCATCTAGTCCAACCCCCCTGCAAGGAGCAGGGACATCTCCAACCAGATCAGGTTGCTCAGAGCCTCATCCAACCTGGCCTTGAATGTTTCCAGGGATGGGGCATCCACCACCTCTCTGGGCAACCTGTTCCAGTGTTCTACAACCATCATTGTAAAAAAATTTTTTCCTAATATCCAATCTAAATCTACCCCCCTCTATTTTAAAACCATTACTCCTTGTCCTATCACAACAGGCCCTACTGAACAGTCTCTCCCCATCTTTCTTGTAGGTCCCCTTGAGGTACTGGAAGATTTCAATATCAATTTCTTCTTTCTTTCCTTTATGATATATGTAATGCATGCAATACGTTAATTAATATTGTTATTATTACCACTATCTCGTTTTACTGCTTAGGTCTGACTTTTTAGCTGAGGTGATTTCATTATCCCTGCAGGGTTCTGATTTTTTTTAACCTTATTTTTATTCATGCTTTTCTGTTTGGATTTTTTAGCTCCTATTGATTTGGTGAAAGCTGTCCTTGGCTCTATGACCCTGTGAAATTTCTCATATAAAGCTCACAGATGCAGAGAACACACGATGAAGTCATGATCACTTGAAGTTATATCTACATAAAGCAATGCAGCATCACAGGGAGTTATCTGAGCTTACTCTGAACAGTCTAGTAGTATAAGGCTGATCGTGTGGTTATTTGGAGCGGTATCACCTATGTTCACGTTTTAATATTGAATGTTATCTTTTTTAAGGCAACTGCTATGTTCTGAACAGCAACAACTGCAAGACTTCTTCAGAAATCACTGTCAAATTTTCTGGCAAGGCGCAAAACAAGCTGGCTCAGCTGCAATTGCTTTGCAAGGAGGCAAAGACTGATGAGTGGGGATGTAACACTGAAGTTACCTTTGTTCTAGCATCATTTACCAGCTGCAGAGGCTCAAGAGCGAGATCAGGCACACAGCTTGTGACTGCACAGCCATCATCTCATTTATTGTTTATATACATTGCAATGGGCTACAACCAGCCATTGTTAGCCTGACCATTAACACGCTCACCCCTCACCACTGGGCACCCAGTGAGTCTGTGCTCACCAACTGGTTGTGAATATTTTGCTCTTTGAAAAGGGAGGATCCTTGATCCTACTGTGTTGCTATGTTCCTCCTCATTTAGGTTGTTTTTTTTTTTCTTCTATTAGCATTTTTGTAACATGTCATGTAAGTACCTTTTTTTCTGAATATTGGATGATTTGTGTTCCTCCCTTTGAACTATTACTAATGAGTATCAGCTCCCTTTGTTTTGACTCTCTCGTTTTGCATGGCTCAGTAACGTACATGCTTTCTTGCTCGCAGAGTAAGGTGAGAGCTCATCGTTAACTTTTTCCAGTGAAGCTGTGCTCTGGACCAGCAGGCAGTCTGCTCCTCTGTGCCTATGAGAGCTGAGACAGTCTCCCGCAGTGCACAGAGAATCCGGTGCACTCCCACACTTTCCCACCTGAGAAACTCAGTGAGGCTCTGGAACCCAGCTTCAGTGAACAGAAGATACCCTCAATCTGCTGATCAGCAGCGCCTCTACCTTGGTGAGAGACAGCAGATCACAGCTTTATTTAGTGATGAACTCTGTGACAAGCAAAATATCGTGACTCAGTGCCATCTCCCCGGAAAGAGGAGCTGGGAGCTGAAAGTCTACGAAAGCACTGTCCTCCCACCTCCGCACCCACTCACACATCGGGTGGTGCATGCTGCTGCGTTAGCACAGCCCAGCCACACTGAGAAGTAAGTTGTATCGGCCCCAAGGACAGTGGAGTTAACGTGACTGCACTGTCTCTGTGCCCTAAGCCAAACCCCACAGTGCAATGTTCACAACTCCCACGGCTTTTCAGCTGTGTGATCAATTCCTCTCTAGCTGTCAAGAAGGCATCTAATATACAATTCCTTTGTGGCAGAGGTAACATTTGTGAACCAAGGATTATCTTCTATAGAATTTAGATGTCTGAGGATATTTGGCAGAATGAGACTGTCAGCACGTATCCCTCAGACTAAAGTTTCCATGATAACAGACATTTTCACTTGCACTCTATAGGTAAATATTTATAAAGCCCATCAGCTTGTACTCCAGTCTTTGGTCTATGGCACTATGTCATACCTGTTAGGATATTGGCTTGTAAAGTCATGAAATGTTTGCTTCTGAGCTCACAGTGATTCAAACAGACAATATAATTTTGACATAGAATAACATTTTGCCTCCCTCTTAGTCCACTCATCCCTTCCTGAACAGGTAATAGGAGGAAGTTTTAGCATTCCAGTCATGCAGACCTTCTCACCAGGCTTCATTCTTGCCTGCAATGCTGAATTTATATTCATAAATACATTCCAGTTCCTGTTATTACACAGGTCACTAGCATTACTGGATAGGAAATTAGCGTATTTCTCTCCTCTTATCTCTGGGTGCCTTGATTAATTTTGTTCTTGACATCTTGATTTTATGCTAAATTAGTGCTTATTTATCCCCTCCTCTTTTATTAATTGACTACCTTCCTAATTATCCTCCTTGTCTGCCCCCTTGAGCAGTGGGCCACAGGTTACCTAAAAACTTCGCTTGCCTTGGAGAGAAACTAGTCTTCCACAAAATCTCTCTTCCACAAAAATCTTGTGTTTAACTCACTTCTTTTCCCTCCAGCAGTTCACTTCCACAGCCTTACACACTGCTTCTTGCAGAGCACAGCAAAAGCTGGTCCTTGGATACGGTCCTTGCATATTCAATATCCCTCCATGTTCTTTGTAAGTCATCTGCAGTCTGTGCATCCATGACGCAATCTTAGAGTGCTTAAAGGTTGCATCAAACAGCAGTATTGCATCAACCATCAGGTATTTATCTGCTTTCATCTATATTGCTCTATTGAGATAAATGCTGTAGTTTCTCTGAATACTTGGTAATGCCGGGGTGTAATGGAGAATTCCTCATGTCCTCTGCCCTTTGGTAGTCCCAGCACAGCCATGTTCATACTGTTCCTCTTCTTGTGGATGCCATCTCACCCTCATGTCGATGTTACAGTATGCCAAGCTACCCCTTGTGTGTCTCCTGTTTTCCATACCCGATCAGTTTGTTTTCTGCTAAGCTAATAACACTTCCAAAATCTTCGCCCCAGTTTGTCAGATCATCTCTGGTGACTATGCGAGTCCCTATTTTCTTCAGTTTTCGTATGCTGTAGATCACTTCTGACTTCAAGAAGAAATAAAACATGACCCATCAATTCACAATTACCGGTCCATCTCTGATTACAACTTACTGGATGTTGAATGACATCTGGAAGGAAAATGTGTGTTTCTGCTTCTCAAGTTCTCTTGTGAAATTTTAAGTTCCTTGCTCTTTTCTCCCATCCTCCTTTCTTTGGGGAGCAGAAACTTCAGCACAGAGCTGACTGAGGATTTGCAGGTTACATTCTGACAATATCAACATGCCTCAATGAGCTCCTTCTGCTAACTCAGGGCTCACTGCCCCATATCACAACCCAAAGACGCAACACACAGAAAATATGAGGAGCCAAAAGCTCCTGCTTAGCAGTTGTCTCTTCCAAGTGCTGACTGCTGTGCATACCCAAACACCCTTATCCACTCCAGCTGTTTCCAAGCAACTTATAATAGCCTGTTCTGTGAAACAGGTCGCACAAATCACTGCAACCAGATCTCCAAATGACAGAAAAAAAAGTTGGAAAATAATTACTTAACACAGATGTCTATACTTTCAGATTACTTCCAGCTCCTGTTAGGTACAGACTCTGCAGCTGTGTCTATCCAAAGGAGCAGTTCCACTTTGCTCTCCTTACCCCTGGATATGCATTGCAGCTGTTTCCTGATGCCTATGATGATAAGGTCTGAGTGGACTCCATCCTGCTGTGTTCCCTGATTTGCTCTGGGAGGAACCCAAAGCACATGGATAGAAAGGACACCATCCTTCCTGGGCAAGTGCTGCACCCCAGCATAAACACCACTTAATTACACCATGCTTGTCACATTCATGTTTGCTTCTGCTGCATTTGGTACCCACTCTCTTCTGATCACCTGACATGCTTCTGTCCAGAATCAAGTAAAATGTACATCACAGGACTTACACACTTTATACAAGCCTAGCATCTCCCAATACATATTACTATCAGTGCACTTTCTATTTTAAAAAGTGAAATGCTTTGGAATTCCTGCTTTGAATTAACCCAATTAAAAAAAAAAAGAAAAAACACAGCTCAACAATAACAGGGAGGAAAAAGATAAAGAAGAACACCCCCCCCCCTCCAAAACCCAAAATCAAAGGAGATTAATTGATATTTGTTGGGGGCGACGAATATCAGAAGCCATGGGATTGAGAAGTAAGGGACTTTCTAAGAGAAGGAAAGCAAGATTGAGAACACTTGGTGGTGGTTAGAGAATCTATGGGTATAAAAGCACAGAAATGGTAACAACAGTTGGCTCTCTGCCTAGCATGTGGTAGGGTCTGAGACAATGCTCTAACAACTGGACTATGCTCCAACACCTGTGCACCAACAGATATTTATGGAGCTGTATCTTAAGTTTTTTTTGGAAACCACCAGTACTCTTCTTCAATTCAGTCTTCATTAAACATCTTTTTCCTTCTGAAAATAAATTACTCATAATCAACATTATGGGATTTTATTTCATCTCAATTTTTTTTTTTGTCCAAAATTCATGAAGCTGGATGGAGAAAGACTGTAAAGATGCTGAAGGGACTGCCTGTCAGTGTTTTCTTTTTAACATTTTTATATTCCAGGTGCAATGAATGAAGAATTTATATTTCTAGATATAAAAATTGAGTGAGGAAGCCTCTGCTTCTTAAAAAAACAACAGACAAATGCCAAGGAACTTTAAAATGCTGATAACAGTGAATGTGGAATATCTAAATTAAAGATGCTACTTTATCAACAGTGAACCCACCGAATTCTTATCTTGTTCATAAAACATCCAGCTGGGCACTCAAGAGTTGCTGGAAGCTTTTATGTAGCCTTACAGTTGGGTTATTCCACTGGGTCAACACAGAAGGAGTTAAGTCAGAACACACTTGTGTTTTATATTTAGTTATTCGGAGAGGTGGCATTTCTGTATTCCCCCATTACAACCCCCAGTTGGGGGTTGTTAGGAAGGTGAAAGTTGAGGTGAGAAGTCTTTGCTCCAGATGATGATGAGATATTCAGGCAAGTAGTTTTTTGACTTGGCTGGGAAAAGCTTGCTTAATTTTCATAGAAAATTGCCTAGTCGGTTGGGACCAGCACCTTCTGTTTGGTATGCACAACAAGCACCGAAAGTCTGAGCCCAGGTGTGTGAGCATTACTGGATATTCACCACAGAAGAGTAGTGGCTGGCTGTGGTGGAGACAGGTATTATGACAGAGATTACTCTGTACAGTGGCTGGAGAAAATACACAGGCTAAACTTCTAGAGAGGGGTTAAGCAGCTGATCCTAAGAGCAATCTGTCTATGTGAAGAATGTCAGCAGTCACTGCTATGGTATACACAAACATATGGGGATGCTGACTGCAGAATAACCCTCCTAATAGCCTCCTAGTTCTTGGTGTGGTGGAGCTGAAACTGAATAGCCCTGTGTTAACAGTTCTAACAGTTCAGAAGCTCCATCTTTTGACATCTGTACCCTTGTTTGGGACACAAAAGCATTCACACAGAAAACAGCTCCTGCCACAAGAAAAATCAGGAGATGTGAAGCACCTGTTCTTCTGCTAGAAGAAGAATAATCCTTCACCCCTTCTTCCTTTAAGAGGCCTTTTTACTTTTTTAGGAGTCACTTAATCATAGGAGATTAAACATATGCCATATGTATATGTAGTGCTGTTCCAGGGATTCAATGGGAACAGACTGATTAAATCCTATCAAGGACAGAGTTGTCATCAGCGCTGTGTCTTGAGATGATGAACTTGACACTTGAAGTAGCATCCATCACTCCTCTGTTAGGTTCTTGGGCTTCTTAGGGGTTGTTACCAAAATTAACAACAGCCAACCCACAACATGTCTGCAATAGGCATATGACTTGAATCTAAAATCCTGCCCATTTCTGAGTCTTAGCTATCAAGTATCAAATTATAAGAAGAATATTCTGCTGTTTAGGATTTACCATGCTGAACCATTTTCTAGAGCACAGTACTGCTATTGTTTCCTTAAAAGCATGAACAAAATGAATGATAAGTCTTGTCTTTCAAAAAAACATGGAAAGCAAAAACTCCACTACTCCTTCATCTCAGATTTGAAGATCAGCAGGAGTCTGGAGGATTGGATTCACTGCTCTTGTCTGCGTGACATTATGAAAAATCTCATCTCTCACCTGCCTAGAGAATGACATAACATTTAGATTACAGTTCCAGATGCTGAGTAAATAAAATCTTTTGTGTTGCCCTCTTTTGAAAGAACTAATTGTGCTTCTTTGTTTTGCTTTTAAAACACTTTTAGAAAAAAAAAAAAGTCACCTGAACTCTGTTTAAACTCTCATGTTGCATGAAGCACCTTTAGTCATGAATGAAACTTGTATTATCATGAGTTCTTTATTTCAGGCATCACATGGGTGACAAGTGTGTTCTGAATATCAACTGTATACAGCAGAAATTTGTCATGTGCACTATTTCTGACCATGAGTAACAGCCATCCAAGCCAGCTAATATATACGATGAAATACAGTTGCTTCGCGTTGCTGTTTTTACTCCAAACTTCAATTGAAGTTGTCACCAGCTTTCCTGGGCACTGCAATGCCATTTTTAGCATGTTACAGGGTTTTACTTAACAACCGCTTTCAACTTCTATGTTTGCATCTGAAGTTGACAAACACATTTCAGTCCTGGCCTTCCCTGGAATTTCCAATGCCTCTTGGTCCACTCATGTATAGAATTCTACTAGTATTTCTTTCTGTAAACATTCCTCAGGGTAGTACTATTTTAATCCCCATAGCAAACAACCATTCTCCATTGACAGCTTCAATTTCCAGAAACACTGATGCTACATTTATTTTCAGCTAGGTGATGAGATCATCCCTAAAAGGAATAATGCATTAGCCTGTTCAAAGTGTGCCTTGTTTCCAGAGCTATTTCCCAGCCTGCATTAAGGAGGTCATCTAGGGGAATTATGCACTTCTGTACGTGTTTCTCTGGGGAGCTGGAACAACAAGGATAGTCTGTCTGTAAAACTGTGTTTTTCTCGTGCTGTATAACAAAAGTTGTACTGGACAGGCTGAGAGAGTTGGGGCTGTTCAGCCTGGAGAAGAGGAGGCTCCGGGGAGACCTCATAGTGGACTTCCAATACCCAAAGGGGGCCTACAGGAAAGATGAGGAAAAACTCTTCAGTAGGGTCTGTTGTGATAGGACGAGGGGTAATGGTTTTATACTAGAGGGAGGTAGATTCAGATTAGATATTAGGAAGAAAAATTTTACAATGAGGGTTGTAGAACACTGGACCAGGATGACCAGAGAGGTGGTGGATGCCCCATCCCTGGAAACGTTCAAGGCCAGGCTGGACGGGGCTCTGAGCAACCTGATCTGGTTGGAGATGTCCCTGCTCCTTGCAGGGGGTTGGACTAGATGACCTTTGAAGGTCCCTTCCAATCTAAACTGTTCTATGATTCTGTGATTCTAAACAACTAGACTTTCAAAAGACATCACACTTTGTTAGCTTTAAATTCATAACACAGCACACTCATTGCTGTCCCCTCTGGGCTTTGCAAACATTCCTGTGAGTGCCTCCTGAACTAATCTCTCATCCATGCATGAGGTAACACTATTTGCTGTCTTCCTGCTGTCACTGACCCTTTGTTCTTCCAAACACAGCAGATACAATGACTCCTCTAACAGGCAATCCTTCTCCTAAAGCACCAATGTAAGTAGTTTGCGATTTTGCTTGTACTCTTCACATTGCAACAGAGTAGGAGTGCTCACAGACAGGTTTTTTGTTTTCTTTCAGCTGAGGGGAGACAGCTGCTACTGTGTAAATCAAGTCTGTTTTCTAAAGCTGACCCAATCCTTATTTTTCTGTCTGAAACTTTTTGACATGATATCAGCTAATCAAATATTAATTTGGGCAGCGAGAGAAGTAGTAAGCACAAGGGTGACACTGCAGCACGACTGTCATTGCACCTTCTCACTTCTAGTTTCCTGCCACAGTCAAGCAACTCCTTGATGCAAAATAAAATAGCCAAGGACTGCAATGCAGATTGCTTTGCTCCTCAGGGAATGCCACAGCCACCTCTCAGGGGAATCGTACACTCTACTAACACTGTGAGCTAAGCCTGACTTCAGCTGAATTCCCTCAGCCTCTCCTGTTCTTCAACAGGTAGAGTCGGCCTGTCTGGCCCCTTCCCAAAACAACTAGTAGCTTACTGATACAGGGACTCATATAGAAAATGTAGATTTTATTCCTTTCAGAGAGAAGACAGTATGGGACTACAGACTGTCCAGTCACAGAAGAATGCTATATAAACTATTGGATAAGAGCAGCAAGCATTAGCAACATATAGAGCCTTATTCAAAGCTTGTGGGAATTTCTGAGGACACCTAACACATGAGGGCTCTAAAGCAAAGCATGTGGAAGTGCACCTCATTCCTGTACCCCAGGAGAGCACAGATGAATGTTATGTCACAGCTGCCATCCATGCTGAGGCAGTTTGGGCGCTGGTGTTGAAAACTTAGCTCTCAATGCACTGAGGTGCTTCCAAGGCTAGGCAGCAACTCAGTATGGTTCTGAGTATTCATTTTAGAATTAAGCATGTCAAACAGGTGCCAGCTCTGGCTTCCCACCTAACCCTTTCAGGGATCCATCCTGGTCCTATAAGAAGATGTGGTCTGTTTTTGTTGTTGGGCATGGAAAAAAATCTCTTTCAGAAAATGCAATTTCCTTGAAATTTAAATATATCCACATATTGATTTTTATGAAATTTCATGTGAGATTTCTGATTTTTCAATTCTATATGATATTAATGTAACTATTATTTTATTAATATATTTCTAATCTATTTGACTATTTCAGTGTTAGTGAAAGGAACTGTTTCAAGATCATCACAGTAAATTGAATATTTCCAAACTGACATTTAATGGAATTAAAATAAAGTTTAAAATGTCAGAAATTCTCATGGGAAAAAGAATTTTGTTTGTTTTCTGACACATGTAATTGCTTTTCTACAGATGTAATTGAAGTCTTTCTAATGAGATCAGTTCCTTAGGACACTAAATCCTTGTTTTTAGGAATTAGAGTTCATAAAATGTGATTCCTGTGGTAATGTGTTGCCAGTGTTTTGAGGAGCACTACATTTCTCTAGAAGATAAAAGAAAGTATAAGAAGGCAAATTACTTAATTTGAAATATTTAATTGTGTTCTTTAAGAACAAAAAAAAAGCTGGCTTTCAAATTGTCCATTACTATTACTACTCGTGGTTTAAAGTGAATGTGTGAAGACAATTATTTCAACACAAGGGAAAATAATTATGACCCCTTCAAATGCTTCTAGGCCAATTTAAGAAAATCTTTTGCAGACCAACCCATTCTGAAACTTTTATGTTTAATAGAAAAAAAATAGTGAAGTTTATCTGAGAAAGCAAAAGCATTTGGGGTTGTCAGCTGGAGTCTTCCATGTCTGATCTTTCTGCAGGCGGTTGGAACCTGTAAATTTAACATGCAGTGTAGGGATGGGGTATTTCTGTGTATGTGTGAGAATAACCGCAACATTGCAAGGACAGTCCAGCTAACAATTGCGGATTAGGAGATTCTAGAAGAGTGGTTGTCATGTAACCCTAAGTATCTTTTTCATGTATATTCCTTTTCATCCAGATATATGGATAATTTTCATACTTTAGATGTAGAATACACAGTTTTGGCCTATACTGCATAGACAGTGACTATATTTTGCAGACACATGAGGAAGAAATCATTATTCTCTCTTTTCTATGTCCCTCCTTAATTTTTCTCTTGAGATGCCTTGTTTTAGGGTACCAGAAGGGTCACCAGAGAAACAGAGGGTGGTGCTCAAATGGTTCTGCTCCCCAGTCCTGGTTATCCTTCAAGGTTTGCTGCTGGCAGAGGAGAGAAAGGGATTTCTACGGATTCATCCCTTTTGCAGGCCTTGGAGGTGATGCAGAACCTCTGTGGTTGCAGAGGGAGCAAGGAGAACCTGCAAGGGATGAGTCTTTAGTTTGGAGAAAGTGTGGGACAGACACATACCCATTCTGCTCCTCCCCACTCTGTAAAAGCAAAAACATTAGGAGTTTTAAGACAGAAGCTAGTTTAACTGGTCTGAGTTGTTCCTAATAGATTTACTACCATAATCCAATGGGACACTGAAGCATCCTTGAGAAGTTATACACCTGCATGTCAGTGGTTGAAAGCAGATGACTCTGGTGACATCATCGATGGATGTGCCCCGTCTCACCCAGAGGATGTGCACATCCTTGTCAGAATGAATCAGGACCACAAAATTCTCCCTGGGTAGGAGGCAAAGCACTCGCCTTGCCATTCTCCTCATGAAGCTTTCGCTGCCTGATTTCAAATGCAAAATTATACACCATGAAGCCACAGGGAATAATTTAAACTCATTTTGACCTATCTATTAAAAACACCGGGATCTCAATAAAGTGAGGCTTGGATTCATGAGAAAAGGAAATGTTTGCTTGCCTATTATTTTTGTATCTGTGTCAAGAATAACTTGCCAGCAATTCTCCTGTATTTTCTTAGTCTGTTAGTAAAACCAGCATTTGTTACTCTCTTTTTGTTAGGAGGAAGCTTATTAAGTTGAGGTCTGTTTCCCTATGGGAAATGAATGAAATTATCTTCAAGACTCTGTATCCACATTCTCTACAAAATCCCACAACAAATTCTTGTGGTTAAATAATTTCAATTGATGTATTGGGTCTAGGAGTATCAGAAGGTTTGTTGTCACACTTCCCGGCTTTGTCCTTCAATTTATATGTATTTTTTTATTAAATAGTCATGCTGTTTACCTCTTGAAAAGACTTAATTATTTCAAGAAGAGAAGAATCAAGCCAAGTAGAAATAACACTTCGGTTTTGACTCTCCAAAGCTTTAGGAAATAACAGAAGAAAATCGATCCCTAGCAGCAAGATTGGATTTTGCAGGTAGAAGGGAGAGGGAGGAGAAAGGAATGTGGCTTTTGAAATCATTAAAGGAGCTAAATGCACAGCTCGGAGGGCATGAGTCTTATGTACTTATTTTAAGCTTACACTTTGTGGAAAAAAAAACATTCAAGTGAATGTATTGCTCATGGCAAGACTGGATTGACCAAACTGGAAACTCGAGTTCTCTATTTAATTAAAGGCAAGATATAACATGGATGACAGCCAAGCAGTATTTTTATGCCCCCTTACTAGTGAATTTTAGCTCTGAGCCAACAGAGCAGTCCTCCGCTCTGGGACTGGTACAGTACCTGGAGCCCAAGGCAGTGGAATACAGTGCAACTGTCAACACTGGGCAAAATCTCAGCGACTCTTGAACCACACCAATACAGAGATAGAGAAACAAGTATGGAGTTATACTTTGGTTATGTTTTCTGTAGTATTATCCTGCTGGAACAATTAACAACCACACAGTGATAGTTCTTTAATATTGCTCATCTGGTAGAACTTAAACCTCATCCTATTGAACCCTGGTTGATGTAAATACTGCAGAGAATCTCTTTTCTGGAGTGACCCCTACTAGTGGTTAATAAATGCACAGCGGCTGAATACATAGATAAACAGGGGAGCTCTACCAACATGGCAGTAGAAATAAGCAAAACAGGTGTTTTGTAGAGGTTTTAGCCTTCAGCCAGACAGTAGTAAATGTAAGCCTCCTGGTAAGAGTAAGGGCAGGCAAGAAGTAGGGGTTCCAGTCACATCTTTTGCAGTCATCTGCCCCCTTGCTAAAACTGCCAAAGATGATAAAATCTGGATTTCAGTTGTGTCAAGAATACCTTACTTCTGAGTTCTGGACTGCAGTGTGTATCAGTGATCCTCAGACTGGACTCAGTCATTGCTGATCTGTAATTGCTAATTTAAAGGTATAAATCTGAAAGAAAATTTTCTATCATTCCACGAGGGTTAACTATAGCTATTTTTGGCCTTTCCTTAATGTTAAGGCATCTGATATACTGAGGAAGCTATTAATGTTTGGCTAATACAGAAATATTGGCTTCTATCCAACAGGTTCCTTCTTCTTACAAATAATTGTATTTTGTTGATTGAAGTAATTGTAGGACTCCATATCTTATATTGGCTTCTACATGATTGTCAGACAAGTTGGTAACCCAGATTTAGGAGCAGGTAGCTGCCTTGCTGTTGGCATATCTGCTGACTGAGGCATAGTAACAGGACATCTGTGATGTCAGGAAATGTAAAACTGCAATTCCAGGCCATTCTATTTTATGAGCAACTTTTTATGGTTGCTAGTCAACATGTATAGTTATCCAACTTTAGTTTTCCAAATTTAGCCCTTGGTAATTTATTTTCTTATATAAATAGTATGATAGTGGGACATTACTTTGTGCTAAGACAGCAATAAAAGCAAATCTAGTGCTCCCAAAATGATGAATTAAAAATAAACTGCAGTGATAAATAAGATGGACATGTTGACTTGTGTTTTGGGAGTTTTGTTTGTTGTAAATGATGCAAACAAATCAAGGATAATTTGCAGGCACTGTGTTTTGCAAATTGAGAACTGGTGGTGAAATAGCAAGACATTACCACTGTTGATACTAGCAATGCCTTATAATATCGCACTAGGGTGGACTGTAACCATAGATGCAGCTATGGAGATTATTCTCAACAGGAACTTCTAACCATCTGGAAGATGAATGTATCTGGAAAATGGATATGTCAACTACTCTGGCATGATTGTTCATGGTCTTGGCAGCAGTAGTCCTTACTGGGCAGAGAATCTACACCTGCTACAGAGAAAGCCCCCCAGAATAGCACAAATAGAAGTCCCATTATCTCTTTCCAAGCACTATTCCATGCTGTGAATTCCCTTTGTGTGATAAGAGGGAGATAACGATTTGAGAAACAGGTAAAGTCAGACTTGGAAGCTGAGGAGCCAGAAGGACAGAAAGCAGTAGCAGAAGGCTTAAAAGTGGAAGGTGTAGAGGATTATCTCATGTGCCTGGGAAACTGGGCATAGTGATGGAAGAATTACCATCTAGTCTCATGTGCCCATGCAGTTTTCCACGTATTTGTGGAAATCTGGCCAAAATTTGCTGCCTTATTAACGGAGTGATTTGTACAGACATAATTTCTTCCTTTATATTTTCTTATCTCTTTCATGGGCCACAGTTTCACTTTGGTCCTGTATAGATCTGATCGACTAGACAACATTAGGGAGTGGGATTCATAACATGAATTTATGGATCTGGGTAGTTTCAGGTTAATCCCTCAGTCTGGAGCTGGAATATTTACTCACTAATGTATCCAAACTGTGTCAGTTGTCAGAAAGTTTTCCACTTGAAGCTCTGAAAAATTTATAATGAGGCAAAGACTTTGAAATCAGATATCTGAAGTTAGTAAATGATAGTGGAGGCCACAGCAGGTTCTGGTGGAGGAAGGATGTGTTCTCCAGCTTGGAACAGACTCAGGAACTGAGCTGAGCCCATACTTTTTAATGGGGGTGCTGGAAATACCATTGCAACATCAAATGAAAGTCAAAATGCCTCAGTACAGGTCGGCACTCTTTCCTGATGCCGATGTACAGGAGAGGTATGTCAGAAGAGGAGGACCTGGCTGCTACCTGTGACATTTGTTTTACCTCGGGGGGAGTAGACAAATTCCAGCATGAGAGCAGTGACTCCGCGGTGCCTCTGTGCATCCTAGCAACTGTAAAACCAAATGAAGTAAGGCTTGAAATTCTTCCAAAGTATATGACAATCCAGATAATGCCAAGAGCTCATATGTATTAAATGTTGTGTAAATCTGAGTTTCTGCACAAAATAGCAGCATGATATAGATCTATAACAGTAGCTCATGTATGTATTCAGATTACAAGGATATCTTGTCTTGAAATAATTGGAAATCAGTAGTAATGGCATTACTTGCAACTGGAACTATGTATCTGGTCAGACTAGGTTCATACATGGAGTTCACCATATGAGTGAACCTTACATCATGACTTTCTCATAATAAGACTGTTCATATTTTATCTGAGCATGAGAAAATTCGGAAATTTCTGTCCATATACCAATGTGTGAATTATTCAGCATTTTAAAGCAACTTGTACTTTGTCACCATTCAAACAAAGCCTTAGGAATGTGTCCTCAAAGCAGCACAGCCTCATGGGAAATCAGAGAGGACAGACGTACAGAGGCTCCTCGGTACAAAGCGGGCTCAGCTCTACCTGTCATTCCCCACAGCCTTTCCTCCTGACAGGGGAAGATGCTCATTTGTGACCATGTGCATCAGCCAGGGATTTACGCTACTTGACTCAGACAAACAGCCAAATCATATTGCCTGTCCTCTCACTGAATGAAAAAGAAACACTTTGGATATAATGACAATTAGATGCGAAGTGCACATTTGCCTCCACCAGTGCAGACTAGCTGTCAGTGCAGCCAAAGCCCGAGGCAGTGTTACTGAGAGAGGCTGTCATGCTCCAATTTCGGATGAGAGGAAGGCCCCCTTGTGTTCTAGCTGATCTCAGAGGAGTTTGGGAGGCTAGGGGCAGCCAGACCAACCTCTCCACACTGGAGCATTGTTTTGCTCGTATTTTTGGGAACAGAATTAAGGCTCAAAACGGAGTCAAGTGCCAGGTAACTTTATTTACCCGAGAACAGGTTCGCAAATGCAAGAGAAAAGGGACAAGGAAAGGAAAGAGAGATAAAAGAAAAGAGTTTCAGTTGCAATAGCTACCACCATGGAGCTGCAGCGTCCAGTTCACTCGATGTGGGAATGATCTGTCCAGTGTTGGTTCCGATGTTGATTCCGTCGATGTTGATTCCGTTGATGTGGATTCCCCCTTTTTGTATTGGTTGTTTTCGTCCTTTTATTGTTCGTTTCATTGCATACTCATTGTATTCCAAGAGCTGGTTTTCCTAGCTGCACCCCTCACCCGGTAATGGGCAATGCATACCCATTACCAGATGATATGCATGCCCATCACCGTCTCTGGGCCCCTCTGTTTTTCTGGCCTCGGGTCTGGGTGCATGCTGGTGGGTAGGGCTAAATTTCTCAGAATCAGCTCTGCATTCAGGTTCGCAGGACAAGAGGAGTTGGCTTGCAAGATAACAGGAAAAGGCTTGCAAGATAACAGGAAGACTCTAGTCCTATGGTTTAACTAAAGTTCCATTGTTCAGGTGGTGGCTTGATGTTTCGACAATGTTGAGACAAATATTCGACACAGTCTTTTACAGAGGCTCTATCCTAACCTGGCATACAACCATATGGATGTGTACCCTGTAGAACAGCTAGTGTCTTCACCACATTGTGTGGTGATGAGGATATGACGGGATTCATTAATGCCTGAGCATCAAGGACCAAGCCCTCAGGGACTGGGGGTGTCTGTGCTCTGAGCACAACCCTTCAGATGTGCCCTGCCACCCTCACTCTGCAGCTTTCAGTGCCACTGCTGCACAGGGTTCTCACACACAATCAAGCTTCCATGGCTCAGCTATGACTGAGTACTTGTACGTGCTCAGCCCCTATCAAACACAAAGCAAACCTTATTATCTTAAATCACAGTGAAATAATTTTGTGCTAAGGCTCAGATATCATTGGTATCTGTTTGAGAACTGAGAATACAGGTAGTCAGATGTACTGGAATCATACCTTCACTTCGCTGGGTAGACTTATCCTTCTGTATATATGGAGGAAGTTAAAAGCAGGACCTCTTTCAGTAATCTACTTGCAGCAAGGAAGAAAGCTCTTCCCATAACCAATTGTCTTGATTTCAGCTGGGATGGAGCTGATTTTCTTCCTAGTAGCTGCTGTGTTTTGGATTTAGTATCAGATTTGGTATGTGAAGAGTGCTGATAATATGCTGATGTTATTAATTGTTGCTAAAGAGATCAAGGACTGTTTCAGCTTCCCAGGTTTCACTGATATGCAGGTGCAAGAAGATGGGTGGCGTATAGCCAGCACAGTTGATCCAAACTGGCCAAAGAGAGTATTCCATAACATAAACGTCATGCTCAGTATATAAGATGAGGTTGGCTGGTGCACAGTTCTCTCGCTGTTTTTCCCTCTCTCCTGGGATCGTTCTGAGATTGCTCTCGATTCCATTCCATGATCGCTGCATGGGACAGGCTGTATCAGTCGTTGGGTGGTGAGAAATTGTGCATTTGTATATTTTATTATGCTTATATTTTATTATTATTATTAACATATATTATTAACATTGCCTCTTTCATTGTCCTAGTAAATTGTCTTTCTCAACCCCTGAGTTTTCCTTTCTTTCCATTTCTCTCTCCCATCCCCCTGGAGAGAGAGAGTGAGTGGCTGCATGGTACTTGGTGGCTGGCTGGAGTTAAACCACAGCATCAATTCAAGATTTCATTTACTCAGCCCTGCCACAAAGTATTGGGTACAGGGAACACACAGTAGAGCCCCTGGGATCAGGACATACAAAACAACCCGTGTCCTGCAAAGAGTGTTCTTTGAGCATTTCTGCCTACCTACTTGAAAAACAACCTTGGAAGTAAAAACACAGACTGTATTTTCTCTGGAATCCATTTGAGGCTTTTTCAGGTACATGAAGGTACATTGCAGTTGCTCCTTGCTGAAACCTCAGCTGCAGCTGCCACAGCTGAGCGGTGAATAGCTCTTCTTTCAATGGTGAAACTCACAATAAATCAAATGCTTACCAGGTCATTGATTTCACGTGTGTGAATATAAAATTGCCATCAGTAAAATCAGTAGGATTAAAAAAATATCCCTCTCTTAGTGAGTCAGTCTCCATCCAGTCATTCAGAAGTATATATCACGTTCATGTTCTGTGTTGCTCAGTTGACTCCTTACCTCGTGCCAGGCCTGAAAGCATTTTCCACTGCGTGATCTGATATTGTGTAATTTCCAAAAATCCCTGCAGGGGGAACAGAGATATCTGATGTCCCCTGCCTGCACTCAAATGTAAATTTACATTTTACAAACCACAGCAGCTCATAATCCCTCAGTGTCCTTTGCAACGCCAGTTTGTCTCCCCAGCTTGTGTTAATGTGCACTAATGAGGAACAGGCAATAGGTATTTGGAAAGCAGATAAGCATGGAGCATGTCCTTCCAGTTCTTTTAGAATATGCTAGAAAAAAAGCTCAAATTGTTTTGCTTGGTCATAGTGGTGTGTTTTAAGGCAGCTCCTCCTGTTTCCTCAGGCACTCGCGGCTGTGCTGGTGGGGTCATGAGATGGGTTCTTGATAGGGTATGAAGGCGGCGGGGGAAGCCTCAGGTTAGTCAATGGGATGCAGTTGTGTGGGGAGGATCCCACGTTGTGTCTAGGGTGGGGAAGGAAATGTGGTTGTAGGGGGTTATTAGCAGGTGTGGTGTGGTATATTGTGTTAGTGAAGGAGGCTGGGATATTTGATTGAGCTCAGTCCTCTGCTGCTCCTCTGTGGACCTCCATGGGCTGCAGGGGGACAGCCTGCTTCACAATGGGATGCACCACAGGCTACAGGGGGATCTCTGCCAGGAGCAACTTTACTCCTCCCCCTCCTTCTTCACTGACCTTGGCACCTGCAGCTGTTCCTCTCACAAAAAAATTCTTCACAATCGGCTCAGGCAGACGCCTCTCAGGATCTCTTCACATCTCATTTCCTCTCCACTTCTTGCAGCCAGGCCGGGCTGAGTTGGGCCCAGTCGGCCCGGTGGGAGGCCAGAGGGTGAGGGCTGCAAGGCCCCCAAGGCTTGCGCCTCCCCCTCTCTGCCCTCACCTCCCCCTCTCTGCCCTCTCTCCAGCTTCTTCACATATTATCTTTTTGTTTTGTTTTGTTTTTTCCCCTTTTTAAATACATTATCGCAGAGGCATTATCACGGAACATTCTGCTACCAATTGGCTCGGCCCTGGCCGAGTCCGCTGAACAAAGGGGAGCAGCTTCTAGAAGCTTCTTACAGAAGCTGCAACTGTAGCCCCCCCTCACTGCATAAAACCAGGACACAAAGTCACATGCTTTTTCCCCATATTATTATGCTCTTAATTACTTGATCCTGCGCTCACTGAAGCTACTGGAAATGTTCCCCTTGGGGACACAGTGACAGCCCAGAGATCCCCATACCCAGGCACAAATGCCGCAGACCTCACTTTCGCAGAGAAAGGCGATGCAGGGTTCAAAAATATCCACTATTGGGCTTGCATGCTTAAAGTCCGGTGAATTCACCTGGAGCAGATAACAAAATGTCACGAACTTTCCTGGGGAAGGGAAACTGGTGAGATTGATTTGACATAAAAGACTAGCTATCATTATTAATTCATAGCTTGGCAGATCTCAGGCATTTTAAGTGAATGAATTAATTCTGTATTACAGAGTGTCCTTTGCAGAACCCGTGATTAAAAAATAGCATTTTAATTTTTTTTAAAGCCTTATGAAATCCATTTTGTGATGTTACTAGTTGTGCTGCTCTAGAAATTTTATTTTTCTTTTAGGTGCTGGAACTTGTCACAGTTTGCAATGCCATCAAACTTGGGTGGAACTGGTAATAATGTGAACCTTAGGTAAATTACAGAAATGTGCATAAAAGCTGTGGATAGCTGCAGAGTGTGGACCTGCTCCCCACCCAGATGTGGTGTCACTTTTTCTATTATTTTGTATGTTCGTTCTGTCTGCTGGATCTTGGCAAAAAGGTTGCTATAAAGGCTGGACGCTTCCAATTCAGCTAATCCAGAGTTCATGAATGTAATATTTGAATAAAATTTTGTTTATTTTGAGTTTTGTTTCATGAAATATCTGTATTTTTCTTTTAGATTTGGAGTGTAAGGAAAAAGCTCCCTTACCTAATGTTCTTGGGAAATGCTAACATTTTGGAATTTCTAAGCCTGAACTTTTTCCCCTTTGTCAAAATTGATTCCATAACCACTCCTGTAGTGTGCTGCCCTGGTAACAAAATGCAATATGATTAATGTGGTGAATTTCAAGAATGTGCTTACGCAGCTTATTGAAAAACACTGCTCTGGCAAACATCGGCCACAGCACTGGAGAAACAGATTTTCCATAACCAACGAGGGCGCGGGTGTTGGCTTATAACTGGGACCCAGCATAAGGGCTAGAAAAGCAGTAACTTCTCAAAAACCAGGACCTGGGAAGCTAACTGCAGACCAATTCTGAATTTGTCACAAATGCTGATTATTAGGGTGGCTCAAAAGCATCACCAGACAATGACTGTAGGCTACATCTGCTTTTAAACCCTCACTCAGCAGCTGAGAGATAATTCCCAAGTGCAGTCTCCCTGCCGAGATGCAGAAAGCTAGTGAAACCCCTGAGCAGGTATCAGGGTTGCCATCAGATCCAGTGCTTGTAGCTTTATTCTGGAGACCAGCAAACAGTGCCTAGTATGGCTACAGAAGCTGCTCTTTTAATCCTGCCTTCCTTTGAGCCAGGAAGGTTCATGCACATCTGCATATCTCACTTTGAGTGTGACCATGTAGGTAGCTATTTCTTCATAAACAGGACTATCTTAGAATCATAGAATGGTTAGGGTTGGAAGGGAACTTCAAAGGTCATCTAGTCCAACCCCCCTGCAAGGAGCAGGGACATCCTCAACTAGATCAGGTTGCTCAGAGCCTCATCCAGCCTGGCCTTGAATGTTTCCAGGGATGGGGCATCCACCACCTCTCTGGGCAACCTGTTCCAGTGTTCTACAACTCGCATTGTAAAAAATCTTTTCCTAATATCCAATCTAAATCTACCCCCCTCTATTTTAAAACCATTACTCCTTGTCCTATCACAACAGGCCCTACTAAACAGCCTCTCCCCATCTTTCTTGTAGGCCCCCTTGAGGTACTGGAAGACCGCTATCAGGTCTCCCCGGAGCCTCCTCTTCTGCAGGCTGAACAGCCCCAACTCTCTCAGCCTGTCCTCATAGGAAAGGTGCTCCAGCCCTTTTATCATCTTCGTGGCGCTCCTCTGGACCTTCTCCAACTGGTCCATGTCTTTCTTGTGTTTGGGGCTCCAGAACCATCTTAAAGTGTTGTCCCTCACCAGAGAATAAACTTACTGGGCATAAATGACAAAAATATATTTAAATGTAACTTTAATCTGGACACTGGTGATATTTGGAAAGGAATGAAGGAGCAGGTTCCTAAAGAACTGCCTATACGTTTACTTGAGGTTGAGACCTTTAGACTCCATCAGCTATAATGGGAGCTTTAAACCTTTAGCTCACATGTAGACATCTCAGTTTTGCTTGGAGTAGTCTAGATAGACCAGAGTCTACATCTGGAGCAGCATCTCTCTCAGGCTACTGGCTAATCAGGTGAAGAGAGACTTTGGAGCTTCAGTTTCTCAGTTAGAAAAACAAGCATTTTTAATGGTAAAACATTTTATTAACATGTTGCCTGTGCCCCATCTAGGACACTCTGATCATACAATAACTTAATGAAAATACAGACTTTAAGTAAAAACATCTTTGTTATTAATTCCAGGGTTTTTTTATCAGACTAAACTGAACATTTAAAAAATAATCTAGTGTATGTGTGTAAGAGAGATTAAGACTAGCCAAGAAAACAAGGAGTTATATTTTGCAAAGAATTTACAGTTTCAAAAATTCTTTCTAATTTATACAGAGGCATAACAGGCACCCTTCAATGTGTTTTGCAGGTAAAAATAGGACCCATGGAAAAAAAGAAAAAAAAAGTCAAAAAACCCAAACCCAGCTCCCATTTCTGGCTGGAGTGTTCTTGCAATTTCCAGTTGTCTCAGAATGACCACTTTGGTACATATTGTGACATGACAATAGTACAAAGGTCCAATGCCAACACTTTATTTCACTTGGCTTGTTTTAATAGTTTCTGTATAGATTAAGAAGTTCAACAGAAACATGTAATTACAAATATTAAGCAACACACAGACTAAATATGATAGACTAATGCAGTAAAAGTTTTTAAGTCTTGTTAATAGTGTTAAAATTACAGTAATTCATTTTTGTTTACATAGTTTTAATAAGCTATTTCTTTTTAACCAACCCTGCAGCAGCCTTAGTTACTTGCTGGCAACTTCTTCTATCAGGTTACTCATCTCCTTCCTTACTCAGCCGATTTTCCTAGAAATTGCATCCAGAGACACTTCTTTGGGTCCATTTCTGTAAAAGAGTTTTAATTTTGGTAATTCTATGGTTTTGCATCAAATCTGGTTCATCAAAACCGATCTTTGGTTTTGTATGTATTTTTGAATGATTTGTTGAATGATTTGTTCACATTCTGTTTGAAATGAAAGCAACATTTAGAACTTATGGCTTACAATCATGTGTGGAGTTGAAGAATATTGTACTAATTTTCCCTTTCCTTTCATTTTTAATGATGCCGTTTGACTGACCATGTCTGATTGAAAGCTAGCTTGCTGCAAACTCAGTCTTAATATATTCAACAGAATCAGAAACATTGCTTTAGTTTCTCATTGCTGGTCCGCCTTGAAAATTAGGGTATTTTACATAAAGGGTCTAATTTCTTGTAGCTGAAGGAAAGCTGCCAGTAAGTGGGTGTGTTGTTTGGGTTACATTAGCCTATAAGTTTCTAGTTTGATTTTTATTTTTTAAGATCCAATACAAAGTCTGAAGCTTTACTATTCAAATAGTGGCTGCTGCTGTATTTGAAGATGTGAGGATGTCTCTTGTTTTTTTTTTTTTTTAAAAAGGGAGCCACTGACCTTAGATATTTTGCTTGTTTGCAAGTTATTAAGACCGCCTAAGACCGTAGCCTTTTAGGGCCATTGGGATTGTGGGGTTGCCTGTTGAAACCTTCCAATAAACTATTTCAGGAGCCAAAGGAAAAAGTGTGGTCATAATAAATTGAAGATAACTCTATGACTTTTGGCAGTGCTATGGATACTGATGCTATGATGATGGAAGTACAATTGAACACCCTAAAGAGGAAATAATTGATCTGGAGGGCTGCTCTTGATTCTCATGCTGCTTAAATTAACTTAAGAGCAGTTAATTTAACTTCTTTATTAGCATTAACTTTTAAAAGTAGTAGTTTGACTTCATAGGGAAAAACAATAACTCTGGATAGAAGTGACTAGGATGTATACTTTTCTGTCATGAAAATAGCTCAGGAAATGCATGGGTAGTATTAGAAGAAGAGAATTTATTTTGTCATTAAAAAAATACAGAATAAAGTGGAAAAGGCTAACTTTTGTGTTTCTAACTGTCCCTTAGAGCTAGATCTCTCTCTTAATATTCACAGATTCCTGTGGAAGTGTGTTTAGAGGTTTTTTTTTTTTCTGTATACCTATACCTTCTGTTTCCTACTCAGAAGCCTCCCCTAATGGTTTTCTGTTTTCAAATTTTCTCATGCTTTTATGAGGTTATTAGTGACCGTTGTTGTGGTCTGTAATTGTCCTTTGGTTACATTCAGAATGGATTATAAGCCTCTCCATTTTGGTTAGAAACTTTTGGTTATCCATTTGTGTCTCAGTGCCAAAGGCCTCAAACTGAGGCTGTTTTTATGTTGGTTTTGATATTTTGGGGGAATCTTGACCAGCACACTTCATAACTACAGTGTTATGCATTCATGTTCAAGACTGCCTGACTACTGATCTATTTAAAAAAAAAAAATTATTTATTTATGCATTTGTGTTAACTAGCATTATAAAAATACAGATTCTGCATCATGTCAGGAACAGATTATGAAGGTTTACCTTCTGGGCACAAATTTGTGTGGCATAACTTCAGGTGTGTTTCAAATTCCTATCAAGGAAAGCATGGAGCTACTGCAGGACTACTACTATTATTATTTAATTTCAGCATTTTGTAAATTTGTATGAAAATTAACTTTCATTTGCTCATTTTTTTCTGGTCTTACCTTTGTCATGAACAGCTGCAGGTTGTTTCAAATTTTAGATTATCTATTAGGAAAAATTTTTTTACAATGAGGGTGGTAGAACACTGCACCAGGTTGCCCAGAGAAGTAGTGGATGCCCCGTCCATGGAAACATTCAAGGCCGGGTTGGACAGGGCTCTGAGCAACCTGATCTGGTTGGAGATGTCCCTGCTCCTTGCAGGGGGATTGGACTGGATGGCCTTTAACGGTCCCTTCCAATCCAAACCATTCTATGATTCTATGATTCTATGATTTCTGCCAAAAATGCAGCTGACCTTTCTTTCCATCATTCCACTGGGTTTAGGTGAGACCAATCATGACATGATTTTAGTTTTTCCTCATTAATTCAGGATGGTGGAGCAGAATAACTGAAGTCTCATTATTCCAATAGGTTCAAAATTAAAGAATGTGAACTGCCTGCATTTGTAGGCAGATACTAACAAAGACATAAAGTGTGACTTTTACTCAACTGAATGTGAGGACCTACACTCATAGATGTCTGCATAGATCTACATCTACTTATAATAAGCCTATTTAGACTTCTTCTATAGTTGCTGTTCTAGATGAAAAGGACAGTAGGAGCCAGGAAGCAGTTCACATAATTTAAAACCAGTTACCATCATTTGGTCAGATGAATCGGATCGTAACTGCATCCACAGTCTGCAGTTGACTGTTATGGAAGCTTTGTTGTCTATCTCAGAAGTGGGTACCTCCACATAGAGCCCATCAGGATTAATTCTACCTGAGTTACCCCAACAAAACATTTTCCCCTTGCCTCTGAGGTGCTTGGGAAAATCACTAAGATGAGAGTAGATGAAGATCTGGTGGCTTTGCACCGTGCAATTAGTGGTTCCAGACCTAGACCTTGACTCCTTTGAGTGAGACACTGCCAATTTTCAGGGCAAAGAATAATTTCTGTCCCCAAGGATTTTGCAAGCTGACTGTAAAACAAAAGACAGAATTACAAGCAGACTAGTATATAAGGAAGGACAAGGTATAAATGAAATCCCTGAAAACAGAAGGGAATAAATTACATAATGGAAAGAGTATTTGCATCAGTGCACAGTCGCAGCACTGATCTTTAGCTTGGAAGATGAAACCAATGATTTGATGAGATAATTTTTAAACTATTTTGGAATTACAGCCCTTGTGAAAAAAACAAAAGCAAAATATTTTCTCAGGAAGCACATCTCAGAAAGAGAATGTTGTTATGCTAGCTTGCCTCCTTTTTTAAAAAATTGGCTTTAATATAAATGTGGCTTAGCTTGTCTCTGAAAACAGATGCATCTTGCTTCTGTCTCAAAAAAAAAACAATTTAAAACCAGACCAAATATCACAGTTGTATCAAAGCAATTTATCATCTAGTGTTTACCGCTAGCCACATGCCACGTAGCTCTGCTAGCAACTTGAACTCCCAAACCTTCTCTAAAGTATATTTAATATGCAGACTAGCTTTTTTTTTTTCATAAATTTATTAAATGAAGAGCTATGGCTGTGCGACAACATTGCTAGATATCATTGCAGACAGTGAGCTGCCTGATATCTTAAGGTATTGACAAGGTCTGATGCAGTCTAATGAAAAAATTATTTCATCAAATTATGTGTCAAATTCTATTACTTCGTTGTTAGAAAGGAAACATGAAGTGAAGATAAATACTAATTGGCAGGAGAGAGTAGTTCACACGGTATCTTGTAAAGAAAGAAGATAAATGTCCCACTTGCATTTCATCAAGCTGATTATTTTATAGTGATGGAGAGAAAACTTGATTACAAAAAATGTGTTTATTTCCTGTTTCCACAATGTACCTTATTTGCTAATACAATTAGCTTTACAAGCTCTGACACTTGAGTGTCTTGGTTTTGCTTAAAACTTTCTTTTCCTTTCAATGTTAACCACGGCTGCCTTCATCCTTCTGCAGTCAATTCTTTTCAGTCTTCTCAATTCTTTTCTTGGTCTGTTAAGGAAGTTAGGAGACTCTAAAGGAAAGTTCAGAGGCTTTTCTGTGTTTCAGTGCACACAGAAATGTGAGGCAGCTTTGGAGCAAGCTACCCTGTACCAGATTTAGTGTGGATCAACTAATGTACTGTAACTTCATTTTCAGCCTACTGACCATTTTGTTTCAGTAATCCTTTACTTTCCTCGGTGGGCAACCACAAGGTTTACGATAATAACTGACTCCATTTTTTTCATGTCACAAAATCCTTCTTACTTTTGCAGACACTCATAATCTTAAATTTCTATGTTATGGATCAAATAAGTGAAAAAGAATCTAAAAAGTTCTCTTTATATGTTTTCTTCTTATGGGTTCATAGATTTTTATGAATACTATCTTCTACTTAAAAGAAAAAAAGGCAAACCCTGGATTTTTGTCACACAACTTGGAGAGTACACAAAGCTGAACTAGCCATAAGATCGAATTATGAGATGTCAATACCTGATCTGCATGACGAAAGTGGCCTGGATTCAGCTGACAACTTGCTGACAAAATCTCCCTTCATGGAGGAGAAATCCCCAGTGGCGTTAGGTGACTACAGGCAGATCATGTATCACTTCCTCTCTTGGCAGGTGAGGGATGAAGCCTATCTGGAACAGCTACAAGATGGCAGTTCTTCTGTGTCTACATTGACCATTCCTGACTAACCAGATGGTGTAAGTTAGAAGAGCCATAGGGACACCATGAATTAACTTGTAGTTGGTCAACAGTCTTTTCTTTCTTGCACCAAATACAACTTATGTGCAGGAGGGTCTTACTCAAGACTGGGGGAAGAGCCCTGGGTTCATATAGGATATCAAAGGAAAAACTGTTGGAGACAGCTATCAGGATAGTCCAGAGAGATGTAACAGGAAGCAGGCACCTTTCCTATGCTCGCCTGGGCTGATTCATCTCTGCCCTCTAGAAAAAATGCATGGTAGTGGCTTGCTGTCTGCTCTTCCTTTGCAGAGGGCAGGACTAAAAGCCAGAGATCCCTGACTTGCTTTTGTGCCTGCATGAGACACTCTGAGCATAACCACAGCTTTTGAGACAAGAGTACAATTGTGCACAGTGTATGCGTGTATCAAATACATAAAACTGCCTGGGGGGCATTGGCCCCAAACCAATTATGTGAAAGAGGAAGATGGCCATCAGCCATATCAAAACGTAAGGAGGAAATTTCAAAGGCACTTTAGAAATTAAAAAAGAATAAGGCTGAAAGGAAGTATAAAAGAAGCATGAAAACTTTTAACACCAGCAGAGATATTTGAATGGAAAGAGTAGGAGTTAAAACCCACCAGAAGATGCCATGCTGTCCTCTCAACCTTAGCTCGGCAGGATGGATCAGCCACCCTGTCAGATGCCGTGCGTAGCGTTCAGCTGGCTAGTGGATTACAGGGTGCAGCAGGTAGGGACCTGGACCTCGCACGTGGGTGAGTAACCTCATGGTGGGCTTTCTCACCGCCGTGGGGATCGGTGGGTTATAGGGAGTAGCAAGTATTAATCCTGAATGCATAGTATGCTGATTGCTAGTTAATTATGTATTCTTAAATTAATAAGCATCTTCACTCATGAAGTGGTTTAAACTATGGGAACTGGGTAGCTTTTGCCTGTGAGAGTTTTTGTGGCTGTTCTTGAGCATCAGGTAAGTGCAGCAGAAGTGATGTGCACTTGGAAGCACAGGCAAAGAGAGGAGAGATTTTCTGGAAGGCAGGGAAGAGGTAAAGGCTCTGTATACTTTATCATCTGCCTTTCACTCTGCAGTCTTTCAAGCTTGTCTCCATTTGTGGAGATGATTTGTAGGGAACTCAGCAAGACGAACATTTCTAAGCACAATTTGTCTTCCTCCTGCAGGCTTGTCAGTGGGAGTGAGGTCTGAGAGTTGTGCTGAAAATAATTTTGGAAGGAGGCAAATCAGGGCAGAGAACAAAGAACAGCATTGGGAAACATCAGATCCCTCATATACTCCTGGTAAATTTAATGTCAAGATGTAATCATCCCATTAATTCCAGCTTTTTGGGCCAGCAGTCAGCAAACCCACAACGGGACATGTAACTATGAGTTCTGAGTGGGTCCCCAGACTGGAGGCTCTGGATTTGCATATAGAGGAGCCTCTCAGACCATAAGGTTTACAGATTTAACAGCGGTACTGAGAGGGGAAAAACAGAATATCCCTCACAGTAGAAAGAAACATCAGAAAGGAAAAACTACTCTAAAATGAGGAAACTTGTTAAAGAGACATTTTAAAAGAGCAGGTAATGAGGTAAAATGCTATTTAAACATATTATACTAGAAAAATTGGCTGTAAGAGGACCATTCCCACACCTCAAAGCTAGTATAGCTGAACAGAAGAGTAAAGGAGACTGTTAGAAGTAAAAAAAGCCTACACCCTTAGAAGTGCAAGTGGTATCCACTTAAGAAGAAGATAATGGAGTGTAGCAAATCAAATGTCAATAAATAACAGGGCAGCCAAAAAAAAAAAAAAAGACAGGAGCAACTTGGTGAAGACATAAATGCTCATAATCAAAACTTCTTCAAAAGTATCAAAGAAAGCTTGCTAGAGTCAGTAGGCTGAACAGACAATGAAGATGAAAATCTTTGATCCTCACTTATTGCAAAGGACGATGGGAAATTTATCACTGATGCAGAAGAGCAGAGAAGAGGATGGTGGGGAATTGTGTCAGTGATAATTATCAACAGCAGGTGTTTCAGAAATCAATAAACCAAACACAAACCTCTGAAAGCTGCTACTTTTTAAAATAAACTCAGATTTCTGACCTTGGCAAACTGCTAAGCAAACAACCTCCTGCTTGACCCAGCCTCAGAATCGGGGGAAAAAAAAATGTTTGATATGGTACCAGTGTCTCAAAGGGTAATGCAGGTTATCTTTTGGCTTCAGCACCAGCCAGATTGGCAAGGAACTGTAATGAGAAATGGAATTAATAAATATGGATGAAATGACAGATTTTGAATGAGTCACAGGGATGTCTTGTGAAACTATCAGTGTTCTCTGAAGATGGCAGTTTACTGTTAAGGTGAACCTGGCTATCCAGTATATTTGGACTTAAGAAATAAAGTTGACAAAGGCTTTCAGCAAAAGCTGCTAAAGAGGTTTTCTCTCTGTTAACCAAAATATTTTTTTTCTCTATCGGGTTATAACCACATATTTTGCTAAATGAATATTTTGGCAGTTTATTGAAAGTCTCACAGGACATGTGGTAGGACCTGTCATGCTCAGCATATTTACAAATGATAAAGGAAAAAAGGTAAATAGTGAGGGAACAAATTTTGCAGAGGATATGAAATTATTTGGCATAGTTAAGTCTAAAGCTGCTATGCAGAGATGCAGGAAATTCACAGTGCTGAATGACTGGGTGAAGATCAGATGATATTCCAGGCTGACAAGTAGAATAAAGAAAACAAGAACTCTAATCTAGCTCTGTGTTTAATGGTGGGCGTACAAACACAACATTATCACACAGAAATGAGACTGGGGTCATTGGCGGCAGTTCTTTAAAAATGGTAACGGAAATTTTTTATTAGCAAGGCATATGCACAGTACTGCTGTGGCAGAGAGTTAAGTGGATAGTTCTGAGAAAATCCACACAACAAAATCCATCCAGAGAGATGATTCAAATAACTGCCATAGTAAATTAATTACTTTCAAAAACTTTTTTTTTTTTTGGGGAAAAAAAAAAAAAGAAGAAAAAAGAGCCAGGATTTTATTCAAATGAATTAGAACAGGATGCAAAAGTCACCAATGAAGTTTCCACTTTCTTTGTGGTTGTCTTCAGTAAACCTTTAACTTTTGGTTCAAAAGCTCGTTTGGTGATGTAATTACTTCAGTGCAGTGGTGTGCTGACAAGGATAGCTGAGTAGCTGCATTTAGATTTACCGCAAAGCAATAAGCAATATTACTGCTGAATATTCTTGGAGGGATTTGCCTTTCAATATATTATTTGATTCCTCTTGAACTGCTTACTCATATACTTCCCATCACCTCCATTGGATGACCTAAAAATGCCATTTTGTGGTGAACTATAAAAGCTGAAAAATATTTAGGTTTGTGTGGTTTGTTGGGTTGGTTTGGTTTTTTTTCCTATTTAAGAGAAAATATTTTCAATCTTAGAGTACAAAGGTTTCAGACAGAGACACTGTACTCCATTAGCACCTCGTATTTGCCTTATGTTCTTGTTAACTGATTATATGTACACTTTTTTTGGTCATTTTTCCATTGTTATTTTATCTCTGTTCCTATGGAGATGATATTGCAAGAACATATTCCAACTTTAATATATCTGAAGTGATCAAGTATTTACTTCTACCTTCCTGGCTTGGAGAATGGTGAAGCTTTTTGTTTTGTCTTATGTGTTCCTTTTTCCTGCACAGTAGTAGCAACAAATACCATTAATGTGAGCTTTTATTTCTGTAGATCAACATTTGACACAAAATGTCCCTGAAGTAAGTTCAAAATTCTCATTAGAGTACACAGACATCAGATGTTCTTCTTACACCAAACCCTGAATCGTTCATTCTGCAAAAGGGATAAATTTTTATTTCTTTGGACCCTTGTTCTCATGACAATATTCTGAAGGTTACTTACTGTCTATTCTGCTTACTAGTGTAGTGAATATTGGGCCAAATTTAAGATAAACTGACCTAGAAATATTACGGTCTCTTTGACCACCCTGGTTTCAAAAGCCAATTGGCAGAGTCTGAATTCCCAGTTAAAGTAATGGCAACTGTGTAGCACAGATTTTAGTTCTCTTGGGAGTTAAAGTGTTTCAACGTGAGACCATCCTTTCTATGCCTGCACTCCCTCCCTCAGTCATTCATGTAATTTCTTGCAACAAGTGAAACCATGTCAAAGCTGGGCAAAATGAGATGTCTGGACAACAGCTTTCTGCCCTACAAAAGCCTAATCTGCCCCCAAAGCACAGTCCATTAGCACCTTGAAGAAGGAGTTGCTGAATATACACATGCTTGTGATTCTGGCGGTTCCCAGTTTTGGCTGGCGCAGCAGTTAGCTGCTAACCTCCTGCTCGCTGCTGATGTGGGAGCAGGTTTTTCAAAGGCTTAAAGGCTGAGTAGTTTTTCCATGGGAACATAAGGGCTTAAACTTTGCAGCAGGGTAGCCCTCGTACGTCACCTGACATGACCTGTGTGCTGCAGGCTGCTGCCGTCTCTGAGCCACTGCCATGCTGCGACCGGTACCCTGTCTTCACCCACGGCAAGCCCAAGGAGGGCATCCTGTCAGGCATCAAGGACATGAAGAAATGGTGACCCAGGTAACCTCCGACTATAGCAGTGGAAGACTTGGACAGGGTAAAAGCATGAATTAGGAACATACATTGCAGCTATCTGAAAGGGAACAGGCAGGATCAATTATAATGGAAAACAATTGTTATAGCAACTGAATGTGTACCAGTGCCAAACACAAGCTATTGTGCTGAGTCTCCAAACCACTAGTATTAAACTAAATACACAGAACAAATCAGGCATGCATGTTTGAAATCTATTTGACATAAATACACCTTGTGTTGTTGTGGTTAAACCCCCAGAAGTTGATTTATTTTGAATATCAGATGATCAGTTTCTTAACAAACTTATATAAAATGCCTCTTCTAGACATCTGAAGGCTTTTTACAAGACACCTTAGTTGACTAAAGCACGTTTCTTATAATTTTTAGAAACATTTAGTGAAAAATGTTAGATAAAGGTTCCTTCTTTGCCAAGGAGGCAATTTAATCAACCAAACATTTTAATGAGAATATAATCTTGTCCTTTCCATGTTCATATAAAATAAATGAAGAGGACTTAACAAGGTACTGAAAGTATTTTACTAAAATTCTACTCTTAATCACAGTTATCAGATACATTAAGTGTTTTCTACATAAGATCTTATGTGTGACCACTGGACACTGAAAGAGAGTGTAACCATGTGGCTTTCCCTTAGTCTTTAGATTTTGAAGCCAGTTTGAAGGAGAAGATACAGACATTTTTGCTTCTCTAACGTGGGCTTCTGAAAAACGATAGTCTGCACATCATGTTGCATTTCAGTTATTTGGACCTAGGCCAGTGCACATCAAAGTTGTAATTAGTCAGTGCTTGTGAGAAGCTGCACAGAATGGTGAAAAGCTTTCCTAGGGAGAGAAGAACATTTATTCTCAGTGGAGTTTGTTAAACTGCACTTTGTTTTAACATATTGCTATTCCACACTATGTTGAGATTGAAATATCCTAATAATACAGAGCTTGGAAAGACTTTAAAGTCTGCTATTGACTAGCAAGAGTTTTCCACCTTGCTCTTAGCCAAGCATGTTTTACCTGCCAGGAGAGCAGACACTGGCAGTCTTGGCATGGGAAGACAAGACAGCAGCTCTTCGCTAGGTGCACGGGGTCCTCGGCAGCATGGTGTTGTGTGCAGAGCATCACTTCTCAGTCCTGGACACCATCCTCTTCCTTCCATGCTTGCTTCCTGACATGGCAGTTCCTGTGTTGCGGAACCCAGGGCAATCTGAAGCCTGCCTCTGCTGCAGCTGTGAAATGGGAAAGGAAATAGGATATCTCACAGAAAGAAGCTCTATGTTGGTCACTACGGCTTGACAGCACCACCTGGAAGGTGGCCCAGCCTCCCTCTCCACTGGGGAGTCAATGGTGACTTTCAAACAGCTGAGAAAAGTGGCAGTGGGGCAGATTTTGTTAAGGACATCCTTTACAGGAGTGTGGCACCTATGTCAGGAGCAGAAACTGAACAGGACAGAGAACCCCTCAGGGTTTGCTGGTCACCTCATTCTATCTTTTATTCTAATTACTCTGCTCATCTCAAGGTAATTATTGTGCAAGTCAGACCTGAAAATTAACATAAAGAAATTTCTTAAAGCGTATGTTCCTCTGGGCAGCAACCTGTTCCATGTTTCTAGAAAGCATCCAGTACTCTGGTCCACTGCAATGAAAAGAGTAAGTTTGTAAGCAGTACAACTTGTACTTTCTCCTTTTCTTTGTATTTCTGAAGTTCTTTCTTCCACTATTTACTCATAGTTTCTCTTGCAAAGTGTGAAGTAGATCACATTGGCAATCTTGATTGTGTCTTTGAAATATTCTTAAACCTCAGGCGAAAGAAATGATAAGTACTTTTGGAGAATAGCTTCATTCTTGATCCTGTCTGCACTTTGGATCTTTCAAGATACATGACAGCTGTTTCTCTTCTCTTACTGAAACTGGATATTCATTGATTATATGACATCTCTTTCTGGTCCATGACAAAGTACTGGGATAGCAAACATTCCTGAACCCCTGATGATCTGTCATTAAAAAGAAATTTTAACTATAGTCTGGAGGATGGGTGAAAGTTTACTTTGATAGAAACAGCAAAATTATTTAGAATTCACCCAAACAATAACTTTTTCAGGACTGGTAACCAGGAAACCAGCCTACCAGCTTTGATATAAACAGTGCGTCACCAATAAATCCCTTGGGAGCAAGCTATCACCATAACAACAAGTGACTTATATCTGTGATTTTCAGTGTTGGAACCAACTCTTGTGCACTTTTGACTGTGCTCTGGACTCCAGCCTAAGCATCTTTTCCAAAGAGTCTTGTCCCTTGGGAAAGTCCTCATTTCAGTCGTACCCATTATACACTCTGCTAAGCTCTATGTACTCACTGGAGTTCCTGCGAATTCACACCTGGTGAAAGAGAGGAGGAGTTACCTGGGATCTCTTCAGAGTCTTCTAACAGGGGGTTGGTATGGCTTAACGTACTGCCTCTCTTATTGTCCGAAGGCCAGTTTGAACCTTTTTCAATCAAAGTTTTAAAGATATATTTTAAAAATCTCATTTATTGCTCATGTTTTATTTCCATTTTCACAATGTAGTGGCCATGACAACACCAGTATTACTTTTGTAAGGATGCACAACTCTTGAGCAGTCTTTTCTCCAAAACTCTGATTTTTTCTATCTGCAGGGGTTTTGTTCAAATAAGATATTCATTACCACCATCACAAAAATATTTTCACTTTTCTTTGTTTTGGATATCGCCCTCTTCATCCTTTCTAACCCCAGTGTCTACATGCCAGTCCAACTGTAAAATTGAAAGTATTTAAATGTAAACCATTCTTGTGTCACTAGTATCATTCTTCTTGAGAAATTCAGCAGAGGAAGCAGAAAGCTTGTTTTTCTGCTGCTAGCACTTGCATCAAAAAACTCTGCCGGTGGCTTTACGAACAGCATTCCAGGATGCCAGTTGAGGAAGAATAAACCAGTTGAGGGAGAATATAAAAATAAATAAATAAACTGTCCTCAGAAAGCTGGAGATCTTTCTGAGCCAAATATTTTATAAGATTTGAAATGTTCAGCTAACTCCTATTCTTCCTGTCATTACTGTACCTCTGAGTTTTTAATATACTAGAAAAAAAGCCAACATATCATGCTGAACAGCAGTGAGAGATGAGTTTTTGAGGGTTTTCTACCAGGACCTTGAATTGAAAGTATCAGGGCATTTGATAAAATGGATCCCATTAACATTTCATCCCATCCTTTTCAGAAGGCTGTTCAGAAGACCACCCACATGGAAATCAAAGTGGATTTGGAGGTGCAGCCATCACTGATACTGATTCAAACATCACCTAAGGAACAAAAACTTCAGGAGTAATTTTTGAGATTGTTTTTGATCTGCCTATGCTGGATATGTGTATATTAACAGTGTATATATAAATTGTGATATTATTGATAGTTATATCCAATACACACATTCATTATTAATAAATTACAGTCCATAAAGAAAATTAATGGAAATAACAATTAGCAAGAATGATGAATCTACTTCTGAAGCTGGGTTTAGGGTGGCAGAGTGCACAGAGGGAAAAACAAATCTAAAGAGGAAAAAATGTAAAAAAGGGATTAGGATTTTAAAAGAAATTCACTGAGTTTCTTCTTCTTAGAAGCACATTGTTCCCTTAATCAAACGTAAACAACATATAGACCACTTACTCCACATTATTCTGGATATCAGTAGAGCTACACACAGAAAAAAAGTTCAAATAGAAACAAAATGTAGGGCTAAGTTTTGAGCCCATTAACATGAAGAATAAAACTCCCAGTGATTCCCCTGAGCCAAACATTCACTCCAGAAGAAGTTGCAAAATGAGTAGGGACAGCAAATAGGCAGATGTGAATTTTGCTGTGATAAATGACTCTCAGATACAAAAGACACTTTTCAACTGAAATGTAATAGAGAAATTAAAAAATAACAGAGATCAAGGTTTAGGTGCAGGATTTAGAAAAAAAAATCGGTACTAACACTATAGCAGTCTTTCTGGATATATAATACTGTAGGCTAGCAGAAGTGTTTAAAATAAAATGCCCAAGTGATTACTGAAAGAAAACCAAAGAATGATTAGTTTATTTTTTCTTATACAAAACTATTAGCATCTGAAGACCAACGGAGAAATAAAGAACAGACATACCACAATAAAACTGAGTAATGAAAAGAATCTTTACTTGAAGATTGCATTACGTTTGAGACACAAGACATTGCACTTCTGTGAATTTGATTGTTGTGATTCTTGGCTGTCAGTGAGAAGAACAAATCGACGGTGTTATCCACTTATTTGTGCAATCTAATGAAGTACAAGAGTTTTCTGGTTAAAGCAAAGCTGTTTGCTGTTGAGAATACTTGTTAACAATGCCTTGTGCTTGAGAAATCTAAAAAATCTGATATTTTATTTTTCTTCTATTTTCATAAGTGTAGTAATTATTTTGATCAGCTGCCATTTCGGAAAAATGTAAATAACACACTGCCAGCCCAACCCAGCAATTCAAATTTCATCCAACTGGAAAATGGACAAAACCAACAGTTGCTGTGGATTTTTCTGGTGCTTATCTCACTAGTTTCTTCTGAATTTTGATTTGTTGCAAAAGAGCTACTGATGATTTAAACACAGATGCCTAAGTGTGGCTTCCTTCTGCATCTGAATGCTAGAGAGGGAAATGTTCGCTTGTGCAAAGTTAAAATGGGTTCTATCCATGGATAGATAATTTTAAATCTGACAGTACTTATTTTATACATGCAGGCATTTATCTGTAAGCATCTGCCTGCATCTTGCAAGTGCAGCTCGGATGGAAAATATAAAGAAATTGTCTCCCACGTTGCTGGAATTTTAACTCCTCGCAAATCCCTAACCCAGCTTAACTTCAGCATCTGAGTTCTTGCCAGCTCCAATGCTAGCAAAATAAAGTTTTACAGTCTACAGAATTTGACACCAGGCTCTCATATAATCTCCCCAGTGTCTCTTCATTTCTGAAGATGGCTTTCATGCAAACAAGTTCCTTTAAGGGCCTGGAAGCAGGCATTTGCTCTTCCCTGTTGTTTTCTGACACATTCTCTCCCCTTTTTTCGCCTGTTACTGTGTCTTCTTCTTCCCAATAGTAAATGGTGCAATGCCACTGGAAGCCACATAAACAAACTGAAAATAGAGAGCTGTTCTATAGTGCATCTAATAAAGGCTCATCTGGAAAAGACCTATAGTATATTACTTTTTTAACCATTCAATAGAGATCAATGGAAAATTATATTATCCCTGCCAAGCACTGTAATGAGGATTTGTTTTTCAAAGGAAAACATTTCTTCTCTATGCCAAAGAAAAAATGTTTTTCTGATTAATTCTGTTGATGTTTATAGCTACAGAACACTATTGGCCCATTTGCAGTTAGACTCCAAAAAGATCTGTCTCCTGAGGCTTGGCGATACCAGAGCCACATGCAAAATTAGTGCTGTAACAAGCCATGGAAGAAACTTAGATGTGGGGTACTGACTGGTATTATGACAATAATTTCTTACATTCATTGACATTACATTCATTTCTTACATTGACACTCTTCTCCAGCGCTTATGAACTGGTTTTGAGTCTCAACAGCATAAACTGGAAGAACACACAGTCAGCACAAATACACCCCCCCAGAACAGGCTCAGACAGGATGCAGAGAAACCGAGACAGCAAGAGGAGTTACTTGTAATTCAGACAGAGCATTTCTATGGTGTTTGAGTGTCAGCCCAGGTGTCAGCACCGTATGGTAATACTGTGTCACCAAAATACAGCCTCAGACTTGTCTGGAAGCACTGAAGGATCTCGGTCCCAGCATGGTCTCTTCTCTCTGTGCTTCGCCACTGTTAGGAAGGACCAAGGATCTTCTTTCGCTTCTGTCTCTAGTGTCTAGGTTTAAATCCTTGCAAAATTGATTGGAGTCTCTTGATCAGCTTTAATGGAGTTTCATGAAGATCCCTGTAATAAATTTCTGTCCCTGTCACGTTTAGGTCCTGCCTATATATGAGACTACATACAGGGTTAAATTTCATCACGATTCACAAATACTCACTTTGCTGTCCCAAGTAAAGGAAATGTGAATGGCTCAAACATCTGGAAACAAGCACCTGAAGAGTCATTTGGCAACTGTGGAAATGCAGTAATCTGTTTCACAAGCAGGTACTTCCACACGCAGGGTGTGTAACCTGCTGGACCAGCAATCTCTTCACGTTTCTCTATTTGTGATGGCATTGGTGAAAAGGAATATTTTATATACACATATTTTTAAAAATGAACTTCCAAACTCCCTGAATGCTGCAAAATACCAGGTTTTCTTTCTATCCCCAGGAGAATGCTTATTTTTGACCCATGCCATGTGTCAGTGCTCCCGCCTTCTTTTGACATGTTATAGATCCAGCACTGAGACACCGATGGTAATTATCATGTTTCTGGTGATAAAAAATGGTGATAGGAGCACACAGACTGCTACACAGAAGCACACAGTAGCTCAGTTATGCTGTTCATCTCTGACACAGGTCAGCATCAAATTTAGGGAGGTACTTGAAAACCAACAATGTACAAACCTCGAAGTAATTTTGTGGCTGCTATAATCTGATATTTAATTTATGCCTGAAAACTTATGGATAAATATTTCATACATGTGTAGACTTGGCAGTATCTTTCTACTTGTATAAATGTCTCATCTTTTTCTAAGTCCTAATTATGCTCTTGGCCTCAAAGATGCTGGGTAGCAGTTCTTCAGAGGAGCAATGCCCAAGTAATTGCTACACCCTCATGTAAAACCAATAGCAGGCAAACGATACCATTGTACAGCAGAAGTTTAATGCAGAGCATGACAGTAAACATGATTGCTTTTTATTTCCTTTCTGTTCACCTCAGGATCTAAAATTTCAATGCGGGAAACTATGTAAGAAGGCTGACAGCACTGCTGATTATATTACCCTTATTTATGTGGAAGATTCTCTTATCAGCCAGTTATTACTGTTGTTATCCTTGACTAGGACTTAATCACTCAAGATGTAACAGGGACTGGTCACCTTTTCAGCCACTGTGTACAATTTTGAGTGGAAATGAGTGAGTCCAATTTGAAGCAGTCAGCATAATTCTGATTAATCCAGAGAGTCAGGAGCTGCCAACCCTCTAAATACAAGGGTATCCCTGGGTCAGCAGATGTACAAATATTTCAGTAGCTGTCCCTACAGTGCACTGTGTTGTTCATTTGTCAGTGGAGCTCTGCCCTTAGTGAAGCAGGCTGAATATTCAACCACTGCAATACATCACAGAGAAGAATAAGACGGTAAGCTGACTTTTTTTTCAGCACTGAGACTCAAAAGTAGCAGGAATGTTATTGCAACAATTGTGTTTTAATTAAAATTTGTAATGTCTGTGTGCAGATTGGCCAGTCTGGTCTCTGAGGCTCCAATATCATGAGAGATGCTGTGAAAAATGTGGTGATATTTGTTAATTGTACTTTGGTGTGTGTGCAGACACATACACAAACACATACACGCCCCCGCACACCCCCATATAATATATGTGAATTATTATTTTAGCCTTGCTTATGCATCTAGTTTGTGTGTGTCTGTATAAACCACAGACTTAATTTAATTCTCACCTCTACAACTGATCTCTTCTTATTCCTGATAATATAAAAATTCTATGAGCAGGCTGGATCAAACTGAAACTCCTGCAAACCTTTGTAAGATTTCCAGAATTTCTTGTTTTATAGAAACACAAGACCGTGGTGTTTTGCTAAAAAAAAAAAAAGCAAACCAGAAAGCAAGTGAGAGTGACAAATAAACGTCCATTCGTCCATCCTAACCAGAGATTTTGTCCTTGAGCTGAGGTATCTTTCCCAAATTTTTCACTGGAATATCTATATTTCTAACACATAGTTTTGTTTCCAATAGATTTGCATCAAAACCCCATCATTTCCAAGGAGGAAGATTTTTCTCTGAGTACGTTTAAACTTAAGGGGCTGAAACTTACTGAAACGGAAAAGGCATTTAACAGGGACGTTTTACTAAGTAAGTAGTGAAAGATTTGTCCCTAACAGCATTTGATTTAAGACCAATTTGCATTTTCAGGTGCTAATTTTCTGAATCATCTCATCCTTTATTTCTACATATTCTATTCATACTCAGATGATAATTGTAATTACATACTTGGAAAGGAATCTGTTAAAATCACGGTCAAAAGGCAGGAAATATGTGTTAAACTGTTTTACTGCTGACCACTTAACACAAGTTGCAAAAAAAAAAGGATCCTTAAATTTTCCAGGAAGAGACACAGCACAAATCATCATTATCTCATAATTTCCTTTTAAGCTAGACAGCTGGGCTGTCCCCAGCCTCCAAAGGACAGATTTGTGGCTGTATTTTACCATTCCAATATTTGTCACTCTTTCTGCTCTTAGTGTTTCCCCCCCACAGTCTCATCAATATCTGTATTTGTCTTTGTGCTGGTTTTGTGTAGTGAGGAGGCTATATAGGCCTTTTTCCTTCTTGTGAACCGTATTACAACCTTCCACATTACTGGCATCAACTTTTCCAACTGAAAAATTGAAGTAGAGAAGGGAAAAAATGCTCCAAAACTCCTCTCTGACACCATCTTGGAAAGAAGTTTTCCAGGGGGAAGACTAAAATGGGAGCAAAATCAGGCCCAGACAATTGTGTGCAATCTTTTAGGTTTAAAGATTTTTAAAATTTAAAGTCACACCCTAGAATTTTGACCTAAATTAAACTTGTCACATTGTAGTCTTGCTGCAGGAGAGCACACATTGAAATGGAGCAACATAAGAGAAGCTTTTCCGACGACGTTTCATCCTGACTAAAGTGAGGAAGCATTGGAAATTAAGAAGACAGGCTGTTGTTTCTGAGGCTAATTGCAAAATCCAGCACGTTATATACTTTGAGCTCTGCAGAAGTGTCTGAACTTCTGAGAGCTGACAAGAACAAGAAATGATCTCTGAACCTGCAGGTGAACCATAGGAGATTCAGCCCTCATTAATAATCTCTTTCAGTATCTTCTAACTTTTGTTTTTCTTTATTACATCTGTGAATTGGGCAGAAGTCATTGTATTTCACACAAAATCCTCCTTTTGCTGCTCCCTCTAAGCTGTGCCCTGTCTTCTGCAAATTCTTATGGCTGTTTTCAGTGTGAAGATGTGGGCTTCAGATTCCCGTCAAGGTTTGACTGCACTGCCAGAGTTAAATTTACCACCATAAAGATGAACATTTAAATTTGAGTCGTCAGACCTACCATTAACAGCAAAAGCTTGAAATCCTGCTGACCTGGTATTAAATGGCTCCAAATGTTTGTCGGAAAAACTGGGGCTGTCAACAAATCGTGCTCCTCTCTGGTCTCCAGCCCCAGCCTGTAAAGCAGCAGCACCATGAAACCTCCCCTGCGGAAATAAGGAGTAGCAGAAGACAGATGAGTGGAGTTCGAAGTGCCTTTAAACCCACTCCAGCTGTCGTTGAATTTCTCTGGCTCCCTGCTAGTGGCAGTTTCAACTGTAGCAGAATACAGAGGTTGTTTTGTCAAGAGGGTTAGGAACTAACAAACAGAACAGTATTTTGTAAACCTGAAAAATTAAAGTGGGCATCTCTCAGCAGCACGTAGAATGGCGCAGTGTACCAGCTGCAGCTTGTAAGGAAGGGAAGAGCACAGATTATCCCTCAAGCTGAATTTTGAGAAGGATTACAGATTCTATACAAGCGATGTGGAAGGTGGTGAGATGAGCAAAAATGCAACTTTAAATTAAAGAGAAATAAGACCTTTACAAAGGCAGACCAAGCTTTGCCACATTTCTCTTTGTGAAGGCTCACCTCAATATTATATCTTCTCAGGTCCATCAAAGACCATTTAAGACCTGCTGGCATCAATAGAAATTTTGTCATTGGCTTTTGATTTAACTGACTGTTGATTTACTGTATGCTGTTTCATGAAAAGGAAAACTTCTTTCACTGAAAGGGTTGTCAAGCATTGGAACAGGCTACCCAGGGAAGTGGTTGAGTCACCATCCCTGCAGGCGTTAAAAGGCGTTTAGGGACATGGTTTAGTGGTGGACTTGACAGTGTTAGGTTTATGGATAGACTCAATGAACTTAAAGATCTTTTCCAACCTGAAGGATTCTATGATTCTATCAATGACCTTCCACCAACACTCCTTCCATTCTTAGAAGAGGAAAAGACTCAGACTCACTTGTTTAGTCACTTACTCTCACTCTCTCACATATGTAATCAGACAAAGGTGGCCTAAAAAATTTTAGGTACAACAAGATGACCATTTCTTACACAAATATAGTGAAAAATTAGCTTTCATTTTCTAGCAGCTTTAGTTTGTGCTAATATTTGCTTTACACTCATGTTTTCTGAAATTAGAATTATTTTGCCCTAAAAGGCCCCAGATACACACTGCAGAGGTACTCGTTTGTTGTCCTCAGGTAATTAACTATTCTTGCCACCCTGGGGCACTTGCCTCTATGACAGATCACAAGGTATCAATGATGAATGGGATGTAAAAGAATAAGCAGATAACAATTATTCTTTAGAATGAACTGTGAAGTTATTCTATATTAAGTAAAGTTTTTTCTGAGATAAACCTTGATATGCTTTCATCTCCTTTACACATATATTCAGGGAACTGTAAAATTCCAGTCTGGAACTTAATGCCTCCAGTTTCTTTCACATTGCATTTTTTTTTTTTTTTACAGTGAAAATTTTAGTATTATGGGCTTTTCTGCACCTTGTGTCTTGCCCTTTCTTTTCAAGCTGGGGACCTGTTGTAACGAAATTTCAGATACATATATCATGTATGGAAGAGTATGATTTCATTTTCTCACTTAGCTCTTCCAAAACAGGGCTGAGGTACCTTTGTCCGTGTGTTTAAAACCAACATAATTAACTTACTTGTCATAGGCAAGACTGAGCTTCTCTGCTGTTCAAGGCTACATTTTTAAAGCAGCCACACATCTGAATATCTTAATACAAAGTAGGGAGGGAGTAGTGCCTATTTTACATTCAGATGAAATCCTGGGGAAAAAAAAATTAAAAAGTAAAGAGAATGAACAGCCAGCGCTACTTCATTAAAACAGATGTCATTTGCAGAGGAGGTTAGGTTATTCCAGGAATGCCACTCCTTCCTGGTTATTAGTTGTTCACAACCGTAAAAGATTTTCTTGAATCTCCAGTCATCAAGGCTGTCTTATTAAGAACGGCAAGAGGAAAGTGTGTTGATTCTTTTCTCTGAAGACATAAAGCTCTGACAGGCACGAAAAGACTTAGTCCAAAAATGAATTTTCAACCAAAAGGCACTGGTTTCAAAGTTAAAAACCATGTGACAATCAGAAGCCATTCTGTATTTAGGAAGACAAAAACTTCTTTATTCTAATCTTTTTAACTTAGTTAACGCCACTGGTCCTAATGAACTTTTATTGAAATTAAGGAAAATGGATCAGATCCATCAAAATTTTCCCCTGTGATGTTAAGAGGAGTTCTTCCAGCTGGGTGAGACTCAGCATTACAAGTGATATTGTGGGATTTTATCAGCTTATCTTCAGTCTACAGTGCCTTCTGTCTTCACCATTTTTCCTTTTGTTGCATAAAAAACTGTCATTGCTGCTTTACACTTTACCCAAGGGAGAACGTGTTTGTTTAAAAAATAGGGAATATCTTTTTAGTAATTTCTGAGCAGATTGTTGTGAAACAAGTTATGAAACTCCTATCCTTGCTTATTGGAACACAGGCGATTTTACTGTTGGAAGCTTTCATTTAGCAATGTTTATTTTATACTTCAAAGATATCTTCTTTCATCTTAGATGAAATGTGTGATATGTCCACTGAATCTGAGAAATGGAAATTCTTTTGTTTAGTAGGTTTGAGAGGATAATGCTTCTCTTAACATATTGTAATGCTTATTTATTTTCTACTTTTAAAATTTTTCTACTTTTAAAAACACATATAGAATCATAGAATACTTTGGGTTGGAAGGGACCTTGAAAGGTCATCTAGTCCAACCCCCCTGCAAGAAGCAGGGACATCTCCAACCAGATCAGGTTGCTCAGAGCCTCATCCAACCTGGCCTTGAATGTTTCCAGAGATGGGGCATCCACCACCTCTCTGGGCAATCTGTGCCAGTATTTCACCACCTTCATAGTAAAACATTTTTTCCTTACATCCAGTCTGAATCTACCTCCCTCTGTTTTTAATAATCATTACCCCTTGTCCTATCACAACAAACCCTGCTAAAGAGCTTCTCCTCGTCTTTCTTACAAGCCCCCGAAGTAGTGTTGTACAGGTATAGTCAACTGTAGTTCTAATTTTTTTTTTCAACTAAATATAAAGTTGTGAGAAACTTCTACAAATTTGTTACTTGAAATCAACTTTCTCTTGGCCTCCAGTATTTTTCTGGTTTGTTTTTGTTTTGGGATTTTTGTTATTGTTATTGGGTTTAGGGGGTTTTGGTTTTTTTTTTTGCCTTTTGTTCTGGCAACAGTTTGTCTAAAACATTATTTATTTCATCCAGGTTTTGATGGCCTTGTTCTTTGTTTTTCTGAACATAAATTGGAATATTAAGTTAAAGCAAATATCACGTAAGAAATCTTAATGACATATACTGAAAAAAAAGGGAATAAAATTTTCAGATAGCATACTATAACCAAATTATTCATTTTCATATTAGGGGAAATGTGCTAAAGAAATTTTGTAGAGATCCAGATCATATTCAGATATACCATCTTACTTGAGAGACATATGTCGTAAGGAGCAAAAGTGCATGGAAAAAGATATCACTGACCTCAGATTCATGATTCTTCAGGTGTTGGTTAACTGCCAGCTCATAACTGAAAAGCTCAAGTTTTAAATTTTCCATTAAATATGTGAGGTCATAGGTCCAAAGCAACAATGCTGATTTTCCTCCTATCATGGAGGACTGGGGGAGTCATGCTCCCTACCTTGGGTCTCAGCAGGAATTCTGGTGTCCTCTGCAAGCCAGGGAGGTGACTGTCAGGGCACCAGGAGGAAGCTGACAGAAACATCACCACCAGCTGAATTTGTCTGAAATACATTTGAACCGCGTCAAATATGCCAGCTTGGGTAAATCACCAAATTCCAATGAAATAATGTTTTATCTTGAAACTGTTATTTTCTTTCAAACCAGCTGTAATAAGGAACTTCTGCAAATATCACAGTACAATGAAAAATGTGGAAAACCAGTAGAAAAATAGTAGAAATTGGGAGGAGAAAAACTGGAGGCTGTAGCATAGTAAGGTAATTAATGCCTCCTGTTGATGTGAACATTTATCAAGATAGTATTTTCCCTTCACCCTGATATAAATGTGTTTATCTATATATATACAGACATTTATACTTGTTTAAGACCACACATATAGCTGTGTGTATACATATAAGCAGACATGCAGATGTAACTTTTAAGCTCCAGCACTTCTTTTCTGTCTGTCCTTCTACGTAATCTTTACATGTTCCAAAAACTTGAATGATCAATAGAATTAGATGTTTCTGCTAGGAACAAAAGAGTTTGGACAAAATACTTTATATGATGCATGAGTCACCAAATGAAGGTTTATGGAGCATATGATGTAGTTCGGGCTATGCAGGCAGAGTGGTCCTTTCTGGATTGGAAAAGTAGTGAAATTATCTGGTTAGCAATTCCCAGGCTAATTTGTCAGAGGTTGGATATCAACGACATTTTTTTAACTAATTGTCACTTTGAAATTCAAAAAATGTTCCCAGAATATTTCGTGCAATCATAAGCCTAATCCTAGTGGACTCTTGAGCCTCATTACAGAACTGATATCACTCTAGGGGATTTTTGTCTTCTATTAGTTTTTAAATAGTTGAAAAGATATTTATAGGTTAGATGCAACAGAAAATTGAGGAAGAATAGAGGAGGCTTTCAGAACATTACTGAACAATTACACTACTTATAGAAATACTTTTCCCTGAAGAATGCCAAAGTATATATTTCAGATATTACTCATGACCTCTGATGACCTGAACACATAACCATACTAGACTATTGAAATCTATGCTCAGAAAGATATTGACTTGATATGAGTAAGTTGATATGTTTCCTATTTTTTTTACACCCATAAATGCTCTTTTAAAGAGCCCTTCTAAACAGAATTAACTCAGAATAATCTGAAGAAGGGCCATTTTTCCCAACACATGTAACAGTCATCCTTAGATAATTTTTTTATGATTAGAATTCCTTCCATAATTTTTTAAAATGTATTTCCTTTTCCATCAATTTCTCCTTGGGCCAAGGAAAAGCGTCATATTGACATTTGTGGAAATGGCGTTCTGCGTCCAACAGAATGTGTTTGCTTGGTTGTTTTCTTTTTTTGGGCAGAGAGAACCACTGCAAGCTTCCCTATCCTGCCCTCCCAGTTCTCTTAACAGCTGAATGGAGCAATCAGCTGGGGGAACAGGAAAGCACTGGGGGCAGAGTTTTAATGCCTGTTCAAGTGTCAATTGAAAGACTATGGAAGCGAGTTGAAGGACTCCTGGCAATTTCGAATGGACTTTGCAACAGTCACCTTTTATTCTTCCTGCATAAGGAACAGTATTTAGATAGCTTTGGTTGTTTTTTTTTTCTTTCATAGTAAGAAGTGAATGCTGGATCTATACTGGAACAACACTCAGAGATACAGTCATCATGGAATTTTGGATACTACTAAAATCAACAGGGAGTTAATAGAAGTTTAATATAGCTTAAATATTTGCTCAAATATAGATCCAAGAACAACAGTCAGGCCGTAAACCACCTGATGGTAGTACCCAATGATGTCACAGGAGTCCTTTTAGTTTGGCATAATTTTTGAACCATCATTTGTTGAAAGTTTAGCAAAGAAAGTACAACACTTGAATTCCACATCTATGCTATGTGAAGGCAATATTATCTGTTTAAAAAAAAATATAGTTTTCCCTGGTAAACACACTCTTCCACAAAGGAAAGAAGTCTTCAAGATCAGACTGTGATGAGTCTATTGAGTTCCAGACAAAAACCTGAGCTCTCAGAAGAGCAGAGGCAGGATAGTATCCTACATTATTGATACTGAAATGTATTACTGACATGTTTTCCCCACAAAACTCTTCACTTCCAACACCTTTAAACCAGATTTTTATCCTTTTAAGAAACTTCAGGAAAACATTCTTTGTATTGAATTACTATCCCTTCTATGACAGTGTCACCTGTCTTTAGTGCTCACATCTTTAAACTGCAGGAAAAAATGCATTTTGCATAACAGCACTTATTGTCACTCATCATTTGTCTCCCTTTTTTGCTGTTTTTGCTAATATGATTCTGAGGTCTGGACACTGGATTAATGGAAAAATCACTGATGGAACTGCCTCAGCTGAGGTCTTTGGTGGTATTCTTTAACATCTTTAGAGATGTTTCCACAGTTTTTTTCAGGATTTTGCTGTATCCAATAGCTAAAGTAGCAACAAACACAACAGTCAACTCTTCACGTCTAAGTTTATTAACATCTCCTAAACACTGGAAAACAAGGCTTCAGGACAACTTCAGTTCCTTCTATAGTCCTTATAAACAACCAATAGTACTTGTCATCATACACAACCACAATGATTTAATAAAATCATACTATGTCAGCATGCAGTCTAATTTAGCATTGCGTCTCCCCGTATCTGAAAACAGAAAAAAAATTATATGTGAACCGATTGCATCTATTCAAAGGAGAGGTATGCTGTAACAAAAACACCAGAGGACTTGGCCAGGCTATCTTAGGATCATAGAATGGTTAGAGTTGGAAGGGACTTTCAAAGGTCATCTAGTCCAACCCCCCTGCAAGGAGCAGGGACATCTCCAACCAGATCAGGTTGCTCAGAGCCTCATCCAGCCTGGCCTTGAATGTTTCCAAAGATGGGGCATCCACCACCTCTTTGGGCAACCTGTTCCAGTGTTCTACAACTCACATTGTAAACATTTTTTTCCTAATATCCAATCTAAATCTACCTCCCTCTATTTTAAAACCATTACCCCTCGTCCTATCGCAACAGACCCTACTGAACAGTCTCTCCCCATCTTTCTTGTAGGCCCCCTTGAGGTACTGGAAGACCGCTGTCAGGTCTCCCCGGAGCCTCCTCTTCTCCAGGCTGAACAGCCCCAACTCTCTCAGCCTGTCCTCATAGGAGAGGTGCTCCAGCCCTCTGATCATCTTTGTGGCCCTCCTCTGGACCTTCTCCAACTGGTCCATGTCCTTCTTGTGTTGGGGGCTCCAGAACTGGACACACTACTCCAGGTGAGGTCTCACCAGGGCAGAGTAGAGGGGGAGAATCACCTCCCTCGACCTGCTGGCCACGCTTCACTTCGCTTGATGCAACCCACGATGCGGTTGGCTTTCTGGGCTGCAAGGGTGCATTGCCTGCTCATGTTGAGCTTCCCGTCCACCAGCACTCCCAAGTCCTTCTCCTCAGGGCTGCTCTTGATTCATTTTCCATCCAGCCTGTATTTGTGCCTGGGATTGCCACAACCCACATGCAGGACCTTGCACTTTGCCTGGTTGAACTTCATGAGGTTGGCACGGGCCCACCTCTCCAGCCTGTCAAGGTCCCTCTGGATGGCATCCCTCCCTTCCAGCGTGTCGATGGCACCACACAACTTGGTGTCATGGGCGAACTTGCTGAGGGTGCACTCTATCCCACTGTCCATGTTGCCGACAAAGATGTTGAACAAGGCTGGGTCCAACACGGACCCCTGAGGGACGCCACTCATGACTAGTCTCCACTTGGACATCGAGCCGTTGACCTCCACTCTGAGTACGGCCATCCAGCCAACTCCATATCCATCGAGTGGTGGTCCATCCATCAAAGCCATGCCTCTCTAGTTTAGAGAGAAGGATATCATGTGGGACAGTGTCAAAAGCTTGGCACAAGTCCAAATAGATGATATCCGTTGCTTGTGCCTTGTCCACCAATGCTGTAACCCCGTCATAGAAGGCCACCAAATTGGTCAGGCACGATCTGCCCTTGGTGAAGCCATGTTGGCTGTCACCAACCACCTCCTTGCTCTCCATGTGCCTTAGCATGGTTTCCAGGAGAATCTGCTCCATGACCTTGCCAGGCACAGAGGTGAGGCTGACCGGCCTGTAGTTACCTGGGTCCTCCTTGTTCCCCTTTTTAAAAATGGGGGTTATGTTCCCACTCTTCCAGTCATCGGGGACCTCACCAGACCGCCACGACTTCTCAAATACAATGGCCAGTGGCTTGGCAACTTCATCTGCCAGTTCCCTCAGGACCCACGGATGGATCTCATCAGGTCCCATGGACTCGTGCACCTTCAAGTTCCTCAGATGTTCCCGAACCTGCTCTTCGAGTACAGTGGGCGGTTCTTCATCCTCGAAGTCCCTGCTTGTGCCTTCCACAGCTTGGGTGGTGGGACAAGAGCCCTTATCAGTGAAGACTGAGGCAAAAAAGTCATTGAGTACCTCAGCCTTCTCCATGTCCTGGGTAACCAGGACACCAGTTTCCTTCCGGAGGGGGCCTACATTCTCCTTGGACTTTCTTTTGTCCCCTACATACCTATAGAAGCTTTTCTTGTTACTTTTTATATCCCTGGCCAGATTCAATTCCATCAGGGCTTTAGCCTTCCTCACCCGATCCCCGGCCACTTGCACAGCCTCTTTGTAGTTCTCCCAGGCTACTTGACTCCGCTTCCACCCTCTATAGGCTTTTCTCTTCACTTTCAGTTGGTCCAGGAGCTCCTTGCTCATCCACGCAGGCCTCTTGGCCTTTTTGCCCGACTTGTTCTTCATCAGGATGCACATCTGCTGAGCTTGGAGGAGGTGCTCCTTGAATGTGGACCAACTTTCCTGGGCCGCTCTTCCCTCCAGGGCCGCCTCCCATGGCACTTGACCCATCAGGTCCCCGAAGTCCGCCTTCCTGAAGTCTAGGGCTGAGAGCTTGCCGTGTAGTTTCCTTGCTGCCCCATGGGTCTTGAACTCCACCGTGTCATGGTTGCTGCAGCCAAGGCTGTCCTTCAGTTTCACATGCCCCACCAGTCCCTGCCTGTTGGTGAGCAGAAGGTCGAGCATGGCACCCCTCCTTGTTGGCTCCTCTATTGCTTGCAGGAGGAAGTTATCATCCACGCGTTCCAGGAACCTCCTGGACTGCCTGTGCCCTGCCGTGTCATCTGTCCAACAGATGTCAGGGTGGTTGAAGTCCCCCATGAGGACCAGGGCTTGTGACTGTGAGGCTGCTCCTATCTGGCTATAGAGTGCCTCGTCTGCTCTGTCCTCCTGGCCAGGTGGCCTGTAACAGACCCCCACCGTAACGTCCCCTGTCCCTCCCCGTCCTCTAATCTTGACCCATAAGCTCTCTGTCAGCTCCTTCTCCATCCCCAGGTGGAGCTCCACACACTCCAGCTGGTTGCTGACGTAGAGAGCATGCTCGTCTTGCAAACAGCGAGGTATTTAGTTCTGCGTGTTTCTACTCAAGTTTATCTTTTGCCCCATCCTTAAGACAAATGCCAGTTTAGAGCTGATTGAAGATGACACATTGTCAAATTGTAAGTGACCTCTCTTGCTCCAAACAAGAACTATCAGGAGGTGACAGCCTGGTCCCTGCCAGCCTCACTGATGGTGACATAGAGGTGTCACTTGTAAAAGCCTATTTACCCATCCCACCATCTGTTTCTGAGTCATTTCTGACCACGTGTGGCTAGGAGGTAAAGAAAAGGATCAGCAAGATTCTGCATTGAGGCACAAATGGTAGCACACACTGTGAGCAAAATTGGCCAAGATACCACAATCTGACTGAACATCTTCCAGAGACGGCTACAGGTGAATTGCTGTAGGACAAATATTTCTTATTTCCAACTCCCAGACTAGGTGAAATGTGTAAGACAGAGAGAGAGAAATGAAAGCAGAAATTTACGAAAAGCAAAAGATTATGAAGAGGAGAAAACCAAGAGGAGTTTGCAGACATGAAAAGTGATTTTTGCAAAAAAACTTTGCCTTGCCACTGGTCTGGCAAACCAAATGGTAGACATGTTTGCATCTTATTCTGTGCCAAGCAAAGTGTGGAAATGCTCTTGTTCCTGCAGTAGCAACGTTGCAGCAGACACTCCACCCTTTACAGGCAAAGCAGCTCCCACACTGGGAGTTTTGCATCTCTGTCACCTCTCTAGCTTGATGGAATCAGTGATTCATGCTGGAAAAGTCTGACGAGGTGCTTGGAAAATACGTCAGAGGTCTTGCCGTCCTGCTAATTTCTGAGATTTTGCTGTTACAAATTCTTAATCTGGCCGTTCAAAGCCAAACCAAGCTTCCTATTCCTTTTACCAGAGAACAATGGTAATAATAATAATTGATGTTATATTGTAATAATAATAGATGTCACGTTGTCTCTGAAACCCACAGGATTCAGAAGGTAGCAATTACTGTCTGTAGCTCTTGAGAGACTTTGCTGGTAGTTATAAGCAGCAGAAATATGGTTAAGAGAGCAAAAATTCCAGCAGCTGAATAAGGGTTATTCAAATTTGAGATGCCTCAGATCTGAGTGTTTCTGATTTGTTCATGCTTATGAATTTCCTTTCATGCATGTTTGCAGCCTGTCCTGAGCTTTAAAGAAGCTGCACATGAATATGGAGTGGAAAGAAAAGCCTCAGTCCCACAAGGAAATAAAAACATAAGTGTGCCTTGAAAAGGAATACTGACTCAATTATACTTTACTATATTTTCCCAATTAATTATACAAGAGCCAGTACAAAGATTCAAACAGAAGGAGAATAAATGAAGTGTTGCCTCCGTTTGATTATTAAATTGAAATCACTGTGAGGCATTTCCATTTAAAAAACTGTATCACCCTAGGAGGGTGAAGCACCTTCTTGAGCTAGTCACCTCAGCATGTCTCCAGCACCCTTGCATAGCAAAGATTTACGACAACGTTTCAGATGAGGCTTCAGTTAATTGGCAGTACTTTGTTGCCACCGCTAAAAAATAATGCTAGTTGCTTCAGGATATAGAAGCAGTGACTGGTAAACATGAGCCCTGTCCCAGTTTACTTCCAAACTCTGCTCAAACAAAACGCCTCAGAGCTGGCTCCTGGTATTTCTGACTCTGAATCGAGTGATGTCAAGGGATCTTTAACTTCGGAGAACAAGCTGCTTTTGTAAGCATGTTTTGCATTTTCAGGTTACCTTTTCCTGATATTCCAGCTCCATTGCTGTTTGCAGCTTTGCTAATAAGGAAGCCTTCCTTAACTCCTAATGTTGCATACAGACAATGAAAATTGAGCTCATGAAAAAAAAAAAAAGAACCCTGAAAATTGGCATATAACTCCATACCTGAACTATGAATCCCAGGATTCCAAATATGCTAGTGACACTACACAACTCAATTATTTTATTGGGAGCAGCACAGCTGGGAAATCAATCCACTCGTTCAGGTACTGCAAAAAAGTTAGGAACACAATTGGAAACAAGTAATTCTGTCTCATGAGGAATTCTAACATTTCACTGATCCATGACAGAGGGGAAACTTGGATGACAATGCAAAAATGTTTAGAGAGAAAAAGCTCTGAAATTCTGAACTGCAGCCTGGGAAATACCAAAAACTTTGAACTTGACACTAATCTGTACCTTCACAAGCAGCTGCCCCAGGACAGAAAACAAACTTACAAAGAAAAAAGAGAAGGACTTTGTTATTATGATAATATCCTTGTTGATTTTATAAAACAAAACTTATTCAAAAGAACTTGAAGTATCAAATTAGATTCCAAATGATCTGTGGTTTTTGTAACAGAATAGATTAGTGATAAAAAGCTTCCAGAAAGTATAGTGCTCAGTTCTACAAAATCTTAATTACTGGGTCATATGATGGGCATCAGTAATGATTACTTCTATGAATTAGAATTTGGGAATGACTTTGTAACAAACAACTCCCTAGAAAAGTTATATCAAATCATCTTTTTTTTTTCTTCAAATATAGGTCCCGGTTAAGTTTTGTATCTTTTCTCTATAAGGGTTTCTCTGTAACCAGTGATGATGTTATAGTTCCCCTTACAGATTGCTTTGATCACAAAGCTGATGTTGCTCTGCTCTGAAAGCAGTGAAATTCATAGATGTCAAACACTTTTTCTTGCTCGTCACAAACTGGACCAGCCAGTTCCTACAATGCAGAAAAACTTTTCAATCAAAATGACACATTAAAAAAAATGTGTGAATTGACAAAAAAAAAAATTACACTTGATTGTTCAAAATAAATAAATGTGTTTATATGTTGCTGGTAATTTGCAATTACTTAGACTAGATTTTTTTTCATTTCACTTTTAGATCTGCAACTGGACTCCAGAATCTAATGTTCTTAAAAATCTGATTTCTTAAACTTAGACAACAACACAGAAAAAAACCCCACATTTCATAGTTCTAAGGATTAAGGAAGGCGATCATGTAATGTTCTTTCAAGATGAGTGAAGGTATTGTGCCTAACATAAATCTGTAAAATACATGAATATAATCTATGAATCTCAATAGGTGTTTAAAGTATTACATTTAAGAAAATTCCTATTAGCAAAACAGAATCTAGGTCTTGAGGTTTTAACCCACAAGGGCTAAAGTAATCCAGATGATAGAGCTGTGACGGATGCCAGATGAAGGTTTATCACGATCTTTCTTCTCAAACTGATATTTTCAAAATGGGATTCAAAAGTAGTCCCTGTTTGCCTTCTACAAAAACCTCTTCCCTTACTGAAACTTAACAGTTTAACTCCCTGTCCTTGTACTATTTGTCACTGTACTACTGTGACTGCCTTGTAGTCTTGACTTAATCCACACCTTATTGTTTAACTCAACTCAAAATCTCTTTATAATTCCTTTGGTGTGGTTACACAGTTATCTCTGCCTTAATATTCACCAAATAAATTAAATTATTATTTTCTAATCTAAAGTAATTTAAGGAATTAATTATATTTAAATGAGTTTCATAGCCTGAAGAGATGTATTTGCATACTCAAGATACCTCTGTTTCAACTGCCTCTGTGGCCACAAATTAGACCGTAAATATAAAGTCACTGGAGCTGCACAGCTATAAAATCTCCATTATATAAGAAAGAAGCTTCCATGAATGCATTTATTTTCAAAAATACAGGAAAGTAGCAATTTTTGTCCTGCTTTGAGTTGAAAAACAGCATATGAGTTTTCTGCAATCATTTATATTTTCAACTTGAAAATGCACTGGTCTTCAACAGTTGTCTTAACACTGTAGCTGGAGTGAAAAGCAGAAAAATATCAAACTTATTTAATTAGAGAGGGCTATAAAATACATATTCCTATATATATGCATTACACAGACTGTAAATAGTAGCACTCAATATTAAAAATGAAGTTTTTCAGCCTCTTGAAAAATGATTGCACTTCAGTAAAAGCTGGAACTTGAGATGCAGGAGTTTGTTGCCTTCGAGAGATTGGCTATTTCACACACATATGTTTTACTCCAGAGAAGATATTTTTTCCTCAAATATAACAATTTGAATTAGTCAGTGAGCTGAAGCACTAGTATGCAAAGAACAAAAGATTATAGAAGTTTGTTGAACTCTGTAGGCAATTTTTTTTTACTGAAAACATTTCCAAGCAACATGAGTAACAGGTTCACTCCTAGTTAGCAAAATCTCTTGATAGATAATATTCTGGTTTGAAGTAACTGAGTTAAATCCTTAATTTTAAAAGACCATGTAATATTTCAAATTAAATCAAAGCTGAGAATAGGAATCAGTAGGACAGGCTGCGGTATGAGGTACCTGGTCTGGTACCTCACCAAACTCATTTTCCAAGAGCTCAAACCTCATAACACATACTGTTTGTACTGCCTGCTAGTGGGGTCAGCATTAGTCACTTACACAATGAATTTTGGTGTTCCTCCAAAAGCTCATAGATGCTCCCAGATGTTCCTCTTAATTTATTCTTCAGGCACGGAGACCCCCTCCCACAGACTTCCATATTCTTTGCTCTCCTGTACCATGGAAACACGATATTACTGGGTTTTGGGGCCTATGTAAGAGTACAAACCTTGTTTTGACTTTCCCTAGGGGTTACTGAGGCTCATGAGACACTCTGTAGAAGCTTACATTACTCTTTTGGAAGACGACAGTTTTAAAAAGTAGATATTGCCAACCGCATCTGACTAGATTGTGTGTTAGTGAGGTGACTACATTATTTTTATCCCATACCATCTGTCAGATGGAAGTAACAAAAATATTAACTCTGTCTAAAATGTATTTTGAGATAATTAATTTATAACAGGCACATTCAAGCCTTTCAATGAACCATTTAATTTCCCTTGTAGTTTTCCACTGTTCCAGTTCTTTTCAGATCTATATGATCGATTACCCTATTTTACCCTCACTTCAATAGGCAGCTGCCTGATACACACCATATGTTGTTTAACCTAGATGTGGTAGTGTTTCATTTAAAATCCCCCCCTTGCTGCTTGTTTATCCCTTTTTGTCACATCTTCTCATTAGGCAATTTGTTTTTGTGGTGTTATCTCCTTTTCACAGTAGCCTTTAACCATGTCATACCATCTTCCACCCCACACGTCGTTTCTGTTTCTGCGTGTGTAACCTCCATGAAAGCCTTTATCCTGCGCACCATCACTACATTTTGCAGACCTCTACAAAGGTATCAGTGAGCACTCATGTAAAAACACTTTTTATTCCTCTAGCAGCACATTAACTGACTGAATTTTCTACCAGCTATTTCATAGCCTTCATGATTTTTCCCTATTCAGGGTTTTGGAGGAAGAGGGAGGATTTTACTGCAACACATTTTGCCATATAAAATTGTTTTTCCCACTCCTTAATTCCATTATCACCTGCAAGTTTCCTTCGTTTGGCTTTGATGGGTTGGCTCTTCACCATTTAATTTTCCTACTGTACAGATAATTTCATCTTTAGGCTTTATTATGAAAAGATTTTTCTGATCTTATGTAAATAATATAATGACAGAAAACAAAACTCCAGTCTACAATAATTGAAAACTTTGGCTAACACATTATTCTGGTTGCCTTGTACATGAGGATGAGTACCTAGACACTGCGGTGATGTTGTGACTTAGCTCTGTGGAGATAATTCAGCAAGAAACACATTGGAGAGGGCTCAGCGAAAGTGTCAAAGGGACTGAAAGTCCCTGGTGTGTCCCACCATGGTTCCATGGGGTTCAAGGTGCCAGTGGACTTATGCTTAGGCATAAGACAACAACAGGATAAAACTCTTCCCAGAGATCGTAACTTTTTTTTGAACATACAGTCCCCAAAAAAAATGATGTTTTCTCTTTAATATGTAGTGTCTGAGGAGGATATCAAACCTTGCTTTGTTGCTTTGAGGAAAGTAATCTGACTGAAAGGAAGGAACCTGAAGGGATTTTTTGCCTTGGGCCAGAATGATCAGCTGTGTCCCCGTCTCAAAGGAAAAATGTTTTTAGGCAGTGGCCAGTACATATGGAAATTATGAGGATGAGAGTGCCCATATTGTGCTTCTCTTCTGCAGCTGTCAGCAATAACCTGACAAAAAGAGAATTATAGATATGCCAAGATCCTCATCTCAGCTGTATGATTCTCATTGCGGTTGCTCCTTGTTCCAAAATATTCTATTTTAGCCATTCATTTTCAAAAAGTTTTCCTACATTATCACATAGCAGTTTGTGTCATTGAGCTATTTTTGTGGTCTTTCTTCTGTATTCATATTTTGCTTTTTGTCCTTGGATCCAAAGGCTGAGTAGCTAGAGCAGCTGACAGAATTCATAATGGTGGACTGAACATGAGGCTGATATTAATGGAAATTTCTCTTTGTGTCCAGACATAGATTTTAAAAGGGTTGAATGTTCCCTCAGTAGGAGATTTTAAGCAGAAGGAAAAATATAAACATGGAGATTCAGTTGTAGGAGCAGAGAAGGAGAGAAAGGAATAAAGGAACGCAGTAAAAACCTAAGTCACATTCTAAAAAAATGCTTGTGTTTTCCAGTCAAAATAAAGTTGTGCTTTATTCCAACACAGTCATTGTTGTGAGTGATAAAGTGAGAGTATAATGCACAATAATTTTAAATTATCATGAGAATTACCAACAGTATCTCTGAGATTCAGTATCTTGGCTGTCACAAACCAGTGAGAGGAATCATGGTGTTTGCTTTCTTTATGCCTAATGTTGTGGAGGTTCTGCTTAACCTATCATTTACCAGTGAAAACGTGTCTGATTTTATTCCTAAGGCTTTGAGAAGTGGAAATTATACACTGTGTATTAAATTTAACTGAATGTAATATATAACAGAATAAATCAAATTTAATTGGTGTACTATTCCATACAAGAAGTGACAAGATATTTCTTCAGCTGTGGAAAAGATAAAGTGTGATTGATGGCAGAAATTAATAACTGAGGAAAGGAGTTCACTGCAACAGATACAATCTCTGGAGCAGTTTTCAGAATGCTTAGACAAGGCTAATAAATGGGAAAAGTATTTCCATAGCTCTTCTTTGAGAACCTTTGAAGGTTGTGAGATAAATAAAAAAAAAAAAACAACCAAATAAATTACAAGGCTCTTTAAGACAAACAGAGCCAAACTATAACAGAATCCTTTTTAAATAGTATGTCCATGTCCTCTGCAGATTAAAGGGAAATTACGGAGACGAGGAGTCCCTGGTGCTGGAGACTGTGACTGGTACGCAACAGCCACTTTGCAGTTCACCCTGTCAAGGCTCACAGCACAGTCTAGCAAAGGGGAACATGGGAACCATATTTGAAAGAAAGATCTGACAGTGTGAAGAATCCTAATTTAAAGTTTGATCCCTGTCAGTCTGCACCTCTTGATGAGAAATGAGTCTTCAATGTCTCCTGCCCAGGTTTCTCAGCAGAGTCCTGTGCCAAAGACACAGGTTAAAACTCCTGATCCTTGCTGTAACCAGACTCTCCCCCTGATTTAGGAACAGAGTGCCATGTCTCCTCTTCCTCACTCCTGCCCAACATCAAAAACTCCCATACTTGCCCAGGTCATTGGGACCATTCCTGGGAATGGAGGGAGGAGAGGAAAGGAGGGGGCTGGCACAGAGGTATGGGGCAGCCCCAGCAGCATTTGGTGTTGAAGTTTGGTTCTTGTGATGCCTAAATACAGTTTACTCATCACCAGTCCCTTTTCTTTACCCGTGGCCTGATGAACTTCAATAAAAATAGAAGGGAAAGAATAGCTGTAAAGGAGCTAAAAAAAAAAAATCAGATTTTATTGTCATTTAGAAGGGGGTTTGTGAACCATCCTTTGGGCTGTATAAGAATTCAGATTTGTATGGTTTTAGAGTCATAGAATAGTTTGGGTTGGAAGGGACCTTGAAAAGTCATCTAGTCCAACCCCCCTGCAAGGAGCAGGGACATCTCCAACCAGATCAGGTTTACCCCTACAAGTCAGGGAAAAACACAGCTCTTCCCTCTTCTCTTTCTCCAGCTATGGGAAACCTTCATGCTTTCTACCCTGTGCAATTGGCTGATCAAATGAGTGTCTGAAATAACGAGTGGCTAAAGAGCTGAGAAAAGCAGTCATTCCAGCTATCCAAGCAGCCATGCTTTCCTTCCAGCTAATATCTCATAGGCACTGGTTTACATTTAGATGATCAATAAAGCACTCCCAGTTGATAGCCAGAGGAGTAAAGGGTTGTGCTGGATTCAGTTTGCACTATGTGTTTCCAGTTGCCAGGACAAACAGGACATTCAGCTCATTGTTTACCTGTGAAGCATCGGTGTCACAGCCAGGTGACTTACATTATGCCCGCAGAGCTGCTCTCTCGGCCTCTGCTTCCTTCACACCCACATGCTGGGGCTCCTGGTCCCCCCAGCCTGATGAGCTGTGATGAGCTGCTGTGACAGTCCTCTGGAGCCCAGGCTTCGCATGTGCAACCTTTTCAATATCGCTTCTTTATGTTAGCCTTCCCAGGTGAACAGTATCAGAAATAAAAATGTTACAGTCCACTGAACAAGTAGGGCAAGAGATGTACACCAAATCAGGCCCAAATTCAGCAAAGCATCACGTTATAGGACAGATCTTTTTGATGTCACCAGGCCGCAAGCTTGAAGGAGAGTGCATGCTCCGATGCCTGCAGTCCAGAGGAGTGGCCTTTTCCATCTTTCAGGCAATGCGTAGTTTATGTTGACATTGAGTAAAGCCATTTGTAAGCTAATGCATTAGTGAAATTGTTCAAGAACTGTTCATCCTTTATAAACATCGTAATGACTGAACGGAACGTTTGCGCACTGTGTACGCATGAGATTTGAGACACAGGTGTGGAGATTAGTAACTAAATTTTCATTTTGGATTCAACAGCAAGTGAACATTTTTTCCCCCTAATGATCACTGTCACTGTTTAATATGATATTGTAAATTAGACAAAATACAACTATTATCTGGATTGCAATTTTATTATAAGAGTTAATACGTTATTGCTATCTTTTGGGGCTTTTCTGTTTTTTTTTTTTTTTTTTTTAAAAAAAGGCTATTATTTCAGTGAGGGTGAAGGAAGTGGACAAAGGGGTAGGACCTGCATGGAATGCAGCTGCGGTTGCCCTGTGCCCAGCAAGGAGCATCTTGACCCTGGGCTCTGACTCCTGACTCTGCACCAACCTGTCTTAAAAAGTGTTAAGTCTTGGCAGTTAATGTAGGCTATCTTTGACATTGAGTGGAAAAAAACCCAAACAAATGAACCCCCCCCTTCACCCCCGAGATGTCTGCTTTTTGCCATTGAAGGTTCTGGTCTGAAACGTTGCTGGTTGGCATGGATGGAGACTGCGCTGCCTTCCAGGAGAAGAGTTAATAAGGCAGCTCAGAAAGCGCATTTTCACATAGGAAGTAGGCTGGGAAGGAAAAGAGAATTTTGCCATTGGTTCAGTTATTCTCTCCAATTTTCCCCACTTGCTTCTCCCTGTCTGTCATGCTTCCTCCTTTTGTGTTTTTCTCCTTTTATTTTACTTTCATCTTTTTCTTTTCTCCCTATAATTTTTCTTTAACCAATCCCTGCCCCTCATGTGCAGGGAGCTCAGCCGGAGGTGGGCAGCAGTTGGATCATTTCACAGCCTGGAAAAGGAGATGCTCTGTTTCCAGAGGTGGGAAACCCACGTGCGAGTGCAGTGCCCTCACCCTTAGTCAGATGCAGAGGGATGGTTTCCTCATCACCCCTTCCACTCTCCCCAGCTTCTCACAAGAGCTTCATCCTAACACAACAGAAATGTCCTGGAGCTTTTTCAGGATTCAGTAATGCACATGATTTCTTTTACCCTCGTGTATAATTTTTTACTCTCAGAAGCAACACTGAGTCCTCCAATAATCACACACCCAGCCTGAGATGCTGGCACTAATTCTCAGACATTTACTAGTGCCTGTTGCTATTCACATTAAGCCTGTGTATTCACCAACAGAACTGCTGCTGCAGTTCCTCAGGGGATGATCTTGCTTTTCTCTCACCTATTTTACATTTTCTCAGTGACCTGTAAACACAATTTTTTCCCCTATCAGTTTGAATAGTTCCCAAATTTCTCTTGGAGAAGGCCAGATTCTCACACCTTTATAGTAGGCACTCACTTCAGGAGCCATCCCACTGAAACCAATGGGACCACTTAACAAGTAAAAGATTACCCAGTTTCAGAAAGCTCGTCTTATCATGGCAACTGTCTGTTCTTCTGCACTTGAAAGTTTAATTTGGCCATCATGCATTGGCTCATTTGGATTTAGCAAGTTTGTGCTGGAGAGCGCATTTAGTTTCTTCCATTCAACTTGTTATAAATATTTTGCAGACACTCCATCCCTATCAAAAGGCTGTACTGCATCACAAAACAGACATGACTGGTTTAGCTTTCTTCCGTACAGCAACTGGCTCTCCTTTTGCAAAGCATCTCCTTAAGTGTTATATTCCTTGCTTTTGAGCCTCAGGGACCAGCTTCTCTTTCCAAGAGTGGAAAAAGTTTCAAGTGTAAGGATGTTCTGAGGTTTATACTCAATTCTGTATAGTTTCTCTTCCACTTGCAGATACGAAGAAATACCATAATGAAAAGCAAACCTAGATCATCACTGTGTTTTACCTTATTTCACACCCAAAAGCCAAAGTTTCATGATTCTCATGGAAAAGTATAATTTGGTAGAATTAATATTATCGTGACTCCTGGATTCCCTGAGCCAGGATATTTATGAGTTTATAAGCAGAGCAGACAGAGGCAAAAACTCCTTCTGAAGCAACTGGCATTGCTGGAAAATATAGGCAAATATTTATGTACAGGGACATTTCTGCAGGTCACCTGGACCTGTAGCAAACATATACTTCTGAAGAATAGTCAGAGAGTTACAAAGACACTTGACACCTCTTGTTCCAAACGGCAGCACAGTGTTAAGTGATACTCATATGCATAGCTGGAGCAAGGACTGTGCCCGCTACCCTCAGATTAAAGAAGGGCTCTTCGTCACCCTGCACCATTCCCAAACCAGAACATGTACTTCAATAACAATAAAGCTTCAGTTATATTGAACCTGCAGTTTTCCAAGGACAATACATAATATTAGCTCAGGACAATGGAGATATTATATGGATTTTCTTTTTGTTTTCAGCCTTCTTTTTTTTAAGCCAGTGGTGTATAATAGAGCTGAAATACTCAGTAGATTTCAAGTCTTGAATAAGCATACTTGTAATAGGTCACAGAGAAAAAAATTATGGTCATTACAATGCCTATCAGCTAAACTAGCTGTACTGTAAATATGCTATTAGAAAGTAAAAAAAATGCCCTATGTGGAGCCCTTTGTTTTCTTTTTTCTCCCACCTCCTGTAAGATGATATTTTAGCTCTGTTTGGAATACAGCAAACACTCTGCTCCCTGCACTTTGAAATGCAAAATGATTTCTTTCCTACCTGAAGGCAAAAGCCATGTCTATGGGTGCATTGCGCTCAGTGCCAAGATGTATGTAGCAGTCAGAAGATCCAACAACTCAGTGAGATTAATCATTTCAGTTCAGTAATTTATTCACTCTTTCTTATTAGTGTTACTCATTTGCACAGCCCCTGCATGTACCCAATACAAGGAAAGAGTCTGTTCCTCGAGGAGATCAGCATCTCATCTGAGTTGTGATCTGAGGAGGGGTTGAGAGGTAGCAAGCAGTACCAGGCTTTGCAATGAGATCTTCAGTGCTAACATCAGCCAGCGTCTTTGCTGGGTCAGCAACACTGTCAAATATTGTTAGGTACTTTAACTTCTGCAGATGTGATCTGGCTGGCACCATCTGTCATCCATACGAGGTGACTGGATTATAAACAAGAAGATGAAAAAGTACTTGCAGAACCTGCACTGTTGCAAGGACTGCATGGAATTGGATGGGAAGAAGAAAATGCCATACAGCTTTTCCAAGGGCGGCAGCTGGCATATGGGGAAGCCTCAGTCGGCTTTTCCATTAGTGGGTCTTTCCACTAAGCCTTGTGACAGAAAGCTGAGGAAGGGGAAGGTATTTTTTGGAGTATGTCAGGAATAAAATCATACAATTACAAAGCACTTTAGGTTGGAAAGGACCTCTACAGTTCATCCAGTCCAACATCCTGCACAGAGCAGAGCTCACTTCAAAGTTAGACCAAGGGCCCGGCCATCCCGAGTCTTGAAAGCCCTTAAGAACTGCAGTTCCACAGCCTCTCTGGGCACATACTCAATGATGATTTTTTTTTCCCCTACATAGTCATCAAAATATTTTTGTTGCAGCATAGGGCCATCATGCACCTCTGGCTCTGTCTCCTTATAACCCCTCATTGGCGAGGTGCCACATTCCCCCACTGCCCGCCTCAGCCTTCCCTACTCCAGGATGGACAATCCCAGGGTCCTCAGTCTCTCCTCACACATCACATGCCCCAGCTCCCCAGACCTCTCAGGGGCCTTCTGCTGGACTTGCTCCACCTTCTCAATCCCTCTCCTGTATGGGAAAGCATAAAATTATTTCAGAAGTGGCCTCCAAATCTCTGAGCAGAGGAGATCAGTCATTTCCCTTAACCTGTAGCAGAGGGGTAGCCTGAGCCAAAGAGTGCACCAGCGCTGACCAGGACACTGATAAGAAGAATAAATGGGAAGATAGAAACTTGTGTTGGTACTAACATCTGAGAGCTGCAGCAGTTTGAATAAGACACAAGTGAGACTTCAGATGTTTATTCAGGTGTTTATTCAAACCAGCCCTGTAAAACTTGTGAAGTTCTCCCATCCCTAAATAATAAGACTTTTTTCAAGATGTTTCTGTTTTCCTCCATCTGTTCTTATTTCCTTGGGAATTTGTTTTACTAAGAGAAAATGATGGTCTTTTTGCTTTCTATGAGCACCACTGACACATTGCTATGGAAACTGGAAGTTCAATATTTTAGTCTTGTAACTTCAGGAAAAACATGCAGGTACATTCAAGCCAATTCCAATTTATTTGCATAAGATTTTCTTTAATTTCCTGCTGTTTCTGGTTAACTGTGGTTTTCATCTGTACTATTATTATTTTGCAGACATTGGCCTGTTGGCACGTAATCCATCAAGATGAAATGTGGGTTTCCTTCAGCATGGTAACTGCTTACCAGCTTTCATGGAAATTGATTTACCAGCTTTGGTTTGTGCAGATGGACCCATACGTGTGTGCACAGGGTTCAGAATTTCCAGTGAATGTGAACAAATTATTTTGACAGTCTGAAATTTTGATGTCCCATCTGAGGTAAGAAATTAACTCAGCATATTCTGAAAATCCTGCCCACCAGGCAACCTAAGTATTAGCTGCTCATGACTGGTAGTTAATGACAGTCCGGATAAAGAGAAATCCTTTACCTGGGCACTCATCCTACTGACCAGCCACATGGAAATTGTGACATGAAATGTCATCTGTATTGACAGTAGAAACAACCTGATGCATATTAAATGCTTTATGTTACTAAAATCAAGTAAGCTTTTTAACAAAATGCACTCACTCTGTCTGGTTTGTCCAGAATAAAACACAGGACAGAAAGCAGAGATCTTATCCTGTGGAAGCAGCTCCTGCAATTACATCACAAAGCATGTTGCTAGCCTTAACTTATCCAAAGTGCATGTGCTCCTGTAAGTGATAATTGCAAATTAGATCTTTTCAAAATATTGAGTGCCTGTTAACACTGCATTTTCACTCCACTGTTACAGTATCCACTGTCAGAGAGTTGTCAAACGTCAATTTTCCTAAGTATCTTAAAAAATGTAATCTACCTTCAAGGACACTCAATGCCAAAACATTGCTGTTATCTAGTCAGCAAACATTTCAAAATATATATTAATGTGTTACAAGGTTAATTATGTTCATTACACCATTAGTAAATCTTGTATCTTCTCTTACATGTGCATTTCTGCTACACAGAACGCTTGTGCTTATCACATAACCCTACTAAGCTGTTAGCGAGGCCTCTCAGCAGGACGCCTGCCTTCCCACCATCACCCCGTACTTTTTTCCAGGTGAGAGCAGCAGCTGCTTTGTCCTCCTCAGGGACATTGCAAGTTTGGCTGGTACTATGAAAGGAGAGAAGAAAAAAGCAAAGAGAGGAAGGTGTCTGCTTCCTCGCAGATGCAGGTGGGGAGATGGAGGTGCTCGCCTTCTGTTGAGGAGGAGCATTAGAGTGCAAAGTCCTCACACTTTTTAAAATGTATGCATTCTTCATTTATTTATAGGTAATTCATACTGCTTGGCTGAAGAAGAACGAGAGTGACTTTCCATTATATAAACCATTTCTCAAAAATGTCATTTGTTATTTAAAAAGTAAAAAAGGCTGATGGCAGCAACTGTGAAATAGAATCTGTATTTCAATGAATTATTTAGACTAAAAATAAATGCTCCAGGGTGGAAGAACATTATTGTTTTACTTTAAATCTCATTGTCATCAGAGAGTCTAGTTTAAGTGGAGAAGTAAACTTAAGCTTAGAAGTGGTTGAACCCAAATAATTTGTTCCTTTGCAAATAAACATCATAATGCGATCCAGAGAATGGCACCCGCCATTAAAACGAACTGGAGGAACAAAGGAACAGAGCGCGTTGGGGCAGCAGAGTGAGGTTGTGCTCCCTATAATAAGGCAGATGTTATTCACAGAAGATATAAAACAGATTGCTAATTTTCTGTGTTTCTCACTGCTACATACTGTTGATTTGGAAAGGGTCATGATGGCAGGAACCGAGCTAATGTCAGTCTTAGACCCTCGCACTAGAAAAAGCTACTATGCATATTAGAAATCTGTCTAATGGGAAGCACATGGTAATATTCAAAGAAACAGCAATTAATCATGCAATAAAATGATTCATCCGTATCATACATCAAGTGAAATGTAAAAATTACTCCAAGGACATTTTAAATATTAAAAAGAAATTTGTACATTAGTATCAGGGAAAAAAATATTACTTCCCTGTTTATTATAGTCTGTGTGCTCATGATGAGGTTACGCTGACAATATAAGGAGGTTTGGGTTTTCTTTGCATTCCAGATGAGCCAAGCAGGTAATATCTAGTAAGAATCATCCTTTTCAGCAAGAGCTCCCCAGAACATTAGTTTGTGCATCATAGCCTCAGAAGAAGACCCAACACCCACCAGCTTATGGCTAAAAGTATTCAGAAAGCAGAGATCTGCAAGCTCCAAAGGCCGGAAGAGCTTGCAGGTCTAAGACCAGCTGGAAGGAAGGTGGCCTTAATCAGAAAATTTTTCTTAAAATGCAGGTTGGTGTAAAAATTTAGACTGTAAAAATTTAGACCGTGAAAAATGTACAGTTGAGATAAATCTACATGGAGTTTGGAGGCTGTCAGTCAGAACTAAGTATTTATTTGACAGAGTTGGTATCCCTCCTCTATAAAATGTAGACTGCAGGAATATTTGCACTCAGTGGAGTCAATTCATTCAAAAGACCATTTAATCCTGCAGCTCTTACTTATTTAAAAAGAATTTATTGTTTTTTTTCAATTTGAAATATATAATTGTGCATAGAAATTGAAGCTGAAATTGTATTCCTTGCCCTCAGTGTCATGTTGGTACTTCTGCACTAATATGTTAGCAACTCTCACAAACCTCACCTGAAGAATAAGACATATAAACTTTGTCACATTTGTAGTCTCACTTTAAAACAAAAGCTCTTTCATTTTGAAATGCTAGATATATTCCTGGTTGCTTTAAGAATGTCTTTGCCCTTGTTGCTGTTCTCTGCCATGCCAATAAGGGGGAATGATGGAGTGTGATGGCTTGTCAGCATAGAACATAATGCCACCAGAAAAACAGGTCTGTGCTTGAATTTTGAACACTTCTTTTCAAATGGAAAATAAAAACTCAAAGAGATATAGACAAATTGTTGAATATCTACTGTATCTAAATTTCTACATATATACTCCCATGAGCAGTCCTTTTTGACATAAATGTTCCTCGTGATTTCAGTGACTTTCTGTTGAAACTGTAAGTTGTTACAGACTCAGAGAAAATACGCAGAGATTTTTTCAAATATATGATTTATAAGCCTAAAGCCTAATCTTACTGTTTCCCACAGACACTTTAGACCACAAAATTATTTTGCATAAAAAAATAAACACATTGTTGTGGCTTTGTTTAGTGAGGAGGGGCCTAAGGTAGGAAACTGCTAGAAGTTGCTCCCCTTTGTTCAGTGGACTCGGCTGGGCCTAGGGCAGACCCGCTGCTGGCCAAGGCCGAGCCAATTGGTAGCAGAATGTTCCGTGATAACGCCTCTGCGATAATGTATTTAAGAAGGGGAAAACAGGAAAAAAAAAGAGAAGAAAAGATGTGAAGAAGCTGAGTTGGGGCAGAGGCAGAGAGGGGGAGGCGCGAGCCTTGTGGGCCTTGCAGGCCTCACCCTCTGGCCTCTTGCCAGGCAGCCGACTGGGCCCAACTCGGCCCGGCCTGAGTGCAAGAAGTGGAGAGGAGAGGAGATGCATGATGTGAAGAGATTCTGAGAGGTGTCTGCTTGCCTGTTGTGAAGAACTTTTCTTGTGAGAGGAACGGCTGCAGACGCCAAGGTCAGTTCAGAAGGAGGGGGAAGAGTAATGCAGCTCCTGGCCAAGATTCCCCTGCAGCCTGTGGTGATAACCATGGTGGAGCAGGTTGTCCCCCTGCAGCCCATGGAGGTCCACGGAGGAGCAGAGATCCACTTGGAGCCCGTGAAGGACCCCACATTGGGGGAGGTGGATGCCTGAAGGCGGCTGTGGCCTGTGGCAGGCCTGCTGGGGCAGCGGTTCTGAAGAAACTGCACCCCATGGAAGAGATGACCCACACCAGAGCAGTTTCACGAAGGACTGTGGCATATGGACCCCACGATGGAGCAGGGGAGGAATGTGAGGAGTTCTTCCCCCAACCATGAAGCAGCGGCGTAAAACAACGCATGATGAACTGACCGCAACCCCCATTCCCTCCTCCCCCCTGTGCTGCTCGGGGGGGAAGGGAGAGATAATGTTAAGCTTGGGAAGAGGGAGGGGTGAGGGGAGGTTATCTTGTTCTCTGTCTCATTATCCTGCTGTTTGTAGTAATAAATGAATAGTTTTCCCCAAGTTGAGTCTGTTTTGCCCATGATGATAACTTTAAGGATTTCTCCCTATCCTTATCTCAAACCTTGCGCCGTTTTTTCTTATATTATCTCCCCTTATTCTCTCAGAGGGTGGGGGGAGTGAGAGAGACTGCATAGTCTGGTCCCAATCGGAGCTGAGCTACGACACACATATATCCTTGTGTCAGTTTACTCTAGTTCACAAAAGCATGTTTTAGCAGTAGTTCTAATTGTAGTAGGACTGACAGCAACAGCAGTATAAAATATGTTGCCGACTTCAGATCTTTTTGAGGGGGTCTGTTTGTATGTCAGAAACCTAGGAGCTTCCTAGCCACAAGCTGTGGTTATGTTCTCATGTACCAGCTGCCATTGATGTAATTTCAGTGCAGAACAATCATCATTTGTCTACTGATAAAGCAGGTAAGAGTTCTTAAGTTTGAGGTCTGATGATACAATCTCCCTTGCAAAAACTGGGGACTCCAGTTGCAGAATAACCTTAATAATGTGAATTTACAGCACATCCAATTTAAAATACAATTTTTATAAAGAAAGGTCATATCCTTCATTAGATCAACTAGTGTAGTTGGAAAAAATAACAGGTTTTTGAGCATAAATTCTTTATTGCATCCAAAACAGGTTGGAAAGTTCAAAGCTAAATGCAGACTGAGAACAAGTGCTCTGAATTTAATTAGCAATGTTAATTAGTTTGACCACATGAAAGAAAATGTTGCTGGTATCTAAAGAGTAAAAGAAGAGGTGATAAACTGTTTTTCTCTTGGGAATAAAAGACAAGCAGGCCATTTGTTACCTGCGGCGCATTGAATAATTAGTGAGAGAGGGGGATTATAATGGTCCAAGAAAACAGTATGTCTCTGAGGTCCATGACTTCACTACTCAGTAGAATTAGGAATTATAATTCCCAGAACTGAAAAATTAAAGGAGATGAGTCCTTATAAAGGAATACTCCCTTACTGGTAAAGGATGTTTCTACCCTTTCCTTGTTGCCTGTAGGTACCCCATTTACAGTGATGCTCAGTTACCTGCAACATGATACTGCAACAAAAATGAAAGATGTCGAAGTGCATAAGAAGGTCAGTCTGCAGCAGTCTATTGGCATCTCCCTGGCCAATAGCCACACTGTGGTTATTTCAGCTGTTCCATGTCAGCGGAGTAAGTGCCGGAAGAATTCTTAGCAGAACCTGGAAAAAACAGAATTAAAAATGGTCTTTGCTTCTGGCTTCTAGAAATGAATGCAGACTCCCCATGAAGGTACGGGATAAAAGCCTGGCCAGTGATACAAACTGGGGGTAAATTATTCTGTCACTCATGCTCCCCCACTCCCCACACCTCCAGGCATCTATTTTGTTTACAAATTGAAATAATTCAAATCTTTAAAGGTTCTTAGGGTGTACATCACCTGTTGAACTTGCTAACTTGTTGTTTATTAAACTTTGGTACCTGTGCTTCTTATCTCCGTGCTCTGAGAGATCCTAGCACCCAGATGGGACTTGCACACAGCCCCGTCCCAACCAGCAACTGGGACAGAAACTGGGATAGCCCCATGGGAGGGGGCTGAAAGGGGGCCTGACTGAGATTACTGGAGAGAAGGAGATTGTTTGGAGTGTCCTGGAGCACTCCTTTCCTGCAGTCTAGATGCAGTCAGCCTAGTCTGACGCTCCATCCCTACTTTGGATCAATTAATGACGTTCCCTGAAACTTCCTTCACTGTCTCTGCATTGACCAATGTTATATTAAAGTACATTTAGAAGAAAAGGTTAAAACCCCTTCATAGTAGTGCAACTAGAGTGAACATCCTTTCACATCCATCAGATGTGAAATCCATTGCACAAAATCCATTGCACACAATGGATTTCAGCTGAAAAAAAAAGCTCTGCTTTTGCTGTCTCTGACGAAGTCCAAGATTTATTAGCTGAAGCAGATATGTAATTAGAGTTATGTTGCAAACTTAAGGCTAAAATGTGTCCACTGTCAGGAATAAAGAGAATGATTCTGGCCATAATCACAAGGTGGGAATAATTTCACTGAAATTATGACAATTGCATCAAAGAAAATTAGTTCAGAGTCTTACCCAACATCTGGTTTTAACACATTACAGGCCAGCTTCTGCCACTCCTGTTAGTGCTAAATAATCCTTGTCACAGTCAAACACTGTAGAAAATGGCCCTTTAAAGTATAGTCATTTCTGTGCTGATGGTCAGAAGGGGATGAAGAAGTACCCAAACGAAAATTTGGAAGTTATGGTAAATCTCTCTTCTTTTTTACTTTTCCACAGAAAGGGATAAGGTAATTATTTGAAGTGCTGAGATGGTAAATCAGCTTTTACCAGCCTTTCTGTTTCAGCCAGTGATTACAGCTATAAGCCTTTGATAAACTCCATGGAATGGGGTATTAGCTTCATTTGACTTTCTAATTTTAATTTTTATAAGTTGCCGCTGTTTTAAAAAGTAGCACAGTTGTATTTTTATTACTAGAAATAAATAGGAACCTGTAGTTTCCTTCCCATTTCAATGACTAGATGACATATAATAATTTTAAATTAAAGGTAAACAGTACAATATATGTTGCTCCACATGCTAGACAGCATGGAGCCAATCCCGTTTGCAATCCCAGTTCGTAGTGTGGTCCTGAAAGTACAGATTGTGGAGCAAAGAGTAACCACAGCCCCTCAGTCCTACTGCTGCTCCAGAAATATTTAGGAAATAGGGGGCACATTTGCATAGAAAAATAAGCAGGTTACAAAGAATTTCTTCAGTTACAGTTACTTCTGAGAACTGAATTCATTTTAGTGCGTGAGTAGAAGAAGAATTTGGAATCTTTGCTATCCTAAATAGGATACCTCATTTAAAGTGTAGAGCCTAAATCCTAAATGTTATAGATTTAATTTTTTGTTTTGTAATTTAAAATCAAGGAGTCAAAACTGATCATTCAACTGATCTTCTATATAAAACAGGTCATCAAACTCCGCTGACAATTTCTATAGCAAACACAGCTTTATAAATACTTACCATACTTAGAATGTATTTTTGGAAAGGAATTCAATCTAGAGCAAAAGATTCAACTAATGGCTACTTTACTACCTCCATTAGCAAGTATTTCATTGGTTAATTTAGCATGAAGAGAAAAATACTACACTTTGCATTTTTATAGCTTCAATATTTGACTACTGAATTGAAATTGGATTTACAGGAAGGTTTTTAAATATTTGCTTTATAAACTGCAAACTGCAATCCTCACATGTATGATCAGGAGGCTGAATCCTGCCAGATTACAATTGTGTACTGTCTCTGAGTTGAGACTAATATCTTAACTTGCTTTTCATGTGACATGCTTTAGTTTGTTTTCCTTTGAAGACTCCCTTCTCCAGCAGCCTCAGAGTGGAGTATCCTCCAGACTTTATCTCAGTCTGGTAGTTTCCTTTGAGCAATTTTACAACATTATTTTCATGTCTGGGCTCAAGACCAGGAAGAACTATTTTGTAGAAATGAAATAAATCACATTTTCTTGTTCCTCTTAACATTTTTTTTTAACTTCCACTCTCCAAAAACTCACTGAAGGAACATATTGAGGTTATCTACCATTAACCTTAAGGTCTTTTCAGAATTGCTGTTTCTAGAACAGCAATCTTGTACTCTAAATTTACCTTTCTCAGTTTTGATGTTTGTGACCTCTCTAAAAGCACGATGCTCTATAAGTAAATCTACTCTGGTAATTTTTGAAGCCAGTTTTTTCTTTTCATTATGCATTTATACTTCACATATTAAAAGGCATAGAGACTGCTATTTGACTTGGAATGCTCAACAGTTCCTAACATTTCTCTCAGGTCAAGCTAAATGTTTGTTTATTCAAATAGAATAAATCCTCATCAAGGACTCTTTAGTTCTAAATGCCATTTAATGTCCTTTTTTTCCAGGAAAGCTCCTGTCTTAAGTGTCCACTTGAAAATATATTCAAGATTCCACTATGATTTTGTTTGACCTGACTAAAACTATTTGGTCATATAAACATAAAAAGATAGCCAGCTATGATATTGATCCTTGTCCTACAAGTTAGGTTACTTGTTCTGCAGTGAAGGAGGAGGATGTCTCTTACCAGTATAATTTGGTCTATCTTCATTTGTACGTTTTGAACAGTGGGTTTTTTTTTGTTTCCACCCTTTGTAAGCATGAAACCAAGTGAAAAATCCATCTGGATAGAGAAAATTCATAAACTAACGGATATACTTATAAACCAGAAACAGATTTTCTTAAGTGACAGAATTTGGCAGCTTTCACATTCTTTCCTAAAACACTATAAAATGGCAATAAATGAATAGGGTGATGAATCAGAAACAGGATACTGACCCAAACCTCGATTCTGTTGAGTGCTGATGTTACTCAAATATTTCAGATTTCAGTGTAATGAATTGCTATATATCCTAAATGTTGTTACAGTCACAATCGTTGAACAACTTAATATTGGGGGGAGGGAAATTAAGAAAGGATTTTGTGTTCAAACAGGAGGTTGAGATATCAGATACAGAACTGGTATCTCAACATCTCTAGAAGCTATTGGTACAGCACCTCTTTACTCTTGACCACTATCACTCCAGTAGGATCAAAGGATGTTCTTTAGTTTAGGAGGGACCTTAGGAGGTTTCTAGTTCAGCCTCCTGCTCAAAGTTGGATCAGCTCTGAGGTCAACCCAGGCTGCTCAGGGCTTTGTTCAGTTGGAGCCTGAAAATCTCCAAAAATGGAAACTGCACAACCTCCCTAGCAGCCTGTGCCACTGCTTCACTGTCCCACTGTCCTCACAGGGAAAAAGGTTTTTGCTTATATCCAGTGCAAACCTCTCCTGTTTTACCTTAATCCCATTGTCTCTCAGTCTCCCATGATGTACCACTGTGAAGATCCTGCCTGTCTTCTCTTCCTTGTAGGTGTAGGAAGGCTGCTGTTAGGTCCCCTGAAGCTGTCTCTTCTGGGAGCTGGCCAAACCCAGGTGCCACAGCCTCTTCTCATAGGGCAGGTGCTTCAGCCCCATTGCCGTCTCGGTGTTCCTCCTCTGAACTCGCTGCAGTTTATGGATGTCTTGTTCTGGGGTGCCAAAGTTGGATGCAATGTGGTCTAACAAGACCTGAGTAAAGGGGGATGATCACTTCCCCCCTACTGGCTCTGCTCCTCCTCGTACAATCCAGGTGCTCTTGGCACCTTTGCTGCCAGGGCTGGCTCCTGCTCAGCTTGTTGCTCACCAGGGCCTCCAAGGCCTTTACAGCAGAGCTGCTCCTCACCAATCACGTCCTCCTTCCCAGGGGCAGGACTTTCTGCATCTCTTTCTGCTGAATTTCACAAGGTTCCTGTTGTCTCATTCCATCTGGAAACACAGCAAATAGCCCTTCCTCACAATATTTTGGGCAGTCCATTTTTGGTCCTAGTCACAGATGGCCAATGATTCCCAATATCCATTCCACTTCTGTTTACTCTGTAAAATGGCCAGCTTTTACTAGGGATAATATTGCTACCTCTGGTACTTATCCAGTTCTGAGGCTTTTTTTTTTTTTTAAACAAATCTCAGTATAGCTCTCTCCAAAAGCTCAGACAGCATCTAGGTGCAGGTAAACAGTACTTCTGTTGATGCAGAAAGTTACTTCCTGCATAAAAAGTGTGATGTTGTTTTAAAGGCTGTGCTATGGAGTGCAAGATTAGTCACTTCCCAAGACAATAGGTCTGATTCTCCACGGTGCTACTCCAGCTGCACTTCTTCCTGTGCATACCCTTTGTAGCATCACTGAAAACTGAAGTCATACACCGGTGAATCAGGCCTAGAAAGTTTAAGAAAATAAGAAATGGAGGTGTGGTGGGAGGTTAATTTCCCTCCTACAATATTTCACAACAATGAAAGCGACAAAGCTACCGTTTTTTTTTTTTTTTTTTTTTTAGCTGAAAGAAATGTAATCTAGCTCTCAACTCACCCCACAAAGTAGAAGTGCTATTATTCAACAGCTGCTTGTAAAAATGTCCCTAGTTTGTAGCACAGAATATTTTCTTCTGATTTGTTTTCAATTACAATTATCATAGCCTGGATAGACTATTGGAAAATGCACTGATGAGATATGCAAAGAGGAAAAATGAGAGAAGAAAAATAGGAAAAAATAATATTCAGGGAAATCACATACTGCAAAGCACCCAGAATTAAAAAATTCAGACCCACAGTTTGCTGAACGTCTGTACAGTATAGAAGAATTTGTCTTATTCTTCCGAAACTGACGTCACAGCAGTGCTATTCAAGGGGATGTAGTTCTACGAGTTGCAGTTCTATAGAGTGACAAATAAGATCTCATCTATTTCCTTTAAAATAAGTAAGTTTTTTTTTTTACTAATGCTGAAGAAAAAAATTTTGTTTAAAACAAGCTCTTACCTTACTTTTTTTTTGCTTCTTACTTTTCTTTCTTAACCTTGTCCTTTATGATCAGTATATGACAATGTGACAGTAAATAGCTTCATTAAAGTTAGAATTTTCTAGCAAACTGTCTACCTATGCTAATCCATAAGGAACAAGATGGACCACTGAAGAGCTTGTCTTGGTTTCCAAATACATCGAGTGAAGATCATAATCAGAAGACTTTTATTCCTACCTTTTTAGTTCAGAAGAAATGGGTTTAGACATTAGCAGATCTATTTGGGGAATTACAGCTTCTGTACCTTTCCAGAATATTATGCTTAACACTATGACATACTCTAAAACACTATTAATTTCTCTGTTGCATTGTCAAGTTATCCCATCTTAGTAACAAGAAACACAGTAGGAAATTGGTGAAAAAAGATGCATAATAGTTTGATTTCTGTATAATCGAGTTTCCCAAATCTGCCCTCAGATGCTAAAGCACAGCTCTGCCTAATTTGCAAGAGCAAGAGCGACACATATCTGAACAAAAACCAGCACTTACTGTTTAATTCCTTCACAAATCTGCTTAGTACATTAACATCATTATTCTATTACTCTATTATTACTCTTTCCTAGGCCAATATTCCCTGGCACGACCTTCCCCTAAAGGGTTTAGTTGTCCTGACATAAAAAGGAGTCCAGACTCAAGATGTAATTTTGATCTTTGTTTCATTCTGTGTTTTGCAAGAGAAAATGTGATTGTGGTAGCAATACCAGCAGCAAAAGGATGAACTGTCTGTGATTTGCCTTCCAGCAGTAAAGCAAACCTGTTCTTTTACTTATACCAATAGCAATCAAATTTATCACCGTTGTGTTTCACGCTAGCCAAGAGTAAGTCTCCAGAGTGCTTTATGAATGCAAATCAAAGGTGGTCTCTGCCCCCGAGAATTTTTATTTTAAATTGTTCAGATGGGAAACGGGAGAAGAGTAACCTATAAGCAGAGTCCAGGAATCCTACAATCCCCTCTTTGGGACTTTCTGGAGGAAGCAGCAAAGAGAGGGAATGCAAAGCAGTCTAAGGAGGGAATTAGATTAGGGAAAAGGAAAGGAGGGCTGGTAAGTAGCACATTTCCAGGGAGAACAAGTAAAAGGGGGAAAGAGGGATCAGAACTTGGGTAACAGAGGGTGGAAGCCAACATCCATGAGAACAGGGCAGAGAGGAGCCCATCAGTGCTAGGGAATATCTGAAACCCGCTAACATCTTATTCCTGGTCACACCAGCTGGGATCTCTCACCAGTTATTCTGCACCTTGTGGCTGGGGCATTCCAGACAGCAGGGACCCTCTCCCACTGTCTACGTCCATTCCTGACCTTGCTTTTGCTGTTCAGGAGCCCAAGCTTTGTTGCCCTTCTCCACCCATGGAGCTCCCATGAGGTCAATTAAAAGACCAGCGCTGCAGTACAGTGCTGAGACTGTTGGAACAGATTCAGAATACACAATCTCATGGTAGCTATGTTCCCTTTGTAAGAGCAATATCATTTTCTAGACTTGTGTCATTCGTGGTGTATCCCCTAAGCCAATCCCCAGAGAATGGGTGCTGAAAAAAGAGAAGACTCAACAAGATGAGGAGTGTGCCATAAGGACAAGGATGGTTAAGTGTACCATTAGGGCAAGCCTTTCAGAGTTTGAGTGAATGAATCTGCAGTGAGGAAAAAAAGGGTGTGCCTTCTCACTCATTGCAGATCTGTGCTTGATTGGCAATCTGCCCCACTATGTTGGAGCAAGCACATTTAATGCTTTTTCTGCTAGGTGTGAGGTACCCTAAGGAAAGAATATCCTCTACAAAGCAAGCAAATTCAGCAGATCAGACTACATCACTCACTAACATAAATATGTTTCGAAAACCCCAACCATTTCCTCTATAGGATTATTAAGGAATTATGCTGAAAGACCAGAAAAATAGCTATTCCAAAGCATGCTTAAAGATTTCCCTCTGGTTCATGCGCATAGGTTTATTTAAAGAATAAATCTTTCTGTGGGAGAATATGAATAGCAAGTCCTAGATCTTACATTACTATAAATTTTACAATTTACTTAAATGAATGCAAATTAACTTGTCAGCCTCTGGCCACAATATTAGAAACTGAGGAAGCTGCAACTGCATGTAGCTAGCACCATTGTCAACATGAATCTGTCACTGGCAATGATAATATGGGATGAACAAACAGGATCAGAATAAATAAATGTATTACATAGCCACACTGTTTCATAAGTTTTTCAGTGGGATACACAGTAATGAAGTCTTAACAAGCATCCTGTTGATAACAAAGTCTGATTCAAACTCTACTAGTGCCAGTGAAAATGACTTGTGCGCCTAGAATGGAGACTTCTGCCTTTAATGAGAGCGAGGTGAAGCCAACACATGAATAGTGCTGAAGAGTGCTACTATCTCATCTCCTACTTCCCATTGAGTCTTGACCCTCAGAGAACATCCCAAACAACAGCACACTGAGTACTTTTGTTCAAGAAAATAAAATGTAATAATGTATTAGGAATGACACTCTTCGCTTTCCACGTACACTTCCAGGTAAAGTGGTACTGGGTATAGCTCTGCACACTTCTAAAAGGCTCTTCCACCATCATACACAGCCTTGGTGTCAGTGCAGGGTTGTATCCAGATAAATGGCAAGACCACATGCCTCAGTTTTTCTACCAGCTACCTCTGCCCTCAAATACTTAACCAATTTATTTTATACAAACTGACTGATTGAGGTAGAAGTCTTCTTCAAACTCTTTTCATGCTTCTTTGGTGAATAAAGATGTCTCCTCCTCAAGTATCACCCCTCACCTCTCTTTGTATTGTGTTTCATAGATTCTTAACTACCTCATCTCAGATAGCCTAGCAGAATTCAGAAGTTACTGCCGACACAGAGTTCCTTTGACTGTGCTCCTCAAGGGACAACCTTTGGAGGTGAAGATGGGGATGTTACTATGGAGACAAGCAGAGTTAACATTCACTCATGTCCCACTCGCGCACAGTGACATTTCTGGATCTCTATAGTAACAGAGGAGTTTCTTGGTCTGTCTGCCCATCCGCGGGTTGAGACAGCAACCCTCAAGGACTGAGATGCAAAGAGTGGTTTGGGTGAATGAAGTCAGATTGCACAGAGACCCAAATAAAGGGTTGTTTTCCCATGGCTCATAGCACAGTATTTCTGCTACTGGACAGCACTCCGAAATGTGGAATAGAGAGTGACAGTTGAGTTCCAATGAAAGCTAAGACAGAAGTTTATTAAAATATGAGTTTACAAAATTAAGGTATATATATAACAGACTTGCCTCTTTCCTTTCATACTCTCTTATATTCGGTGTTTTCACACTGGGAGTTATTACAGTGACTGGTCCGTGCATAAGGAGCAGAATCTAATTTACATTAGGCATTTAAAAAAATAATTTCTTCCATTTCTTCTCATACTGTGAATTGCAATTCTTGAAAAAAATTGTAATGGAAGTCAAAGAATGTTGAGAAATGCTTAAATCAGAACTCTTAGCCGTTGTTATCAGATGCTGTTGCCCAGGTAAAGAGGCTGAGTACTTATGATTGCAGCCAGGAATTACAGCTGGTTCTCACTCTAACTCTAAAAGACTTGAGATGCTTCCTGCAATTACAGGTAATTATAAATTTCCTGGTGAATACAAATGCTTCAGTGTAATGGAAGGTTGTGTGGTGATAGTTGAACCCAAAGATGGAAATTTTGCACTATCCATTAGCGTATCTATTATTTGCATAATCTTGGTAATCGCAGAGCAAGCTGAAGTCTTAAGGAACAGACATGATAACTTCTGGAGCCTTCTTTAATTTTGCAGTAGAATCAGTGTGGGAACAGTGCAGAAGGGAGCAGGGAATGATCTTACATTTACAGTGAGGATTTCTGATCCTTTCAGTGGCAAGACCACATATGGAGTTAAGGTTCTGCTACTGGTTTTTTTTTGCAAATATTTTTGTGTCTCTCCTTCAGAAAGACCCAGAGGTCCAGATCTCACTAACAAAAGTTTTAATGGAGGCAGCCTCTTATCTCCATTTACTTTCAGTTCACCTTCCTGAACATCTGAGCAAAATTTGCCAAATCAGATTTTTCTGTGTGGTGACAAAAAAAAAAAAACCAAAAAAATAAAAACCAAAAATACAAACAAACAACTGGGACAGAGAGCACTAAGCACTCAGAAAAAGGAAAAATTTCAAGAGATCCAAAATGAACCTCTGAGCAGCTGCTCTGTGTTTTCAAAAGATGCTGTGATTGCTCATAGAGTATGGAAATGAAAAGGGCAGTAACAACAAGCTGTGTATCACTCAAGTGTCAAGCAAAACAGTAAAGCAAATCACAGGGTCAGAGGGTGAGCTGAAACTCAGTAAAGTACAATTAAAAAAGAAAATTAGCCAAAAAGACAGAAAAATCAGGCAAAAAGTCATGACAGGAAGTACATAGAAATTTATATGCAAGGGCAGCACTTTCTGTAGGGTTTGCCTCATCGGCTTTTGCATTGTGAGCTGAGAGTGTGATCCACCTCCAAGAGGATTTGGGTTAGAGATGTTCTTATCAAACATTCATCAAAGGTTATGGGAAATAGGGACATTAACCATGCTTCCTTGGATAAAGCGGTGAGTTTTCAGATTCAGAGAGGAAACTGGGCAGGGGTGGGAGCTGAAACGTGACCAGAATTAACAGGACCTGCCTGGTTACGTGCAGAGCATAGGAGAAGCAGAGAACAGGGTGTTTTCTTTTTTATGCTAAAAAGCCACAAAACTGCCAGTGTGATTGTTCAAGGTTTGTCGGTTGGTTTATGATCATCTAGTGGATAATAAAAACAAGGCTTGAAAGAAGAGAACGTTAGAAGAATCAAAGCTTGGGGCTCTTTTTCCGTTCCCTGGCTGATAAAATTGCCAACTGACAAGTGGTATCCCACAGCAACCAGAAAAATTTATTGAAGATACAAGGTAATAATTACAGTAGTACACTGTGCCTGTAGCTCTGGGATAGACTCGTGTGCTTTCTTGCTGTCCCTTTTGAGCCAGACTATAGAAATCCACATCCTGCAGCTCTGTTCAGGGCCTTATTCAACCAGACACCAAGGAGCGCAGCAGATCTCCGACTCACGATTGAGGGCTTTGGCTTGCCCTCCATGAGCATCTAATTTCCACCTGAAACTGTACAGGGAGTTGCATAATTTAGATGGATTGTGTGCTTTTTCTCCCTTTGAAGATTTCTGTCCCTCATACAAATAGTTTTCAGTTAAGAACAGACCACCTTATTTCTACCTAAGAGGTACTTCTTAATAACTTATAACTTTCTGTGGAGCTGTTAGTATCATTAGATCCCTAAATCTCTTTTCGGATTCTTAGGCTCTGAAACTCTTATTTTTCACCATTTGTTTAAAAAAAAAGGGGTATTTTTCAGTCTATCACTTAACTCGATTAACATCTCATTTTTCTTTGACAGCACAATGTGTATTATCATTATGATTTTCATTATCTACTTAGGAACTCAAAGCAATTAATTTTTTTTTTTTTTCTCAGAAGCACTCCTCTTTGCAAAAGCCCAGATTCATTAGGCCTAAATTAGGAACTTAGTCACTTCTAGAGAGTGATACAGCCCACCTCACACCTAAACTGACCCTTCAAAGTACCTTAATCTACGGAGGGAACCTAAAGCGATCAGGTTTATGATGTAGGTATATCAGTTATGTGTGTAGAGCTAAGTGGGAAGGACCATAGTCTTTTGCTTTTGTGCAAAAAATCTTAATTCTTTGCTCTTGTTCATAATGACAGTTAATTCCATTTGCCTTCTTTTTTAAAAATATACCCCATACTGATCGACGTGCTATTTTGGAAATCTAATATCAGGTGTTCAATCTGAAATTATAGTTTCCAATATCAGATCCTATAAGGCAAAAGCTTATAATGTGTTTAATTTCATGCATTTGCAGTAGCACAGAGCTAGTAAATGAGGCAAAATACCTAACATATAAATAAGTATGTATAGAACGAGTTTGCAAAGTTGGGGGCTTATCTAGTGAAACTCTGGCTTACACAGATAAAATGGGCAGTATATATGTTTTGTAAGTGTTTATTTTTTAACAGTATCTCAGTGTATTTTGATAGATAAACAACAAAAAAAAAATAGAGCAATAACTTAATAATTTATAGGAGCTCTGTAGTAATTGTAATGAGCAAACTCTTGCCTAGTAGTAAACGCTTTGACTTTGATTCTAATTGTGACCCCTCACTAGTGCATGACAAACTCAGTTCTAGTACTTCTCTCTTTCTTCCTGCTGCTCTGATCTTTGTAATTTAACTTCAGAATCAACCTGCTTTGCTTCTGTGTTTTCTGTGGACTGAGGAATCAGAACAGCAGAACTGGCTCACTCTGAAATCTGCAATAAGGTGAGTCCGTCTCCAGCCATTGCAGAGCAGAACTAAAAGTTGTTTGGAGGAGACAAACGGAGGAGCAGGAGAGATGCGACTTACCTACAGACCGTCACCAGGACAACTCTATTCTAGTTGTCTTGATGCATTAAATATCTCATTGGTTTTGGTTTATAATTTCCTTTGAACCTTTGCTACTCTTCACAAGAGAGGGCTGGAGCACTTCGCCTTTGAAGACAAGTTAAGAGAGTCGGGGCTGTTCAGTCTGGAGAAGAGAAGATTCTGAGGAGACCTTATTGCAGCCTTTCAGTACTTAAAGAGGGCTTATAAGATGGGCAAAAGCTCTTTAGCAGGGCTTGTTATGATAGGACGAGAGGTAATGATTTTTGAAAATAGGAGGTAGATTCAGACTAGATATGAGGAAGAAATTTTTTATAATGAGGGTGGTGAAACACTGGAACAGGTTTCCTGGAGAGGTGGTTGATGACCATCCCTGGAAACATTCAAGGCCAGGCTGGATGAGACTCTGACCAATTTGATCTGCTTGGAGATGTCCCTGCTTCTTGCAGGGTGGTTGGTCTAGATGACCTTTAGAGATCCCTTCCAACCCAAACTATTATATAATTCAATGAATCTCTGATGATAGACTTAAAATAGGTATAATTTGCACTCAGGAAAACCTCCTATTTCTTCCGTTCTTCTTGTCTTACACCATCAGTCCTCTTTCACACTGCCAACAAATCTGGCATCCCATCACTGATTTACTGAGAAATAAATTTGCATGTTCTGTACTCAGGTTTAAAAGGAAGCAGAAATCCAGAGTTTCACAACAGGATGAACAAAATGCAAGGGAATATAATTTCCTCCTGCAATAAAACCTTACAAATCAGGTCATGTCCTAAGGCACATTTTCCTTTCCTGATAACATATCTCACCCCAAATAGCTGGCCAACGTGATCTCATAAATTAACACAATGGGAAAAGAAAGCTCTAAAGCCTGTGAATGAGTCAAGCAGACTTGAAGACAAGAGTTCATGTTTTGTTCTGTGGTACTCACAGGATCTGAGTTTTTCTCTTTCTCACAGTGAGAAAAAAAAATTGACAACTGTCCATTATTGAAAAACAAAATGACCCAGGAATGGAGACTAGGACCTAAAGGGTATCTGGGGTGCTCATTATTTCCTCATGGTCCTTTGGGGACACGATCAGCTTGTTCCTGCTATTGCATAAGTAACTTCTGAATCAGTGATGCTGCATCTCTTTGGCTCCTCAACCTCATGTGCCAGATACAAGTGCATCTGCTCTGTGGGCTGATGAAGGAGGAGAGCAACCACAGCAGCTAACACAGTATGCGTGTCTCCTTAGATGCTGGCCCATGCTAACATGTAGCCCAAAAATGGAACTGGGAGAGAAACATGTTCATGTGCCTCGATGTTAGGGAAAAGAAGGGATATGTGTCACCACAAGCACATTCACTGCTGACTAGAAGAAAGACATGCACAGCGAAATTGCCACACTTGTAGGTGTAGAAAGCTCTTTCGAGTAGTAAGTTTTGTGCTGATAGTGAGTAAGTTCAGAAGTACCTCACAGAAGTGAGGGAATGAGTAAAACGATGGTAGATGAGCATCACTATAGATTACTCTAAGGTAAAGTATGTAGGGAAAAGTAGTAAAAACAATGCCTGTGTGATGCTGAGCTTTGAATTGGCAATGCCAGTTTAGGATAAATATTATGCGGTCATCATCGGCAGCTCTCTGAAATCATAGAGTCATTGCGCAGTGGTAGAAAAATGCCCAAAAAAGTGTTGGGCATCACCATGAATGGTACTGAGAAGAAGCCTTGGTGTAATGACACAATGAGTATTATATGTGCTTCTGATCTCCCTGCCACAGACTGGACTAGCGATGGTAGAACTGGTACATAGGATAACAAGAAAAATGATCAAAGCAATGAAGAATCAGTTGTTGAGGAACAACTAAGAAGGCTGGGATTTTCAGTTTCAGAAAACAAGGCTCTTGCAGATATTGCTGAGATTTACAAAATCGTTGAAACAATTGATAAGGTGATTGATATACCAACTGCCAAGGTTTAGCCCCACTGGGCAGCTAAAATATCACACAGTCACTCACGCAGTCACTCGCTCCGTTTCCCCCCCCTCAGCGGGATAGGGAGGAGAATCAGGAAAGAAAGAAATGCATAACTCATGGATTGGGATAAAAACGGTTTAACAGAACACCACTGGAAGAGAAAACAGGGGTGGAAAATAAAAACAATAACATAACATCCTTAAGTATGAAATTTATAGTACAATAGCTCAAGGTGGATCCTGATGCCCAGCTCCCTCCCAGGCAGCAAAACATGCCCCTCAGAACCATCCCCACTTTATATACTGAGCATGGTGTTACAGGGGATGGAATGGCCCTTTGGCCAATTTGGGTAAACTATCCCAGCTGTTGGCTAATTAGTGACCTATCCCAGCTGTGTCCTCAGCCACAGGTGCCACCAGCTCCAGCTCCTCTCCCAGGTCAGGTGAAAATTAACTCTATCCTAGCCAGAACCAGGACACCCACTCTCGTGGTAGTAGAATGAGGGAGCATCGATTAATGCTAGTTGGATGGCAAACACATAAAGAATTGTTTATACAGTAGGTCAGGAACTTCTGGAGGTTGTTGTAACAGGAGGCTTGGTGGCAGATGGCATCAGCACCTTCAAAAGGGATTAAAAAAATTCATGGTTAAGGGAATAAATAAAGATGTACTCTTTTAACTTTCCTAATCCAATGTCTGTGAATGCTGGGAGGAGTATGGAGGGTTTAGTCTGCTGACAATGGGCAGGCTCTGGTACTCCCCTTAAACAGTATTGCCTAATGCCATTTTCGGAGACAGAGTGCAGGGGTAGCTGGAGCATCTATCAGGCCACTTAAGGCATTCCTTATGCTCCTAAGACTGATTGAAGAGATGACCAAGCAGCTGTCAGTTCCTTGTACCTCCCAACACTCGCTCTCCATATATCCGAGGTCCTAGTTCAGCTCCAAGGGGTACCAGCTTGCGAGCACACTGGCTTGGATCCTCACCTCAATGATGTGATATCAGTGCGCCGGGGGCTAAGTGTCTTACAGTGCAAAAAGACTGGACAGTCATGTTCACTGTGTGTAAGCATGCATTTTAAAATACGTGTAAAACTGATTTTCATCCTTTGAAAGATGTTGCTAAGGCATTTTGCCATGACACACTGAAGTTTGTATTTAGAGCCTTGAACAGTTCACAGTCAAAAAAATATTGCAGACGGGTATTTTGTACAGATACTCACAAATGTATGTGGAAACGACAAGCTAAATAACTCCTCTCCCCTCTTCTTTAAGCAAAGTTGACTGCAATTTCAGTTTGTTAAACACCTGTGAAGTGTGCTGCACAGGTGACAGAGAAGGCAAAGCCTACGAGCATTACCAGTTCTTTCTGCAAATTACCCCCTCCAAGGTGGAGAGTGAGACATTAGAGTCCGCCTTAATTAAAAAGCCAGCAGGCAGTCCAGATACACTGCTTGGTACAACCAATCTAAAGGCGAACTGTGTGGGTTTATCATCTTCCCACCTTTTCATCTTTAATGTATTTTGCCTTCTGTAATTTGCCTTAGATTGCATTGAATAAGCAAGTTGGGAAAAAACCATCAAACTCTCTTAAATTATATATATTTATTTTACTTGCTATATTACCTATTTTATTACACTTGCAAGAATGGAAAATACTTGAATAAAATGCAATCCCTTGTGTGGCTGCAGCAATTACCATCACAAACAAAAGACAATACAATAATATTGGATTTGTACTTGGAATACTGTAAGAAAAGAAAAGCTATGTACCTATTGGAAATATTTCCAGTGTCAGCTCTATTAAATAGCCATGTTTCCTTATGAGGAAAAGCTCTTTTCCCCTGATGGAGAAAAACTCTTCAGTAGGGCCTGTTGAAATAGGATGAGGGGTAATGGTTTCAAAATAGAGAAAGGTAGATTTAGATTAGATATTAGGAAAAATTTTTTTACACTGAGGGTGGTGGAACACTGGAACAGGTTGCCCAGAGAGGTGGTGGGTGCCCCATCCCTGGAAACATTTGAGGCCAGGTTGGATGGGGCTCTGAGCAACCTGATCTGGTTGGAGAAGTTCCTGCTCCTTGCAGGGGGGTTGGACTAGATGGCCTTTGAAGGTCCCTTCCAACCCAAACCATTCTATGATTCTATGAGAAAAGAGCCATTTGGCACTCGGTCAATCAGGAACTCAAGCGTTTAGAAAAACACATCTGAGGATCCTAGACCAGGAGACAGCATGGAGACAGCATAACCTTTCTCTCTGACTAAATGTACCTCTGTCTGCAGTCCATCTGAGGCCATCACATGTATCCACGTGAACCTTTGGAGTTTCTGCTTTTGGACCCATCATATGATGTAATTTTTTTTTAATCACTTTTTCCCAATATTTTCTAGCCAATAATTGCAATGTGGAATGTCTACAATAACAGATGACTGTTTGGCTATGTAGTTTGTTGTTGTTTTAATAACATGTAGCCCCCCAACAGACAGAAGGTTTGTTGCACATAACATGAGCTCAGAGGTATTATTTGAATTGAGATAAGATTGTCATATTAAAATGGGAGCAAACAAGGTAAAATTACTGTCCTGGTTCTGGCCAGGATAGAGTTAATATTTACCTGAGCTGGGTGGAGAACTGAAGCTGGTAGCCCCTATGGCTGGGATAGTTAACTAATTAGCTAACAGCTGGGGTTAATTTACCCAAATTAGCCAAAGGGCTATTCCATCCCATCTGACATCATGCTCAGTATATAAGTGAGGAGGGTGCTGAAGGGAGGCCCCTGCTACTTGGAAGAGACTGGATGTGGAGATCTGTTGTGAGCTATTGTACTGTATTTGTGTTCCATCACTGTCTTGTTTTCTTCTGTCATTACTGTTAAATTTACTTTTTCTTCAATCTCAACCCGTGTGTTTGGTTTTTTTTCTGGTTTTCTTTTGTTTGTCAAATCTCCTCCTATTCTCTCGGAGAGTGGGGGGAGTGAGAGAGAGACTGCGTAGTCTGGTCCCCGTTGGGGCTGAACTACGACAATTACAAATGCCCTGGAAGTGCAAAATGCAGTGGCCCAGATTCATGATTTGTAATTTTTGTTGTTGTTGTTGTTTTTCCTATTAGTGACAAATAAATCCCTCATGAATAGACCGATTCTGGTGGAGAATTATTCTTTCATAATGTAACACATACAATACTATATAATTCCTTATCTTCATGTTTGTCTTTCACCAAAGACTTCTTAAAGTTGCCCAGTAAAATACTATTCTTGGTCAAGTCCATCTTTAGCAAAGGTCACATACCAAGATGTCATTTCTCTAGTTGGTACTTTACGTACCATAGGCTGTTGGAAGCTGGAAACATTTTTCACTCTGATTGAAATCTGCCTGTTTTAAAACTACATTGCATGGTTTTACACTCCTGAAGTAACCCCAGAGGCTCCATTCCTTTTACAGAAACTATTTGTAGAGACAAATCCAGTTTCCATAAGTTGAGCACTGTCTCATCGTCAAAGCCAGTGTTCAAATATTTCTCTCATGAAGCAGCATCTTCCTCCTTCTCATATTCCCATCAGTTTCAACTAGACCATGCCCATGAGGGAGTTTGACATGACTAATGGTAGATTTTAGCATTTAGCAATTAGCTAGGAAAGCACTGTATATAGTTTCAGCACTGCATAAATAGATTATTATAAAATTATTAATATTAAATAAATTGAGTTTTCAACAAGGGAGAAGTAGAAAAAGAACTGTTTCAAAAAGCATAGAAAACTGATCACAGATGGACTCAGGGTTTAGGAGAGATTTTGTGATGAGACAAGGCTGTTTGGAGGTTCACAAGTGTCTCCAGAGTCAGGGAACAGGGTCAGACATGACTTGTAGGAAAAGATGATGAGAAGCATAAGGAAAGGAAGGTGATAAAAGCAATTATATACTGTACAAATATTTTTTTTTTCTAGAAAAACTAATTTTCCTTTAATGTTACTGCTGAAAATATAAAGTTGTGCATTAAAATGATGGCAAGTAAAATGCACAGTGGGATCTAAGTAACTTCTTTCCAATCATGATCAGCTTCAACACTGTCAAGCTTTTGCCTATACATGGTTTCAGTCTTGCATGTACTTCAGACTACCAACAGCATGTACGTTTATTGTCATTTTGAAACTGCTCACGGTGCATAGCATAATGCTGATGGTTCTTACAGAAATAGAGTTTAAAATCAGCTGTATCTCTTCACACTGTTCCAGGATGGAACAGGTTAGAGGCAAAGACAGAAGGCAGTCTGTCATTAAACCTGACCCATAAAAATTCCCATAAAAATCTTGTCCACAGCACCATTTGGTTTCTTACAGTAAGGTTTCTGTTCTGTAACATTAATACCAAGACTGAAGCTTCTGCATATAAGGGAATTTGAAGAATTTTCTGCTTTTTCAGCTATACCCATTTGGAGCAAATATCCCCATATACTTGTGCAGCAGAATGAACCACCACATTTACACACGGTATTAGTGTAAATCGCTTTGCAATTTTGCACATTTCTGTAGCTTTTCTTTTTTTTTTTTAACCACGAAATAGCTTTCAACCACACTTGGTGAAGTCAGTGATAAAGAATTACTAACACAGACAAAAGCTGATCTGTTGCATCTCTTGTGCAGCTGCCCTAGAAGACACAAACTAAATTCAGAAAGCTTCACACCAACGTCTAAGACAATAAGCAAATATTTTCCATGTGTATATGCATACATATAATATGTGTATGTTTGTCTATCTGTGGAAAACCTGATCTGCTCTGTAATTTGCAGTATTATTGATGTCCATGTATTTTAGCAGAATTCAGTGCACTTCTCACTTCTACTTTGAATACCAAAAAAGTGACTTCTTGTTAAACAAGAACCTGATTTTTTTGGAGGTGTTGTCTGAGGATAAAGAATTTTCAAGGTAATACAAAGTCAAATTAGATCATCAGCCACTCATATCCTGGAAGCTAACTATCAAATGCTGAAATTCTAATTAAATTCTTTGTGGCTACGGTATACTTATCAGCCTGTCTAATATAATTTACTTCAATGTTTTCTTCAATAATTTAAATAAGCTTTTGTAGACGTGTTATCCACATTTCTGGAAACCTAATATTTGCTGTGTCTTAATAAAATAATTCAACAAAATATCAGTGATATTCCTACAAAAGATTTGGTTTCTATAGAAAAGTGGAGATATTAAACAAATTACATACCTGCTGATATATTTATCTTGAAACACAACCTCAAACAGAAAATCAAGTGGACAGCACTTGTAAGCTCTTTAATGGACTGTTTCTTGTCTTCATTTTTTAAGCTCATGAACAATTTAGAAGAAAACATTGGCGCGTCACTGCTAACATTTGCAGAGGACACCAACATGAGGGAAGTACTAAATAATGAAAAGACCAGGTTGGCTCATCAGGATTGATTATAAACCATATTCATAGGATTAAAACTAATGTTTGGGATGACTTTTTGCCAGTGGTTTAGAGATAATAAAATTTTGAATTCCTAAAGAATGGTCACTGGAAGTTCTAATCTCATTAGAAGTTGCATAAATGTAGATTATCCAAACCTGCTTTTCTTGGCCACCTTTTGGAGTTCTTTAAAACTATTCAATAGACTAGTGAGGACCACAAGCGGTGCTTTAGATTCAGATACTTATATGGGCAGATTTTCCCGACAGATCTAGCTGTCCCAGAGGTCCTTAAATATAAAAGAGATTGTCAGGCACCAGAGCAGAACAAGCACAGCAGGAAAAAAGAGCTTGTAGTGTGAGCTGCAATTAAATAAATTTGTAGTAGAGAGAGAATGGATTTCACATGGAAGTATAAAAAGTCCCCTGTAGTTCCTGGAGAGGACAAAAAATAGCTGTTTGATGAGTATCATTAAATGTTGTGGTTCTATAATCAAAATTGCCCCAGATCTCCAAGAGGCTTTCCTGCAAGCAACACTGGAATAACTATTTCTTCAAATGCTTGGTACAGACTGTATCTTCATTTGCCGAGTGAGGTTTTCTCTGGCAGAATGAATTGAATAAAAATGTTTTGACTGTGATACTGCTGCACTATAATTCTTTCATCCAGGCAACAGGAAAAGATAAAAACTCTTAATTTTAGACAATCACACCTGAAAAGAGCAGTTTAGATCTTTGGCTGAAATAAATTGATGTAGCCACATGAAATCGGTGAGGCCAAGCCTACTTATATAAGAAAAAGATCTGTCTTTAGACCTAAACATCCGTGAAGTTCAAATTATGCACGCAAATTCAGCAAGCTCCTATTCAGATGCAAATTTCCTGTGGGAAGAGGGAGAAAGGTAGGAGAAAGGCACTTCACTGTCACCTCCACTCCCATCCCCGCATATCAACGCATCAACGCACATGGCTCCCCATCCAAATTGCAGCCCTGCAGCCACCTCCAGCTTTAAGTCAGCAAATAAAGAAACACAATGACTTCTATCTGTCTTCTTGGCTCCCGAAGTCTTGGGGCACCCACTCCTTTAACAAGCACACCCCAATGTTTGTAGCCTTCCTGAATTGTGGAAAGGAGTCTCATTTTCTGTATGCGTGGTCATGGAACCCTCCAAACTCTTGAAAACGTATAAATCTTGTGCAAGGGATGCAGGAGGAGGACCTTATCCCTTTCCTGCTCTGTGTGCCCACCCCGCAGCCAAAGGGCTGGAAAAGGCTGGCCACCAGACAGATGAGCGCTACCCAGGCACTGTGAAACTGGAGACTGGCAAGTTCACAACACGGCAATAGGGAACAGAGAGTAAAGCTGAGGATAGCCTGGAGCTGGGAGTAGCAAGGGCAGGTTTAGGACACAGGGAGGGAATGTGGAAGTGTAGAAAGCATTGGGCCATCAGATTATTAAGGGTTGGGCATTTTTATAGTGAGGAAAGGCTGGTCTTACAGCAGTGAAGAGGATTTAGCACCTAAGTTTTAGGACACCAGGCTTCATTAATTCTCCTCCTTGCAGAGTGAGGAACTTACTTGTTTTAGAACAGGCAAAGATTGCTAATATCTCTTCTCTGGTGGAAAACTGGCAGGAAACAAGTATTTCTTGAAGTTGTTTTCATTATCCATCTTTGAGGAAAACCAGTAATTCGTTCAAGCTTATCCTCCGCCAGATGAATTTGGCTAGGCTAGACAAGAAGCCCTATACCAGAAGCAGATGCAAAACTGTACGGGGTAGAATAAAATTATAACCATTAAATAGAGAGAAGAACTGCATTTGGAGCCACCCAAGTGAATACTGATTTATTTTATTGCCATGCAACGCGAAGAATACCACATGTGAGGATTACGCAGAATGTGATTCCTTTAAGAAAATAAAATCATTCCATTTGATAATGTCTTCTTGTTTCATGGTATTTAGGTTTTTATCACAGTTAGTTCTTAGGAGCTTGGAGTGTTTATCTTCATACTGAGGCTGAATCTCAAATAAAGGGATTAGAAGTCCTCAGATATGCAAAGGCTTTGCATTGAGAGGAAAAGCATAAAGGATGAAACAAACTGTGCAGCTGACTCACCAGGCAGAGCAAAAGCAGTCTGCTTCCATCGGCATGTGGGTGCTCACTGATTCGCACCAAGGAGTATGCTCCACAGGACGCCAAAAGCTGCTGCAGACCACAGACACTGACACACACAGCTCCATGCCGTGGCTTTGGTGCTAGGCGTATACACGTATATTTGAAAGATGTGCAAAAATATAGAACAAGCTCAGCATTCCTAATCTTTCAGTACCATCTGCAAAGTCAGCAATTTATTAGGATTGATTTAGAAATACTAGCTTTGCTTAGGAACTGTGCAATCTCAATGAAGGCTAATTTTACATGGATTTGTATGTGGAAGATAAAGTTAGGTGGTTTCATGTCTAAAAAGGGAAGAAAACAGTCAGCAGTCTTCTCCTCAACATAAGCATTGGTATGCTTTCCTCCACGCAGAGGCTAATTTTTACAAAACTTTTAGATACTTAATAACTTTGAGATCTCTTATCCTCTACAGCTAATATTGACCAGCAAACTATAAAGCTATTGGCAGGTCCCAGAGGCAGATGGATGCACAGACTCATTCACCAATTTAATGTCACTGAAGCTTCATTTCCATATGGCTTCGACAAAATTGGATCCCGAAGATAAGGCACTGCACAGTGCTTGTCACCATGCAAAACCCATGCTGAACAGCATACGGCGCGGTAGTTGCTTTATTAACGTGCTGGCAGGAGCAGTGAGAGTTTCAGAACAATGTGCCCAAGGTCAGTAAAAACAGAACCATGTCTGGTTCATGCCGAAAAGCAATAGTCAGCAGCCTCCTCTGCAGAAATACTATTTTAAGGCACAAGGACCAAAATCCTGAGCTCTGACTGTCTGGTTTGCCCCCCATTCACCCAATGGCTTGGAAGACCATCCCTTCTGCTTGCCAAGCAGGAGCCTCCAGAAAGGCAAGGATGGGCAAAAGGCTCCTGTTGTATCTGCTTCCCTCTGTCCTTACTAATGCAAGTGTCAGAGGGGTCCCTGGAGGAGCAATCATCTCCTCTGAGCTCACCCAGATGGGAAAAGAAATCTGACTCCAGAAATGCATTAACAGCGGTCGATCTTCCCAGCTCAGCTTTGGGTGACATCAGGGTCTTGTTTTGAATTGCAGGCCACGTTAAAGTCGCCAGTCATTTTTAGTGATCTGAGGACATTGTTCTGCAGCTAATAAAATAAGTTATAGAGCGACAACTGCTTTCTATGCAGCAGTAGAAAACTGTGGTTTGAAGTTTATTTCCTTTTCCACCGTTACAGTCTCCTCCAAGGTTTGTCACATAAAGCATTAGAATGAACTCTTAGAAATTAGTATAGTCCGTTCAAAAGTAAGAAAATGTTTATCAAAAGTAGGTATTTAAAAAAATTAAAATAATATATAATAATAAAAGAAATAATCTTACATATAATAAATATTTTATAATATTATACAATATTTTATATGATATCTAATATTATAACAAATAAATTTAAAAATAATCTCACCATAATTGAATTGTAGTTCCTAAAATGAGCTAACAGAAAACATTCTCTATAGGTATTGAAAACAACTTTTACCTCTTATTTCATAGCAAAATCAGAAACCCAGGTTCAAAGTAGAGGACACTTTAAAGTGTAAAAGTTGAAGCTACCAAATATAAAACTATGTGAAGCAGGTTTATGTTGCTGTGAAACAGATAAATAGTTCACAGTTACACTTTTCAACTCTGAAAGTTAAAAACCTGAAGAAATTTTTAGATGTTTACTTGTGTAAACTTTACCAATCCCCAATATACATTGTGTTCTGGTCCTCCTCATTCGTTTGCTGGTGTTTCAGGTGAAATCCCATTTGTGCCAATTCAGTCTTGCACATACAAAGATTAGTTTCACTATGGAAAAATTACAAATATTAGGATGGTTCATATTACTACAAGAAAGTAGCTGGATAAAACTAAATGTAAGCAAAACAAAAAGCAATGCTCTCCCAAAGCTCAGGAGCGCAGGTCTAATGCAGTAGCTTAGGCCAACAGCCCATCCATAGTCAGTTGTCTAGCACTTTCTCATTATAAGATTCTGTTTTCAGTTGCCAAATGTAACAATTTTAATGTCAATGTGCATTTTATTTTTCCATCCCAATAAGTGCCCCTTTGTAAGGTGGGTTAAAATGGCAGAAGGAGCAACATACAGGTGAGGCAACCTCGAGAAGGAGAGGATCTGCACGATCCCTTGCAGAAGATGCAAACCTGGACCTCCTGTATGCTCAGCTCCTGCCTTAGCTTCCAGGTATTTAGGAAAGGGGGGACAGCACAATTTCTGAGGGCTAAGGCATGAACGAGGAGGGAGCTGCATTGCTCCTCGCAGATTCTGGTTCATCTCAGGCAGGCCCACGAGCAGCGGTGCAGTGGCATAGACCACATTGCCATTGAATACCTTTAAAAAGTTCACCTCTTCATGCACAGGTACATCACCAAAACTGCAATACTCACATTAATTTGCAGCTATAGTTCTTAGTGTTAACCAATTTGTTCATGTGCCAGCCTAGTACCAGACCTGGGGCTAAATTCACCTCTTAATAAGCATGAGCTTGGCAAGGGAGGGCGTTGGAAGAGAGCAGAGACCACTTCACCTTTATTTTCAGTGGCTTCCCTGCTGGCATTTGTTGCCATTAATCACTTTAAAGTTATTTAAATTCCTACAAACTTAAACCTTCAAAATAGACTTAAAACATCTCACCCAAAAAAAAATCCACCAGAAAGATCCACTCATGCATTGAGAGTGTCTGAACATGACCGATGGCTTAGGAATGAAAACATTAGTATTACCGTGTCACAGGAATGAATGCCACTGATGCACTGAACCATCCACACAGCTCCTCATCACACATGCACACACACCTGGAATAAAAGTGCACTGGAAATTTAGGAATTGCCTGAGCAATTTTAATTTGCTCCGTATACATCCGCTTCATTTCATTATCTTCCCTTTTGTAACCATAGGACTTCTTCCCTTTGAAGGCAAGAGGAGCAGTGGAACCTAGTGGGCAGGCAGCTTTCTGGCATTATAGTTTGTCTTCATTGCCCAGAGGATGGCCCTGAGCTCGATCTATTACACATGATTAAAATACCATTTGCATTGAGAATTATTAAAGTGCCTGTGACATTTTCTATAGCATTCATCTTTATAATGTCTGACTGCTTTATGAGCACTGGATAACTAAACTCTTACCGCGCCACTCTGAGGTGAAGTATATTAATTTAGCAGGCAGAGAGCTGATAAAAAGGTATTGAATACAAAAGGCTCCTGCAATGTTGGAAGCTCGGTTTACAGGAGCTGTAACCCTAGAAGAGACATGTTGATTGTATGTTCTCCTTAAGATTGCAAAAGGTGCTATGGAAATTTAATTTATATTGGTGTACATAGATAAGACTAGCTGTTTTACAGACCAAACTCACAAGAAGGTCTGATTTGGATCAGTATATGCTTCTTCTGACACACTTTTCTCATCCCCAACAGAGGCAATTTTAGGCATAAGTTCAACTCCTCACAGGGGGTAATGCACTATAAAACACAAGACATTATATCTAGTACAACACCCAGAAGCAAAATTTTTACTGTCAACTTCAGCGTGAACAGGATACTTATTTATTTTATTTAAGAAAACAAAAGCATAACACTTTTTTTGTTAGCTGTGTAGAAAAGGAATATGCTTGCTAAGTGCTGTGCAAGTAGGTTGGCTAAAAACAAAGAAAAAATTGCCAGTACTTGGAAGAGGCAGAAGCAATAAGGATGGATTGCAGGATTTCATCTTGCCTCATAAATTAAGAACAGGTTACCAATGTTTTAGAGTCATGCTGAGTCTTTTTCAAGAGTGATTTTAGGTTCTGATTATACAGCAGAAAGGAGTCTGGAAAAAGCAGCCTCGAATCTAAAGAGCCAAACAGAAATATTTTTATTTCCCTTGCTAGATTTTGGTACTTAAAACTCTATATTCAAATCAACCAGAACCTTAAAGGGCAGTAAATTTCAAATATGAAATCTTAGGGAGGCTTAGTTCACAAAATCGAAACCGAAAGCTCTAAATCCAATTTCAGCATCAGAATATAGAGGACAATGTAGGACCCCAAACTGTCCATTACAATATATGCCTTGAATGTGTCACACACAGGAATAGCTCCCTTTCATACTCATTACAAATGCTTGCTAAAGGCAGCATTTCACATCTTTTGCTAGGTTCCTTTGTAGTTCACTGAAGGATCATTTAATGGTCCAGTTCTTTGAGTTACGGTACATTAAAAGTAATCCATAATTGGAGGCAATAAAAAAATGGTGGTTCATTTCAAAAAGTTTTAAACTTGCTTTTAGGGAATATTTCATCATGTCTCATGATAAGAGTTACCTACATTCACTAGTCATGTTAGAAAACAGAGTAATTTCTTGTGAAACTCTCATGCTGTGAGTTTCTCTCTTCTTGCTACTAGCACTTTGTGAAGAATCTTCTTGAGCCATAGAAATGCTGAACCCAAGCAGTGTGACACCCACAGCCCTATACTTGACTTTTTTCCTGATGCTGAATTTTGCACGTACAGTATCTTAGCACTGACTTTTGTTTTGCAAAGCAAAAATAAACTTCAAGTCACCATGTTTGATCAAAACCATATGGCTTAACTCAAAGTTCTTCAGCTTGGCAAGATTCACATGTGGAAGCAAACGTGATACGAATAGCTGAATTCCCTCTGCAGTTTAAATGTGTTCTCGGAGATGGCCCTGACTGATACTGCAAACAAACTATATTTGATTTAAAGTGATAATCATATGATTCAATTCCAGTTTATATTATAAAAAATAAGTTAGATATAAATAGCACAAAAAGGCAAAAACTAAATGGAGATTAATACAGTCCAAAAGAGAAATGTCAAATTTGTAGGTTAAACTGTAGGATTTGGTGGAATCTCTCCAATGCTTCTGTAGAAAATGTATTAAGTCTAGTGCTGCTTCAGGACTAGTATTTGAGACTTCTTATGAAATATGGGGTACAATATGTTTTTTACAATCTTTCTTTAAGTAACTGAAGAAAAATAACAGTGAAAAGAAAAAGGGGAATCCCATTTTTGGAGATATTACAAATAAAAATTCAGGCAAGATACACCTTCTATTGACAGTGGCATAAATCTAAAAACTCTGAATATATCAACTTCAGACTGGCAGGAGAGAAAAAAAATGGACTTATTAAGTTTTGCCTGCATTTGTTAATCTCTACTGTTATCAGAATTTATGCATGGGGCAATTATCTACTGGAGTGGCTCAAAGGTGGAAGGAACAGGGTTTGGTTTGATGCTGCCAGTGTCAGTGTGAACTACATACCATGGCAACTAATTTTTTTTTTAATTGATTCTTATCAGCATTGTCTCGTACTTTGGATATTAACATTATTTTATTTAATTTTTTTTAAACCATAGCAAAATCCAGTCCTCATGGGACTGATCATGTAACATACTAGTCACAGCAGAATGCAGGCTTATGCAGTCATATTTCTATTTTGAGGTACAGCATTACACTGTAAAGTTGGAGTAACTCCAATGATATCAATGGACTAGCTGTGGTTATACATAATTTAAGCCAAGATTAAAGTTAATTATCAGTAACTATAAACCAGCAAATCTATCCTCTTCCAAAACCTTTTGCCAAGCAACTATGCTCAGTTCCTCTGAGAAGCATCAACTTCTAAATCCATTGCGGCAAAGATGACTGGGGCAATGTAGATTTTAAGTAGTGTTTGGAGTAGATTGAAATGGCAGTCAGAAATCTACTTATTTTTGCATTCTTTTCACATTTTGTTATCTGAAGATCATCTTGCTCCTTCCTCACTATTTCTAGCTAAAACTGAGCTCAGTAAGTCGTTGATATACGTGGTTGAAGCTGCAACTACAGGTGGTGTGAAGCTGGGACAAGACTGGAGAGGTGTATCATAAAAGGTTCTTAGGAAAACCAAAATGTTACGGTATTCTTCCCCTGATACTTAGTATAGTATAAAGTAGACACACCATGGTCATCAATTCTGTTAAATTCAGGCTTATTTAATGATATTTTGCCTAACTTAAAACCAAAGAAAAAAAAAATCTCTCCTTGACTGGTATGAATAAGAATGAAATATTAGTGAGACAGAAAATTAATTAGGAAAAATATTTCTTCCAGATAAAAAACTTGAAGACAATTCACATAAAAACAATTAATATGGTGTTTCTTTAATGGATCAGGTTTCCATTTTTCTCCACTGTAAGTGCATTTGGTAGTAATTTACTTTTCTATTGGAATTACTATTTTTCTTCTTCACTAACTACTTTGAAGTCACTTAAAATCTGTATCATGACACCAGACTCTCTCAGTTATATACAACTTAGATATATGATATACAGATATATGATATACAGATATTAATCTGTATTATGCTAATAACCATCGATAATGTATGGGAAAAACCGGTTACGTACGTGCTATATACTAAAGAGCTCTGATGAAGACAGATATACGGAAAGACATGCTTGTTATGGCCTTGCTTTAGCTGCTTAGATTACGTCAATATCTGACTGCTCTGTCATTCATTTGGCTGTTCAAAGTGTTTGCAGTAATAACAAGAAGAAGAAAAGCATCACTGCAGTGCTTCGGCATTCCTGCCAAAAACTAATTTCCTGCCCTACTGCAAGTATTGCTGCCTATGTCTATATTGCTGTTACTGGTTGTACTTGAGCCAGGTTTAAAAGACAATGATTAGAGGTACTTGCATCCATGTACCTTGTGGCAGCAAGGTCGGGTTTTGTCTGACTTTTCTTGGAGAGTCTGATGGCCCACTCTCAATGACAGCCAGCACACGAGGAGATGTGTAGGTGATAAGGGACCACTTAATCATTTCTTGTTGTGCCAACATCTTTCCCCCACACAAATAACAACTATAATTTATTTCAGGTGATGCAAGCAATTGGTATTTACCTTTGAGAATGGCTTTCTCTATTTCAGGCCTGAAGAACCCATGTGCCTGAACACTGGTGTATTTTCCCAAATACATCAGTTGGTCTAATAAATGATATGACCTCTTCTTGTCTTGTTTATATCCCTTGATCATAACAGTGACAGCAGCAGTACCACTACAATAAAAATCAGGCAGTGGAGAAGGTCCTAAGCATAGAAACAATAATAATGAACAGTTTTAAGAGAACACTCTCCCTCTATTTTACGAAGGCCACATTTCACCAGTTTTTCAAATATAAGTGTTTCAGCCAGTTGTAGATTCATACCAGTCATCTATACACAGAACCTAGATACAGCAGTGATCAATCCTTAGCACAGCAGAGGGGAGCCGTCAGCTGTATCGTACGGCTCCTCCCAGCTCTCACTTCGCTGCTCAGTCCCATAGCATGGCTGTCACCGCTAGCAGGCTCTTCTGCCCCTATCTTCCCACTTTCAAGGTCTTACTATAAAGAAGATTAAATCCTTGTCATCTTTCTCTACTATGTACCTTACTCTCTGTTTTCTTATCCATTTAACGTATCCAATTTTTCAGGCTTCTGCACTTTTTATTTGAAAAAAAAATGTTATCTTAAAAAAAAAAAGTAGAAGTATATATTGTCTTAATTCATTTCACCATGGGAAACAACCTGTGTTCTACCTTTTACTGCCACCCTTTTCTTAGGCAACCTGTACAACATTTCTTGTTATGGTCACATCATCTCAGGTCCAGGTTCATTACAGCCTTTGTCTTAAGTCAGTTTTAGGATTATAGCATCGGTTGGTATGTTTGGAGTTGCTCTACTAAGGATCTTCTGGGTATGTTTATTATGTTCCACCCTCAGAAGACTTTGACAATCTTTAATAAATCCTTAAACAATCTTTAACTAACCTCCAAGATTTATTTTCTTTACAAGATATTCTCCCTTTTCTACATGGTCCCTCATACAATCCTGGCTGCTGTTGTGTTTTTGTTTTTTGTTTTTTTTTTTTTTTTTTGTGATACACTTCCAATACAGGCAATTCCTTCACAAGGGTAAAACATCAAAGAATAAATCACTAAGTATTTTATTATTTCACACTCCTGCTTCAAGCTCCTTCAAAACCTGCATTGAGTTTATCACATAAATGGTCATGTTGTTAATAATATCTATTTTCCACAGCATTCTAGAATATCACATGTAAAGCAACACAGAAGGAGTGTACATCAGCAGCAGCACCATGATTGTCAATCTGCAGTATAGCTGGGGTCTAGGAACTGTTAACCTTTCTTATCCCTCTGTCTAACAGCCACCTTCATGACCCCCTATTACTATTTGGTGTGAAACTTCACTGGAATAATTTCCATGCTCTTGTTTGTGACTTTGATCGCTGTTGGGCAGTATGAGATCTTGGAGCTGAAGTTCTGAAGAATATAATTTTTTCTTTCAATTTAAGAAATAGGAGTGCAGTATTTGTTTTATTAGTTTGATTCATCCTTCTATTATCTCTAACTTCCTATTGCTTCAGATGAATCAGCACATTTTTAATTCATTTTCTTAATCGATTGTCACTTAAACGCTGGCACTCTGTCCATCAAAAATACTAGCATTTGAAATCCTTCAGCTCAGAAACTGGAAAAGTCACATATGCAACTGGGGACAGGGCAGTGGTCAGATAGTAGGTTAAAATCCTGAAAGCTGTTTCTTAGGAAAGAGGAAAATTCTGAATGTAACTAGAGTAAGAAAAGACTTTCTAAAGGGCCTCTTGAAAGCTTTGCAAATAAAAGGAACTGAGACATAGCTCAGTTACCTCCAGAAAGAGTAATTGTTGTCAAGAAGAGGAACTGAGGTCACTGATTGCCAACACCAAGAAGATCTCCAGAGGAGACAGAAAATCTGTCTTTGAAAAACGGGTCCAGGTCTTGGAGGATAAGACAAGAGAGTCCATTTTCACTGTTTTCTTTTGTTATGAGCGCCTCCACAAGAACGAGTTCTGGAGGCTTAAACAAATGGTGTCCTCAGTTTGTAAGGCTTACGCAAAGCGAGAGAGCTGTGGATGGGAGGATGAGATCACAGGTTTCTGCAGCAGGGAGGAAGGAGTTGGCCAATGCAGGTGTTTTATTACCCACAGCCTGTTCACATCACAGTTCAGGTGTAACCAGAGCCCAAACACTCACTCTTGCACTGGCTTTAATCCAGCCAGCTTGGGCAGCAACAGTGGAGAGGACATAACAGCAGACAGCAGCCCATTCTGCCTGCCCAAGCAGATACCCAGAGACTCGAGCAGGTTTCTGCAGTCAGGGAAGCAGGGAGACAGGGATCTAAAATCAGAAACTGTTTGCAATTTGTGATGCTAGACCTGTGTTTCCCTTCAGGAATGGGGATGATGGAAAGCAAACTTCAATAGAGCTAAGGACATACAGCAAGCATCAAGGAACAATGGTGAAGGTAAAACACAAAGACACAGGGTAGGATGGAAGGCAAAAGAGTTGCTTTTAAATTGAACAGATGGGGTGTCAGAAAGATGAAACTGAGAATTAAATTAACAACTCTACTAAACAGGAGATTTGATTCCATGAACACCTTGTTTATGGGCCCATAATAACCATACAGAGAAAATACCTTGCTGCTTCCCAGGCAGTCAGTGCCTTTCTCTCCCTTTCTGTCCCTTGGAGGCTGACAACTGTATCATTCCTTCCCTCACTAAACATCCCTACATCCCGATTTGCTCCACAAGCACTGACCACCGCTGCTCTCAAACTGTCTTATTCACTCAAGAACATAATTTAAACTCTTAGCAAATCCCCTCAAACTTCATTAGATTTTAAATTTTCCTGAGGAAACCATGTGCCTGGGCCTAAAACTGTACCTGCTTCTTCAAGGTATATCACTGGGTATAAGATTATTCCTCCTTATAAACTTTGCTTCATTTATGTCCTTAGACTGTCACTGCTGCTGAATTCCCAATAATACACCATCAAATAATTCAATATGAAGATAACTAGTCTATTTTGATCATCAGAAATGATCTTGCATTTAAAAATTAAAAAATCATTTGCTCTGTGAGTTGTTACTGGCCCGTGCTCCTCTGCTATCTTGCCAAAGAACTGGCACCAGTGTAATCGAGGATGCATCCATCTTCTCTGACCACAGGCAGGATTGGTTAGCATAAGAAACAGGAATTTGAAAATAATAAAGCCTATGTGTGCACTTATGCAGGAAAACGGGAAAGTTCAGCCTTATGGAGATACAAATATGTCATGGCAGCACCACATCTGAATTACAAATATTGTTAAATTTTTTGCATCTTATAGTCTCATATACATGTGATAGTCTCATGTATAGCCTAGAAGAAAGACTCAAGGGCACACAACTGCCATGGGTATGGGTAACGTACCGTCAATGCGCAGTCCCCTCTTTTACAACACGTGGCAGGGCCTATTCCTGGTTTTTCCCCCTGTATCTTCTGCCACTGGTGCTTTTCTGCATGTCTCACAGCAAATCACTTCTTTAATGTCATTATTACTCTAATTGGGAATTCTTGATAAGGACCTACCTCCTCTAACACTCACATGTTGTTAGGATCACACACCCTCACATCTTGCCTTTGCAGACCCTGTAACAAGCCAGCTACTTGTGTAACGCCGAGAGGCAAAGCTGATTTGAGGTCATTACAGCAGCGACAGCAGACCCCGGCGTGGTACACTGTTTTGAGGCTTTGTGCTCCAGTTCGTATTGGGATTTGTACTTTAGCAGCAGTGTCCTAGAAAGAAGATTCAAGGGCTTGTAAGAGCTGAAAACTCAGCCTGTGAGAACCATCTAGCGCTCATCCGCTTACACGGGTACAAAGGAGCACACATCGCTTTAGCCTCTTTCTGTACTTATAAGCTGATTTTGCTTCAGAGTGCAAAATCTGTTAATGTTGGCTTGCGCACAAGCGGGTTTTGCATGTCTGAAATGTACCTTTGGCTGAACACGATGCTGAGTGATTTTGGCTGTGATCCTGAGTTACAAGACCTATGAAGCCTCTCCAAAAGTGTGCTTGTAGTGTTCAAATGGGAAGCAGGGAGTGGGGGTACAAGCTTTCAGAAGGAGCAGTATGGAAACTTTGGTGTCCTCCTGTACCCTTTCCTGCTCCCTTTCCCCTCTGGAAAATGCTGGAAAGCTTCGCTCAAGAGCTGTCCTTGTGTGCCAGCATATAGTGGCTCATTTTGAGCCCTGGATGTGTTACCTGAAGAGACTTTAGCTGTGAACACATCTGAAGCTCACATAGTTTTCAAGAATGATATGATTTTCATAAAGAGAGCAGAATGTTTTTGAAAAACATTCACACTTTATATGCTTTCTTGAAGCATCTCTTAGATTTGCAAGGTCTAAGAAATTAAAATTGCAGTTCTCTATTGTGCTAGGGAAAGGTGACAGGGATGATGAGGCAGTCTCCAAATAAAGTTTGGAGTTCATTCAAAGAGTCAGAAAATCTCAAGAGTATCCAGGTATGGAAGGAATGGTAGTGAAAACACTCTTCAAAAATTGAATGCAGTGATTTCCCTGGCATCAAACTCAGGGTTAATTTCATCTATTCGATATCATATGCACTTTCTGACTTGCTGTGGAGTACCTGTGCTTTCTGATTGACTGTCTGTATTGGGGGGATTTGTATAGCACAAGGTCAGCTAGGTTCTTTCCACTGACCTGCCTGCATGAAGCCTGTTTCAGAAGAAATGCATACACTTTCAGAGAAACTTCATAATTCTGTACATTCTCTCACATCTTTTTCTCAAAATACAGTCTAATCTTACTGAAAGTACACAGGTCTTGAGAGTGTTTGATAATAAAGGCAGTAATTCTTCAACATGAACGTGGTACTGTCTTCTTTCAGTGTCTCTTGTCCCTTTCTTTTCGAGCCTACTTGTACATGTTTGATAATGCAACACATCTGTTAACGGAGAAGAAAATCTTTAACAGAAGACAGAGAAACACAAAGATTTGAATGGTGATGTTAGGCTCCATAAAGAGAGTAGGCATGCAAAAATAAGTTTATTTTCCAGTGCTCTAAGTTGGTACTTTTCCACAGTGTACAAGAATCTAAGGCTTTACTTGGAGAACACAGCATCACTTAGTGTTTTGTTTTTGTTGTGGCTGGGAGGCAGAGGTAATCACCAGCCTCCCTCTCAGAAAGTAACAGCTAGAGTCAGAGCTAAGCATACTCTTTACAATACTGGAGAGTAAAGCTGGGAAATTGCCAAAAGCACTGTGTAAATCAAGAAGGATTAGAAACAGGTGACCAAGAAGCAGCTATAGCAGAAAGCCCTTATATGCAAACGAGCAAATATATCTTCTGCCTTAAGAAAAAAAAGAGCGTTAGTAAGCTTTCTGTGTAAATACTATGGAGATATGTTAAAAATATTTAGAAATTGAAATGTGAGGAAGAGAAGGGTGATACAGCCATGGATTTGTCACTCAGATTGAGTTTCCCAAAGTCAAACACTGCTTTATTAGCCATGACACCAAGATTATATCTATCTACCTTGGATTCCTGGAGGGCAGACTTTGGCCTGTTTAGGAAACTGGCTGACAGTGTTCCTTGGGAGGCAGCTCTGAAGGGCAAAGAAGTCCAGGAAGGCTGGACATTCTTCAAGAAGGAAATCTTAAAGGCACAGGAGTAGGCTGTCCCCATGTACCAAAAGATGAGCCAGCAAAGAAGACGACTGGCCTGGCTGAACAGAGAGCTTTGGCTGGAACTCTAGAAAAAAAGGGAGAGTTTATGACCTTTGGAAGAAGAGGCAGTCAACTCAGGAGGACTAAAAGGATGTCATTGGGTTTTGCAGGGAGAAAATTAGAAGAGCCAAAGCCCAACTACAGCTTAATCTGGCTACTGTCATAAAAGACAATTGAAAATGTTTCTATAAATACATTAACAACAAAAGAATGGCTAAGGAGAATCTCCATCCTTTATTGGATGCAGAGAGGAACATTGTGACAAAGACTGAGGTACTTAATGCCTTCTTTGACTCAGTCTTTAATAATAAGACCAGTTGTTCTTTGGGTACTCAGCCCCCTGAGCTGGAAGACAGGGACAGGGAGCAGAATGAAGTCACCATTATCCCAGGGAAAATTGTTAGATACACCACTTAGACACACACAAGTCTATGGGACCAGATGGGATCCACCCAGGGGTACTAAGGGAGCTGGTGGAAGTACTCACCAAGCCACTTTCCATCATTTACCAGCAGTCCTGGCTAACCAGGGAGGACCTTGTTGACTGGAAGTTAGCAAATGTGACTCCCATCTGCAAGAAGTTCCAGAAGGAGGACTCGGGGAACTACAGGCCTGTCAGTCTGATCTTACTATTGGGGAAAGTTATGGTGCAGATCATCTTGAGTGCCATCATATGGGATGTATAGGACAACCCAGGCCCAGTCACCATGGATTTATGAAAGGCAGGTGCTGTGTGACTAACCTAATCTCCTTCTATGACAAGGTGACTCACTTAGTGGATGATGGAAAGGTTGTGGATGTTGTCTACCTAGACTTTAGTAAAGTCTTTGACATCATTTCCCACAGCATTCTCTTGGAGAAACTGTCTGCTTATAGCTTGGATGGATGTACTCTTCATCGGGTAAAAAACTGGTTGAATGGCCAGGCACAAAGAGTTGTGGTGAATGCAGTTGAATCCAGTTGGCAACCATCACAAGTGGTGTTCCCCAGGGCTCAGTATTGAGGCCAGCTCTGTTTAATATCTTTATCAATGACATAGATGAAGGGTTCGAGTGGTCCCTCAGTAAGCGTGCAGACGACACCAAATTGGGTGGGAGTGTTGATCTACTCGAGGGTAGGAAGGCTCTGAAGAGGGATTTGGACAGGCTGGATCAATCAGCTGAGGCCAATTGTAAGAGGTTCAACAAGGCTAAGTGTTGGGTCATAGCAACTCCATGCAACGCCATAGGCTTAGGAAAGTTGCCTGGCAGAAAAAGACCCGGTGGGTATTTGTCAACAGCCAGCTGAATATGACCCAGCACGGTGCCCAGGTGGCCAAGAAGGCCAGCAGCATCCTGGCTCGTATCAGAAATAGTGTGGCCAGCAGGAGTAGGGAAGTGATCATGCCCCTGTACTCAGCACTGATGAGGCTGCACATTGAATACTGTGTTCACTTTTGGATCTTTACTACAAGACAGACATTGAGTTGCTGGAGCACATCCAAAGAAAAGCAATGAAGCTGGTGAAGGGTCTGGAGAACAAGTGTTATGAGGAACAGATGAGGGAACTGGGGTTGTTTAGTTTGAAGGAAAGGAGGCTCAGAGGAGACCTTATGACTCTCTATAACTACCTGAAATGAGGTTGTAGGGAGGCAGGTGTTGGTCTCTTCTCTCAAGTAACTCGATAGAATGAGAAGAAACGGCCTCAGGTTGTGGCAGGGGAGGTTTAGGTTGGATATTAGGAAAAATTTCTTCACTGAAAGAGTTATCAAGCATTGGAACAGGCTGCTCAGGGAAGTAGTGGAGTCGTCATTCCCGGAGGTGTTTAAAAGGCGTGTAGATGTGGTACTTAGGGACATGGTTTAGTGGGGGACTTGGCACTGTTAGGTTAACGGTTGGACTGGATAATCTTAAAGGTCTTTTCCAACCTAAATGATTCTATGATGTGGTTGCTGCCTTCTGACAATCTCCTTGCCAGTCATTGCAGCTATTAACATGCCAGAAAGGAGCTGCAGAAATAATGTACATATTGGACAAATAATGTACATATTGTTTTTAACTAGCCCTGCAAGAATTGTACTTGTTTTGTTCATTTCAGAGAATGCTTGTTTCTGATACTTAATGGCTGAACATCTGTTTTGTAATCTCTGGAGAAAGCTGTGCAAAATGAATTCACTGTCATTAAATACAGAGCAGTGTTGATCTATTCTACTCCGCAATTCAGAACACTGCTGTTATTTAAGGGCTTGAAATGTTTCTCTTCATGGCTAATTGATCATGATCCATGTGACAGCTCCTCCTCTCTGAACAGGAAATATCGCTAAGGGATTCTTTGCCTTTCTTATAGTCTGTGTCTTTATCTTAAAAGTTGGCTTTTCTCAGCTAGGCAGTGGTTTTGATGGCATTAAAGGTAAGGTGGAACCAGGATTAAAACACGGATCAAAGCCAGACTGCCCTGACAACCCAGAAAGCTGACGTCAAGCATCGTTCACTCTGCCACAAAACCCAGGGACGAAGAAGCCAAACTGCCCTAATCAATTTCAGAAAAGAAAGTCCACTCACTGGAGAATTTGGGTTATGCCACACTCATAACACAAAGGAGGAACAGTTACGCTCGTGTCTTCTGGTGGGAGACGATGTGAGGCACCCAAGATGCCGCATTTGCTGCTGCATGGCTTCCAAGCTGGCTCTCAGAAAACTAGTTAGCAACTTTATTTACCAGTTAGCAGCTCCATTACAAATTCAATGGCGAAAAAGAATCCCTCAGCCTGACATGCTGCTACTCATCATTACTTTCCACCGCACGTTCCTGCTTGTGTCCAATGCTTTTATGTGGTCTCCCTCCATATCTGCCTCTCTTGGTCCTTGTTTCCCCAGCAGTCAGCCTGTCAAAACTGGCAGGCTTAGCTTTTTTTCCATTATTCAAAAGTATACTAGGGATAACAAGATCTTTTAAATTGCTTTAGTCCTTTCTCTCTCAAGGCACGGTCCTGTTTCTCATCCCTGTGCCCCATATCATCTTCCTGTGGGCTCTTCTTGCTGCTGTGATTAGAATAATCTGGCAATATTGCGGTGCTGATCACGGCTGATCACAGCAGACAAGCATGAGGCTGCCGGGAGGTAATGACTTCACAAGATCCATAGAACAACAACAAAAAACCACAGCTAGAGTTTTTAGAAATAACTGAGCATCCTGTTTTTCATTAAATTTTAATGGAGATGAAGGTCATACACTGAGCTCATGACCCAGCACTGAGCTTGTGCCTAGGAGAAAGAACACAAATTGAAAACACTATGATTATATCTTTGCTTTTTCTTTCTTATCATTTGCAATAGCTACATTCTCTGGCATGCTAAATCACTATTTTTTTTAAATCTTTTTTTTTTTTAATCTTTCGTTTTGAACTAGAACTATACGGAGTAGAAATTATTTTCTGAACAATTTTTTTCAAAGTGTCTGCACAAGAACTGAAAAACTTAAGACTGGAACAGAAAACAAACACAAAGATGGCAGGTTAATGTGAAGAAAGTCCCCTCTGAGTTTGAAGGCAGGCAGCCTGAGCTGTCACACCGACTCATCATTCACCTCTGAAGTCACATGAGTGAACATCCTAAAATATGTTTACAGTTTTGGGACCCCAAGGCTGGAACAATAGATCCTGATTCTTCCAAACTTTATTTCCCATAAATTTCCCCTGAATGTATCACCCTGCCAGAAGCAAAATGAACTTTGTGTATCTGAACATGCTGCCCAAAATTTGAGATGGTGAAAAATTTTGAGCATGTCCTGAGTTTTTCTGTATCACCAACGACAAAGATAAGAGGGAGGATAAAACATAATATTTTGCTGCCTACAAGGACATCTCATTTGGGAATTAATAACTATTTGAGTTAAAATGATTACAGACAAACTAACATGCATACTGGAAAGAAAGGCAGTGGTTTTTAAATAAAACAATTTTACTTCCTTGCTAAATTGGATCCTGCAAGTGCATTCTCCATTAAGAATTACAGCTCATACGAGAGCTGGTGAAATAGCTGCATACCTACTGGGCATGTTTGATGGAGGACTGCAGCCTCCTTCATGCTCGCCACTACTGCAGGAAGGAAAACCAAATGAGGAAATTAATATGTAGTGCCCAAGGCTGAGATGATCAGACAAATTTCTACCGCTTCAATGCAAGCTGAGACCTGCTCAGAAGTTGGTTGTACTTGTACAGTGTGACACTTTTATTCAGTATTTCCCTACTCTAATGAAACTGCTTCCTAGGCAACCCTCAGAACTGAAAGGTTAATTCTTTTTTTTTTTGAGTCTATAACCTGCAGTGGCTATGTTCAGCCTTACTGAGTACTAACAATGTGAAAAAAAAAAAGCTGGAGAAAGCTCCAAACTGGTGGTTGACATCTTAATAGTGGCATTTCTCCTAAAATCTTCAGATTACATCTGTACTTGCCATATCAGGCACACAATTAACAAGTACTGAGGAAACAGGCTGGGCGGAATTGTTGCTAAATTAAACATTTTGTTTGTTTCGCATCATCTTATCCCTTTCCTTGTGAAACTTTATTTGACACTTTTCAGTATCTTAATTCTAATTTACTCCTTTCTTTGTTTATTTTTCAAAAATCTAAATCTGTTTATTATACTCAGAAATTTTCCTCCATAGCATTATTTCCCTTCCCTCTAGATCTTTTTCTTTTGCACTCCTAGCTAGCATGGATTTACAAGGCACAATCTGAGGGGTGTCTTTGTGGATGCTGTGCAAAATAAGTGCCATGGAAAGCAGGAGGTAGGGGGTAAGGGGGAAGAAAAAAGTTTAAAAACCTCCCAAAATAAAGAACATCTTAAACAGGGAAGGTTTAGGCCAACCAATCTCCATCCCAGCAAAGGAAACTTGCTCATCTCCCCTCCAAATGAACGTGGAGAAAAACGAAGTGCAGAAGGAACATGGGTTGTTATTAGCAGCTCAGGCCCCAACCAGCCAGCACTTACAGGAGTGCTTACACATCTGCAGGAGGTTTGCTGCTGCAGGTGTAGACCTCCTTTTTCAGCTGGTGCTGTACAAAGTTTGAGAGATCTCAAAAGCTGGACTGAAAAGAAACGGTCACAGCAGTTTAGTGAGGTGTTGCTTGGTTTTGCCTCGGTTTTGAGAGGCACACTTTTCCTCCGAGTCCTCTGGGAACCTTCTGATGAAGTCTGACATGTCACTGAAAAGTTATTTTCTCATGCTTTACTGTCTTTTAAAGTCTTTTATCCATTTGGTTTCTGCAAGTTAAAAGCTTTCTAGTTTAACAGCTGACATTTCCTTCAGATCTGGAGCTTAGTGCTTGCCAGAAATCAACTTTTACCAGAAGGGAAGAAACCAGGTGGAAACTCACATATTGAAGCTTTTCTCCTTGACGCCTGCAGCCTTATTTTATACTGCCTGAGCACAGGCAGTAACTTCATTACTTCCAACTTTAAGTGGCCCCAGTGCAGACAACAGATCAAGGAACAACAGAACATTTTTGTTTTGTTTTGAATTACTCTTTAGCCAACAGCTATCAGCTTGCTTTATTTATTTATAAAAATGTAATGTTATCTGATATACCATAAGTGCAATAGCTTTTAAAGCTCGTGCCTTAAGGTTTGGAAATTAGCAAATACAGAGCTGCTTGTTTGGTCCCCGGGTGTTACCCACATCTCAGCAGGATCTCTAATGGATTTTCCACATCATTTAATGTTTTGCAAGATACAACAACACATTGTGTCATTTTTCAAAAGCAATTAAGCTAAAGTTATGATTTGAGGGAAGCCGCCTGCCACTTCATCAGAAAGCAATATGTTTCCTCTGCCGAAGTCTAGCCTTTATGAAAGGGTCTGAGAAACTCTAAAAAGTAAAACTTTTGAAGAAATGTTTGTAGAATAGCTCCCCTAAATGGTAAATGTTGCATGCACAGACAAAAACAGACCCTGGCGTTCCTCTACGTTGCACTGCGTTCTCTGCACAAAACCAGGTCTGATCCAAAAGCAGCGTAGTTCATGTGTAAGGAAACGCCTAATCCAGTCACTCTGCCTTGCTGATTAGTTCAGGTGAGGCACCAACACATTGGTACAGCTCCCAGGGCTGCCGCGTGGCCATCCCGGTTGGACAACAAGCAGAAGATCTGAAAGTCCTCTGAACCTGCTCATGGAGAGAAACCCTGCATCCACCCAATCTCCTGGGAGAAGTGGCGTGTAGCAGAGCCCATGCCAAGAAGTTTTACTGGTTATGACTAATGTTTGCTGGAAGCAATGTGGTGGTTGGGATGGTGAAAACAACAAGGAAGGCAGAGGAAGGTAAGGCTGTGGCCAAGCTCCAGAGGACAAGGAATAGCCAGGAGTGGAGAACCTATTAATACCAGGAGCTGCCTCGAAACCACTGCCTAAAGCCCTCCAAAAGCTTCCATGTAATATCATTAAATGGACACACAAACTACATGCACAGGCCGAGCCAATTCACTGACTTACAGACAGCAGCTATTGGTCTCACTAGAGGTAAAATTTAATTTTAAGACATTTTTAGTAGCCTGTAATAGTCTAATTCCTTTTAATCTCATGTTTTTTATGTTTTAATCTATGCCAAAACTGAAATATTTTGTTAAAGTTGAACGGAACTCAGCTCACAATTTCTGATCCGCGTTTAAAAACAAGCAATTTCGCAAACCTAATTATACATATTTAGAAAAAGCTTAGAGGCTGGTTAGAAACCATTCCTGCCCTGGAGACCTTACAAGCTTATGAAAATCTGGAGATCAACAAAAGGCAGAACCATCATGCTCATTTTGCACATTTCATTAGATGTAAAGAACAAGCCAAATGTGTGGTGAGGAGGAATAGGGCAGGGTAGGAGGTCTGGCTCGTAGCCTTACAGTTATATGCATTTGCAATGCAAATTTCGTACATACGCAGTAAAGTTGCTGTTACAGTTTGATCAAGAGATGGTTTAAGAATACATGAACTGAACAGTTTGTGAATAACTTCTTTTTGCCACTTGTAATTGGTTCCAGTTCCTGTCCAGAGAGCAAGAAACCTCATCTCGGACATACGCGTTAAGCCCCCAACGGATATCAACTCTCTTGCTTCAGAGCACAAACCAACCTGTAACTGTGAGAATTGCAAAGAAACTTCCCAAAACATGGAGGCTTTTGCTGCTTACCTAACTGAGACTTTGCTTTGCCACATGGTGTAAGATGTAGTACTGGGTACTTTAAGGAAAAGGAATCAGTTGGACAATACTTCAATACTCTCTTTCCTATGCACCTGTACATTCTTGACATCAGTTACTTACATTCCTAGCAGAGGGTTCAGATATATCTAATTCCTTAATAATTAAGATAAGCGATGCAATCTTGCACAGCAAAAGAGATTCATTGGCAAGTCTTATTCATGCCAACACCTTGAGCCCATCATTTTTTTCAGCTGAATGAAATACCACTCTGACTGCTGTCAGCTACGTTAGAAAAGGACTAGTTAAATAGATCTGTCACCATTAAACTTCCTGTAATGATTTAGCAAGGCTTTGTTAACTCCTTCAAATACATATATAAACACACACATATTTACTCCAGGTTGATTTCAATCCTGTATGTTAATGGCCGTTCGACATACAAAGGACAAGATATTTCGTATCTATTTACAGCCATTTTATAAGTGGAATTTGATAAGAAGGTCTCTCATATTCCATTGTATTACAAAGAACTACTCGTGACTAACTTCACTCAATGAAAGTGGAAATCATCTATGTCTTCTTAAGTGCAGACTAGTAAAAAAACTTTTATTATATTGGGATCAGAGTGGAAACTCACTAACAAAAATAATGAACGTTTGCCGTTACAGCACCAAGATACTGAAATCCTCCATCTTTTGGGGGCAGACTGCGAGCCAGTGTACCACTTCAGATGCAAATGTGGCACCTCGACACCACAGCGAGTAGCTGGCTGGTCTTTTGCAGCCTGCTCATGGTAACTCAAAAATCAGCTTACATTGACTTTGCCATGTGGACAGAAGAGAGACTGTATAACCTCTGTTGTGGAAATTAACTGAGCACAGAGCAAAAGGAGCAACTTCACAAGCCGAAGCACCAGCTGCAGGAATGATCGTTATTATAATGAAACAAAATACTTCTTTTCTAGCCCTAATGTAACTTATTTAATGTAAATTCCATTGCAGCTCAATTTAAAACACCTGTGATAAGGATTGGAGAGGCTTTTAATCACTGCTTTATTATTTGGCTTTCATCTGCTAATAGGAACAAAATAAACTAAGTTATTTTTCTAAGAGGAAAGGAGAATTCCTATTGACCCACGCTGCATGTATACCAATTATTCTAATGTTCATAAAACTGGTGAGCTGTCCAGTGTAAATAGACAAACAAATTATTGAAGAGATATTTTCAATGAAGCTTAAGCTTTCAAGTCACCTGTTATTTTTGAAAACTTGCATGGAATCAAATACATGTTGAAAGGACAGGTACAAGACTGGAGATCACCGTGCCTGGCAGTATTCTTGGGGCAGAAGAGAAATTTCTTAGTAACTATGGGTTGATGTTTCCACAAAGAAATGAACAATATAATTGAAGGACAGCTCTGAAACACTTTGTATTGAAATAATATTAGAGGCAGAATCTGGAGTTAAGAGTGAGCATAGATAATTGCTGCATATTAATAATGTTTCTATAATTATTTTCATACCACAGGAAATAGGACGTACCTTGTGATCAAGTTAATGTTGAAGGCAATGATCCTCCAACTACACAAATGCAGTCACGATGGTCTGTTTACCTTGAACTCTAGAATTCTTTAACCTTGTTCACACGTTATGGTTTCAATTGTCTAACAAAACAAAAGAAGAAAAATCAGAGCTTTTCACATGTTTTACAGTTCCCAAGATATTTCAGGGTGGGGGGGGGGTGGGGCAGAAAGAAAGAAAATAAAAGGAAAGACACTTTGGTAAACCTGTCATTACCCGGTCCAAGGTAATTCTCCTAGAGAATTACCAGGATTTTTAAAAATCATCCTCCTTCCTAATTGGCAGCGAAAGGGCAAGAGTTTTCAAAAATAGTACAGACTACTTCCCACACACTACGGCTTTGCCACCATGTTACCTGTCCCTATACCAGCATCCTGCAGTGTCACAAGACACCTTTCCTCCAGCAGCCACAAGAATAAAACAGTCATGTTTTCCACTGAAGCTTGTTGTCAATCAGTAATTCACTTTCCTCTACATATCCTTTCTGTAAAACAAAGGCACAATTTTAGGGGCACTGAATACTCTCCCCCAGCTCTAGGATGCCAGACTTTATATCCCCTGTTGAGGAATTTTTAGATTATATTTGACACATGGTAAGTTTGGATTTAAGATTTATAGATGACATCCTCAGCATCAACCAAAAGCCTTGATTTCTATCACAAACCTGACAACTATGTTGACACCATTTTGCAATGCTTCTATTTCAAAATCAATTTACCAGAATCCACAATCAACATAAAACTGTTAACAACAAACTGCCATATTGATGAAATGGAGAAACTAGTATGACTGCTACAAAATTTATTAAAACTCATAGTCTATATCCAGGTCAGTATAACCTGGACTGGAAGATTGTATTTTCAAATACGTTTTCCCATTTCTCCCATCCCGCTGCTCATCTGAGCCTACAACATATCCCAAACTCATTGTGGAAGCCTGTCCACAAGCTGACAAATGTTTGCACCCAAACTACTCCAGAAGAAAAATTGCAATATCTACCATCCTGCCTTTGTAACCATCGTGATAATTGTCCCCCAGAAGAAAGCGCTTATATTTCATCCAGCACATGCAGGGAAACCACATGGGTGGCAAGGAAATACTGCTTACCTTGATGGAGGATGGTTATCTCCACTAAGCTTGACAAAGAACTGCCTCTAACTTAAGTCAGACTTCTTCAAAGGTCCATAAAATGCCTTTGAGACATGGGAATTAAAATCACTACTTAAAAAAAAGTAATCAGAAGACACATCAGTTTTATAAACCAGTACAGTATTGCCCTCAGCCTGTCCTGTTTGATCTGTCTACTTCTGTGCAAATGACACAGTTCCACTACAGCTGAGCCTGTCACTGCCACACCTGCCAACTCAAAAAGTGCTAATTACTCCTTTTTTTTTCTCTTGTCATCTAATTGATTAGTATAATTAAATTAAAATATGAGCAATTGTATCTAACTTCTGGTTAGCTTTGAGTTTGTTGCTGCTTTGTCAGATATGATGAAAGTACTATGTGCCAGAAAGCTTTTAATTTCTGCATCAGACTGCCTAATAAAAGCTGCTAAATCTCTCCACACTTTTTTTTCTCTTATGTTCTTAGAATAGTATAGCTACAACACAAAACAGCTGTTACTATACATTTGTTAGACAATTTCTGAGTTAATTGAACCAATTCATCACTGTAAAAATAAGTGGGATCTACTGCATTTTTTCTTGTTTAGATTTCTTTTCTGGTAGAATTTTGTTTGATTCTCTCCACTTTAAATAAATGATATACTTGAACAATCATAATGGGGAAAATTTAGCAAAGTGTCATGCACTGAGCCAAAACTCATTGCAATGAAAATCTTACATGTTAGAAATCCTGTAAATGTATTTTGTTTAAGTCAATTTTCTGTTCAAAACAAGAGCCAACAAGTAAGTTTTTCTGTCTGTTTGTTTTTGCTATAAGGCTTTCTTTCACTTTTGAAACTCAGAGTAAACAGCCTATATTTTAGGCTCTACAAAAAAAATTTCAGAGTTCTGAGTAAAAATTGCAAACTTCTTAGGATGTCGTCGCATAGGAATAGATAGGAATATATATATTAGAGTAAGTGAATTTTTTTAAAGATAGCGTTAATTTTATTCTTGAATTATGGTGTTGTACTCCATGCACAATATGTTCATTATTATATATTGACATTTTGGTTTCTATAATCATTTTTCCTTTTGCCTTTTGGTAGCTGTCAGAATTCATAGAAGGAATAAGAAGAGCTTAAGGTCTGTGGTCTTCTGGTTGCTGCCTGTCTTTGAAATTCATCTGGAATGCATAGACTGGCTTTTGCAAATATTTTCTATCTAGTTCTATTCAGAAGAGTTTTCAGTGAGACTCTGTCATTTATGTGCTGCAATGTAAGAGGAACTTATCAAGTCCTCCATACATAAAGTGTGTCTTTTGGACACACTCTTCTTTCTGTGAAGACTCTACAGTAATGGATAACTAGGCATTATTGTTATGGAAGTAAGAAAAATAAATAAAATAAACACCTGAAAAAATAAAAAGTATTAAATATAAACTGGGTTCATGATTAACTGCCCTTTAAAAACCTGTCTTTAAGAAATATCTGTATGATTCAGACTACTATGTGATACTAGGTCTCTGCAAGACTTTCACTCTTTTATTCCTCCTCCTCTTCTCTATTTTCCACATTTGCTCTATTTAATCTCTGATCAGACGTAAACGCTGGAAATCAGGCAGGGGTGACCTTGAGTTTATACAGCACCTAGGTCAAATGAGTCCTATTCTTAGTGACAAAGTGATTACTGGATGTTATAAGATAACTCTCAAAATAGCACTCCAAGAAATCAGTTTCATGGGTCCCAATCCTGCAAAGACTCTGTCAGAATTAATTGGACCATTGAAGAAGCATAAAGTAAAATAAGCGCAAACAAATCTTTGCAGGATCACAGATGCACACTGGAGAATATGAATATATTCTCTGCTGCATTTCAGATGCAGATGTCTAAGCATATGGAGCAGGTAAGCTGAACTTATGTTGCTTAGCATTTATGGAATAAGCAACAGTGAAAATACTGTGAAAATGTGTGGAGAACTAGACGTTTTTCATCGCATTTTTCACCAAAGAAGTCATTCAAGATAATGGAACTTGTTTAGTATTAAAGACACAAGGTATGCTGCCTTTCTTTATTGAAAGTTTCAGCTGAGTGGAAAAAAAGAAAATTTTGAAAAATCACTTTCAGATAGGGAAACTATACTGGGTGTGGGTGTAGATAGAAAAATAAGGGTAGCGCTCAAGATTAAGCAAGGAGTAGGAGGAAATGTCTGTAGATGGGAAAGTAGAATTTTATATCCTTAAAACATAAAGTTAAAAGACATCTGAAATACATTTGAAATACCATCAGAAATAGCATCAGTAAAGAGAATACAAAATTAAGAAGCATCTCTTGATCACTTATCAATAGGTGTCAAATAAAATTTCATTTTTTCCTGTCAAAAATTGAGACTCTATTTTCTTTCAATAGTGAAAAAAAGTTCCATTAACCCCAAACAAATCTTCTCTTTTTTTGTTTTCTTTTTTTTCTTTTTTTTTTTTTTTTGAGGTTTTATAAGAAAAACAGTTGAGAGAATCACTAAACTATTGGACAAGGTGTCATAGCCATCAGCCCAGATGATTTTCAACAGGTCTCAGAATGTGAGTGGCCTAAATTAATTTCCTGCCTCTAAGGCTCAAAAGACTCAAACCTACATCTCCTACATCCCGAGAGAGATCTGCTCCATTACAATGGAGCAATTCCAGCAGGAAGCTGTTTGAAGGAAACCTACAACAAAAACTCTGTTCAACAAGTGATAAGACTGTTCCTGAGGAATTAGGAGACCATTAAATAATTTCAAATAGTTGGGCAGCACAGTATCTCTAAATATGATAACTGTGAAGGGAACTTTCAGGTCCAACTATACATTAGCATAACTAAGTAAACCAAAGGCAACCCAGTGGGATAATTCACCTACCACCATTTTTGCTCATAGGTACTCAAAGCAGAAACACATCTAAGCCTGCAGTGGGGAGTCAGATGGAGACAGCAGGGAGTGTGGGAGCGGGAAGCAGGCTGCCCAGGAGGAAGGACCTGGCACGTCACCTACTCTCACCTCCTCTTCTGGCCAAGGAGAGCTCTGACAGGGACTCATCTGTGCAGTTGGCGCTGTCACTCTTTACTTGTCCAGCTCCTGCCATTGTCCAGCTCCTCCTTCTTTTGCTTCCATTGAGGCTTACCAGTTGGTCCTTGAGGTTGGCCAAGCTCTGGGCCAAGTCTTTTCTGTTTTTGAAGAACTGAAGCCCTAGGTGCTTCCCAGATGGATATTTCATCAATGTGCTGCAGCCACAGGGAGCGATGGGCAGGAAAAACAAGAGCTGTGGTAGGGCCTCTGGAAGAGATGGAATTGTCTTGGGGAACTGACAGCAAAAATAAACAATGGTGCCACCTATTGGGTGTTTTGCCTTTGACTTCAATTTAAATAAAATGAAAGGACACAGGCTTTGTTATCCTAAGCATATAATTCCTGTCATCAGTGACCATCACGATTTTCACTCTCAAGTCAGTCTGTGTGACATTGTCTATGTTATGTACTTGGAACCATTGGCTCAGTCTCTTGGCTGCCCTACTGTAGACCCATAAAAGATTTCCAAGATTAGGATTAAAGTCTTTCTAATTTAACCCAATATCCATATGAGGGTTACCTTCCCATAACTCTTTCTTTCTCTCTCCAGAGGAGCCAACCTTTGCCCACCAGTCCACCACATTTCAGTATTCAATTTGCAGACCCAAGGGAAGTGCAAACATCTGTAAGTTTGCATCTTACTGCGTCACTTTCACCTTTGAAGCAATCATTACAGAACACTTTACATCAAAACTGGCAAAGAAAGGCCATGAATTAAGGACTCTGTTTCCAACGTTGTCAGGCCAATGCTTTTTCTAAGTGCAGTGCTAAATTAATTCATGATAACAGACAGCTGCATGCAGTAACTTTCCCTCTATACATTACGCAGCAGCCCAAATCTGACAAATAATTCAGAAGGAATTATTTGTAGCATTCATAATCATACTTACTCACAAATACGCCATAAAATGATCCCAGGGTGGCAGTTTAGTAGCTTTATCTGTGATTATTGTTCCCATAAAAACCTCATAGAAACAGAAGTGCCTGCATTTGATGACAAAATCCCCAGCTATTTCAAAGACAACTAAAATTTTGAAACAATAAAGATGTTTTTATTGTTCCTTACAGTAAAAGCATGACAGACTAAATAACGATACTAACATAAATTCAAAGAAAGCCTCTCCTCTAGCAGAGGCTGAGACAGGAATCATTGGCCTCAGGCATTAGCTCAGTCAAGTATTCACAGCAATCTTCATAGCAATTCTTATTTCAAAGTGAAAACAGCAAAACCAGCCCATGTTAAGATAAATTTGAGGATTTTTTTTCAGTTTTAATGTGTTTTTTTTTTCTTTCAGATATCAAAGGGGCTTGGCACAGAGTTTTCAAAACAGTTTTCTACTGTTTTCTTCTGTCAGTGCATTCTCTGCTCTGCCCAGACATAGTAATTGTCACTAAAATGAATCCCCTGTTACATAGATTTCCTTTTCTTCCAAAATTGCAAATTTGACCTCTGTCTACTCCTGAGCTGGCTGTTACTTGTCTCCCTGGGCTTATCACTTCCTTTCCATACAGCATCTTATTCTTCTCCATACCAAACAGAAGGTGAGGACTCCCACTAAGCTGGTAGCACAGCTCTGCATATCCAAATACACCCCCAGCATTCGTCAGGAGGCCACACTCCACACATGCAGTGATGGGATGGCCATGCACTGTTGCTGGATCTCATCTGCAGGGACCTGAGGAAAAAGGTTGGTCCAGGGTTTTGCTGAGGTATGGGATCTGGCTATGGTTTATGTGTCATGCAAGGTGAGAAATGTTAAAGGGTCAGAGAGTGATTTCAACAGCTACTGCTCATTTTTACTTTCTGCCATTCAGGGTAGGATTCATCTCTCCAAAGGGAAATTTTTACAGCTGGTTTGGAGCTCTATCAGTCCCTATATAGCCGGGAAAGAAATCGGTGCTTCCAGTGGGCCTAAGGCAAATTGGTTAAAATACTCGTTTTTCTCCATGGCTTATAAATGCAATTTGTACAGTTAACTCTGCAGACATGTAAAGGTGTGGGCAAGAGGGGAGATGAATCCCCACCTTAATGATAAGCACTGTAGTTACAGCACAATAAGTAGGGCAAAAAAAAAAAAATTATAAAAAAAGGAGTAGGGCAATTATTTTATAATGACTATCCTTATTCCTCTATAATTAGATGTCTTTGGGCCGAGCAGATTATTATTATTAACAAAGAATGAGAGAAAAACCCTTTTTTGTTCCTAAACATGAACCTACAGTGATGATGCAGTACAATCACTTCTGAGAGGTCATGTCTATTTGTCCTGTCATCACAGAGCCAAAACACAAATCTGTCTATGGCCTCTGCAATATTTGAAATGTCTTTGAACCATGTTGTCTAGCTCAGTAAAATATCAGTGATGATATTACTCTAACATCTGCATAAGGCAATGCTGTACCTGCAAATCTCATTATTCCTCCATTTCCAGCCAAGGAAGTGTCACTACAGGAACGACTTCCTGTCACTGGAGTTATATCTCCTCTGCTGAGAATCTAAAATATTCTTACTGGTAAGGTTTTATCTATAGAGAAGAAACCACGATGCCTGGAGTGCTCTGAGCATAAAAAAGAGGATATGTAACTAATCGGTGGTTGCAGTAAAAGGGTTTGGAAACAGAAATTTATCTCCCACGGGAAATTCTAACACTTTAAATGGTTTTCATTCTGAATTTGAGGAAAAAAAAGGTAGAAAGATTAAAATTAAAACAGAGGGAGAGTGATTCATAACCAGAAAAAAAGATTTTGTTTCAATAAGGTAAAACCACAGAAAATTGAAGTTAAAACAATAACTTGAAACAACAAAATAGAAAATATATATTTTGCCAATGGAATGAAATAAGCTAGAAAGACTCCTTTCTACTGCCTTTCATACACAATTTCATGAAAATGGATACAGTCTTGTGAAGATTTTCAGTTGCTAAAACTGTCCTTTCCGATTTTTGCTAAATGATATTTTGCAGCAAATGTTTCTATCTGATTTTTGAGCACATCTATTTTAGGGGATTGTGCAAAAAGTGGTTCAAAGCTCCCAAGAGCACTCTAGTGTTGTTGGAGCCAGATTGATCTAAGAATGCAAAAAAAGGGGAGGTTTGTGGAGAGAAGCGACAGGTTCCCACAGGCCAGTTGGGATAGCCACAAATACAGGAGAGGTATAAGACCTTCTGCAGGGTGGGATTAAAAGCAGCAGTCTCCAAAGGTACTTACATTTGTGGACAAGTGCTCTAAGCTGAAGTTAGGCCATTTGAGAGAAAAAGCACTTGGTAGGTCCACTCACGAGTGGAGTCTTCAGTGATAGAACAGAAAGGTCAGCAAGGGTTTATTACTGTTGGATAAGCAGTTAAAGAAATAAATAGGTTCAGAAAAAGCAAGACAAAGCCACTTTTCTGTCACATTTGATGGATATTTTCATCCACTTTAGTTTAATATTTCTGTTAAGGATCTGGATGATGAAATACAGCGTGCTTCCACTCTTGTACATCTTGTCAAACAGGGCTGGCTGCAAGCATTTGGGAGAAATAGGTTCTGTTTCAATGTAAGCTTGATAACTTTGAATAAATGATCTGAAAACAAGAACAGCCAATTGTGACAAGCATTCGTTCAAGAAAAAGAAATCCAGAAGATGCATACAAAATGGAGAAAAAAAATGTCTTAGGCACCTTTCTGGTAGAAAAAGAGCAAGAGCAGGTGACATTGGGTCACAAAGTGAATATCAATTAATGTGATACTCAGTCTTTGGGAAGTGTCTACGTAAGAACTGAAAGAGAATCAGCAATGATGACTAATGTATCCAGTTTTAAGCAATATACCCAAAGAGGTAGATCAAACAATAGAGAACAACAAGAATGATAAGAAGTTTGGGAAAAAAAAATCTTTGAAGAGAAGTGGATGTTTGGCATCTAAACATTTTTTATAATGAGAATTGTACAATATTCTTATCTATGTATATTGGACGAATCTTAATTGCCAAAGTATTGTGGATTACCAGCTTCCAATTGATTGTACTGTGTTGTGTTTAATCTGTGAATGGCTGGTTTGAAGTCTTGACATAAGCTGATGAAAGAATTCTATTAGTGGAAGAATTAGGCTTACTGCTGTGAGCTACTAATTCATACAAAAAGCAAAGAGAGAACAAAGTAAATTTTAAAACAGGGAGGTGAAGAGGGAGCAACCGCCAGTTTTCTGTATTTCCTCCCTAATTCAGAGATAAAATAGTACTGGGCTTAGTCTCAGATTACAGAGGAAGAGGAATAGGGAAACAAATTGTCTTGTTTTGAGTGTAAGACAAAAATTTCAGCAGTTTTGTTTGGAACTTCTGACTGCGAGCTCCAGTGGCAGGAGATTTTTCTTTGATGCTAATGCAGCACTGTTAAGTGAGTGCTCTGATGGTGCTCAGTAAATTATTCTGGTTTTTATCGAGCCAGACATCAGCCAATGCAGAGATAAGACGCAGCTTTGCCAAGTGGACAAAACCATACAGTCTCTGACTTGCATCTTTTTTTTTTCCTTTAGGAGGAAAAAGGATATAACTAAATGTATTTGTTGGCTAAATGGACCTTATCTCAGTTATATGGTTGTACCTTACAGCAGTAAAGCAACCTTGTTCCAGATAGACGATACTGAAATTGTCATCAGAAGCAGTCCTGAAATTTGGGGCTATTCTGCTATATAATGAGACCAGAACGAAAACCGTCATGTATAGCACTTATCTAAATGACTGACTGAACCAGTTGATGATTTGGAACCCTTTTTTAGCCAACTTCAAATCTACTTTTGACAACAATCCATCTTTTCAGAATAATAGCCTCTAATTAGGTGCATGCAAATTTTGTCTGTGGACTTCTGGAGCCTGTTTACCCAAGCACACTGCTGTTCCTATTTCACAACCATGTGTTAAATTGACAATTACCACTGTATGTCAAATGCTAAACTTTGGCAGCTTTGTCAGATGTTATCAGCTGACAGTGAAGACAATGAGGTTGAAGGAGTGCCTGCATGTGTCGAACATGCCACAGGGACCAGATGGAAGCACCTGAGTAATTTGGCACTCTTAATGCTGACCTAAATTACGGAGAGTTGAGACCATCCCTTTGTTAAGGAGACATATGAGATGACAATGTGAGAGTCAAAGCTCCAATATGCTTACATAATGTTCCACAGTCTGGAACATATCCTAAGTGACTCCTTTTCAAAAGGCTGAAAAGAATTTCATCTGATATATAACAGGAAATAACAATTGCATTGCCAGTATTTTTGCTACAGATTTGCTCTACAGATTTGCTCTACAGTTTTGTGCCAAGAACAAAGATGCAGCAGGAGAGAAATCCACTCCGCTATAAACAGGCTTCACACATAAAAGCCTCACAAAATTTTGATTAAATGAAATTATTTTGCTTCTCATTTGTGCAGCACAGTAACCTTCTGCAGCTTCTGTAATAAGTCTCCACAGAACAATTTTCGTGTCTGTATCTCACATATCAGCAATAACTTATTTGTCTGATGTTTAATGACTCATGATTGTCATGTACATTATAATACACAATAAAGCTAGGATCTAGATCCTGGATCTTTTAAAATCCAGAGCAAGCTCTTTCAGCTTTCAGTCTCCTCGTCTGTAAAAATGGGATAGAAATGATACTTCAGAGAGGCACTGAGCTATCAACTCATCAACTATTCAGTGTTTTGTACAAAGCTCTCGGAGAACCATGGCTAGATACGATTTGCAGCAGTGTCACATACTAGACATACTATCAGAGGGTAGTAGGGCAGTCAGGAGGTAAAATTTTTAAAACAGACTTCAGAAGAATTCTTATGTCTGTCAATACCGAAATTCCACTGCTTTGCAAGTAAAGGTTTAGAGCACAGAGAGCTTGCTCAGATATATTCAGAATTTAATTTTTCAAAAGACATAAATGAATGTTAGTGCCGCAAATTCTGACAACTTAATTTAACTCCCCTGTCCCAACTGCATTATCTGTAAAGTCCCACGTTTCCTTCCACAGAACTCTTAATCTTTTGGTCAATTATATGTCTACTGGGGATCTCTGTCACTAATACGTTAAAAAGCAGATTTAATACACTAATAGCACTAATACATTAAAGAGTAAAATGGTAGCACTAATATATTAAAGAGCAAAAACTTATTCTCCTCCACTCAACACACATTTACCAGATCCTGTTATACTGCTCACCAGCTTCTAATAATTTACTTTCCTTAGTAAATTCTCGAAGAACAAAAGGGTGAAAATCTGTATCTACAGGGCTTAAAAAGACAGCATAGCTTTAGACAGCACAGTCTTTGCAGCAAATAGACTTTTGTCTTTCCCTGATCTTGCCAATCACCCTTTGGCTTCCAAAAGAGAATACTGAACCAGGAAGCACTAGCTATTAAATGAGAAGTTTTAATTTTTACTTCTTATTTTTAACAACCTAACACAGCAGAAAACTGTAGGTCATTAGCAATCCCCAAAGGTATAACTATTTGGTAGTAAATCCTAGTAGCACAATTTCAAATTTAGGGCTTACAAATCTATATTTAACTCCACTTAAGGTTTGCAGTATAAACCACTCCAATCAATTGCCATCACGTATATTTACACTACACAAGTTATCCTACCTCTAATAGCTCTACTAAAAGGAGTAATAAGAATATCTGGAAAACCAAGCATTCAACAGTCTGGAAGAATTGTTGTGTGTCTTATTGATTATCCTACAGATTGCAATAGGCTTATATTATACACCCTTCCTGCAAACAAGGACTGAAGGCCTTGACTAGAGGATGCTTGGATCCAGAGGAATCCTGTCTACTTGCATTCAGGTATTAGCAGAAATAAGCTTTCATTTTCTCTATGGATATGTTAATGGCTCCAGCACTAAGGGCTACTATTCTAATAGCTGGAATCAGGAACCCCAAATATTGGAGAGCTTATATCTGAAAACACAATTACAAGTAGAGAAATATAGGAACAAATGCTATGGTGGGAGGAATGTGATATACAACTTGATGTAAGGCAGCCTGGGAATTGTGCTTGGATCCCATTTGACACACTCAATATTATCCATGTGAGTGGATTGGTACTCAAGTACCAATGTTAAAAGTACTCAGCAATCAGGATCTGTATAATCCACATGTAGCTACCCAGTTAGCTTATTTTTAAGTTATTCTGTCTCTTCCAGATCTCATAAATTGATAAAACTTGAGAAGTAAATGAAAATAATTTAGGCTATTGCATGGAATAGGTGACGTCAAAGCTGTTTTGCGGAAAGCCAAAAGGTGGGCAAAGTTCTCCACTCTCCCTGTGCAAGAGACACAGTTCAGGTGCCTGGTGGGAAGGAGCTCAGAGAAATATCTGATCTTTGGATTCTTGTGCAAGTGAGTTGTAGCAGCATCACTGCAGCTGGAATGGTCTGCAGCTGCAAGGGAGATGAGATTAACTGGGAAAAAGTACAGGCTCAGGGCACACAAGCCTTTCTGCAGCAGAGAAATCCTCTGTCCTTACTACAGAGTATTTAATAGACACATGGTAAAAGTGAGAGTCAGGGAGTTATAGCAAAAAATAGCATAAGCAATAAGACATATGCACATGAACATTTGTGATGTTGCTGTAGTCTTAGACCAGGACAGTTGCTCTGATTCTGGCCCTATGAGTAATCAAATGAACAACCCAAACATGTATCTTTAATGAGAATGCATACATTCACTGATTCATATGCATGAATCCCAGGCAAATTTTTATATTCCTTGGTTAATTTGTTTCATAATGTAATGCTAGTTGTATTGTACTTGGTAATTGTCCCTGTACTTTCATAGCCACTGCTCAAGGACTTTGCACAATTTGCAATGACAAACAGATATTTTAGGCCAAAGTTAGCAAGTGGACTTCTCTGTTTGATAGTCATTTTGAAAGGTACAGTTTTTACAGAAAGTTTCTAACAAAGGAAAACAATAATAATTACATAACCTTGCAGTTGAACAAGACTAAGTTATTGATTCTCCTCTGCAATCCTTCAAAGTTCTTCAAAGAATTGGAAAGGTTTTAAGAATAAAGACATGGAGGACCCATCTCTGACAATCGCTATGAAGGATATAACAATTAGCTAACAAGAATATTAATTCAAGATTGCAAGAACATTAACTTCTCCTCAGAAAGAAACTTGACTTGATAAGAAACTATTTGGATATTTAGTACATTAAGGAAATATTCACCATATTTGTGCATGTGTAACTGTGCTATCTAGCCTTTTTCTTACAATAATAAAATAATCTTGTCTCCTCTGGGATGGATCCTGTACTTTTTGGATTTACTGGGAAATCTGGTAAGACTCCAATCAGTCAGTTTCAGATAAAAATTGATCTCATTTCCTATGTCTTCCGAACTAAGACCAGACAACCTTAATTTTCATTTTCAATATATAATTCATAACTACAATAAAGACTTGATCTTTTCCTCATTTCCATGAACTTTTACAAATTAGACATTAATGTCTTTCATGTTGTACTTACTGAAAATTAAGCTGAGACAGAAGTTGATTTATTGTCACTGCTGCAGGAGGGCATAAAAACTATACTGCTAACAGATTAGTGATCTTATACTAAATGGACCCCGATGGCTGGAAGAGAGGCAACATAACCCCTATTTTTAAAAAGGGGAACAAGGAGGACCTGGGCAACTACAGGCCGATCAGCCTCACCTCTGAGCCTGGCAAGGTCATGGAGCAGATTCTCCTGGAAACCATGCTAAGGCACATGGAGAGCAAGGAGGTGGTTGGTGACAGCCAACATGGCTTCACCAAGGGCAGATCGTGCCTGACCAATTTGGTGGCCTTCTATGACACGGTGACAGCATCGGTGGACAAGGGACGAGCAACGGATATCATCTACCTGGACTTGTGCCAAGTTTTTGACACTGTCCCGCATGACATCCTTCTCTCTAAACTAGAGAGACATGGCTTTGATGGTCGGACCACTCGATGGATAAGGAGTTGGCTGGATGGCCGCACTCAGAGAGTGGTGGTTAACGGCTCAATTTCCAAGTGGAGAACAGTGGCGTCCCTCAGGGGTCTGTGTTGGGCCCGGCCCTGTTCAACATCTTTGTCGGCGACATGGACAGTGGGATAGAGTGCACCCTCAGCAAGTTCACCAATGACACCAAGCTGTGTGGTGCCATTGACACTCTAGAAGGGAGGGATGCCATCCAGAGGGACCTTGACAGGCTGGAGAGGTGGGCCCGTGCCAACCACATGAAGTTCAACCAGGCAAAGTGCAAGGTCCTGCACCTGGGTCGTGGCAATCCCAGGCACAAATACAGGCTGGGTGGAGAATGGATCGAGAGCAGCCCTGAGGAGAAGGACTTGGGAGTGCTGGTGGACAAGAAGCTCAACATGAGCAGGCAATTTGCCCTTGTGGCCCAGAAGGCCAACCGCATCCTGGGCTGCATCAAGAGGAGCGTGGCCAGCAGGTTGAGGGAGGTGATTCTCCCCCTCTACTCTGCCCTGGTGAGACCCCACCTGGAGTACTGTGTCCAGTTCTGGAGCCCCCAACACAAGAAGGACATGGACCAGTTGGAGAAGGTCCAGAAGAGGGCCACGAAGATGATAAGAGGGCTGGAGCACCTTTCCTATGAGGACAGGCAGAGGGAGTTGGGGCTGTTCAGCCTGCAGAAGAGGAGGCTCCGGGCAGACCTGATAGTGGTCTTCCAGTACCTCAAGGGGGCCTACAAGAAAGATGGGGAGAGGCTGTTCAGTAGGGCCTGTTGTGATAGGATGAGGGGTAATGGTTTTAAAATAGAGGAAGGTAGATTTAGATTGGATATTAGGAAAAAAGTTTTTACAATGCGAGTTGTAGAACACTGGAACAAGTTACCCAGAGAAGTGGTGGAAGCCCCATCCCTGGAAACGTTCAAGGCCAGGCTGGACGAGGCTCTGAGCAACTTGATCTAGTCAGGGGTGTCCCTGCTCCTTGCAGGGGGGTTGGACTAGATGACCTTTGAAGGTCCCTTCCAACTCTAACCATTCTATGATTCTATGATTCTATTATTTGGTTTGAAAGCAGACTAACTTAATTGGTGGTTTCCAAGCAGAATAAATCAGCAGGTGTACTTTTGCCAGTAAACGCAAACAATGTTAATGTGCTTGCAGATTTAGATAAGAAGCATCAGCAGTGTTTCCTATCACATCTATTTTATCTTGTTAATAATATTTGGTGCCAATTTTAAATAAATTTTTGTTTGTTTGTTTTATTTCCTAGATATCTATTTGAGTAAAATACATAATTCCGTATTGAAGGTGCTAAAATCATGTCTCAAGGTGAAAAACAAAAAAAAAGCTGAGGCATCTTTCTTTCCCCAGTAAATAAAATCTGTGTTTTCATACAGTAATGCTATGCTGCAAAATACTGCCTTGTCCTTATGGTCAGTAAGGTTTCAAAGACTCTCTGACAACATTGACCATCTAGCACATATTGAGTGAACCCTCCATTCAAACAGTACATAGCAGGATTGAATCTGATAAGAATAAATCCTTAAGAAATTACAAAGAAACTTTATTCAGTCTTCTCTTCTGTCTTGCCAGTTTTATCTTTACTTTTCTGAGCCTGTAAGCTCTTTGAAAAAGAACTTCTTTCTATCTTTGGCCTGTTCAGAACTGAAAATACAGCTAATGCTTTGAAAAAACATTAATAAATTGGATGTTGCAGAAAAAGCCCCAAGCCATTTGGGGTAAACAATATCCATCCCAGCCACGTAAGCAGAATATAAACACCTACACTGACTACTTCAGCATTGATCCAGCCTGCTAGAGGCATTTAAAGCTGGCTCCCCATGCAATTTCAGCATAAAAATTATATTTCACTGAATCCATGTGCTTTTGTACTGCTGTACCTTTGTTCAGTCACAAGGCACTTCAGTGGCCCAAGCCATGCCGAGCGCACTGCTGGGCACAGTGCCCAAGGACGCTTTCTGCCTGCTTACTCCGCAGCGGTTTCTCCATGTGTTAGTACCAGAATGGTTTTCTTGCAGTTCGCCTTTGTGCACTCACATTGACTTTTACTATTAGTATGTAAGTCACCATCTCTGTACTAGACAACAACTTCAAGGAAGATCTCATCTGAATAAACTGTCTCAGTGCTACCTGTGATAGTCAGTTCTTAGTCTCGCCATGAATCGCTGAAGAAAAGAGTTCAATATAGTAATTCAAATACACTTTGATTGTCCCAAAAATAATACTGAAGACATAGATATTAGGAAATTATCTAATTTAAATTGCCATATCCATAAATTAAATTCTTTATTTCATGTCCCAGCCTCAGTGGATATGGAGAAAACTAATTATAGTCCAGTTTACAAGGTCTTCCTGTTGGGAAACGAGAGTTTCCACTCCTTTTTTTAGTATTTGTTTGAGCCTTTGCTTCTGAATCTTATATACCTCATATGTAGCTCCAGAGGCTAACAACAGTGCTTCAGCATGAAAACCTCTCAAAAGCGGGATTTTCATTCCTCAAATGAAGAAAGTACCTTAATATTGGGAGAGGGAAAACAAGACCAATGAATTTACTCAGAAGCAAGTTTTTCTATCTGGAAAAATGCAACTGGAAGAAACTGGAGTTATCTAGCAGATAGTTAGCTGAGAGCACGAATGTTGACAGTTAGGAGTGAATGTGTTCCTCACTGCAAGGGTCAGGAATTCTTAAATAGTTTCCAGCTAACTGATGGTATTACAAATAGGTGTCTTGCATGATCATTGCTAATACCTAGTCATGAGTTACAATGCATGCTGAGGTCAAAGAATGTTGAATCTCAAAAGTACCATCAAGGCACAAAGTCATAAACTCATCGTATTAGGGAGGTTTTTTTCTACAGGGAACTGAAGCTTTGTGAAAAGTCCAAGAGTATGCTCATTTTGGCATGACAACTTAAGTGTTATCTTTTTTTCTAACATTGTGCTGAGGGCCAGTTGGCAAGCAAGCTTGCAGGCACCAGATAGTGCAGGTGCAGGCACAGTCCAAGATCTGCAGTGTTGTTAAATGCATCATTACACGACAATGTTATGTTCATGATGTCAGAATTACATCGCCTGTGCAAGATACAGATGGTTGGTGAGAGCTCAGATGTCGAGTCAAAGCCACTCAGAGATTAAATATTGAATGATTCATAATTGCATATGCCAAAAGGCAACCCAAATCCAGTCTGTTCTGAAAAAAAACCCTCCAAAACTGGAAATTTAATGGAAAAGACTCAGGGACACAGGTCACAGTGTGTGATGTCATAGTAAAGATGGATGGCTTTGCTAAGTGGAATGGAAATATCTAGACGGTTTTGATGAAACTGGATATTCTATCAGCTTACGAACATCCATAGATGTATTATGTATAGCATGAAATTAGCAGGAAAGCAAATTTCTTGCCAAACAGTCGAACATAAGTACAAGCAAAGCTTTCTGTCTTCAAAGATAAAGGGAAAGCAATAAAAAAAAACCACAAGAGCAGCAGCAAGCTGTGGATCAGGAAAAAATTCAATTCTTTTACAAAAGCTTAAAAAACTGTTTGTAGTTCTAAAGGTAGAGATATCAAGCCACTTCTCAGCGGTGAATCAAATACAGTTGACTGATGAAAATAAAGTCTTGGCATGAACATTGTAGTAGTTTATTAAATGGTCTGTCATCTTTGATGAAGTGCTATGAGAAGCCCCAAAGCAGCAACTAGCAACCCTAGCAAATTTACACTCTTAAAGCTACCAAGCGAATGTCACTGGTTGAGACAAAAGGCATCACGGGTACTCCCATAACGTGACACATGGATGGTAGTCAGCAGACCGTCACATTACTGGGTCAGGTGAGGATCAGTTCTCAGGAAGCTCAGTGATGCAGAAAATATCCTCCCCTTCACAAACCAGAGAAGTGACAATCCATGCCTTGATAAACGATTGCATTTCACTGCGTTCAACATCTGCAAAAATCCTTGTGAGACTAATAGGCAGCTGCCCAGTTAGGGAGCTTGCTGGAAAACTGTTTCTGAAGGGCAACAGAACTTTCAGTGTGACTGAGAGCTGACTGTTGTAATCCCTTTTTACAGCTGGGTGAAGTCCGGTGAAGTGTGCAGCAAAATAAAGACTTGCAGGTGGTCTGTGGCAGAAGAAAGCCTTTGAGGCTCTAAGTTATGAATGTCTTTGGAAGTCTTTGCAAAAATCCTGATGTTCAGACAGTTTTATGAATGCTGTTCACTGGCTTCATGACCTAAAGTTGAGGATTCCTGGTCATGGCAGACTACCATAACATTTCACTCTCAGTGGTACCAAGTAAGGCTGTATGTGCCTCCTGCTTCCCTTTTATCATAACTTCTGCAGCAATATTTTTATGTAGCCACAATGGAAGATCCACATTCAAGTACCAGATGGTGTTTTCACCATGCAGAGACCCAATGCGAAATCAAAGGCTGTGGAGCAGCCGTCTTTGCTGATGACTGTGCATTGTTCACCCACGCATCTTGGACTGCACGACACATTATACGCTTATAAGATCCAAATGCCAGTCAGCTTAAAGTGATTATCAAGAAAATAAATTCAGTCCTACACCTTTCCTTACTGGAAAGCATGTTGAGCCAGTAGAGAGTGGTTTCAACACAGCAGCCAGGTCCTGTTACTCAGCAGCACGCTGCCCCACAACACCGCAACTGATGGTGGAGTCACATAGAAGATTGTAGAAGCCAGCACAGCTCTGGGGGAGATTAAAGCAGTGTATCTGGAATGAAATAACCATACAGCTTCTAATAAAGTGAACGCATACTATGCAAGTGTCGACGCTATTCTTCTTTGTGAAAAATTTACCATCCCTGCATCAATCATATACATGCTGTCTTGTTGTGTCCTTACTGTTAGCAATTCCTGAACGCTGAGTTCTTGGGGTACTATAAACTCAAAGTTTTCAATGTTTTCATCTGGGCATCTGGTACATGTGCTGGGCAAAGGATTTTCAAAGGCTTTTTTGTATAACCAGTTGGAGTAGGGTGTAAGTCTGAAAACCAGGTTAGAAGCATATGCTCACCAGTTATATGCAACTGCCTCTACAGCATGGAGAATTATAGGTAGAGGCTATATGCCTCAGCAATATGGATTTTGTTTCAGTATGTTAGCAAAACCAGCTTATGATACACAGTGCGAGAGGTAGCAGATGACCTACCAGATGAGAGGGAGAGCAGATATGGTGTTATGCGTTTAGGAACAGATATGGTGTTATGTGTTTAGTGAGACAGCTAGCACTTTGCAAGGTAAGGTAACCACATTTGCAAATCAGATGAAATTTATCAACAAAAAGCCACAATATTTGCATTCTAATAATCTGAGTCAGTGGGAGACACCATGATTCCCCAGCTCCAATGGTAATAGTGGACCAGATCCTGCTATTCCCAAATTTGTGCAATTTCATGAAAAATTTGTAGACTCCAAAACTCAGTGAGTTTGAAAACTGAGGGTTTTTCTTCTGTGAGAAGGAAAGTTATTCACAATTTAAAGACAAAAGCTTTGATATGCCTCTTGTACCAAAGGTCTTGTTCCCTGCAGTGTTGCCCCCAAGTGGATGTAGTAAGAGACTTCCATTGTTTAAAGGAATAACATTTGTAGCCTTTAAATCTGAGTCACAAAAGTCAACAAAAGGATTCCAAAATAAAGAGTTAAACGTGTATAAATTGCAAATTTATGTAAGCATACATAGCATATTTGAACTGAGAAAGAAGGTGCAAGAAAAATGTCATTTGGTAGATAATTTTTGAACCAGATTAAGAGCAATGAAAATGCCACCAGCATCCTGAGGATGAAATAAGGAAATGGACACAGATCCTTGCAATCAAAACACATCTCTTCAGTAATTTTGTATATGTAGCTCGTTTCAAGTATCTCAGAGTTACCTATTCTCACCATAGACGGATATAATCTCCATTAAAGCTGCAAGCTTGAATGGGAGCTCGTTCAACAAGGGTTGTATTATTTTCTCTCTCATTTGAGATCATTTTAACTATCACAAGGAATTCTGTATTTTTTGTTTGTTTCAATTTCAATGGGAATAATTCAAATATGGCAAAGATCTATAGCTCTCTAAGGTCTTAGCCACTGAAGGAAGACTCAGTAAATGTGCTTGACTCATGAAGCCAAGAGTAAGATAATGGATTTCTCAGCTATATTTAGTTAGCACTGCCTATGTCCTCTGCAGAAAACACAGGCTTCTTCTACTCCTCCCTTCAAATTGTTCAGTTAACAAATATCTGACATGTTCCTTCGCTGCTCACTATTATTTTGGACCCTAAAGGAAGTTTATAGCAGCTTCTACAGTAAAGAGGAATTAGTGTTCCTGGTGTTATAAACAGCTTCCCTACTCACCCTGGATTTTCCTTGCTGCCTGTGCTCATTTCACAGTCTCTTTATTTCTCTTTATCAAATATGTGTTACAAACTCACATATCACCTACACGTACAGAAGAGAAACATGCCTAAAGCCTACATTTGGATACCTTAAAAAACATAGAATTTTCTTTGCCTTTCTTTGCTTTCCATTGACAATTCTCATAATACGAGAAAAAGAACATCAGCTCTATGAATTCTTGGACTTCACTGCTTTTCCCTAAGTAGAAATGATGAGAGGAAACGTAGCGGGCATAAAAATTACAAGAGTATGGGGTGTAAGACAGAAGAATTCTTCCATTCTCTTCCATGATTCTAGGCACTGATGTACTTCCAGGCTAGTATAAAGATTATTTGGCTTGAATAAGAATAAAGGATGAGCCACTGGTCAGTGCCTGAAAAATTCTGTCACCGTAAGGAACAGTGAAAACAAGCAGGGAATTCTCAAAAAAAAACTTAACACTCCAGAATACATATTTGACTTGTACCACTAGTAATCTATTGTGGCAGCAGACCAAGTTAAATGTGGAAGAAAAGGTTTAACAGCCAAAAAAAAAAAAAAAAAAAAGTAAAAAGATTGCTGAAAGACTGTAACAAATGGGAGGAAGAAAGTAGAAGCACTGTGAACATAGGAGGAGAAAAGGAGTAGATGAAGATGAGAAGGAGGAAGAAAAGGAACAAGAGAACAAGAGAGAATTGTTTCTTTCCCTCAGAGCACCTGCAGCACCATCCATCCCCAACCTCAGCCGCAGGATGAGAGGCACTTTTTCCCAGCTGTCAATATGTCTCCATTCATGTTCGTGAAACTCACCTAGTGAAAGAGAGCTGGAAAAGTAAGGCTGGAAAAATCCAAGTGCCCCAACATATCCAGGAAATTTGAAGGACAAACAATTGCCTTTTTTTCCAGTTTTTATCAGTTAAGGTCTTACTTACAATTAAATTTACATCCAAATTGAGCAGAACAGAGGCCACTCCTGGTGCCCAAGCTTTTAGATAATTTACTGAATTAGCGGTGTGTCTTACACAGGCTTACAAGGTAAACCTAGGATGAAATACAAGGCCCTGCTGTAAACATACAAATCACTGTACAAGGCAGAGAATCGGAACTGACTCGTCCAGCCCAAAGACTAACCAGAATTTTGTACACTGAATATCTGAGTTTTTCAAGTATCTGATATCTGATGTTTCATTAATGTGCTGTTCCAAAATCTTCACAGCAAAACACTGAGTAAGCCTGAAAAAATGTTTGTATACAATCTGCTATCAATAAATAAAAAACATTAATTTAAAAACTTTTATCTATTAACAGCAAATATTTACAGTATCTCAGAGCTACATTCCTGTGACTGCAAAAACCGTTTGCTGTAGAATAAGTAAATAACATAAAAAACTTCTATTCAATTGCCCTGTGTAAGTACCATTTAATTATTCATTATGCTAGAAAGAAGGGAGCTCCCCAAAAGACTAACATATTGCAAAAGAATAGAGGTTTCTACAATATCAAAATTGTTGAAGTAGATTCTCAGCTGGTAACAAGCATCTAAAGTGAGGTTTTTACAAGGTTTTACATAATTTCTCCATGTGAGGTCAAAACCCACATTCACACTTCAGTGCCTATTTTAATGAAGGTCACTCTGCCAGAGGTTGTTCCACCTTTGAAATAATTTTATATTTGTTGATTAAGAAGTGCAATTCACAATGCCACTTGGCCCCCATTACACATATTCAGGACTGCAATGTCAATCTGTACAACTAAGTGCAGTATAATTGTTGATATTAGTTTAGTTTTAACGTCTCCTCAAAATCTTCATAGCATGCTGATCAAATTTTCTCAAAGCAGTTTACCATTAGAGTACTATTATATCAAAATTTTAAAAAGCAGGATATCAATTTAGACAAAAATGTGTTTTGAAAACAGTGGAGAAGTCTCTTTGACAGTGTTGAAATATCTTGTTTTGACATTTTCAGCATAAGAAAGCAGGAACATGAGTTTGCTAAGCGGGAACGGTGTTAAATGACTCTGTACACTTCCAGAATCTCTATTTTGATCATTTCAAAGATCTGTTTAAAGTAGCTGTTATTTACACTAGATTTATGCAGTGGAGAAACTAGCTCACTAGATTAAAGTGGTTTGATACAGACATTGAGGAAAGCATAAACTTAATTCATTCATTCTTTAAAAAGATTTTTCAATAAAATAGCAAATCACTAGTAACGGTCTGTAATATTCTTATTTAGTTTTTAGACAGAGTGGAATTAACTCCAGCTTACATGCATCATTATTTCTAAGTCACCATAATGATGGTTCGCCTTCTGATTGCCCTGCTTCTGTTCCTGGACTATAGGGACCAAATTCATGTTGGATTTAGGATGCCCGTTTGAGCTCAGCAAGACATTTCTGGTTGGAATAACACCTAGCCAGTTGAAATTCTGCCAATTCAGTGGCATTGTTAATCTCTAACTTGCCTTGGAAGGAAGAATAGTTTTTTTAGTGAACAAACTACAAGGAGAAACAATAAGGTCCTGGAGTGAAATTTCAGGAAGGAAGGCACTTATGTCAAGGCATGGAATAGCTGTGTGCCTGTCTTGCCAAGAAACCCAAATGCCAACCTATAATTGAGAATGGACTTTAATCCAAGGTTTGTGAGCAGTGTTAAAGAAAAGGGTAAAGACTCAGGCAATTGGTAGTGTGTAAGTAGATAGAGTGGATAATGAAACAAGGGGTGACAGGAGGAAAAACAACTGTCCGAAATGTATATGTTCGATGGATCTTCTGTCCTTTAGTCCTTTAGTTTCCCCTAGAGTATTTTCTTGCTGAATTCTTACTGATATAGCTTATGGCTTGACCAAATTATGAATGAGCTGTACAATTTCTACCAGTAAGACTTAAGGTCGGGCTTGTACTGTACACACAAATATGAACAAAAAAAAATTACACTATCAGATAAAACTTTTAATTTGCAGCAAGATTTTGTACAAAGGAACGCTTTGCCCTTTTGGGTACAACACTGTTCAAATTATAGTTTACCATAAACAAAAGATATCAAGGCTATGCTAAAGTGTGGTTGACAAGATATTGTTATGATTTGACATTGAGGAGAAATAGAACAATAAACAAATCTATTTGTTTTCTACTGAAATGAAGGACTGAAATAACTACTCAGTTTCTGATATTCATAAGGTAATCTGCACACTTGAAAGATTTATTTACAACTTAATTTCCTAAGTCAGCTTGAAGATGTCATAAAGGTTGCATACAAATAAATTCTAAGAGACAGAGGAAGAGTTCAGACCATTAAATGTGTGATATAGAGGTTTATTACCAAAAAAAAAGAGGTCTTCTCAAAGGCAATTTCAGTTACAAACTGATTTAGGACATCTAATTTGACTCAATTCATTAGAGTTGTCTGAGAAGTCTCATTCCCACAGCTCAGTCAAAGAGGGACACAACTCTTTGAGACTATGCAATTAACCCAACTTGAGCAATGTAATTGCCAGGTCTCCATTGCCTACTCATGCTAAACTATCTTCTACCAGTTGCCTTTGAAACACAGAATCGCTTTTAGACAACCCTTATACATCTGGGCCTGATTTTATACCGTGTGTTTTCTGTACATGAAACAAGAAATCTTTTCAACAATGAACCTAACTCATTAAAGAGGAGCTGCACCTATGACCTAAATGCCCTATTTTATAATTCTTTGTGGGTTGTGCTCTGTATTTGAATCTAGTATCACTCTGGCAGTCATTTCTATATCAGCCAAACAAACTTCCCACACTACCAACTGGTTGAAAGGAGATTCAAAGAAATTCTAGGCCAAATCGTGAGATGTCTATGGGCTTAGACAACCACACAAAGGAGATAACTTAAAAGGTTACCTAGAGGTTAACTAGATTTTCTTGTTGTTTAGATTCCAGCTCATAATGAATTCAGGTATGCGTTGAACTGATAAAGGGCACTGAAAGAGGTAGATTATATAATTCCATAGGCTATTGACTGGCTTAATTTGTTGCCCTAAATTAATCTAAAAATTTGGCTATCCACTGTGGCTTGAGATGCCAAAGAAGAGCTGAGATATACCTGTGGGGCTGGTGGAGGTAGCATGGGAGCTAGAATACGTACATAGCCTAAGGGGGAGATCCGCTCACAGATTCAGATGTCAAGCATGTTAGGAATGTACAGACAGATATTTCCAGATGAAATGTCTGGAATTCGGAACTTATTCTGTGACTTGGGAACTCTTTGTTTTGATTCTGTGCAGCACAGAAGACTGAAGACTCTTTAAATCAAGTTCAATAAAAGTTCTTTTTCACCAATAGGCACTTGTTTCTTTTGATGCCACCAAAAATAAGCTGACAGAAATGCATAAGTACTACTTAAGTTTAAGAAGTAGCAAAGGAGGTTTTTTGCAATGACATGACAAAACACACAATAAAACACATGATGTCAAGTGCCTATCAATTCTCCTGTGCGTTTCAAAGGTAGGCAGATGCATCTGCATCTTTTCTGAAGTATATTCGTCTTCACTGACATAAATAATAGTGAACGGATAATTTCATTGTATCATTATGATTGAAAGTGACATGAAATCTATGAAGCAGTAAATGTAAGTTAAGAACATCAGGTATGTACACATTATTGAAATGTTTGGATATATGATGCGAGGAAAGTATAAAATAATTGCTAATATCAGCATTAATTTGAGAGGGAGCAGAACTGAGTTTGCAGATGCAAAACCTTGGAATATGCATACATTTTACACTAGATCATTATTAATTTTTTTTTTTAAAAAGACAGTCTTAGGGAAGACTTAGTAAGTTTTGCTCCTCAGTCACCTAAGTACCACAGTCTAGTCCAGGGTCAGGCTCCCTTATAAACTACTTGATAGCCTGGTAGTCAGGCCCCCTCTCAACATATATAGTCCAGTCTCCTTTGAAGAAATTGTGCTAGAACTCAGATGTCCAGTGTCGTGGGTAGATATTCAAACCTCTAGACTACTAATCACAAGGTGGAGCATTTAGACATCTAAATATGGATTACTGTGGGCTTTGTATACTCAGACCTCCTGCACAAATGGGTTACAAAACAAATTCAATTAAGGAACCTCCAAGCTAGTTGTAAACAGTCAAAAGTTGTTGACAGGCCTAGGCAGTTGTACAAAGGAGATGGTCTTGACTGCTGCTTGGAATCAAGTCAGGCAGAATCTCCTAGAACATCTGAAAGAGACACCTGTGCATGGACAGCTGAATCCCACTATAGCTGTCTCCTGTTATTTTCAGTGGGGATCTAGTCAGAGTCCAAGTCTAGAGAGCTATTAGGCCTCCCTGACATGGATGTCTGCAGTATAGGTGTCTACTTTAGGATGAACTGAATAGCTCTTCAGACTTACTGACAACATTGAGTAGATCTCTATCAACTATGATGCAGGTTTAGACAGCTAGTTCATGTAGATACACTTACATGTAGATAGGTAAGTGTAAGCATGTTATTCTGGAGCTCAATCCTGCCTTCAATAAATTAGGTAAATTGTTTAAATTTGTGATACGTTAATTTATTCTTTAGTATTTCAGCAAGAACATAAAATGCTTAGATTATTCTCAGCAAAGTTAGGAAATTGTGTTTTTCTTCATATGGTTACTATTTGAAACAGCATGTGGTATAAAGGAGATCACTGAATATAAACTCAGAGGTGTTATTGAAAAAAAAAGCTGGTGACTAATCTCATTGTTTTGGTGTTAACTGCCACCCACCAACATTTATGAGGTCAAAAGAATAAACATCAGCCTAAATATCTGTCCAGAACTCCATTACCCAAATCTTTGTTCAGCTCTTTAAACATTCAATTAACTTTTAAAGTCTTTTCCAAATTAAGAGGTTATAGAAATGGTGAGATTTAGAGATGGAAAATACTCACTCCTGTTGTGTTAAGGCTTTAAAGAGTTGTGTTCCTGCTCCACCCTCAGATAATAACAAACTGATTGCTTTTTCTCTCCTCAATTCAGAACTCCTTCAACCCCAGCTGTAAGCAACTCAAGCAGTGGCTAATGCTCAGATTCAGCTACATGAAAAGAACATTGGTGCAAATCCCCACCTTCACCAGCCTCACTCTGCCTAGCAGATCAAAACCAGAAATGACACACAGTAGTAGCACTTCAGAGCTCTTGAACAACTGAAGCAATTGCCTGTAACAACTTATTGTGATTTCCCTGGAAGAAACATACAAGCATGAACAAGATCAACTGGTAAGATGATCAAAGGTATCAAAGGTAGAACTATCATTAGAGATGTATAATCTTTATTCACTACTACAAGATGTTCATCAGTACTCAGTACAATGCAGCCTGTCAGTTACAATGATAAACTGCACTCGTACCCAGGCAAGGATTAGAAATCACATGTTTTCTTCTTACAATTTTCTCAGTCTTCCCAAAACCAGAAAACTGATATCTAGGTATCAAGCATCCACTTCTGCTTGCAAAGGGAGTATATAATCAAGGTGTCCTACTCAATATATCCACCCATGCCCTCCACCTTAAAGCCACAACAGCAATGTTGCTGAAGGGAACCTTGAAAGGTGCTAGTGATATAACTACAAAAGGCAGGGAGAAAGAAAAATCAGCTTGTGGAACAATGTTTAATCGTGTAATGCTAATTTCAACAAATAGAAGAACTCAAACAGAGAAGGAGGAGATACACCAGGAGAGCGGTGCAGCACTAGGACAGGTTACTCCAAGAGGTGGTGGAGCCTCCAGCCATGCAAGTTTCCAAGATTCAGCTAGACAAAGCCATGACTGGCTTTTGATCTAGTGCTAGCAATAGTCTCATTTGAAGTGGGTGATTGGACTGGAGACCTCCAGAGATCTTTTCCAGCCAACAGTTGTATGATTCTAAGAAGATGTTGTAGAGTGAGGCATGTACCAGAGAAATTCAAACAATTCGGAGCAGTTAACCCATGAAATACAAAACACATTCAGGTAAAAGTAAAGGACTCCTTTGAGTCTAAAAAATTAACCCCTCTACCATTTAGCATAAATCCGTGTAACATTTCAGAGAAGTATTAAGGCATTTCCTTGCATCTTGTGTTGAGGAAATTCTCAAACAAGGTATCAGTTATTGAAAACAATCACACTGAGACTTTTAACTTTAGCTTGCTTTTCCTTCTGCTGCTGCTCAGCTCTAAAAGAATAAGTTGCACAGGGAAGTCAAAACTGTGCAAGTGGATGCCTGGGCATCTATATTGATGTTCAAAGGCCAAAAAGACCTTTACAAAGTTTCATACAAAGTCCTCCTTTTGGACTTGTTGAAGTCTCCCAGTTTCTTCATACATATATGTAGATAGACTATAGCAACTAAAAATAAAAGGAGACCGATTCAAGCAACAAACAGTTGGTTTATTACATGTTGTCATAATGTTGTAATCTTGTTGTAATCCCTTTTGCGTTCTTATTACTCACTTCCTCTTTTCTTCTTCTTTTTTTTTTCCCAGTTGGAAGTAATTTTATCCAAACAGGCAGGTGAATGATAGGATGGAACTCAAGTGACTTCATGTACAGCAGAAATAATTTCCACTGAAAGCAAGCAGCTTCAGGAAGCAGCATAGGCTGAAAATTGTTCCTCCAGTCATAGAATCATAGAATCATAGAATGGTTAGAGTTGGAAGGGACCTTCAAAGGTCATCTAGTCCAACCCCCCTGCAAGGAGCAGGGACATTCCTGACTAGATCAGGTTGCTCAGAGCCTCATCCAGCCTGGCCTTGAACGTTTCCAGGGATGGGGCTTCCACCACCTCTCTTCAAGTCTTCACAGTGAATGCTTTTCAATCATCTCACCATTCAAGGTCAATTCATAAAATGACTTTGCAGACACATAGACAGACTAAATTTGCAATGTATGTTATTTGCAGCAGAAAATGTGACTCACACCACCTGTTAGCACTGAGTCAGACATGACCCCTTTATCAGTGGACATTTCAAATAAGGTTCCTTTAGCATATTTTAAGTCATGCGTATACCCTGTGCCTAGTGTGTCATTTGAACTCATTAAAAAAATGTCACTTTTAATACATACCTTCTAAAATATATTCTTTTGCTCACTTAAGACACATGGTGCTCTGGCTAATGAATTGCTGCCAAATGATCTGCTATGTTGTAAATGGGGTATACAGAGGTGGACAAGATAATTACATTATTTATCAAGAGACTTTTCAATCAAAGTCAAGGAGTCTTACTAAACCACAGGCAAAGTGAAAAAAGATCTTGGTATGCTTATGAAAAACATTTTATAGAGTAGGCTCCGTTTGCTGCTAGAGAGAAAATAGGACCACTCCACTAAAATGAGCTGAATATTTTTATATTTGTAAAATTATACATAAACATATAAATCTATTTTTCTATATCCATTTCTGCCTTTCCAGATACATTTTTGCAGACTTCTGAAGGTAAAAACGTACTCAACGTTGATAATATCAATCATAGCATGTTAAAAATTGTGCATCCTCCTTCATTACATTCAACCTGAGCTTTATATTTCAAAGATTCTCTCCATTTCTTCTGACTCATATCTGTGCAGATTTGAGATCAAACTAGTGGAGTCAGTTATACAGTCACAAATCTGGTGAAAGTAAGACCTGAATAAGCACTGCACATAACCAGCATGCAGAGAAAAAAAAAAAAAAAGGAGATTACACTATTATTCCCCTTAATGTTAAGTCATAATATCATAGAAGAATAATTTCAGTTTCTGGAGTGAGTGGTAATCTGTCACAGCTGCAAATCTGTCAATTTCATAAATAAAAGTCTGCTTTCAGGGCCATTTCACATTGTTTTTCAGCTTTTGAGTGAACTACAAATATAAATACTGTCCAAATAGCAGAAGAAAGTAGTCATTTGGATAGATAAACAAACCAGCAATCTTTTGTTAAATATTGTTCCTCTTGCCTGCTTGCTATCATTTTCTCTTTTTATTTTCTTTTTTCAACTGTCATCATAATTTCCTCAATGGCCTGCTACTAACTCTGCTAACGAGCTACCAGTGTTGTTGATAACAACACCAAAAGCCAGGCAAGGCACATCCTACCAGGCTGGTGCTGATATGCTTGCTCTACCAAGGTCTCCTCCTCTACCAAGTTCACCTGCTCTACCCAAATCACAATGACGAGCAACTGTTCTTGCATTAGACAAGGAACAATCTCAGATGAAAAATGGGTAGGTAGGACTAGGTTTGGGAACATTAAGGTCTCTGCTGTTTCTGCCTTGCAGTACATAGTATAGTTGCAAAGTGTCTGCTACTCAGGGCAAGCTGTTTAGGGAACAACATTGTCTTGTTCTACTACTCTTGGCATCTGCAGATTTACAAGGCCATTTATACTTGGTGCAACACAATACAGTTTTTATACTCAAGCAAAGTGCCCTGGTCTATCTATGGCATTGTGTAAAATGAAAACAATGACACAAGACAAATATTATGGTCATATTAAAGACCTGACCATCCTTAAGTTTAGGGAAACATCAAGTAAGGAAATTGTTCAGAATGGAATGGTAAATTCATGTCCAAAGAAGAGCAATAAATCTGCTGAAGGGTTGTCATAGTTCAGCCTCCCTCAAGACCAAGCTACACGTCTCTCGTTCATACCCACATCCTCCAAGGGAACTGGGGAGCGATACAAGTACCTGAAAGGAGGTTGTAATGGAGTGGGTGTCGGTTTCTTTTCCCAACTGACAGGACAAGAGGAAATAGTTTGAAGATGCACCAGGGGAGGTTTATATTGAATATTACGAAAGATTTCTTCACCGACAGTGTTGTCAAGCATTGGAACAGGCTGCCCAGGGAAGCGGTTGAGTCACCACCCCGCAGGTATTTAAAAAGTGCTTCAGGACATGGTTTAGTGGTGGACTTCACAGAATCATAGAATGGTTTGAGTTGGAAGTGACCTTAGAGATCACCTAGTTCCAACACCTCTGCTCTGGGTGGGGACACCTTCCACTAGACCAGGTCACTCTAAGCCCCATCCAACCTGGCCTTGCACACTTCCAGGGATGGGGAATCCACAACTTCTCTGGGCAGCCTGTTCCAATGCCTCACCATCCTCACAATGAAGATTTTTTTCCTTGTAGACAATCTAAACCTACCCTTTTCCATTTAAAGCCATTACCCTTTGTCCTATATCCTGGTTTCAGCAGGGATGGGGTTAATTTTGCTCTCAGTAGCTGGTGTGTTTTGGATTTCATCTGTGAAGAATGTTGATAAACCACTTTGATGATACGAGTTGTTGTGAATGAGACCAAGGACACTGTTCTGCTTTCCAAGTCTAGCTAACTTGCAGATGCAGGAAGCTAGGAGAAAGACAGACAGAATAATTGACCCAAACTGGCCAAAGAGAGTATTCCATGCCACAAATGTCATGCTCGGTATATAAGTGGGGGTTGGCCAGGGAGAGTATCTGCCTTCCTGGCATCCATTTCTCTCTCTCTCTCGTTCACTGGTGTCATTCCCTTTACCTTGCTGGCTCCCTTTTTGCCCCTTTGCTCATCATTTGTTTTCATTTCTGCGATCGCTGCTCAGGACAGGCTATATTGGTCATTGGGACATTGGATGGTGAGAAAACACACATTGTTAATTTTGTATATTTTAATATCCTTATATTCTGTTATTATTGTCATTTTGCTTTGCTATTTTAGTAAATTGTCTTCATCTCAACCCAGAAGTTTTCCTTTCTTCCCAATTGTCTCCTCCATTCCTGCTGGGGAGGAGGGTTTGAGCGAGAAACTCTGTGGTAACTTGGGCTAAACCATTACATCCTATCACTACATGCCCTTGTCAAAAGTCCCTCCCCAGCTTTCCTGTAGGCACCCTTTAGACACTAGAAGACTATAAGGTCTCCCCAGAGCCTTCTCTTCTCCAGGCTGAACAGCCCCAACTCTCTCAGCCTGTCCTCATAGGAGAGGTGCTCCAGCCTTCTGATCATCTTTGTGGCCTTCCTCTGGACTAGCTCCAACAGCTCCATGTCCTTCTGCTGTTGGAGGTCCCAAAGCTGAACACTCATCTCAAGGTGAGGGCTCATGAGAGTGGAGTAAAGGGGAAGAATAACGTCCCTCTACCTGCTGGTCATGCTGCTTCTAATGCAGCCCAGGATGCGGCTGGCTTTCTGGGCTGCAAGTGCACATTGCTGGCTCACGTTGAGCTTCTTATCAACCAGTAGCCACAAGTCCTTCTCCTCAGGGATGTCTCAATCAATTCTCACTCAATCTGTATTTGTGCTTGGGATCATCTCGACCCATGTGCAGGACCTTCCACTTGACCTTGTTTAACTTCATTATATTTGCACACACCTACCTCTCCAGCCTATTGAGGTCTCTCTGGATGGCATCCCTTCCCTTCAGTGGCAGTGTTAGGACTTGGCAGTGCTAGGTTAATAGTTGGGCTTGATGATCTTAAGGGTCTTTTCCAACCTAAATGATTCCATGATTCTGTGATTCTATACATAAAAGCAAGTATCTGGGTTGCTCTAATATCTAATGAGACATAAGAATTGAATCAATCTCATCCTATTAGAGAATGAAAAGTCTCTGGAATCTCACTTTCTGCTGCATATGCCTCAGGATGAGTCATTTCCAATGTGTTATATTTTGGAATTTGTATTGGACAACCATGTTGCTATAGGATGACCATGAGTCACACAAGCAATGAAAAGAATTCATGGAGGCAAAAAGCGTGTTAGTGATGAAAGTACATTTATCTTTAAAGTGGCATCTTGAATAAAATAATTTGTAAGTCCTTAAGCATCATACAGTAAGTGATTGGACTTTTTAAAAATCTATTCACAATTCAATGAGTCATAACAGTCTGAATTTCTACATGGACAAACATTAGGGAGCTTATGTCCAACAAGGCAGATGTAATTGCAAATCTCCATGACACAAAGGTGTGTGAGTAGGTGTTGCTTATAAAATAAAAAAAAAAACAAACCAGGACTGGAAAAAATTTTAAAATATTATCTACTTGTTATTTGCATCTTGATAATCTATGTCTGACCCTTGACCAAAGGAAGAATCAAGTAGAACCAGGTCATTCCTGAAAGGCGCTTTTCTAACTCTCAGTAACAGAGACATCACTTCTTCCCTTCCAACACAATCTCTTCCTCTTCTGCACAGGCATTCTAATTAGAAACATTTTCCTAATGCCTACTGTCAACCATCCTAAGAAATTCCTAAGAAAAATTAAGCACTTTACTTTTTGTCATGTCTGCTGCGAACAGTAGGAATGTACAGTTTTCCTCCTCTTGTAGGCAGCTATCAGAAACTATTACATGGCAAGCTTAACTACATCAGCTAAAAAGTAATTGGTTGTCTTAACAGAAACAGAGTTATTGATGAGGAAAATCTGCCACAAGGCCACAGCCTCCTGCTTTATAACAAGTTCTATTAATTCAGGATTTATGCAGCATCTGGAAACTATCATTTGATTCTGTTGATGTCATCCCTTTATTAATTGAGATACAATAAACCCAGGGATGAAATAGTCAGTAATCACTCTTTTGATAGCATGAATAAATTCTCGCTGTATTTCTAGATTGCTGCCAAGGAATGGCAAACTTGCTAATATCTCTTTTCAGGCTCTATCCTAAGGGATTTGAAGTTCTCTCTTCTATTTTCTTATTGCAATATCTTAAGAAAATTGTTGAGGACTAAGATATCACAACTATTTCACATTCTAGCTTTGCTTTCGCATATTGCCAGCAAATCTTCTTTATCACAGGCAGAAATGTTTGCATTTGATTCCATAGTTCTGTTGTTACAGTTTCATGTGCACGGCACAAAGAGGCATGAGAAAGAATTAAGGCTGAAGATGACAACAAACAAAGATATTTAAGCCTCTAAAACTTTTTAGATGAGTACTGAGCAATAGCAGTCCAACAGCTCAACAGTGTGTTTTCCAGAGAGAATTATTTGGATTATTTTTTTTTAATCTTAGCTATAATATTTGATTAAACGAATATCGCCTTATAGCTTACACTCCTTTTCTGTGAAAGAATACTCAAATTGAGTCTACAACAAATGCCTGCTAAAACTCAGCAAAAAAAAAATCTTGTTGTTTTTTTTTTTAAAAGTTATCAAGAAAATGAAATGTTTCCCCATATAATTTCAGAAGTTCATCCATCTGACAATTTATGCTTGCACTATGCATGGAAATGTTCAAATAAAATGTACTGCTGAACTACACCAAGTATTTGCAGTAGGCACATGATGTGATCTGGTGATGTACAACTAGAGCAGAGTGATGTTGGCACATGAAAATGAGTGTTTGATAGCATGGTGAAATGTTATAAAATTAAGGCTGATATAGAAAAATGATTTACACATGTGAAATAAAACACATATTTAACTCATGGTATGGTAGAATTCAGAGTCCCATGAAAGACAAAAAGGCTGTGAGAAGGAGAGTGTTCAATGCCTGGGGGACAAAGAAGAGAGACAACAGTGAAGATTGTGGATGGATGACTTTTGGTAGGGCAGGCAGAGCAGAGCGTCAGCAGTCTTTGACCCAGGAATTGTATTGACCCTTTATTTTGATATCATGAGGAAATTCTGTGTGTGAGGAACTTATTATCAGGCTGTTTAGTAAAGGATAGTACAGGTTCCACATTTATCGAGACAGTGGCCAATATGGGGTGAGCATCAGAAAAGACAAAAAACAAAAGGAGAGATGAGATGAGACTGAAACCCTATAAAAAATGCTGTTGTCTCTGCCCTGAAAGGAGAGGTTGACTTTAAAAATATCTACTTGAAAAATCAGTAGAAGATATGCATACATTTTTTAAATGTTCGTTGAACTCTAGAAACCAATGTAAAACACCTGCAGGCTGGCTAGACCAGAATAATGAGCTACTGTCTGTGTTTTTCTCATAATAGGGACTTCATCCTTATTGCAAGAGAGAGCTGTACAAAAGTAACAGAGTAGGAAATTATCTCTACAGTTAAAAGTACCTCACTCTTGTGACAACAGATGTACATTAGAAACTTTCCAATGATATAGCTATGGCATCAGAGTAGAAAATATTATATTCTGTATCACTCCTAAATTCACCGTTACAGCTCTTACAATAGCCTAGTCATATTATTTTTGGAGATCACAGGCAAAACTGAATGTTAACTCAGTTATTGCTTCTTACTAAATCCTGATCTCGTGGTGTGCATTGGCTACACTAAAGACAAAGATGATCACTGAGTAAAGATAATCCTTCATCCAAGGAACTTAAAAACTAGACATATTTGCAGGCACTGAGTGAAGTATCACCATTTGACAGTTAATTTTATGAACTCAGCTCCTCCACATAACAATTTCTTCAGCTAGTGCTTGAGTTTCACTACATACCAATATAGGCTGTTCCCTTTTTTATTCTGAGATTAAAAGAGATGCTACAGAAGGACTCAATTCCTAAGAGAAGTTGTACTGCTCTATTCTCCTTCACCATTGCTGGGGCTTTTACCTAGCCAAATTGTGCCCTGTGCTACCTGTGTTCTTACCCTACTATTTCAACATCACTTCATACCTAAGAATCCTTTCTATAAATAGCATTAGGGAATAGAGAGAAGAATACAGAGAGGCATAATGAGAAGTATATCTTAATTACTGACACTTAACCATACGTTTGACCATACAGTCTCATTCATCACATTCAGCACATCTAGAAAAGGCCTGCCTCGGCCTGATGTTGAAAGAGGCTTAGTAAGGGAGTCATGCACCAGATTCCTTCCTTCTTTCCTTCCTTCCTTCCTTCCTTCTTTCCTTCCTTCCTTCCTTCCTTCCTTCCTTCTTTCCTTCCTTCCTTCCTTCCTTCTTTCCTTCCTTCCTTCCTTCCTTCCTTCCTTCCTTCCTTCCTTCCTTCCTTCCTTCCTTCCTTCCTTCCTTCCTTCCTTCCTTCCTTCCTTCCTTCCTTCCTTCCTTCCTTTCTTCCTTCCTTCCTTCCTTCCTGTTCTCTAGATACCTATTCCAGATTTGCACACTTTGAAAGAGGACTATGGCAGGAACTAGCACTATGAACCTTTATGTGCTGCTCCACAAAGCTCATGTCAGACTTTCCTTTACATTAGCCCACATCAATCCATATTTTTGGTTTGGGCAGCCACAGTACTCATATAACCAGGGATGAGGCGGTACTATCACCAAGCTGATCTACACCTTTCCCAGGCTGCCCTCTTCCCCTCAGTCAGTATTGTAACTTGGGGAGCTGCTCGCCGTATTTGTGGCTTGTGGATCATTATTGCTCTTTACATAGACAAGGTCTGAGCAAAACAAGACTGATCACCACAATGTTTGAACTGTTCTTTCAACATCCATCTGCTGAATGTTTCTTGATATTCAGTTTAAAAACTGAAGAGCTCTGAGCCAGAACAGTGCTTTGGAGAACCACCTCTGAGATATTTATTCAAACATTAGAGTGCAAAATCTGATTCCTAAGGCAGCTCTCAATCTGTAGGTATCCCTTTACACAGCTAGGACCTTGATATAAGGAGCCAATATATACATTAAAGTTTTCTCATTTTCCTTCCACTTCAAAAGATGTTTCAAAGGATTAATCTTTGAAATCCTCTTTTTCCTCTCTGTTTCTTTATTCCAAAGAAATACAGTATATTAGAGTGAACTGATACGAAAAGGAAGATGTAGCAAATACTCCCAAGCTTCTTCAGGGATTTTTCACTCTACTTTTTCTTCACCTTTGCTTTATCAAGTGAAAGAAAACATTGTTATTACCTTTCTCCTGCAATTAAGGCATTTTATTTTCAGTTCTACTCTGCCTCCCTACTTAAAGGGTCAATCACTAATTGGACTTTTCCTTAAATGGTCTAGCAGACACTTTGAAAATTTTCCTGTAACTTGAGTCTGCATATGTCATACAAAGCCCCTGTTTTGATAAGCCTGTGGCTGATTGCCAGTTTACTATAGTCATGTCAAGCCACATTGTTATCGAGTGCATGGAGAGTTCATAGGCTTATTGGAGATAAGAGTCAGCAACATCCGCCGTAGTAGTGAACTGCATAAACAGGACTGTAACTTGCATGGCAAAGGCAGTACTCCTTCCACACTGCTCAGCCTGAAACAACTAGTGGGTAAGAATCCACTGGAGAGAGTCCAGACGACAGTCATGAGAAACAAAAAATGTGGGAAAAAATTCCCCTTGAAGAAATCTATATGGCATGGGCGTTGTTTAGATGTGAGAAAATTGGGGAGGGGGCACTGCAGTAGTGTTCTAGCAAAAAATATTGTCTAACTCCCTCATGGACAAGTTGTGAAGAAAAATATGTAATTAAATAAATTCCCGATGGGAAAGATAGTCAGGCTCTGAATTCATTGCCTTGCAAGGCTGTGAAACAATTGTCATTAATCCCACCTTTCAACAGGAGATGAATGGGATTATAAAACAATCCTCAAAACCAGTACTTCCCTTGGCTAGTTCTTTGCTCAGTTTATAATTCTTGACATACTTGCTGTTTTCTCTGACTGAATTAACATTTTCTCTTGCATTCTAAATATACTAGCTTTCACACACTCATCTAGTAACTCCTTTTTTTTTGTTGTTTAATGAGATACCATCTGGGTGAGTATATTCCAGGTTACTTTTGGTACAATCATGCAATTCAGCCCAGGGTACAGCAAAGAGTGGGTCTGTAACAGTAAACACCACAGGTCATTCCTCTCCTCTATGGTATTACTGGAGGTGTTGCTTGCAAGGTGAAGAGTACCGTCAGTCGTTCCTGAGTAACAAAGGAGAAAGAATTTCTCCCCCTCACCAGGAGGTGTGATTATTTTGTGGTTTTGAGCAGATACCAGTAAGTCAAGCCCCGAAGCTGCAGCATATGCTATTCAACTGTTAACCAGCTTCCTTCCCATCCGGCCAATTGTCCCTGCGGACCTCAGAAACCTGCCACCCAAAAGCCTGCTGTCTAATTTACGGAATTTATCTGAGGGATGAGCAACTGAGGAGACACCTGTCAGCTTGAGGCAGTCTGGGTGGGAGGCTGGCTGTCCTTAGAGAGGCTATGAATGATGATGAAGCTAAATTTGGAGAGGTAAATTCTTCTGATGTGACAAGTAATCATGGGTGAGGTATGTATTGTTGGCTCTTAACTTGAGAATGACAACAAAATGTAGTGGGAGTGTTGTGATAGAGATGCACTGAGACAGGTGCCTGAAAACTCAACCATGTCAGCTGGATTAGAGTCAATGCTCCAAAGGCAAAGCACCGGTTGTCACTCTTTGCATACAAGATTGTTGTTACCATGTCTAGCTCTTTTTTATCTCATTGTCAGCATCACAAAGGTTGTGACAGAGACAATCAGAAGGCAGGAGATAGAGGCCAGTTGCCTTTAGCCCTGAGGTGGGATAGTCCTTCATTTAGGACTGTCTGTTGTTGCCATGATGAGTTGCAGTCCTCCTCTTGCCTTAGCATTTATAGGTAGAAGTTCATTTGCCCTGATCTCATACAGCAGTAAATGGAGATCTTGGTAGTTTGGTACAGTTTCTCACATTTATCAGAAGCCCCAGTGATGTTTAACAAGCAAAAGTTTTTTAAAACACATACAACAGAATATTTGTCCCATTACTTTGGATTCCTTCAACACCTCAATCTGAGTGCAACACAGCTAGGCATCACTCCATACCCTGAAACACTGCACAACCAGGCATCATCACCTTGTGGTAACACTCCTAAATAGTGCTGCCATGCACTGCTGGCTTGTTGGCAGTGAATGCTTGTGACAGCTTCCAAAAACCCCTTCACAGAGTCATGACCCAGCAATTCACTCATGTCTTTGTTGACGCCTATCAGAGTATTGTGTTGCCCAGGTGCATGCTCCACATGGTGCAATCCCACACTTCTCTAGGCATGCACACAACTCTTTGAAGGATGATATGCTGCCAGGGTGTTATTTCTTAGCATTTTTCTTTCTTCTGTGAGGCTTTGGGAGTCAAAATACCTTCTCTTTTCCTTTCACAGCTTGCAGTTCTTCCAGTTTGGCTCTCCACATGATGTACGTACATCTGGCTACCCTGAACAATGTCTGAGGGTTACTTATGCTTCAGTGTAAGGTGGTTTAGTCTGTTCTACTCAACTTCTTCCTTCCTTAGAGATTCCTGTTCTGCAACTCTAATTCTCTCTCAGCACCTCAATCTCTTCTTTTTCTTTTATCTAATCTAAAGTACAGTCTGCACAGTGTGGTCCAGTTCAGGCGAGGTACTAGCACCAGTTCTCAGGCAGTCTGTGAAAAATCTGGCCCTAATAAGTTCTCTCAGTTCCTGGTACTGGTGCCTTATATATGATGTTGTTGTTTTTCTATGCTTTCTGGGGAAAATGTGCTGTCATTTTGAATTACGGGTCGTTCATTTTAAAAACAAAGCAATTTCCCAAATTTTCCTTTATAATTCTTTACACTCTTCTCCTGTTCAAGCAAAAAGGATTTGGCCATTTTTTCTGTCTCCTTTCTGATAAGAAATGCCAGTATGCAAATACAAATTTTGTAATAAAGGGTGAGTTTACTCTTCTCCACTAAGATATATAAAATTTCATTTAAATTGTAGGTATTTAGATTTTACCCTTTTATTAGATTCAGCTAATATTCACCATCAGTTCTAAAAATTAATAAGGGGACAGTTATATCCACACACAGAGATCTCATTTCCTCAGGAAACGAGGCAAAGTACACAGCCCCTGCCGCATGAGCAGAGCTGATGAAAGAGGAGATGAGCAGGAAACTAAGTAATGGGGAGCAGAGCACATCTAGAATATTTAAATGTGTGAGAGGCATTTTTTTTTTTTTTGTATTTCCCTTATCAGTTGAGCTTTTTTCCCTTCATTACAGATTTGTTACAAATGAGAGGTGGTGCCACCCATTCTGTGTTAGCGGCAGCAATTCCAGCATACAAACCTAATGACTAGTAGATAGGAGGAGATAGACTGCCACATAAAATTCAGATGTTTTGATAACCATTTTGTTCCCCAAAATTAGAGCCTTAAAAGAAAGACCTTGGCACTTTTGACCTACGATGGTAGAAGTTCTCACCAAGGAGATTAAACAAGCTACAGTATCCTTCAGGAGAGCAGGAACTAGTTTTCACTACAGAAAGACCCAGAATCCCACATAAAACTTGCCTTCCTCTCCTTCCTGGGTACTCAGGGAACCACCTGTTACGTTTGCTATATGTCCCATCTCCACTCCTTCCTCCCCATGGGTACCTACAAAGCCTGCTTAAGCCCCACTGCTTGGCAAGACCTGTCACATCCTACCCAGTGCAACCTCTCTGGCACAGCACTAACGCATGCCACAGTAAGCAACTTTCTACATGCTAACTAACTGCCTTCACTCCCCTCTGCTCCTCTCCTCCCTTCTTCTAATTCTTCATCAAAATACCTTCAGGCCCCTCAGCCCCTTAACAATCATCTAAAAAAGAAAGAAGTTACAAGTTTTGTAGTGAAAACTGGCAAAATGTAATTAAGCAACTGTCAGTAATGTCTGCTTTCTATACTCCCAGCAGCTGCATTACACACCCTTGCTCTTCTTCCTCTGTCCCTGCTTTGCTGCCCTGTAATGTGCTGTGATCTATTAGGCTGAAAATTGCAGTCAATGTTCCCCATCAAGGCAGAGTCTATTGGCCATGCTTTTAAGTATTGCCTAAACATCCCAATGAATATGGAGCGCATGGCTCTCAGGGGTCCCACACACAGGCAGACATTGAGCCTCCTGCCATATTACACAGCAATACACCTGTGTAAGTAAGACTGTTCAGTGGTTTGGCTTTTTTTTTAACATCATGGATTTTAGCTCCTTTCTTCATGTGCTAACAGGTATTCTTTTGCCTGTAAGGATATCATTAATTTGTAATTTCAATATTATACTGTGTTCCTTGTTCATCTAATTGGGTTCATCTTTTTTAGCTGTCTTCTCTTGGCTTCTAATAGTAACCTGCTATTTTTAACAATGGAGCAGCCGTTCATACAGCCAAATTGCCCACTTCACATAATCTCTAGTCTTCTTTTTTCCACTGTTATCTGTTGCACCTTAATTATGATGGTTCAAGAGAACATATCATATAATTACACTGAATATCGGTTATCTCCACAATATGTTGTTCTAACTGCGGTCTTTCAACTATGCAAAGTCTATCAGGTATTGCACTGGGTATTTGCTCAAGCCTTTCTCTGTGTTGACAAAGTAAAATTACAACATCACAGTGCATAAAGCACTGCTCTATACCACTGTATCATACTATAAAGCACAGACAGTAATTGAAGAAAACTCTAAGGCAGCCATCACCATTGTCTTTTACTAGAGCACATGCTGATATTTATTGACTTCTTAATTCTTTTGGTCAGTAAAGTATTACAGAATCCAAGCACAACACAGCATTTACGTGTTTTTCTTTCATTAGTGAGCTACTGAAAAAAAAGAAAGTTTGGTTTACATAAAATTGTAGATATGAAACTTCAGATGTCTAAAACTATCCCCACAGCTATTTTCAGTCTCAGTTGAGGTAAACAACTGATAATGTGAAAAATAAAAAAAAAAACTCCTCCACATCTAATCTTCCCTTTAGGAAAGTGGATGAATCTGCTCAGCACCCAGGATTGGAGTACTCTCTAAATCAGAGAAAGATTTAGATTTGGGTCTTCCCTCTTGTAGATATTTTTCTCAAGGCATTGATGAACTTAATGGCAAAGCATGGTTTCCTCTTCATGTAAGAGGACTGTTTATTTCCACTGTAGAAATGATCATGATAGAAAATTTGTTCCTTTCTGAGCACAGCCAGTGGAGTATCAGAGGCTCACCAAGTTCTTTAAAAGAAGAGGAAAAAAGCATCTAATTTCATATCATCATATTTCTAATATCTGGTCCTTGCAATCATGAATACAACAGGAATGGCCATGATGCAAGACTCATTAGTTCACATGTATTTCCTTTCTGAGCAGCTGTATACAGCTGAATGTAAAAGTTACACAACTTCCTCCCAAAGCTCTGGTTTACATGGATCCCATTTTATTTACTAACTGCTTTCTTCCACCTCAAATAGTTCTGGCTTCTCCACTCCATGAGTAACTGCTTTGTTGAGATGGGGTTAATGTATTGCATTTTGGTTTTGAAATTTTTTTCTTTTACAAGCCATTTCTGCAATCAACACTACTGACACTGCCTTACATGCCAGCTACCATGGTTTCTGCTCATCTCCTCCCTCCTGAAAGGTGACTCTTTAAGGAAAAGATTTCATCAGAAGATGATTAGGGAACTGGCAGTAAGAACCAATCCTTACTCAAATCTTATGTCTTCTCCTTGTCCTCCTAAGGTTGTACTTGACTTCCATCTGATCTGCCTGTGCTTTCTGAAGCCCATTGCCTCAAATCACCAAAAACACTGGACATCAGAGACACCCTGAGACTTCTGTTCAGAAATTACAAACTTGGTTAGATGTTCTGTGGAGCTGCTTCTGTCAAACCCTAAAGCGCCCCAAGGCACAGCAGTCTCTATATAGCAACAGTCTGGTTGACTGCTTGTGTTAAAATACGCTATGACTGCACAAAGGTAAATCCAGCAGCACACTATCCAGACTAAAGAGTGCTTCAGGGTGTGTTGCCTAGGCTTGTGGTACCTGCCAGGTGGCCACCTGCATGTTTAGTCACACCAGTACCATGCAGGCAGATTGTCATCATGCTACCTCCAGTAAAACAGTCCTAAATTTCCCATTCACTTGATGATTATGGGACTGAGTAAAATGAAGGCATTGCCCAGGGTTACAGTCACAGATAAGCATTCAAATTAAAAAAGGAGACTTAGCAGAACAGCATGCTGTCCACCATCGTTATCCCTCAATACCATTGCATTTTAATGGAGATCTACAGCTGAAGGAAACCTCATTAGGATGTGCACGCCCTGTATGAAATACATGTCAGATGAGGTAGAAGCATGCCAACAGGTACTACAAAGGCAAGGCAGTCCTCTGCATTTGACAGCCTGCAGCATGTATTTGGATTTGGGATAGGAATACACAAGCAAACAGCAAAGCATCAAAGAGCTCCTGTTGCTGATAACTGACCCTCTCTCCTCAGAAGTCATGAGTATGACTATAGCTTTAGAATATAAGCCTAAAAGAAAAATTGCCTTGCATTTTATCTTTTTAAAACCAGAGATTAAGCATGTAATATCCAACCATTAGAACTGATTTCACACTAGGGCCATAACATATAAACACTAACATTACAATCCCAGACAACTCGTTGTCCTCTGTTTTGTGCTCTGAAGAGTAAAAGCCAGCTGATGGTTTCCCATATCTCTTTCTAAAGCAAGAGACTCTCTCTGAATAAGCAGGCTGCTGGAAAATATAAAATCAAGCAGCTGCATGCTAAATACCAACAGCTGCAGAAGCGCTGTGCTGAGCCATTTGTAGCACGTGCCACTCACTTTATGTAGAGTTGCTTGGGAAGGAGATTTGTTGGACAGACACCCTACAAACAGAAAGGGAAATATTTTCCTTTCTGTGCTGTTTTTAAATCCCCTCTCCACCATCCTTTCATGGCTCAATTTGCTTTTTGATGTCAAACAATGTCAGAAATTCATATGATAATACCATTGACATAAAATCTATAGAGATAGTTTCTCCAGTCCTCCCCTGTCTGGGAAATCCCTCTGCCTCCTCAAAAGCAGAAATATATGAGTTTCATCTTTTGAAACTTGTATGCATGCATTCTCTCTGTGACAATGATGGTTGTCGTGCATACAAGGAGTTGTCAGAGCCAGCAGATACAGTTCACCCATGGCTCGTGGGGAGGACCTCCAGCAGCCACCTACAAAGGAGAGGATCACTGGTGCAAAGTTCATCTGCAACTCAGGGTTCCCAATAGCAGCAGCTCAAGACCGCAGCAAACAGGACATATCATTGCTGAAAGACAACATGAGAAACAGAAGTTGTTCTAGGCCCCACTGCTTTATTGTCCATCAAAGAGCTCCCTGACTAACAGCAACCACAGGAGGACTCTCAGACACCTGCTACTTACACAGAATCACATATTTCAGATATTTACAATGATCTAGGGATCTGAGCCCTTGATAGTATTACCCACTCTCGAGGTTTTCAGGAGTGTAAAACCTGTGGTAGGTGATTTACCTTAAATCATCTTTAACTCAAGGTACGTTATGAAAAAAAAGCAGCTTCCCAAATTCAAAACAAGACAATGCAAGACAAAAAGGATTATAAAAACACAGACATATAGAATCAGAAGGAAATAAGTTTCTGATTATTTAGATCAGGTTTAAGGGATTCTCTTGCCTTGAGTGGTTCAGCTAACACGCTGACAGGCTCCTCACAGTCTTCCCAGCTGAGGATTTCTCATGCAACTTGAATGCTGTTGCATTGTCTTTACAGAAATGATTACACATCTGAGAAACCTATTGGCTAAACTGGTATTCAAACCTCTAAGTAGATCTTCTCTGTATATCAATCCTTACATTTTTATATAAATCTGTTGAGGAGCAACCAGGCTTTAGACACTGGCATGCCCTCCAGCACCAAAAGAGAAACTCTGCTACAGAAATTTGATATGATAATGTATTAATCTAACTCAGGAAGTGAGTGGGGAGTGATAAACTTGCTGAATCCTCCAGGCCCCAAACTGAGATAATGCCAGATTTGCAGCAAGCAGTTTGTGCTGTTGTGCATTTCCTGTATCTTAAAGCTAAGTTTCTGTGCAATGTTAGTTCCAGAGTTTTATTACAACTTAAGAAGCAAAAGCTACTATGCTGAGGAGAATGGCAGGGAAGAAACATTCATAGATAGAGACAGACAAAATCTGAGCTTCAGAATCATGTCAGACTGAATTATAGCATTTATCTAACAATGATGTCTGCTGAGTAGTAACAGACAATAGTGCCAGTCTGCCAAAAAGGAAACCATTAAAATAGGCTCCTCCTCAAGTGCTGTTCTCCACAATCTCGCTTTCTGCCTGTCAATTTTTGTAATTGTCATGTTTGTTAACTTAAGAAGATACAGAAATCATGTAACTTTCAGTTATGAAAGCAATAATGGAAATAATTTCTCTACTTGATAATGCCCAGATCATTTGGTTGAAGGAAAGGCTCAGGTAAAATGCAAGGATCCAGGGAAGAGTTTGATCTGGAGTCAGATATTCACTATAATTCAAGGTTCAATGAATAAACAGATGGCATTTCTACCACAGACATCACATCATGGGGTGTAGTAATATGGAGACTGTTCAAAAGACTTGCCTTGCCCAGATGTTACCACCCACTTTTCAGGATCTTTCATCCTCCATCTATGAATAAAAAGAAGCTTTTAATTGTGCTGTTGTAATCCTCTCCTGAGAGTTTTCATCACCAGGGGAACTGAATGAGCACGTATAACAAAAGGGTGACTTTAAACCATCACACACATCAGAGGAAGTAGTAGCTGATGTTTCAACAAGACTTCGTCAAATGAATGTCATGGAGTATCTTCCCCTCAACTCCATCCCCTTACTCACCAATCTGACAATGAGTTTCTTTCTGAAAGAAAGAAACATTAAATCTCTGCACCCAAACTATAAAAAAGAAAAATAAAATAGACCTGACAAAGGTATGTTAGACGTATCGACTTCCAGAAAACACATTAACTATCCCCAGCCCATCCTTCATCCTCTGCTCAGAGGCACATATGCGCTTTCTGCTTTGGTCTGTCTCATTAAGGCCATCTCTTTCTCCTCCTTCTTCTTCCCAAATGCTGTGAAATTTAGTCTTTGTAAACTTCAGTCCAATTAGAGTATAAAAATACAAAGAGTGACATATGAATTCTGCTTTTAAAGAAAATAACACCTTGAAATGTCAGCCACTATTCTCTGCACAGTTGCTTTGAGAATATCAAAACATCTTCCCCAATCCATTCTCCTGGCCAAGGCATCACATTTAATGAAGTGCATTGTTTGTTAAAACTCAGCAGTGCTAAACACTTTTTTATTCTTCTAACAAAGCCCTGACAAGTGGCTGAATACAGTCAAAGGTGAGAGAACCTGGGAAGAAGAGAGGAGCAAATAAAGGGAGGCTCTCTTTTCTGCTGCCATTTTGCCTCGTTAGTACAGAGCACTACTCATGAATACGATTCTCTCGAAATTCCAGCTGTCACAGAGCCGTCAGTGTCTTCATGCTGAATATGAATTTCCTGCTAAACCACTCACTCATCTCAACTCCATATACTGTTCATGTCACTAAATGGCTGCATAAACCAGCTTCTTTAACACTTGTGAATTAAGTGCGACATGTGGAGCAGAATTCCCACAGAGAAGATCTGAAATTTGTTACCTTAGCAACAAAAGGATGTTAATTTCATATGTATGGGTGTTTACATTCACTTATTTCTTCAGATGTTTTATATGAATAAAAATATACTGAGATATATTCCCAGTTTCTAAAGCCGTGATTTTAGATTACATGAGTAAAAAGTCAGGGTAATATCATGGGTGGGTCACATTGCTCCAGCTCACAAAAGCAGAACCCTCTCAAACTGAGATGACCAGAGGTTGCTATAATTCCCAGCCAATGCAAATGAGGTTTGTCCTTCATTGTGATTTCTAAATTATCTCTGTTTCAGGTAAGGGTAATTCTGTGATGGACCAATTTACCACAAGCTGTCCTCATTAGTTGTCCACAAAATTCACTAAAATGCCACTTCCAACTGTGCTGTATCCCAGAACCTATAAAATGAATTTAATTAAAACACTATGTAAATTAACACTTTTATTTTGGACTTGGATTAAGAATAAATGAAATATACTAAGGGCTTTATATCTTTCACAGCTCCCATAGGGTGTCTGGGAGTTCATTCAACCCAACAACATAACTCAGCTCAGCCTACAGATTATCTAAGGATTCCTTATAGAGGAGAAATCCTTGTATATATCAATAGTTTAAGCCATATCTCAAATCACAACTCACTCAATATTTTGAAATAGGGAATAATATAACATATTTTAGCAAAAATGTATATATTTCAAATAGATCAACATATTACAAAGAATGTTGATCTCGTTTGCAAACGTGGTCGAAGCAAACTATGCCTTCTGTACTCTATATTTTTCATAAATAATTTGGTACATTACTTTTTAACATAAAAATATATCAGGACAATCAGGCTGATGCAGATATAGAATCATAGAATGGTTTGGGTTGGAAGGGACCTTTAAAGGCCATCTAGTCCAACCCCCCTGCAAGGAGCAAGGACATCTCCAACCAGATCAGGTTGCTCAGAGCCCCGTCCAACCTGGCCTTGAATGTTTCTAATTATCACTCAGACAGAAGATGTGACATTGGAAGCAGCAGAAGCTTTTTGGCACCTGCAACCAGGACAAAGTCAAATACACTTGAGCTCCAAGGACCATTTCTGTGAAGCAGAATTGTGTGGCCTTTGCTCAGCTCTGTTGGAAAAAAGTTACTGGGCTGTGAGAGAGTACATAAGCTAAGCCATGTAGGAAAAGAAAAGAAGAAAAAAAAAAAAAAGAAAGAAGAGAAATTGCTGAGATAATAATAGTCACTCAAGTGAGAAATAATCACTTGAAATGGCATAAAACCCTGAGAAAATGTTGACATTTCAGAAAACTGTATTCACTCGATGAGCCTGTTGAACAGGCAATGGAGACCCACACGCCTGACCTCACTGCCTACCACCCAGCCAATACAGACTCCTTGAGTGCCCATACAGGAGTATGTTAATGCTCAGCTTAGTCAGATGCTAGTCCTAGCTCCTACTGTGCATATCACCCAATAAGTAGCTGTTGGGGGGCTGAGGTGACTTGCAGGTCTCTGTATGTGGTGAATATGCCCAAACAAAAGTGATCCAGCAGTGGGAAAGTCAGGCTGCAGCACCCTGTGATAAGCACTGCATGTCAGCTGTGGGGAGGGTAGAAGTCCCCCAGTGTTGCTGAACTCTTCCTGTTCTGCTTGTTACACCTTTGATGTCTTGTACACCTTTGATATCTTGGTTTGAGTGTTTTATGCAAGTATGTGGTATTATTATGAACTATTCAGTGAACTTTCAGGAAAAAAAAGTATTCTGAGGCCAGACACTGCTCTACAAATTTTAGAAATGGAACAACTAACACCATGATGTTTTGCTATGCTGGCTTTGTTATTACAACTGGCGTTTGAAGACTTGGCCTCATCCTGAGCCTATGGTGCTATTGTCCCTAAGTTACCAGAGTATGATTCCACATAGCACGCTTTCATATGGTGCATATCAGCATCTCTGCCAGGAATTAGCATCATAAAAAATTGATATTGGGTGATCCTTTTTTTTTTTTATTTTTCTTTCTCTCTCTTCATTATCTTCAGGGAAAGATTATTCTTTTATTAGTTTCAGGCAGCAATAAAAAGAAAGAAATGCAGTACTCTGATGTGTGCACAGGAACAAAGGACAATGAAACCAGAACATAGGCAAAAGGCAACAATGCTCCAGTGACTGTCTCCAAGTCATTTAATTAAATTTGACACTAGCTTGCAATCACATAATCCTGGTGGTGACTTGAAACATCTGAAACAATGGAGCAGAATTTGGTGCTCTTTCATTTTTTTCAGCTTTGAAGAGAGGACCAAAATGGTCTCAGCATGGGCAACCAAGAGGGATGTAGACTTTTGGCTTGAGCTGACTGGCAAAGAAAGAAGTGGGCCTTAGGACATTCTTTCTATCAGTCTGTAAACTATCAGGTGAAAACAGTAAGGCTCCATCATGCTTCCTAACTCACTTAAATGGGGCAGGGAAAAAGGAAGTACCACTGCTTGGCAGCAGCATTTCAGTCCATGACCGGTGGATGTTCCACTCAGTAGGACCATGATCACCTCCACCCCACCCCAGAGTCAAGGAGACAAGCACACATAAACAAGCAAATGCATAAACTGTAGTTTAGCTTTCATGAGGCTGAATACTAAAGCAATGCCTCAAAAGATGGTCCTTGTCTTTCCCAAGAATGTTAGATGGTGGTTGGATTTTTGTCTGTTGGTTGGTTGAGGCCTTTTGGGGGTAGGTCAAGTTTGTTTCTGTTACTAAAGATTAGGAGATGTGAAGAAAAAAAAATAAGCAAAATCCTGATCTATAGAGCAATTGGATGTGCATCATGGATATGTGTATCTAGAGTTTTTTGCTCCACCTTGCAGGAAGGCAGGCACTGGGATCAGAAGGAGCAGAGCAGACTCAAGGCTATTGCTTAATTTTAAGATCTGGGGTATGGGATCCCTCCTATTCATGCATGCATAGGCCAAACATGGAGTTCCACTTGTGCATCTACTGGCCTAATAAACTGTCACAAAAAGCCATGTTGTCACTTTGATTAAGGGTGACAAAGGCAGCAAAAGGCAGAGTAACGTGACAGCTCTTTTTCAGCCCCAAGAAACAGTAGCATCAGCAAGTTCTTAACACCCCATTGACTTTGCCTTTGCACGATAGCAATACAGATGGTACAGAGGAAAAACTAGCAGCGAGAAGAGCTACATAAAATGCAGAATTTCAGGACAACTCTGCAGAGTGCCATCCTGTTGAAATACATCTGTTCAGCTACAAAGACAAGCTGTGCTAGTTGCGATTCATCTAAAATAACAATCTTAAGAAGGTACATTACAGTCCGCACTAGCACAATTAGGGATTTAAAACAAACAGAACAAATTAGCAGTAAGTTTTGACTTTGGACTAACTTTGACTCACATTAGGAAGAGTAAAGTGGAACAAGAAGCCTAAACTGCCTAATGGAGTGCATCTGAAAACAAGTTCAGCCATAAAGCATTAGTCTAGTCAGGGATTATAAAGGAGTCTTATCATGTTGATTTAAAACCTGTTTGTATTCTGAAACACTTTCTCTATAACACTTAACAGAGTTGCTTAGCATCACAAACATTCACTAATGAGCCATATCCTGCCATTTATTTGTATGCTGGATTTCTTACAAAAGTTCACACATTTTTACACCTGCAACTGTGGCATGTTTAGGGCTCTGAATGTTATATCAGGAAAGGAACATAATGGTGAATATCTCTTCTTCTAGAAGGAAGAATATAGTGGACTAAAGATGAGTCTAGCAAAAAAAAACCCCAGCACCTACATACTGCTGCTACTGGTGATTGCAAACAAATATAGCAATTCTTTCCCTTCTGCGTATGAGGAACTGTATATTTGCATCTCTATTTAACAGGGAACTTTGTAGCCCTGCTCTGTAATTCCTGTGCTACCTGCAGAGTTCGATGAATCTATGGGCAATTCATAGGAATATCCAGGTAATGCAGCCAGTCACAGCTCAGAGTTCAAAGTTTTAAGGGTCTTCTCTACCCCAAAGATGAGGGAGAGCTGAAGCCCTTTTGCTGGGATGGGAAATGCTAGAGAAGAGATAATTATACAGGCTTCATTGCTGTGTTGGGTTCTGTCTTAATTTTTTTGAGTAAAGAAATGCCAGAGAAGAAATTAAAAGTTTCAGATAAAACTCTACACACATACAAAAAAAAAATGCTACTAGACAAATTGAAAAATGAAATCTGTCATCCTCTACTGTAGATCAAAAACCAGTCATAAGCTATAAAAGCCTGTAAGAACAAGGCATTGATTCCCATCACAGGAGGAAGTTTTAGTGGTAACAGTAATGGTAATAACTGTGGTAGTGTAAAGGTATTTAATTAATAATAAATTAATGTCATATAATGTGTTTGATAATGATCAAGAGAAGGAGAAAAATAATGAAATGTGAAATTTGTACTCAGCTGAAAATTATTCAACACAGTAGGGGACAAAGGAAGGAGCAGAAGGCCTCCTTCTTCAGCCCAGAACGATGAAATGCAATGCACAGAAAATGCACAGTAATATATATATGGAGAGGAATGATCACAGAATTGTAGAATCACAGAATAGTTAGAATTGGAAGGGAATTTTAAAGGTCATCTAGTCCAACCCCCCTGAAAGGAGCAGGGACATCTCCAGCCAGATCAGGTTGCTCAGAGCCCCGTCCAACCTGGTTTTGAATGTTTCCAGGGATGGGGCATCCACCACCTCTCTGGGCAACCTGTTCCAGTGCTCCACCACCCTCAGTGTAAAAAATTTCTTCCTTACGTCCAGCCTGAATCCACCCCTCTCTATTTTAAGACTAAAATGATATCAAGAACACCAAAGCATCCTTGTGAAAAGCCAGTGAATCACATCTTCTCAGGTGACAGTAGTTGTTAAAAAAGTTAACAAGCCATTAAATGGTGTCAGTAATATATACCTATATACACACACCTATGGATAACATAGTCCTACATTATGACATTATTTAAGCCCTTCATATAGTTCTATTTGTAATCACGTGTTCAATTCTAATACCTTATTACTTCAAAAAAGTTTCGATGGAAGTGGTGAAAAATAAAAAGGCCTGTGTAGAAGTCATTAAAAAGAAACAGGTCAGTGAGAAGCAATGAGTATTGCAGACAGTGAAAAGGTGCACCTGATACTTCAAATTTTTAACAGACACTCATGTCGCTTACTAACTTTCTGAAAAATAACTAAAAATATAGTTAATGTGGAAATTTGAAAGAAATGTATTTTAAAAGCAGACTAATCCTATGCAGTTAACCACTACGATTCAGAAAAGGTAGTTGAATTTATAAGACAAAGGCGACATTGGCCTACTTAAGATTAAACAAAACAAACAAACAATCAAACAAAACAAAGCTCCAGAGCTTCAGACATGGGTATCATTTAGGACTAGGAAAAAAAATCTTTAAAATATGTATTTAATTAAAAATTGTCCAGACAGGCTTTCTTATGCTTTCCTCTAAAGAATCCGGCTGCTTACAGAATAGAAGAGCAGAGTGACAGGTTTACCCTGGAGTGATGTCTGCTCTTTTAGCCTGTGCTTCTAGACTGGGTAATTGGGAATTGACATAAAATTCTCTGACAGTAATGAGAAAGAAAAATAGTGTATATGCTACTGGTTTTTCTTAGAGATTAATATAATCAGTTAAGGTCGTGTGCAAAGTTTTGTACTTGATTTTTATTCCCTGCTTTTTCCAGAACCAGAATAAAGATACTGATCCTGCACTGAACAACATCCTGCCCCAAGAAAATGTTCCCCCACACGATGCAGTATAGAAGGACAGTTTGGCTTCCCCATAGCTCCACATACTGCACAGGAAAAATGCATGCTCACTAGGGAATTTTTTTGCAGTCGTCAGTTTCAAAGATACCAGGAGAATACAGATACTAATTTATAGACTGTAATGACTTGCATGATATTTCTTAGCCTTCTAATTTAACAGCCAGCTGACTTCTCCATTTTTTAAAAACTCTTTAAGAACTCGTTCTCATTTTCTCAGAAAAAAAAGTGAGAAATTAAGGGGAAAAATCATCTAGGCAATTCCATCAGAAAAAAAAAATCATATATATAGAAAAAAATGCTATTAGTTGCTAGGTGACAACATTTTTATCTGTTCTGTCAGAGTATTTGCAAAATACTTACAGCCAAGAACATGAATGTTTCAGGATCTCATCAATTCTATATCAGGTGAATATATGTGAAAAGAAAGAAAATCATGCTTGAAAAGCAAGCCAATGCTGCAAACACCAGCAAGAACAAGCTAAATAATTTAGGAGAGCCTATTAAAGTTAGAAATGCAGATGGAAGATTATGAAATGCGATTAAATTGATTAGCATGTCGTGCATATTATGGAAGAATAATCAAAAGGAAAGATAAAGCTGTTAAATAGCCATCATGCCCACGAATAAAGTGCTCTGACAGAGTTTGCAGTGTGAGATGAGAGGAGAACACAATTTCAGGTTTCACATACAAGTTAAACCTCATGAAGTTGGATGCTAGCAGTTTTCCAGTGCAGTGGCAGGTAAAATACAGGGCAGACTTGTAGAAACTAAATCACCTGAAACAAAAAAGCAGCTGGAGGAATTCTGGAAAAGGGTAAAGAAATGGTACCATGGATACCGAGATGGATTTTATGCAAGCAATTAAAATCATTATATATACCTTGATTAAGGGATTAGTGAAGCAAGACACGGTGAAATGTCAAGATATCAAAGCAGAGAGATGTACAGAAATCAAAATTTTGTGAAATTTTACGCTTCCAGAGGATTCTCTTAACTCTGAAAGCTAAAGCAAATAGTTTTGACATGTAAAAAACAACTAAAATGCTCACTTTTTTATTAATGTACATCAAAATTAGATATGAAACTAATATTAAAACAATTTTTGCTTTGATGAATTACGTACAAAGCCAATCACTCTAAAGTTATATTCAAGCTAGTCATACAAAACAAAAAAAAGGTGAACTGAAAAACAAGAATGAAATGTGCTATGAGAATCATTCTCCAGACCTTAACCTCACTTTGTAACACTGCTTCCACATTACTAAAATCTAATAGTATAGAAATTGAACTTAGTGTAATCCTTCACCATGGTAGGGACCAAATGGCATGACTGCTCTGACCTGTGAAGAGGCTCCATGCGAGCCGGAGCCTTGAGTGTGCACTGGCAGCTCGCCTGGCTGTTGTGCTGCCTTGCAGAGGAGAAACCACCAGTGGGGTGACAGTTCAACATAGCTTTAAAAATATAGACACTGGAAAGCACACATTGAATAATTACCCCTTTGAAGTATACTACCACAACTGTCCCAAATTTGGGACAATTATGTTAGCATAATTCACCTATCAGTATGAGTTGTATACTTGGGGCTACAGGAAAATCATTGGATTCTCTCAGCCCTCCAAAGTGAGCACAAATCAGACAAGTCATAAACCAGGTATTAAGTCTCACCTAAAATAGTACAGTACATTTGTGCCTGATTGCTTTCTTAATCACCTTTGTTCTGTACAGAGCATCTTTCTTAGTCATTCTTTTCCCCTATACATGAGAACCCCCATATAATTACGCTGGTTTAACATTAAGCTATTTTGGATTAAGGAAGCTCATCCTCTGCTCTTTGTGACAATTGTTCTACTCGGTACCAGAAATTGGTTACTTTTTCCCAACAGAGCTAACGTCCATTGTGATATCAAAAATGTTGTTGATTAGTTAAATGGTGATCATTTTCAGAACTCACTATGTGATGATTCTCTACTTTTTTGATACCATGCTTTTAATGGTCTCCACATACAGTGTCTGAGAATTCCTTGCTAGGCTTTAAGCTTAAATCTTAGCAAAATAATAGAAACTGAACCAAGTTTCTTGGCCTGACACAAAACTCAGATCTGTTTATCTTCACTGTCACTTGCCATCTGTGAAAATGACTCCCATTTAAATGTCTGTCCTTTGCTTTCTCCACACTTGAATGTAATTTGTTAACTCTGTAGCTCTCTTAATGCTCAGAAAACCTTATCTATCTATGGCTACATGGCAAAATGGGTCTGATGCTCTTACCGTGGCTCCAAGTGGACACATGCGTTCTGAAAGTGATTAGAATAGTGCCAATAATAAGAGATCCCTCTGACAGCAGCAGCAATTACATGAATGAATAAATAAGTGCCTAAGCTTCTCCTGCCTTTGGAGATTACACATGTTGAAAAATCAGAGATGCTGTAAGGGCTGTGTTCAGAGTAGTAAAAATGGTGCTACTGACTGCAGTACTCTGTTTGCACTTGGAGATTCTACTCTCTCTGAAGTGGTTTTACAGAAAAAAAAAAAAGATGGAAACACACTTGCAAAAAATAAAACAAATGCATTTACCACTTACAGCAGAAATTGCCGAAATTGCAAGAAGTATAGAATGGCAAACCGTTAGGCCAGTTTTCCCATGGCTTACGAAAGCTTGAGCTCTAGAAAATATAAAACATACTTCCATCATGTATTTCATTCAGAAGTAGAATGTCTTCATTCTTCCATTTAAATATCATTGAATCAGTATATGCTGGTTTCAGTCTTCAAGTTGTGACTCCCAGGGATGTAAAACTAGCAATAATTGATGGCTGAGTAGTATTGGCCAGATGAAAACAAGCACAGTAAGTGACACTTTCTCATATGAACAAATCTGCAAGTCTTCTTTTATGGTTCCTCTAGACAAAATATGTCTTCTTTGATGAGGAATATTAGTATAACAGCAATGGGACATTTAATGCTGATCTCTGCAGATAATGAAATTTTAATATTCAAATAACTGAGAGATTATTTCAAGAAACTTTAACTGCTGAGATAATCTTTCCAATGATGAGTTCAAACTCAATCTGAGAACACATGGAGCTGCAATAGGATGTTTGTTCCAACATCTGTGTTGCTGTTCCAATAATTCATAGTAAACAAATGCGCGCAGTAAAATCTCTTCATGTCTAAGCAATTATTTCAGCTTTTTTAATGAATTGAGCACTAAGTGTATCTGACTGGGTCTGCCAAACTAATCTTCAATTATAAAAACTCATCAATTAAACAGAAAATATTTTCATTAATTGCAAAATAAATGTACTGAATATCAGCAAAGCTCAATGTGACAGGAGTGCCTTTGGTTTTAAGTTCTTAAAGAGATAAAATGAGTGAATTTTATTTTTCTTAAGTGCTACTTAACTTTAAGCTTATCCTTAAATACCTTCTCAGTATTTTTGCATGTACAGAAATCATGATGACACTTTTGCCACCTTTTTTAAACTAACATAAGCAGGAGTTTCAGGTTTACTATTCCCCCATTTGGAACATCCCTGGTATACTACTTCATCTCTCAGGAAATCCTTACACTTCCCTCATCCTTTTCATGTCTGAAAAACTTTTTTTTTTCTCATTGGCCTTGAAGACAGCAATTTTTATATCCCCTGGGCAGAGCAGCATTGCATACAATCCATCCTCATCTCACTCCATTAGCTTCTTTGTCCCACTTTCAACCAGAAAATAAAATTCCCAATTGCTTTCATGCAGCTGAGAATATTCCTAACTAAAAACTCACTTTTTCCAAAGCAAGGTATGAAAAGTAACTGCAACAATCACAGAGCAATACTCAATCCTGTCAACTAGCCAACTAGCTCCCAGTCTACCACTGACCCCGACCCTGCTACACTTTTTAGGTTTCACTGTCATTGCCTCTGGTTATGTAGTTCTAACCCATCACCTGGTCTGGAGCAGCACAGCACGCAAAAGCTTTAATCTAAACAAGGAGGCATCGGAACTCTAGGAACACACCACTTGCTTCTATTTATGGGAGTACTGAGCTGTTTAGCCTTGGCTCAGAGGAGAGGCCATTGAGCAGAAATCAAGGAGGGCAGCTGACCTCATCATCAATTATCTGAGTTCCCTTCCCAAGGAAACTGAGGTCAGCACCCTGCATGTCGCTGAGCAAGCAGGAACCAGAGGTAAAGACAAGAACTCTTCTAGGTTCCTAGGTGAGTAGGAAGCCAAATCACTCAAAAGTGTTCACTGAAATCAGCTCATAGTTTTCTTTCAACTCTTTCAAAATCCCAGGATGAGCAAAACAAACCTCTTACCCAGTTACATGTTTCTGACAGGAACCAACAGCGGAGGCTTAGAGAAAACAAGAAGTGAACAGGGAATAGCACTGTGAAGTTTTCCCCACTGTATACTCCCACATTGTGGCAAAATGCAATTCAGAGACTTCCAAAACCAGAGCTTGTCTCTGTATCCTTATTTTCAATTATTCATTTTTTTAACGAATTATCTTTGAGCCTTTTTAAGCTTTCAAGGTCCATTTCATACTGTAGCAATGCAAAAATGGCAATGCTTCTGCCTGGCAACAATTTTCTTTCTTGTATGTTCTATAAAAACCTATGTGATCATTTCAGTTGCTGCCCTACATGTCTCATCCTGTGAGAAATAACAGTTGTTCCTTACTCACTTTCTGTATGATATCTACGATTTTGTGTTTCTATGAGTTCACCCTCCCTTTTTCTAGCAACTGTTCTGTGCTTTTTATCATCTACAACAACATTCTATACCTGAGTAAGACTGTAGGAAGACAGTATTCAAAACAGTGGATTTTAGAGTGACCTAGTGATAGTCAGCTTTGTCGGGGGCCCAGCTGAAGTGTCTCTATACCAATGCACGCAGCACGGGAAATAAACAGGAAGAGCTGAACAGGCGTGCACATGAGCAGGGCTACGACCTTGTTGGCATCACGGAGACGTGGTGAGATGACTCCTGGACCAGAGGAAAGCCTATAGCGGGTGGAAGCGGAGTCAGGTAGCCTGGGAGGACTACAAAGAGGTTGTGCGAGTGGCCAGGGATCGGGTGAGGAAGGCTAAAGCCCTGACGGAATTTAATCTGGCCAGGGATATAAAAAGCAACAAGAAAAGCTTCTCTAGGAATGTAGGGGACAAAAGAACGTCCAAGGAGAATGTAGGCCCCCTCCGGAAGGAAACCGGTGTCCTGGTTACCCGGGCCATAGAGAAGGCTGAGGTACTCAATGACTTTTTTGCCTTAATCTTCACCGAGGACCTTCAAGGGTCATCTAGTCCAACCCCCCTGCAAGAAGCAGGGACATCTCCAACCAGATCAGGTTGCTCAGAGCCTCATCCAACCTGGCCTTGAACGTTTCCAGGAATGGGGCATCCACCACCTCTCTGGGCAACCTGTTCCAGTGTTCTACCATCCTCAGTGTAAAAAATTTTTTCCTAATATCTAATAGAAATCTACCTCCCTCTATTTTAAAACCATTACCCCTAGTCCTGTCACAACAGGCCCTACTGAACAGTCTCTCCCCAATGACTACTGTTGTAGTCATTGCTGTAGATGCTGTAGACTTCAGACTGCCTCACCAACCAACCCCTTTCAGGCAAAGGCAAATCTCTTTCTTGTTCAAAGTGAACAAGACTGTGAAAAAATAAGGTAATTAGATAACAGTGGTTCAGTATTGTGTAACATCTTGTAAAAAAGGAAAGAAAATCTACAACATCCAGCTCTTTGGCATTCTGCAGTGAAAGTGCATAATATTTGCAATGCATGAGACAGGTACTGTCATGTTCTCAGTACACACCTCTGGAAATACTTCAGTCTTCACTAGGTCAGAGCAGATATTCACATTAAAATCCATTAATTTAATCCATTAAAGGCTATTAAAATCTCAGAGGATGCTGGACCATTCATAACCTAAGCATATACAGAAATCTTGAGAATGAGAAATCCTCACATTTCACTAAAAAGCTCAGTCATACCAGAGAAGCTTTCAACTGCTGACACACCAGAGTTATTTGGGATATTCATTTTATGGTTCATTTTTATGTTTTTAAAAATGAACTTGACTTACAGCAAAAATGCTTGGCTCTAGTGTAAGTTCACAGGTGAACTATATAAACTTGGGAGCAAGTCACTACGCATAACATCTTACTCGCTTGGCTCATTTCTGAGTAACTCTTTCCCTGACCTATTTTGATAGATTTGTCAGTAAAGTTATCAGTTGTTACTGCCTCTATTTATGAATGTAAGTCTGACAGTAGAGATCATACCAGTTTTTCTGGGTTTCAGTACCTGTTTCCCACTTAGAAATAAACAACCAAACAAAATATGTTATTCCTTACTGTTCTCTGTCTTTTAAATCATATTCTCTTCCTACTTCTGGCACTTCCCCCCCTTCATACTTTCATCTGTTAAAAAAAAAAAAGGCCCAAATTATACAGTTTCAGCCTGTAGGTCTCATTCAAGACTCAAACAAATACTTATGTATATAAGACATATATGAACAGCTCATCCAAAACAAAGCTTCTACTTGTGTTACCTGTGAAAGCAGTAGACTGCACAGCAGTTTTGTTAATGCAAATAACAGTGCAGTGCCAGTGCAAGTAACAGTACAAATAACAGTAGTCATGTCATAAAAGATGTAGAAAAGGTCTGTTTCAAACCCGGAATCCACCTGAGCAGTAGTCTGGGTCAGGTGCACTAATTTAATCAGATCTGTGCTTCTCTCTCCTGGTTGCTTCTTCTCCTAGTCCTTAGTTGTATCTAACCATGTTAAAGTCACTTAACTCTCCCACTCGTCAGTGCTTACAGGAGTGTTTGCTGCTTCTCTGAGAACTTTCCTACTGAGATTATTTGTCAAGTAAGAGATCTCCTCTGCTTCAGTCACATACAAATGTTCTGGTTGAATATGGGAAGTAAAAACCTTGCTGCATACAGATGGCAGGAGAGAAAAGATACACATCCCTTTCTGCCCTGCCCCTGCAGTGACTCAGAAAGTCCCAGGAATCCTCAGCTAGAGATTGCCTTAGCAACCACATATTATCAGAGAGAAACCCAAAGTAATCTGTGTAGTCTTCCTACAAATATAACTGAGGTTAAGTCTATCAGTTGAAGCAAAAACTCTTTCACCGTACTTATTTTCTAAGAAGAATTTCTGCTTTGCCTAGCAGCAGAGGACTCCACATAGAGTTTGGACAATCATTACTTTGTTATCAGCCCGTGAAAGATAGACTGGAAAGGTGTCACCTTGTAGGTGTCACTCCATAAGAGACTCCTTCTGCCAAAGCAGAGGAGGCTATTTCCCTGCTGAATAAACAAGAGGAAAGCAGGATGGCATTTCGTACGAGCAAGAAAAGAGACAGGTCAGCCAGCCAGGTGCATCTCTGCTGTTCAGTACAACTTCACAGCAAACACAAAAGGGTGGGTTTTACCAACACCTGTAGAAGGGTCAATTCCTTTTCTCCAATTCCTTTCTTCAACCAGAGTCAAAGACTTCTGTCTCGTGAGGTCTGCCTATCTTTGCTACAGACAACTCTAAGGCAAGCTGTGAGTATGCTCCGGGATTTCTGGTACAGTTTTAAAAGTATGATACTGCTTTTCCTGAATGGTCAGAACAAGCTGAAGAGATAAAGATGAATTCAGAAAGGAAATAGTTGATGGCTTACTGGCTGCTCAACATCTGCTATCATCAACTCAAAAATATCTACATCTAGTATGTGTCCCACGGTATCCTACTAACATTCATTTGAACTCAAGACTCTTATCTCACTTTTCCTGTCCTTTCCCACCTCTATGTAGCTCCACACTAAAGGGTGGAGCTACATACCCATAAAGGGCACTTTTATCCTATTATTTGCCATGTGAGAAAAATTGTCCTAACTAGCATTTTAAAAATGGGGAGTTCATAGAGTACTTTCCAAATCAAACATTTAAGCATTTGAAAAGGATATTTCTAGGTTTAGTTTTTTGGTTTGTTTTGTTTTTTCTTAATTGCTTAGATAACGACACAAAAACCTAAAGGGCTCTATTCAGCTTTACTAATGAACTGCATTTTTCATAACTCTGAAAAGCCAACAGTGTAAAATCTCTGAAATTACACTAAATTCAGAGAACAGAGGGATACTGATCCTTAGGAATATTAGCATACACTGTAATAACTCTCTTTAATACAGTATTATAATTTTTATTTTAAAAATGGATGCCTGTCTAGACAGGTACCAAATCTCTGAAGCAGTAGTTAGTAGTGTGTGAAGAGTAAATTGTATATCTCAGCTTTGAGACTGGCCATTTTCCTGCTTTATTGAAATATTGTGAAGTAGAGAGATACACAGAGTAAATGTGAAACACTGTAGTAGGGGGAATGAGCTCTGACAGCCTTATTGATTCCCTGTTTTTTCTGATCCTTTTATTATCCACTGTTGAGCAGCCTTAGTCAAAAGTGCTTAAAATTGCAGCAAGCTCCATAATACTATAGATTTCTAAACTTTACACTATAACTGCAAAAACAATTTGCTCCTCCCTCCTTGTACCATCTGCTTTTCCCTCTCTTTCTTCTTTAGAGCATAGTGGCATAATGGTATCTTCAATATTCTGCACTACAGAAATGAAGCTGATTCCAGCCGGGATATTTGGGGGCATTAATGAACAATACCGTGGTTCCCTCTCTTGGCTTGAGCTCAGGTCTACTAAGTCCAGCAAACAAACTCTAACGACTCTAACACTGCATCCAGTTTGGAGTGTCTCAGGAAGGAGAAGAAGTAGGGAAAAAGTTAGTTGCAGCAGGAGGGATGATCAGGCAATGCTGTTAGAGCAAGCCCAGTACTCCCCAGTACTGCACCACGTCAGCGTTGCAGCACTACCTTGGTAGGAGATAAAATGGATCAAAACTGGCTTCTCACAGATTTTGCTTTCTGAGGCTCAAATTAATCTACATGCCCTTCAGCAGTCCTTGACCTCATAACTCTCTAATACTTGTACAAAAGTGTCACTTTTTCCATGACCTGGGAGCTAAATAACTACTTAAGAGTCAACTCTATCTTTGCCATAAGTAATGTAATATTCAGAGGTCTCTCAAAGTCCTCCCATGCCTGGGCACAGGCAATCTGTGAGGGTGAGTTTGCTTAGACCTGAGCTATGGTGTAAAAATTATCATAAATCTTCCTACATCTTTTTATTTCTCTGGAAACCTGAGAGAAAATAAAGATTACAAAGAGAAGCTGATTTTTTTTCTCCTTGTACCTCATCAACAGAGTTGCCTTTTAAGTTCAAGTCAGTTAAACCCAAATAAAACCACTGAAATAACTGAGGTAAGGCTGAGGATCAAAGCTGGCATGTGAAATCTTCCTTCATGCCACTGATGCCTAAGTTGTAAATAACTGACCTTGTGGAAGGAAGTGTGATAGAGAGAAGACTAATTTTGAGAGAAAATATAATTGAACTCACTGTGAAATCCAAGAACTTTTGATGAGAGAGCTACAAAGACTTCATGAGTTCAGGACTGTGATACATTTCTGTACAGTGTATTTATTCAAATTAGAAATCTCATAGACCTTAGGTTGATTTTATGGAGGGATTTTCTTCCTTCAGAAAACACACTTAATGCAATGGATCTGTATCCTGACAGTGCTGCAGGGCTCTTGCTTCTCATGGACTTTCTGTGCACAATTTAAACATTCTTGTTTGTACAAAAACTTATTAGGAAAATTGCTTATCTTTGAATAGCCTGTGTGTATATAACCTCCAAACAAGACATACTGGACAACACACTCCCATCCAGCTGTTGAATTCTCCCAGCTGCTTATGCCATTACTAACCTGGAGGTTACCACCACAAAAGGCAACTTTCCCAGGAAAACAGTGCAGGGGAAATTCTAATTGTAACTGCTCAACAGTGGCAATTTGTGACCAAGGAATGATCTGGCATGGAGGGCAAGAAGGCTTAACTGCAACAAGTGGTTAAACTGGCTAGAAGCAGAGACAGAACAACTCCTTGCAAGGGAGTGAAGTTTCCTTTGGTGATAAGAAACAGCCTTAGCATTGTCTTGTAGACCATCCTGGAATAGAGCCCTCAGGGGTCCAAGCTCAGGGGCCATCTTTGAGCAGCAGAGCTGGGCTGTGGGATGGACCCAGGGCCGGGCTGAGATGCTCCATGCAACTGCTCTCAGGATTGGTACTAGTGCAAGTGTGTATAAGGAGCCTGCTTGTGATGCATCTTTACAGACTCCATGTAAAACTGCATATTGCATTAAGACTCTGTCCAATAAATTGTTTGTTAAATTGTTCATTAAATTTTTCTTTATATTTAAGCACAAATGTGTTTAATCCACCTCAAGAGGTACCATAAAAATTCACCCACTTCAGGGAAAAATATAAAAATTACAGAACAAGTCAAGGTGGTTCAAGCTAATGCTATTAGGAAGTCTTAGGAGAAGGCCAGAAAACAAAATATACCTGAGAAGAGGTGATAGGACAGGATGTCAGTTTGTAAACTTACATCGCTTTGCCCATCACTTATATTGGGCTAATGCAAGTAATAGTCAAGAAGCCCAGGCAGCCAGCTTTGTACTAAAGCAGGTTTTGAGAATCCCACCATGCTCTGCAGCTGAACTCTGGGGCAGTAACCACCTGCTTAGGAGCAGTAGGAAAGACAGAGGGAACGCTTTCACCTCAGGTCATTACAGCTAATTCTCTGCAGTGACTTTGCATTTTAATAATTGTTTTTTGACAAACAGCAATTAGTATGCTGAAGAGCTTGACAGACACCTAGAGAACTTGTATTTTTCTTATCTTTCTGAAGGAAAGGATGGAGTGTTGAGTGAGCTGAAATCTCCCAAACAAGATGTAGAGGCAAAGGTGAAAAAGAGGGAATTTTAAAAGGCACCAGGGAATTAAAAAAGGCACCACAGATGTGAACCTCTGAAAGACAGGAAGAAAATGTACAAGAAGACAAAAGAAATTTCAGATGGGCTTTACTAAAGAAAAAAAAAAAGACAAGCAGGGGTCAGGAAAGATGGTTGTGCACATGTTCCAGGGGCTGCCTCCAAAAGGCTCATAAAGCCTACCCAAAGGATGCTCCGAATCAGTATAACAGCAGTGAAAGGAAAATAAATGTGTGCAGGCTTTTCTTAGTACAGACCTCCTTCTCAGAAAAAGCAAGGGGCAGAGGTGTTTTCAAAACCTGTACAAATGCATCTGTTCCTCTGCCTACATCTATTGGAAACTCCGTATTTGCTATGTCAGCTTCCTAACCTGTCTGGACTTCTGAGGGAAAGGAAGCTCAGATTAAAGATGTCCAGAAGCTCTCTGTTAATGCAGAGATTATGTAGTTGCAATGAGGTCTCCTGTCCCAGGAGCTGGTGTCAGTGGTGTCACCACAGAGCAGGCCTCCTGCTGCCTCCTCACTCTTATTTTCTGTGTAATTTTTTTACTTTTACAATAGTCTGATGTGCACATGCTTAGTACTGGTTTAGTGCTTTCAGCTGTACTTCAGCAAAGTACAGAAATCCTTTCCAAACCCCAGGAAACCCAGAAGACACCACATAGGATCCTACATGAGATGCTTTCTTGGCAATTCAGAGAGCCACCTGGGCCTTAAAAGCTTTCCTGGGAAATTTATTTCCTGTCTTGTTTGTTTTGGTTTTTTTTCTCTTTAAAGAAGATCTTTCTACTGTCCCTGGAGACATCTGTTTTCTCTCTGTATAAAGAGACAACCCATCTTCTGCTGCTTTCCTTGCAGTGAGGCACTGGGACATGTGTTAGCAAGTTAATGTGTTTCCATGAGTTACATGTTTTAGACATCCCACAGGCTGATATTTTGAAAACTTTTGATGCAGCCAGACCTGCATAATAGTATGTCCATAATCATTTTTAGTAAAACTTTTTACTCTAAAAACTACATCCTGCATTTGAAGCACAGAAATGCATGTCTGAGTCCTGCAGGTACACAAGTATCTGCCCGGCTTTCCCCGGGTGGACCGTCCTTTAGGGTGCACCTGCACTAGTGTTTTAGTTCAGACCAGGAAGATTAAGTAAATCTCCTATGTGTCTCCACTTCCTGTGTTTCATTTCATGTGATGGAGAGGTTTTAGAAAAGTTGGACCTCACAGAGGTCCAGCTGCAGAGCTGGTCCCAGCCATACCTCACTCTCCATGCAAGGAGACTTTGACATCCCTAACATCAGCAAAGCCTCCAGACTGCAATGCTAGGATTCCAGTTTGAATTTTGCTGGAATTAGGCTGTTCTGAGCTTGGATTTTGGATGGAGATGAGGTATGCTGTGTTTCCTGCCTGGTTCATCATGGTGAAGAGCAGATTTCAAGTCCTGCCCTGGATTTCTTGCTTCTTAGGATATCAGTATTAATGTGCACAAAATCACAGGTCAGGAAGGAGAAACCCAGCACTTAAGGACTTGCACGTTGTGCTCTGTTCCCTGTCACTTCCCATTCTGTGTTCTATTTGTCAGACCTGCCCACTGTTCAGCATTTTTCTTTAGGGTTGATTTTACAGCAAACCTTACAGTTCTGTAAAAATTTTGTTACAGAAATATTACTAGAAGGATCATAATTATACAGCTAAAAAGCAGCACATATGTGCAAGAGTAAGGTAATGCCCTAACTGTCAGCATTAATTATGCAGGATTTTTTTTTTATTATTGTATTTTCTGTAGTAATAGATTTTATTTTTGTCCTTTCGTATTTTATGGTTTTTAATGTAGTTTTTAATGCCATTAACAATACCATTAAACTTATTTGGGCTACTGTATTGAGTTTGCATGGCCAGGTTTTGGTAGTGGGGGGCTACAAGAGTGGCATCTGTGCAAAGCTGCTATAAGCTTCCCCTATGGAGCCAATGCCAGCTGGCTCAAAGATGGACCTGCCACTAGCCAAGGCAAAGCCCATCAGGGACAATGTTAGCACCTCTGGAATAATATAGTGAAGAAAGGGGAAAAGTTGTTGAGCAACAGCAATTGCAGTTGGAGAGAGGAGGGCCTGTGCTGGGGCAGCCAGTTCCTGAGAGACTGCACCCCGTGGAAAAGGACCCCACGCCAGAGCAGTTCGTGAAGGACTGTCTCCCATGGGAGGGACCTCATGCTGGAGCAGGGGAGGAATGTGAGGAGTTCTTCCCTGAGGAGGAAGGAGCAGAAGAGACAACATGTGATGAACTGACCATAACCCCCATTCCCTATTCCTCCTGTGCCACGTGGAGGGAGGAGGCAGAGAAAACCGGAAGTGAAGTTGAGCCGAGGAAGAAAGGAGGGGTGGGGGGAAGGTGGTTTAATATTTAGGTTTTTATCTCTCATTATACTACTCTGATTTGATTGGTAATAAAAATAATTTTTCCCCAAGTCAAGTCTGTTTTGCCCGCGATGGTAACTGCTGAGTGATGTCTCCCTGTCCTCATCTCGCCCCACGAGCCTTGCACTGTATTTTCTCTCCCCTGTCCAGCTGGGAAGGGGGAGTGACAGAGCGGCTTTGGTGGGTGCCTGGCATCCAGCCAGGGTCAGCACACCACAGCTACTCACGGAATAAGATAAAATTACGACTAATGTTATCAAGATTTTTTCCTTTACATATCTCTTTTTAAATTGGGCCAGGCCACAGTTGTTCTTTCTTTTAATTTCTGTTTGGGTCGTACAGGCTAAGGCATGTAGGTAAAAATGAAAATGGCAGTCTGTATCATCTTCCACATAATCAGTTGCAGAGAGTTTGGATTTCCTACTGTTTTCTCTAGGGTCATAACAAATTCCTAGAACAGGAACAACTTCTCAGTCTTTGCCACTTGATGGCCCTGTAACGCATGGCATTTAGGTGTAAAACTCACATTTGCCTTATGGAATTGCACTTATGTCAGTCCCTTCAAGATCCGAGTCAGCCCAGCCGAAGTGTCTTTATACCAATGCACGCAGCATGGTAGGAAGAGATGGATATGCGTGCACATGAGCAGGGCTATGACCTTGTTGGCATCACAGAGACATGGTGGGACAACTCGTATGACTGGAGCATCAACATGGAGGGGTATAGGCTTTTTAGAAAGGACAGGAAGAGGAGACGAGGAGGGGGTGTCACTCTCTACGTCAGCAACTGGCTGGAGTGCATGGAGCTCCAGCTGGGGATGGAGAAGGAGCTGACAGAGAGCTTATGGGTCAAGATTAGAGGACGGGGATGGACAGGGGACATTATGGTAGGGGTCTGTTACAGGCCACCTGGCCAGGATAGAGCAGATGAGGCACTCTATAGCCAGATAGGAGCAGCCTCACAGTCACAAGCCCTGGTCCTCATGGGGGACTTCAACCACCCTGACATCTGTTGGAGAGACGACACGGCAGGGCACAGGCAGTCCAGGAGGTTCCTGGAATGCATGGACGATAACTTCCTCCTGCAGGCGATAGAGGAGCCAATAAGGAGGGGTGCCATGCTCGGCCTTGTCCTCACCAACAGGCAGGGACTGGTGGGGGATGTGAAACTGAAGGACAGCCTTGGCTGCAGCAACCACGACATGGTGGAGTTCAAGATCCACGGGGCAGCGAGGAAACTACATGGCAAGCTCTCTGCCCTAGACTTCAGAAAGGCAGACTTCGGCCTCTTCAGGGACCTGATGGGCAAAGTGCCATGGGAGGCGGCCCTGGAGGGAAGAGCGGCCCAGGAAAGTTGGTCCACATTCAAGGAGCACCTCCTCCAAGCTCAGCAGAGGTGCATCCCGATGAAGAACAAGTCGGGCAAAAAGGCCAGGAGGCCTGCGTGGATGAGCAAGGAGCTCCTGGACCAACTGAAAGTGAAGAGGTAAGCCTATAGAGGGTGGAAGCGGAGTCAGGTAGCCTGGGAGAACTACAAAGAGGCTGTGCAAGTGGCCGGGGATCAGGTGAGGAAGGCTAAAGCCCTGACGGAATTGAATCTGGCCAGGGATATAAAAAGCAACAAGAAGAGCTTTTATAGGTACGTAGGGGACAAAAGAAAGTCCAAGGACAATGTAGGCCCCCTCCGGAAGGAAACTGGTGTCCTGGTTACCCAGCACATGGAGAAGGCTGAGGTACTCAATGACTTTTTTGCCTCAGTCTTCACCAACAAGGGCTCTTGTCTCATCACCCAAGCTGTGGAAGGTGCAAGCAGGGACTGCAAGGATGAAGAACCGCCCACTGTACTCGAAGAGCAGGTTCGGGAACATCTGAGGAACTTGAAGGTGCACGAGTCCATGGGACCTGATGAGATCCATCCGTGGGTCCTGAGGGAACTGGTGGATGAAGTTGCCAAGCCACTGGCCATTGTATTTGAGAAGTCGTGGCGGTCTGGTGAGGTCCCTGATGACTGGAAGAGAGGGAACATAACCCCCATTTTTAAAAAGGGGAACGAGGAGGACCCAGGCAACTACAGGCCGATCAGCCTCACCTCTGTGCCTGGCAAGGTCATGGAGCAGATTCTCCTGGAAACCATGCTAAGGCACATGGAGAGCAAGGAGGTGGTTGGTGACAGCCAACATGGCTTCACCAAGGGCAGATCGTGCCTGACCAATTTGGTGGCCTTCTATGACACAGTGACAGCATCGGTGGACAAGGGATGAGCAACGGATATCATCTACCTGGACTTGTGCCAAGCTTTTGACACTGTCCCGCATGACATCCTTCTCTCTAAACTAGAGAGACATGGGTTTGATGGACGGACCACTCGGTGGATAAGGAGTTGGCTGGATGGCCGTACTCTGAGAGTGGTGGTCAACAGCTCGATGTCCAAGTGGAGACCGGTTATGAGTGGCGTCCCTCAGGGGTCCCTCAGGCCCAGCCCTGTTCAACATCTTTGTCGGCAACATGGACAGTGGGATAGAGTGCACACTCAGCAAGTTCACAAATGACACCAAGCTGTGTGGTGCCGTCGACACGCTGGAAGGGAGGGATGCCATCCAGAGGGACCTTAACAGGTTGGAGAGGTGGGCCCGTGCCAACCTCATGAAGTTCAACCAGGCAAAGTGCAAGGTCCTGCACCTGGGTCATGGCAATCCCAGGCACAAATACAGGCTGGGCGGAGAATGGATCGAGAGCAGCCCTGAGGAGAAGGACTTGGGAGTGCTGGTGGACGAGAAGCTCAACATGAGCCGGCAATGCGCCCTTGTGGCCCAGAAGGCCAACCGCATCCTGGGCTGCATCAAGAGAAGCGTGGCCAGCAGGTCGAGGGAGGTGATTCTCCCCCTCTACTCTGCCCTGATGAGATCCCACCTGGAGTACTGTGTCCAGTTCTGGAGCCCCCAACATAAGAAAGACATGGACCAGTTGGAGAAGGTCCAAAGGAGGGCCACGAAGATGATAAGAGGGCTGGAGCACCTCTCTTATGAGGACTGGCTGAGAGAGTTGGGGCTGTTCAGCCTGCAGAAGAGGAGGCTCCGGGCAGACCTGATAGTGGTCTTCCAGTACCTCAAGGGGGCCTACAAGAAAGATGGGGAGAGGCTGTTCAGTAGGGCCAGTTGTGATAGGATGAGGGGTAATGGTTTTAAAATAGAGTGAGGTAGATTTAGATTGGATATTAGGAAAAAAATGTTTAGAATGTGAGTTGTAGAACACTGGAACAGGTTGCCCTGAGAGGTGGTGGATGTCCCATCCCTGGGAACGTTTAAGGTCAGGCTGGATGGGGCTCTGAGCAACCTGACCTGGGGAGATGTCCCTGCTCCTTGCAGGGGGGTTGGACTAGATGACCTTTGAAGGTCCCTTCCAACTCTAACCATTCTATGATTCTATGAAATGTTAAACTGCCATTCACAATGCAGGAGTTAACACAGAACTAATTAGCAGTAAAGTAACAAAAATAATATCCAGCCCTGGATACTAGCATTTATTTCAGAAAAAAAATAACAAACCGATACAAAATCATTACTGATTTAGTTTCCCCTAAGCATCAGCAGCCCTGAACAACCCCATCTATAAGGTGCTTTAAACTCTGCAGCATTTCAACTCCCTTTCCTCCTACCTTGAGACAGGGCATCAAATTCAACTCTTTACACTGCTTAAATCCCAAGCATTATTTGAACTTATGTGGGTTTCACAGTAATACTGCACAGCAGAAATTCATTTAATAGCCCAAGAAACCCCCAGTCTTCTTTTTTTCCCTCTCCAGTTTAACTGCACTGACTAAGTCTGGACATTACAACCAAAATCTGGTACTACAGCTTGCCTTTGAGCTATTTGAAATGCTGGATGACTGAAAAGTACCAGGGCATGGAGTGCCTCCATAGAAGAACTAACCTGTGAGCAATTCAGGCATAATTTCTTTACAAGAAGGGCATTATGGAATAAATTGCTTGGGGCACTCAAGCAGCAAGGCAGGCAAGTATCATAAATCACCTCTGAAATATAAACTGAGCAATTGAAAGTGGGAGTAATGATGAGGTTTAATCTCACTGGTTAAGTATGTCATTTAAGTTTGTGATAAATAAATGTGCTGATCTGAAAGTGTACAACAGCAACTGGGGTAGCAGAGGGAAAACCTGGGGTTGGCAAGAGGAGGAGGAAATAACAGTCCTCCTCTCAGTGTATCGCACCCAGCTGTGAATAAATTCTGCTTAAATATCACCAGTAGCCAGCACTGCAGTCTCCAGATAAAGACAATATGATTTTATGTGCTTCTTTTGCAGAGGGCAGTTTTATGTTCTCTTGCTCAGTTCTTGTCTTACTGGAAAGTCAAGCTGGAAGGGGAGGTTGGGAGTAGGGGCTGGGTTGTTTGTTTTTATTTTTATTTTTCTCTTTTCCTTTTTTTTTTTTTTCCAAACTAAGTTTGAAGGACATCAGCTCTTGCCCTTTTAGCTCAGTAATCAAATCCCATAGCATGGTACATTACCTTTCTGGCTGCACAGATAGACCATTTGGTCGTGGTCAGATGTAGTTGTCACCTCAACAATTCAGCACCTCCTCAGATGAGTAATGAGTGTGTGTTAAGAAGAAATCAAGCTTTTTACTACATGTGGAGCTTGGTCTAAAGCTTCATCAAGGAGTCAGGGAAAGACATGGGCACAGAAGCAAATAAACGGTAATTGAGAAACTACTTGAGGTGTGTTCAAATATTTGAGTGAGTTCAAAATTATAAGAGGAATGTATGAACATAGAAAGGACATGATGATATTTTTATGAGAATATATTAAAAAAATCTGTTGTATGAAATAATATATGGATATACAGCATCTGCCTTAATTTCTCCAAATCCTAACAAAGCACTTACATCATTAGAAGAACTTTTTTTTTCAAATATATGTCAGACCAACTCAAGTCTTTAAATGTATTTACTGGCAGTTTATTGACTAGATGATTCCCTTTTGCTGTCCCTGATAAAGGGATATGGAACAAAAACTATTTGAAGTTCTTTCTGCTTATATGGCAATTTACCATACTAGCCCCAAACTGTCACTTGCAACATAGCAAGAGCATTTTTCAGTCTTTCTAGCCCCAGACTTTAAATGGCTCCAAAGTCCGTTTGCATCATTTGTCTGGATTTGTGCCTTTCAAAGTGTAACATGCTTTAGATATGTTTGTTTCAGGCTTAAACTCTAGGCCAGCTTAAAAGGCAAACAAGCTATATTCAAGTTCTAACCAGTGGTAAAGTTCTTGATCATAATCACTGAAAACGAGAGCTGATACCAAGGAAGAAAACACAAGTCCTATTGCTTTACTAATGATGGATCATTCTTCTTACCCTTGCACAACTTGGAAGCCCATTGCTACTTGCACCTTTTCCTGCCCAAGCCTCTTTTCCTCCTTCTTTCACCCATCAGCCAGGCAGCTCAGTCACACAGTGCTCATTTCTAAAAAGGGCTGAGAACGACCTGCTTCATCCTCTCAGCTGCTCAAAGGTTTGTATCTTCAGCTTCTCCTGGAGCTTTTCCACAGCTACATTCCCATTACTTGAGGGTTTTTCTCATAGGTCACTGTCCTTTTAAGGCTGCCACCATATAACACTTTTATCATGAGGAATACAGCACATACACCTTAAGTCACCATGTTCATAAACCTCTTGCTAGAGTTGACATATTAATAAAAGAGAATTGGTATTAAAAGTTATATTCTAAATTGCCTTCTCTTCCCATCGCCCAATGCACTCATATAATTATTATTAGTTTGGAGGAGGGGCAGGGTTGCTGTCTCACAGGATTTTGATGCTAATCATTGTGGCAAACAGCCTTACAGTGATGTCACGGAATCTGAAATCCTTCATGTCTGCTTTCCCCACCTCTCCCTTCACTGTCCTCAGGGTGCTCTGCTAAGTGCTGGCTGCTAGATGAAGTGTAGCACTAGGGTATCAGAGTTACACTGGAAATTCACCTCTCTGGGAATTAGACGATTCCTCTTCATTTAGCTTTGGGATGTGAGCAATAAAATGGTGATGACCAACTCTTACCCAGGAGGACCGCACTGCTCAGTGCACACAGCCTGGCAAAGGCATTTTTTGATAACCACTGAGTTATATCATAGATGCATAAGAGGAAATAAGTAGTCACAGCTCAAGGGCTAAAGAAACACGTTATAAATTGTTTTCATTATTTGCTATGACAGTCAGCAGAGAACAGCTTAAATGCAGGAAGTATTTATGGGGCTGGGAAGAAAGCCCACAGGCTGGAGCATGCACTATTCACTGACTACTCCGCTCTCTAGGAGGGAGGATGAGCAGACTTTGGATGGCCAGACAGAAGAGGCTGCTTTTTCTTTCATGTGAGATGAAAAGCTGCCACACACCCAGGCACTTCCTCCCTATGACCAAACAAACATCACCTCCCTTTCTGCCCTGTGCACAGCATCAGGCACAGAGCCCCTCTTCCTGCCTGTCTCCCCGGTTTGAGGCATGATGTTCATGGAAGAGCTGGAAAGCATGGATCTTATCTCAACTTACCACTGTCTAATTTCCCTTCTGTCCTAAAGGTACTGGTACTGCCAACATGACTTTGTTTGCCTCTACATGTGCTAAAAAAAAAAACAAAAACAGAGTCATCCAACATCAAAAATGCAGGAGCAGGTTTGGGGCAGGGATTCCCAGTTGCATACTGGTGCTGAATTCAGCTATCAGAGCAGATCGAGACTGTGATCTTCTTTTTGCAGGAAGTTTTTTTTTTAATAGTTAATTTAAAAGGAAAAAACCCTCTTTCTCCTGCCAGCAGTTTTCAAAACTGCAACTTCTTGTAGACTACAATCAGCTTCAACAAACTTTAATATTTTGGAAATACAGTATTTCAAGTTTTATAAACGAATCCCTTCTTGAAAACAATATCTTTTTTTGGTGAAACTAAAGCTAAGTACGCAATCGGGGGTTTTTAAACATTAATGTCTCATGTTTTCATAAGACCAATTTATTTTCCCTTTGGATTTCTGGTTGAAAACTATTTGTGAGATTTCAGCTTTTTACTTCAATTTCAGATAGGGTAAACATCAGCATTTTAATTATTCTTTGTTTGAAAATGTTAGGAAAATTTTTTCCTTCCCAGATTTCCAGAAGTCGTCCTTCATATTGTAGGGCAACTGCAAAGGAAATACTCTTTTTACAGAATGTCCAGACTAGCCCATGCTTATAGTTAAGAGCAGTGAACTTTATTAGGCAGCAAGATGGCTCTGAGTGATGTCTCTCTCTGGTAACACTGCAAGTGGAAGAATGAATTGCCTCTGAATGCACTGCTATTTGAGATACCATGGAATACGATAAAATGAATTAAATTTAAATCTGCAGAGTATGATTTGCTGCAGTTTTTGTCACATTAGTTCCAGATAAACAAAAATTATTTACATATGAGTATGTGTTTTACATACTCTTATATATACATGCTTATATAGCTACTTTTGGTGATACATGTTTCTACACTACGTATACAGAAAATGCTTTCCAGCCCCTTAAATTACACTGCTATGGAGCATGCAGAGGTCTACATTTTTATGGTGGATTGACAGTAGGACTGATTGTACATAATTAACAGAGCAATCATATCGCCGCTGGCTTAGAGATTTTTACACTCGCAGTGCAGAAAACGAGTCCACCTAGTGCACCGAAGAGCCTGGGAAAAGGAGAGCAACTGGGGTTTGCTGAAGAAAGAATGGCATTTATGTACATTGACAGAGATATAGCAGTCACTAACGTGCTTCTGGGGTCATATGCACATCTTTCTTTTCCAATGATTGTGGATACTGGGCAAGCAAAGTCAACAGGGCAAGAAGAGCTCAGCAGACGAGACTTCCTCAAACTACTGCATGACTGTTTGAATTGCTCTGGTATTTGTTTTATAATGGGACTGAAGAAAATTTCAAGCTAATCAGTGAGATCCCCGCCTGAGAAGGCATGTGAACATAAACTAATAATAATAATAATGATAATTACATCCAGCTGGAATTCAAATTCCCTTCTGAGCTCCATCAGTGCTGTTCTTTAAGTGATGTAGAGCTACAGCTTTTAACTTCTTCAGTTAGGCAGCAAATGCCAGCACAACCTCAGGAGGATGTGTGGTTGTTGTTACCTCTTGAGGACAACAGCTTCTCATAGCATTCCTGAAATATGCATGTTTGCAAAAAGACTTAAAGCTTTTAATTTCTGATGTTCTTAAGGCCTAATCTCCTTTAAAATAGCTGAGTCTTCGAATTCCCTGTATAGCTCCCTCATACATAGCTAAACACTAAGAATGCAAAATAATCCTAATTAGCTAGTATGCTAATATTCTCATAGCCTTTTGTAGTCACTGAAAAACTCGTATTTGAAAAAGGGAGCTACATGCATATTTTTCCCCCTAATGCAGCTAGAAAAGCTGTGTGAAAGTAAATATGAGCCCTCCAGACAGAAGCAGTTATAATTACATATTAATTTGGTCTTTTTTCCCAAGCCAATGAAAGTGTTTCATTTCTCTAAGCACATGGCAAGCGTGTGAGTGTACTGCTGCTAGCATTTCCTCATGCTCAACAAGATGAGTAGATGGACAGTCTTCCAAAGACTTCCATTGCTAATTTTCCAGCTATCCTTGATACGCAGAGAACAAGTGTGGGAGATATAGCTGAAATATAATAAACATAATCTAGAGCCTTCTTAGATGCCATTTGAGTTGCCATTGAACAGAAGAAATGGAGTTGGTAAATATAATTTTCAGAACAGTTTTTCTGTGTTAACATGATCATTTTCTTATTATTTGCTGTGAGGTTTTTTTTTCATGTATTGATTGTTCTGATTAATTTAGGTAATTGTAGTTCAATTAAAATGTATTATTGTATTTGAGGCATAAAAATCACATAAAAAAATCAACGTGTTGTTGGCTGCAATCCAGTCCAGTTTGGTCTCTATAATGTGATGAGGAAAAATGAGGGTATGGTATTTAATTTGATAGAACTGAAAGCAATAACAAAAATCTTATGAACAATGCACTTTTAATTGGATGGAAATTTTTAAAAAACTGTAAGGCAGACCCCAGGTGATTTTCTTTTCACATATTTGTCATAGTGTAAAGCTGAAAGAAAATTGCTAATTTCAAAGATTTTATAACACTTCTTGTTTTCTAAAAAGAAATAAATCTCCAACACTGCAGCCATTTTGCTTAAAATATTGAAATCTTTGAATGTGTGAAATATTTTAATGTGGCTAAATTTTCCAGCAAGACACACATTTACTATATTAACTTTTAGACATACTAGACACTTGGGTCTAATAATAATGTGTACCATAATAGTAAGCTTCTGAAGTTGCAAGAGCAGATAGAGAGGCAAAATCCCGGTCATAGAGTCCATTAGAGAGACTCCAGTCAAATTTTTCACAAATCTGCCTGCTTGGTGTAGCCTTACTTTTAGCCATAAATCTTGATACTTCAAGCTAACATATAGAAATGGACATCACAATGGCTGCCCCACAGTGCACCTCCACAGGGCATTGTCAGAGTTACCGTTCTTGCATTTCTGAGACATGGAACAGCTGAATGAAGAGGAGCATGATGAGACTAAGCAGCATGTTGGGTGGCAAGCCAGGAGCTGGAGTGATGGAGCCTCACCAAGCAGCTTCAAAGGAAGATCATAATTACAGCTCCTTTGAAGCAGCTGCAAACCCCACATCAACATTTCTTACTGCATTTGCTGTATAACCAGTAACTGCTCTTCTGTAGGGAAACAGTGCCACATGCAACAAGATCGGTGATGCTGGGGTTTCCCCCCTTTCGGTTTGCACATAGAAAAACAGACAGGGAAAAAATTAATTTATTAATCCTCACATACAGCCTACTTTTCTTCAATACCAGAAGCAATCCACAGAAATTATTTAAAGGCTAAATAAACATCTTACTGCAAGAGATAAGGTTTTAGAAGAGAAGTTCGGAAAGTTCCTTCACCACAGTAGACAGGAAACTTTCACAGGTACTAGGGATATCTACTCTAGGAGAGAAATGCATAACAAGAACCACTGAAGCCAGACTCAAATTCAGATGAGAGATTAGGCACACATTTTTGACATTAGATTCACTTTCTGCCTTCACATCTATACAAGATGCCTTTCTGGAGAATATACTTCAGGCAAATACAAGTTAATGGTTGAATAACGGGCATATTAGGAGAAATTCAGTGCCCAGATAAGATGAAGGTTCCTTCTGACCTTCCAGGTCTATTACTTGTAATATCAAAGATATCACATAAATATTGAATATTCAACAGTATCCATTTTGAAGGACCGTGATCTTGTTTCCATGGCAACTTGTAGGCAAGCCAACAGTTGGTCACCACTTCTTTCTGGGATGCTGTATGATTGTCCCCTGGATAATGTAAATGTGGCCCTACTTTAGTTCCACCAATCTTACAAATTACTTAATTAAAAATATAATAATCAGTACTTAAACCAAACATAACAAATCTTCTTGTTGCATAAAATATAAGAAGATCTATGCATTTGCATTTCTTTCTTGGCATGATCAGTTTCTCTTTTGTGATTCATAAATTCCAGCAGATGCAGCAAAAAGTTACATAAAAAGCTTTTTAGGATAATTATGTCTTCAGCTGGAAATTTTGACATTTGTGATCTCTCTCTTTGATCGCTACTATTAATATCTCCTGAGCAGTTATGACTTGCTGAGAGTTAACTAACTGATAGGAAAAAAACTGCTTGGAGTTGCAAGAGTTTTTTGCTTCTTTATTTCAGTTTAAGTGACAAGACTGTACTAACAGGATCATTACCTTTCCAGTTTAATATAATACTCAATAGACAGTGGCAAAAGTATGACTATGACTAGCAAAATGCTGGGATTTTTGTCTTTTACCTAGTATTTAGGTGTTTATTTACAGTGGACAGGTAACATAGTGCCTGCAGCTTCAGTGCATTTCAGCATCCTATTGCCTTAAGAGTAGAAGAGGTGCAAGGTAACTGTCCTAACATCAGACAGCTGGTGAGCTAACAAAATGAGACAGAGAATAAAAATAGAGAATTAAAATATCTGTACAGATAGACAGGGAAATGACAGAGGGAAAGATTCAGCCCATCCAATTGCATGTTAAGAACTGTAGCATTATAAATCCAGCAGCTATATCTCCATGGAGCAACTACTGAGATAAGCAAGTTGTACTGCCCTTTGGTGGTCCCATACTCTCTTAATTGACTGTACAGGAAGCCTAGGATGTTAGGTTTCTTAGGCAATTCAAAATTAGGTGGCGTCAATCCACCTCAGAGACATTAAGAGACTTGGCCAGTATCATACAATAAGTCCTTGGCTAAAGTGAGAAGCTTGCCCACACATAATTTTGCTCCAAATGATGGCCTGGGCTAAACTGCTGTCAGAAATTCTTCCTTCTTTCACCTATCCTCCACATTCAACCTGCAATTCTGCTTAACACATTATCACCTCTTCTGATGTAAGATTTTGCAGAGCATTGTCTGCCCTGGGAAGCTACTTAGATTTTGGGTCATTTCCTTGAGAAGCAGCAAGGTAGGAAATTGTCTTTAAGAAGATTACATTATAAAAGTGTCAACACTTACTGTGATGCAGACAGTTTTTCTTATTCAGAGAACAAATTAAACACTTACTTGCCCTTTCCACACACAAATTAAAACACATCTATTATGGCTTTCAAACCTTGAGTCTAGCAGATGAGTACTACTTCTGATTAAATGCGAAGACAGTTTGCTATGGCATGAAGTATACTATGCCCTGTGTGCTTCAAATATTCCTCTTCATGACTAGAACATTTCCTGACTAGCTTGAACAAGCAGTTTTCTTCCTCTGACCATCCTAGTGAAAGCACCTCTATCCAGATAACCTTCCCATGAATGCTGCACTCTTGTCTACAGCTCTGCACCTCTGTTGTATCCTTTTTTGCAGATAAGGAAGAAAACTTACACTTCCTACTGTTCATACTCCACTTTGAACCAAACAAAACTTGAGGGAAAAAAAATCACTGCCTCATTCAAGCACATAGGCCTACATACTCATAAGTATGCTGGCCTGCATATAAATGGAGTACAGAAATGATGTATCACTAGCGTAACTGTTACAGCATGTGAATCAGTTAGATGTGACATGGCGTGTCCTTTTGCTAGCACAACACTTTATTTCATTTTATGGTTGAAACATCAGCTTCTTAATAGAAGTTCTGCACCATGGATACAGTTATTTATTTCCACATTCAGGAAAATTACAGATTTCAAATTTGTCCTCACTGTTGTACATTCTTTTTTAAATAGCAGAGCATAACTCTGATACCAGTTTCCATTCATTTACAAAACTGCTAAGCTTGGCATCATGACCCTCCTCCTTTACTCCCCCGTCCCAAAACTGGCAAAAAAAAAAAGAAATGGAATTAGAAAAGAGAGATTTCAGGGAAAAAAAACCCAGAGGTATTAGAGTATGTTTCTTAGGATTAGGCAGGGATATGGCTGTTATCAGTGGCAGAACAAAGACAGGCCTCTCTTATCAGACGTATCACACCCTGCTCCAGCTGAACCATGAGACAAGGCTAAATCCCCTCTGGTGTTGTGGATGAAGCACCTTTGTCTGAGGATGCCAGCAAAGCATCATCTAAATTCTGAACTGCACCAGAGGTTGGACAGTGTCCTGACTTCAGGGTGAATAGAATTTGTATCCTCATGCCCCAAAATTTCTAATAAAAAATAAAAATAAAAAATCCAGGATTCATAATCTGTCAGTCTGTGGAAATTATTTATGCTTCTTTTTCAGTCCACCTTCTGCTAAAAGCCCTGTTGTTAAACAGCCATCAGTTGGTCACTTTTGGGGGAGGAGGGGCACCTTTTTCCCATATAAAGAGGTTCTGCAGGAAAAATAAATGTAACTTTGGAGTGAAGAACAGTTATTTGCTGTCTGATAAACAGAACAAACAGCTAGGAGTGAGGTGTTATGAGGTTAAGCATTACTTGACTTCCCACCCTGACAGAGCCCCCAGTGAATCACTGCTGACCAGGCAGCCAGGCAGGGAGGAAGGTCACCCTCTGTTGCACCTTGTATTGCTCATCTCTGTTCCACTGAATTTGCATCTTCTGAGTCTCTGCATCTCCCTTAGGCTTTTATATCTTCTCATGGTATTTTTCCTTTTGGCTCCTTAAGCTGCTAATTTTGACCATCTCAGCACTTCCACTTCAGTCTCTGTTTTTCACATTTATTAGCGTGTGTATCCAGAGCTCACAAACTTCATCACATCTTGACAACTTTCTCAGTAAAAGTGAGCCAAAAATTGCATGGCTCAGCTGCATGAGATCAGGCCTTGGGCCACAGGCAGCTGAACTGACTGAGCCATGGGCCAGGGCTCAGTCAGTACAACTGATGGTACAACTGACCATTTCAGTTGAAAATCTGTATGACCTTAGAGAAATCCTGATATTTATTTGTCTGTTTTCCAGACAAATAGTTCATCTCCTCTAATATAAGGCAGTGGCTGGCTAGGGTACAAGACATTAGCTGAGCCTCAGCTATTTTGAAAGCTTCTTCCACTGCCTGTCAGGTCTTGTCTTCACTCTCACAGCTCTGATGTAAACACAGCAAAGTCCACACCAACTCACCTGCAGGTGCCAGAAATTAAGGAAATGCAAAATTAGGGAAATTTCAGTCAGAAAATTATTGGATGGGAGACTAGATAAAATGTAAATCCTCCAGGAAGTTTTCAACAAATACAGAATGACCAACTTGTGCCTCACCGGCACAGAGTCGAACCCTGTTCCTTAAGGACCCATCACTACCTTCTCACAGCACCAGCAGGGAAATGTCTGCCTTCATTTCCATAATTGCTGCCTTGGTGCTGCTTAGCAATGCTTCTACTCTGGTAGGAGAGCAATCATTCTCATTAGATGTCAGAGCGAGACAGCAGAGTGCTTTTGTTTGGAGTACAGTGTGCAGAATGATGATTATGAGTCTGAGAGCTGGGAGAGCACTCCTGAAGTGAAGGGGTGCCCCCTTTGGAAATTAAGCAACTGACAGATGTTAGAACATCATTAAATATATACTAGAGCTCAGGCCCCTCTTGTAAAGTTCATTGCTGTATGCAAAATCAGCTAACTCAATTGAAAGGAGTGTTTGCATGCTGCAATACAGGTTATGAGAATGCTGAACTGAAAAGAAAAGTGCAGAGACTTTTAAATGACATCCAAATCTCCTCCCTGGGGCATGCCAGAAATGTTTTGCACTTCTTCACCGCTTTATAGGCAGTGCCTTCTTTCTCATGAGAGCAAAGGAAGACTTCTGTCTTTATGCCTTGTGAAACAAGCAATTATTAATCAAGGATGAAATTTTATTGACAAGTCAGTGATAACAAAGAGGTACATGCACAGAATTCCAGTCACGAGAAGTGATTAAATTGCCTAGTTTGCTCTTCTGTTCATCTAATGAACCTAGCAAAAGATGAACTCTGAGTCTAGAAAGAGAAAAGATTGCTTACACAAGAGATTCAGATAGCTGCAATAGTGACTGCCTCTTTGGAAACAAAGTAAGAGTAGGAAAGTACAGTATTTAGACAGACTTCCCATGTGGAGGAACTAAGAGTGACTGAGAAAAATGGCAGGGAAAAAAAAAAAAAAAAACCTAAGGAGAAAATAATAGGACAAGATACATAAGGAAAACAGGACCTAGCCTTAGCAGAGAAAAAGAGGCAGGAACAGACAGAAGAGACTGAGTTTTTTGACACATTTGTCACATTTATTGTTTGGGTGGGGGTTTTAGCATCTACGTGCATTGCAAGTATTGTGTTATCTTCTTCCTAAGTGTTATTTTTATTGCTGTATTTTATCATGATCTTACTTTCTCAGACAAAAAAAAAAGTGTTAGGCTAGTAGTTAAGCGAACTCTTTGCATCTGGGAAAACAAATATAACAAATATTAAAGTTTAGCTCCAATCTTTCCCTCTTGAAATGGCAATTGTTGAGAATACAGAACTGCCAGCGTAAAAGGAGTAATGACCTTGCTTTAGAGTTCAGTAACAGTTACTAGGGCACAAAGCAAAATGACTTGTAGTTGAATTGGCTCTTACATGGAGTATATTTATTATGCAAGAGACAGGAGAAGGAAGACTTGATTCTATGTATACCTCTTCCTAGCAGAGTGCTGCCAGCCTGAACAGCCCAATCCCCTTTCCTTTACAGGTGATGACATGTTCATTTTTAATCCCAATGACTTTTCCCTTCTCACTGCCTCATAGGAAAAGATTTTTCCTTCCTCAGGTAAATTAAGCCTCATCCCATCTCCATCAAACATGTTCATGTATATCACCAGTTCATGTATAATTAACAAACCCCTCACCACAAGAAACAAACCTTCTATCAACAACCCACAAAACATCTTCCTCTACAAAAAGGAACAAGCCCAATTAATATGTATACCTACTGGATACAAACAAGCAAGTCCAGGCCTAGCAGCAAGGAATCAGGTTGAAGACGAGGTGACAGATGGTGAAGGATTTGGCACAGTTGACTCCAATCCAATTTCCTGAAGGGTTTGCAAGAGCCTTGCAGTCTGACAGTGTAGAGATGAGCAAGCTTCAGATGCAGAAAGCTAGGGCAGTGTTATCATCTCTTGCAATATTGTTGTGATAGGACGAGGGGTAATGGTTTTAAAATAGAGGGAGGTAGATTCAGACTGCAGTTAAGGAAAAAAAATTTTACAGTGAGGGTGGTGGAACACTGGAACAGGTTGCCCAGAGATGTCTTACCCCTGGAAACATCCAAGGCCAGATTGGACGGGGCTCTGAGCAACCTGATCCAGTTTAAGATGTCGCTGCTCCTTGCAGGGGGGTCGGACTAGATGACCGTTAAAGGTCCCTTCCAACCCCAACTATTCTATGATTCTGTGAATATTCTTACCCAACTGAAACACATCTGCTCACCATTCAGTCCTTGCTCAGTTGTAGGGATGAGTTGAAACAGGATATTTGGTAAAATCTCTTTTTCCACTCAAGGAAAATAACCATGAGTTAGGTAACCCTAGGAAGGAGAAACAAAGAAAATATAATCAGATCTCTCAGCAAGCCACAGTGCTTTCAAGTACAGTCAGGAACCCCCACTGAAGGCTTTCTCCTCAACATCATTGGTCTAAAATCACTTCTACCTCTTAGAAATCTGTCAATATGGATGCAGCACAAGAAGTCTCTTTCTTTTTTTTTTACTACGCATTTCAATGTAAGTTATAGAAAATATTTTATCATAGAGCTAAAAAATGGTATGTTGTTATCAAAAAGTTCTAAAGAGATAAAAGAGTACTGAGCTACATGAAGTGCAAATATTAATATTACAGAGTTACCCCCCTACAAGCTCAATCTAGTCAAACAACTAAAACACTCAATTATCTAGCATGGAATTATATAGTCCCTGATTCTCATTAGAAATAATTAGGCATCTTAGCTTGATTTAAAGATCCCCCGCCCCCATCAGAGAGAATAGGAATAGTTCAGGTTGATATCGTTGATAATCTGATATCATTCACAACTGAGATTTAAGCAATCTTAAAAGAGATAAGGTTCTTTATTGTAAGTGTGAAGCTGTAATTAACAGCTTCTCTTAAAGTCACCTTTCCCATAGCTTTTCACATCACTCTTTTTGACAACTTACAAACAGTTGAAAAATTATATTTTAAAGATTTAGCTAGCAGAACTGTAGAATTAAGTCTTTAGAAGTAAACATAGCACATAAAAAGACACGCCCTAATTTTGTATTTCAGGTTAGTTCAGATTTCAAGGTATTTCTTCCCTCAGAGGCATAGAATTACTTGCTTAAAATTGATTTTTTTTAAATACATTCTTTTATTTGATTAAGAAAAAAGAGAAGAATACAAGTGTCATTTGCAAAGGACACAAAATGGGAAGTATAGTCAACATAGTGAAGGAGTGGAGTAACATACAGAAGAACTATATGACCTTGAAAATGAGAGTTATATTAAAAATGTCATGGTCATGTCCATAGGGAACAGAAACAAGGATTTTTTACCACAGACTATGGGCTTCTTGTCTGTAAATGACAACAAATGAGAAAGAGGTAAGTGTATCAGTCAATCATCAGATGACTATGAGCTATAAATGTGATGCAAACAAGAAAAAGACAATTGTAATTCTAAAATATATCAAGAAAAGTATTTTTCATAGAGACACAGAGTTATTGACGCTATTTTACAAGGCATGGGTAAAACTTCATTTGTTACACTATATGCAATCCTGGCCACTGCTGTTGAAGAAAGATTAACTGAAATAAGTACAAGGCAGAAAAAAAAAAAAAGATGTTAACATGATCAGAGTAGCTGGTATCTAATTTCTGAAGGAAATCAGCAGAGTTTGTTTAACCTTGCAAAACGATAGCTGTGAGGGGTAAAATGTTATCTCCCTATAAATACATCAATGAAGTAAAGACCAGGCAAGAAAGCAAGCTATTTAAGCTTAAGGATAATAGTGGAAGAAAAAGATGAAGCTAAATTGATCACAAGTAAATGTAAATTGGAAATGAAAACAATATTTTTAAAATATTTTTAAAAATCAAAATTGGCTTCAATTGATTTTTTCACGAATGGGAGATTAGAGCTCATGGCATCTCAGTGCGGAAGTGCCAGTCGTAGTTCTGTTGCTAGTTTATTTCTTTGAAAAATCTCTATTAAAATGCTGCCATACCTTTCCCAGAGGCTACAAGGAGCTCTATAACAGCAGGAGGAAGGAGCAAGTAACTAAGAAATTCTGACCCTGGAACTTTCCATGACACTTCTGTGTCTTTGTTTTCCTCTGTCAGCCACTATCTCTTTCTCTGCCCAGGCAGCTGCCTCCAAGCAAGTCAGCTCAATCTCTTTCTTGCTAGAAGTCCTGCACAAAGTTCTGCACCCCAGCCTAATTTCTAGCCTTAAGACAGCAATAGCATCCCAGCACAAGCCAGCCTGAGTCAGTGATGCTGCTCCCGTCGAGCAGTTGATCTCCCTTGTGCTGGCACTGGTACTTTGCTGCTCCTGATGTTGATCTGCACAACTTTGAGCAAGCTATTCTTTTTTTTGTTGTTGTTTGGGTTGATCTGTTTGTTTTTTCTGGGTTATTTTTTCAGCTCCTACATCTCCCCAGTCCAGCTCACACTGGGATCAGCAGAAACCCAGTACTGGATGGGGGAAGTCATGTCTAGGCTGGAGTAGAAATGGCAAAACAAAACCAGCACCTTCTTAGGTCAACTTAAACTATGTGTTACTAACCCCAGATGATGCTGCAGTGCTAACTTGCTTTCTCTCCTACTTCTAACTCCATAATAAATCACTGAAAAATCTTCCTGCTGGTCTTTTTAAATGAAATGAGATCAAATCTCTGGGGGAAAAAAAAAATACAACCTACAATCTTACTGCAGACCACAGGTTTACTCAGTACAAGACTGAGTTCTCCAAAGCATTCGCAGCCACTGCCTGGCTTTAGGCTTCAAAAGAACAAGGAGGGATAGGGATGATGAGCAATTTCCCTAGCTTGCTGTCTGTCATCAGCTGGTAAACAGCCACCAGGCCTCCTTCCTGCCCTTCTTAGGAACACCAAGTGAGCACTCTTGCTCAGGGCTGACATACTGGATGGTTTGGGATTTTTTTACATCTGCACAGGGTGGTGCCAGGAGGCTTAGTTTTATTTACTGGGGCATCGTTTCCAGAGGGCCAAAACTCAAGCTCTAGACCCAAAATTTAAGTGACACTGAAGTCATTTCAAGCACTATGTGGCTATCAAGAGTAGTTTAAGCTGTCTGCATACACAAAGTAAAACAGGTGTCCTTGATGTTACTCGCTCACTCTTGGTTCATAGGCCCCTTTTTTTCCAACCATTGGGAGCTTCCTAATGATTTGAATGTCCTTCCTCACTGATATCCTTGGGAGCCAAGATTGCGCCACCATCATAGCAGGCATTAAAAACTGAACCTCAGGGTGTCAGATGTTTGTCTTTTGGAAACAGGCAATATTCATTTGTTGATTTAGAAAGACTAAAGCTTAGACTTTGGCTTACAGGTCTGGGCTAAAGGGCCAAATTAAAAAGTGATGAGGCAGTGGTTGTGCTCTGGCAATGTTTCCTCTTCACAGGGAGCGAGCACAGCAGGGGCCTGCCAGGCACAGGCAGCAGAAAGCAGTCACTTCTCAGAAACCATGAGCCAATACTACAAAGCTTAATTTCAAGATATAATTTTAACTCTTTAGGCTGCACATACCCCTCAGTCAACAGCCAGCACAGACCAGAAGTTATTCTCTTTCCTGTCTAGAAATAATATATTAATGTATTGGCTGTTCAGTTATTTCACCAAATTCCCGAGATTCCTTGGCAAAGGACTATTCAGATGCTGCTTAGTTTAGGTGATCAGTACAGAGATATAGAGGCCGCCTTAGAGGTTACAGCAGGATTGCAAGGCTGTTTAGTGGACTAGTTTTAATCTTTCTGTTGGGTTTGTGTAGTGGGCGAGGGGCTTACAGTGGCAGCTTCTGCAAGAAGCTGCTGGAAGTTTCCCCTTTGTCCGGTGGAGGGACCCCATGCTGGAGCAGAGAAGGAATGTGAGGAGTTCTTCCCCTGAGGAGCAAGGAGCTGCAGAAAGCAACATGTGATGAACTGACCATAACCCCCATTCCCTGTTCCCCCCCGTGCCACTCAAGAGGAGGAGGTGGAGATAGTCAGGAATAAAGTTAAGCCCAGGAAGAGGGGAGGGGTGGGTGGAAGGTGTTCTTAAGATCTAGTTTTCTCTTTCTTTATCCTACTTCAGTTATATTGTTAATAAATTTAATTAGTTTTCCCTAAGTTGAGTCTGTTTATCCTGTGATGGCAGCTTGAATGATCTCTCCCTGTCCTTATCTCGAACCTCAAGCCTTTTGTTTTATTATGTCTCCCTATTCCCTCAGAGGGTGGGGAGGATGAGTGAGCAACTGCGTAGGGCTTAGTCCTGAGCAGGACTAAACTACAACAATCTTACAAGTACGCTCATATGCTTATTGTATTTATTTTTAAAGGAAAATTGAGAAAATCTTTCTCCCTAAGTAATAAATGCAGTCATGAGAGGGAACAAGATTATTCATAAATTAGGTTGAAGTTTTTAAAAGTTGAGAAGAAGGAAAACAATTAGGAGAAATTCACAGAATTCTATTTTTAAATTGCCAAAAATATTTTGGCTACCTTCAATATATTTTATTTCTAAATTTTCTTGGTTTTATGACGTGTAGAAGTCATCAAGTGATGTCACCTTTCAGGTTAAACAAGACATATCAAACTGGCCCCAATTTATGGGGGTTTTGCCCCTTTAATTTTTGCTTCAGGCACCAACCACTGGAAGGTCATTATCCATCCATCCTACACCTCAGAAGATTGACCTTGCTCAGTCCAGGATTAATCTACCACTCCTTAAAGAGCACATAGGTGACTGGGTCATTCCATTGTCTACATTGACAGAAGACAAGCTAGAAGAATTGTTGTTGCAGTTGAGAGAACTGTATGACATTTATGTGAAGACAGAACAACCACAAGGGCAAAGCCTGGTCAAGTGGTAGGAACCAGCGCTACTATGAACTGTACTGGAAGGAAAAAAAAAAACCATAATTTGATTAGATAACCCATGGGGTTTTTTTTTTTTCTGTTTTCTTTGCACCTGTAGACCTTAGATGAGTCCCCTAGTTAGACAATTAACATAATTTGATGGGTAGATCCAGTCCAAAGAATTCCAGTGTCGGCTGCTTCACCAGGCAACTGGAAACCTCACAACTGATCTTTCATCCACCATGGTCAGGCAGTCTCTGAAGCTCAGCACTGCATGCAATTTATTCTTTCAGAGCAAATAAGCAGAATTACTTAATAACAACAGTTTTCTCATATCTGTCCAATTGTAATTCCATTTATCAGGAAACTTTATGCCAGAATTAACTAATGTCATATTTTCTTTTCCTTACCCTCACTCCTGAGCTATGCTGCCTTGGCTTATTAGGATCAGCAGACGTTGTGGAGTACAAGAAGGAATGAGAGGCTAGTACTCCAGTCCTGCTGTCCAAACAGATGGACATGAGGCAAGGCAGCCAAGAAAGCAAGACATGGGTACCCAGGACAAGAATGACCAGTTGTAGGTGCAAAGACTTTCAGTCCCAGATTTGCGGCATGTCTTGATCAATATCACCATAACTTTGATTTTTATTTCTTTTGAAGAAAGCAAACCACTGAATGGCTCTGGTGGTTTTAAAAATTAATTTTTGGTTTAATTGCACTACCTGCAATGCAGTATTTTAATTATATGTTCCTTTAGGCAGACAGTCTACTAAAGTTCAGCAGCTTTCTGCAACCTGGCTGAAATTCAAATGTATAAGTGACCTAGTTGCATAAACCTAGTCGACAGCTTGAAAAGTGTGCAGAAGTGATACTTAATAATACAACTGCCACATAAACTGTCCAACTGAAGAAGCAGCAAGAGGCAGATACCTTTCAAGTCACTTTTAATGGCACTGAAGAAAAAAAAAAAAGGTTTTGATACATTATATAACATTAGGGCAAAATTTCTAACAACTATCTTTGCTTCTTCAAGGGCTTGAAGAGGACAGCTAGCAGATATATTTACAGTGTTTCAAATTAATGATACCCTTCTGCAAGATTATTTTCTTGGCTAAACATTTGTCAAGTTTAGAAAAGCCCGAACTGTGACTTGGCCTTTGTATTGCATGATCTCTTTAGTCTTCTATCAAACCAACTCATCTTGGATTTCATATTTTCTTTTCATAGCCCTTATAATCTCTTTTGCCTACTTTGCCTAATTCTCTAGTATTTCCTCACTGTGAATAAAATATTAAAAAAAAAAAGATTCAGCCTTTGCAATTCAGGAGAAATTTCTGCACATGCATGTATTTCAGAAAATATTTTATTGTGCTTTTCTTTATGAGTTAGATCTGAAACCATTAATTTTTGCTGTTTTTACCTACTCTAATACTCATTATGCTGCATCAGCTGGTAAGTTGGCAAGTCATGGCCAGCTATTTTCCTTCTTTTTTATACTGTAATTAATTTCTTACATCAATTAAACAGATTATCTACTAAAAATGTTACAACAAAACAAAGCAACTATAAGAATCCAGAAAAGTACCTGAAAGAAATAGATAGCCTGCTATTGAAATTATTTTCTAAGACAATGATTGCAAACAGTGAAACAGTTAAGTTGTTTAAATACCTAAGGTGGTGGTTACATATCAAATAAAGACAAAAGTTCCAGGATTATTGTGATGAATCTATCAAAGAAAACCCACCTTCAGTGACAAAATCTCCAC